>NC_060124.1:166004440-167332440 GCF_021461395.2 Schistocerca americana
GGAGTGGCCCCAGCACTGATCCCTGGGGCACCCCCAACTTGGCAGTACCCCACTCAGACCCCACATCACAGCCGTTATCAGCATTGTGAATAATGACCTTTTGCTGCCTGTTGCTAAAGTACGAGGTGAACCAATTATGAGCTACTCCCCGTATTCTGTAATGGTCCAACTTCTGGAGCAATATTTTGTGATAAACACAATTGAATGCCTTAGTTAAATCAAAAATATGCCTAGCGTTTGAAACCTTATGTTTCTCCCATCCAGTACCTCACAGAGAAAAGAGAATATAGCATTTTCAGTTGTTAAATGACTTGTAAAGCCAAACTGTACATTTGATAGCAAATCATGTGATGTAAAATGATCAATTTTCCTTACAAACACAGCCTTTTCAATAACTTTTGCAAACATTGATGGCACAGAAATAGGTCTAAAATGATCTACATTATCCCTTTCTCCCTTTTTATAAAGCGGCTTTACTACTGAGTACTTTAATCGCTCAGGAAACTAACCATTCCTAAAGGAAAAATTACAAATATGGCTGAATACAGGGCTAACAAGTGCAGCACTGTACTTTAATATTCTGCTACACACTCCATCATAGTCAGTGATTTAATTCTTGACTCAATCTCCCTCTTGTCTGTATCACATAGGAGTATTTCAGACACCAGTCTTGGAAAGGCATTTGTCAAGAAAGTTATATGATTTCTTGTAGAAACTAAATTTTTATTTAATTCACCAGCAATGTTCAGAAAATGATTGTTAAATACTGTATATATATCTGATTTATCAGCAAAAGAAATATTTTTACTGTGAACTGACTTTATATTGTCGACCTTGCGCTGCTGGCCAGACACATCCTTCACAACTGACCATATGGTTTTAATTTTATCCTGTGAATTAGCTATTCTATTTGCATACCTCATACTCTTTGCCTTCCTAATAACATTTTTAAGCACCTTACAGCACTGTTTGCAATGGTCTACTGTACCTTGACTATAACTACTTCTAACATTTTGATATAATTCCCACTTTGTTCTACAAGATATCCTTATCCCACTAGTCAGCCACCCGGGCTGCCTATTACTGCTAGTACCCCATTTAGGATGTTCTAATGGAAAGAAACTCTCAAAGAGCATGAGAAATGTGTTAAGGAAAGCATTGTACTTATCATCTATGTTATCAGCACTATCTTCAGCCAAACACTTCGCCCGTCACCCATGTCAGGTGCGATCTGAAGATCACCGAAGTGCTTCATCTGCAGTAGTTTATTATCCTACCGATTATTAATACTTGTGAAATAATGGAATGATAGCACACTATTGGGAGTTGCTTTAAATATGAAATGCAAGTAAATATGCTGTATAGTTTTAATAACCGAAAATTATCACTTTGGCAAGCAACTTCCGAATGCAGCAGCCAATTGCGGAGAAGGACCACAATTTAGGCAGTCTTTCTCGTGAAACCCGTCCCAAGCAAACCGTACGTCATTGGTATTTCACACCACAATATGTCATCTAGCCACTGCTTCCTTCTCAGAAATATTACAATTGGCAAGATAACTGAGGAACATGGTTTTATAGTCACTGCCAGTGAAGCATCGTGAGCAGCTAATGAGAGTAATATTGTATGCTTCATTTATGTTCTTGTTATAAATGGGTACTTCACCCAGCATCAGTAAAAGGCATGTAGTGTGTGTCAGTGCTTCACTTTTAATTGGACAGGAGTTGATGCTGCTGCTACGTGCCGTGTTTTTTAAGTAAGGTCCGTTTTGTTGTAGACACTAGTAGTTCACGCACATGCCACAACGAGTGCGTGAATTGTGTACCGGCATGCCTCGGGAACAACTGTGCTCAGTTTTAGCTCTGTAGCTAACCTGTACAGTTCTGTTCTGTGCTTTCAAAATGTTTAAGACTATCAACTCGCCTGCCATGTGTGGGGTTCGCTCAGTGATACGGTTTTTTTCAGCAAGGAACCTGTCTGCTGCAGAAATTCGACAAATTTGTGAAGTGTACGGTGATACTGTTGTGAATGAAAGCAAAGTGCGTAAGTGGGTTTGAGAGCTCAAAGATGGCTGTGACAACGTCCATGATGAGGACCGCTCCAGTCGCCTTCTTTGATTATAGATGATTTGGTGGCTTCAGTTGAAGCGAGGATTCGTGAGAACAGGTGCTTCACAACAACAGGTCTCACAAACGAATTTCCTGACGTGTCGAGATCAGTGTTTCACAACAGTGTTTCTGAACACCTAAAGTTTAGGAAACTGTGCTCTCCTTGGGTCCCGAAACTCCTAACAGAGGACCACAAAAACCAAAGATTTGAGTGTGCGATGAAGTTCTTGACTTGTTATCACAAAGAAGGTGACAGCTTCTCGAGTCAGATCGTAACTGGAGACAAAACACGGGTTTCGCATATCACGCCTGAATCGAAGCAACAGAGCATGGAATGGAGAGACACTCGCCTGTAAAGGTGAGGCCCAAACAGACTGTGTCCCAGCGCAAAATCATGGCGTCGGTGTTTTGGGATAGGCATGGTGTATTGTTGGTTGACTTCATGCAACTAGGTACCACTAACAGTGCAGAAGCATACTGCCAAACCCTGATAAAGCAATGCAGAGCGATTCAAAATAAAAGATGCAGCATGCTGACAAAGGGAATTGTCCTCCATGACAATGCAAGACCTCACACTGCAGGTCAGACCCGCGATTTATTGGACAGTTTTGGCTAGGAAGTTTTAGACCACCCACCTTACAGTCTTAATCTTGCGCCGAGCGATTACCATCTGTTTCTCCACCTCAAACAACACCTCAGTGGCAACCATTACAATGACAACAACGACAACGTGAAAATGGCAGTGAACTCTTTATCAGAGCAGGCGACGTGTTTTTTTGAAGAGTGTATTTTAAAATTGGTTGAGAGGTACGATACAGGTTTGAACCAACTTGCTAACTATGTCGAAAAATAGAGTAAATTATGTACTTTCTGAAAATAAATTTACTTTCCTGAAATAAGCTTTTGTTGTGTACTTATGTTAAACGGACCTTACTTAAAAAACATGCCTCGTACGTCTCCTCTGATTCTCGAGAGTGACATGACAGTGCTACCACCAAGGTAAGGCTACCAGTTTGGTTTGTCATATAATACAACAGTGTTGTTATTTACCTTCATGTCTCTCAAACTAAGACTCCAAAATGGCCATATGAATGACATTAACTCCTAGGAACAAGTTCATGTAACAGGATGACAATTATTCTACAGATACGTCACTGATATTAGTCTGCAGATCACCTAGAAGATTTTATTTTGACTTGGGTGTAACTGCACAGATATTACAAAGGTGTGTACACACTTACATTATTTCCATTCATAGGATACTGTGATGAGGAAAGAAGCTGATTCAAGATACATTAATTTCACATTCTGAAGTCCATCATGAGCTACAATACTATGGATTTTTGGCAAGGACACTGCAGAACTCAACAGCCAGAACAAGGAGTGATTTCAAATAAAAAACATTTTGTAAATTTGTGAAGCTGACAGAAGAGGCACCTTTCCTCTTTGGGTACAAAAAGAGAACAAGTAGCAACTGTATCCCAGAGGGGCGGCAACAGACAGCGTCTGATTCATAGCGAGTGGCTGATTTTAGGCTGGACATCCTACTGCCTATGTGGAAAGTAAACGGGAAACTACCACATTACATTCCCACGCAGTACATGGTATGTGTCTCCATGTAAAAGATTCTGGAGTTAAAACTTCCCATCATTTGGATCTCCGGGAGGGGAAAACATTGACAGGCGACATTTTTGAAAGAAAGAAAGGGACAGTGAAGGAAGGAAAGATAAGGATTGGAACATGGAATGTGAGGACACTACTGCAAGCAGGAAAGCTAGAGAATGCAAAACAGGCGATGAAAAGGAACAGATTAGATGCCCTTGGTTTGTGTGAAATGAGATGGGGAGAGATTGGCAAGATAGAAAGTGGAGATTATAAGCTGTTTTACTCAGGGAAAATCAAGAGTGGTGAAAACGGAGTAGGAGTATTGATAGGACAAAAGCTGAAAAATAAGGTAATGAAGGTACAATATATTGATGGAAGACTGATGATGATACAACTGAAGGGTAGTTCAAAAGATTTGGTGTTAATACAGGTATGTATGTTAACCAGCAAACATAGAGATGAGGAAGTGGAAGAATATTATGAGAAAATACAAGAACTCACCGAGAAAGAAAATAGAAATGCCTGCATTATCATCATGGGGGACTGGAATGCAGTGGTGGGTGAAGGAAGAGATGAAGCTACAGTAGGAAAATTTGGATTAGGAATAAGAAATGAGACACACGAACGACTAATTAGTTTCTGTAACGAAAATTCATTAGCAGTGGATAACATATTATTTGAACATCACAAAAGGAGATGTTACACATGGATAACAAATTTGAATAGAGAAAGATATCAGCTGGACTACATCATGATACAGAAAAGGTCTAGGAACTGTTTGAAGAATGGCAAAGCTTATCCAGGAGTGGATATAAATTCAGACCACAACCTAGTAGTGGGAGAAATACAAGTGAAGTTGAAAAAAGTCTGGAGAGGTAAAGTAAAAGAAAGAATAAACACAGAAAGACTCAAAGATGTAGGAAAGGCATCAGATTTGGAAAACAGATTTATGGAAAAATGGGAAAGAGGCAGTGTTGAGTAATCCACTAAATTACAGGCCTATATCGTTTACATCGATGTGCAGCAGGATTTTAGAACATATATTGTGTTCGAATATTATGAATTACCTCTAAGAAAACTGTCTATTGACACACAGTCAACATGGGTTTAGAAAACATCGTTCTTGTGAAACACAACTATCTTTTTATTCACATGAAGTGCTGAGTGATATTGACAAGGGATTTCAGATCGATTCCGTATTTCTGGAATTTCGGAAGGCTTTTTACACTATACCACACGAGTGACTCGTAGTGAAATTGCGTGCTTATGGAATACGGTCTCAGTTATGTGACTGGATTTATGATTTCCTGTCAGAGAGGTCACAGTTCATAGTAATTAACAGAAAGACATCGAGTAAAACAGAAGTGATTTCTGGCGTTCCCCAAGGTAGTGTTACAGGCCCTTTGCTGTTCCTTATCTATATAAACGATTTGGGAGACAATCTGAGCAGCTGTCTTCGCTTGTTTGCAGATGATGCTGCCAATTATCGACTAATAAAGTCATCAGAAGATCAAAACAAACTGCAAAACGATTTAGAAGAAATATCGGAATGGAGTGAAAAGTGGCAGTTGACCTTAAGTAACGAAAAGTGTGAGGTCATCTGCATGAGTGCTAAAAGGAACTCAAACTTTGGTTACACAATAAATCAGTCTAATCTAAAAGCTGTAAATTCAACTAAATACCTAAGTAATACAATTACGAACAACTTAAATTGGAAGGAACACATAGAAAATGTTGTGGGGAAGGCTAACTAAAGACTGCATTTTATGGGCAGGACACTTTGAAAATGTAACAGGTCTACTAAGGAGACTGCCTACACTATGCTTGTCCGTCCTCTTTTAGAATACTGCTGTGTGGTGTGGGATCCTTACCAGATAGGACTGACGGAGTACATCAAAAAAGTTCAAAGAAAGGGAGCACGTTTTGTATTATCGCAAAATATGGGAGAGAGTGTCACAGAAATGATACAGGATTTGGGATGGTCATCATTAAAAGAAAGGTGTTTTCGTTGTGACAGAACTTCTCACGAAATTCCAATCACCAACTTTCTCCTCCGAACGCGAAAATATTTTGTTGACACCGACTTACATAGGGAGGAACGAGCACCAAGATAAAATAAGGGAAATCAGAGCATGTACGGAAAGATGTAGGTGTTCATTCTTTCCGCACGCTATAAGCGATTGGAATAATAGAGAACTGTGAAGCTTATTCAATGAATGCTCTGCCAGGCACTTAAATGTGATTTGCAGGTTATCCATGTACATGTAGATGATGAAAGTGTTAATGACAAATGGATAAAAATGAGGGAAGGACTCATGGACTCGGCCAAAGAAGTACTAGGAATTAGAGTACCCCAAAGTACCAGAGAGGAATGGATAACAGAAAACTTGTTGAAAAAGGTGGAGGAGTGGAGAAAGTGGAAAAATGTAGAAAATGAAGAAGGCAAAAAGAGTTACAGGAAACTGAATAATGGATTAAGAAGAGAAACTGAAGAAGAAAGGGAAAAATGGATGAAACAGAAATGCAATGAAATAGATAAAATGGAGAAAGAGGGAGAGTATGAAATTATGTATAGAGTGGCTAGTGAGATAGTTTTTGAACATTAAAAAAAGAGGAATAACATGGAAATAGAAAGAACGGATGGTACTCTAGCAGAAGAATCACAGGAGGATTTGAACAGATGGCAAGAATACATATAAGGGGGATGAAATAAAAAGCGAAATTAAGATTGAAGAGGAGCAATATAAGCCAGAAGATGGAAAGGGATTCACCATCTCGGAAGCAGAAGTAGAAAAGGCGCTGAAGAATAGGAAGGCATGTGGAACTGATGATTTGCCAGCAGAACTGTTGAAGAGTCTGGGAAATAAGGCAAGAAAAGAAAAAGTCTACGTCTGTAACAAGATATATGACACAGGAGAATGGCCTGAGGACTTCCTTGCAACAGTTATGATACCAATGGAGAAAACGAGAACCACAAAAAAATGTGAAGAGCATAGGACTATCAGTCTAATTTCTCATGCAGCTTAAGTCCTGCAGAGAGTGTTGAATAGAAGGCTATATGACAAGCTGGATAGAGGGACTGCAGAGGAGCAGTTCGGTTTAGAAGAGGAAAATGAACAAGAGATGCTATTGGCCTGTTAAGAACTAAAGGGGAAAGGTATATGAAAAAAGGTAGAGAAATCTTTGCTGTTTTTATAGATTTAGAAAAGGCTTTTGACAGAGTTCGGCAGAACAAGCTGATGGATATTTTGAAGAGGAAAGGAGTAGATTAGAAAGAGAGAGAACTGATACAAAATTTATATTCACACCAGAAAGTAAGGATAAGGATTGGAAATGAAATGTCAGAAGGAAGCAGCACTGGACGACAGTTGGACAAGGTTGTTGCCTTGCCCCACTGTTGTTTAATGCATACCTTGAAGAGATTATTGTGAAAGGCTTACATGGGAAAAGAGGAATATATATTGGTGGACAGAGAACACAATGTATACGGTTTGCTGATGACATGGTATTAGTGGCAGAAAGTGAGCGGACAGCGAACAACATGCTGAAAGATCTGAATGAAGTTTGTGTGGAATATGGGATGTAAATAAACACAACAAAAATAAAGAGTATGGTTATCAGTACAAGAAGCATACTGCCCAATATTAAAATAGGACAATCTACTATTAGCCAAGTAAGTGCATTTAAATATCTTGGAAGCACAATAACTGAAGACTTGATAAGTCACCAGGAGGTGAAAACTCGAATTGCCATAGCCAAGGAGGCACTCAACAGAAAGAGGAGACTCTTCATGTGGCAAATTAGATAAAGTTCTAAGGAAAAGGCTTGGCAAATGTTTTGTCTGGTGTGTTGTACTATATGGGGCAGAAACATGGATGTTGAGATGAGAGGATGAAAAAAGGTTAGAAGCATTTGAGATGTGGATGAGAGCGGAGAAAATAAGCTGGTTGGAAAGAGTGGGTAATGAAAGAGTATTGGAAAGGGTTGGTGAGAGAAGATGTCTGCTGAAGGTTTTAAGAAAAAGGAAAAAGAACTGGTTGGGACATTCATTGAGAAGAGAATGCTTGCTAGCAGATGCTTTGGAAGGATTGGTTTGTGGGAGAAGACTGATAGGAAGGAGGAGATACAAGATGAGGATAGATGACAAAGGGAAGAGGAAATTATGCAGAACTGAAGAGGATGGCAGAAGACCAGACAGCTTGGAGAACTACCATGTGAAAACCTGCCTTTTGGCAGAACACTGATGATGACAGTTGTGGGGCCACCGATAGCCGCAGCAGAGCCTCTTGCCTAATGCCGTGTGCCTGGCTTGGTTGTGAAATGTCCATAAACTAAGCATGCGACAGTCAACATGTTAAGTCAGTGTATTTTCCATTAAGTGTGTTCCAAGAGAAAGTTTGGAATTAGTAATACCTACAGCAGAAACACATTAAATAACATACGATTTGATTACCATTGTCCTTCATTATTCTCAGTCCCATTGATGGACTTACACTACTATCTTTGTCCAAACTGTGTGTTATTCTATACATTTACTAGTCAGAGAGGGATAACCATGTAATATGGAATTCAAACCATAAGTCCATTTACTCATTTGATCACTGTGCTACACACATTTCTACATGAATGAGAACTTCCATGGCTGTGTAACCAATTGAGTTATAAATTAACAGAGAGGAACTTATGTCAGAAATTACTTGTGTCTCTTGTATTATCATTCTTTTGCATCTTATTTACACTCACCAATGGCGTAAATAAAATTAACAGATACTTATTTCAAGAAAAGATGTTGCTTTCCCAGTTATTTATCTACTACTGCTTGTTATTATGATGCAAGTATATTAACTACAAATATAAGTAAATACTTAAAGAACTGATCTATTTACGCTGTGCACTTGCCAGGATAAAAACAGATTTTCAGTCCTTGAAACTAAGAATCAGCCAATTTGGAGGCATGTCTAACAATACAAATTTTCAGTTTTATTTTGAATTTTTTGGACTCCTAATTTCTTAAACAGTTCGCTCCATAATATAAAAAATTTAATGCTTCATCCAAGATAAGGAATCAATGCTAACTGGATCTTTGGTGTGTGTGTGTGTGTGTGTGTGTGTGTGTGTGTGTGTGTGTGTGAGAGAGAGAGAGAGAGAGAGAGAGAGAGAGAGAGAGAGAGAGAGAATCTGAAATGGTATTGTGACAAATACTATATGGAGTGAAAATCCTGAGATTTCTGATAAGATCACACTATGACAATCATTACATAAAATCATTGCTTAATCTATGTTTCTCAGTAAGAATCAACATTCAGTGTGGTAGGCCTCTCTGAACTTTTAACATATACAGGGTGGTCCATTGATAGTGACCGGGCCAAATATATCACGAAATAAGCATTAAACGAAAAACTACGAAGAACGAAACTCGTCTAGCTTGAAGGGGGCAAAATCAGATGGCGGTATGGTTGACCCGCTAGATGGTGCTGCCATAGGTCAAACGGATATCAACTGCGTTTTTTTTAAGTAGGAACCCCCATTTTTTATTACATATTCGTGTAGTATGTAAAGAAATATGAATGTTTTAGTTGGACCAGTTTTTTCGCTTTGTGATAGATGGCGCTGTAATAGTCACAAACGTATAAGTACGTGGTACCACGTAACATTCCGCCACTGCGGACTGTATTTGCTTCGTGATACATTACCCGTGTTAAAATGGACCATTTACCAATTGTGGAAAAGGTCGATATCTTCTTGATATATGGCTATTGTGATCAAAATGCCCAATGGGCGTGTGCTATGTATGCTGCTCGGTACCCTGGACGACATCATCCAAGTGTCTGGACTGTTCGCCGGATAGTTACGTTATTTAAAGAAACAGGAAGTGTTCAGCCACATGTAAAACGTCAACCACGACCTGCAACAAATGATGATGCCCAAGTAGGTGTTTTAGCTGCTGCCACGGCTAATCTACGCATCAGTAGCAGACAAATTGCTCAAGAATCGGGAATCTCAAAAACGTCGGTGTTGAGAATGCTACATCACCATCGATTGCACCCGTACCATATTTCTATGCACCAGGAACTGTATGGCGATGACTTTGAAGGTCGTGTACAGTTCTGCCACTGGGCACAAGAGAAATTACAGGACGATGACAGATTGTTTGCACGCGTTCTATTTAGCAACGAAGCGTCATTCACCAACAGCAGTAACGTAAACCGGCATAATATGCACTATTGGGCAATGGAAAATCCATGATGGTTGCGACAAGTGGAACATCAGCGAGTTTGGCGGGTTAATGTATGGTACGGCTTTATGGGAGGAAGGATAATTGGCCCCCATTTTATCGATGGCAATCTAAATGGTGCAATGTATGCTGATTTCCTACGTAATATTCTACCGATGTTACAAGATGTTTCACTCCATGACAGAATGCGATGTACTTCCAACATGATGGATGTCCGGCACAAAGCTCGCGTGCTGTTGAGGCGGTATTGAATAGCATATTTCATGACAGGTGGATTGGTCGTCGAAGCACCATACCATGGCCCGCACGTTCATCGGATCTGACATCCCCGGATTTCTTTCTGCGGGGAAAGTTGAAGGATATTTGTTATCATGATCCACCGACAACGCCTGACAACATGCGTCAGCGCATTGTCAATGCATCTGCGAACATTACGGAAGGGAAACTACTTGCTGTTTAGAGGAATGTCGTGACACGTATTGCCAAATGCACTGAGGTTAACGGACATAATTTTGAACATTTATTACATTAATGTGGTATTTACAGGTAATCACACAGTAACAGCATGGGTTCTCAGAAATGATAAGTTCACAAAGGTACATGTCTCACATTGGAACAACCAAAATAAAATGTTCTAACGTACCTACGTTCTGTATTTTCATTTAAAAAATCTACCTGTTACCAACTGTTCGTCTAAAATTGTGACCCATATGTTTGTGACTATTACAGCGCCATGTATCACAATGCGAAAAAAGTGGTCCAACTAAAGCATCTGTATTTCTTTACGTACTACACGAATATGTAATAAAAAATAGGGGTTCCTATTTTACAAAATGCAGTTGATATCCGTTTGACCTATGACAGCGCAATCTAGCGGGCCAACCATAGCACCATCTGGTTTCCCCTTTCGAATTAGACAAGTTTCGTTCTTTGTAGTGTTTTCGTTTGATGCTTATTTCGTTTGATATTTGGCCCGGTCACTATCAATGGACCACCCTGGAACAAGAAATGGCTCATGTTCACAAACTTTTACAAGAACACATGTACTGTTCCTTCTCCTCCTTTGTTAAAATATTTATTAATGCATGTTATATCATGCAGCCCATCCCCATATTTCAGGCAGTAACTACCACCACATCTTCCATGCATCCAGTTACACCTGATGCTGCTCTGGTTGGATAAATTCTGCATTGCCAAAACAATCTTTAGTGTTCGGCAACAATCTTTACACAAACTATTAAGTGTAATTTCAAGTTTAGACAGAGAGCATTTCACTTCACAGCACAAAGTTACCAGCGTTTGCCAGGAGTTTGGAGTACACTGTAGTGATGCCATTCAAATACTCATCATTTAGTGCAATACATACTGCTTGAAGCTCTGCCTTGGAGTTGTCACTCAGTTTAGCACCATCAACTGATGACATCTGTTTACAAATTATAGCTCATAGGTAACCTGGAAAGGATGCAACATAACTAAGCACCATCTTTTGGGGGGTAACAATGTTTTGTAAATGCTGGCAGTACACAACCATCTCCATGTGATAAATTTGGTCTCTAGGCTTCTGAACAAACAGTAAGCTCCCTCCCTTCAGCAGTGTTTAAAGCGAACAAGGAGATACTTTGTGTGGAACCTAGAATAGCCTAGTGCTATTTACTTCTCAGGCTTGCAGTCTGTCAAGTTCACACATGAAGTGGATTTAGTCAGGTATTGTGCTGGATCGTGCATAGATATCCGACACTTCCCAGCACAGTAAGGATATTTGAGAGCAGTGCCTTTTGAGAATAGGATCATCCAGCCAACCAACAAATGAAATTTCAATGTGGGTTCATATTTAAAGATGGTAATGCATGAACACACTGCACCCACCTTCCTCCAACTGGCAGAAATTAACTGAATGGAATTGCATACAGTCCTGCTGACATGAACCGGAGTGAAAATGGTTGGGACCTGACATGACAGGAAACCACCACCTCAAACACTGTAAGACCTCAGAAGTGCTACAGATTTTAGCAGCAGTGTGTCCAGAACCTTTTGCACAACATACCAAGGTGCCATATGTGTTACAATTTATGGAGTGAAGCAATATGGTATTGAATGTTACCCAGCAGCACAGTTTGATTGAACAAGTGTGTATTTTTAACAGTCTGTGTCAATTTTTGCTAACTGCTCTCTCTCTCTCTTTCTTTCTTTCATTCATTTCTCATCCTTCCATAACCTTAGTTCAAATACATTCAGAATCATGGAGGTGCTGCACAACCCTTTTCTGGACAGCTTATTACATCTAATTTAGCACAACTGCTGCACAATGCACAAATTAAGTACCAGTTTCTTAATTTTCTAGTTTCAAATCTTTTCACTATCGATACTCATTCAAATATGGTAGATCTTACTCATCTGTGTCGCCCATGAACTGCTGCAGATTCTGTCATTACGCATATATGTAAGAGTACATCAATAACAACATATGGTGAATGTGATTAATTTGTATCCCTTTCTGCATTATTCACGTTTTGTCTCAAGGATTTTGTTTGACACTTCCAAAAGATGAGTTCAATTCCAACAGTAAGAAATTAAGGAACGTTTTTAAAGATTTGTAAGTATCCTTCTAACCTGATACGATTTGGTTTATTAAATAAATTAAAAATCAACTTGTATTTACAACCTGGCCAAGCAAAACATGTGCCTGTTAGAAAAGCAGATGTGTGTTGTGGTATGGAAGAGGTTACACAAGTCAAATATGCTGCATAAATGGAAAATAGAGTAACGTACTTAACAAGATGAAATAATGTATTAAAATTACAGAACAAATTATTAAATTACTGGAGGGGGAAAAACCAGAGCATTCTGTTCTGGTTGAAACAGTGTTATTGAGACTCCAGACAAACTGTTTGGCCGAGCTTAATGTCAGGCATCTGCTGTTGGCTTCAATTTATATTTTGTTGACAGTTTTTTATTTATAAATGGAACAGCCTTGAAATATCAGAGTTATAACAAAATTAGTTTTTAAAATGTATTAATATAGTGTCATTACACATTAAAAATCCAGTCTACAACATACACGTAATATAATACATATTTCATTAGGTACAGCATAGAAGACAATAATACACACAATCTTTGTGAAATACAGTCAATATGAAAGTGTGCCAACCCAAATCACCATGAACAAAGTAGCTAATGCTCAGTTCATAAATATGGTAGTCACTTTTCACAAAGATAAATGACAAATGATTTCTAGCCCACCTATTTATCTCATAATGAAAGTGGAAGAGGTTACATTGAATATAATGCCGACGAATATGATAAAAATATGAAACCACAGATCTTCACATTCCACAACTCAAATGTGCGTACGTCTATTA
Organism: Schistocerca americana; assembly: GCF_021461395.2. NCBI lineage: Eukaryota > Metazoa > Arthropoda > Insecta > Orthoptera > Acrididae > Schistocerca > Schistocerca americana. The sequence continues at coordinate 166,017,751 of NC_060124.1, forward strand.
TGCCTCTGCACTTCATCACTGGCTTGAGTTCTGCGGTGCTCCACTTTGGTCAAAATGGCTTTTGTTTTTCAGCAGGTAGGCTGCCAGAAAGCTTATTGGATCAGGAGGCCTGCAAAAGAAATACATGCTGAAGTAAATACGATGCTCTGAAAGAACGAAAGGGTTCATAAACAAATACAGGAAAGTTACATTTAACACTAAGCAGTTGAAGGGGTAGGGTCATTAGACCAACTACATAATGGTATCACGTTCGGGTTCATGCAGAAGCGATTTACCACTGCATTCCTGCCATAACTTACAAATGGGTATCAAAATAATAGAAGCACCTGAGGGAACATGAAAAACACCATATCGAATGCCAAATGACAAAGCAAGACATATGGCTAAGGTTTGCCATGGAATGGGTGACTGCAACTGAAGGCTGTTTACAGAGGCTTTCTAAAATTTGTAATTCTGGACACACTTTATGTCTGCATATCCTACGATGCACCAAATCAATGAGCCCAATAACCTATACCACAAGGTATCTGCAAGAGCAGGGATTCTCTGCCTGTCACTGCATACCACTTGACATTTTCAGAAATTTTGGTTTATCACTACAGCTTTGTCTTCCAAATATTAAGAGTAGACAGTACAAAAAAGTTGCCGTTCAGTACTTTCAGCCAAAAAGAGTCAACTTTCTTTTGTAAGATGATATTTTATTACCTGTTTAGAAAGCTGTGTGCCTCATCCTTGTACACCTGTATTCAAAATGTGAACCTTGTCAATGATATTTACTAAACAGATCGATCTTAATAACCACTGCCATTGTTACTGTCAATGAGAAACATGACAACCTTGGTCCTCAGTTCAAATATTTGTTTAAAAATCTCACTGTGAGAGCCATTTTATCAGCATGAAGAAGCAAACTTTATCTCCCACATCTTGACACAACAGCAAGAGTTGAGAGTAATTGCCTTGATGAAATTTATAACCTCTACAGCATCTGTCAAACCAATGTCAAGAATTTTGGGCATACCCTTAAAAAACAAATGTTTCTCAGCACATTACACAGAGAGTACTTTGACAATTATGTGCAACTTTCTTCACTATAGCTGCCCGTCACGAAGTGACCATACACTGCCTGGCCGTGTCTATACAAATACCAACACATTTAGGCCAAGGAATGCCTACTTTTTAAAAAAATAAAGGTTAATCATATCAAAAATAATTTCAGCTGTAGCATATAACTCAAGCAATTTGTAAAATGAAAACTTTTCTCTTATGCCACAGGGAAGTGTGTTGGACCCCCTGCCATTCATTCATGTTGTGTATTATTGATCTTATGGACAATATTAATAGTAACCTCAGACTTTTTGCACATGATGCAGATATCTACAATGAAGTAATGTCTGAAAGAGGCTGCATAAATATTCAGTACGATCTTGACAAGGTTTCAAAATGGTGTAAAGATTGGCAACTGGCTTTAAATATCTCGAAATGTAAGATTATGCACTTCAGAAAATGAAAAACAAGTACAACCCTATGACCATAGTATCAGTGAGTCACAGTCGGAATCTGTCAGTTCACACAAATACCTAGGTGTAAAAGTTAATACAATTACAGCCCTCCGTCGCAAAAATTAAGTCTTTTGACCTGGTTTCGACACTTCTATGAGTGCCTTCATCAGAAATTACATTCAGACTGTTGCTACCTGTGGCTTGAACATGTATGAGCAGCCCACAGTGGCTCTCCATCCATGTATTCTTTTTTAAAAATTTTGTGACTAAAGCTTTATCGCTTGATATTTGTTTTATACGTGACCTGCCAATTTGAATGTAATTTATGATGAAGGCACTCACAAGTGTTGAAACCACACCAAAAGACTAAATTTTTGCAACCGAGGGTTGTAATTGCTTTAACTGTAATTTGTAAATGGTTGCTGACAACACAGCCATGTTTAGAACCTAAATGTAACACTTGGTAGAGATATGAAATGGAATGATGACACAGGAGCAGTCATGGGTAGAGCAGGCGATAGACTTTGTTTTACTGGTAGAGGACTCTGGAAACATGATCAGTCTACAAAGAAGCTTGCTGACAAATCAATCGTGTGACCCATCATAGACTACTGCTTAAGTGTGTGGGAGCCATACCAAATACAACATAGATGGGTATCGAACGTATACAGAGAAGGGCAGCATAAATGTTCACAAGTTAGTTTGATCCATCGGAGATTGTTACAGAGATGTTGAAGAAACTGAACTGGCAAACAGTCCTTAGAAAGCCTACTTAACATGGTCTCAAAAACAGGCTTTAAATGATTACTCTAGGAATAAACTATATAACCACACACATACTGCTTCTGTTGGGACTGTGACAACACGATTAAATTAATTGCAGTGTACATGGAGGCCTTTAAACAATCATTCTTCTCACACTCCATATGTGAATGGACTGGGAGAAACCCTAGTAACAGGTACAGTGAGGGGTGTACCCTCTGCCATGCACATCACAGTGCTTTGTAAAGTATGGATGCTGATATGTTCAGCATACAAAAATCAGTAACAGTGCCATATCTGTGGCATCAGGACTCTACTCCACTGAAGAGTGAAATACGTGCTTGAGACCAAACTACTAGGTCATCAGTCCCTTTATCCTACGATAGACATGTCTACATGACTGTAGATCAGAGGTAGCCTACCGTGCAAAATCCAGAGGAAGGAAACCCCCCAAGGTCTGTGAAGGAGAGATAAATGACAAAAAGAAGCAAGGAAGACAGAGAGAGAAAGGCAGGCACGGGGGCCCAGGCTTGCAGTTGTGATAACATACTTTAAGGCTCATTGATAATTCTCGTTTTTACCACATTGTTGGATAATTGAAGTTTTTGTATTTCTTTGGTTAATTTTTCCACCAAAACTGCTTGGACCATGCCTCTACCTGTGGGTGGCAGGAGAGAGTCAGACTGGGACTCATTGCAATGATGACACATTGCAGACAGGCACAACAGAAAGACACTTATACATTAGCTTTCGGCCGAAGCCTTTGGTAGCAAAGGAAATTGTGTCGCATCGCACCTGGTCACCAATCAGCAGATCAATATTTTTGAGCGTTTCTGGCCTACTTTGGAGAAAAGAGTGTGCAACTGTTATCCAACTCCATTGCTGTTACCTAAACTTGACACTGTTTTGCAGTAACAATGCTGTAAGATTCCCTTTAAAAACCATAACGGACCTGTACTTACATATTACAAGATGGCAGGAAGCTGTTTTGAATGCCAGCGGGTTTACCACATTGGATTAGACATGGTCTTTGTTATGCACTTTGTGTTTCCATATTTTTGTCCAACTCCAGTGTTTAGTCTGATAACATTACTCTGGTACTAAATACAGTTTGCATCGTTCTAGTAGGAGAATCAGTTTCTTGGAGGACTCTTCATAATTCCTCATTCTAGTTTCATCAGCTGAATGTATTACACATATAAAGATGACTCAATATCTGTTTTACGATAGATGTATCCTTTGGACTAAACCCAAGTATGTTGGTGGAATTTTGCTTTTAAGTATTTTTAGTGCAAGTTTGATTAAAAAATGGATGGCTATGTTTGAAACTAGTCACCAGTACAAATTACATGCAATTGTGACAAATTTAAGTAAAGAACAATCTAATTTAAGTTGCTGGTCCTTCCCCAACAAAATGTTGGAACTACATTAAATCTGTTGTTCTTGGGCGCTCTCCCAAAAATAAACTTACAACTACCTTGTAGCCTAATATGCACTCTTAGCCCTGAAGTAGAGGCCAATTATGCAAGACAGTGAGATGTGAAATTTCAAATATTATGTTGCAAGTCCCAGAAGAGAACCTCTAATAAGAAAACAATGAAGTCCTTAGAGATGGAGCTCAAGCTCCACTTGGGGAAGAATGGGAGAAGGAAACTACTATCCCCTTCTCAAAGGAACCATTCTGGCATTTGTCTTAATTTAGTGACACCACTGCAAATCTACTACTCATACCCCAAAAGTGAATCCAGTGTCTTTACTACTGTTACCTCGCTTGGCATGGATGCAAAATAGGTATGAATATGGCCTGGCCAAATAAGCATGCTAGAATCAACAGAGATAATGAAATTTGTCAATGGCCCAAATAAAGAGGAAACTCAACAGCAGAAAGGACTACGTGCAATCCTGACCAAGGCTTGAGCACTATCCCACTGGAACTATGAAGTGACATTTTAGTCAATGCTAACAGATACAGGATGTAGCTAATACACAGCTTATCTTTTACAGATAGTTGTCTTGCTAATTTCTTTAATCAAATTATCTATAACTGTGTGGTAGTAATCTTCTGGATAATGTCATCGAAGAGCTCTTAATACAGGTAACTAAGTGCAGTGCAGTACATATCTTACCACGAATTACAGAAGCTAGAACACTTGCCTTTCTTTTGCTAATGTCGACAGTGCTTGAAGCAATATTGGCACAACAGTCTGGTCCAAGTACTGTCTTGTTGGTAGTGACTGCAGGTCTACCCTGGACTTCTTGGTAGGTGCCTCTCCTGCTGGTGCTGGTGGAGCAGGTGGTGGTTCACTTTCACGAACTGCTGTAGCCTGAAAATTTTATTCCTTGCTGGTGATCCAAATAAACTAATTTTATCACTATGTAAAGGGAATTACAGAATAGTGTTTGGCTAACACGTTCCAAAATGGTCAGTCCAGTGAGATGAAACTGTATTACAAATCAAATGCAATAAGACAGGAGAGAACATTGAAACAGTCAACACCTGCATGCCACTGACAAACGTACACCTAAAGCATACCATTTTACTACAGAATTTGATGTGTTTGATATTTAATGACAAAATGCACTCAGACTTGTTCAGTAATTTCATACTGCTGATGTAATTGCCCTTTTCAATAAGAGAGATGGTTATGTTTCATGGATAATGCTTTTCAGGCAGCAGTATCAAACTGTTTGGAAATTGTGTGTGTGTGTGTGTCTCAACATACCAACGCTTTCATCATTTGGTAAGTTACATCATCTTTGTTTCTAGATATATTTTTCCCACGTGCAATGTTTTCCTCTATATATATATATATATATATATATATATATATATATATATATATATATATATATCACACAAATCAGTTGGTTTTACTCAGAAATTCCTCAATGGAGTAGGAGGAGTTAGTCACCAATAAATCCTTTAGGCTCTCTTAAACTGAATTTCATTGGTTGTTAAGCTTTTTATGGCTGCTGGCAGCTTATTGAAAATATGTGTTCCTGAATAATGGACACCTTTTTGTACAAGACTAAGCGACTTTAAATCCTTGTAAAGATTATTCTTATTTCTAGTATTGATTCCATGAATTGAGCTGTTGGTTTGAAAAAGTGATATTTCTAATGACAAATTTCATTAAGGAATAAATATATTGGGAAGCAGTAGTTAGTATCCCTAGTTTCTTAAACAGGCTTCTAGAGGATGTTCTTGAGTTCGCACCACATATAACTCTTACTGCACATTTCTGTGCCCGGAAAACTTTAGCTTGGCTTGATGAAAAAAATAATCCCATATTACATGATGGAATGAAATTAAGCATAGTATGCCAGCTTTTTCATTTTTATATCCCCTATGCCTGACAAAACTCGCATTGCAAACAGAGATTTGTTAAGATGCTTCAGTAGTTCTATGGTGTGCTCCTCCCAGTTGAATTTATTATCAAGCTGTAATCCCAAGAATTTAACACTGTCCACTTCTTCTATCTTCTTGTCATCATATGTTGAACATATACTCGTGGGACACCCCTAAGACTACACTTCATTTGCCATTTATTGCTATGTTTGTATCATTGGCAAACAAAAGGAACTTGGCATCTGGTAATGTTACTGATGAAAGGTCACTGATATACACAAGAAAAAGTAAGGGCCCAAAATGGAACCTTGTGGGACACCACATGTAATTGTTCCCAGTTGGATGATGCCTGATAGCTTGATACATGTCTCTTTCCTAATAACATCCTTTGTTTCCTGACAGATGTAAGATTTGAACCACTTTGCAGCATTTCCTGTTACATTATAATATTCTAATTTACTTTAAAGGATATTGTGATTTCCACAATCAAATGCCTTTGACAGATCACAAAATATACCAGTTGCCTGCAATTTTTTGTCTAATGAATTACGCACATTTTCACTGTAAGTGTAGATAGCCTTCTCAATATCAGAACCTTCTAGAAATCCAAACTGTGACTTTGACAGTAAGTTATTTGAGATAAAATGGTTATAAAGATGACTGCACATTACTTTTTCTAAAATGTTTGAGAATGCTGGCAATAGTGAAATTGGACGGAAATTTGATGCTATTTCTTTATCTCCCTTCTTGAACAGTGGCTTAACTTCAGCATATTTCAACCATTCAGGAAGTATTCCACTGATAAACAACTGGTTACACAGATAGCTTAATATATTACTTAGCTCAGAATCACATTCTTTAATTAACTTTGTTGATATTTCATCATACCCACTAGATGTTTTTGATTTTAAAGATTTTATGATGGACATTATTTCTGTTGGGGTAGTGAGGGTCAAATTCATATTATAGAAGTTACTTTAAATGTCTGGTCTTAGGTATTCCATAGCAGCATCTACCGAACCTGACAACCCCATATTTTCTGTAACAGTTATAACATGTTTGTTAAAACGTTCTGCAACACTATACACATCTGTCACCAATGTATCATTTACTCTTAATGCTATTTGTTCCTCTTCATGTCTGGTTATACCGGTCTCCTCCTTCACTATATCCCAAATTGTCTTTATTTTGTTATCTGATATGACTATCTTTTCCTTGTAATATATTTGCTTTGACATCCATATTACAGTCTTAAATATTTTGCAGTATTTCTTGTAATGTACTATAGCATCAACATCGGAACTATTTCAGGTTGACAGATACAGTTTTCTTTTTGTTTTACAAGATATCCCTATTCCTTGAGTAATCCATGGCTTCTTTGTAGACTTTGCTCTAACCTTGGTAAGTTTTGGGGGAAAACAGTGTTCGAATAAGGTAAGCACTTTATTAGCAAAAGTGTTATATTTTTCATTCATGCCATGAGCACTCTAAACACCAGTCCAGTGAACGTCTCTGAGGAGTGTCCTAAAATAATTTTTGGCTTATTGATTACCCTCTTGAGCTCAGATTTAACAGATTTTATATCCTGTTCAGTATTAACAGTATTATAGTCATTGTGCACATCATGGCACAAAACTTAGTAACCGGAGATTTAGCAATGGTTTCAAATTTGACAGTCTTAAGTTACTCCAAGCATTCCTGCTATATGTTAAGGTTGGTAATCTTGAAACAAATATAAGGAGTAATAATTGTCAATGATTAAAGCTGGCACAGTGTTGACCGACAGCAAAGTTGTCTTCTGTGCAGACATCAGAAATAAGAATGTTATTAACCAAATGACTGTCTAGCACAATCTACTGCACCATGTGTACGTTTTACTCTATTCAGGTAATAATATTTTGTAGATCATGTATCTACAACAGTCTGTAGTGCGGACGAAGACTGGTACTAAGACAATTGCTGGAATTTCACAACGAATATCTGAGCACAGCATTTGGCGTGATTGTTCTGGTGAAAAATCGCAGCACAACATTTCTTAACACTGGTAAAATGACAGTATCAACTAAACTTCTTGGCTCTCAATAGGAATATTACGGTAGAAATTATAAAGTTAACTTTTTTAAATGATTTGCTGACACGTTTGACTATAATCTACAATTTATTTATTCACAACTGAAAATCCGGCCTTGAAGAGGCATTCTGATGTGCTAAGGAAGTGCATCAGCAATTTCCGACTACCTCTAAGATACATTTAAAAAAATATGTTGTTGCTTCTCTGTACCAGTTGAGTATGAGCCATGGGACTAAACTGCAACTATGAGGTAACAAATTGTGCACTCCAAGGCGACATGTTAAAATTCAGTACGACTGTGTAGCCGTAATAAAATGAAGTAATTAAATTTGATTAAGCTACATATAGAAACGACGGAGAATCAAAATGTGTGTGATACTGTTAGCGATCACAACACCTTATCGTCTCTCTCTCTCTCTCTCTGTGTGTGTGTGTGTGTGTAAATTTGATTAGGCTACATATAGAAACGACGGAGAATCAAAATGTGTGTGATACTGTTAGCGATCACAACACCTTATCGTCTCTCTCTCTCTCTCTCTCTCTCTCTCTCTCTCTCTCTCTCTCTGTGTGTGTGTGTGTGTGTGTGTGTGTGTGTGTGTGTCAGATGAAATTGCTAACTGAGGCTGGCTTTCACCGACAGCCGCTTTCACTCTGAAACCCAGCTTCAAACCAACGCGGAAATAAATAGAACGGCATGTTGACAGTAAAGAGATTTTAATTTATTTGTCTCAGACTTTCTAATTTGTCGTATAAGGGCAAATTTCGCAACGCAAGTGACTTTTACGCACTTCCCACAAGCTTCCAAAGCATTACTTCTCACGCATAGCTAAATAATAACAAGCACAAAAAAAATCAAGTTATTTACCTGTGCAGTTTCTGGCACACCATTACTGCCCGAGGACTGCGGTTCGACGTTTTCTTCCGTTGCCGGTTGTTCCGCTACAACACCCATAAAAACATTGCCGGGTCAACGCCATAAACACAAAATCAAACAAAAATGGAGAAACTAAAGCGTAAATTTCACCACCACGAATAGTACTAGCTTACCTACTCTTAGTGTACAAAAAAGAAACGGAAGAAATGAAGTTATACACTTTATTTGTATCTACGCTAACGACACATGCGACTTACCTCCCGATGACGACATTTTTAAGTTTGTATTTGATTATGTAGTAGTGCCAACATTAACCTTACGAATTCTTTCTAGTTCGCGCTGTCTGTGATACTACACTGAAGTTTCAGCACATCGGCAGCAAGTATATCTCGTATAATACGACGAAGTTCCACTACCAATGTATAACTTAAGGACAAAGCTCCTATAATATCTTTCTAATCACTCAGTTTTTCGCAACCGAAATCGGTTGACAGCAGAGCAGTTTTTAATTCAAAGAAGTTTGGTAGTAACTGCATCAAGGTAAACAACAAATCTGCAGCCTCGTTCACAGCTGCAGTTATTACCGGCGCCATAAAGTCGCGCCAGATACTATTCCCACAAGACTCACCTCAGATTTCTGTTGAGTCAGTGTTCATTATCCTATTAACAAAATTTTCCACTTCAGCTGAACAACTTTGTATAAATTATATCAATAATAGAAATAGTTGTTGTACTATTTGCTTCTCATTGGATCACTTTAGGAAAAAAATATTACGCACATCCATCATGTAGAAATACATAAGTGTACTACAAGGGTAATTACACTGCAGTTATGTCTCAGTATTATTCTGATTGTTACACTGAGTCAGTCTCAAAATGCTTACGGACATCATTGTACACTATGTTAATCACCCCACTTCACTGACCGGGTACTTTATGCTGACATAATTTTCAAAATCTTTGACAAGGTGATGTATTCTAGAATAGTATCTTACCTTAGCAACAATAGCATCGTAAGCAAATCGCAGTTTGGGTTTCGGAAGAGTTGCTCTACTGAGAATGCCATTTACATATTCACTCAACAAATTGTACCAAAATAAAATAGTACCGGTTGGCATTTTCTGCGACTTATCTATGGCATTTGACTGTGTCAATCACAATATTGTCCTTGATAAATGAAAGTTTTTTGGGACCAATGGTATGGCCAACCAGTGGAAAAGTCATATCTAACAAAAAGAATGAAGAAAGTTGTATTTAGTAATTCAACCAATATAGTCCAGGGTCATTATTCTGACTGGCGAGAAATCACGTATGATGTTCCCCAAGGCTTAATCTTAGCTCCATCATTGTTCCTCGTTTATGTAAACGTTCTTCCATCTAATACGCAACGAAGCAGATTAATTTCTATTTGCAGATGACATTAGTATTATAATCAATCAAAGTATATGTAGAGAAACGAAAGAAATGGCAAACAATGTTCTTCAGAGTATCACTGGTTGGTTTTCTGCCAAGGGTTTCACCTTCAATTTTAAAAAGACACAACATATTCAGTTCTGCACATCTAAGGGTACTACAGCAATGATAAATGTAACACATGCCGAGGAAATAATACACAGGTTGAAATCTTCAGAATTCTTAGGTATCCATATTAATGATAATTTTAACTGGAAAAAACACAGTTTGAAGCTCCTCAAACAACATAGATCAGCCACTTGCACTTAGAATCATTGCAGATCTTGGGCAGAGACAAATCAGTAAATTAACATGTTTCACATACTTTCATTCAACAATGTCATATGGAATAATGTTCTGGGGTTACTCATCTTTAAGAAAGAAAATCTTCATCACTGAAAAATGTGCTGTAAGAATAATATGTGGTGCTCACCTATGACCATCTTGTAGCCACCTGTTTAAGGAGTTAGACATTCTGACTACTGATCCACAGTATTTTGTTCCCTCATGCAGTTGGTTGTAAATAACCCACCACAGTTCAAAAGGAACAATGATGTACATAATTACCATACAAGAAGGAAAAATGACATCCATTATTCCATTTTAAAGTTGTCTTTAGTACTAAAAAGAGTGAACAATGCTACAACAAAATTTTTTGATCACTTACATATTGATATAAAATGTCTCATAGACAGCAAATTAATATCTGAGAACAAACTGAGAAAGTTTCTCCTTGACAAGCCCTTCTATTCTGTAGAAGAATTTATATGGTAATGTGTAAATGGTGGTGGGTAGCAACTTCTAACTCACATCAGTATATTAAAAAAAAGGCCTTATAAATGGTCAATGTATAGGTATGTTTACAAATTAATTTATGATGCGAATGTACAATGACTGATTCTACATCATTACAGTTCATTGTGCAAAATGATCCATGGAACACGAAACTAACTAACTCACTAACTTTCTTCATTTGGAACTTTTCATTTAGCAGCTCGGTATGCATTTAAAACAGAAGGGATATACGAGGTGCATTCAAGTTCTAAGGCCTCCGATTTTTTTTCTAATTAACTACTCACCCGAAATCGATGAAACTGGCGTTACTTCTCGACGTAATCTCCCTGCAGACGTACACATTTTTCACAACGCTGACGCCATGATTCCATGGCAGCGGCGAAGGCTTCTTTAGGAGTCTGTTTTGACCACTGGAAAACCGCTGAGGCAATAGCAGCACGGCTGGTGAATGTGCGGCCACGGAGAGTGTCTTTCATTGTTGGAAAAAGCCGAAAGTCACTAGGAGCCTGGTCAGGTGAGTATGGAGCATGATGAATCACTTCAAAGTTGTTATCACGAAGAAACTGTTGCGTAACGTTAGTTCGATGTGCGGGTGCATTGTCTTGGTGAAACAGCACACGCGCAGCCCTTCCTGGTCGTTTTTGTTGCAGTGCAGGAAGGAATTTGTTCTTCAAAACATTTTCGTAGGATGCACCTGTTACCGTAGTGCCCTTTGGAACGCAATGGGTAAGGATTACGCCCTCGCTGTCCCAGAACATGGACACCATCATTTTTTCAGCACTGGCGGTTACCCGAAATTTTTTTGGTGGCGGTGAATCTGTGTGCTTCCATTGAGCTGACTGGCGCTTTGTTTCTGGATTGAAAAATGGCATCCACGTCTCATCCGTTGTGACAACCGACGAAAAAAAAGTCCCATTCATGCTGTCGTTGCGCGTCAACATTGCTTGGCAACATGCCACACGGGCAGCCATGTGGTCATCCGTCAGCATTCGTGGCACCCACCTGAATGACACTTTTCGCATTTTCAGGTCGTCATGCAGGATTGTGTGCACAGAACCCACAGAAATGCCAACTCTGGAGACGATCTGTTCAACAGTCATTCGGCGATCCCCCAAAACAATTCTCTCCACTTTCTCGATCATGTCGTCAGACCGGCTTGGGCGAGCCCGAGGTTGTTTCGGTTTGTTGTCACATGATGTTCTGCCTTCATTAAACTGTCGCACCCACGAACGCACTTTCGACACATCCATAACTCCATCACCACATGTCTCCTTCAACTGTCGATGAATTTCAATTGGTTTCACACCACGTAAATTCAGAAAACGAATGATTGCACGCTGCTCAAGTAAGGAAAACGTCGCCATTTTAAGTATTTAAAACAGTTCTCATTTTAGCCGCTGGCGGTAAAATTCCATCTGCCGTACGGTGCTGCCATCTCTGGGACGTATTGACAATGAACGCGGCCTCATTTTAAAACAATGCGCATGTTTCTATCTCTTACCAGTCCGGAGAAAAAAAATCGGAGGCCTTAGAACTTGAATGCACCTCGTAGTGCACTGTACTTTCTTAAACCGAAAGATACAATTTAAGAAAAAAAAACAGGGGATATACTTTATTAAATCAAAAAATATATTAATTTTCAAAGAAAACTTCGTCGTTGAGTGTATACTGTACATAATTATACAGTCATATCACTCACTATGAAACATGTCCCTAATTTTTAACTGTCACAATGATGATAAGCAACAGCGGTGTGCTTTATCATGCAACTGATTTACAAGCATTACATCGGTACGCTTGTGTCTGGTTGTTGCATAATGTACTCCAGGAAGACCTCAGCAGCTTCAGCACCAGCAGTCTGAGAAATCTTCATGCACTCTCCTCCTGTGTCATCTTCTTCATCACTTTCATCATTACTTCCTTGCACACATTTGATTATTTCTTCATCTGTTAAAGTTTGGTCCATATCACAGTTTTCCTCATTCAGCCACTTAGTAACATCTTCATCATCATTTTCTCCTCCTCCTGGAAGGTTGTAGAACATGTCAGTGTACAAAGTAATTGATAATTTCGAATTGACTGTCTCATCACTGTCACTAACTACTGGGTCCCTCTTGGCATCAATGGATGGCCACAATTTTCTCCAGTTCTCCATTGTGGTAGCACTCTCCACTTTATCCCATTCTTGGGCTGCTTGAAAAACAACATCACATGTATTAATTGCTTTCCATACCTTCAGCATAGTCTTGATAGAGTCGTTGTCACTTGCGTTCAGCAAGGAGACGAGAAGTGAATATCGATAATGACGTTTAATTGATTCCAAAATTCTCTGGTCCATGGGCTGAATTAGGGCTGCCATATTGTGTGGGAGAAAAGTGCTTGTATACCATCAGACTTTAGTGAGACATCTGAAGAATGACTGGGAGCATTGTCAGCTGTAAGGATAGCCTTCAGTGGAAGCTTTTTCTTCTTTAGCTCTTTTCTGGTACAAACATTTCTTCGAACCGCCGAGAGAATATTTGTCTGTCCATCCACGCTTTCTTCTAAGCGCAATACTGCACTGGTGGGGTATTTATGTCAGTGTGTTGAAAACAATGTGGATGTTGGGATTTTCTAATCACCATAAGCGGTAGTTTACGACTCCCATTTGCATTACAACATGCTATTAATGTTACGCACTGTTTCCGTTGCTTGTAACCATGAGCTTTCTTCTTGTTCTTGGCAGCTAATGCTTTTGAAGGAAGCATCTTGTAAAAGAATCCTGTTTCATCAGCCATTATACAAGGCATTAGCAGTTTAATCTTCTTCCTCTATTATCTTCCGTATCTTGCTTACAAACTCATCAGCATCCTTATCATTAGCTGAGTGACTTTCCCAGTGACTTTTCACAATGAAGGTGTCAAGAAAAGGCAACACCTGTTCGCACAGAAATTTGAAGTACAGTTCCTACTTCATGTGCACAATAACCCAAATGAGTAGACCAAAGGCCTGGTATGAAAAACACCCCAAAACTGCACAGAACCACTTCTGAGCTAAACCACAACCGTAACGCATTGTGGGTTAAATGGCTCATTGGTCACTCAACGCCATGCATCTTTTGGAAAGGAGTAAAATCGCGGCTAGTCATACCACAGTAGATGTTCTCAGTCAACTACTATCGTTTTACTGTGTTGTATACCACTCTGCAAACATGCAATTTTATGTGCCACTGTGAGCAATGGCCTTTTGCAGGGTACCGACTCCAAATGTCCACTGGATACAGTTAGTTGACTTCACAATGTTGATTTAGAAACTGGTTGAAATGGACCTGTATTCACTGACAGCAATAATTTCTGTTGGATCTGAAACTGACTGTCATTAATAAGATGCGATACTTATACTTGCTACCTGTTGGTTAGACTCTTTTTACATTCTCTGTACAACAACATACAAAACAACCTCATGTAAGGTGTGGACAGGGGAATGGCTAAGCACAATAGCTCCTCTCTGGCTTTCTGTCACATTTCGATGTCAACCCATGCTTCTGCACTGATACCAAACAGCTGACTGCCACATACATAGCACTTCACTGCCAAGACTTACATCAGTGGTGATGGATGACGTGACAGCCTCATACCAGTTTTACACTATCTGCTGCACTCCAAAATGACCAGTGCACAATTTTAAGGTGGTAGCTAACATTTTGTCTAATAAACTTATACATACTGAAATGAGAAGTGGGTTCATACAACTCGAGATTGTATTACACAAAACTATAATCTTCTTACATCATTTCAATTAGTGATATAATAGTAAGATTTATCTCATTTAGACTGATGTATTTCTTAAAATAATAATTTTGGTCTTTGTACATAAAGACAGACTACTGATTATTTCTAAGGAACAACACAATTTGTTTTGTTCTTTGACATTGTCAAATCATGGGGCAGGCTATCTGTTATGTTAAACTGTGTCAGGACCCAACAAAATGGCTGAAAGGATTCGACTAAGTCGCCATATACAATAGGTCAGATGAAAAGATGTGTTTGTAAAATGTAAACTTTTGTTTGGATGACACTGTCTAGATGTGCTTCGAGAACTTGAAGAGCAGCTCAATAGTTGGGGCAAATGCCAGGGCGAAATGAGGGAAAAGTTTGATGAAAATCAGCAGCAAGTGCCTTTAGCGGAAGGATAATTGAAGAACAGGACACAATGTCATCGGGAAACGACACAGTTGTACATTCAGAACGTTTTGGCTCTACGCTACACCATAAATGCTTATATGACAAAAGCCAACAAAATCTCACACTTGATTATATGAATCAACATCACTTACCAAGGTCTCCTGGTAAAGGAGAGGAATTCATCAAATGGTGACAGGGAATTGAGGAAATGCAACAGAAAAGAGCAAAGCAAAAGAGATGCAGCAGTTGTGGATGACCACTATGAGCTCAGCTCTCTCATGCACCAAATAGTAAGGGAAGACATACAGCAATGTGCAGTAGTTAGAAATGTCAAGCTAGCACACAAGAGATACCAACCATGAATCTCGACCCCATACATCAGGAGGTAATAGTTAATGTCGAAGGAGATAGGTATCGAACTTTGGCACCACTTCCGCCACTAGTCAAATAAGCTGTGAAGAATGGACTCAGTGAACTTGAATTTATGTCCCATCTGTCAAATGGTAACCCAAAATTTGACCAATGCAGATGTAACCAGTTCATCTGCCAAGTAGAACTCCCTGCTGAGAAACAGGTATTAAAAGAACAGAGAACAACACGCTGGTATGTTCTCACTATGGGCACACTGGACACATTGTACATTATTGCAGAGAGAGAAGAGAAGAGCTCAATGACTGTTATTATGCTGCAAGACGTCAACCATCACAGTTGTCTGATTCAAGCCAGTCGACTGGAGAAGATTATAGCAGACCTATGAGATGAAGCCCATCGTCGTATCCTGGAAGAGGTCGCAACTCAAGTCATGGGGTAAGTTTGCCATCGCTGTACAGAGGTATCAGACGCTCGCCTGGCCGCCAATTTCAAGAAAAATAAACGAGGCGACCATCTATGGTGGTGAGGCCTCCACAGATGTAAATCCTCCTTAGATTTCAGTCACCAAGATGCCAGGAGATCTCAGTGAGATCATCATCGATGGCCAACCTTCTGGGCACTAGTCGTTCCAGAGGTTTCCTTTTCTGTAATGTTGGAAGTTTCCAGTCATCAGCTAGAGAAGACTATGTTTCATAATACAGAAGCGATTATGTTAAAGTCGCATATGGGGAACACCCCATATGCTGCCAAACAGGAACATGTATTGCAAGAATAACTATAAATGACAAAACACAGCCCTTCGAATTTGTCATTTTAACAGGATGTAGTCATGATGTTATTTTCAGATGAGACATCTTGCAGGCATCACAAGCAGTCACAGATTGTGGGAGATCAGAGCTCCCGACTGAGGAAGCTATTCCATCAAGCACAAATAACAAAAATTTCACTGGGTGATCGTTTGCAATGAAGATGTTGTTGTCCTGCCATCATCGAGACGATTTCCAGTCATCATTCGAAATGCTCAGTTAAACTGTGAAGCTTTTATCGACTGCAAAAGGCTACTCAGGCTCAGGCTCACAAAATGATCTGCTTCAAGACTGCTTGTGTCGGAGTCATATGTTATTCAACACTTTCTTTGAGTTGTCAAGGCTGTACGCCTGGTTGGTTAGGAAGGAGTTGAAGTTTGTGATGTCTGAAGATGGGTGTAATCCCGAAACGCGTAACATGTTCTAATAAAAGAGTCAATTGAACATCTCATGACTTTATTGCGATTGTACAGCATTGGTTGCGAATTATTAACATAAAAATGATCGCAGGCCTCAGACGGGATTTTACGTCCTGTATATCATAAGAGAATTTAATCGTACAATATTTTTACACACAATAAAAATCGATGTGTGTGCGCTCTTGGCCTTATTCATAATGCTGGCGAACACGTTTCGACACGAAATTGCCACTATGATTGTATGCTCATGGATGAGCCGTGTATCGGCTGGAATTCTTAAATCCGCGCGATCTACCGTAGAAAGGCTAGAACTAATAGTGGCTGATACTGCCAGACTTCCCCTGAAGCCTTTTCTCACTCCCTACACAGTTTTCGGCCATTATTATTGTTTGTGTCACGAGCTCCCGCCAACAACGGCTATTGTGTTACACTTATACATTATTCTTATAGATTAGAGATAATTTATGTGGAAAAACAACGTTTGCCAGGTCAGCTACAAGATATAAAGATTTTCAGAGGTGGAACGAAGTTTGCCATGTATACATTGTGTTACACGTATACATTATTCTTATACACTAGAGATAATTTATATGGCAAAACAACGTTTGCTGGGTCAGGTATAACATATAAAGATTTTCAGAGGCGGAACGAAGTTCGCTGAGTATAGCTAGTATAAGATAAAGATGTTCTCAGCCTGAAGATCGATTTGGTCATTATAATATTTTACATATCATAGTTAGTTGATATGTATGCTCATTGACTGCCTGATCTGTGAGATGACTTGCCCCTGTGATTTATGGGTGGCCCTACGGTTTAATGTGGTCTATTAACTCCAGTACAAGTTGCTGTTTTCACATTAAAAAGTCACCAGCAGAGGTGAAAAAACCAGTAAGTGGCAGATTGACTAAGTATTGACATGGGACATTTTGATTCATATTGGACAAAATTTTTGAATTGTTTCATTACCAAATTCTGACTTTCCTATATTAAAAGTTACACGAGCTGTCTCATAAGCCACAAGCACCAATGGGGCCATTATTGCAACTGATTACTGCATCTGTCTCATGTCAGTAGTTCATCACAATAATCAAGTCTGCATTTAAGTGTGATACTACCAAAAGACTTGGCTCTATAATGTTACCTTGGCATTCTAATGTCATAAATGCTTGCTTCTTCAATATGTTACCTTTATTCGAAATTTCCCCTTTACCTTGATGTCTTGTAAGAAGAAATATTGGACAGCAACTCACCATTTCACATTTATTGAAAGCCTTGTGTGAATTAACCATAATGTCTGTGCCTATCACTGCTTTCGATGAAATATTCTTTATATTCATAGTTATAACTGGACACCTGGCTATGTTCCCTACAGTTTCATTCGACAATGAAATATCACTTTCTACAAGATTCTCCCAAAGGATAGCAATGTAAAATTCTTCTGGCTCAGCATTCAATATTTCTGATACTGACTGTCCTTTCATACAGTCAATAATATGACTATCCTTATCTGATGTTACGTTCTTCTCTTGTTCAACCATGTTTTGGTTATGGATGTTACCCTTTTTCCATTCTTCTATCGTCGTCTTCGCTGCTTATAATTTCTTTTCCATGGCAGCAAATTCGTAGTCCAGCCGTTCTCTTTCTTAATATAGTTTCATCAAATTCATTCTTCCCCTTCATATTCAACCAGCATCTGTCTTAAACCGATTTTCAAACCACACTCATTCTGAGGTATCTTGAAGTTTCAATACTTCTTCTGGATCATTGTACCCATCTTACTCTGTTCCCGCTCCTTCTAATCTTCTACATCCCTACCTACCCAATTACATTGTACTGAAAATCCTTCATCTGCTTTATGGGTGGTTTTCAAACTTATTTGTCGTCCTTGTAAAGCTATTTCGTCGTGGCCCAAGGATGTATCCATATCCTCCCCAAAGTATCAAAGTCTACTTCAACAACTCACAAACATGCTGAATCCATTTCCCCCTTCCAGTTGTCTTCAAACCACAATACTCTTTTTAGATTGTCCATCCCTAATTCCATGCTGAAATCGCTCAAATATATTTTCCCTTATTCTTCTTTAAATAACCAATGGCCAATGTGACATTCACTTAAAGACCTTCCAGTATTAACAACCTTAACTTCAACTCTATTCCTTCTGTAACTATATTGGTCTGCTCTTCAAAGCATCCAATGAAATTACCATAGCCTCACTTGCTTTGTTTACAGTCATCACCTTTCTCACTTTGCCAAAATTTACATATATATCCAAATAGAGAACAGATTTCTTAAAGGGTGATCCTTCTCCAAAAGACCTTCTCGAATCCCTACCTTATCTATTGAATTTATAAAAAGATGTTCTTCTCCTTCCATTGCATTGTTTGAGACTCCTTTAATCTGCTCTTTTCTTTATTCCATTGTCTATAGTAACTGGCTTCTCATCACTTATTTGTTCTGGACATAAGATGCGAAGACATGCCAATAGTAATGCATCTGAGTCTTTTACGTGAAAACTCTGAAAGCTTTCCAAATAAGGCAAACTTTATTAACATTCTACATCTTTGTTCTTCACGTCTACATATTTACAGCTCTCTGCCACTAGAGGACCCCGAATTGTAGGGTGTAACATAGCCGTGTATAATGTACGTATGTCAGTGCGTGAGAAAAGGCATGCTGCAATCGGATTTCAAATTCGAAGAGTTCATCCACACATGGAGCATCTTTTGCTTCAGCATGACTATGGCAGACCACACACGAGCGCTGCGACCTGCACAACAATCCAGTGCCTTGGGATCACTGTCATCGATAACCCTCCATACATCCGTTTTTCATCCGCTTCCAAACTTTAAAGAACACTTTAGAGGATTTCACTTTGACAGTGATGAATCGGTGCAAGCAGAGGTGTCAACAAAGTCAAACATTCTACCGTGAAGGTATCAACAAATTGGTCTCTTTTTGGAAGAAATATGTGCTTCGCCAGGGTGACTATGTAGACGTGAAAAATAAAGATATAAAATCTTAATAACGTTTGTCTTATTTAAAAAGCTTTAAGAGTTTTCTCACAAACAATTCGGAGGCATTTCTTTTCAGCACACCCACATATCTGTGTCAGTGCCTCTGAACCCCTCGCCACACTGTTCTACAATCGCTCCTCTATTCCCTTGTGTTTGTGTCTCTGGCCAGATTAATTAATTTCCTTGATCTCATTGTCAGACCAGTTCGAATTCTTTTTATTCTTAAATTGTCTATGGGCATGCCTGTGTCGATTCCCGAAACGTGGTCATTGCGATTTATCTGCAGGTGGAGCATGCGACAGGATTTCTACATTATTGTTCTTAGCCCCTCTTTTGGTACATTGCTAAAATCGGTTGTTGTGACAAGGTAGTCCAATTATTATGAAGTCTGTTCCGCGATTTCTTTGGTTCCTATAATTTTGGTTCGATGGCTGAAAAATCTTTTGTTGCTGTTTAAAATGTCTTTCTGGCGGAAAGCGTTCCCTTTTATTACTGTAATTAGTGCCAATTACACAATGATTGTCCAAATCTCCAGCACCATGATGAACTGTTCCATGCTATCTCTTCTACGCGTAACAACAGTCTCACCTACGTACTGTGGCAACTTTGGAAACAATGTACGAATTAAATCTTCGAGTTGCATAGACTGTGGCAGGAGTAAGTCCTTCTGGCGATAGTAAATAAACATTTGAGCTCTCGTTTTGCATTTGCCAGCACTTGATAATTACATGCTTTCAAAAGTTTAGTCTTCTTCTTACACTGATGACATTGTGACCAGAATCTTTCTGAAAGCTTCATTCTGAAGTCTGCCGCAGTACGGCAGTCCTGAGCCCTCGACAGTGTCTGAAGCTTTATGTAACCTTACAGACAGTTTCGTATAAAATCCGTTTTTTTATCTTCCTTCCAGTTTTATGCGAGTACGCTGTTAAATTGACTTGTCCATATTACTGGGTGAACACTTCCATCAATGCTGTAAGCCAGAAATCTGTGATGTTCCCGAAACTTGTACCCTTCAGTTTCTTTTTACCCATATCGATTCATAATTTGTAAATTGTGCTCAGAGGCAATCTTCATACGATTAGTTTCTTTGCTAATAGTATCCTTGTCAGGACCTTGATTTATGTGTTATTGTTTCTTCTGATATGCGTAGTATCCGTAGCCGCTGTAGCTTGGAGCCTGTGCCAAATGGTACTCTCAACACTTTTCCCCAGTTATTGTGTCTTTAAGTAAACTGAAGATGGAGGTGAGAAAGGAAAGGTAGGGGTAGGGACTACTGATATCAGCTGCATCAGAACTTTATAAGTAAACAGCGTCGACGAATGAAAATGTGTGCCAGACCGGGACTCAAACCCGAGATCTCCTGCTTACAAGACAGTTGCGTTAAGCACGGCGCCATTCGGACACATTGTTTACCGAGTGAGGTGGCGCAGTGGTTAGCACACTGGACTCGATCTACATCTACGTGATTACTCTGCTATTCACAACAAAGTGCCTGGCAGAGGGTTCAATGAACCACCTTCAAGCTGTCTCTCTACCTTTCCTCTTTCGAACTGCACGTGCGAAAAGCGAGCACTTAAATTTTTCTGTGCGAGCCCTGATTTCTCTTATTTTATGGTGATGATCAGGTGGGTGCCAACATAATGTTTTCGCAATCGGAGGAGAAAAGTGGTGATTGAAATTTCATGAGCAGATCCCGTCGCAACGAAAAACGCCTTTGTTTTAATGATTGCCGCTCCAATTCACGTATCATGACTGTGGCACTATCTCCCCTATTTCGCGATGATACAAAACAAGCTGCCCTTCTTTGAACTTTTTCGATGTCATCCGTCAGTCCCACCTGATGCGGATCCCACACCGCACAGCAATACTTCAGAATAGGGCGGACAAGAGCGGTGTAAGCAGTCTCTTTAGTAGACATGTCGCATCTTCAAGTGTCCTGCCAATGAATCGCAGTCTTTGGTTTGCTCTACCCACAACATTGTCTATGTGATCGTTCCAACTTAGGTTATTTGTAGTTGTAATCCCTAAGTATTTAGTTGAATTTACAGCCTCCAGATTTATGTGACTCATGGCGTAATCGAAATTTAGCGGATTTCTTTTAGTACTCATGTGAATACCTTCACACTTTTCGCAACATACAGGTATCTTATCTAAATCATTTTCGTTTTGGTCATCTGATGACTTTACAAGACACTAAATGACAGCATCATTTGCAAACAATCTAAGACGGCTACTCAGATTGTCTCATATATCGTTAATAAAGATCAGGAATAATAGAGGGCCAATAACACTTCCTTGGTAAACGCCGGATATTACTTCTGTTTTACTCGATGACTTTCCGTCTATTACTACGAACTGTGACCTTTCTGAGGAAATCACGAATCCAGTCGGCAACTGAGGCGATATTCCATAGACACACAGTTTGGTTAGAAGACGCTTGTGAGGAACGGTGTCGAAAGCCTTCTGGAAATCTAAATATATGGAATCAATTGGACATCCCCTGTAGAGAGCACTCATTACTTCATGAGTATAAAGAGTTAGTTGTGTTTCACGAGAACGATATTTTCTGAATACGTGCTGACTATGTGTCAATAAATCGTTTTCTTCGTTGTAATTCATAATGTTCGAAATCAGCATACGTTCCAGGATCCTACTGCAATTCGACATTAGTAATATGGGCCTGTAATTTAGCGGATTACTCTTGTTTCCGTTTTTGAGTACTGTTGTGAGTTGAGCAATTTTCCAGTCTTTAGGTGCGGATCTTTCTGCGAGCCAGCGGTTGTATATAATTGTTAAATATGGAATTACTGCATCAGCTTACTCTCAACTGACTGGTATACAGTCTGGACCAGAGGCCTTGCCTTTATTAAGTGATTTAAGCTGCCTTGCTACACCGAGGATATCTACTACTAAGTTTCTCATCGTGGCAGGTGTTCTTGATTGGAATTCCGGAATATTTACTTCGTGTTCTTTGGTGAAGCAGTTTCGGAAAACCGTGTTTAATAATTCTGCTTTAGTGGCACTGTCATCAGTGACTTCACCGTTGTTATCGCGCAATGAAGGTATTGATTGCATCTTGCCACTGGTGTGCTTTATGTATGCCCAGAATCTCTTTGGGTTTTCTTCCAGATTCCGAGACAGAGTTTCGTTGTGAAATTATTAAAAGCATCTCACATTGAAGTACGTGCTATATTTCGAAGTTCTGCAAAACTTTGCCAATCTTGGGGATTTTGCGTTCTTTTATATTTGGCATGCTTTCTTCGTTGCATCTGCAACAGCGATCTGATCCGTTTTGTGTACCATGGGGGACCAGTACCATCACTCACTAATTTATGTGGTATATATCTCTCACCTGCCGACGATACTATCTCTTTGAAATCATTCCACGTTTTTTCTACGCTTTCATGATCAGAACTGAAGGAGTGGAGACTGTCTCACATTCGGGAGAACGACGGTTCCAACCCACGTCCGGCTTTCCTGATTTAGGTTTTCCGTGATTTCCCTAAATCGCTTCAGGCAAATGCCGGAATGGTTCCTTTGAAAGGGCACGGCTGATTTCCTTCCTCATTCTTCCCTAATTCGACGGGACCGATAATCTCGCTGTTTGATCCCCTCCCCCAAATCAATCAACCCAGCAACACAGTGTTTAGCCGGCCGGGTGGCCGAGTGGTTCTAGGCGCTACAGTCTGGAACCGCGCGACCGCTACGGTCGCAGGTTCGAATACTGCCACGGGCATGGGTGTGTGTGATGTCCTTAGGTTAGTTAGGTTTAAGTAGTTCTAAGTTCTAGGGGACTGATGACCTCAGAAGTTAAGTCCCATAGTGCTCAGAGCCATTTGAACCATTTTGAACAGTGTTTAGTGCAAATGCACGGACTATCTCGGCACGCTACCCTGGCCGACGTACACTCCCAGCTGGTGCCACAGTTCCCATCCAAGTCCTAAGTGCTCGCTAATTTCAAATTTCCTGCTGAAGGTAGAACATAAATGTGCAACGACACTGCAAGTAGTGGATTCACTGACAAAATAGGAGAATCAGTTATATGAATGCATGGTGTCAAATCCGCAGCTGTGATACAAATTATGTAGATTGAAGGTGGAGGGGGGAGAAAGGAAAGAAAAGGGAAGGAACTAATTATATCAGCTGCATCGGGACTTTATGCAGAATCAGCATGGTAGGCAGGAGATCTCGGGTTCTAGTCACTGTCCAGCACACATTTTCATTCGTCGCCTCTGATTCCACATAAAGTCCTGATGCAGCCGATACCATCATTTCCATCCTTTTCCTCTCCTTTCTCCCTCCTCCACCTTCGCTTTACGTAATATGTACCACAGCGGCGCTTTTCGCTTGGTGTCTGTTCTTTCGGACAAGTCCAAAGGCACAGACACCATGCATTTATATAATTTTGTATTATGTTTCGCTTAATTTCTCTAAACATTCGCTGACCTTATTGACCTCATTTTAGTTGCATCTTGCAGATCCTGGACTTCTGATTTATATTTGAGTCAAATTCCATATGAGAAAGCTCAGCTATACTTTGCATTTCAGTAATCTGTATGTCATCACTCTAAAACCGTTTGTCGTGGTCTTGCGATGTACCTTTACACATTCTACTGAATTTTCAATTTTCGACGCTTCTGCTAATAGCATCCGCATCAGCACCTTGACTTAGGTGTTCCTGTTTCTTCTGGTCTTCCACAGTATCCGTAACTGCTTACACCTTCAGTTGGAGCCCGTGCCAAATGATACTCTCGACACTTTTCCCCAATTATATTGTCATTTGTTTTGCTTAATTTGTCTAAGCATTCGCTGTCATTATTGACTTCATGTTTATTGTATCATGCTAACAGATCCTGACTTCTGATGTCCATTTGAATCATACTATGACTTTGGAGAACTAATTCCATAAGGGAATGCTCAACTGTACTTTGAAATTCAGTAATATGTGTGTCATCACCATAAAATCATTTGTCGTGGTCTTACAACGCGTCTTTTACACATTCAACTTAATTTTACATTTCGGACGTCAGTGCACTTTGTTCGATAGTTCACTCTTCTACCGGTTGCTTTAGTTGGGACATTGCCTCTTATTGTTTTCGTGCACATGACATTATTCGTCATCCTGTTTCTGCATTATTTGTAACAGTAATTAGGGTTACCAGACTCTCCATTATTAACGGATTCTTCCGTTTTTTGCCCAAATTTTCTTCCTCTGTTTATTTTTTCCCTGAGTGAATTATTCTCCATTTTTGTATTCAAGACAATTATGAATTACATTTTATGGAATAAATATAAGCTTGAAACAGATCTTCTTGAAAAATGACTTCGTTGTAGTCTCTTAAGTTATGTTGAATTTCACGAATGTTGGCAGCACTTGAGCTTCCAAACCCAAGAAACAACTGAAATTGTAATTTACATTGATGAGCCAAAACATTATGACCACCTGCTTAATAATTTGTTTGTCCGCCCTGGAAAGAAATACATAACTGATTCTGCGTACCAGGGATCCGACAGTTTGTTGGTAGGTTTGTTGAGGTACGTGTCATTAGATGCCTACGCGTAGGTCATGTAATTCGCGTACATAACGGGGCCGCTGATCTGCGTTCACGGTGACGGCACCCGATAGCGACCCAGGTGGGTTCCATAGGATTTACATCAGGCAAATTTGGTCTCCGAGACATCAACGTGAGTTCACTATAATGCTCCTCAAACCACTGTTGCACGGTTCTGGCTCCGGGACACGCACAATTATACTGCTGAAAGAGACATCGCCGTCGGGAAAGACATTAGGCATGAAGGGATGCAAGTGGTGTGCAGCTGTCAGCGTGTCTTCGGTTACTACCACAGGTCCCAGGCAAGCGCAGGAGAATTCCACCCTGCCTACTTATCCAACCACCCTGTATCCGCTGCGCGCTGCACGTTTCGAGCCGCCGTTCACTTCGATGACGGCGATCTGAAGACGACCAGGGACCTAGTGTAGCAAAAATGTGATTCACCCGAAAATCCGACACGTTTCCATTGATCGACGATCGAATCCCGATGGTCCCGTGCCCACTGCAATCGTAACTGACGATGTTGTTGGGTCAACATGTGAACGCGAAGGGGTTCTCTGCTGCGGGCCTCCATGTTGAACAATACACGACGAACAGTGTGTTCTGAAACACTTGTGCGTGCACCAGCATTGTGCTCATTCGGCAGAGATGCCACAGATCACCATCTCTGCTACTTCACAGAGCAGACAAGCCTCCGAACCCCATGGTCTCTGAAGAGTCGTGGATGTCCAACCATTTAGCGCCCAACTGTCTTTCTACCTCTTTCCATAGATGCTGATGACAGTAGCACGTGAACATTCGACCAGCTTCCCCGTTTTCGAAATAATAATTCACAGGCTCTGTGTAATAATAATTTGATCTTTGTGAATTTTAAAATTTTACGGCGAATTGACTGTTCAAACAAATTTCGGGCTTGCAGCTGGTCGTCGTTCAATACCTCGCACGATATTTCAACTAGGCACCTGCCAGTCATCTTCGGGTGAGCTGTCGCAGACTAGCGAAAACGTCCTCCGTTCCGCAATATATAGCGCGCTGTAACCATTCTGCGCATGCGTCGAAAACTTGATAGATGGACCACACTGCCCGCCTGCAGCGCCCTCACTGGTGGAATAGCCGAACTCAGTCGCCCTCTGCGTTGCTGTTTACCGCGGCCGTCGGCGTTCTCTGTCGTCTTCGATTTGAGCAAATCGTGGAGATGACGGGATTTCATGCACTGTCCGGCTGGTAGCCGCTGTCACGGTTCAACAGATTTTCCGCCAGGCGTATTTCTACGGATTCTTTAATAATGGAGTCCCAGAAAGATGTTGCTGTGGACAAAATCTTTGTTTTCTCATACTCCATTGAATGTCCAGTGGAAATACAATGTTCAGCAATAGTGGACTTGCTTGGCTGCAAAAGGCGGGTGTAATGTTGGTGTTCAGTGCAGCTTTCTTTCACGGTGCGTGTGGTTTGACCTATGTAACCCATACCACATTGGCACAGTAACTCGTAAATTTCGGCCTTTCGTAGTAACAGATTGTCCTTTACTTATTCAACAAGGTCCGCAATCTTGGATGGTGGGCGGAAAACCACTTTTATCTGAAATTTTTGGAGGATTCATGTTACTTTAAACGAAGTGTTGCCAACGAAAGGATGAAAAGCTAAAGATCGTTCCGGCGTGTTCTCCTCTTTAACCACTTCCTGCTTCTTAGTTTTAACTGTAAGTGCCCTGTTAATCTGCCGGATAGAATACCCATTTTCGCTGAATACCGTCTTTAGATGAGCGAGTTCTTGAGGTAAGCTATCTAGATCTGAGACAGTATGAGCGCTATGAACAACTGTTTTAAGCACACTCATGATTTACGATGGGTGATGGCAACTCGATGCTTGCAGGTACAAATCAGTATAAGTGGGCTTCCGATAAACTGAATGCCTTAGAGAACCATCATTCTTCCTTCGAACCGGGACATTCAAGAAAGGCAAACAACCATCTTTCTCTTTTTCCATGGTTAAACGGATGTTGCTATGAATGGAGCTGAGGTGACGAAGAAACTCCATTAATTTGTCTTCTCCATGAGGCCACACTATGGAAGTATCATTCACATACCTCCAAAAAACTGTTGGTTTCAGGGCAGCTGATTCAAGCGCTCTCTCCTCAAAATCCTCCATAAAAATGTTGGCCACCAAGGGAGACAGGGGGCTACCCATGGCGACACCGTCAGTCTGTTTTCAAAATATTCTTGATTAAACATAAGATAAGTTGAGGAAAGAGCCTGCCTAAACAAAGCAGTGATATCAACAGGAAACATGTTACCAGTCAGTGTCAAAGAAACAGCAAGAGGAACTTTTGTAAAAAGTGAGACCACATCAAAACTTACTAGATAGTCTACACTGCTAAGACGAAGAGCCCCCAGTCTATTGATAAAATCAGCTGAGTTTCGTATGTGATGTGAGCATTTGCCCACGAAAGGTCTCAGCAAGGAAGCGAGATGTTTTGCTAAATCATATGTAGGAGCTCCAATGTGGCTCACTATTGGATGCAGAGGAAGACTCTCTGTATGAACCTTTAGAAGGCCATTCAGTCTTGGAGGTACACAACCATGTGGTCTTGATGGTCTCTTGCGGTAAGGAGGAGGAATTTAATAGTGCTGAAGTTTGCCGTTGGACACGCCCTGTAGGATCGTAATCAATCGTCCTATAGGTAGAGTCACTTAGCAGACCACACATCTTATCTTTAAACACACCACGAGGTAACAAAATAGTTGCATTACCTTTGTCAGCTTTCAATGCCACTACGTCAGGGTCCCCTCTCAGATTTCGTAACACAGCCATTTCTGCAGAGGTTAAGTTACTGCATTGAGTAGGAGCCTTCAACAGAGCACTGTGCACTAGATCACACTGCAAATTTTCCTGTAACCGCCTTTTCACAATGGACGTTTCACATGCACTAATCTCGCAAGCTCACGTTTACAAAATTCTCGCATCGACCTGTTTCCGTATTTAAATGTTGGCCCGTTCAGAAACTCATTTTGGAGTCGCGTTTGCTTCGCTTCACCCCAGAACTTGTTCCGGTTCAAAATGGTTCAAATGGCTCTGAGCACTATGGGACTCAACTGCTGAGGTCATTAGTCCCCTAGAACTTAGAACTAGTTAAACCTAACTAACCTAAGGACATCACAAACATCCATGCCCGAGGCAGGATTCGAACCTGCGACCGTAGCGGTCTTGCGGTTCCAGACTGCAGCGCCTTTAACCGCACGGCCACTTCGGCCGGCAACTTGTTCCGGAAACTGCTTTCAAATATTTTTTAGGTAGTGAACGTTTCACTGTGTATATTTTCCCACGATTGCGGCTCACCTTCCAAATGTCTTTTCACGAATTTTATCTGCACCTCGTCCGACATTCACCTTATAAAATCATCCCTGCATGCTGCTAGAAAATTTACTCGGTGATATCTCCCGTTTTCTGCAAAACATTTGACCGACCCCGAGTTCGTCCACGGAACACTGATCACTGTACAGGTTTGATGTGCAGCTAAGGAATGCAGTTCGCTTTTTATTTCATTTAATTACTTTTTACCTTCACTATTTTCAATTTTAATGCCAGATTCTACTTGTTCCTTTAATTTATCTACTTCTTTCTCCCCTTTACCGATTCGAATGGGTAAGTTGCTAATAGCCTCTGTCGTCTCAGCCATTACAGCATCTTACCCGCTCATACAATTTCTTATGTTGCCTCCCAGATCCGCTTGCAACTTCTCCACCTTATCACTGACATTTTTCTCCGCTTGATCTACCTTAGATTCAAGTATCCCAACTTCATCAGCAATTTTTCCCATTTCATCTGGAATGGTTTTTAATTTTCCGTCTATCAATTCCTCGATTCCACTAGCCATTTTACCTACTTCGTTTTTCACAACCGAAGCTATTTCGGATTGAACCGAATCAATTTTTAAATTTACGTCAACTATATCGGTTTTAACAGAATCAATTTTTAAATTTATGTCACCCATATCGGGTTTAACAGAATCAGTTTTGGATCCCATATTGGTTTTAACAGAATCAATTTTGGATCTCAATCCTCTTATCATTTGCATTAATTGCGACATCATGTTTCCCCCAAATTCATCTCTCTAGCCTGATTTCGGGCTATTTGCCCCACTAAATACAGCACCGATCACGCTCTCCCGCTCCGACTTCGGGCTAAGCGGATCGCTAGTATTTTCGGACCCACACAAACTGGCCGACTGCTTAATATTAGCAACGTACATTATCGGCGATTGAACTACAGACTCATACATAATCTCGCTATCAGCGCTGGTACTTAGCTTTGTTGTGCTGGATCCTTCTGCCATGGTACCGCTGCCGATGTTGCAGTTGAAGCCGACGCTGAAGATCTTGTAGCCTCTGCTGTGGTACTGCAACCGCCACTGCGCGATGAATCGCCGTTGAAGATGCCACTGCTGGCTGGAACCACGTGCTTTCGATGTCGCCTCTTCTTCCGCGTTACTTTTTTTATCACTCCTAACCAATGCTAAAACTCGGTGCACACAACTGTTGCAAAATTCATAGCTCAGAGCCCCCAAGCAAACTGCCTAAACTGCCACATACTTGGGACTTAGGTCACAGAATGTCGTTAACTGTGAGAATTACAATTGTAATTTCACAACTATTAAAGGAATCTAATATTCAGTCCTGAACCGACATCACATTTGACTTTTGCGAGAGGTCCTGCCTATCAAAGTTCAGATAATACTTTTGGAAACACTTTGCAAAATTCGTATCCAATTCCAAACTTTCTAGAGTTCATATTCCGCAACAAACACTTTCCAAAATCCATTTCGGTTCCAACAATTTCCAAGATTCGTATCCCTCAACTTTCCAAGTTCCTATCCCGGACGAACCCCAATTGTGAGCTAACATCCCATAGATGTTCGTGCTCACATGCGGTTCCTCTTCGTCGAAATGTCTTGCCTCAAACTCGTCTAGGGTTTGAACCGCACATGCCCTAAATTAGACACTTGTGATCCTTTGGTTAAATTGTCTGGCTGATGGCAAGTTTGCGAAATACAAAGTTAACATAACATATAATAACAGTAATATTACTATCGGGAACTAAATTAATGACCCATAAATGATGTAGACCACACAGCTGTGATTTGGTTAGAATAATGATTATTGAGAAAACAAACTAGTAGCGAAAGTGGTCATATTTAGAATTACTATTACACCCGAGCGCATATCCATTTCACACAGTTTGATCATGCACAATCTCATAGCGAAATACAAGTTATCTCCGAGAAAAGTTAAGAGTTCACCAGGAACCCGGCTGCTCACCACTCAGAGACTAAGTCCTGCGATACCACACAACGCGAAATTTTCTAAGTCGTTTCACTTGCTAGACCGACTGTCCGCTTTCGCGTCTGCATCCGAACTGTGCCCTTTGGTAGGAGGAGGATATTAGTGTTTTAACGTCCCGTCGACAACGAGGTCATTAGAGACGGAGCGCAAGCTCGGGTGAAGGAAGGATGGAGAAGGAAATCGGCCGTGCCCTTTCAAAGGAACCATCCCGGCATTTGCCTGAAGCGATTTAGGGAAATCACGGAAAACCTAAATCAGGATGGCCGGAGACGGGATTGAACCGTCGTCCTCCCGAATGCGAGTCCAGTGTGCTAACCACTGCGCCACCTCGCTCGGTGTGTGCCCTGCGGTGTCTACAACCAAACTGTCCCCATTCGCGTCTGCACTAGCACTGTCCCTCTGCCCGTCGACGGCCGTGTTTCCCGCTTGACGAACATCGTCGCTCAACTGACTAGAGCAGTTCTCTTTACTGGAGCCGTCCACCTGATTGACTACAGCTTATTCAACATTATTTTACATTTTAGCATATTTAATTAAGCAAAGCTCGATCACTTTCACATTCTAAACAAAGTAACAATAATATCCATTACATGATAAACGTTAAGGTCTTTTGCGTAAGGGTCTACGGACTGCGCGCAGCCATATGGTACGTAACACGTGCTCGCCAGCCGACCTGTCTGGAATGTTGACAATTTGCTTGGTCAGTACACGCGCGCCCGGCTGCTCTGTGACCCGGAGTACACGACTGGCCGCCGTCCGCACCGACCTGGTAAACAACATGTGAATGCTGATGCGATGAGTCGAAAAGTCAATGTTTGTGGTACAATAAGTCGAGAAGAAGAGTTAAAGGCAACTCAAGAAGAAGATCCACAATGCAAACTATGGAAAAATGATTAACGTTTTGTCGAAATATATGGATTGTTGTACAAAATAACTACTAAAGGAAACCGCCTAGTTATTCCAGAAAGTATGAAAGAGCAAATCATGAGAGAACAACACGAGTCTTTATTATCAGGACATTGCGGTAAAAAAGCAACCAACATTAAAATAGCTCAAATGTTTTGGTGTCCAAGCCGCGAAGTTGACGTTTTCAGGTTTGTTTCACAATGTGATTACTGTAAGAGACGGAACAATGTAGGAAAAAGTAGAGCACCATTGCAAGAACTGCCAGAGACAAGTGAACCATTTGAACGAGTAGGACTAGATGTCGTAGGATCGTTGCCTATGACTAAAGATGGAAACAAATACATATTGACAATGTTAAATCATTTCTCTATATACCTTCTCATGATACCAATACTTGATCTGAGCGCTGAGACTATAGCTAAAGTATTTGTAAAAGAATGGATTCTTAAGTTTGGATCACCATTAAGTACAATTAGTGATCAAGGAACGAATTTTATGAGTGAATTACTTAAACAGGCTTGTAAGCTCATGCAAATAATTTAGTTAATGACTACACCAGCACACCCTGAAGGAAATGGAAGAGTCGAGCGAGTCGAGAGAACAGTTATTAAAATGGTTAGCCATTATGTGAGCAGCAAACACGACAATTGGGATATCTGTTTACCGTACTTGGTAAGTTGTTACAATGCCAAAATGCAGAGCCCAACTGGCCTAAGTCCAAATGAGATCGTCTACGGAAGAATAATGCATTCACCCTTGGACTTTGCACGATCGACTGCCGGAGTCAGCAATGAACACATAAGGGATCTAACACGCAAGCTAAAGGAAGCATGGAGGGGGGTGAACCAGCGAAATCATCAATCCTTTCTTCAGCAAGAAAGACAACAAGACCGCCAAGCGGCAGTGCCACGGTATCGAGTTGGAGATCTTGTGTATCTGAGCAATGTGGTGTTAAAGAAGAGTCAAGTCAAATTGGAAAGGACCATATCCAATCTTGGAGTTATTGTCGCCAGTCACTCTTAACCTCCAACTGCCCTTTCGTTCGATTGTCGTTCATGTCAATCGTGTAAAGCCATTTCTGGGTAGATTTTCTGTAGCATCACAAGACGACGAGGACCGACTGAGAGGCAGACCTGCTGTTTTCAAACCCAGGAAGCGAGAATCGTTAGCTCGCAGTCCAGACTTCGAGGCCAAGGCATCGCCACATTCCAAGCGACCCCGTTCCCGACACCCCTACAATCTGCGTAAGCGTGAGTAGTGTGTGAGAGTGCAATGCGTGTCTTTATTTCAGCCATGTGCTTATGTGAATGTGTTGTGAAAATTTAGTATTGAAGCCATTGCACGAGTGCATAGTGAAACTAAACCTTTTATTCCACAGGTTACGACAAGAAACTCATTTATTTAATGTTCATTGTTAACTCTAGTATTTAGAACTACTTAACTATGTTCATTTTTATTTTAATGTTTGCTATGATAGCGTATTCTACTAATGCTGTAGTAATAGTACCACAGAGTACAGGTGTTTTGTTTGAACCACGATCAGACATGGTAGTTTCAACCAGTAATGCAAAACTTGTCCTCAAGTGTAATCTGAGTGAAAACCAGCAACAGTTCAATTCTGTAAAGAAGCAAATTGATCTAATTCGTTCTGTTTATGGTAACGATACAATTTTGGAAACGAGTACATCTTGGTATAAAAACAGGATCACAGCCAAAATGTAGCTAGAGTCTACATTTGCTAGTTATGAGCAAGAGATTTACTGTTTTTAAAGCTTTTGCCACACAAAACTTTAATTAGGCATAAACATGCCTGCTTTGATTTTGGAGGGAGTATCCTTTGTACTGTGTTTGGTACTTTAACTAGTCGAGATCTACTGGAAGTTAAAGGCAAAACATTAGCTCTTGAACAACAATCCATTACAGATTCAACTAACCTCTCTAATGAAATTCTCGTATTAAAGAAAATGCAAAGAACCATAACTAACCACACAATTTTCATTTAACAGATTGTAAAGCAATTTATCTCACATTTCCACGTAATTCGTAACTAAACGATCGCAAATATCCAAGAACTATTCCAAGGATTAAATGCTGTGAGTGCACACTTTGATTTAAACACTCTTTTGTTAGGAATTACTGATAGTTTATCAAATGCAAGAATGGATGCCCTTAACTTAAGAACAGCCTTAGAAAGTAGTTCAAATGATTGTTTGAGCAGTGCACTACTACATCCAGAACAATTTTTACAGATCCTACTATCAATTGAACGAAAGCTAGATGCAACCTATACTATGATTTACTCTGTTAACTCTTACAATTTATATGCTTACTATAAGTTAACCACGACACACTCTTTAATGACTGAAGATGAATTAACTGTTATTGTTTCTATTCCCATTGCTAGATCAAAGCATAATTTTGAAATGTATTAGATTTATACTTACCCTGTGAAATGAAGAAAGGCAGGTATTCATGAAAAGTACATACTAAATGATTATCTACTGATCAGCAAGGATGGAAGATATTTTGTGTCCCTAAATGAAAGTGATTTGCATATGTGTAAACATAGTAATAACTTAATTTGCCCTGAATTGGCAGTTTTCTTAGACAGTAGAGTGTACAGCTGTGAGAAAGAATTGTTTATGAATCACCCCCCAAGAGATGATTGACCTAGAATTTTAATTCATCTTTATCATCAATTTCTTAAACGATGTTCTGGAGGTAT
The DNA here is from genome assembly GCF_021461395.2 of Schistocerca americana. Taxonomy (NCBI): domain Eukaryota; kingdom Metazoa; phylum Arthropoda; class Insecta; order Orthoptera; family Acrididae; genus Schistocerca; species Schistocerca americana. The sequence continues at coordinate 166,051,849 of NC_060124.1, forward strand.
AATTTTCTCATTTAACTCCACCACTGATGTCACATTTACATATAAAAATTATGATACACCTGAGCTACCCTTTACACTCATATTGAATAATAGTGGATTAATCTTGAAAGCCACACATTGTGATTTATCATGTGAACTATCTGATATGCCTGGTGTATTGTTAACTACATTTCAAGCAACTGGACATTTGTCATTAACGAGAAGGTTATCTGTTTATTACAATGATTCATACATATTAACATATGGAAAGCATTCCTTATAAAGTTTTTCTGAAGACAGTAATTTAATGACGGATATTCGTGAAAAGGCAATTTCTTCCAATAATGAGTTAAACTTCATTGAAACAGCAAATAGAATTAAGTCCTTCGATTCATCCAGTAATGTTAATGCATACTTGGTTGTCAGTATTGTGTTTTTATTGCTTTTATTAATTTGTCTTTTGTCAACAGCATTTGTCATGAATGAAATTGTCATCCTGAAGGCATGCTTCTCTGTACCAAATGTTGCTGTGTCTGCAAATGAAATACATGTTGCAATGCCCTCCGATGCCACAAATGGCGAAACAGATTCATAGCGCCCAGGAGGTCGTCTTGAGCCACCTATGGTTGCTCTTTTTCTCTGGGGAGAGTGATGTAAGGGTCTACAGATTGTGCACAGCCGTACGGTATGTAACACGCGCTCGCCAGCCGACCTGCCTGGAATGCTGACAATTTGCTTGGTCAGTACACCCACGTCCGGCCGCACTGCGACGCGGAGTAAGCCACTGGCCGCCGTCTGCAGCGCGCAGTATTAACTAGCGCGGCCTCGGGCGCGAATATGTCTCTTTTCTTAGCTCACATGGAGCCTTTCACTACGACCATAATTAGGATGTCAGACACAGTGATGATGGGTGCACATAGCGTGCGCGTTTTATAATCCGCCTTTGTTAATAAAACTGTTTAAACTTATTTCTCAGTGTTCGCGTATTGCCATACGTCAAGGACCCACCGCTTACAAATCCTGACAAAATATTTATGTAATCATCATCTGGGGCAACAACACAAACAACCCCCTTATATTTGTATAAAACCAATACAATTTCCTTCTTAGCTTTGAATGCCACGGCCAGTAACCTTGCACCATTGTGCTTTCTGATAAATAAATAACAAACAAAAGTAACTATTATGCACTAAACTTTACAACAAATATTCTATTACCTAATGATCCAATAAGGTGTTATGCTGTCATCGTTCAATGTGTTTTGTGTGGAGAAGATGATGATCTGATGCTTAACTGAAAATGCTGATAACTTAAATTTACTATATCTTTTGAAGAAATAAAGTTACAGATTTGATAATTACAACATTTGTCATTTTAATGATGCGATTCTATATGAAATATCGATTGTTAAGGTCGGCCAAAGCGTTCAGAATTTAGCATTCAGGTGTTTGTTACAAAACTTGTTAATTTCATTTTAACAGTTAATCATGAACTGTAATAGATATGATCAATATTCAAGTTTTATTGGGGTCACCATGAAATTTTATGAAGGTTGGTAGATTAAAATTATTGTGGCTTCATTCCCTGCACTACTACTGAATTAAACAGTTTTCATAAATGTTTCCCTTTATGGCCGATCTTAGGCCCGCCATATTTAACACTGCTACGTCTCCTTAGCCACAAATGGCTTCTACTGGGTTTCCCTATGACATAGGTTCTCGTCTGTCTCACTCGCACGCTACAGCGCTTAGGCCTCAATAGACAATAGACGGCTGTGAGTTTCCCCATCTCGTGGTAAATCTGCGCCCTTTGTGGCACATGGTCCTGGACGACAGGGTTCGTTTCACAATTCCTGTAGGCTGACTCTTTTGGCCATATATTTAAATGAGAGCGCAATGCTCGTTAACTCACATTAATGAGGTTTTAAAAAACTCTCTATTACCGTTGGATTAGCTTTTCTACATAGTTTGTAATTATACATAACATTTGTTTGAGTACAAAAACCTTTTAGTGTTTAATTTTGTGCCCATCTAGTAATGAAGAATGAAGAAAAATACTGTCTATGGCTGTGCTGCTGTTCCCCTGTATGCTTGGAAAAAACATAATCTGCATCAAATCATATGAAATTAGGAGATCTTCCTACAACCTCCTTGCACAATCACATGAAAGTTAATATTGAAGCCATCACTATAACTAATTTCTAGTACTTCCTATCAAGTGAACCAAGAACTCTCTTTAGCTTGATCAGAAATGCTCTGAAATCAGAGTTTGGGGACCTATAAACAGCAACAATTAGAAGTTTAGGTTCACTAAATTCAACAGCCTCTGCACAACATTTAAGCACCTGTTCAGTGCAGTGCCGTGATAAATCCATGGACTCAAATGGAATACTGCTTTTTACGTATCTGGCCACTCCCCCAATCCGCAAAGAACTCGTTGAAACACAGCCAGCTAATCTGTATCCTGGAAAACGAAGCCTCTGAATTGTCAAATTATTTAAGTGGTGCTGTGATATACAAATAATTTCAGAATCAACATCTATAAGCAGTTCACTAACTTTATCTCTAATACTTCTTATATTTTGATGAAATATGCCAATTCCTTTCCTACTTGGATACTTGACCTCCTCTGAAGGTGATCTGTGTGTTAGAGGGACTTCCCTTAAGCAGGGATACCTATCAGCTGACTTCAGTCTAAGAAAGGTGCAGCTCTAACACCAACTACTACAGGAATTTTTCAGTGAGTGACCCCACCACCACCCACTACACAGTCATCTACAAGCTTTGCCAGCCTCCGCTTCCCATACCTATTGAGACGCAGGCCATGCCTAGTGACCCCCAATCAATTGATAGACTCATCTGGCACCACTGCAATGTGAGCTACGCCTTCCGCCATCAATGCCTTCTCCAACTCCATGTTAATACGCTTAAGAGGAGCATTAAGATGAGGTCGATCATGACGCTGAAACAGTTGCAAGAAGTGCACATTAGTGTCTCCAGTTTGAGTGACCATCTTTACCAAGTCACCACCTACATCATACTCCCCGCCCCTATGAGGATTATTCCCTGCTCCACCCACAAAACTACGTGATCCTCGTTCGTGAAATTCCTCCACTACTCCCCTGTGTTAACAGTCACCTGAGCCAAACCTGCACTAGGCTTTACAATTATGGTGACCTGGGTACTCACTCCCCAACACTGCTGGCCTACACCACTGCCACGCGAACTACCTAACAGCAGAACATTCTTCTTTCTTTTACGATTTGCAACTGACTTAGGCTCCGTAACTGCTGAGGACTGCTGCATGTTTCCTACACCTACAGCTACAAGATGCTCCTCTCCACTCACCTCTGACAGTTGGTCAGATCTATTGATTATATGCAAAGTACAACTGTCTGAATATCTCCTCCTCCTAGCTGCCATCTTACCAACTGCCAGTTCCCATACCTCAGCGCCTTTCACCCTCCTCAACCTATCTAGTTCCTTCTTTGCGTTTTGTAACTCCATTTGAAGGGCACAGCTCTTACGCTCCTGCTCCTCTATCAACTTATTTCTGCCAGAAGTTCTGCATTTCCAGGAGAGGATCTCGCTAGAGTGCCCATTGGCTTCCCCACTGCATTCCCACCTATGAAAATACTTTGAACAAATCTCACACCATAACCCACTACTCACTAACCTACGACAAAGCCCACACTTCTCACTCATGGTAAAAACATAACAGTTACTGAAAAAACTATACGTCTACGTTACCTGTGGTGTCACCGCCAGACACCACACTTGCTAGGTGGTAGCCTTTAAATCGGCCGCGGTCCATTAGTATACGTCGGACCCGCGTGTCCCCACTGTCAGTGATTGCAGACCGAGCGCCACCACATGGCAGGTCTGGAGAGACGTCCTAGCACTCGCCCCAGTTGTACAGCCGACTTTGCTAACGATGCTACACTGACAAATACGCTCTCATTTGCCGAGACGATAGTTAGCATAGCCTTCAGCTACGTCATTTGCTACGACCTAGCAAGGCGCCATTACCAGTTTATATTGAGATTATAATTCTGTATCATCAAGAGCGATGTTCTACAATTATGGATTAAAGTTAAGTATTACAGCAACTGCATCCGTTTTTCTAAGTTCTCATTTCCTTGTAATGTTCCAGACCTCACGCCAGCCTACGTGAGCTTAAACGCGTGCATTTCGGCCTCCTCTAGCAACACGGTGTTGGCTCTTCTGCCAACACAGTACATGGCGCCGAGGATTTTGTGTTTGTTGTTAGACTGATTTCATTGTGTCATGGCTTCGCCACAATCTCCAGATGTACTGTTCGAATTTTATCGCTTGCAGAATCAGCAGACGCAGGCCTTATTGGATGCCCTTGGACAGCTCGTCCAGGGTCAACGTGCGATGCAAAACGATGCGGCCGCCGCCGCTCCACCGCTACCGCAGCCACAACACGCAGTTGCACCACCTTTTCGTCCTTTTGATGCGGCACTGGAAAGCTGGACGGAGTGGTCACGCCAATTTGGATTCCATCTCGCCGCCTACAGAATTCAAGGTAACGAGCGGCAGCCTTTCTTATTAGCGTGCGTCGGCGTGTCCACGTACCGTGTGATAGTGAAATTGTTTCCCCGACGCGACGTAGCAACTCTGTCCTACGACGAAATTTTGTCTGCATTAGATGCATATTTCAAAGAATCAGTCAATGTAGTTGAAAAAAGGTATACTTTCTTTCGTACAAAACGTATGGCAGGTCAGACTAATAGGGAGTGGGTTGCAACTTTGCAAGGCCTTACTAGGGATTGTGCTTTTGAGTGTGAATGTGGACTCCCTTATTCAGATACTATGGTGCGTGATGCAATTGCACAGCACGTTTCTGATGTTCGTATAAGGGAACAGATTTTGAAACTAGTCAATCCCTCCCTTCAACGAGAAATAGACATATTGGATAGGCAAGACACACTTGACTTTGCTCAGGAATCATTTGAATCTTCGCCAGCTGTGTGTCCCGTCAATCGGCCCGCCAGGCGAGCTGCTCGGAACGGTAAACAGCCCTCGCGCCCATCCGTGCAGCTGCCGCCAACCTCTCCACTACGTGTGTCGCGCAAGCAAGCAAATGCAGTACTAAAATCATGCCCGCGGTGTGCAACTAGACATTCGCGTGAGAATTGCCCGTCACGCCAAGCTATTTGCTTTTTCTGTAATAAAAAAGGACATGTTCAAAGTGTTTGCCGGAAAAAGCTCAGATCGGACACTCCCAACCATTCCAGGCCCTTTGCTTCACGCCGGAATCGGAATCGAACCAAGAATACTCAGGCTCGTGAACCTTCGCCCATGGACATTCATGTAGTTAATTTCACTCCACCCAGTGCCGCTCTTTCTAACAGCGACTGTGTTCGTCCCACACATAGTGTGCGTCGACATCGCCGGAAATCGCGTCCAGTCGCAAGTGATTCTGTACCAGTGTTGGTTCACGTTGCATGAGACAGTCGCTCTTGTCGTCAGCAGGACAATAAACTTTTTGTAGATTTGGTCATAAATGGCAACGTGATACCATTCCAGCTCAATACCGGAGATGCAGTTTCATTGATCAATAAAGACACGTACAAACAACTGGGCACACCTCCGTTGCGTGCCGCAAATTTTAAGTTAAATAGTTATTCCGGTCAGAATATCCCTGTGTTAGGACAGTGCAGCCTTCTTGCAACATACAAGGGACAAACAAAACTTGTGTCATTTTACGTCCTTCGTTCTTCTTCTGGAGTGAACTTGTTTGGTTTAGATTTATTTCAGTTGTTTAACTTGTCTATAGTCAATCAGGTCCTATCAGTGAACCAGACTGTGCCTTCAGCCAGTGTTTCTCGTCTATGTGAAGAGTTTGCAGACATTTTTGCACCGGGCCTTGGTTGCGCTAAGAACTATGAAGCACGTTTGGAACTGAAAGTAAACGCACAACCGAAATTTTTCAGAGCACGCAATGTTCCCCACACATTGCGTGATGAGGTCGCCGGAACGTTAAACGATTTGGAATCACAAGGTGTGATTGAACGTGTGCAGGCTTCTCTCTGGGCATCACCCTTAGTAATTTTGCCAAAACCTTCCGGAAAATTGAGACTTTGTGTGGACTTCAAGGCAACGGTGAATCCACAACTAGTGATTGCAACTTTTCCTTTACCCCGCCCGGAAGATCTTTTTGACAAACTGTGCCCGGGTAAATATTTTTCGAAGTTGGACCTCGCAGATGCGTACTTGCAAATACCGGTGGACGAAGAATCCCAGCGCGTTTTGGTGGTTAACACGCATCTTGGTTTGTATCGATTCAAAAGACTGCCATTCGGGTGTACATCCGCCCCTGCATTGTTTCAGCAATATCTGCAAACTGTTTGTGCGTCGGTCCCTACTGCAGCAAACTATCTGGACGATATTGTGATCTCCGGAAAGACGGAAGAAGAACATTTAGCCAATCTCAGAACATTATTTCAGGTCTTGCGACAAAATGGTCTTCACTTGCGGAAGGACAAATGTGTGTTTTTTGCTCGTGACTTACCCTATTTGGGACATGTAATCAATGCCCAAGGCATACATCCCAGTCCAGAGCGCCTCCGTGCCATACAAGACTTGCCTTCTCCGCAGAATTTGAAGCAGCTACAGAGTGTGCTGGGACAAATTAATTATTACCACAGATATGTGCCACATGCCTCTTCCATTTCAGCTCCGCTTCATCGCTTACGCCGTAAAGGTGTTCCGTTCGTCTGGACGAGGGAATGCGAACGCGCCTTTCGCCAGTTGAAATCGGCGTTGCTTTCAAATACTTGCCTTACGCCATTCAATCCCCAGAAACCCCTTTTGTTGACAGTAGATGCATCGAATTTCGGGATCGGTGCTGTGCTTGCGCACAAAGATGGATCGCACGATCGCCCTATTGCCTTTGCGTCCAGATTGCTCTCGTCTGCGCAAAGAAATTATTCACAGATCGAGAAAGAAGCTTTGGCTCTCGTATTTGGTGTTACTAAGTTTCATGATTTCTTGTATGGTCGTCACTTTACCATCATCACAGACCACAAACCTTTGACATCGCTTTTTCATCCGAACAAGCCTATACCTCCACGTACAGCGCAGAAATTCATTCGCTGGCCTATTTTCCTCTCGCAGTACCGCTACGATATCTTGTATCGGTCCACTGCTAAGCACGGAAACGCTGATGCGTTGTCCCGTTTGCCTGTTGCTGAGGATAGAGCATTCGATTCCTCCGAACTTGCTTGCCTGTTCATTGATTCGGAAAACGATGATGTGGTCGAATCGTTTCCGATTGATTTTCGTCGTGTAGCTACAGCCACAGCTGCTGACCCTGTCCTTGCTACCGTTTTGCGTTTTGTTGCTACGCAATGGCCCTTGTCAAAGTCACGGATCGAGGATCCGTTGGTTCGCCGATTTTTTGCTCACAAGGAGAGACTTTTTGTACGACGTGGTGTTTTGCTGTTGCGTTCTGATAATGATCAGTCCAGGGTCGTGGTCCCACGTTCGTTACAGTCCTCTGTCTTACGGCTTCTCCACCAAGGACATTGGGGTATAGTGCGAACGAAACAACTTGCTCGTCAGCACTGTACTTGGTTCGGAATCGATGCTGCGATTACGAAAATGTGCTCTTCTTGCATGGCGTGTGCCGAACAACAATCCGCACCACCGCGGAAATTCTTTGCATGGCCGAAAGCCACTTCCCCTTGGCAACGCATACACATCGATTTTGCTGGTCCCTTCTGGAATGCTCGATGGTTGGTTGTGGTCGATTCATTCAGTAATTTTCCTTTTGTTGTCCGGATGTCTTCCACGACGTCATCTGCCACCATCCAAGCGTTATCTGCTATCTTTTGCATAGAAGGTCTTCCACAGACTATTGATTCCGACAATGGCCCACAATTCATGTCCGCAGAATTTCAGTCATTCTGCAAGGCCAATGGTATTCAACATCTGACATCCGCGCCGTTTTCGCCGCAGTCAAACGGTGCCGCTGAACGATTGGTCCGGACTTTCAAGTCACAGATGTTGAAGTTGAAAGAGTCGCATTCTCGGGAGGACGCGTTATTGCTCTTCTTGTCCTCGTATCGCTCTCAGCCCCGAGATGGTCGCTCGCCGGCTGAGTTGCTCCACGGTCGTCCTCATCGAACCTTGATGTCTTTGCTCCATCCGCCGCATCAGGTTCCTGTGCAGCGGCAGCCACCTGCTTTTGCTCCTGGCTCGCCTCATCCCCAGGTGTTACCGACGCTGCCTTCCATTTTGCCCCATGGTGACGCGCCGCCGCCGCCGCCGCCTGTTCTCCCGCCGGCGACGCCCGCGGTGGACGCTTCGCTGCAGCCGCCAAGCGCCTCCCTGGGTCACGCGCCGCCGATCGCTTCCCGTGACCCGCTGTCCTCCGACATGGAACTCTTGCCCGCTCCGGACCAGATGGCGTCTTCGCCCGTTGGGTACCCCGACGCGATGGAGGTCGACCCTTCGGCCCCTCCTGTCTCTCTACGGGCGCATACACCGCATGTTGGCGTGCTCCCTGGACTAGGTTTTCGGGCGTTTCCTAGATCCCCTCGGACCGAATGGCAGGGTGCGGGTGGCACAGCCTCGCCTGTTGTTAGGCTCCCCACCTCGTCGCATATGTCAACATCGGGTCCTCCCCACGGCGGGCGGAAGCCTTATAACACAACCGTACGCCGATTTGCGGGGGAGGAATGTGGTGTCACCGCCAGACACCACACTTGCTAGGTGGTAGCCTTTAAATCGGCCGCGGTCCATTAGTATACGTCGGACCCGCGTGTCGCCACTGTCAGTGATTGCAGACCGAGCGCCACCACACGGCAGGTCTAGAGAGACGTCCTAGCACTCGCCCCAGTTGTACAGCCGACTTTGCTAACGATGCTACACTGACAAATACGCTCTCATTTGCCGAGACGATAGTTAGCATAGCCTTCAGCTACGTCATTTGCTACGACCTAGCAAGGCGCCATTATCAATAGATATTTAACTTGTGATGCCTGTACCGTCAGACGGATGTACACCAATTATGGATTAAAGTTAAGTATTCCAGCAGCAACGTACCTTATTGGCTATATTAATTACATTGTCCTGTTCCAGACCTCACGCCAGTTTGCGTGAGCTTAAACGCGTGCCTTTCGGCATCCTCGCATAGTGACTTGGCTGTCTTGCCAAGTCACAACATTACCTATGTTCAGTTACAACAATAGAACTATTTAAAGAACTAACAATAGTGATCTGGAAGTTCTCTCTCTACTTTTATTGATACTACTAAACCACAACTAATACCAATACCACCAAAACTTCACACAATTTCTTACCTTAAACCAAAAATTCAAGCGACCACTGGAACACTCTACTGAAATATTTCACTACAAACATAAGAAACGTCAGCTGAAAACTACCGTAAAAATTTAATAAGCGGCTTCAACGCACAAAGAACTCTAAGAAGCACAGTGCCGAAAGTTACCAAAAGTTTATTAAACCGTCATTTCGCCAGAAGCAGCACGAGACACCGCTGAAAACTACTAAATTTAATAACTGAATAACAGTGCACAAACAACTTTGTCAGAACTTAAGAACCGCTACAGCTGCAACTGCACGCCGCGAAATTTAAACTTACAGCTCATATTTGGATAAACGAGTGAAAACTACTAAATCTAATATTCGAATACAGTGCATAAACAACTTTATCAGTACTTAGCTATGGAAACGCTACTCTTGCAAATGTGCACGTCTACGCTATGATGTTATGCAAAAGAATTTCCCATAACCCTGTTACTAATTGTGCTGGGGTATAAGTACATATTCTTAACTGCAGTGCACTTAAGTTGTTGAGACTAAGTCTCATTTCGTATAGTAACTCAATTGCTTCAAGTTACTAAGTTTCTTTCTACAAGAGAGCGAAACAACGCTCTCCAAATGAGATCGCCAAGTTTGAGCAGCTTGATCGATGTAAAGAAAATTGCCATCCAACAGTTTGTTTTGAACATAAAATAACGTGAGAAGTTCCCACAACTGGAAAGTTGTAAGCTGATTATTAGTTGTCAGCACCTGTTGATATTCCCTCGACTTTGCAGCAGAGCTAAGAAGAAGCAAAATTGCGTGTGTCGGTAGAAACGGTAATTTTACGCGCGGGCTCTACCACTCAGCATGTCCTCGCAAGTTCGACATATTCTTAAGATGAGAGTGTACGCTACAAGAAGGGCTTTCGGACTGCGTGAGTGGGCTGATTAAGAGAGTTAAGGGCGAGTGTGCAGCAAATAAAGTGCGGAGTGCTACTCAGATCGCGTGTTTGTTATTGCTCATAGCGAGGTGCTAGCTGGCGCGGGCAGACAAGTCTGAAATATTGATGACTCTGCTAGACCCCCATACATCAGTTCCTTTACCAGTTGTCTCGAGCGGGAGTACGACTGTATGTAGCTGTCCAGTTGCTTGACCGACGAACATTATGCGGCAGTTATCTATTTTACGACGTATGTCAAAATGCGGTAAGTCTTCCAGTACGCTATAGAAGATACACAGAGGGTGATTTGCTACTGTTCAACGGCATAACGGGTTTCTTGAGCGCCTTTTCTGCCTGCTACCTGCAAGGGAGCTATCACATCTCTAACGGCCAAAATCGAATAAAAATTATTTTAAAATACGGAAATATGTCTGTTGTACCTACCCATCATGGTCATTTATCTGTTCACCTATAAAACTCTGTGTTTGTGTGCAGTCGATGTTTGAACGTTAATCCAAGACCAGAGGAGCACAGCTCGTAGGGTATGGCTTAACGACTGGCCCGTTTTGAGCGCGAGTACTCGCGTCTGCTCAGGCACGTGCTCGCGAGCAGGTGCAAGGTCGCGGAGTAGGGAGGGAAGGGAGGGAGGGGAAATGCGCGCGCGCGTTTGAATAGGGCCGCAGTGTGCCTATTGAATTCGCGCCGACTGTGTAACGTTTAAAGTACTACTATCAGCTCTAACAGTCACTTCGCTCGTTAAGAATCATGTCAAGTCACCGTTGTGTAACCCCAACCATGCTTTCGCAGTTCAACCTCCATTGGGAGGAATTGTATCTGTTTACAGAAAAAGATTGTGTTGCAAAATGTTTAGTATGTCACAAAACGCTGAATTCTTTCAGGAAATTTAATTTCCAGCGACATTATATGTCGTACCACGCGAAAGACTACGGAAGTGGAAAATGTGATGGACCAGATCGTGCACAGGAAGTTATTAAACTTAAAAGAAAGCTATCCGAAGAAGATCTGGACGCCGGCCGAAGTGGCCGTGCGGTTAAAGGCGCTGCAGTCTGGAACCGCAAGACCGCTACGGTCGCAGGTTCGAATCCTGCCTCGGGCATGGATGTTTGTGATGTCCTTAGGTTAGTTAGGTTTAACTAGTTCTAAGTTCTAGGGGACTAATGACCTCAGCAGTTGAGTCCCATAGTGCTCAGAGCCATTTGAACCATTTTTAGATCTGGACGACGAAGAAAACTCAACTGCGGCAGCTCTCAGAGTGAGTTACAAAATTGCTTTGCTTTTAGCAAAAACCCTGCGCCCCTTCACTATGGCGATTTAATAAAAGTATGTTTGGTAGTTGCAGCGGAACATTTGAATCCATCTCAAGTTGAACAGTTTCGGATTGTGCCATTATCTAACATGACCATTATGCGTCGCATACAGCCCATGGCAGACGACGTCCAGAGCCAGTTTGCAAATATCTGTAAAGATTTTATGGCGTATTGTCTAGCTCTGGACGAAAGTGTTGATATCACTGGAACAGCGCAGCTTGGCATATTTATTAGAGGTGTTAATAGAGATCTTCAGGTGAGGGAGGAGCTCCTCGATGTAGTAGCCATGAAGAACACTACAACCGGAGGTGATATTTTGTAGTGTTGAAGAAAGTGTTGAAAATATAGAATTGTCGTGGAATTCTTTAGTTTCAGTGTCTACAGACGGTGCACCAGCGATGACAGGGAAAAAGACAGGTTTCGTTGAGCTGTTGAAGGAGAAAATGCAAAAACTGACCGTGCCGAATGAAATAAGGGGCGTTCACTTTGTGATCCACCAGGAAAACTTATGTGCAAAGAGTATCACTCTAAAAAATGTGATGAGTGTGGTTGTTCGTACAACCAATTATATAAGGAAGCATGGGCTACAACACAGGCAATTTAAAAGCTTTCTTGAGCATGAAAGCCAGTATGGTAGCCTGCCTTATTACAGCGAGGTCCGCTGGCTTAGTCGTGGCGAATTATTAAATCGATTTTTTTGCCTATTAGATGGGATAAATATGTTCATGGAAATAAATAACATTTGTGTTCCTGAATTGAAAGAGCCTTCATGGAAATGTGATCTCGCGTTCTTAGCAGATTTAACTAGCCATCTGAATGCTTTGAACATTTCACTACAAGGTAAAGATCTGCTAATTACTCATTTCATAGATCGAACACGAGCTGCCCGCATCTCGTGGTCGTGCGGTGGCGTTCTCGCTTCCCACGCCCGGGTTCCCGGGTTCGATTCCCGGCGGGGTCAGGGATTTTCTCTGCCTCGTGATGGCTGGGTGTTGTGTGCTGTCCTTAGGTTAGTTAGGTTTAAGTAGTTCTAAGCTCTAGGGGACTTATGACCACAGCAGTTGAGTCCCACAGTGCTCTGAGCCATTTGAACCATTTGAACACGAGCTTTTAAAATGAAATTGACGCTTTGGGTGAGTCAACTGGAAACAGGAAATCTAGCTCATTCTCCTAAATTATCATCCGTGCAAGATGTTCACAAAGACTGTGAACGTTATTCACATAGTTTAGTTGCCCTTAAGGAAGAATTTGATCAACGGTTTCAAGATCTGACAGCACTAGATAGTGATTTTCATCTGTTCTCCTCTCCACATTCAGCGAATATTGAAGAGATTCGTCCTGAGCTGTAACTAGAAATTATTGACCTCCAGTGTGACAGAGAATACAGAGACAAATTTCAGAACAAGAAAAACATTTTGGAATTCTACAACTTCCCTCAGGATAGATTTCCTCGTTTGCACAAATTGGCGGCTGCAATAATATCAATGTTCGGTTCCACGTATATTTGTGAACAACTGTTCTCTGCAATGAAATGTAACCAGACGCGCCTGAGAAACGCATTGTCTGATCGAAATTTAAACTGCACGCTGCTCCTACAATGCACAAGAACAATTACTCCGAACATAGACGCAATTGTAAAGAGAAAAAAGTACAAGATAACCAAAATCCCACACTTCAGTGACATCTTTTATTGTGTAACAGTCCACAAATTAATACGAATGTAGAGGCATACACTAAGCTAATAAAATTATGTGGCACATGTACATTCTCCTTTATTTGTTTCATTTGTCGCAGTAATAATTCGTGAGTGATATCCCTGCAGGTGGCCGCAGATTTACATTGACTGGCGGCAGCTGTTGTGTGCCCGACGTGACTCTCCCCACTCTCCGCTCTGGTCCGGTAGTGGGGGTAGTGTGCGCGCTGCTCCGTGCTCGCGCCTTGCTGCTCACAGCTTGCTCCGCGAGCACGTATGTTGCGGAGCCCTGTCGTAGGGGAAGCAATACTGCCTAACAGACAATTACGTGCAGGCAGCAAATTCACGAGAGTCACGAATGACGCATTATTTAGCAAAAATCTGAAAATTGGATTGAAATATGTGTTAACTCATGCTGCTCTTCCCAAAACGGACGCAGTTGTGTTGGCGCACGTAGTTTCCTCTTTCGTCACCGAAGTGAAAATGTACAGTTTCAGCCGAGTGATGAAAACACAGTGCAGTGAAACAATATGCGCGCTTGACAAAGACAATATGAGGAAATGCCAGATAATATTCGGTGTATCTGCAGTGGTCTTATGTCGAAAGCCACAGAGATTACTCCGTCCAGATTTCTGCCACAAGCCATTCCAGCTCGGTGTTCAAATGGTTCTAATGGCTCTGAGCACTATGGGACTTAACGGCTGAGGTCATCAGTCCCCTAGAACTTAGAACTACTTAAACCTAACTAACCTAAGGACATCACACACATCCATGACCGAGGCAGGATTCGAACCTGCGACCGTAGCGGTCGCGCGGTTCCAGACTGTAGCGCCTAGAACCACTCGGCCACTCCGGCCGGCCAGTTTGGTGTGTTTTAGCCATTTAATTAGTAAAAATATTCGTCGACGAATAAGAAAAGAACACCCGACAACACAACTGCTTCTGTTTCAAGAAACACCTAAAATATTTGAAAGCAAATAAATCACCAGGTCCGGATGAAATCCCAGTTCGATTTTACAAACAGTACTTTACAGAACTGGCCCCTTACCTAGCTTGCATTTATCGTGACTCTTTCGCCCAGCGCAAAGTCCCAAGCGACTGGAAAAAAGCGCAGGAGACTCCAGTATATAAGAAGGGTAAAAGAACGGACTCGCAAAATTACAGACCAATATCCTTAACTTCTGTTTGCTGCAGAATCCTTAAACACATTATCAGTTCGAATATAATAAACTTTCTTGCGACTGAGAAGCTTATCACCACGAATGAGCATGGTTTTAGAAAGTATCGCTCGGGCATAACTCAGCGTGTCCTTTTCTCACATGATAAACTGCGAACTATGGACGAAGGGCAACAGGCTGAGTCCATGTTTCTAGATTTTCGGGAAAACGTTCGACACGCTGATCCATAGCAGGCTGATGGAATAAGTTCACAGATATGTGAGTGGCTCGAAGACTTCTTCAATAACAGAATCCTGTATCTTGTCCTTGACGTAGAGTGTTCATCAGAGAAGGATATCGTCAGGAGTGCCCCAGGGAAGTGTGACACGATGGCTGTTGTTCTCTATAAACGTAAATGATTTGGCTGACAGGATGGGCAGCAATCTGCGATTGTTTGCTGATGATGCTGAGGTGCACGGTAAGGTGTCGAATTTGAGTAACTGTGAGAAGATAAAGGACGACTTAGACAAAATTTCCAGTTAGTGTGAGTGTTGAAAGGCAGCTAGCCCTAAACGTGGAAAAACGTAAGTTGATGCGGATGAGTAGGAAGATCAAACCTGTCATGTTCGGATACAGTATTACTAGTGTCCTGCTTGACACAGTCACATCGTTTAAATACGTGGGCGTAGCGCTGCAAAGCGATATGAGATGAAATGGGCATGTAAGAACTGAGGTAGGTAAGGCGAATGGTCGACTTCGGTTTAGTGGGAGAATTTTAGGAAGAGTGGTTGATCTGTAAAGGAGACCGCATATAGGACGCTGGTGCGACCTGTTCTTGAGTACTGTTCGAGTGTTTGGGGTCCGTACTAGACCGGACTGAAGAAAAAAAAATCGAAGCAGAAGCACACAGCTAGATTTGTTACCGGCAGGTTCTAACAGCATGTAAGTGTTGCGGAGATGCTTCGAGAACTCACATGGGAATCCCTGGAGGGAAGACGACGTTGATTTCGAGGAACACTATTGAGAAAATTTAGAGAACCGGCATTTCAAGCTGACTGCCGAACGATTCTGCTGCCGCCAACATATATTGCGCGTAAGGACAATGAAGGAAAGCCGGCCTTTCTGGTCGAGCGGTTCTAGTCGCTTCAGTCTGGAACCGTGCCACTGCTACGGTCGCAGGTTCGAATCCTGCCTAAGGCATGAATGTGTGTGACGTCCTTAGGTTAGTTAGGTTTAAGTAGTTCTAAATTCTAGGGGACTGATGACCTCAGATGTTAAGTCCCATTGTGTTCAGAGCCATTTGAACCATATTGAACAATGAAGGGAAGGTATGAGAAATTAGGGTTCATACAGATGCATATAGACTGTTGACTGGCAATGGCAAGAAAAGCATTTCTGAAGTAAAAAAGTTTGTTAACATCGAATACAGATTTAAGCGACAGGAAGTCTTTTCTGAATGTATTTGTCTGGTGTGTAGCGAAACATGGCCGATAAACAGTTTAGAGAAGAAGAGAATAGAAACTTTTGAAATGTGTTGCTACAGAAGAATGGTGAAGATTAGGTGGGTAGTTCACATGACCAATGAGGAGGTACAAAAAATGGTTCAAATGGCTCTGAGCGCTATGGGACTTAACTACTGAGGTCATCAGTCCCCTAGAACTTAGAACTACTTAAACCTAACTAACCTAAGGACATCACACACATCCATGCCCGAGGCAGGATGCGAATCTGCGACCGTAGCGGTCACGCGGTTCCAAACTGACGCGCTTAGAACCGCACGGCCACACCGGCCGGCGAGGAGGTACAGAATAGAATTGGGGAGACAGGAAATTCGTGGCAAAACTTGACCAAAAGGAGGGGTCGGTTGATGGTACACATTCTGAGACATCAAGGATCACCAATTTAGTATTTGAAGGAACTGTGGGGTGTAAAACCGGTAGAGGGAGACTGAGAGATGGATACAGTAAGCAGATTCTGAAGGATGCAGGTTGCAGTATGTATTCGGAGATGACGTTTGCAGAGGATAGAGTAGTGTGGAGAGCTGCGTCAAACCAGTCTTTAGACTGAAGACCACATCAATAACATATTTTAAGAAATCTGCACAGAAATCTCCACATGCTGCTGTTTCTTCTTGTCTCGCAGGTAGCTCAATAATGCAACTAGATTTCTCATAAATAGCTGAAAAATTCCTAGAGGTGTTCCATAGCCTGTTACAATGATCGTAGGAATATTCTGCAGTAACAACTCACTAGCACAATATTCTATCTGCTGATCAATACAAAATCTATTTGTTTCAGTTTCTTTGACTTTGTGTCCAACTTTTACATATGATGCAATTCCTCCTTTTTCCGTGTCAATTCCACACAAAGATGATGCTAGTCTGTAATCCCTGATATTTAACTTCTCCATCCCTTTGCTTACATGGCGTTCGGAGAGGCACAAACATCTATCACTTCAGAACTTTTCTCATATTCTAGACATAGAAGAAGCTCATCGGCCTTGGTTCCGTCTAATACTCTGATGAAACAAATTAATTTTATTTTCGTGAAAATTGCTACCTACGTTATGGTCCTGTTCTGATCCAACTTCTAAAAATAGTGTCTGTTTGTAACCTGCATGTAACCTAAAGGACGTGCCCCTTTGACTCGAGCAATCACAGGGATTTGGTCCTGTGTGCTTGTGGCCCCCATTACACTTTCAGCAAGCTGCTCAGGTAATCTTTCCTTCCACATCCTTTTCAGGTGCAACCCATGATTTATGTATCCCCATCTCCCAAATGCAGCAACAGGCACGGTACAAATGTGAGACCTTGTTTCAGTCAAAAGCAATTCGATCAGATCTTTATTCGCGTGGTTAACAGCCGTGTTAAGCCAGGGCTCGCCATGTCGCTGCGGAGTCCTACAAAGCCGACGCGAGGGTGTGCTGTTGCTGCTCCCGTTCCCTCCAGGTCACCTTTAACGCTAATCCTAAGTCGCTAGCCATACTGTTTCCTGCTCCTCCTACAATAAGTACCCTATCATCGTTATCACAATCTTTACAGGACGTCCCTTGGTCCTCTGTCACCTGGCTAAGGTTTGGCGCTAGGTTTCACTATGCATGCGGCCTTGTATTCTACGCCTAGCTTTTCCTAGAGCAACTGACCTATAACTCTGCCATGACTGGTACTTAGCAGCGAGATTCTTTCCTTTATACATGTCTTTTCTACTGACATCACCTTAAAATCGTTCTTACTAGTCTGCTGCACCCTACTTAGCCCAAAAACTCGTTGAACCTCCTCTCCTATTTACGTTAACAAGACAAACTGACTGCTAACCGGAATTTGAAATGTGATTTCTGAGGTTTTCTCCTTTTGCCTATTAATTGTCACCTTCTTTCAGCTCTCACTGTCTCTTTCCCACTTTCACCCATCCAATTCAAAATATACCATTTCTAATCCTGCCCGAAGGGCACAAATCCTTACTTCCGTATTCCACGATTTTCTTGGCTCCACTAAATAATCAATAATTCCATGGAAGAGCCTCATCTGACATCTTTTTGGCTTCCCGCTGCATTATCCCCAGTGAAATACCAATCCAAAATCCTGTTTCTCCCATACCAAGTAACCTACGACAGAAACTAAAAATCACTACAGTACACTTAAACTGTAATAAAATAATAATTAGTAAAAATTTATCTTTCGGTTTGCTGTGCAGCTAACTTCCAGGGGTCTTTGAACAATTTATACACGACTGTGCTTAAACTGACACACACTATTTTGTTAGCGCAACGCAATCTGACTTTCAAAATTCCCTACAAAAGAATGGCCCTGACTAACATTAAACTATACCCTTCACAAATCACTTACCTCACAAAAATCTTCGCTGCTCAAGCTACTGCAATACAGCGAGCGCCACTACTGCCAGCTAAATAAAAGATTCAGACTATGGAAGGCACTAACTACTGATAGGGATAGTTAGCAAATGAAAGATATTAATAGAGAACAAACAATGTATTTACCTTGATATCATCATATATAAATATAGCAGTTCATGACAAATTTCAAAACTCCGCCATCTCTCTCCCCACATCCACCACTGCTGGCGACTCACCTCCAACTGCGCAACGCTACGCGCTTTTCACATCCAGCTGCCGCTGCCCAACACTACAATGGCAGACAACAATGCAAACTAGCCACAGACTGCACACAGCACAGCCAGTGATTTTCATACAGAGGTGTGCTGTTGCTGCTCCCGTTCCCTCCAGGTCACCTTTAACGCTAATCCTAATAGATATATGTGCAGGTGTAGCAGGATGTTAATCATTGCAACTGCAAAATTCTTCCTCCTCCATCATCATAAGTTAATTATTGACTTCTGTAAACATGTCACCTCCAGAAAGTATATCAGGTATTTGGCAAATTTTGATAGTGAGATGACTTCTTCAGAAGTACTTCTCTTTATTTCCTCTTGGGTGGTTGTTATGTGTAACATAAAAGAGTGTAAAATTTTTTGTGGGGAGCATGGGGGCTATGTAAGTAGGCTGTTTAGGTTTTTTATTGGTAACGCCACCTCTGTATGAAAATCACTGGCTGTGCTGTGTGCAGTCTGTGGCTGCTTTGCATTGTTGTAATACTCGCCATTGAAGTGTTAGGCAGCTGGCTGTGAACAGCGCGTAGCGTTGGGCAGTTGGAGGTGAGCCGCCAGCAGTGGTGGATGTGGGGAGAGAGATGGCGGAGTTTTGTAATTTGTCATGGACCCCTGTTTAAGACGAGTATTAAGGATCACATGTGGGCAGCCTGTATCCGCTTCTTGTGTCGTCGGTGGCAAAAATGTTACTTTACCAATGACAGAGGTCTGTGGGGACTACTACACGGCACTAAAATTGCAGTTCCAGCCAATTTGTCGTAAGCTAGAACAAAGTCTGCCACTCTATGAGCCAAGCACAAACAGACAGAAATGCAAAACTTAGCAATAAGCTGGTGAAGAGCAGTCTAAGAGAGTAAGTTGAGACAGAGAGTCGAAGTCCAGTTCCGAAATATATGCAGTGATCACTGCTGGCAGTGTGAATGATTACGGTGAGAAAAGTGCTGACGGCTGGAACCTGTACCACCAGCAGCGGTAGGTTCGACGTGACACGTCACTGGCGTTGCCTGTGGCGAGGGCTGGCTTCAGTCACGAGGCCTACGAGAAAGGCAGGCCACGGCGCTTACGTCACTACTCTTTTAAATGCAGGCATGCTTTCGATAGCACACGGCTAGGTTGAGATCCTTAGTGGGTGCCTTTTCATTGACATTTTAATTTCCCTTGGGCCCTACTCGGAGCCGAGCGTTTGCGAAGAATCGCGGACATGACGGCTAGTGTGACGTCACAAGTTCGTTGCAGGGCCCGTATTTCTCGTGGACCCCGCATCAGTCACTGGTGACGCAACTACGAGCATATCGACAATCTTGCTGTTTGTCACGATATGATGCTGTCGTGTCCTGACACTGGATACAGGGAAGACAGGGGGTTTAAGGTCAGTCCGCAGTTCCCGAGCAGTGAGGAGAAAATGCAGAAAGACAAATTCTCAGTGAAGGCGAGCTGGTGTCTTGGATCAGCGCCAAACACTGTCATAGGGCACCTACGAGAGATGCGGATTTTGGGACTCGACAGGATACTTATACCAGGAGACACACGGAATTCAGTGGTCTGATTAGCACTATTTATTTGCGAGGAGACTACTTAATACATCGAAGGCTAATTATAGACATTAGAAAAGCAAAGGAGGCAAATGGTTCCACATCAGAAGTCAGTGTTTGAAGCCACTGGTACGGACGCTGACAGAAATAGCGATCGATAGCAGCACGTTAAGTACAAATTTGAGAGCAGCACTGCAAGTCGTTCTATACAGTTCCCCACAGTCGTTTAATGAACAAAGTAAGAGCACATGGACTATCAGACCAATTGTGTGATTGGATTGAAGAGTTCCACGATAACAGAACGCAGCATGTCATTCTCAATGGAGAGAAGTCTTCCGAAGTAAGAGTAAGTTCAGATGTGCCGCAGGGGAGTGTCGTAGGACCGTTGCTATTCACAGTATACATGAATGACCTTGTGGATGACATCGGAAGCTCACTGAGGCTTTTTGCGGATGATGCTGTGGTATATCGAGAGGTTGTAACAATGGAAAATTGTACTGGAATGCAGGAGGATCTGCAACGAATGACGCATGGTGCAGGGAATGGCAATTGGATCTCGATGTAAACAATTGTAATGTGCTGCGAATACATAGAAAGAAAGATCCTTTATCATTTAGGTACAATACAGCAGGTCAGCAACTGGAAGCAGTTCATTACATAAATTATCTGGGAGTAGGCATTAGATGTGATTTAAGATGGAATGACCATATAAAGTTGATCGTCGGTAAAGCAGATGCCAGACTGAGATTCATTGGAAGAATCCTAAGGAAATGCAATCCGAAAGCAAAGGAAGTAGGTTACAGTACACTTGTTCGCCCACTGCTTGAAGATTGCTCACCAGTGTGGGATCATTACCAGATAGGGTTGATAGAAGAGATAGAGAAGATCCAACGGAGAGCAGTGCGCTTCCTTACAGGATCATTTAGTAATCGCGAAAGCGTTACGGAGATGATAGATAAACTCCAGTGGAAGACTCTGCAGGAGAGACGCTCAGTAGTTCGGTACCGGCTTTTGTTGAAGTTTCGAGAACATACCTTCACCGAGGGGTTAAGCAGTATATTGCTCGCTCCTACGTATATCTCGCGAAGAGACCATGAGGATAAAATCAGAGAGATTAGAGCCCACACAGAGGCATACCGTCAATCTTTCTTTCCATGAACAATACGAGACTGGAACAGAAGGGAGAACCGATAAAGGTACTCAAAGTACCCTCCGCCACACACCGTCATGTGGCTTGCGGAGTATGGATGTAGATGTAGAAGTGAGAAAAACAGACACGTCGGAGCTTCCCGAGGCTGACCGCGGCGACAGAGTCGGCGCCCCAGCGATCTGACTGAGAACTCCCTCTGAATACAAAAAAACATGGGTTTTTAAAGAATCGCGGCGGCGCACCATTTCACCCTTTCAATAATCGACACACCAGTCCACCAGCACTTAACAATGTTCGGCCAATGTGGCGAGTCGTTCTGCACCTTCAGGGCGCCTCTGGCCAAGCACATTTAGATTCCGCCCCTACTCCTATTCGATAGGTAGGGATGCCTATGGATTTTACACTAACAAACTCCAAATTTCACAGCAACAGCGTTCAGGTGAAGGCTAATCGTCACTACCAATGCTATTACGGCCAGTAACGACTGTGTTTTACGTCACATGGCCCCTTCTGTGGGTCGGAACTGCTGTAGTAGCACTCTAACCTGTGTAAACCCACTGACGTCTCAGGAGCAAGTATCAAACTCGCTGCCTCTGCTAAGAGATGTTTATTCGCGACCATCTTCTACAGAGACCCCTTTCGACAGCGTCTAAGCGGTAAACGGAGTTATCCGGTAATTCTGTGAAGTGAAATTTCTCCCCTGGGACAGCTACACAGAACGTCTGCAGTTTGCACGGCTCTGGTAACGTAAACGCTACCACTTTTACCTACTCTCTGCATTGTGTCTCTGATTTCTTACCTTGGAGTGCCCTTGATGGCTCCAAATAGCCTTAAGCGTAACAACGTATAAGTCATGTCGTCAATGTATGATAATATGGATGTACCAAGGTAGGGCAAAGAAGTTCTCAGTTGCGAACGTTTGAGTAGATGTTATCAGTTGTATCATTTTTCTGACAGACAAGGAAAACCCACTAAAAGCATTGATCAGAACTGTGGAAATGGAACTGATTTTGATGTATTTTTGGGGAAATACAATTCCCTGACAGAAACATAAAGAGGGAGACGGAAATAGATTGACAGACAGATAGATAGATTGATTGAGAGAGAGAGTGAGAGAGAGAGAGAGAGAGAGAGAGAGAGAGAGATAGAAAGAGAATGCAGGACGTCGTTTTCCCGCTATTATTACAACACAAGAGATGAATAACTGTGTTCACTTGCCTGTTCAAGCTTACGACACTAAATCTGGATGGTTCCAACTTCTCTGCGTTGTTTTTATGGGGGAAATGTTTTGGTTATCCCACTGCAGTCTATACGAACTAATGTGCTCGAACTTGAGACATTTGCTTTACGTCGGCTAGTGCTCTACCGACTGAACTATCAAAGTATGGCTCACGACTCGTTCTCACAGCTTAACTTTCACTACTACCTCTTATCCTATGCTTGAACTTCACAGAAGTTCTCCTGCATACCTTGCTGGATAACAACTCCTGGAAAAGAAGTGTTGCAAAGGTCACGGCTTCGTGTCTTGGTCCAGCAAAAGGTTTTAATTTTACACTCCGCTGCAGAGCGAGATTCAATTCTGGAAGTATTTAATACAATGTTTGGCAGCTCTCAGTATCGTTATGCTTGCTGCACACTCTGTGTGCTAAAAACGGTCCAATACTCAGATTCTTAAACCAATGCTGGATTATTTACTCTTAAAATCCTACAGGGCAGCAACTTTGTTGTTGTTTATGTGTTCACTGCGAATACACCTACATGATGCTAGGGCCAAAATACGTTATCGCCTTAGATACGGTTGTGTTGGGTGCAATTAACAAAGTATTATGTAATACTGACGGGATACATGCTTGTCGCATTTTTACCACTGTGGCAGCCTGTTAATGTGGCGCCGGACCGTCAGTTCTGGAGATACCGACAAATTCCATTTCTCTTATGTGTTACGATGCTTTTCACCTTCAGTAAAGTGGATACTTAAAAACCAAAAGAGGAGTGGGGTAGAATAACATGAGTTTTCTCTTTCGCGTTACTTCTACCAGACAGGAGCAATGGAACCATTAGTGATACATACAATGCCTACCAATCACCTTGTGATTCAATACGTAAGAAATACTTGGATAACACAGGAAAGGAAATGGATTAGGCTATCTAGCTAACTTATACACACGCACTGAAACCATTCACGAAAATATTTTCGAAATGTTTGGCGAGGAGCGCATCTGTATACGAGCACCAGGTACGGATGACGCTCTCATTAATAAAACCTCCGCGGCAGAATTCTATGATTGTGGAATTTCAAAGCCAGTCAAATATGCGAGAACTGTCTGAATGTGGTTGCAATGTACAAAAATAAATTGGAGTGTGTACTGTCGCAGTATTGAAAAACAACTTCTGTAACTTCAATTGTATTTCTTTAAAAAACAGACGGAAGTTACTTTATAAACAGTCCACCTACAACATGAACTGGTAGTTTGATGAAGGGAACGAATCGAAAACCACCTTCTGTAGGGAAGTCCAAAAAACTTTCTCCCTTTCTTATTTTAATTTTATCTAAACCAAACAGTTATATCAGATTCTTTAATCATCATCCTATTTCAGTACCGTGGAAAGATGAACTGGATTTTCTTGAAGGACGCATCACGATATTAAAAACCAAGGATTTGTGCCCTTCTTCAAACTTATAATGTACAACGCATTTCAACTTCTTATAACAACAGCATGAATAGTTACGTGGTCACATATAATTCATAAGAGAAATATTTAGAAAATGTCTATACTACTCACAGGTTTTGAAAGCATTGTCTGTGAAACTTACTCTGAAAATCACTTTCATCATCCCCTGCACAAACACCTCCTTATAAAATGACCTGTACTCACATGGAATGTATGGATCTTCTTGTCTTATGTTAGAATTTTTCCATTGTATACCGTTTCTGCCGGAATGTGGGGCACTTCTGTGTTGTTATTTTGCAGCAAGAAGTATTTGTTACCACACCATCAACGGAATCAGTTGCGGTTAAATAACGTTTAGGTAAGAAGCATTCTAACTGCGTGTAATTGCAAATCGAAAATGAGGAGTCTTCCATGGAGATGCTTTTGTCGAAAGTACGTCAGCAGATCTCGAAAGCAAGTATACTATCACCAGAGGTGTGGGTAACTTTGGATCCTGTCTTCCTTGAGATTGAGGTGGAGGAGGAGATTATGTTTAAAATCCCGTCATTAGAGACGGAGCACAAGCTCGGATTAGGGAAGGATGGAGAACGAAAACGACCGTGCCCTTTCGAAAGAACCACCCGGACATTTGCCTTAATCGATGTAGGAAAATCACGGAAAACCTAAATCGGGATGGCCGGACGCCGGTTTGAACCGGTGTCCTCCCGAATGAGAGTCCAGTGTGCTAACAACTGCGCTACCACTCCTTGTTTGAGGATTAAATCAAATCATTGTGTTATTATGGTGTGTAAATTCTGTCTAGTCGCCTGATTTTCCTTTTCGCAGACCCAAAATTGCAATCACATTGAAGACAGAAGTGACCGCGCACTGGAAAGTACTGATAAATCTTTGTAAAAGTGCCCAGTAGCAACCAGTGCAAGGAGAAACCGCACTAATGTATTGTTGTGGATTTGACCTTCGCAGTCATCACTGAAATGGTGTAGTTCCTTAATCTCAAGGTCCATCTTGATTATTTTCAAGAACATCACGCTACGTACTTCTTTAGGTCCATGTTTAGCTTCTCCTTCGAGATTAACATAGAAATCGGCAGAATCTGTTTTCATATCCTGTATACAGAATACATATAAGAAGAGTTTCCTCAGATAGGGCGTTTCCTGGACAGGCAGTTTTGGTAAAGGGAGATATTGCAACAGTCAAATTTAAGTACTCCAACCATCGGATCATTAGAACAAAGAATTTTCTTCCTGTGTTTGTTACAGAACTTCCGAGGCCGACAAACGTGAATGATCTATCCCGCGACAGCAGCTCGCTTTGCCTAGTCATTCAGATAAGGACCTTTCTTCTTTGAAGTTAGTTCTTCACAAGTATCACAGACTTCGATTTGAGTACTGCTTCTTTTTGACATTGCCTGCGTATTGATGATTTTCGAACAATCAGCCCCATTAAGACTTTGTTCTTGAACCTGATGCCAATTTAAAATATAATTTATTTCATGACATTTTTGTAAATGCATTTGAAAACTGCTTCCCCAAGAAAATAGTTAAATATACTCGTAAGAAACCTTGTAACAAACCATGGCTTACTAAGGGTATAAAAATATCTTGTAACCGGAAAAGGCAGCAAGAAAGAGTAGTGACCCAGAAACTATCAAAAATTATAAAAACTACTGTGTTATATTAAGAAAAGTTATTAAAAAATCCAGGAGTATGTGTATCATGTCTGAAATCAGCAACTCTGATAATAAAATTAAAACAATTTGGAATATTATTAAAAGAGAAACAGGTCAACCAAGAGCAGAGGAAGACAGTATTACCATCAAATTGAATGAAAACTTTACGAACAAAAAGTCAGAAGTTGAAAATATTTTTAATAATCATTTTCTAAATGTTGTGGGTATAGTAGGATCCAGGTGTTCATTAGAAGATGCTAGGCTGTTAATGGAAGAGGCCATACCTATGCAATTTGATACAATTGAAATCTCACCCACTTCTCCCTCTGAAATTAGGGAAATAATAAACTTGCTTAAAAGCAAAAACTCACATGGAATTGATGGCATTTCCAGCAAAATACTAAAAGCTTGTTCTCAACAGATAAGTAAGATTCTCAGCCACCTGTGTAATAGCTCTCTGGAACAGGGCATTTTCCCTGATAGACTGAAATATGCTATTGTTATACCTTTGCATAAAAAGGGGGATAGATCTGATGTCAACAATTACCGTCCAATCTCCCTTCTAACAGCTTTATCCAAAATTTTTGAGAAAGTAATGTATTCAAGAGTAGCTTCACATATCTGTAAAAATGAAGTACTAACAAAATGTCAGTTTGGTTTCCAGAAAGGTTTTTCAACAGAAAATGCCATATATGCTTTCACCAGTCAAATTTTGAATGATCTGAATAACCGAACAGCACCCATTGGGATTTTTTGTCATCTCTCAAAGGCTTTTGATTGTGTAAATCATGAAATTCTGCTAGACAAGCTCAAGTATTGTGGCATGAGTGGGACAGTGCACAAATGGTTTAATTCGTACCTAACTGGAAGAGTGCAGAAAGTTGAAATAAGTAGTTCTCGTAACATGCAAAGATCAGCACATTCCTCAAACTGGGGAACTATCAAGAATGGGGTTCCACAAGGGTCAGTCTTGGGTCCTTTGTTGTTCTTATTATATATTAATGACTTGCCATTCTATATTCATGAAGAGGCAAAGTTAGTTCTCTTCGCTGATGATACAAGTATAGTAATCACACCTGAGAAACAAGAATTAACTGATGAAATTGTCAATACTGTCTTTCAGAAAATTACTAAGTGGTTCCTTGTAAACGGACTCTCACTGAATTTTGATAAGACACAGTACATACAGTTCCGTACAGTGAATGGTATGACGCCATTAATAAATATAGACCTTAATCAGAAGCATATAGCTAAGGTAGAATATTCCAAATTTTTAGGTATGTCCATTGATGAGAGATTAAATTGGAAGAAACACATTGATGATCTGCTGAAACGTTTGAGTTCAGCTACTTATGCAATAAGGGTCATTGCAAATTTTGGTGATAAACATCTTAGTAAATTAGCTTACTACGCCTATTTTCACTCATTGCTTTCATATGGCATCATATTTTGGGGTAATTCATCACTGAGGAATAAAGTATTTATTGCACAAAAGCGTGTAATCAGAATAATAGCTGGAGTCCACCCAAGATCATCCTGCAAACATTTATTTAAGGATCTAGGGATATTCACAGTAGCTTCTCAGTATATATACTCTCTTATGAAATTTCTTATTAACAACCAAACCCAATTCAAAAGTAATAGCAGTGTGCATAACTACAATACTAGGAGAAAGGACGATCTTCACTATTCAAGATTAAATCTAACTTTGGCACAGAAAGGGGTGAATTATATTGGCACTAAAGTGTTTGCTCACTTACCAAATAGTATCAAAAGTCTGACAGATAACCAACAAGTATTTAAGAAGAAATTAAAAGAATTTCTGAATGACAACTCCTTCTACTCCATAGAGGAATTTTTAGATATAAATTAAGAAAAAAAAGAAAAAAACAAAAATATTAAAAAAAATAAAAAAATAAAAATAAAAAATAAAGAAAAACAAAAAACACAAAAAAACAAAGTTGTTATATTAACTTAAGTATGTTGTTAAATTAACCTAATTATGTCATGTATTGGAAAATTCGACTCGTTCCACATCATTACGAAATATCGTATTCATGATCCATGGAACTAGTATTAATCTAATCTAATCTAATCTAATCTTTTTAGAACGCATATCAAGCAACGTTTTCGAGCTAAGTCCCTTCACATCCACAACCTCTGAGTACATTTACGTTTACAAGAGCAAACACCACTATTATTTGTCTTAGAAGATACTGTTACATCTGTCTCAATACTCGTATATTCGTCTCCACGAAGTCGTTTGTTTTTCTGCTCTTCATAACTTCACGTTTCTGGACGTCGAATACCTTTCTTCTTTTTTAGTATAATGGCGTCGGTTTCACTGTAAGAGGTGGACGAAGACACTGTAGCAATAATCTCAACACCAAACAACTTAAACGTAGGGCTACAACAAAAATATGACATCACATACGAAACGCCAAACAAAAACGCTTTGTAAACATGTAGAATTGTTACTATATCAATAACTACTATTGATTTACCTTTAATGAAGGATATCCAGACTCAGACATCATATATTGAACACAAAACAATAATCTGCTCTGCTCACACGAGATTTTAAGCAACTGAACAGCAGTTAGCGCGACCGCGGAATTGAGGGAAGACTAAGTCGAAAATGGGACATGTTCCTTTCTTGAAACTACCGAGTAGTAACGAGTCCGATTAAGCCGGCACTTAGTGGTTGATGGTGGAACTACTACATCACAGTGTTATTCTGTGGTAGTCTCCAGTAGTCAATAAATTTAACTTGCATGTTAATAAAGAAAATTACAAAAGTAGCCGAGGTCGCTAACGTTTGCCTGTGCGGTGGCACTCGACTCGGCGGTACGTTGTTCGAAACCCGGTGGAGGATGAAATTTACACTGCTAGTATTTGGCCGGCAAGAGGAGGAGACGTAGGGGCACAAAGTTCCTGATCGCCACTGTTTGTACCATTGTCCTGGATTAGATTCCAAACCTCTCTGCAGTGTCTCGTGGAATCGTGGCATGTCACACCGGAGATGAGTGATCCGTCCCTGGAATGGGGACACTAAGCTCGATAGCACACTCGGTACTATTCGAGAGGAGTAGGCTTTGTTGGTTGGTTGGTTGATTTGGGGGAGGGGACCAAACAGCAAGGTTATCGATCCCATCGGATGAGGGAAGGATGGGGAAGGAAATCGGCCGTGCCCTTTCGAAGGAACCATCCTGGCATTTGTCTGAAGCGATTTAGGGAAACCATGCAAAATATAAATCAGGATGGCTGGACGCTGGTTTGAAACGTCGTCCTTCCGAATGCGAGTCCAGCGTGCCAACTACTGTGCCAACTCATTTCATGGTAGGCTTTGTGCCGGCATTGGAAAATACGTTCTCCGTGCCATACTATCAACATGCGGGGTGATTTTGCTTAATAGGGACATGTTGCAGAGAATTATTCCTGAGAGGTTAAGGAGCAAGAAATGTGTACATCTACATCATACTCCGCAGGCCACCTAACGGTGTGTGGCGGAGGGTACTTTCTGTACCAGTAACTGAGCCCTCCAACCCCCTTACACTCACGAATAGCGCTAGGGAAGAACGATTTCGGTAAGCCTCCGTATTGCCTCCGATTTCTCGAACTTACTCCTCGTGGTTTTATGCTGGGAAGTAACATGTTGTCCGACTCTTTCCGGAAAGTGCTCTCTCGATATTTCAATAGTAAATCCTTCCCGATGGATAACGCCTCTCTTGTAACGCCTGCCAGTGGGGGAAACGCTCTCGCGCCAACTTAACAATCCCGTGACGAAGCGCGCCGCTCTTCGTTGGATCTTCTCTGTTATCAGTCCTATCTGGTAGGAATCCCAGATAGATGAACAATACTCAAGAATAGGTTGGACAAGCGCCTTATAAGCCACTTCATTCGCGATGAGTTACATGTCCTTAAGATTCTTCCTATACATCTGAGTCTGGCACCTACTTTTCCCATTATTTGTTTTAAGTGGCCATTCCACTTAAGGTCTCACTGATGACATAGAAACAGGTCTAAAATTGTCTACATTATTCCTTTCTCCCTTTTTATAAAGCGGCTTTACTACTGAGTACTTAATCGTTCAGGAAACTGACCATCCTTAAAGGAAAAATTACAAATATGGCTAAGTATATGGCTAACACGGGCGGCACAGTACTTTAATATTCTGCTAGGCACTCCATCATATACATGCGAGTCTTTAGTCTCAGTGATTTAATTAATGACTCAATCTCCCCATTGCCTGTATCACAGAAGAGTATTTCAGACATCAATCTCGGAAAGGAATATTTCAAGAGAGTTATATGGTTCCCTGTAGAAACTACGTTTTTATTTAATTCACCAGTAATATTCAGAAAGAGATTGTAAAATACCGTACTTATATCCGATTTATCAGTAACAGAAATAAATGATAATTAATTAAAACCCTCAGCTGCCGACAGGTGTTGTTGATATACCTCGATGGGGACAGCTGAAAAATGTGTTTCCCGACCGGGACTCGAACTAGGGATCTCCTGCTTACATGGCAGAAACTCTATCCATCTTTTTTTTTATCTCATTTTGTTCGTTTTCGTTCGTTGTATCTGCTCTGGGCGGACGTCGAAAGACACCCGTTTCAGTTCGTTGTTGATCCATTAACTCAGTTTTTTTATTACAGAGGGCAGCTATCCCTCTGACCGAACACGCTGAGCTACCGTGCCGGCATAATAATAATAATAATAATAATAATAATAATAATAATAATGAGCGTATGGCATTGGTGGCCAGGAGACCCCTGTCCATCTGAGCCACCGAGGCTGCAGGGACTTATCCCTTGCACGCTTCCCGTGAGACCCACATTCCCAAGTGTCCACAATCTACATACGTAATGTACCTAATAGATATTTGCCCATCCACTCACTGCTCGTTCACACTAAGGTTACGATTCCCGTAAGAGTTCGGGCAACCTGTGCGCATTCGCACAGGCATAGGTCAATGGCTGGGTAGCATTTAATTATATTTATGAAGATAGTAACTGTACTCGAAAGAACGGAAGTGAGCAAGGGATAAGTTGCTGCTGTCGCGATATTCACAGTTTCAGCTGTCCCCATCGAGGTATATCAACAACACCTGTCGGCAGCTGAGTGTTTCAATTAATTATCATTTATTCTAGAGAAGCTGGACGGTCATCAATGGTATCTGTTGTTTCGAGAACAGTTACTATCTTCATATATATATATATCGTAACAGAAATATTTTTGCTACGAACTGACTTTATCTCGTGGACCTTGTGCTGCTGAACGGACACATCCTCCAAAACTAGACCATATGGTCTTAATTTTATCCTGTGAATTAGCTATTATATTTTCGTACCACGTACTCTTTTCACGGCCGGCCGGTGTGGCCGTGCGGTTCTAGGCGCTTCAGTCTGGAACCGCGTGACCGTTACGGTCGCAGGATCGAATCCTGCCTCGGGCATGGATGTGTGTGATGTCCTTAGGTTAGTTAGGTTTAAGTAGTTCTAAGTTCTAGGGGACTGATGACCTCAGATGTTAAGTCACATAGTGCTCAGAG
This sequence comes from Schistocerca americana, assembly GCF_021461395.2. Lineage (NCBI taxonomy): Eukaryota > Metazoa > Arthropoda > Insecta > Orthoptera > Acrididae > Schistocerca > Schistocerca americana. Next base: position 166,082,949 of record NC_060124.1, read on the forward strand.
CCATTTGAACCATTTGAACTCTTTTCCCTCCTAATAACATTTTTAACTACCTTACAGTACTGTTTGTAATGAGCTATCGTAGCTTGATTGTGAGGATTTGTAACAAAAATTCTTAACAACAATTCATTTATAGCATAAAATATTAAAAGAAATTAATTGGTCTGCTGCCTGTGCCTACACAATAAGCCTTTATCTGCTTGTAGCCTTTGAAAACGGACAAATTAACAGGAAAAACAGAGTCCTTCAACTTCAGTTTTCACCTTTTAGCACTGACTGTTCGTAGTGCTCAAACAATGCTACGATCCCCGATTACAGAACTATTTTTGAGCAGAGTTTCGAAAAATTAGAATCAGTAGAGGTACACTGGTGACTTTTTGTTCTATTCAACCACTTATCACTTTTCGATAAAAGCAGCGAACGGTGGATGGACTTAGTTTTCTTTTATTTGCCTACTTAACTTAAAATTTTAATTGTATGTGTCTTGTAAAGAGAGAGTCAGAATTTTTCAATCTCTATTCGATTTCTTCGTTTATTACTTGAAATAATAGGGATAAAAAACAGGAAATCGTTTACTGCAGAATTTTGTTTTGATCGATGTTAACAGTCAGGTTAACTAGCGTAGAAAAAGATGGTACAACTGGAAACCTGTTGTTTCAGCGAAGACCGCCATCACTAGTTCCAAGAGAGGTTCACCCAACTGAAGGTGGAGATAAAACATCTTTGACAGTGTAGGCTTCAGTGACTGAAGGACACATGAGACAACACAAGCCAAGTGCACGTGTTTCAGCTCCACGCTCAACAGGGCAGTAATGTGTTGTCCGCGACAACTGTCGCTACACACATCATTTACAACGCGTGCAGGCCCCATTACCCATGGATATGCCTCCCATAGACTTACTAAAATCACTACACCACTCACTGGCACCAGTGTAGCGTTCCGATACTGAGGCCGCCATTTGGAGGGCAACGCTGTTTTTGCGCTTGGTAAATGATGTCAAATATCAGATAAAACGGTGCATTTACAGTGACTTAACATACGCAAATTACGTTCACAAGGACTCTGTATCCCTGTTAGAAACAAACGCCAGTATGAAATGGCTAATTCAAGCTATACTGCAGATTACAATTTTTCCAGTCGAAGCTAGCTGAAGGAGAAATACTATCGTATTGTGGGATGAATGATAGATAATGTTGTGAGATACAAAAATAAATTAAAGACTGAAAAAAGTAAGCGCAAAACACAGGAACAGGGTATGTGTAAGGGGATACTAAACAGGAACTTAAAGTGGGAAACTTAGTATACGATAAAATAATCTCACTATATGCTACTTCCTAAGTTTCGTGCAACTGTCTTCCATCTACAACTTGCTGCATTTTCGCTCTTACTTGTAAGAACGAATCCTACATTCTTCAATATACATTTATAACTTCCTGGCTTTTGTTGCAGATCTAAGACAGAGAAGTAGGAAACTACGTTCATTTAAGACAAACTTGATTACTCATTAGAAGCTGTGAAGTAAACAATCTTTTACTTTAGGTTCTTGATGATTCGGCCTGCAGTGAAATATGTGTCTTTAAAGGTCTTTAAGTAAGGTTCTAGTATCAGTGCTTGAAACATTTACTTATTTTATAACAGCAATTTCGGAAGATTTCCGTTTTCAAGTTCTTCTACGTTTCCTGACGTATATACAATATCTGGAGTGATTGTATCTGGTGACTGTTATCGTCATATATCAACTGAAATTCTAAAATATCGATTTCACGTAGATTTTGAGCCGTTTTATACAGTGTGGAGTCATATTTTCATATAATATTGTAAATATTTCCCATAATTTTTTGAGGTTCACACGATAGATGTTTTATTCTTACATAGTTATTGTGTAATGTACAGGGTGACGTAATATTCTGATATGGTATTGTAAATATTTCCTGTAATTTTTTTACTGTTCACACCATAGATGTTTTATATTACACAGTTACCATGTACATATAAAACATCTATCGTATCAAGTGTCAAAAAATTGAGGGAAATTTTTACAATATTATATCAAAATATTACTCCGCACTATATAAAAGACGTGAAATCGATATTTTAGAGTTTAACGTGAAATACACTGAAGTGACAAAGAAACCAGTATAGGTATGCTTATTCAAATACAGAAATACATGAACAGGCAGAATACGGAGCTGCGGTCGGCAACGTCTTTATAAGACAAGTGTCTGGCGCAGTTGTTAGATCGGTTACTGCTGCTACAATGGCAGGTTGTCAAGATTTGAGTGATTTAAACGTGGTGGTATAGTCGGCGCACGAACGATGGGACACAGCATCTTCGAGGTAGTGATGAGGTGGGGATTTTCCGGTACGACCTTCTGTCGAGTGTACCGTAATATCAGGAAACCAGTAAAACATCAAATCTCCGACATCGCTGCGGCTGAAAAAAGATCCTGCAAGAACTGAATCTACGACAACTGAAGAGAATCGTTGAACAAGACAGAAGTGCAACCATTCCGCAAATTGATGCAGATTTCAATGCTATGCCATCAAGAGGTGTCAGCCTGCGAACCACTGAACGAAACATCATCGATATGGGCTTTCGGAGCCGAAGGCCCACTCTTGTACCCTTGATGACTGCACGCCTGGGCCCGTCATTACCGACACTAGACTGTTGATGACTGGAAACATGTTGCCTGGTCGGACGAGTCTCGTTTCGAATTGCATCGAGCAGATGGGCGTGTACGGGTATGGAGACAACCTCATGAATCCATGGAACCTTCATGTCAGCAGGGGTCTGTTCAAGCTGATTGAGGCTGTGTAATGGTGTGGGGCGTGTGCAGTTGGAATGATATGGGACCGCTGATACGTCTAGATACGACTCTGACGGGTGAACGGATTTATGGACAGTCCTGCAGGATTCATGGTGTCAGTTTTCTCCAGCACTACTTCAGACATTAGTCGAGTCCATGCCACGTCGTGTTCGGGCACTTCTGGGTGCTCTCGGAGGCCCTACACGATTTTAGGTACATGTATCAGTTTCCTTGGCTCTTCAGTGTATAACGGGAACAGCCACCAGAAACGACTGAAATCACTCAACAGAGGAAAGTCCACTGGACCTGACGGGATACCAGTTCGATTCTACACAGAGTACGCGAAAGAACTTGCCCCCCTTCTAACAGCCGTGTATCAAAGTTTCTAGAGGAACGGAAGGTTCCAAATGATTGGAAAAGAGCACAGGTAGTTCCAGTTTTCAAGAAGGGTCGTCGAGCAGATGCGCAAAACTATAGGCCTATATCTCTGACACCGATCTGTTGTAGAATTTTAGAACATGTTTTTTGCTCGAGTATCATGTCATTTCTGGAAACCCAGAATCTACTATGTAGGAATCAACATGGATTCCGGAAACAGCGATCGTGTGAGACCCAACTCGCTTTATTTGTCCATGAGACCCAGAAAATATTAGATACAGGCTCCCAGGTAGATGCCATTTTCCTTGACTTCCGGAAGGCGTTCGATGCAGTTCCGCACTGTCGCCTGATAAGGTAAGAGCCTACGGAATATCAGACCAGCTGTGTGGCTGGATTGAAGAGTTTTTGGCAAACAGAACACAGCATGTTGTTTTCAATGGAGAGACGTCTACAGACGTTAAAGTAACCTCTGGCGTGCCACAGGGGAGTGTTATGGGACCATTGCTTTTCACAATATATATAAATGACCTAGTAGACCGTGTCGGAAGTTCCATGCGGCTTTTCGCGGATGATGCTGTAGTATACAGAGAAGTTGCAGCATTAGAAAATTGCAGTGAAATGCAGGAAGATCTGCAGCGGATAGGCACTTGGTGCAGGAAGTGGCAACCTACCCTTAACATAGACAAATGTAATGTATTGCGAATACGTAGAAAGAAGGATCCTTTATTGTATGATTATATGATAGCGGAACAAACACTGGTAGCAGTTACTTCTGTAGAATATCTGGGAGTATGCGTACGAAACGATGTGAAGTGGAATGGTTATATAAAATTAATTGTTGGTAAGGCGGGTGCCAGGTTGAGATTCATTGGGAGAGTCCTTAGAAAATGTAGTCCATCAACAAAGGAGGTGGCATACAAAACACTCGTTCGACCTATACTTGAGTATTGCTCATCAGTGTGGTATCCGTACCAGGTCGGGTTGACAGAGGAGATAGAGAAGATCCAAAGAAGAGCGGTGGGTTGCGTCACAAGGTTATTTGGTAAGCGTGATAGCGTTACGGAGACGTTTAGCAAACTCAAGTGGCAGACTCTGCAAGAGAGGCGCTCTGCATTGCGGTTTAGCTTGCTGTCCAGGTTTCGAGAGGGTGCGTTTCTGTATGAGGTATCGAATATGTTGCTTCCCCCAACTTATGCCTCCCGAGGAGATCACGAATGTAAAGTTAGAGAGATTCGAGCGCGCACGGGGGCTTTCCGGCAGTCGTTCTTCCCGCGAACCATACGCGACTGGAACAGGAAACAGAGGTAATGACAGTGGCACGTAAAGTGCCTTCCGCCACACACCGCTGGGTGGCTTGCGGAGTATAAATGTAGATGTAGATACAGTCATACCAGATGTTATATGTACGTCAGGACAACGTAGACGATCTTGAAAATGGAAATCTTCCGAAACAGCTGTCCAATAATCAATAAATGTTTTACGCAGTGATACTAGAACCTTACAATAATGTTGTTCTCGATTTACTAGGCCAGTATTCATATTCGTCTCTGCGGTATCGACGGCATCTTTTTCGACTACTCACGTACGCCGTGGACTGATCACAGCTACGTGCGAGAGAGAGACAGAGAGAGAGAGAGAGAGAGAGAGAGAGAGAGAGGGAGGGAGGGAAGGAGGGGGAGAGAGAGGCGGCACTTTCCGATCTCCCGTCGCTCGCTGTTGTCCGGTAGGGAGTACCACGCAGACACGCGAACAGAGGGTGCGGAGCTGACATGACGTCACTGCTTGCTACTCTGGCCGGCGCGTCTTTCTATGCAGCCGCTCTCAGAGCTTTGCCGCCGGATTCAATGCATCTGTAGAGGTCGGCAACATTACTGCGGAAGACTACACTGTCGTAGCAGAACCCTGTTAAACATTACTAACATTGAGAGACTGTCAGAGTGTGCAGGCATATCAGCTTTCAAGACAATTTGTTACTATCAACACCATTACTCTCATTGTACGAGGGGCGTTCAAAAAGCAATTCAACAATTTTTTTCTGAAAGCAGGTTGGTTTTATTCAGGATTGCAGCAAATGATGTCATTCCTTACTCTTCTGGCTATAAAATCTTATTTATCAACATAATCTCCGTTCACTGCGGCGGTCTTATCCCACTTTACTGGGAGGGCCTGCATACCCGCATGGTAACACTCTATTGCTCACGTCGGAGCCAACGTCTTGCTGCATCAATAAGCCTCCCGTGATTCAGGTACTGCTTCCTGCGGAGTGCTTTCTTCTTTGGGTCAAACAGATGGAAGTCGGAAGGTGCGAGATCCGGAGTGCAGGGTGGATCAGCAAGAACAGTCCAATGATGTTTTGTGAGCTCCTCTCGGTTGTGCAGACTTGTGTGAAGCGTTGTCATGGAGAAGAAGAAATAGGAGAAGAAGGAGAAGTACCACCTCGAATGAGAGTATCCGCACGTCCCAATATTGCAGAAGTCACAGCTGTGTGAGGGCGGCTGGCACGCGGGAGATAGGTCAGGTTTAGGCTGCCTTATTGTGATGATGAGAGATGCCGCTTCGCCCATCGACTCACTGTGATTTTGTTCACTGCCAAGTCACTGTAGACGTTCTGGAATCACCTATGAATATCTGCGAACATCTGGTTTTCCACCAAAAGAAACTCAGTGACACCTCTCTGCTCGGCACGCTCCTCCATTACAGACGCCATTTTGAAGGCTACGTATAGTGCTGCAACCTCTCGGAACTTCATGAAAGTGTAGGTGCTGAAGTGGCAACATGCCGCCATATTACACAACGAATTCCGCATTTGTAACCGAAATTGGACGAGATAACGCGCCTCTTATATAACAGAACGACTGTACCCCAAACTGAACTGTCAGCAATCGGTGGGAAAGACTGCAGAATATGTATGGGTCTACGAGTATGTAGGGAAAATATCCAGCATGTTGGAGACTGCGTTACAACCGCTAGCCACGTCTCAGAGCGCAGCTAGTTGAAGGTTGTCCCTCGTGTTGGATGAAACGACTCCTCTTTATGTTCGCCATTAGCAAACAAGGTAAAGAGACCAACTTGGTTCAAACGGTGCCAATTCAACTGACAATCTGCAGAACGGATCAGTGTAATGGTTCAAATGGTTCTGAGCACTATGGGACTCAACTTCTGAGGTCATTAGTCCCCTAGAACTTAGAACTAGTTAAACCTAACTAACCTAAGGACATCACACACATCCATGCCCGAGGCAGGATTCGAACCTGCGACTGTAGCGGTCTCGCGGTTCCAGACTGCAGCGCCTAGAACCGCACGGCCGCTTCGGCCGGCAATCAGTGTAATCTGTGATACACCTGTATCTGTCACTGTAGTGAATAGCTAAAAAGGCTTGCATATGTGTGTGATACTCTAATGCTGGCAAATGAAGTGGTAAAGAAATATAGTCAAAAGAAATAAACACACTCTGAGAAAAAAAAAGACGCACCTCGAAGGACTCATGCAAATTGGTCACATATTGATATTCATCCAGGTATCAAGAGAAGATGCAAAATTGTATACTTTGGCGGCCGGCTGATGAATATGTGACGCTACAGCGCAATTTTACCACGCGGCTGGTGAGCATAATAAACAGGGAGCATGTCGATACCACGGCATGAAGTTTTTGCAAGTATCATTTCGTATACTCCGTTGGAGAGGAAGTATGCCTCGCTGACAGGAACATGATCAATATACAGATATGTCAGCTTTTGGAAAGGATGTGTAGTTAGGCTGAAAGAAGCTGGTTGGAGTAATCGACGAATCGCTCTACATTTGAGCAGGAGCGATGCCACGATGTTGGCAGGAATGAGTGATCCGTGGCCAAGCTCAACGTCAAGAAGGAAGCAGTCGACCTAGAGAGATGACAGAACGGGAAGACCGAACGATCGTCTGAGAGGTACTCAGACCACCGGATTCATCATTGTCATCGATCCGAAGTGCAACTGGAGTTTCGGCGGCCACAAGGACCATTAATAGGCGTGTCTCAGAAAGGGGGCTGAGCTCACGGCGGCCCTCGTGGTGACTACCTTTGACTTCCGTACACCAACAAGCCCGTTTGCAGTGGTGTCGGTCACATTCGATCTGGAATCTCATTGACTAGAGTAGAATAGTCTTTAGTGATGAGTCCAGCTTCGAAATGAGCTCCCATGGCCAGTGACGACGTGTCTGGAGTCGCCCCAGACCACTGTGGGATACCACCCTAACTGTCGCTCGCAATATGGCCCGGCAACCAGGAGTCATAGGCTGGGATGTCTTTTGATTTCACAGCAGGGCCTCTTTCGTTGTCATCCACGGCACTCTTATAGCACAGCGGTAGATCGACGATATTCTACGCCAGCTTTTGTTGCTCTTCGTGGCAACACTTCCTGGGCTTGCAGTTTAACAAGATAATTCCTACCCACACATGGCGAGAGTTTCTACTGCTTGTCGTCGTGTTTGCGAAACCCTGCCTTGGCCAGCAAGATCGTTGGATCTCTCCCCAACCGAGAACGCTTGCAGCACTATGGGCAGAGCCCTCCAACCAGCTTGGTGTTTTGAAGATCTAACGTGCCAATTGGACAGAATTTGGCAAGATATCCCTCAGGAAGACATCCAACATATCAATTTGTGATGCTTTTTCTCTTGAATAAATCATCCAATTTTTCTGAAATTTTAATAATTTGTTTGTCTGTACATGTACATCACATCTGTCGATTTCTGTGTCATTCGGATAATTCCTCCGTTGTAGGTTGTTTTGCATAACAATGTGTGATGAATATGTGCAAAATTAGCTGGGTTTGTAAATTATATTAGATGGCTGCGACATCTGCTAGCTATATGGCAGTTTTTTCTTTTCATTTTCAAGGTTAAAAATGGCCTGTATTTACTGCGCTTTGCCCTGCTCACAGGGAGTGTCGTTGCATGCCACGCCCGTCTCTACTGCGATCTGTCCTCACTACATGGCGTACGACATCTGAACGCTCCATTCCTGTCAGAGAGGTGAGTAGAAAACTATGGCACATAACGCATACAACTTTCTGCACTTCCTCACATAAACTAGAATAACACGTAATGTCCCCAAATCCTTACATTTCAGTGTGGATATGCAGCACATAATTTTATGCTAAAGCTTTGTTGAAGAACCACTTCTGACTCTAGAGCAGCTTACTTGGAAAGTTGTTGGATGAGTTCTCCAATACCATGGTGATCGCACGATCAAGAATACTTACTCAAGAACGACATTTTTTGTTATTGAATGCTTCCACACTGGAGATCGATGACTGTGAACCAAGTGCCAATCATGTTTGCTAGTAGCAGCAGAATTCTGCGCCAGCATAACAGTAGCTGGTGCTGACAGTGCAATTGCTGATGCAAGTCTGGTGTCAGCTCTGCAGTGCAGCGAAGCTTTGGCAACTGGGCTGGCATACACTGCATGCAGCTCGAGGCGACTGGCAGGAACATGGAGACGGCTCAAATTGAAACCAGGACCCTCAGAAAATGGCAGGCGGTGATACTTACTGTGCATCCTTGCCTCAGTTGATCCAGTTTGTAGCCTGGAACCATCAGGGCTAGCTGACCGCTAATAGATCAGCAGCTTCACCCAACGGATGATGGTGCGTGATGAGGCTGTAGCAGACTAGCCACACAGTTCACTGATGACTGGCACCAAGACCACATGGCACTGATAGAATCTGCAGCTACCAGATGAGCCAGGAATGTATACTCACTCTGGCCAGGTGTACTGGGGCAGTCATTTGTGCAGAGTATGGATAGTTAGCGAATTGTGTCGAAGGGTGGGTAAATTGGAACTTCCAAATAGAATGCTTCCTGCGTTTTCCAGCGCTTTTATCATAGGACATGACGATGAAATGGACGAGGCAGCTGTTTGAAGAAAGACTGTTGACAGACAATGGTACTGTCTGTTCTGATATGCTTCACATATCATCTGGGAAAGTAGGTACATTAAAGCTAGTACAGATACTGTGATTATTCCTGCATAAGGGATTTATCTGAGGGTATTATTACGGAATTTTTTTTTTTTGGGAATTTGTGGGAAGATCTTATGGAATCAAACTGATGAGGTCATCGGTCCCTAAGCTTACATCACATTACTTAATGTAGCTTAAACTAACTTATGCTAAGGACGACACACACACCCATGCCCGAGGGAGGACCCGAACCTCTGATTGGGGGGGGGGGGGGGGAGCCGCGCGGACCGTAACAAGACGCTCCAGACCGCGTGGCTACCCCGCATGGCTATCATTACGTTTGTAATCAGAATTTTTTTTTTTTTTTTTGGTTTGACAAAATGGAGGTTGGATATGTCGAAGTTTTCTAGAAGAGTAGAGATCCAAAATCAAACTGTACCAGTAGGAACTTTGTGTGGGAGACAATATTTCACAAGTGAAGGATGGTCTAATCCCCACAATCATTTAAAACGAAACAGTAGTGCAAAAATGACTATGATGAAATGATAAGAGGCTAAAACAAGAATAAATCTTGAACTAAGTAAACGAAAGGACATAGATAATAATTTCTGAAGATAATTGTATGCAGAAGAGTCGAGGACACAACACACATACACACACTCATATACACACAAAAGGACACTGTTTATGGAGTATCATACGTTAAATGAACTTTGTATGTCCCAATAACAGGCTGTGTTGATGACATTCATGTACAGTGTGTGCAACTCCGCTTGCAGTGTGCAGTGGTGAACAAACTAGTGCGTAGAGATGCTGTCACAGCTCCACCACCACATCCATAGAGATCAGCTCATTCCTATGCAGATAGCAGATATGTTTCTGGTTGTTGGTGGGGAGCTGCATGCACAGTGTATTCCACCTTGGCTTCAGTGCACTATGCAGAGCTGCTTAGTGTGTATAGATGCCTTCACAGCTCCACCACCAATTGTGCAGAGACCAGATCCTTGCCAAGTTGATGGCAGGTATATTTCAGGGTACTGTGGTGAACTGAATGTACACTGTACACCACCACAGCTGCAGTGCGTAGTGCTGACCCGATTGGTGCGTAGAGATGCCATCACAGCTCCACCACCACGTCTGTAGAGATAGCTTCTCCCCACTCAAGTGGCAGGTATGTTGGAGGCTTCTGTGGGGAGTCGCATGCACAATGCATGCCACCATGGCTGCATTGTGCAGAACTGATTGGCATGTAGAGAAGCCATCACAGCTCCACGGATACCAGCTCTTTCCAATCTAGTGGCAGGTATACTGGAAGCTCCTGTGGGGAGTTACATGTGCAATGTAGGCTACCCTGGCTGCATTGTGCAGTGCTGAGACGGTTGGTGTGTAGAGACACCATCACAGCTCCACCATCACATCTGTGGAGACCAGCTTCAGCTTGTGCGCGTAGATTCAATGAGAGCCTCACCACCACCTTCTCCCCCATCTAGGTGGTAGGTTTGTTGCAGGCGTGAGGAGTTGTTGTACAATGTACACTACTTTAGCTGCAGTGCATGCCTTTTGGCATGCCCAGATACCACCATAGTCCCACCATGTTCTTCCTCACTTAGTGGCAGGTGTGTTGCAGGTTGCTGTGGGGAGCTGCGTGTGCAGTGTGTGCCATCCTGGCTGCTGTGCTGAGCCAGCTGGCGTTGGACAGGTATCGCCACAGCCCCACCATCACTTCTGTAGAGACCACAGCCTTCCCCATCTGGAACGTGCCATTCCCGGCTCTCACTCTCTGCAACAACAACAAGGTGTATGGGCCAGCTGCGGATCGCTTTATAGAAAATCTGTAAGTTCACTTGCATTACAAAATCAACATTACTGAGCTCTCTAGGCTCATTGGTTTCACACTTTATTTGTTGCTGTGTTTCATCATGGACAGATGTTATTCTAAAAGAAATGGTTAGTGTGTTGTAGTTACAGACTGGTGGAAGGGTTATGTTACCAATTAGCGCATTGTAAGATGTTTAACACTCCTATTTTCTAATGTAAAAAAGCCAGTTTTTTGAGTTATTGAATATTTCAAGGATTAGTATATATTTAATAAAATTGATTCTATTTCATTCTGAATTATACAGCTATCGTTACTTATTTTTCGGAAAATCACCTTGTGTTGCATAGTTGCAGCTCTTTTCTTATTTTCTAATGTATGAGGTTATCCAAGAAGCTAACTCATTGTTATTATGTAATTGCGTCACATCTTACGTATAATTTTATATTACTGGCATAATTAACTACAGCTCTTGCCGTTTTACTTTTCAACATTATCTCAAACAGTTTAGAAACTTCAATGCAGCAAGGTCTAAATGATAGAGAAAACTCATTAATGCACTATTCCCTTGTCAAAGGTTTCAGCGTGTTCAAAATCAAATGCTTTTTTTGAGTCAGTCATCAAGAAAGTGTTCATGAACTATTATTTGCTTGACAATTTTAGGTGCCTAGTCAGTACTTCCGTATCGTTTTCTATAACGTGCACAAGAAAATGTTGCAATATTTGTTCGAAATATAGAGGTGCTTCGTTGTGGGGAAGTGCAGATCTTCCTTGTCATTAGTTGTTGCAACAATAGTAAAGAAGAATATTTCTAACTTTTTGTACCTTTTCATGTTCATCATGTTAAGGAGATTACATTAATCCAGAAAAATACAATACTGAATATAAAACCACAGTCTCACATATGGACGGAACTGAACTTCCTCATTTGTAAAATCCTCAAAAATGGTTCAAATGGCTCTGAGCACTATGAGACTTAACATCTGAGGTCATCAGTCCCCTAGAACTTAGAACTACTTAAATATAACTAACCTAAGGACATCACACACATCCATGCCCGAGTAGCATTCGAACCTGTGACCGTAGCGGTCGCGCGGTTCCGGACTGAAGGGCCTAGAACCGCTCGACCACATCGGAGACAACTTCATTTGGCCTCAGAACACGACTCAAGATATGGTGTTATATTTTCAACAGACTAGCATGGATTTAATTGACAGCACCTTGATTTCACAATTCTTCTTCGGCTGTCATTTAGTGACAGGAGCTATCTGTGGTTTTCTGTGTACCTCCTTCGTTAAATTTAGTGTCAGACAGTACATCAAATCTGATTCTTGGGTCTTGTCTCGCAATGCTGAAACAGATTTACAGGCTTCTGTAAGAATTGTCCTCGATGTATCCTTACCGGTTACTTAATGACTGTAGTCCTACGCATATATTAGTTGTTCACAATACTATTGTGGCAACTGCTGCACTGATGTCCCACTTACATCAAAAATGGGCAGCTATACTTCTATCTTGTTGATGAGTTACTCCTAAAACAGACAAGAACTGCATATCAGTATCCGAAATGGCAAAATCCATCCTACTTTATGCTAATGTTAATAAGCAGTTTCACCAGTTTGTTACTGAACTAAATTAAATAAAAGTCGAAATGCCTTTAAAGATTATGCTTTAAGTATTTCTCATAGAATTTTCCTTCCTTTCCTCCCTCAGCAAACGATTTAGAAACACCACGCACTTAGCTCTTCAATACCTGCCAGCCATAGGTAAGAAAAGTTTTACTTTCGTTAACAGAAACCACCAAATCACACGTCACAAGGCATGCGAGGTAGGCGTGGATAAATGAGTACTACCAATGGAAATTCAGAGCGGGGGAGAGGGGGGGGGGGGGGAAGGTCACCCAAACTAAAGAGCTGGGTTGCTATTAGAACGAGTGAGTGAAGACTAAAGACGACTGATCCCTGTTGACTGTAGGCCACAGTTCGAGCAGTGGTGGTATCACCTTGGGTTCAACAGGACTGGAACCTTGGTATGCTTGTATTGTTACACACGTTACACAATCAGAGCTTGGGGAGGATCATTCAGATTAAAGAGCGGGAGTACTACTAGAACGAGTGAGTGGAGAATGAAGACGATTGATCCCTGTGGACTGTAGGCCACAGATTGGGCAGTCATGGTATCACCATAATTTCAACAAAATTGGAACCATGGTATGTTTGTATTGCTATACATATTACACATTCAGAGAATAGGGAAGGACACCCAGACTAAAGAGTCGGGGTACTATTAGAACGAGTGATTTGAGAATGAAGACGACTGAGCCATGTGGACAGTTCGAGCAGGGTGATATCATTTTGGGTTCAACCGAATTGGAATCTTGGAATGTTTGCTGCTATTCCTTACAGCTGAACGATATGGGAGTGTATTTGCGGTTATATGCAACTGTTTGCTGCCTAGAGCGTCCAGCTACAGAACTGCGTTCAGAATCGCTTCCTAATTATGTCAGAATGGTTCACCGACGTGACAGGACATGTCATTGGCCTCAGGTCCCCCCTCACCACTGAGTTCATTCAGGGTGTTTCTCAGAGCGACGTGGACGTTCTGGATCTGTATCTGGTAAGCATGCTGTGTCTACTAGAGCCAAGTTTTTTTGCTAGCGTGGCAGACTGTATTTGGACATAGAAATAAGCTTAACACCTGTGCAACTGCTGAGGGTAGAGTGGGGCTATCTGGAGGGGAGAAGCTATTTGTACGCTCAGCTTAATCGGAAGTGACACTAATATGACGTGAACGTGTCCAGCAGCACATTTCGATTAAGCCGAGTGTAAAACTGACACTAGCTTTTCCCGTGGCTGGATGGTTCCTTGGAAATTGCAGAAACAACAGCTAAATATTTAACTCGTAACAGTTCAAGTTATCCTCATAGCTTCCTGACTAAACACAGTCAAGTTTCACTCGCAGCAATTTGATCCTTCGTTTTCTAACCAGACAGAAGTCACAAAACCGAAGAAACTCATTGCTGAGAAAACAAGCTCAAGTACGTAAGTAACATAAAAAAAACAACAACAAATTAACGTGTAAGAGGACGCGAACCTGTTTCATTCAAGTTTGTGATCCATGTCCTTAACCATTACTTTCGCATTTTGCGTTTTCTTAGGCAGCCCTAAAAATAATCACCATATTGGTAACTCCACCTCCTCCATACATCACTGTTGGCGCTACACAAGATGGCAGGTAACTTTCTCCAGGCATTCGCCAAACCCAAAACGTTCCATCAGGTTGCCCACAGGGTACAGCGTGTTTCATCACTGCAGGTCACTTGTTTCCGGTCACCCACTGTCCAGTGGCGTCGCCCTTTACAGCACTTCAAGCGTCACTGAGAACTGACCACAGAAATTTGTGGCTTATGTTGAGCTGCCCAGTCACTGTACGCCATTCTTTTTAACTCCCTACACACAGTCATTGTACTAGCTCGACTGCTGGTTGCATTTTGGAACCCGCTAGTGATTCCTTCCGTTGATTTCATGAGGTCTCTTGCAACCGCATCACCCAATATAGACTGTGCCTGACCGTCAACACGACTGTGGTTGTTCCTTCGCGTACCCACTACACAATTACATCACCAACAGTTGACAGGGGCATCTTTAGAAGGACTGAAATGATCCTGATGTTTTCGTCACTCAGGTGACATACGAAGGCCAGTCCACGATCAAAGTCACTGAGCTCTCCTCAACCACCCACGCTGTTGCCGCTGCTCCTCTGCTTACAACACAGTACTCCCCGCCTCCTTTTATACTGCCGGGTCCGCCTCTCACGACATCTAGTGGTCGATTCTGCATTACATAGGGCTGTCCACCTACTGTTCATCGGACGGTGTATCTGTGATAGATTATTCTGATGTAGTGTCTACAATCCCGCCATACCCCGCATAATTTGGGCGTCATACTCGGTACATCTTCAAATGGAACCACTCAATTCAGTTTTGGCCATTCAGTTCAGTTTTGGAGTGACCTTTTTCTTTCTACATTGAATATGTATCATCGTTTTGTGTGAAGTGTCCTTAGGTCAACATACTGCAGTAAATTATTTACGTACAACATTTTGTAAGGATTGAATGCCACTACGCTTTTCATGTTCTCACTTCTGGACTTAACTCCTCTTACCACAGCGCATCGCTAGCATTGGTATTATCATATTATTGTAAGCAACTTCCATTTGTATTTAAATCTGCGAGGGAGTACACGTCTTACTGCCAAAAGCTTTATAGCTGCACGTTGAGTCTAAAGTACCGTGTACTTTCTGCAGGCGGAAACTATCTACGCCGGCCGGTGTGGCCGAGCGGTTCTAGGCGCTTCAGTCAGGAACCGCGCTGCTGCTTCGGTCGCAGGTTCGAATCCTACCACGGGCATGGATGTGTGTGATGTTCTTAGGTTAGTTAGGTTTAAGTAGTTCTAAGTCTAGGGGACTGATACCTCAGATGTTAAGTCCCATAGTGCTTAGAGCCATTTGAACCATTTGAAATTGTTTACGGCAATAACGAAACAACCACTCAGTGCAATAACTTTCAGTGAACCGAGCTGAGGTAGTAACTACGATGTCACACCAAAGGACTAGGTTTTATTTCGCATCGTTGCTACCAGCTGCAAATGCGTGTAACCCCCAGAGGCACTACTGCGAGTAACCACATCAGGCAACTCAGTTGCATCAACAGCTGACTGACAACAATGTTGTACGGTCTGGGGAACAATTATTTCCCACTTAATTACACAATTGTGGATCTGCATCGATACTGTGCAAACTACTGCGAAGTGCATGGCAGAGGAAAATGTTCCCCACTGTACATTCCTAGAGTCATCAGATATCAGAGATTCTTCAAATTTATTAAGTGGGCATTCAAGAGTTAGTGTGCGTATTTCTTCAGCGTTTCCCACCTCAGTTTGCTCTCCCATGGTTAAAGAAATCTGTGACCTTTCGTGCTACCCTCCTATGTAGACGTTCAATATCCCATGTTATTCTCATCTTGTGTGGGCCCTACACACTCGATAAATATTTTAAAATGGTTCGCACGAGTGTTTTGTGAGCAGTCTCGGTTGTAGACGGATCATGTTTCACTAGGATCCTACCAATGAACCGAAATCTGCATCTTCGTTGCCTAAGATTGTGCCTACGTCATCGTACCATTTCGTATATCTAAAAATACTTATACCTAGATAATTGTGTGGGAAGCCCGATTTCACCTGTGACTGACTGATATAATGGTTATAGGATATCACATTTTCCTTCGGTTTGTGAAGTGCACAATTTAACAGGGTGACAATTACTGAAGTATATGAAATAAAATCGTCATAACTTCTGAAAGGATTGCGTTAGGACGTTCAAATCGTACGGTTGGCGGCGGGGCATAATAGGAATTAGTATGGTTTGGTTTAGCGACGCAGCACACTTTCATTAGGATGGATTCGTTAATAAGAAAAATCGGTGGATTTGGGGGACTGAGAATCCGCATTTCGCGATCGAGAAGCCTCTTCACCCTCAACGGGTTACTGTGTGGTGTGCAATGTCAGTCACGCAATAATTGGTGCGATATTCTTTGATGGGACGGTGACTACCGAACGGTACGAGAAGGATTTGGAAGATGATTTCATCTCCATTATCCAAAGTGATCCTGATTTCGTCATGATGTGGTTCATGCAAGACGGAGCTCGACTCCATCGAAGCAGGAGAGCGTTTGTGGAGCACTTTGGGGACCGCATTCTGACTGTGGGGTACCCAGAGGCCAATGGCATGGGCCTCGATTGGTCGTCATATTCTCCGTATATGAACAGATGCGACTCGTTTTTGTGGAGCTATGTTAAAGACGAGGTGTGCAGCAATAACCCCAAAACCATTTCTGAGCTGAAAGCAGCCATTCAGGAGGTCATTGAAAGCGGGTCATGCGGAATTTCAATATTCGTCTGCACCACATCATTGCCGATGATGGCAGGCATATCGAACATGTCGTAACCAAAATCCGAATATCTGTAGCTACGTTTAGATATTGAATGAAGTGTGTGCACACCGTTGTTTGTAACTAATTTGGTTTTTTTTATCAAATAGTTCAGTAATTCTCACCCTGTACGTTTCAAGCTAATTGCCAATCTTTGAATGAATATTTGTGCAACATTTTTCAGACAGCACTTGATTATAGATAACTGCATCGCCAGTGAAAAATCCGAGGTTACTATTGTCTTCAAGATACAGCACGAACCGCAACGGTCCAAGGAGACTTCCCTGGGGCACACCCGAAGCTTTCGTTCGAAGATAACGTGTTGAGTCCTCCGTACCAAGAAATCCTGTATCCAATCATAAAATTCCCTTAGTACTCCATATGACGGTACTTTCGATGATAAGCGCAGGTGTGGTACTGACAAGAGGAGGCCATCACGTTCGGGTCACGGATTTACTTCAAACATTGTACGCCTTTAGTAGGCCATCAAAACAACATAATGTGCAAGTTGTAAGGTGCGCTACTCTGGCAGTTCCATGAAAATCGCAAGAGAAGTTTTACGTTTTCATTATGTGGTTTATACGTTTGTTGTAGGGGCAGCACCTTAGAGTTCATGGTGGTCAAGTGGTTAGCGTTTGAGCGTCCCAGTCCGCTTTCGGCCGGTGAGCGGCGAGGACGTCTTGTTTACAACCCGTCCGCAGAGTCGCGAGCGCGCGTAGTTTGTTTACTTCCTCGCCGCAGCTAATACTCGAGTCCGTTAACACTGAGTCGCCATGGCTCATTCGTACAGAAAAGCTACCATCAAGATCAGCTTCCAGCCCGACTACGCACGACCACGAGCCTTTGAAGCCGAACCATTCATCCGTGACGAAGTTCAAATACCAACACAGCACATCATCGGTATCCACCTATCCATCACAAGTAGCGTCGTTTACGTCAAGATGGTCGATGACGAGTTATGTCACGCAGTTGTGAACAGATGCGCGAACACTGTCAAGTTCAAACACTCCGATGGTCTCATCGGAGAGGTTACTGTTGACCATGCTGGACTAGGATTACGCACACTAAGAGTCTTCGAACTCCCTTTCGAAGTACCACCGGACTTCGTTACCTCAGCTTTCCGCCCTTATGGGACGGTAATTAGCCACGTGGCCGAAAAATGGAACACCTTCGAGACGTACCAGGTCCTCAACGGCGTCGGACAAGTGAAAATTGAATTAAAGAAACATGTGCCATCCTACTTAGTTATAGGTGGCTGTCGAGCAATAGTAATGTACGACGGACAACCTCGTACTTGTTCTGGTTGCGGCCAGGAGGGTCATGTGCGCTCGGCGTGTATTCAACGTCGGGTTACACAACTTCCAATACATGACACGACACCACCTCCTACGCTCACGGCCCTCCCCCTCAATTACGCAGAGGTGACACGATCGACCGTCATGCCAGACGACAAACCCCTCGGAAGACAGGAAGCGTTAGAATGCGCACCTGTCGCCAGTCCTGGATTACGGTGTCTGCAGAGATTGAAGAACGCCGCCCATCGACTCCACATGAGGATTCGGACGCTAGGGTTGTACCGACCTCTGCCTTTCTACCTCAGGGGGGATGCTATACGGGAACCACAAACTCTTTCGGACACAGAAACCCACGTCCGCAAACAAAGGTCACCGAGAAAACATAAAAAGCGACGTCGCACACCATCAGACGATTGCCTCCAGCGGACGTCTTCTCCAGATGACGACCGGACGGCCGACGAAACGACGAGGAAAATGGATGACACGAGATCGCCCTCACCTGTCACTTTGTCTGATTTTGACAAACCCGATTCCGCTCTCTCGGGCAAACGGATGGCCAGCACAGCGCCCGCCGTTGGTACACAACCGGAAACAACTGCGGATTCACCCTTAATCACTCAGCCCACAAGTGTTCTACCGCAGCCACCGTTAACTTACCGACCTTGGGCGGATGACATTGAAGACGATTCTACGGCCGCTGTGGTGGATGAGGAGAGGGGTCTCTCCTCCCACACCTCGGCCCCTCCCGAGTAGCAACAGATGACGGCGCGGACGCGGCCAGCAGATCACAGGCCCCACCTTTTACGGCGACAGTGACGGCGGCCCCCACCGCAGGAGACGATCTACAGACCTATCGCTTAACGACCATCAACATTAACACCATTCGGACACGTACGACGTTGTCGCTGCTCCAAGACATGCTCAATGCAGCAGACGTTGACATTGTCTTTCTCCAAGAAGTCTTCGTCGCCGATTTCCCGGGTATGTATGGTTATACGGCTCATGTGTCCCACGCCTCGCCAACTAACAGTGGAATCGCAATTCTCCTCAGAGAGGGCCTCGAGGCGCACGAAGTCCGATATCTCCCCGACGCTAGAGGAATGGCCGTAACGGTGCAAGGCGTCCGGTTTGTCAATGTGTACGCCCCTTCCGGAATGAATCGCCGTCGTGAGCGATCGCTCTTCTTCGCAGAAGGAATAGCACCGCTTTTTCAGGGCAGGCACGATGACTTGATATTAGGGGACAATTTCAATTGCACCCAAGCACCTAAAGATCAGCTGCCACGCCATTCACCGTGCCCCGAACTTGGGACACTCATCGGCGATCTCCAGCTGGTAGATACATGGGAACATGTCCGAGGAAATAGACCGGGATACACCCATTTCACGAGTCACTCGTCTAGTCGCATCGGTAGGATTTACGTCTCCCGTTCTCTCGCGGCAACGGTGAGTGCTCGTTAACGGGCGTCTCTCGCAGTCCCTCCCGATTTTCCGCTCCGTGCGTCAAGGCTGCCCCTTGTCGACGTTACTATATGCTCTGGCACTGGAACCGCTCCTCTGTGGATTCCGTCAACGCCTCACCGGTCTTACCCTACGTGACGTCACTTTTCGCTGTACAGCATATGCAGACGACCTGGTTCTTGTGTTCCACAATCGCGACGATGTCATCAGAGCACTAGAATGGATTACCACGTACGGTGAGGCTTCCGGCAGCTGTCTCAACGTCGCCAAATCGGTCGCCATGGCCATGGGAGACGGGTTGACCCCAGCGTGTGTCGAGCCCTTACAGCTTCGTGGCACTATCAAATGTCTCGGAATAGAGTTTCACGACGACTTACGACGCACTGCGGCTCTTACCTACCGCCGCTTATTACAAAAAATTCGGGTCCAGATCTTCAACCTTCGCCTGCGGACCCTCGACATTCTCCAAAGGACACACTTCGTTAATGTTTACCTCGCATCGCGCCTTCCACAAATAGCGCGTGTTCTTCCAATACCGTTACTGATGGCTCGACGTCTATTAGCGGCATTCGGAGCCTACGTCAGTACAGGCATGCTCTTCAAAGTCAGTTATGAGTCACTGACCCTTCCCCCAGAAAGGGGAGGTCTTAGTCTAGTCCATGTCCACGACAGAGCTGTGGCCCTGTATGTCAGCTCACACATCAAGCTGTGGCGCCACCACCCGGAAAGTTTGACAGGTTTGCTGTTGGAGTCCCTAGCTCCGCCCTCCCTTATGCCCCCACTGACGACGCAAGACATACCCCCGCCCTTCTACTACTTCGGGAACTTTTACATTGTCCGTATCGCAGTACCACCGACGAAACAGGCGTCGGATAGGGATATATATCATGTCCTACAGCAGAGGCGCCCACCAAACATCGTGGAGACCAAAAGCCCTCAGGTTAATTGGAAGGTGGTGTGGAAGACGATTCACGCGGTTACACTGGACACAGCCGTCCGATCCACATGATACATCACATTCAATGGTAAACAGATCACCCGATCACGCCTCCACAAGATAAACATGGTGGAATCGCCTCTCTGCGTAGACTGCGGGATACCAGACACGGACGAACACCGTCTCACATGTGGCGCGGCAGAAGACGTATGGCGCTTGGTGCGACAAATTTTGTCGTATTTTCTACGAGTGACTCCGGAACACATTACACCTCGGTTTCTACTGTTTCCAGATCAACAGTATTTCCCGCGCGCCAAGACCAACGCTGTCACGTGGATCCGTGCGCATGCGGTACACTACTTATTTCACGATGGACCTAAAGATGTATTCGACTTTTGGAACTACCTACAAGAACTTCACTGCAAGATCGTACGGAACCCAAAATAGAGACAGTATTTTTCTAATTACTTAGGGAGTGCCCTACGCGACCCTCAATGCAGCTGGAACATCAACGGGTAGGAGAAGACACCCATTGAGTGAGCTGACAAGACTAAGTTCGATTCTCGGTGGAATAACATGATATACGTGAAGACGTACCTGGATGATGAAGCGTAAGGAGAGTAGCGACACACCCTTCTGCATCCTGTATGCAGCACTTTTTTTTTCGTTTTCCCCATATACATTACCTCGGTGTAGGAACGTGCCGAGATATTGTTTTCTTTACTCAGAGCACGATGCGTTACTAGATACATTTATTTTTGTTGTGGTATAAAGTAAAACAAAAAAAAAAGAAACCAACAAAAAACAAAAAAACGAGCGTCGAAAGACGAGTGTGGATGAGGCGACGGCTCGACTCACTTCAAGGTCTTTTTCATCACTGGTCATGTTATTTAATTTAGATGACATTTGAGAGGTAATTTACTGAAAAAGAAACAACGTGTATTTGTGTGAAGTTTCAATTTATGTTTTCCACGTCTGTATGACAAATATCATCCTGCAACGTGTGACGTCGAGAGCACATTCGAGGAGTACTTGTACATTGCTCTTGCGGGCTGGCACATTGTGACTTACTGTGTTACTGATTCTGAATAATGTCGTTCGCATAATTATTTATCGAGGTTTGACTTGCGCTTTCCAAGCCTGTCCCTCGTCCTTAAAATTTAATTACAAATAGTAAGTAGTCAAATAACATATGAAAGTCACTACAAATTTATGAAAATGCACTTGTTTTTTTTTATTGCATTACCTCTCAAATGTCATAGGACCCGCCAGGATAGCCGAGAGCGCTAACGCGCTACTTCCTGGACTCGGGTAGGCGCTCCGGCCCCGGATCGAATCCGCCCGGCGGATTAACGACGAGGGCCGGCATGCCGGCCATCCTGAATGTGGTTTTTAGGCGATTTTCCACATCCCGATAGGTGAATACCGGGCTAGTCCCCACGTTCCGCCTCAGTCACACGCGTCGCAGACATTTGAAACACGTTCGCACTATTTCACGATTTACAGTAGACGCAGACACTTGGGATAAACTGATTCCATCCCTGGGGGGTACGGGGTGGCGGCAGGAAGGGCATCCGGCCACCCCTAAAACTAACCTTGCCAAATCCGTTGTAACCACGCCGACCCTGCGATCGTTGCGGGACTATGGCGTAAGTGAAAGAAAGTCTTCTCAAATGTCATATAAATTAAATAATGTGACCAGTGATGAAAAAAGTAGAGACTGCACTCAAGCGGTACAGGAATACGAACGGCCTCGTCCACGACCGGCTTACTACGCGCGAATCCTAACCGCTTGATCATAATGATGTCTTACGACTGCCACCTTCGCACAGTTACATCAGTTACACAATAGATGCGTAAAACTTCTTTCGTGATTTTCTCGGAATTGCCAGTGTAGTTCACCTTACTACTTTCACATTACGTCCTTTTAATGGCCCACTAAAGGTGTGAAATGTTTGAAATAAATCCCCGATTCCAACGTCGTCGCCTCCACCTGTGAGTCAAATACTTTTCATAGGTTAGGAAACGCTGCATCTACGAGGGCAGTTCAATAAATAATGCAACACATTTTTTTCTCTCGGCCAATTTTGGTTGAAAAAACCGGAAATTTCTTGTGGAATATTTTCAAACATTCCCACTTCGTCTCGTATAGTTTCATTGACTTCCGACAGGTGGCAGCGCTGTACGGAGCTGTTAAAATGGTGTCTGTAACGGATGTGCGTTGCAAACAACGGGCAGTGATCGAGTTTCTTTTGGCGGAAAACCAGGGCATCTCAGATATTCATAGGCGCTTGCAGAACGTCTACGGTGATCTGGCAGTGGACAAAAGCACGGTGAGTCGTTGGGCAAAGCGTGTGTCATCATCGCCGCAAGGTCAAGCAAGACTGTCTGATCTCCCGCGTGCGGGCCGGCCGTGCACAGCTGTGACTCCTGCAATGGCGGAGCGTGCGAACACACTCGTTCGAGATGATCGACAGATCACCATCAAACAACTCAGTGCTCAACTTGACATCTCTGTTGGTAGTGCTGTCACAATTGTTCACCAGTTGGGATATTCAAAGGTTTGTTCCCGCTGGGTCCCTCGTTGTCTAACCGAACACCATAAAGAGCACAGGAGAACCATCTGTGCGGAATTGCTTGCTCGTCATGTGGCTGAGGGTGACAATTTATTGTCAAAGATTGTTACAGGCGATGAAACATGGGTTCATCACTTCGAACCTGAAACAAAACGGCAATCAATGGAGTGGCGCCACACCCACTCCCCTACCAAGAAAAAGTTTAAAGCCATACCCTCAGCCGGTAAAGTCATGGTTACAGTCTTCTGGGACGCTGAAGGGTTTATTCTGTTCGATGTCCTTCCCCATGGTCAAACGATCAACTCTGAAGTGTATTGTGCTACTCTTCAGAAATTGAAGAAACGACTTCAGTGTGTTCGTAGGCACAAAAATCTGAACGAACTTCTCCTTCTTCATGACAACGCAAGACCTCACACAAGTCTTCGCACCCGAGAGGAGCTCACAAAACTTCAGTGGACTGTTTTTCCTCATGCACCCTACGGCCCCGATCTCGCACCGTCGGATTTCCATATGTTTGGCCCAATGAAGGACGCAATCCGTGGGAGGCACTACGCGGATGATGAAGTTATTGATGCAGTACGACGTTGGCTCCGACATCGACCAGTGGAATGGTACCGTGCAGGCATACAGGCCCTCATTTCAAGGTGGCGTAAGGCCGTAGCATTGAATGGAGATTACGTTGAAAAATAGTGTTGTGTAGCTAAAAGATTGGGGAATAACCTGGTGTATTTCAATGCTGAATAAAACAACCCCTGTTTCACAAAAAAAAAATGTGTTGCATTACTTATTGAACTGCCCTCGTACATTACTGCCTTGATCCATGGCTTTCAGTACCCATGTGAGAAGAGCGCAAGTTGGGTTTTATCACACAATCGACGTCTTCGGATCGGCCTGCACTCAGCGGCTGGACGGTGTTTCAGGACGCGGGCGACTGGTGTGAGCCGGGCAGACGCCCTGGAGGCCCTGCAGCAGCTGCCGCATTTGGTGAACCCAGTGATGGCTGAGGGGGGCCGGCGGGCGGTGCGAGGGGCCGCCGCCTTGCTCTCTGGCTATCCCGCAGGCGCGCTCATGCGAGAGGCACGCACCGTTAAACTAACTCTGTGATTTTTTCCTCCGTAGACTGTTTCTTTTCACTTAACGCGCTGCGTCCGTGGACTCGTTTTTCTTTTCTTTCAACTTTCTGTTTGAACTCAAGTCACGAACGATGGCGGTCGAGTTTAAGGTTGTTCTGCGCACATACATCACAAATTCTCCTATAGTCAACGAGAGTTCAGTAGTGTTTTCAGTGTTCTGCATGGATGTCGTAGCCAATGCGAGCATTAAACGTGATAGTAACGAGTTATTTACTGCCAATTGTCAGGGCCGATTGGTGTCGGTAAGCGACAAACTCTGCACTAAGAAGCGAGAGACATCGCAGTATAGACGATTTCTTCAGGTACAGAACACACGTGTGCGTTTACCGCAGCCGAAACAGTGCATTCCACGTCCGTGTCTCGAGCTGCGACAAACGCCATCGTTCGTGGCTCGGGCTGTAGTAATCAAACCTACCTTTCTTTGGACACCATAAATTTGATTTCAGTACAATTTTCAGCGTTCTAAACTTCTTGAAAACTCATCCTAATGTTGGCGTTGAACCTTTTCGGAAAAATAATCATAAATACCACTCACGGCCTTCGTTTTCATGATGCATTTTTGACGCCCAGCACTGTGTACAGGGTGTTTCAAAAATACTTTTACAAGCATTGTGGACAGGTTCCTTACACCAGAACGAGAAAAATTTCAGATAAACACATGTCCGAAAGTTCTTCGATTTCAGTTTTAATGAAAGTTAACGATTCAGGTAAATAGAGCTCATCAACATATAACAAATGTTCCAAATGTCCTCTTGCTTCTAAACACGCATGTAGTGGTCGAATCATGGACTGTCGCATCCTTTCTGAAACACTGCCTGACGGTACAGTATGGTTTCGCTGGCTTCGATGACACGCCGATGAAGAGTTTCTGCGTTCGAGTGGTCTGCTGCATAGACCTGTAGTTTAAGGTGTCCCGAGAGATAATAATCCAAAGGATTCGGGGGAACGTGCAGGCCATGCAACTGGTCCGCTGCGTATACATGTGTCATGGTATATACCTGTCAGAGCATCTCGAACATTGAGACCAAAATGTGCTGGAACTCCATCATGCATAAACCAAACGTTTCTCCTTATTTGTATCGAGCGAGGTGGCGCAGTGGTTAGCATACTGGAGTCACATTGGGGAGGACGGTTCACAACCGCGTTCGGCCATTCAGATTTAGGTTTTCCGTGATTTCCCTAAGTCGCTCCAGGCAAATGCCATGATGGTTCCTTTGGAAGGGCACGACCGACTTCCTTCCTCATCCTTGACACAATTCGAGCCTGTGCTCCGTCTCTAATGACCTCGTGATGACCTCGACATCGACGGGACGTTGAACACAGTCTTCCTTCTTTCCTTCTTCTTATTTCCAAGAGCATATCTTGTATTAGGTCTTGTACGGTCTTTTGATGAAGTCCCTCAAGACAGCACCTGTAAGACGTGCTGGGAGAATGTATGACCTTGGCAGACAGTCACCTATAAATCCAACCCGTTCATTAATCTTTTACTGATGCTGATGTCTAGCAAGTACTGCAGCGTAAGGCCTGGTATCGGCCCAAATGTGATGCTTGCGAAAATTTCTTAATCTGTCTCATCTAAACGTGTCTGTAAATAGAACTGAAGGGACAAACAACGGATTGGCAGTTTCTACAACAAACAATCGGCAAAAGTTCTTTCGTGGTGGATGATAAACGGGCGTAAGGCTCCGCACACTGTTGAAGTTAATAAGGATGCATGAGTTGTTCGTGAAGTGTCCTCCATTCTGAACTTGGAGGTGAGCCGCATGCAAGGGCCGCTTGTATGACGCCGATACCTGGCTCTTCATCGACAACCTGTAGAACGCATTCTTCCTTATAGGCACACGAGCCACAAGTGGTCTTCCTTGACCCATAGTCTGTGGTGCTACGAATCCTGTTTTGTCAACGCGACGATACATAGTACCAAAGGCTGGATGACACGGCTGTTTTCGTCCTAGAAACGCAGTCTGGTACAGCCATGCGGCCTCTTGCCCATTGCCATACTCGTAGCCTGTTTAAAAGTCGCGTCTGCCGGCTCAGGAAATGAATATCCTGCCATGCTTGAACAGAGGACTTTCAGTAACTCAATATCTGTAGTACTTGTACAAAATCGAGACATTCAAGATAAACGAACGACGAATGTCAACAAGTCTCCCTGGCAACATAACAGCATCTAGGATAAAATGAAAAAACGGGTGCACCGATTAGTGAAGCTGTTGGGTTGTACCTGGTAAGTCCTTGAGCACCACTTAGCGTTTCTCAGTGAAAGAAATTATATAAAAAAATAAGATGTTTTATTTAATTACTATTGGCTAGATGGAGATGAATTAAAATTGAATGTTAATGGATTTTATCTCTGCTAATAAAAGTGACCTTTGAGAAAGCACTGAATAATTGGTAAGAACTGGTTGAGAAGACTGCATGAACGTTGCTAGCTTTTCTGGAGGCAATAATACTGAAATGATAAAACATGGCACACAAAAATTTACTCCCTTTTCTAATAAAGCTGCCTTCCAGCATAGTCATTGCATCAGACCGGCGAGTACGTTGGCAGACGACATTGTTTGGGGCCAATGACAGATCTGAAAATTAAGCGGTTCGCATAACAGCGTTGCCCAGGTTTTGAAAGAAGAACACCGATAGAAATGATCTCAGGCATGTAAGAATTATAATCTGATGGATTAAAAGGCGAATGAACACTAACAATGTACCAGCAACTTCTCTTCGATGCAACCTGAAACTGGACTACAAAAATGCATGGTAAAATCACATATGACGTGGATAATAATGAAAAGGAATCTTCGAATGAAACAAGCCTACTAAACATCAAATTAACGTAATTGTTCAACAAAAGCGTAGAAGTGACAGTTACACAGCTTCTCCTGGTAGCAAAAAAAAAAAAAAAAAAAGAAAAAAAACCAGAAAGAAAGAAAAAGATAAGAGAGAGAGAGAGAGAGCGAATGAGTCGAGTTCCGTTCCGCTTTCTTATATCGCTAGGCAGCGAAGGTGCTTACTACGTTTTGTTTCACAGAGTTTTTTCTACACATTTTAACTCACAGATATTTTTTTACAAAATAAATCATGAATAATTAAAAATACATCTCATTAATACTTCGTTTCCTTCGATTAATATACAAATTTATTTGTACAGGGTGGTCCATTGATAGTGACTGGGCCAAATATCTCACGAAATAAGCATCAAACGAAAAAGCTACAAAGAACGAAACTCGACTAGATTGAAGGGGGAAATGAGATGGCGCTATAGTTGGCCCGCTAGATGGCGCTGCCATAGGTCAAACAGATATCAACTGCGCTTTTTTAAATAGGAACCTCCATTTTTTATTACATATTCGTGTAGTATGTAAAGAAATATGAATGTTTTAGTTGGACCACTTTTTTCGCTTTGTGATAGATGGCGCTGTAATAGTCACAAACGTATAAGTACGTGGTACCACGTAACATTCCGCCAGTGCGGGCGGTATGTGCTTCGTGATACATTATCCGTGTTAAAAAGGACCGTTTACCAACTGTGGGAAAGATCGACATCGTGTTGATGTATGGCTATTGTGATCAAAATGCCCAACGGGTGTGTGCTGTGTATGCTGCTCGGTATCCTGGACGACATCATCCAAGTGTCCGGACCATTCGCCAGATAGTTACATTATTTAAGGAAATAGGAAGCGTTCAGCCACATGTGAAACGTCAACCACGACCTGCAACAAATGATTATGCCCAAGTAGGTGTTTTAGCTGCTGTCGCGGTTAATCCGCTCATCAGTAGCAGTCAAATTGCACGAGAATCGGGAATCTCAAAAACGTCGGTGTTGAGAATGCTACATCAGCATCGATTGCACCCGTACCATATTTCTATGCACCAGGAATTGCATTGCGACGACTTTGAACGTCGTGTACAGTTCTGCCACTGGGTACAAGAGAAATTACGGGACGATGACAGATTTTATGCACGCGTTCTATTTAGCGACGAAACGTCATTCACCAACAGCGGTAACGTAAATCGGCATAATATGTTCTATTGGGCAACGGAAAATCCACGATGGCTGCGTCAAGTGGAACATCAGCGACCTTGGCGGGTTAATGTATGTTGCGGCATTATGGGAGGAAGGATAATTGGCCCCCATTTTATCGATGGCAATCTAAATGGTGCAATGTATGCTGATTTCCTACGTATGCTCTACCGATGTTACTGCAAGATGTTTCACTGCATGACAGAATGGCAATGTACTTCCAACATGATGGATATCCGGCACATAGCTATTGAATAGCATATTTCACGACAGGTGGATTGGTCGTCGAAGCACCATATCATGGCCCTCACGTTCACCGGATCTGACGTCCCCGGATTTCTTTCTGTGGGAAAAGTTGAAGGATATTTGCTATCGTGATCCACCGACAACACCTGACAACATGCGTCAGCGCATTGTGAATACATGTGCGAATATTTCGGAAGGT
The DNA here is from genome assembly GCF_021461395.2 of Schistocerca americana. Lineage (NCBI taxonomy): Eukaryota > Metazoa > Arthropoda > Insecta > Orthoptera > Acrididae > Schistocerca > Schistocerca americana. Next base: position 166,111,734 of record NC_060124.1, read on the forward strand.
GAACTACTCGCTGTTGAGAGGAATGTCGTTACACGTATTGCCAAATGCATTGAGGTTGACGGACATCATTTTGAGTATTTATTGCATTAATATATGGTATTTACAGGTAATCACGCTGTAACAGCGTGCGTTCTCAGAAATGATAAGTTCACGAAGGTACATGTATCACATTGGAACAACCGAAATAAAATGTTCAAACGTACCTACGTTCTGTATTTTCATTTAAAAAACCTATCTGTTACGAACTGTTCGTCTAAAATTGTGAGCCATATGTTTGTGACTATTACAGTGCCATCTATCACAAAGCGAAAATAGGGGTCCAACTAAAACATTGATATTTATTTAATACTACACGAATATGTAATAAAAAATGGGGTTCCTATTTTAAAAAAAAAACGCAGCTGATATCCGTTTGACCTATGGCAGCGCCATCTAGCGGGCCATCCATAGCGCTATCTGGTTACCCCCATCAAGCTAGACAAGTTTCGATCTTTGTAGTTTTTTCGTTGGCCTGGTCACGATCAATGGACCACCCTGTATATGTAAAATTAATTGTAATATTTTCAGGCGTTAATTAAGATTGGGGTTACTTTTTATTCATTTTTAAAGTAACGTGTCAGCCTACTTAATTAATAAATCGAAAACGAAAAATTTTGGCATATATTTTTATAAGAACCTTTCCTCTTGCTTTGCTGTAAGGAATCTGTCGCCAAGGTTTGTAAAAGTATTTTTGAAACGCCCTGTGTATCTTACTAAAAGTAGTAATGCCTTCCTTCTCCTCCTTCTGCTCCACATACAGTTACATCCACTTCTTCATCACTATTGCAGTTCCCTATATTTGGATATTTCGTGACCACACTTCTTTTCACGAGTGGTTCGTCTCAAGATAACCCTCAGCTGCTACGCTGAGAATTCGCCAAGTGAACTGCACTTGCAACGCTATCACCTGTGACGTATTATTACCCCTGAGTTGCGGAGCTGCGTTGAGACAAAAGACGGCCGTGATGCGCAGCTGATGCAGCCCTGCGAGAAGCTGGTGGTGCGCTGCGAGTGGAACGGGCAGCCGCGGCGCTGCGCTGACCTCGTCCACGCGGTGCCCTCCATGGAGGGCTTCTGCTGCGGATTCAACTACCGCGCCCTGCTGCCGGAGCTCGACCCGTGAGTAGTGCGGCGCTGCCGGAGTGAAGGCGTCGGTAAACCCTAGTGTCCGATTCCGACCGTCGGCTTTGACCAATTACCGTGGATCACCTCCATGGAGGCAAATTGAGTACCCCATTGCCGCCACATTATCCCGTACTTTAGTGTTCTCTGCAACTCATAACCATAATTTTGCCAAGAAGCTCAATCAGGCACGTGCATTAGTTTTTGACTTGATTCTAGACCATTTCAGGTCAAATATACTAATCTTGAATAATGACCATCTATTTTATATGGCCCATACTGCCGGATTATCAGGAGAAAGAAAACTGGCGTTTTACGGATCGGAGCGTGGAATGTCAGATCCCTTAATCGGGCAGGTAGGTTAGAAAATTTAAAAAGGGAAATGGATAGGTTAAAGTTAGATATAGTGGGAATTAGCGAAGTTCGGTGGCAGGAGGAACAAGACTTTTGGTCAGGTGAATACAGGGATATAAATACAAAATCAAATAGGGGTAATGCAGGAGTTGGTTTAATAATGAATAAAAAAATAGGAGTGTGGGTAAGCTGTTACAAACAGGATAGTGAACGCATTATTGTGGCCAAGATACACACAAAGCCCACGCCTACTACAGTAGTACAAGTTCATATGCCAACTAGCTCTGCCGATGACGAAGAAATTGAAGAAATGTATGATGAAATAACAGAAATTTTACAGATAGTGAAGGGAGACGAAAATTTAATAGTCATGGGTGTCTGGAACTCGGTAGTAGGAAAAGGGAGAGAAGGAAACGTAGTAGGTGACTATGGATTGGGGGTAAGAAAAGAAAGAGGAAGCCGCCCGGTAGAATTTTGCACAGAGCACTACTTAATTATAGCTAACACTTGGTTCAAGAATCATAAAAGAAGGCTGTATACATGAAAGAAGCCTGGAGATACTGACAGCTTTCAGTTAGATTATACAATGGTAAGACAGAGATTTAGGAACCAGGTTTTGAATTGTAAGACATTTCCAGGGGCAGGTGTGGACTCTGACCACAATCTATTAGTTATGAACTGTAGATTAAAACTGAAGAAACTGCAAAAAGGTGGGAGTTTAAGGAGATGGGACCTGGATAAACTGAAAGAACCATAGGTTACACAGAGTTTCAGGGAGAGCATAATGGAGCAATTGACAGGAATGGGGGAAAGAAATACAGTAGAAGAAGAATGGGTAGCTTTGAGGGATGAAGTAGTGAAGGCAGCAGAGGATCAAGTAGGTAAAGAGACGAGAGCTAGTAGAAATCCTTGGGTAACAGAAGAAATATTGAATTTAATTGATGAAAGGAGAAAATATAAAAATGCAGTAAATGAACCAGGCAAAAAGGAGTACAAACGTCTCAAAAAGGAGAGCGACAGGAAGTGCAAAATGGCTAAGGAGGGATGGCTAGAGGACAAATGTAAGGATGTAGAGGCTGATCTCACTGGGGGTAAGATAGATACTGCCTACAGGAAAATTAAAGAGACCTTTGGAGAAAAGAGAACCACTTGTATGTATATCAAGAGCTCAGATGGCAACCCAGTTCTAAGCAAAGAAGGGAAAGCAGAAAGGTGGAAGGAGTATGTAGAGGGTCTATACAGGGGCGATGTCCTTGAGGACAATATTATGGAAATGAAAGAGGATGTAGATGAAGATGAAATGGGAGATATGATTCTGCGTGAAGAGTTTGACAGAGCACTGAGAGACCTAAGTCGAAATAAGGCCCCGGGAGTAGACAACATTCTCTTAGAACTACTGACAGCCTTGGGAGAGCCAGTCCTGACAAAACTCTACCATCTGGTGAGCAAGATGTATGAGACAGGCGAAATATCCTCAGACCTCAAGAAGAATGTAATAATTCCAAAGAAAGCAGGTGTTGACAGATGTGAAAATTACCGAACTATCAGTTTAATAAGCCACAGCTGCAAAATACTAGCCGGTCGCGGTGGTCTAGCGGTTCTAGGCGCTCAGCCCGGAACCGCGGGACTGCTACGGTCGCAGGTTCGAATCCTGCCTCGGGCATGGACGTGTGTGATGTCCTTAGGTTAGTTAGGTTTAAGTAGTTCTAAGTTCTAGGGGACTGATAACCACAGACCCATAGTACACAGAGCAGTTTTTTTTTTGCAAAATACTAACGCGAATTCTTTACAGACGAATGGAAAAACTGGTAGAAGCCGACCTCGGGGAAGATCAGTTTGGATTCCGCATAAATGCTGGAACACGTGAGGCAATACTGACCCTACGACTTATCTTAGAAAATAGATTAAGGAAAGCCAAACCTACATTTCTAGCATTTGTAGACTTAGAGAAAGCTTTTGACAATGTTGACTGGAATATTCTCTTTCAAATTCTAAAGGTGGCAGGGGTAAGATACAGGGAGAGAAAGGCTATTTACAATTTATACAGAAACCAGATGGCAGTTATAAGAGTCGAGGAGCACGAAAGGGAAGCAGTGGTTGGGAAGGGAGTGAGGCAGGGTTGTAGCCTCTCCCCGATGTTATTCAATCTGTATATTGAGCAAGTAGTAAAGGAAACAAAAGAAAAATTCGGAATAGGTATTACAATCCATGGAGAAGAAATAAAAACTTTGACGTTCGCCGATGACATTGTAATTCTGTCAGAGACAGCAAAAGACTTGGAAGAGCAGTTGAACGGAATGGATAGTGTCTTGAAAGGAGGATATAAGATGAACATCAGCAAAAGCAAAACGAGGATAATGGAATGGAATCGAATTAAGTCGGGTGATGCTGAGGGAATTAGATTAGGAAATGAGACACTTAAAGAAGTAAAGGAGTTTTGCTATTTGGGGAGCAAAATAACTGATGATGGCCGAAGTAGAGAGGATATAAAATGTAGACTGGCAATGGCAAGGAAAGCGTTTCTGAAGAAGAGAAATTTGTTAACATCGAGTATAGATTTAAGTGTCAGGAAGTCGTTTCTGAAAGTATTTGTATGGAATGTAGCCATGTATGTAAGTGAAACGTGGACGATAAATAGTTTAGACAAGAAGAGAATAGAAGCTTTCGAAATGTGGTGCTACAGAAGGATGCTGAAGATTAGTTGGGTAGATCACATAATTAATGAGGAGGTATTGGTTGGTTTGGGGAAGGAGACCAGACAGCGTGGTCATCGGTCTCATCGGATTAGGGAAGGATGGGGAAGGAAGTCGGCCGTGCCCTTTCAGAGGAACCATCCCGGCATTTGCCTGGAGTGATTTAGGGAAATCACGGAAAACCTAAATCAGGATGGCCGGACGCGGGATTGAACCGTCGTCCTTCCGAATGCGAGTCCAGTGTGTAACCACTGCGCCGAGGAGGTATTGAATAGGATTGGGGAGAAGAGAAGTTTGTGGCACAACTTGACTAGAAGAAGGGATCGGTTGGTAGGACATGTTCTGAGGCATAAAGGGATCACCAATTTAGTATTGGAGGACAGCGTGGAGGGTAAAAATCATAGAGGGAGACCAAGAGATGAATACACCAAGCAGATTCAGAAGGATGTAGGTTGCAGTAGGTACTGGGAGATGAAGAAGCTTGAAACGTCCCCTTTGAACAATTATACACGACTGTCCTTAACCTGACACACAATATTTTTAGCGCAACGCAATCTGACTTTCAGAATTCTCTACAAAAGAATGGCCCTGACTAACATTAAACTATACCTTTCACAAATCACTTACCTCACAAAAATCTTCGCTGCTCAAGCTACTGCAATACAGCAAGCGCCACTACTGCCAGCTAAATAAAAGATTCAAACTACTAAAGGCACTAACTACTGATAGGGATAGTTAGCAAATGAAAGATATTAATAGAGAACAAACAATGTATTTACCTTAATATCATCACAAGTCATAATATATATATCAGTTCATGACAAATTGCAAACCTCCGCCATCTCTCGCCCCACATCCACCACTGCTGGCGGCTCACCTCCAACTGCGCAACGCTACGTGCTGTTCACAGCCAGCTGCCTAACACTACAATGGCGAGTATTACAACAATGCAAAGCAGCCACAGACTGCACACAGCACAGCCAGTGATTTTCATATTGAGCGCTACGTAACGTTGCCAATAAGAAAACATAAACAGCCTACTTACATAGAGAAAACATAAACAGCCTACTTACATAGAGAAAACATAAACAGCCTACTTACAAGCTTGCACAGGATAGAGTAGTATGGAGAGCTGCATCAAACCAGTCTCAGGACTGAAGATCACAACAACAACATTGCCGGATGTTACAGATTAGATATAGACTTGTTCCTATGTTCAATCATGACCATTTGTGTGCTAGGTAAATAAGATGTTCATGCATTGTAACCATAGCTAAGCAAGTGCTTAACAATTACGTCTTAAAAATTTCTAGATCTAGTCGTAATAATGACGATGTCAGCTTTATATTATCTTTCCCACTCCTAAGTTCTTTTTAGGTGATCAAACTTTGTGCTTAAGCACAGAAATTTTCCTAGATAGGCCATACCTTGTAAGCACATGTCTTCCTCATATCATGACCACTGAATACTTCATAACTGTTAAGACAGTAGATTTAAGTACGTTCTGCACAGGTTAACATATACGCCCTTTTCCTCAGCTATACCTTTTATTTCACTTTACTAGTAAATTCAAGGTCAGGAGTTAAGTTCACGTCTTGTCCCAACAAGTAACTGTCATACAGTTTATGCGCAGTCGCAAGGTATTGTATCCGCCTAGGCGGGCCTCATGACGCTACGGTCAATTCCAGTACAGCACTCGTGGCTGCCGCATCGCGGCCGCGAAGTCGGGCCGAGGCAGTTCCAGTTAAGTTTTATAGTCTGACGATAATTTATGGATTTGTAGTTTTAGCTTGACGATGTCCACTATGGACAGACGGTAGTTACTGTTATTCTGAAGAATGTTGCGTTATCCCGACTGAAACCTAGGTAAATTCTAGGCAAACGGTGCAACTGAGGCTGTTAATTATTAAAATTAAAAGTAATTTGACCAATGACGCTATATACGGGCGATACCTGAAGCAAACGGCGCTTATTTGCATACAAACTAATGTATCACAGTAAAGAAAGATAATACACATGTACTCTGGTGTCCAAAATTAAAGCAACGAACCGCTATCTCCCTGTCTTGTGTCTAATCCACCGTATAATCATACAAACTGACAGCAGATTGTGTCTAATTCACCGTATAATCATACAAACTGACAGCAGATGTCCGTACAGCCGTCTTCTGCACTGAAAATGGCTTTCCTGTCACGGACAACCGCGTCACCGATGACGCGAGGGCACCTATCAAAGAGGGTACTGTTTGCCGGGTAGTCCCACATCCCCGGTGGTGCAATATGGCACAAAGAAGACGCCTGCCAGCTTCTCTGCGGTGGAGGACCATAAGAAGAATGGAAGCAGGACAGTCGCAAACTGGTGAGACTCGATGGCTCAATGTGAATCGTTCTGTTGTTTCTCGGATGTGCAGGGCCGACCACGTGTGATATCGGAGACAGAACCGTTATTTGCATGTAAGTATGGTTCCACCTTAGCACTGTGCGGCAACTGGCATCTGACTTCGCAGCATCAACTGGACGTGTTGTATCGAGTCAGACGTTGTCCAGAAGGTTTCAGCAGAGTGGCCTTTATTGTCGGAGACCTGCTGTATGTGTACCTGTAACGCAACTTCACAGAAGGGAACGTCTATAGTAGATTTTTACGTGGTATGAGCTGTAGTTCCATCAAGTATTTAACTTATTCGTATCGCTCTCTAGACTACTACTACTACTACTAAAAAAAAAAAAAAAAAAAAAAAAAGGCAAACCTTGCAAGCGACAACTAGACTTGACGTACGTAGCTCAAGTACAGAGACCAGAATTAGAAAAAATCAATCCACACTTGAAGAGAAATCACGAAAAATAACGAACTGTGGAATGTAAAACTCAGAAATCGTGCCTTATTCTGAAAAAAATCCCAAATATTCGTGAGAACCAAGATTATAAATATGGCTGTAGATCGTATCACTCGCAACCATGTAAGATTTGCTCTTGGGTTCCTGCCTAACCTAACCTACGAAAATCGTGGTGCCCACGCAAGAAAAGCGAAATTTGTTTGTGATAACTAAGATCATCAATATCATTCCTAATCGTTTCACTTTCAGCAACTTAAGATGTTCTCTTAGTTTCCTGCCTAATCACACCCTCGGAAACAGTGCCACATTCGGAAAGAAACAACCAAATATTTATGAGAACTGAGTTTATATATACGATTGATAGTTGATTCAGTCACGGCATTTCAAGCTGTGCGTTTAGATTCCTGCCTGACTACACCCAAGGAAATCGTGACGTATTTGGAATAAAAACATGCTTTACGACAGTTACTAAGACAACCACAGATAACGTTTAACAAGCCACTTACATCGATCGCATCGTAAACTCATGTCGTCACACACGACCTCACTGGTCAAAGCTGACAAGTGGACACCAGAATTGACCCCAAAAAGTCGCGTGGCACCACTCGCTGGAGAGTCGCCTTGTGGCTTAACCGTCCGAGTAGGTTTCGTTTAGTCGCAACCAATTGCCACTCTTGCTTTGCGGAGTGATAATGTAGTGTTTTGAGCATAGTTCTCTCATCCAGCAGACTGGAATGAGTCTCCCAGCAAGTGGTTTGAAATTAATGACCACGATGACTGTATTCCAACGTATGTATCTACGGTGTTTGGCCAGTTAATTCCCCTTTGGTGGTCAAAGGATGCGCTGCAGGAAACAGGACATTAATTCCTCAGCTTCACAAAAACCCCTTAGGGCACTCTCTGGTTAAAGTAACCCATCAACTCCAGCCGACAGCCTGTTCAATGCTCTCAAAGCTTTCCAGATGCAGGAATAAACTGTTTGCCGGGTAGCTATCTTTCTCCACACTACCACATGATGCGTCTCAGACCTGTGTACTACAGGCAACAGAAACTTAACGAAACTTCTTCTGAAACCCAACCATCAGCTAGAAAGTGCCTTTGCAGTGGTTGGCGTTGACGTTCTTAGATGATTCTCCATCATGTTGCCTGGTGCTTCAAGACATAGCTCAGGAGATGATATGCTAGCAGCAATGTAGCCTTTGTCTAAATGTGTCTGTGTTATCAACAGAAACAACTCAGAAGGATAGCATGACTTCAGGCTCGATAAAACTAATACTTGTAACGAGAAATAAAAAATCGAAAATTGGTGCGGGACGGGGATTCCAAACCGGGTTTCCTGCTTTCTAGGCAGATGCTCTGACCACTAAACCATCCAGGCACAGTGGTCATCTCGACTTCAAGGATTACCTTAGCACGCCTCCCGTCAGATCCAAATTCTCAGCTTATCGAAACACTACGAATGTAGTGCCCCTTCAACCTCATTACGCTCAGCATTTCGCCGATTCCCGCAGGAGTTCGGGCCTGGTGTACATCTGCACTGAAGAGATCACTGGCTGTCCTATCATTGATTATATATATGTGATATGTGGCATCGTTCTTTCGCACATGGCTGAAAGAACAGACACCATTTTGATCCAGCATTCACTATGAATTAAGACTCAAAGGAATTACAGACAATGGCTACGAGTGAGCATTGGTTTCTCCGAACAACCCATACTATGCACAAAATTTTAAGAAAAAGTGGAGAGTCAAGCCAGAAAGAGGGGTCTATACTTTATTTTTCCTAAAATATTAAGGATAGAAGAAAAGAGGGGAGTGGCTGGACAATACGAGAGTTAGCAATTAAGAAATGGACAGGCAGGATCTAGATCCAGCACTGGGGCCTATAGAGACTGAAGAGAGACACTCTTTATAATTGGAGGAGACGGGGCTGGGGGTGGATGGCGGTATTTGTAGCATGGGAAGGGGAGAGAAAAAGAAGGCATAACAAGTCGTGGGCCCCAGGGCAACGGGGTGTTACTCAGAGCCTGAGTCATTCAGAGCTGAAGCCACCCACCACCACAACACATCAAAATCGTAAACACTTTACCTTGCATATTCTCACATTTCCAATTGGATGGTGAAAACTTTAAATTCCATGTCTCTAATCCATACACATACACAATTTTTAAATTATTGTCTCGGACAATTGACAACATTGTCCCAATTAAGTTAGATAGTACCCTTCGCCCAATAAGACTGATGTTTTTGGTGGTTTTCCGTGGTCATCATCCAAATGCTGGAACTTGAAATCTCCTCCAAAAAACTTCCAATTGGTATTTCCTCTGATTCATTCTAAACCTGTTGAGATATTTGACAGGACGTAGTCTGCTCTCACGGGTTGGGAATGAAGTGTGTAAAAAAAGAAAAAAATCCTGTAACCGTAACTGATCTCAACTTTCCTCATCATCTGATCAAAAACATTGAATAATCAGATGTCATACTAATTGATCTCTATTCAATTAGTCCAACAATCATGTGCTGCATGGTAATGCACTGGACTCACAGTCGAGAGAGTGCCGATTCAAATCCCAGTTTCACTATGCAGATTAAAGTTTTCCCCCTATGTGTTGAGGTAAATGTCACGATCTTACCACTGAAAAGAACATCACTCATTTTCTTCTCCATCTTTCCCTCAATCCGGTCCTTAAGATACCAGACAATGGTAGACATCGTTACCCATTCCAGCTTAGCTTAAGCCTGGCTCGGGTAGCTGTCAATTAAGGAACACTTTGCTCCAAGCTTTGGAAATCCTGCTTTCTCTTTCGCCAATCGTCTACCCGCGATGTGACAATCTCACTAAATCGGCTTGCATAATATCCGTTCCAAGCACTCGCTCATGGTGATTAAGCGGCTAAAGAAGTCACGTGGATTGCCAAACACAGCTGCAATATATCCGCAGCTACTTTGGTATGGCGGGCCTTAAAGGAGGGTGTTCAGTCGCAGAATCCAGCGAGCGTCTACCTTTGTGACGTTCAAAATGTCGTGGAAGATGTTGAAAACTGACCCATCACTGATTAGTATTTTTTCCAACTATCTCTTCGATTATTATACGTCGGTCTTCGACCACCACAGCTTCGCTTCAGTTGCAATTCCCGGACAGTCGCGAGAGGTGGCCTGTCACCTCGTTCTTCGTCATTCTGAGTTGTTTGACCGCACTGGAAGAGTCTGCGCCAACTAATCACTGTGTCATATGATGGTGCATTGTTGCGTGCACTTACACCAACATAGCAAGGGTTCTTCCAGTGTTGTTCCCCTTCAAATTTTGAAAACGAATTGACACCTGATCCTCGACTTTATTGATGGGTTGCGCCATTTTGTTTTGGCTCCCATAGAGGCGGCGTGCTAATATGAGTTTATAAAATCGATGTGCACTAGAAACTAGTAAAAATATATATTATGTCTTTCGCAGACTTAACGCATGTTGCAGGCCCATCAGAAAAGAAACTTTTGGAATCAATGCTGAGAACAACTATAGGCAATTGTTGCTGAACATACGCGTTAAAATTAAAACAGTAAATATTATAGAGAGCATAAAATTCAACAAACAGTGCCTCACAAGAAAAAATACCAAAATACACATGTACAAATGTGCAAGCGAAATTTAACTTAGCGCACCATATTAGAAGGTTTGGAGCAAAAATCTGGATTAAGCATGAAATTACCAATAAGTTAGACCAAACAGACAGAATAAATTAAGACTTATATCTGGCACATTTGATACTATTAATGAAGAATCAATTTTGCCAAGATTACCAGTAGTTGTTTTTATTACTGTTGCCGGTTTCAACAGAACCATACTGTCATCATCACATCTGTCGAAACTGGTATTGGTAATAAAAAGAATTACTAACGATCTTGACAAACTTGAGGCTTCAAGAATAACATAATATTCAGATCACCCCCAATGACTCACACAATGTCAAAAATATACAGCTCATTTATAGTTAAGTAGGAGCCTGTAACCTTTGATATTTAGTCCTGTTAACAGTTCATTAAACAACTATATCTGATATACCAACTGTGAAATGCATACTAAAATTTGTATGTTAATAGAAGTACAACAACACAATGTCAAATATGGACCACAGCAGGAAATCAAAACACCATTTAAACTCTTTGAATGTAAAGAATTCACTAACATTCAGTTAGTTCATAGAACTACTCAGTAGAGGTCTTAAATACAACATAGAATCCCGCCCATATTATACAACTACAAATAGTCTAATACATACAACTGACGTTACAATAGACATGACAAAATTATCAGTGTGAGAACAAAATGAGTTCATGTCAAAAATAGCAAAATTCGTGGAAAGAGAAATAAAACAACAGAAAATGCTTAAACAGAACTACAGACAATGAACACAATACTCTCAAAAATATAAATAATAATTTGAGCACACAGAATGCAGTAACAATGAAGCAGAGAAACATAATATTGCAGTAATTATGAAACTTGAAAATTATGTTAAAAAGGTATTGCATTCCTTAGAAATAACCCTTAGAAATAACAATATCATAACTATAAGCACATCCCAACTAACAGATTCAGTACAAATGTTAGAAAAAAATTGTAAAGCGATCTTCTCAGACCAAGAAAAGGAATCATGTGTTCTAATGAACCTCATCTTTATGAGCACAGTCAAAAATTCACAAAGAATTCTTCCCACTAAGCCTATAAGTCATTGCACTGATAGCCCAACCTAGTAAGAAACAAAACAGATTAACAACCAAATTATATACATACACTGAAAATTACACAATAAAATTCTATGGTATTGATTTACATTATAAAAGTCAAAGACCCTCCAGAGAGGAAAGTTTGTATCGCTGAATATAAAAACCTCCTACAAAGATAATAAGAAAAATCTTATACACCATGAGAAAGTATTTGCTTTGGAACTCGAATTCAAGAAGAATTAACAAACAATTAGTTGGAGTAACTAATCCAGGGATACATAAAATCTCATGCGGTGATTGTAACAAGTTTCACATTGGACAAACAGGTAGAAACTTGGACGTTAGGTTCAAAGAACATACACAAAACTGCGAAAGTAATCAATCAACATTTTAGAAGCACCTACATAGCCAAAAACACAAAGCAGAACGAAAAGAAAATGCAACGACAGTTTTACATTTTGTACGCAAAGGAACTACAACGGATGTTCTGGAAGAATTCAAAATCTATATCCACACCTATTCATATCCAGGAGAAATTCTTAATGAACAAATGTAACTTAAACAGAAACAACATTTGGAAAACTTTTATTGACTTCCTAACAGAAAAAGAATAAATTTCACTGCCTCACTAGAGGACCATATAATTTAAAAACAACAGAATTCTCAAGATACAAATATCTTTACACGATACACGAAAACATGTACTAATATATTTGTACTGTTGCTATTACCGTAGGTTTTTCGCAAATTTAAAGTCATTGTAAATGTGTATGCGCCAGTGAAGGAAACATTCCTGTCAAAAGAATACATTTGCAAATACAAAAGTGAGCACCTTACATAATTTCCAACATAAAAACTGATAAATAATATCAGTAAAACACATTAGGACGCTGTGTTATAACTATAAAACACAAGGCGAAAAATTACAAAAATAGATGTAGGCCATCCAACAGGTACTTTTATAATTTCATACAAAAATTATACCTTCATTAATATTGCAGGGTCACTTGAAAATGGCATAATAACTGACTAGTCGTATATAAACAAGTAATTGATAAAGTCTTTGAGCATCAGAAACTTGCAAAACTGTGTAGTACATAGAAATTAGTTACGTAACTCTTTTTTGAGGTGATAATTATGCCTTTATGACTATCTCTCGTAATAGGTAACTGGTCCTCACGTATGCCGTCATACGAACCATGTTCTCTCACTTATGAAGTTCTCACTCACTGTGCAGGTGGGTGAACCCCGACGAGCCGATGCTGAGGACAGCTATGGCGGGACCCCGCTCCGGTGTGTCCCTCTTGATGGACTGCGAGGCGCAGCACTACGTGGCATCGCTAGGCGGCTACTATGGCGTTTCGGTAAGAGCTCTCTCTCTCTGAAACTAGCGCCTGAGACAACTGTTGGTCTGTATCTTATCACATCTTCTGGTCATCCACGGTAGCAAGGCTGATAACAGTGTGCTGGTGGGCACTGAAATCACTACACCCTCTAACTGAAATCCTACTCAACTTAATTTCGATCACTCATCACATCAGTAGGGAATGTGAACGATTAACGAGGCACCGCAATGTCGTCAACACAGTGCAAGGTACGGAGGGCGCAACCATAAGGGGACAGTCAGACGTTTGAGTCGTTAATTGTCATTCTCAAGTTGTATTCCATGAATCTGGTGGAGAGGGTGTCTGATATGGAGGGAAGTGAAGGAGGTACATTTTATTTAAATGCAATACAATGAAATGAATTAAGTTACATTATCAAGTTGTATTCCATGAATTACTTGCAGAAGGGTCTCTGGGATATGGACGAAGTCAAGGAAATACATTCTCTTTAAATACAATGCAATGAAATGACATACAAATGTAAAATATTGTTCAATTAAACTGCTGGTATTAATTAGAATATAATCTCAAATGTCAATTTTCTGTGAATATCCTGTTCAATCGAGCAAAAGGAATTCTCCTACGGAAAGTTCTCCAGATCAGTCTTAAGCTCCACCAAGTTACCTGTAAGATATTTAATATGCTCTTAGAGTAGTGGGAATGGAGCGGAATTATGCCTTTTCGTTGCTTCTAGGGTGTAGCTTTCCCAAGTAACGTTCAGTTCTACATACATCCCAAAAAACGTACCACCTGCTTCTTGTATTTTATTATTTGAGCAGACTGTTGTCGCAGCTTGTGGATATCTATGAGAAGCAATGCATTATAAAGTCTGAGTCTTGGCAAACTTTAATGATAATCATTTTTTTAACCTTATGTTGATGTTTAAGATATTTCATTAGCTGCTTTATCATTTCGAGAACTACTAATACTTTCTGTTTGTGTGCTTGTATAATTTGGAGTAAGGATAACATCTGCATCACTAGACAATGCAAGTGGAAGATCATTTATGTTTATGAGAAAAAAATGAAGACCTAAAATGGAACCCTGTGGTACATTATATCTGACTGTTCTCAATTTGTAGCACTTATTGCTATTTTATCGACATGAAAATGATACGCAGTGTGTTTGTCGTAGATAATAAACGAAGACAGCTAATAGTGAAGGCCAAAACTGCTGTGTAGGCCCTTTGGAAATGGGTGAAGGAATCAAAATTTGGCCTAAGAGGACTAAATTCCATAAAATTTTAACAGAGACCTGCTAAAAGCCCAGCAGCAACCTGTGTCCTAGCCGGATACTCATACAGACCATTAATAATAAGATAGTGCATCAGTTATATCAACCAGGATAGGGAACACCTAACACAGCCAACAGGAGATGAGAATTTAATAGAGACTTAATGGAGCTGGAATGAAAGCTAGAATCAGATCAGCTAGAGGAAGGAACTACCTAAACTAAATACAGAGATGCGACCCATGCTGAGATATTAGTGAGGTTTCCCTCAGCATAAAGGGCAATACAGAAGACATAATAATCATTTCGATAAGAAACGAAAGCGATGAATAAAACAAGGAATACAAAATTCCAGCCTACCAGTTTCTTAAAAACAGTTTCGATATCGTAAGAAAAGCTTGAGTGAACTTCCTGCGCCAATAAGCAGTGAGAATAGGTGGGGTCCATTCCAGAGAGTAACTCTTGCCATGTAATTTAAATCAGTGTTCGCAAGAAGCAATACACAAATACTATAGTTCAGGAAAACTGAATAGTCAATCTGGTTTGACACCCGAAATTACATGCACATCTTCTCTTTAAGTACGAAGGGAATGTCTCAGAAATCGCAGCTGTAATCTATAAGGGGCAGTCAAATGAAAAAAGTTAATGAACTGTTTATTATTTCAAAGTAATCGCCATAACTGTTAATATTCGTACATTTATCCCACTGCGAGACAAGACGGTCTATGCTTTCATGGAAAATGGTTTCTGCTGCCTACGAACCATAATTAGTCCGTGGAAAATTGTATACCACGAATGGCTTTCTTCAGGGCCAAAAAATATGGTAAGCGCATGGGAAGAGATCAGGACTATGTGAAGGATGTGGAAGGGCTTCCCAAGGAAGCTTCTGCACCATAGTCGAAACACTCTTTGTAACACGTGGGCCAGCGTTATCCTGCAACACAATGATGCAGTTTCTACTACAGTGTTGAAGTTTCGCTGGTAGCCTTACACATCCTTCACACAGTCCAATCTCTCCAGTTTTCCGCAATCTTCAGGCAACTCAGATATGGTTAATATAACGAATTTTTCTGGTCGAAATGTCTCCAAGAATAATAATTTTTTCCGCTATATTTACTGTAAAAGCCGCAAAGAGTCATTCCACTGCCTCGTTCGTATGGTCTTCCACGATATATGCTGTTTCTTACGGCACGTTATGTAGGATTAGACAAATATTTTGCTAGGAACCCGGCTTGAGATTCTGCAGATCACTGACAAAACTCGGTCATTCTTAGCCCACGCGCTAAAGCTGCATGTCTTATACAACTTAAAGTGCGACTCGCTGCATTTCTTCGTCAGTATCTCTGCTAATTGCTTGATAAAGGCAACCCGATTGCCTTCTTGCTTGCACGAAAAGGATGAGGTATGCAGATAGATAAAAATCTCTCGCTACCTCCGTTATAATAATCTTGCCTCGTTCCCGCTTCCCTGTCCTGTCGTCTTGACTGATTTGGATTTTCAAGTGGGCCATATAAAACAGATCTACCAGTGGCGCAAGTAAGTTTCACCTGCTCCATCGCGATGGTCACCTTTTTTGAAGGTGTGAGATACTTACAGAAAGTTATGCCTTTTTTCGACAAAGTGATCACTTTTATCCTTCAGTCCTGTGACTGTGAGCACTGCTCTGGTCTCTGTCTGTTCTGTTCTATATCAACATCTACATCTACATGACTACTCTGTAAATTACACTTTAGTGCCCGGCAGAGGGTTCATCGAATCACCTTCACACTAATTCTCTATTTTTCCACTCTTGAAAGCGCAAACGAATACATGTATCTTTCAGTGCGAGATACGATTTCCCTTATTTTATTATTATGGTCTTTTGTCCCTATCTAGGACGGCGTCAACAAAATATTTTCGCATTCGGAGGAGAAAATAGTTGATTGAAATTTCGTGAGAAAATCCCGCCGCAACGAGAAACGCCTTTGCTATAATGCTGCCCACCCCAAATACTGTACCATATCTGTGACACTCTCTCCCCTATTTCCCGATAAGAGAAAACGTGCTGCCCTTCTTTGTACTATCTCTATGTACTCCGTTAATCCTATCTGTTAAGGATCCCACACTGTGCAGCAATACTCCAAAAGAGGACGGACAAGCGTAGTGTAGGGAGTCTGTTTAGTAGCTCTGTTTCATCTTCTAAGTATTCTGCCAATAAAACATAGCCTCTGGTTCGCCTTTCCCAGAACATCTTCTATGTCTTCTTTCCAGTTTAAGTTGTTCGTAATTGTAATTCCAAGGTATTTAGTTGAATTTACGGCCTTTAGATTTGCTTGATTTATCGTGTCACCGAAGTTTAACGGACTCCTTTTAGCACTCACGTGGATGACCTCGCACGTTTCATTATTTAGGGTCAATTGCCAATTTTCGCCCCATACAGATATCTTATCTAAATCGTTTTGCAATTGGTTTTCATATTCTTATGAGTTTACTAGACGACAAACGACACCGTCATGCTGAAAAGAAGAATGTACAGGCGTAACGAGTGTGCACAGGGACAGTGGTAACCATTAGTGTTGCTTCAGTAGACATGTGATTAACTGTGTTCTGAAGCTGAAAATTGTTACCCAGTTCGCTAATATAATGCGGGAGGTGATTCCAGAGTCGGGCCTGCTACTAAGAAGGACTTCGAGAAGGTAGCTCAATGATGGAGTGGGAGGGATGGGATTTTGCTCTGATGGGGATGGGTGTTTCTGCCATGTTGTTCAGACAAGAGCGTTAAGGTCGAGGTGAGATATGGGGAACAGTGTATGTCGATAAGACACTAGAGTAGATAGAGGCTAACCGAAATTTAACGCAGTTTGTTTAGTAATCATTTGGAGGACCTCGCACTTTTTATTGTTTGGGTTTAATTGCAATTTTTCACACTATGTTCAGTCGCAAGAAAAAATCAAATTAATAATGATTTTATTAAGCAATACTTGTCAGATGAAATGAGCTGAAAACAATTGCCACTTCAAGAAGTTAGAGGCCTCAGAGTTTAAGCACTGAGAAACCCTAGTGGATGATATTTGTGAACAAGAGAGAGATAAGACGCATACGATCAAAACACGCACATTAAGACATTATTTGAACCGCAGTTGGACGACAACTGAAGTTTTACATATTTTATGTAAAGTATGGACCTCCAGTAGCCCGTCAGATCACGGACTAATCACAGATGGAACTATTTGAGACTGCGCCAAGGGATACAAGCCCTGATGTCAACGGAAGCTTTCCAGTATACGTAAGTGGTAACATCGAGTGGAAACCTCTAGGAGAAATCAAACATTAAAATATTTATGTGTCAAGGTGAAAGGACTCTGTTGGATTCCTTTCATGTTAATTTCTTAAATCTGTTGTCATTTACGCCATACATTCCACTTCTGAGTTTACTGTGGTGTTTCTGACTCCATCTGGGAGGAGACTGAGCAGTGGAACGTGTTACTTTTACACATAAACAAGAACCATCTGTCACACTACTACATTTTAAAACACAGTTTATATGTAATTCATGTCACACAGTCTCATATGGAACCTACTTGCGCTTTTTTTTTTATATAGTGTATATGATAAGATACTGTCATCCCCCTTCCCTTCTGTGTGGGAGGATGAATGAGCAAATGTATTTCTAGTTGCATGCTGGATGGTAGCAGACAAGCCTGTCTGCTGGAGAACAGTAGGACCAACGTCGGAACAGGTAGCTATGCTTTCTAAAAGCAGAGGTTTCTGTTCTTAGTATGGTGCTGTCCGTCCCTTGTCACGTTGGTATAGGAAGCTCCCTCTCTGGTCACTTCCATTTGTATCTGTGAAGCACCCTTGATAGGGGCCCATGCCAGTCTGTCTGTGGCGAGCGTCTGAAGTGGTAAGATCTCCGGCTCAGCGCGTCTCTGCTAAGTCTGTAGGACAATGGATTTCTTAAGTTCAGACTAACTAAAAATTTAATCACCTTTATTTCAGGTTTAGCTCTAAAATATCTTATGTTATCTTAAATTGCAATGCAGTGTAATTGGAGTGTGAAGCTCAGAATATCTTCCAGTAGTTACTTTGTCACTAATTTGTGAGTAAAGTGGAACCACGTGTTGATGATCTGTAGCTCTAAGATCATCAATCTTAAATGCGAATGTGCATGAGATTATAACATCTCGTCTTGAGAATATTTTTCAATGTAGCAACTTTTCTTTGAGTTCAACCCACGTGGGGTGTACTTTGTGAGACCAGTACCACGTGTTTATACATTTGTTTGACCCATCAGGTTAATAGTAAGACGATAGTAACCAGTTCGAGGTTTTCCTTTTGTAAATAGAGTTCCGATGTAATTTATTTTAATTATCAAAATTATTGTGGAGTTACACTCTTTGTGTAATCCAAGTTGACCACGTGAAGCATGTGGTGTAATCATCAAAGTAGCTCTCAGCTATTCTTTTCGGGAAGATTTCACAGAGAGTTATTATGAATTTAGTATGCCAGTGTGTGGTAATTTCATGACGAACAGGATTGCGCTGCGAACGTCACTTCTTTGGGTGAAAATTGAATCGGTTGGTTGTGGTTAATTTCCTCTTGCATATGTTTCAACGTTCTTCGTGTGTTATTTTATGAATGCAGTGTTGCATGCAGTCTCCCAATCTTGGCTCCATATTTGATGTGTTCCGTAAGATTACAAACTAACATTTTCACAGTCCTAAATAAGGCACCAGTTTAGTTATGAATCAAGTTTGATATGCTGAAATTGAACAATGATCAATGTTAAAATAAATGTCCAAATATAAACTGATTTATTTCTTTTTATTTAAATTCTCTTTATATATATATATATATATATATATATATATATATATATATATATATATATATATATATATATCACCGGTTGTCGTAAGATGACTATTAAAAGATTATAATTAATGTTAGTCTGGTTGGGAATTTGGCAAGCTAGACTGGATACCTGGTGAAACAGTTGCTCAGTAATGCAAGGTTAACTTCCCCAGATAGCTCACAGATTTAATCCG
Organism: Schistocerca americana; assembly: GCF_021461395.2. Classification (NCBI taxonomy): domain Eukaryota; kingdom Metazoa; phylum Arthropoda; class Insecta; order Orthoptera; family Acrididae; genus Schistocerca; species Schistocerca americana. The sequence goes on from NC_060124.1 coordinate 166,131,139, forward strand.
CTTTTATTGTCTTGAATATCAGCACCGCTTTCAGAACAACTTAATGCATCAACATTACAAAGGGAGCCAGCTAATGGAAATATCCCGAAAGGCTATTATCGAGGGTCAGCTGCGACGTAGACGATATATAAGCAAGAGATAAATTGGGAAGAGTTAGTCTGATGGAGAAGTCTGATGGAGGATTCTGATTGAGTAGTCTGACGGAGGAGTGAGAGAGCAGTAGTACGCCAGTCCGCCGCAACCTGAGTATGCAGAAGTAATATTCTCAGCGAGAAGTCGGTGATCAGATCTGGAAACACACACAGCAGCTGCAAGATAACTAATCATTATCTGTTCTGGGGAATAGCTCTGAACAGAGACGATCTGTCTTTGTCTCAAGGAGCAGCTAGCATTTGTAGCTTCATAATTAACAAGAAAAATTTGCGGAATAGTAATTGTCTCTTGTAAGCTTAGGCGAGTGACCTGCTGACAAGAGTAAACTGAGTCTGACAAGTAATACAGAAAGGGGTTAGGAACTGGCACCTCTTTTATACGTTATCAAAGAGAATAAAGATATTACTTAAATAAATACTGAATTCTTCAGCATACCCAGCCTGCCATTAATCCTAAGAGATTACCACTGTAACCAATAACCACCCAGTTCTACCTCAGAGAGCTTTCTCCCTCTCATCTCTGACAATAAAGGTGGACACTCGAACAACCCTCAGATTGTCGTCAACATTCCGATCGCACTACAAAACTGTGCTGGGACACAACAACTATGCAGATATCTTGTCTAAATATTTTTGCAATTCGTTTTGATTTTCTGTTCACTTTACTAGATGCTATACGACAGCAACACATGTAAACAATCCAAAAGAGCTGCTCAAATTGTTCCTCTCCTGCCATTTATGGCCAAACACTGGCGGTAAAAATTTCTGTCTCCTTCGGATTATGACCCAGATACCTCCGAGCCGCACGCCAAAGATCAGGCGTGCGTTAGCTACAGGGCGTGTCTTCCCGTCCGTAAGAACGTGGAGGTGGGCTGCTACCTCCTAGAAATAACTGTCAAACTTACAGTGAGTGTAAATTTAAAAGAAATCAGAAGAGCACGAGTAGACTTCGGTAGGTGGATCTGACGTTGCAGGTGTTCGTGCACGACCCGCAGGACTACCCGGAGACGTCGGTGCAGCAGGTGCTGGCGCAGCCGGGCACGGAGGTGTCGGTGGTGCTGGACCCGCGGGCCATTCACAGCACCAGGGACGTCCGGCGGCTGCCGGCCGAGGCGCGCCGCTGCTGGTTCGACGACGAGGTCGGTCACGCTCCGATCTCGCTACTGGAGGGGGAGCAGGGTGGAGTTGGGGAGTTTGATGTTGACTCTGTCTTCACTCCCCTCCCCCACATCTTCAAATACACTGATCAGCCAGGGCATAATGATCACCGACCTGCTGTCGATATAAACCCGTCCAGCATTAGCAGCGTCACTTGGCGGGGAATGACTGCTAGTCACAGTGCATGTAGTATCGGTCAGCGTGCTGTCCTTATTTAGAATGGGGAAAGTGCGCTGTCTATCTGAGTTTGACCGAGGGCAGATTGTATGTCCCGCAGGCTCGGAAACTGCACAAATTGTTGGTGTTTGAGGAGTGCTGTGGTGAGTGTCTTCAACACGAGGCGAAACCAAGGTGAAACCACGTCCAGAGATCCCGTGAAGGTACTCCTCGTTACAGTTGTCGGACGTCGTAGGCTGGACAGACTGGTAAAACAGGACAGACTGCGAACTGTAGCGTGACTGACATCAGATTTTAATGCTGTCTAGAGTACAAGTGTATCTGAACCCACACTGCATCGAACACTCCTAGCCATGGGCCTCCGCAGCCGACAACCTGTGCATGTTCCCGTGTTAACACCACGATATCTGAAACTACGACTGATATGGGCACGTGACCATTGGCACTGGATGTTGACACTGTGGCAGAGCGTTGCAAGGTCTGATGTGTCCCGATACCTTCTTTATCATGCCGATGGGAGGGTGTGGCCCAGTGGTTCTGGACGCTTCAGTCTGGAACCGCGCGACCGCTACGGTCGCAAGTTCGAATCCTGCCTGGGGCATGGATGTGTGTGATGTTCTTAGGTTAGTTAGGTTTAAGTAGTTCTAAGTCAAGGGGGATGATGACCTCAGATGTTAAGTCCCATAGTGCTCAGAGCCATTTGAGCCATTTTTGGAGGGGGTGAATCCATCATCTTCCAGGGGAACAGCTCCTTGACACGTGTACTGCGGGACAGAGACAAACTGGCGGTGGCTCCATTATGCTCTGGGGAACATTCACGTGGGCATCCATGGCTTCAGCAGAGCCCATGCACGGTACTGTTTTGGCCAAGGAGTATCGTACACTGGTTGCAGACCACGTACACCATTTCATGAAGATCATGTTTTCCGATGGCTCTGCTTATTTTCAACAAGACAATGCTCCATGTCGCTACGCCGAGAGTGTGATGGAGTAGTTCGAGGCACACAGTGGCGATTTCCTACGTATGTGCTTGTCCCCGAACTCGTCAGATCTGAACTCGACCGAACAGATCGAGGATGTTATCGAACGTGGTGTTAGATCTCATCACCGCCCCCCCCCCCCCCCCCCGCAATTTACGGGAATTAGGTGACTTGTGTGTGGAGATGTGGTGCCAACTTCCACTACCGACCTACCAAGGTCTCATTGCTTCCATGCTATACGCGCCGCCGCTGTTATCCGTGCCAAAGGTGTACATACTGGCTATTAGGTAGGTGATCATAATGCTCTGGCTGATCAGGGTAGACTGTTGTTGGTATTAACTTCGTCTCTGTCTTCGCTACTATAACGCGTTCGCTATCCTGTTCGTAGTAGCTTACCATCATTGTTCACTTTTTGACCTACTGTTGCATTATTCCTACCTAATCTGAGTTGATAGCCCTGTACTCACCTGACCAAAAGTCCTGTTCTTCCTGCCACCGCACTTCACTAGTTTCTACTATTTCTAATTTCTACCTATCCATCTCCTTTTCGAAATTCTCTAATCAACCCACCTAACGAAGGGATTTAAAATTCCACGTTTTTTCAGATGACGACATCGTTCTGAGTAGTCCCTACTGGAGATCCACGTTGGGAACTATTTTACCCCAGAATATTTTATCCAGGAGGGCATCCCCATCATTAACCCAGTATAGGGCAAAACTTTCTTTTTAAAAGTGACTCTTGAAGTCTAATTTGTTAAATTACTTATCATGTCCAGACACATAAAAAATATTTAAGATATGAAAAATCTTATGGTACTAATTACTATAAATTTTCATGCTTGGAAAAATATCGACCACAATCCATTCACTGGAAGTACTATTTTTGCGGTCGGTAATTTAACCAAATTGTGAAAACGGGGTCTTTTATTGAAACAGCAGTAAACAGAAGAAAACAAAGCTTTATTTATTGTTATCTTTTGTTATTTTATATACGTACATAAAAATGCATATAAGATACACACACATTAAATCATAAACTTGATTTGTTCTGTTACGTAGTTCTGCTGGTGGAAGGGTTCAAAGTGTTGTCTGCTCAAAGCTTCATTGCCAGTAGTCACGCTGACTTACTACGTTTAGGTTTGCTTTGTATTCTATAAGATGCACACCTTCCTGATGCACCCGTTGAAGCCATATGCACAGTCACATTCCTGAACTGCATCGCTTGGAATCCTGTATCTCTTTTGTGAAGTTTTGACCTGCTAATTACAATTTTTTGGGCTGGGTGTTGCTACCGTTTTCGGTTTTGAGCAGAAACTTCCAGTTAGCTCGTTGCCAGAATATTTCGAAATTTTAGATGTGACAGAGGCTTTATATTCCCAGCAAGAAAGCTAGTCGCCTTATAAAGAGCATACTAATTTATTGTTGTTGCATCAATGAAGTTCATCCATCCACGCCTAGGAACACTAGGACCAAATAGTAGTAAAAGTATTTGACATGGGTTCCTTCTCTGTTTAGAAAACTTCAGCAGATATGGAGTAACTACAGGCATATTAGAAATTTTAGAATCTGTTTGTGAACTAGAAGTTTATTCTAACACTTCTTCACTGTTTGACTGACCTTCATCCTCTGGATGTTCCTACTAGAACACCCTCTTCATCTGTGTCTCCTTCATAAACCGATGTCTTCTAACGCATTTCCCAAGAAAAGCTGTCCTTTTCCATAAGGGATGAAGACTGATTTTCACCAAGCCTAAGTTGTTCCGTCGTAACATCAAGCGCCGGCACGTCGGCCTGGAACCTCACAGTAGAGAAGGCTGTGAGACGACGTCAGCCACTAGAACGCTGACTGGGACGACACCACGACAGGAGCAGCACCTATATGAAGAGAATATTAGCGCCGCTCCAGCTAGCCTCGACCGCACCAGAAGAACTGTACTAGAAGACGAGCCGTCATCTTAACTCTTTAGTCGTGACTTGTGGTCTATATTAATTGCTTGCATGGAAATTGTATACATCGAAGGATATTGATTATTTGCATGTTGCCAATTGCCTGCGACACCTATTTGTAAAAAGGCAAAGTTAAGTATTGTCAATCTAACTTACTGTAATAAACTCCATTAATAATATTTGCTTGAATTGTTGTCTAGCTATCCGAGAAAACAGCTTCCTAGCCACGATACAGTAGAGTGGGCATGATCCCACATAAATTATAAAGAAATATTAATCATGTTATGATATTGTAATTTTTGTGCAAATATTTATGAAACGATATAGAAACAAGAATGCAGATTAACACTCTTTACTGAGTGCAATACTATAATTCTGAAACTACTTGTTAAAAACATCAAGTAAATACTGAGGTACCATAACAGCACGAAATAACTGTATTTGTTTGCAACTTAAATATTACGATAAATTCGCGGGAAATTAACGTCATGTACGTATTTTTGGCAACACGAGACAAAGAAACTCATTTCACAATGATTTGCACTAGGTGCAGTGAAACTGGAGGCAGGTTATAATTGGCATATCTTTATTAGACTGCCGGCCGAAGTGGCCGTGCGGTTAAAGGCGCTGCAGTCTGGAACCGCAAGCCCGCTACGGTCGCAGGTTCGAATCCTGCCTCGGGCATGGATGTTTGTGATGTCCTTAGGTTAGTTAGGTTTAACTAGTTCTAAGTTCTAGGGGACTAATGACCTCAGCAGTTGAGTCCCATAGTGCTCAGAGCCATTTGAACCATTTTTATTACACCATAGTATTAGAATAATTATAATAAATCTATTCAATTTTATAAATGCAAAGACTTATCCAACACCAAAATTACGACAGATTGCGTGCACTGAAAACTTCTCCTTCGGCTTCCCGTGCTCTTTGCAGCTCTCTGCTCACAAAACGTCGACCTTGCTGTACTGACGTGCCTATAACATCTGAGCGAAATGCTATATTTTAGAAACTGTTTGATAAAAGTGTCAAGCAATTACTTAGGTACCAAAATACACAACATAACGTGTGCAGAAGTACTTGTTTACAACTGAAGTATTACATAAACTCAAGGAAAATCGAGATTATGTACGTCTTCTTGCACACGTGAGACAAAAAATTCATTTTACAGTGATTCGCAGTAGATACAGTGAAACTGGAGGTAGATTTCTGTACTACATCAATATTATACTAGAAAATCATAATGAATAGACTAAATTATCTAAACGTAAAGACCTACCAGCTAAATTACGACACACTGCTGAGACTGCTTCGTTGTTACTTTATCGACCACAAAGTACAACGAGTGCCACCATGCGTTGACAAAACAACGTAAGTTCATTGTGGTTGCTTTGTTGGCCACAGATTGGTCCCAAAGAATGCAGTATCTGAATGCGATAGGGTCGTTTAGAGGCATCAGATTACAGATATTTTGAATCTTATGTGGTGTGGTTAAAATATCGATCACAAACCTATAAAGGATTAACTAATACAGTAAAGCTGCATGCTCTCGGGGGAAAAAATTATGGGTGTAGTTTCGCCTTGATTTCAGCTGTTCGCAGCATCAACACAATAATGCCGTGTTGGCTAATGTTACAAGAGCCTGTCTGCCAGTCATCCAGGCCGTTGCCCATTGCAACTACTGAAAAGCCTGTTGCCCTCTTCAGGAAGCACGGTTTGATCTACCCTTTTCTGCAGATACCTGCCTCTCGTGGTTGCACCTGTGGTACAGCTATCTATACTACTGAGGCATGCAAGCCATCCCACCTCACCCCGGTCCAAGGTTCATGGTGAAAGGAGGAGGACAATACGGGAACAAAGATAAATAGAGTATATAATCAAACGAAATGCAGTCATTTTATTTTAAGTACAAGTTTTTTTTATTAATTCTTCGTAGTGATACAGGTTGCACGACAAGCTCGTTTCGGCGATTTGCCATTATCAGGTGTGCCTGTGAAGATGATATAGTAGGTATAATGTTGTTCCTTACGGCTATATTAGTCTCTGTCTACATATGGCACTTTATGTTTACATCTTAGCTGGTATGACGTGGTCCATGTGGCATCTTGCAGTGTAAATATTGCTTGCCTTTCGTTAAAATATTACCACGTTACTTACATGTTTACTTTTTTGAGTGATATTGTAAAGTTATGTTTTGGCAGCTTTCCTGACAGCTTCGGCTCCAGCGATGCTGTTTGTTTACAATGGAATTTCTGTTTCGCGAAAGTCTGTGATTACGTTTAATTTATCAGAGATAGCCATGGTGCCAATATCATAACGAAAACACAGCCGACATTTACGCTCCAAGATGCCATATGGACAACGTCATACCGGCTAAGACGCAAGCATAAGGTGCCACATGTATACAAGGACTAACATAGGCGTAAAGAACAATATTATACCTATTATACCATCTTCAGAGGTACACTTGATAGTTGTAATTAGCCAAAACGGGCTCGTCGTGTAGCTTGCATCACTACGAGGAAATAATAATGCAGCAAAGAATTTATACTTAAAACAAAATATGTCATTCTTCGATCTTGTGTAGGCAAAGGAAATGCAATTACTCTGTACCCAGCCACAGTGAACAAGTGTTCTTCGTACCAGTGTACTCGGAAAATATCCCTGAACAGTCGTTGAGATTTCGTCGATGGAGTTCCGGTTTACTTTGCATAAGTTGATCCAACCTGGACTAACAAGGAGAGGGCTCCAGTGATGCGATCGACTTTTTATAGCTATCCGTACGGTGATGTAGGTTAAGAGCCCAGGTATCACACACTGCAGCCATTCACCCTGGTAAGCCCTCATTTGCAAGTAATTGACGAAAAACGAAATTCAGAATTTTCTGTGATACTCAGTTACGTTAAGAAAAGGTGCATAACGTAGTGTGGCTACGCATTGTAATGGGTAGGATAACAGATTCGCATGCAGTACTTTGTGGGTTCGAATTTCATGTTTTTTTATTTTTCGATCTTTATCGTAATTAGCTTGGATTATTAGTTTTGTTAAAGTAATTGGTTTAAATGTAATTTTTTATTTCTGTTCCTTATCACATCATTTTAATCACCGTATGAACTTTGTAATTTGTTTCATTTTTTCTTTATAACATTCTTTTTCGAATAGGAAGTTTTGTGAATATGAATTTTAATACAGTTACCTATTACAAAGTCTAAGCACTTGAAAATGCTGATGTATTGTTTAAAAGGCAAAAGATGAAATAATCTGTCTATATTTGTGCAATGGTGTGAAAAACGTATTTTTGTTACCAGATTTGCGATTTTTTTTGCACAGTAACTGTCATACAAACATTTAAAATATAACCTAAATACCTGTTGCACTACGGACAAAATAGCGCGGTTGAAAATTTAAATAAAAGACGGGTTTATAAGTAAAACTAAATTCAGGCAAAATGAGGAACAGGTATAATGAACGCAATAATGGGGACGAAACAATAGGGTGATAAAACAAAAGAGATTAAATCGAAATTAATACATGAATTTGATTAGAAACTCATGAACAAAGATTTCAAGTGGAGAAAGAATGGCAGGACGAAAAATGAGAGCAGATGAAGAAGTTATTATGGACAAAGGAATGGAGTTAAAAAATTATATTTAAATCAATTAGATGAATAAAAATGATGATCAACGTCGTTTCGATAATGATTTGAAAATAAAAAGAAACTTAGCGCTCCTCTTGAGAGTCAAACCCGTAACCTCCTGCATGCAAAGCTGTTATTGTATCCATCAGTCATTTCGATAAAGATTTGGAAATAAAAAGAAAACTTAGTGCACCTGATGAGAGTCGAACCCATAACCACCTGCATGCAAAGCTGTTATTGAACCCATTACACCATGCAACCGCGCTATGTATTGAAACTTCTTGCCGCTATTATCACATAAAATTCTTAATTTTTTTTCGTTAGTTACTCTCCTATGAGGGCCCACTAGTGTGAATGGTTGCAGTGTGTGATACCTGGGCTCTTAAGATACTTCATCGTATATACAGTTTCAAAAGCTCGAACGCACCTTGTAAGTGTGCCATCTACTATGATCCCTATGTCAACAGCGTTGTGCGGTGTACTGTCAGCGGAGTGTTGCTCGCCCGGCAGGGAGAGACTGCGCACGCCCCCGCCCTGTTGCAGGTGCGCTCGCTGTCGTGGGCGGACGACTACAGCCACCAGACGTGCATCAGCGAGTGCCGCCGGAACCTGCTGCTGGCGCTCTGCCACTGCGCACCCTTCTACTACCCCAGAGGTGAGCTAACCTGCGTTACGAGCTGCAGTGGGTGGACAGAAACATGCAGACACCAAACACACAACACACTACCTTGTCTAATATGTGTAGAGCTCCAGTCGTCTCGGAGTGGATAAATACAGATCCTGTATGGTTTTCAAGGGAACCGTATACCATTTTCCCTCCAAAGTTGTGGCAACGATGATGGGGGTGAATATTGATCATGCACCCTTCTTTCCAAAGTAGTGCACAAAGGCTCAATAATATTGAGATCTGTTGAGTGTGAATGCCAGAGGAGATGTGGCAATTCATTCTCGTGCTCACGACACCACTGTTCGATGATGCGAGCTGTGTGGACAGGGACCCTGTCGTCCTGGAACGCAGCATCACCATTGGGAAACAAACATGGATGAAAAGGTAGAGCCTACCGTCATGTTAGCTCGTCCTCTCTATAGATCCTTCACAGCTTCCCGTTTGCTTTAAATTTTGCACGAGGCGTTTCGGGAAATGATTTTCAGTGCTCTATATCATTCGTTCGTGATATTTTAGATGTTTGACGTGCTGCATTGTTCTGTTTTCATTCGATTTTCTCTTGGTCCAATTATGCAGAGACTCATACATATAGTAATTTTTGAGAACATTTCTCTTAGAGTACAACCGCTTTATTATTACTTAACATTGAACATGAGCAGTAACAACCGCAAGAAACTCTCTTTATGAGGTTAGCGGTTTCTGCCTGTTTTAGACCATCTTCAGACCAAACAGCGTGATAGTATGTAAGTCTGTAGGCTTTCGTGGCCGTTGTCACTGAAGTTAAAATCTTCTGGGTTATTAGGCCGCGGCATGTTTCTTCTAAAATGTTCGACGTTTCGATCCCTCTTCTGGGATCTTTCCCAGGATCTTTTGGTGTCCACTACTGTTAGAACACTGTCAGAGACTAGTGTCGCGTCCACTTATAAAGGGGGAATTTTCTGGCGTTAGTGCGGAGAAGTGATAGTATTGGTTAAAATTCATACGGCTACCATTGGTGGGCCATAGTCATAGGCTAATACAGAAGAAGGGGCATTGGTAGCTTATCTCCTGTGGATACCATTGGGGGTCATCGTCATTGGATAGAAAGGCACTATTCCACACTATGCTGGAGAAGGGTTATTGGTTGAAATGCCTGCTACCGCTATTGGTTGGTCGTCATCAGTGGATAGATTCGAACCGGACAGAGCAAGAGAGGGGGAATGTTTACCCAAAATATTATTGTCCGCCGAGGTGAATTGCAGCACGTTGTTCATGCCGCTACCACACCGCGGCCGCGTATTTACTTCCTTGATGGCGGGGAGCCACGATGCCGGAAGCCAATAGCCCCCTCTCTATTGAAATTAAATGCATTCTTAGAAATTTCAACCGCTTCTCGGACCTTTCTTCTATCGACAGTAGCGGAAAATCACGAGAACTGTGGCTCTGACATCGATTTTAATAACGTACGTGTACTGGCTAAAGAAACAAACATTTACAGAAGAAAGGTCCGAGAAGCTGTAGAAAACTGTGTGTAACGCGTAACATGTGTTACTTTTTGCAGAAGTGGATCACAAGAAAACCCAAAGAGAATAGGGCAGTGGAGCACCTCATCCATCTAAAACATCGCAAATAAATGGCATAGCACACGCAAAACACACTTGAAAATGGGAATCACTTATCAAGATGCCTCGTGCAAAATATAAATGAAAAGTAATTTGTCACTGGTAACAGAAAAAGTTATTTTATTAACAAAGCCATTAAAAATTCTACGTGAAGGAATACATTGTATACACTCAAGAATTACTTGAGTAACACACAGCAGAGGCTTTGTAAAAACTGTAACACAAGTAAATAATAGTAATGATAACACTGATAATAATAAATATGTCTTACGTAACATACCCCTACTATGTTTCTTCTCTTCTTTTTCTTTTATTTTCTGGAAAACGTTATTCCACAAGTCACGCAATGTAAATTATAATACTAACACCTTATCTTCTTTCTGAGCTCAAAATTTCACTCATTATAAGGCAATTAGACTCAGTAGTTCAGGCTACCAAATAGGAAGTTGCGGTACACAAAATGGAAACCAAACATCTTCTCTATGGCCCTAATTTCAGCTGACAGCGTGTGTCCTGTTATTTAATTATTTTCATTCTTCTGCTTTTTGTTTTGCCTTTGCCCCGCATCGGCGCAGGGTCGGCATGGTTATTAAGGGATTTAGCGCGGTTAGTTTAAGGCAGGGGTCTCCAAACTTTTTAGTCCGCGGGCCACATTGACTCCTCCACGAAGTCATAAGGGCCAAGATCTACCTAGTGGGATTAAAGCACCCTAGCACTCCATGATCACCGTAATGTAAGGCTAAAGGAAAGATGAAATCGCAAAAATCTAAGGTTGTGGGAATACCTAGCACTGAAACGAACTACGATTTTTATTTAATTACATAATTTTGATTGGTGGACGTAATTGACCGAAACTCTGGCGTATTTTACTCTGGCGAATTTCACCGAAAAAAAGTATTTCACTGCACATTCTTCACGAAAGCGTCCCGCAAAGTTTACGAAATCTCAAAATCATTGTTAGCAACACTATTACTGCAAGACGTACCAGAGGTAGTGTATGTCAACGCATTTTTATTTCAAGCGGCGCAACAATAAGTTTAGTTATGTAGTCTTGTAGCAAGTAGCAGAGTCAGAGCATATATTTGATAGTTCTGTTGCGTGATTGTGTCTATGTTGCGAGTGTCTCACGACTTTTTTAGTGTTTTATGTGTACTAGTAGGTGAGACGACGAAGTGTGGGACAATTCAAAGTTTGAATTCGAAGAGACAAGGAAAATCTGAAAATCGAAATACGTATAGCACGACTTGAGTATTTTTTCACTGTATTTTTTAGTGGAACTACAGTGTAATTGTGAGTATTTAATTTAGTAATTAAAGTACCTTAAAAATAAATTGATTGCAGTTTGTTTGGCAGACTACTCCCTAGTTTTATTAGTATTAAATAGCACAATTTTATTTTCAGGTTACAATCTTTTGTGATGTTCTGTACAAATATGGAAAAGAAACGAAAAGTTGACAGTGAATATAGAATTTTTAAGGAGCAGTGGGGATGTCAATATTTCTTGGTGGAGTCAAGCAACAAACCAATGTGTATTATTTGGATAGCCACAAGTTTAACCATGACCTTCCGCTTTTTTACAGATAGAGCTCCGACAATGTCGCGGTGTATTGTTCGCGATAGGCCTCGAAACTCAATTGTTGGCAGTATAGGTACCACGTCAAATATTTGGCGGGCCAGAAACCGGGGATGTCCCGCCAGCTAACGCGGGCCGGTTTGCCGGCCCTCGTGGGCCGGTTTCGGCCCGCGGACCGTTTTTGGAGACCCCTGGTTTAAGGGGTCGCAGGATGCCCTTCCTGTTGCCAAGCCGCTACCCCCAAGAACGGAATACGTGTGTGTCTACCGCAACTGTCTGCTTGCAGTGTTGCTCGTGTGAAAGCGAGGGAAAGTTTTCTAAATGTTTGGGAATCGTATAACTGAGGCGGGACTTGGATACCAGCCCGATATTCACGGAGTGGAACGGGGGAAACGGCCTAAAAAAACATCCACGCTGGCGGCACACCGACCCTTGTTAATCCGCCGGGCGGATTCTACCCTATGCCGGCCCACCTCCCCGTCCCGGAAGCGGCAAATTAACACGCATGGCTATCTGGGCTGGATTTCTGTGTGTATATAGTGTTCCATTATGAAATAATGTGTATATAGCATGTGCAGTTTTTTCAGTGTCTGGTGGTGGGAAATGAACGAACAGCGTATTACTAGCCTTTTACATTACTAATCGTAGGCCGGCCGGAGTGGCCGTGCGGTTCTAGGCGCTACAGTTTGGAACCGAGCGACCGCTACGGTCGAAGGTTCGAATCCTGCCTCAGGCATGGATGTGTGTGATGTCCTTAGGTTAGTTAGGTTTAATTAGTTCTAAGTTCTAGGCGACTGATGACCTCAGAAGTTAAGTCGCATAGTGCTCAGAGCCATTTGAACCATATAAACTAATCGTAAATAACTGCTTTGAAAAACAGTATCGTACACGAGGGGTAAATCAGACGAGGTAGCACTGCTTTAAAAAGACTGGCCTTGTACTCGGAGGGATGGAGGTTCCAGTCTTCATCCGGCCATTATGAGTTATGTTGACAGTCGTTTACTTCAGACAAATGGTGGGATGGTTCCTACTACCGGTCACATAACTAGACCTGCAAGTATGTAAATTCCTGTATATATTAACTATATTATTTGCGTTGTTCTTAAATTGTAATACCGTAACACGTCCAGTAACCTCGTAAAAGTAATCCACGAATAAATAAAATTAATACTTGTACTACTCCCACAAGTAAGTCCGAAGCATACAGCGATTGATCTATGAAGCACGGTACTGTAATCACAAATATATGTGGGCTGTGGCAGGGTTTCGCGGTGGTCAGCCAAGTGGACCAAGCGACGTCGCAAGTTTGGCCGCCGACGGAATGCGTTTCGCTGTGGGCAGGGTTGCAAGTACGACACACTACGGGACGAGGCTTTATTCGAGTGCCATACTCAGTGCGCTCTCTGAACCGAAGCTGCCAGTGAAGAACGGGGAACAACCTGAGAGTGGGGCTGATTCTGTTTGGTAAACCATTTAGGTGTATATTGAATATACACTGAAGTGCCAAAGAAACTGGTATACGCATGCGTATTCAAATACAGATGTATGTCGACAGGTATAATACGGCCCTGCAGTCGGCAACGCCTGTATAAGCCAACAAGTGTCTGGCGCAGTTGTTAGATCGGTTACTGCTGCTACAATGGCACGTTATCAAGCTATAAGTGAGTTTCAACGTGGTGTTATAGTCGGCGCACGAGAGATGGGACACAGCATTTCCGAGGTAGTGATGAAGAGGCGGTGTTCCCGTACGATCATTTCAAGAGCGAATCGTGAATATCAGGAATCCGGTAAAACATCAAATCTTCGACATCGCTGTGGCAGGAAGAAGGTCCTGCAAGAATGTGACAAACGACGATAGAAGAGAATCGTTCCACGTGACAGAAGTGCAACTCTTCCGAAAATTACTGCAGATTTCAGTGCTGGACCAACAACAAGTGTCAGTGCGCGAACTATTCAACGAAACATCATCGATATGGGCTTTCGGAGCCGAAGGCCCACTTGTGTACCTTTGATGACTGCACGACACACAGTCTTAAGCCTCGCCTGGCCTGTCAACACCGACAATCGACCGTTGACGACTGGAAACATGTTGCCTCGTCGGACGAGTCCCGTTTCAAATTGTATCTAGCGAATGAACGTGTACGGGTATGGAGACAAGCTCATGAATCCATGGACCCTGCATGTTAGCAGGGGACTGTTCAAGCTGGTGGAGGCTCTGTAATGGTGTGGGGCGTGTGCAGTTGGAGTGATATGGGACCCCTGATACGTCTAGATACGACTCTGACAGGCGACACGTACGTAAGCATCCTGTCTGATCACCTGCATCCATTCATGTCCATTGTTCTTTCCGACGGACTTGGAGAATTCCAGCAGGACACTGCTACAGAGTGGCTCCAGGAACATTCACGTATGTTAAAACACTTCCGCTGCCCAGCAAACTCCGTAGACATGAACAATATTGAGTATATCTGGGATGCCTTGCAATGTGCTGTTCAGAAGACATCTCTACCCCCTAGTACACTTACCGATTTATGGACAGCCCTGCAGGATTCATGGTGTCAGTTGTTTATTGGTATTCTGAAAATTCGTATGTCGCATATCGAAATCAAAGTCCGCATAGATCAGCCCTGTTGTGAAATACGCGAAAGTTCATTTAATTTTTGCTACACTCAAACTCCTCCCGAACAGGCCATGAAGGCCCAAACGTACTGACCGGCCGCCGTGTCATCCTCTGCCCACAGGTGTCACTGGATGCGGATACGGAGGGGCATGTGGTCAACACACCGCTCTCCCGGCCGTATGTCAGTTTCCGAGACCGGAGCCACTACTTCTCAAACAAGTAGCTCCTCAGTTTGCTCACAAGGGCTGAGTGCACCCTGCTTGCCAACAGCACTCTGCTGACCGGGTCACCCATCCAAGTGCTAGCCCAGCCCGACAGCGCTTAACTTCGGTGATCTGACGGGAACCGGTGTTACCACTGCGGCAAGGCGGTTGGCTTAATGTTTGATGCTTGTAAAATATTTAGTATTACAGCGTACACTTCCGGCCTGACTCGTCGAAATCGTCTTCTGGAAAAAAGAATATTACTTTTGGTCAGGGCGTCAATGATATAGATGCAAATGATTTTTTTATTGACATTTGCCCCTCCCGTTACTACTCCGTGGATTCGCACATTTGTATATCTGATCTGATTCGTATTTCAAGAACATGAGGTGCTGAAATGCGTCTGGGTTTGTAATTTGCTGTGCTTCGGCGAACGAAGTTGCTGTTGTGATAGTAAGAGCATGAGCTAGTTGCCTTGGAAAAATACACTACTGGCCATTAAAATTGGTACACCAAAAAGAAATGCAGATAATAAACGGGTAATCATTGGACAAATATATTATACTAGAACTGACATGTGATTACATTTTCACGCAATTTGGGTGCATAGATCCTGAGAAATCAGTACCCAGAAGAACCACCTCTGGTCATAATATCGGTCTTGATACGCCTGGGCATTGAGTGAAACAGAACTTGGATGGCCTGTACAGGTACAGCAGACCACGCAGCTTCAACACGATACCACAGTTCATAAAGAGTAGTGACTGGCGAATTGTGACGAGCCAGTTGCTCGGCCACCATTGACCAGACGTTTTCAATTGGTGAGAGATCTGGAGAATGTGCTGGCCAGGGCAGCAGTCGAACATTTTCTGCATCCAGAAAGGCACGTACAGGACGTGCAACATGTGGTTGTGCATTATCCTGCTGAAATGTAGGGTTTCTCAAGGATCGAATGAAGGATAGATCCACGGGTCCTAACACATCTGAAATGTAGCGTCCACTGTTCAAAGTGCCATCAATGCGAACACGAGGTGACCGAGACGTGTAAACAATGGCACCCCATACCATCACTCCGGGTGATACGCCAGTATGGTGATGACGACTACATGCTTCTAATGTGCGTTCACCGCGATGTCGCCAAACACGGATGCGACCATCAGATGCTGTAAACAGAACCTGGATTCATCCGAAAAAATGATGTTTTGCCGTTCGAGCACCCAGGTTTATCGTTGAGAACATCATCGCAGGCGCTCCTGTCTATGATGCAGCGTCAAGGGTAACCGCAGCCATGGTCTCCGAGCTGATAGTCAATGCTCCTGCAAACGTCGTCGTACTGTTCGTGCAGATGGTTGTTGTCTTGCAAACGTTCCCATCTGTTGACTCAGGGATCGAGACGTGGGTGCACGATCCGTTCCAGCCATGCGGATAAGATGCCTGTCATCTCGACTGCTAGTGATACGAGGCCGTTGGGATCCAGTAGGCGTTCCGCATTACCCTCCTGAACCTACCGATTCCACGTTCTGCTAACAGTCATTGCATCTCGACCAACGCGAGCAGCAATGTCGAGATACGATAAACCGCAATCGCGATAGGCTACAATCCGACCTTTATCAAAGTCGGAAACGCGATGGTACGCATTTCTCCTCCTTACACGAGGCATCACAACAACGTTTCACCAGGAAACGCCGGTCAACTGCTGTTTGTGTATGAGAAATCGGTTGGAAACTTTCCTCATGTCAGCACGTTGCAGATGTCGCCACCGGCGCCAACCTTGTGTGAATGCTCTGAAAAGCTAATCATTTGCATATCACAGCATCTTCTTCCTGCCGGTTAAATTTTGCGTCAGTAGCATGTCATCTTCGTGGTGTAGCAATTTTAATGGCCAGTAGAGTTAAAAAAAGAAAAAAAGGAATGTAAGTCAGGCAGATGGCGAAATAATCTTCAAATCATACACACATCAAAAACGTTTTGCATCACCGCAGTTCCCAGAACTCCTGAAGATAGACACTGACTGTGGATATTGTATCACAGATACAGTCCCTTTGACTGTTCAGAGATGTCACTAAACCCGCCCAAAGATGTAAACAACCATACATGAGCAGCGCCTGTTAGACGGAGGCCGCGCGGAGTGGCCGTGTGGTTTGAGGCGTCATGTCACGGACTGTGCAGCCCCTCCCGCAAGAGGTTGGAGTCCTCCCTCGGGCATGTGTGTGTGTGTGTGTGTGTGTTGTTCTTAGCATAGGTTAGCTTAAGTTAGTTTAAGTAGTGCGTAAGTCTAGGGACCGATGACCTAAGCAGTTTGGTCCCTTAGGAATTCACACACATTTGAACATTTTTGAACATTAGAGGACGGGGTCCGACAGCCGACCAGTTCCAGTCTTTCCACCAGGAAGAAGGTGCACGGTTCCTGTTGTCTGTAGTTGAACCATGCCTAGACGGTCAATACCGCGGTTCACTCTTGTCCGCATTATTTCTTTGTGCCACGAAGGGCTCTCAACAAGGGAAGTGTCCAGGCGTCTCTGAGTTAACCAAAGCGATGTTGTTCGGACATGGAGGAGATACAGAGACACAGGAACTGTCGATGACATGCCTCGTTCAGGGCTACTACTGCTATGGATGACCGCTATCTACGGATTATGGCTCGGAGGAATGCTGACAGCAACGCCACCCTGTTGAATAATGAATGCTTTTCGTGCAGCCACAGGACGTGTTACGACTCAAACTCTGCGCAATAGGCTGTATGATGCGTAACTTCACTCCCGACGTCCATGGCAAGGTCCATCTTTGCAACCACAACATCATGCAGAGCGGTACAAATGGGCCCAACAACATGCCGAATGGACCGCTCAGGATTGGCATCACGTTATCTTCACCGACGAGTGTCGCATATGCCTTCAACCAAGACGATCGTCGGAGATGTATTTGGAGGCAATCCGGTCAGGCTGAACGCCTTAGACACACTGTCCAGCGAGTGCAGCAAGGTGGAGGTTTCCTGATGTTATGGGAGGCATTACGTGGGACCGACGTACGCCGCTGGTGGTCATGGAAGGCTCCGATACGTGAATGCCATTCTCCGACCTATAGTGCAACCATATCGGCAGCGTATTGGTGAGGCATTCGTCTTCATGGACGACAATTCGCGCCTCCATCGTGCACATCTTGTGAATGACTTCCGTCACGATAACGACATTGTTCGACTAGAGTGACCAGCATGACCAGACATGAAGCCTACCGAACAATCCTGGGATAGATTGAAATGGGCTGTTTATAGACGACGTGACCCACGAAGTACTGTGGGGGATCTACGCCGAATCGCCGTTGAGGTGTGGGACAGTCTGGACCAACAGTGCCTTGATGAACTTGTGGAAAGCATGCCACGACGAATACAGGCAAGCATCAATGCAAGAGGACGTGCTACTGGATATTAGAGGTACCGGTGTGTACAGCAATCTGGACCACCACCTCTGAGGGTTTCGGTGTGTGGTGGTACAACGTACAATGTGTGGTTTTCATAAGCAATAAAAAGGGCGAAAATGATGTTTATGTTGATCTCTGTTCCAATTTTGTGTAGAGCTTCCGGAACTCTCGGAACAGAGATGATACAAAACTTTTTTGATGTGTGTATATTCGGCAAATGCCTTCAGAATGTTAATGCACTGACCACTGCATATGCACGTTACTGAACGGACTAGCAATCTGCTGAACAGTAACAGTTTTGTTTTCGTGTTGCAGAAAGAGAAGGAATTCGTGTTTGCGGCTTGCAGGACGCCGCTTGTATCGAGCATCACCAGGGTGAGTTTGTATTGTATTTTCTTTCCTCAAAATGTCATATTAGTATCATACTCATGCGTTCAGATTTCTTCTGTTTTACAGCAATTCTTTCCTTTCTAAAAGTCGAACTGACGGAAAAAGTAAATATCCCTTTGTTATGTAATTATTTTAAGTTCTCCGCTGTTGCCGTTAATCTAAGTTCGAAGCAAACACTCGAACTATATCGAAACGATAGCTTCAGAATGTAGGCTCATTGTTCATCAACACTTTAATTTTCAACTAATACCAGTTGTTACTGATGTAACATAACACAGAATTGCTCGAAATTACTCATCTCTTTTCATATCGCCGTTTTTATTTATCCAGTCAATTTGTATTGTGCCAAACCCTTTCCAAGTTTCATACATCTATGATTTATAAATGTGCAGACTGAAGCAACGAATGAAAATTTGTACCAAGGCCTGATTTGAGCTCAGGTCTGCTGCTCACAAGGCAGATGCACTAACCACTACGCCACTCTGGCATAATGGCTCAGCAGAACTCCATCGACTGCCGTAGCATGCCTCCCCACTCAATCCAAATTCCCATTCACGCCTCAACCCATACGGTATTCCCGCTTAACTCGGAGCGCACTGCAGAGGCTCTTCAGCTGCATTGGTTTATCACATCAGCATCGAAGAAACGGGGGATTCTGCCTGAAACCCAGGCATAGGTGCTTTAATCAACTGACTCAGTATGTCTCCAGACCTTTTCAAATCTCAATCATTTATGATGTATGTATATGCAGACTTAAGTGACGAATGAAAATTTGTACGAAAGTCAGGATTCGAAGTACCTACCCCTGGGTTTCGGGCAGGATCCCCCATTTCATTCGCTGCTGAGGTGCTATTCAAATACAGTTGGAGAGCCTTTGCAGTGCTGTTTGAGTTTAGTAGGAATGGCAAGTGGACTGAGATGAGTACAGGAATTTGGACTGAGGAGGGAGGCGTGCTAGACTAGTCTGTACAACTGTGCACAGCCAATGTGCCAGGGTGGCGTAGTGCTCAGCGCAACTGCCTGGTGAGCAGGAGACTTGAGTTCGAATCCTGGGCCTGGCACAGCTTCTCATTTTTCGCTTCAGTCTGCATGTATACATCATGAATGTTCTTACTTACATTTACTTTATTACCATACTTGGTGTAATTCACGTTTTTACAATTAACTCCACTTTTAGAAATTATCCCCAGAATTTATTGAATGTCATGATCATGTCTTGTCCGATTGGTTCGTTGGAGCTACCATCCAATGTGGGCTATTTACCTCCCGCCGGAGGTTCAAGTGCTCCCTCGGGCACGGGTGTGTGTATTGTTCTTAGGATAAGTTAGTTTAAGTAGTGTGTAAGTCTAGGGACAGATGACCTCAGCAGTTTAGTCTCTGAGGAATTCACACACATTTGAACAATTGTGGGCTATTTATATTCCAGTGTGAGACTCAAAAGTCGTTCTGAAATGCCACAAATGAGGAATTCTCTATCCCTCGTGGGATAATCTTTTATTGTCAGCTTCCACGCAGCTGTCGTTTCCATCTTGGACCGTCTGGAGATTTTGTACTGGGAGAAGTATACGTTCGGCTATGGCAGTGGTGCGAATTTGAGAGCGCCATCGCATCACTTTCAATAAAGTTCACTTGCTCTTTATGGTAAAACATCTTGCCGTATGGACAGTCTGCTGTCATGCGACATTACCGTGTCTAAATAGCTACACTGGTATCTGAACTATCCGCAACATGTATAGTGATGACCGACATCTTCTGTGCGCTTTACTGACCCCCTACCCCCTCCTTAAATATGGCTGCGAAGTCCAACGAGATGCGATTTCACACTAAACCCGTGTGCTGCGGTTGCGTGGATCAAATGCTTAGCACCACTCATTGTTACTTTAAGCCAGTCTGTGTCTTTTGCAGCTTCTCAAGATGAAAGGGAAGCTGTAGCCTCTCATTGCGTTTCTCAAACCTCCTTTTGCCACCTCGAAGAAAAAGGGGGTGAATTATTGTCGAACAGTACAGATAACAACGCTAGTGATCAGAATTTTCTTCAGTACTTTGTGTGATCCTCTCAAGTATCTTAGTTTAGACGACTTGGTTTCAGACGTTGTGATGTGTTTTTCCAGGTGAGTTGGCGCGCATGCGATTCCACACGTCAGGTGGAGACCACGTCGGGAACGGTGGAAGAGGTCGGGAGTCGTCGGATCCAACCGCCAGCTGCGTGTGCCTGCCCCAGTGCTCCGACAAGTTCTACTCTGCCACCGCCGAGAAGGTCGTTCTCACCCCGCAGCTCTTCAACTCGTCCCTCGTCCTGTGAGTCTGCACGTACATATGTACGTGAGCCGTGCACGGCTCCTGTTCATGCCATTTATCGTTTGTCATCTTCTACTACGGTACTGCCGCCTCGTTTTCTTATTCCATTTACTCGCGTCACTAACTTCCTGCCTTACTTGCCTGTGAGTGGCAGCGGCAGAGCGTATCGATAGTGCACTGTCGTACCATCTCTGGAGAGACCGATAATATCCCCGGGCCGTCGTGCGTCTGGAAGTCGGTTGAAGACGGACCAGCAGTGCAGTCGGAACGCAGCAGCACGGAAGTTCAGTCGGGCACGGAGCAGCAGTCGGGTACCAAGCTGGCAGTCAGTAGCAGGCGGGTCCGCACGGTGCAAGACGCAGACGGAAGGCCGTTGGTCGGCCGGTCGGCTGGTCGTCGGATGGTGACATGTGGACTGCTGAGCACTGGCGAAGGTGGGCTGCCGTTGGTCGTTTGCTCGGCCGGTCGTCTCAGCCGACGATGTCTTGGAACCTCGGGACGAACACCATTTTCCGAGTTGGGATGTGGTTGGACATTGTTGTTGGATCTGGCCATTGGAAATCGGTCAGATTGTCGGTCGGTTGTGAACCGTCCCTAGGTCGTGTTGCCTCCTGATTAAGAGGTTGTCGGTCTGGCTGCCTGTCTCATCTAAGCGTGCGTTAGTGTTATTTCCCAGGCCGACCCTTGGAACCTTCTGAGCGCCGCTCCTTCTGTTTTACATAGTGATTTCCTTTTATTTTTAAGTACTGTGTGTGGCCTTCAGTCGAGGTTTAGCTTATTTAAATTGCAAGGCTGTTCTTTTAGGCCTTAAGCCGTAAAATTGTTTTCTGCATGGTGTGTGTGGCCTTCAGCCGAGTTTTAATCTCTCTGAAACTAAAAATTCAAAATTTTGGTCTTGCCCTTAAGTCATAACATTGTTATTCTTTAGTATGAGCCGAGTTTTACATGAAATATCTTAAGCTAAGGCCCTCAGCCTTTTTAAATTAAAAGCTCTTCTTCCTAGCCTTTAACCCGTTAAATTGTTTTGTTGATATGCGGCCTTCAGCTGAGTTTTCAGGTTATTTAGAATTAACTTTGAAAATCTTTGTTTTGGCCTTAAACCGTAACACTGTTCTTGCTTAATGTGAGGCCTTCAGCCGAGTTCTATGAGAGAGAGTTAAGCTAAGGCCTTCAGCCTATTTTTATTGAAGTAAAAGAAGTGAAACTTCCAGAAGAACTACTGTACCTCAGTTCCTTGCTTAGGCCTTGGGCCTTGGATTTTCGTATGTGGCCTTTAGCCGATTTAAATTAAATCTCAGGAGCTCTTACGTTAAATCCCTGAGAGTTTTTTAATTCTTGCTTATGCTATTGTGTGTTTTAAGTAATAAAATTTATATGTTGAGTGTAACTGGCAGCAACTTATTTTGGCCCCTTTGCACGCCCGCTCTGTCCTGCTAGATCAGGGATTTCAATACATGTACGATTTTTATACATACACTTTCGGAAAAAAATTAGTACTCCCTTTCAGAGGTTTCTAATTCACTCTAAATTTATTGTTGCAACAGTGCATATGGAGTTCATGAAATGATTACGTTTCCAAATCCATAGAGTAAACTGTTATGAGGTACCAGGTATCGACCCAAGATGCAACATCCGTATTAGTACGTGGTGTAGCCTCCACGGGCGGCAATGCAGGTGCTGACTCTGGGATTCAGTCGATAGTACAGATGGTGAATACTGTCCTGGGATACATTATGCCACGCCTGCTCAATCTGTTCACGTTGTTAGTTGACGTGTCGCACGAGTCACTTCTTATCCCATTATATATCACACGTGTTCAACTGGAGACAAGTCCGGAGGTCGTGCTGGTCAGGGAAGCTTCTGATGCCTTCAGACCATCTTGAGTTTCAGTAGCAGTGTGTGAGCGAGCATTATCCTGTTGGAACAACTCATAACGTTCCTGTTGCAAGAATGACAAACGAACCGGTCTAACAACATTCGAGGGCTGGTTAGCGTCCCTCCAGAAGCAGCAAAGGTGAACAAGAGTCATAACTTTTCGCACTGTAGACCGTAAGGCTTGGGGTGGGCCAGTGTGTTGGAGGAAAGCATTCTACGAGACAGCGTTCATCAGGCCTACGTCGTGCACGCAAACGAACATCACTTGTGTGCAGGCAGAACCTGCTTTCATCGCTGACGACCACGGCGCGCCATTCCATCTTCCAAGTGATCCTCTGGTAGCACTTGTCGATCCGAACTGTGCACGCCGATGGTGTGGCGCGAGTGGAAGATAGGCTAGAGTTGTGCGTGCCCGTAGTCCCACTGCTAATAACTGGTTCGCAACAGTTCGTGTTTACACGTCTCAGCACACAAGCCCTCTTATCTGTGCTGTGGTAGCTGTGCGATCTGCCACTGCTGCCCTTACTATACGATGATCCTGGTAGACGTCTGTGCTGCGTGGACTCCAAAACCTCGTCTACGGCAGAACGTCCTCGTGGCCGTTGATACCAGCGCGTCCAACTTGTGTGGCAGTTCTCCGAAAGGACCGTCCCGTCAATAGGAAGGCCACAATTTGTTCCCTTCCAAACTAGCTCAGTTGGCTGTAGGAAGCATGAGTGCATCTCTGTGGCACGGTCGCCTGCTCTCTCCACACTTTCGCAACACAGTCTTCTGGCATTCCCTATTAAAGAGTAGACAGTGATGGTACGCTGTTAGCTACGCCACAATGCTATCTGTTGGCGGACGACGTTGAAACCATTACAGTACTTCTACTATCTCCCAGGTGGCATATTCCGTCATCGGATCAAAATCAATATCATCTTTCCAGGTGTGCCAATATTTTTTCTGGTAGTGTATTTGACGTGCAAAATTTACCGTGTTTTCAGTAACTTCGGCTAGAAGATTGAAAGTTCCTTTCGAAGGTACCCACCACTTCTAGTCACTTTACGGAAACCGTTCTTATTTTGGTGCGTCAGAGAACTATCGGGATCTTTTCGATTATTGGTTTCCTGTCTTTCCTGTGCTCATCATTTTATTGCGATGCTCACTTTTCCTTTTTTCTGACCTTGTTCCTTGATCTTCCCGTACTAGGAAATATTCCTCATTTTCCATTAACCAACAAATTAATTACTGAAAAAAGAAAGACCTATTAGCCACGGTCGATTTTCTTGATGTGAAATGACAGGGAATTGTATTTTTTGTTGTGCCAGTGCTCTGTATTCTTTATCGCTGCTCAGAAAATAAATGAGGTGATGCTGTGCACATTCAGTGATTCCTTGGAAGGGAAGCATGGCAGTTACATCTTTACCTAAACTTCCGTTTCTTATATTTTTTAATTATAAATGGATTACACTTCTCCGACACATTTTCTGTCAGACGTTACAAATGATGTGAAACAGTCACAATTTACATTCCTTCGAATAAAAATGTTTGTGACGTGACTCTTTCTTGGCTTTTTCCTGTTTTATTACATTTGGATGTTTATTCCTATGAAACAATTTGTTCTTGATCTATTCGTTGGTGTTTTTCCTACTTTAGGCTACTCATCTTGAGGTCACAGGTCTCGTATCCGTTTCTGTTTACAAATTTGTCCTTGGTCGGGACCCCCCTTGAGCAAAAACAATTTTCTCTTCTTTTATCCACACAAATTTTGGTGATGTAACTGTATTATCAGCGGGATTTTACTTCCTTTTTGTTAAACAATACGAAAAATGCTTTTACGACCCGTACAAATATAAACTGAATTTCTTATGTGAGTATTCATAACTTATAAAACAGACAAGAC
This sequence comes from Schistocerca americana, assembly GCF_021461395.2. Taxonomy (NCBI): domain Eukaryota; kingdom Metazoa; phylum Arthropoda; class Insecta; order Orthoptera; family Acrididae; genus Schistocerca; species Schistocerca americana. The sequence continues at coordinate 166,155,712 of NC_060124.1, forward strand.
TTTTTATATATACCGTAGTTCTTGGGGTTTTTAATGTTTTAATTTACAGTTGTTTTCTTTTTACCATTTGTCATCTGTAGCCATATACAATGTACAGAAGTTATTTACAGAGAAAATTTACAAGTGGAGATGTAATGATAAGGATTACATGAATTAGTCCTGTGTTGGAGACTGTATGTTTGTATGTGTGTGGCTGTTTTTGTGTCTGTATATTCAAATTTTCACTTACTTTTTTTGCTAACGTAGTTTTGTAAACCGTGACAGTGAAAGTAAAAATTGTAGTTTTTCTCAGTGAAGATAAAGAAATTACAAAAAATTAATTCTTATAAGAAAGGTTTTTCAAGGTATGTACATAGAAAGAGATATTCTGTTCAAGTTTAAAGATGTTGCACCCGAGATAATCATGTCAGTACCACATTTAATTGTCTACGGGGTTACATTATTACTCTACTACACACCATTAATCAGTAAGTGAAATCAAATTAAGTGGAAGTATTATCAAAAACCAGTTACAAGTTAAAAAACCTTTTAAAATAGAAGTTGAAGGCAACTAACAGAAATTTCCATTTTCAAGACAGGGAACGTTTTTAAGACATTGAAGAGCTCAGTTCATTTGAAAACGTCACTTGTTCCACGGTAGAAGACATTTCGTTTCGAAATGCAAGTCGTGCATGACTGACGAAGTATGGCTTAACTGTCCACACGCTATGTAACTAGTTGTAAAAATATGCAGAATGTTACTCATCACTGAAACTCTGTAATTGAAGAATTAAAAGTATCCTCCAAATACATTTAATATATTACATAGCAATAGAACACATAGGACTCGTAATATTTGCAAACGCAACCTGATGTCTCACAAGAATACAAATAGCAGAAAATGCTGCAAACTGCTTATGGCACCGATCAGGAAACATCATGTGTTCCTAGGTACACTGTCTTCCAGGTACAGCAATCTCCCTATGGTGAATATTAGTAGTCATACAACAATGTCTTGGGTACACCCGGAGTTCTTTCACGTATGAAGATTTCTCTCCGTTAAGAATAACGTGCTGAGACCTCTTAAAGCCGATCACAGAATTCGTCTATTCCGTACGCTCATATTTCTTTCATTAGATGGCGGCTCGGAACTGAACGCCTTCCTTCAGTCAAGGAAGACGGCATCAAACTGGGCGCCTGTATCTATTGCTTTCTGGATCTCGTGGACGAACAGATGGAGCTGGGTTTCACTCAATAAACGTTTCCGGAATTCATGTTGACTTCTACAGAGGAGATTTTCAATAAACATCACATAACACGCGAGCATAAGATGTGTTCTAAAATTCGACAACAGAATGACGCCTGTGACAGGAGTCTGTAGATTTCTGCGTCTGTTCGACGGTATTGCTCTGTGCACTTTTTCAGTGAGTAGAAGCCTTCTGTTCTCCCAGCGACCGAGGACCTACAGCAGACTGTTGCCAGAATAAGAGCACGTTGTTTCACACTATGTAGAGTCGTATCGAAATCCCATCAGTTCCTGTCATCTGTGCTATGCCAAGCGATTTCAGCTGATATTTGCTCACGCAGTTATTTACTTCGACATCTGTCATTTTGACGTTCGTGCGACGACTGAAAAGTGAAACCGCAGTACTCTCTTGCCCGGTGAAATGATTTTAGAAAAAAAAATAGGTTTGTTTATAAATAACTCATCTGCTACCAGTCACGATTTTTTTTTATTTTTCTCACGACGCATTTCAGGAAATGATTCCAATTTTTAAGTGAGTTTTTTGTGTTTGTCATGTCATTCCTATGTGACGTTGTTGATGTGTGAGATAGAAATGACATAACAAACACAAAAACGCACTTGAAGAAGGGAATCATTTACCGGAACGCGTCGTGAGAAAAAGAAAAAAAGAAAATCGTGACTGGTAGCAGATGAGTTATTTATAAAGAAACCTATTGTTTTCACAGTCGCAGGCTTTCAGAACCATTTATAATGGATCAAATAAGATTTTAGAAAAAAGGGATTTAGTACTTCGGGCTTCACTCTGTCAGCCTCTGTTTCCATGCCGTTAAGGCACGGAGAAGTTGGACAGATCTCTTAATGATTTAACGTAAGACCAAAATCAGTTAGGGTTTTCGGACAGGTCAACAGACAGAGTTTTATTTTCGAATCTGTTTTAGGCTTCACGCACCGCTCTCCATCTGCTAATTACGTTTTTTCGTAGTTTTGTTTATCCATGAGGTTTTGGTTACGTTTAAATCTGCGCTGAAGCTCTCTTTGCTTTCGGAGCAGCTTTCTGACACGGCTCCCGAACCGTAGCGGGTCATTCCCACCCCTCACAATTTTGCTCGGCGTACATTTGTCTAAGTTGTCTAGTCAATACTCTTCAACTTTGTCCATTTATACACGTTATTTTCAGTCTCAGAGAAGAATGTTTTGCTCTGATTGCTCAGGTTAACTGTAAGGTCTTTCTCGGTCTTCTTCTTTTTCTGGTTTCATCCGGATTTCTGGTGAGCGTTATGGAAGGTGGCCTGTTCACCGGCATCCAGGCTTAACGCGCAACCCAGTGTAGCCACAGGTGCATTACTCGGCCGATACTATCGTATTTCCTTATTCTCCATTCCAGTAGGTTTTCGTTCACATTGGGTCGATGATTTTCACTTGATTCAGTACTAAAAGTCTCTCATCGACTTCCTAATGAGTAATCTCAGATCCGTAAAGCAAAAAAGACATAGTGACTGGCTGATAGAAGCAGGTTTTGAGATTTGAGGAGACGGATCTTTATTTATTTATTTATTTATTTCAAAGACTGCCACAAAAAACAGACTTTGAATTCTATATGTATTTTATCATTTTTAAGAAGGCTTCCTAATTATTTAAAACTGTTGGCTGTTGTAGACGAGCTACAGACGGCTGTCTATAGAGTGTGGAGCTGCTAGATTAACTGATCAAATAATTTTCGGGTTCTTCTTCAGTTTCATGTAGACCCACTTTCAAAGGAACTGTATAACAGTTTTCCGTAAGACTTTTGAAATCTTCTGTTGAGAAGATTTTAAGTACTTCACCATTTGCGTGAGCAAACCTACAGGTGGATGCAACATTTGGGTCGATGATTTTCACTTGATCCAGTCCTAAAAGTCTCTCATCGACTTCCTCTTGAGTAATCTTTTGTGTTTCGTTTTCATGACTTTTCTGTCAAGTTATATCCAAGGTGATATTTAAGGCGAAATGGATTTTTCCTGATTTGACTCCATCGTAAACTCTGAATTTCTTTGCCACAGTCGTCTTCATTCTGTAGGATGTATATATTTGTAACAATATGATGAATTTTGTGGGGAATTTGCATTTCGTTGACGATATTTATTAATTTTTGGTGATTTATGGCGTTATACAACATTTTGTGAGATACGCAAAGAAACTGACATCTGTATTAAGTTCTATTGTCTATTATTGCCCCAGATGTGATTAAGTAATGTTTTATAGAAATGTTCTTTCGAAAGCAACAATGATAGTCTGTAATTAGTTCTGATCTCTTCTGGGGACACGCGGAAAATGTTTTGTATGTAACCTCCAGAAAGCAAATGGTCTGCAATTGCTACAAACAAAGGCCTCAGTTTTCTTTTTCGTGCGGAGCTGACAATTTCCATAAAATATTTTGTTCTGCAATACGTTAATCGCCTTTTCTATACCCGACAGCGGTGGAGGTTTGACTCCTGATCTGCCGTGTCTGGGCACAGAAATTAAAAAGAAGCTGCCTGTTTTTGCAGTTGAGAACATCAAACAAAAAATTCACCGACTTTTTAGTGATTTAGTTCTTGACTGTTAATATGCTACCTTGCTTACTCTAACCAAAGTGGCTCTCTTTTGTCAAAATTATTTGTAGTTATCCTAAGACCTTGCTGCGTTTTTTTGGTTTTATTATATTAAAAAAAAAACAATCTCGTTAGGACTGCCATGAAATCACATCATTTGCTGGTATCTTAGGGGCTATCGTGTTTCCCTGCGTATACTAAAAGACCTCTGGTCTGTTACAGCACTGTCTACATATTTATATTGCTCTGATTCTCTGCAATACTTTTTATTCATGTTTTTGTTTAAAATACTTCATATTCGTCCTTTTCGTTTCTCCCAAAACTCCAGACATTGGATCGTGCAGCCCGCCGCTTGCTTATTTTCATTTGTCCTCCACTTTAGAACAGAAAAAACAGTCTTGGTTTCACAAGACAGGTTTCTTTAATTTTCACATGTGACGCGTTTCGCCTGTTCTAGGCATCATCAGACAATCTTGAGAAATTACAAACTGGTATTCGTGTAAATTGCTGTTAAAGGCAACAGTAAATGAATAAATTAAAAACAACAAAAGGAATACATACACCGATTGGACTATGGAGCACAAGGTGATGAAGGGTATAGATTTCAACTCATAAAATATTGCACCATAACTGAACTTACCGATAAAAATTCTTGCAAATCGTGACCGAGGCGTCAAACGTAATTAAAAGTCCCATAGAACTGGGAGGTAACAGCCAAATAACGACTGTCAGTGCTTCATTACATCATCTAGAAGCAACACGAAAAAAGGTAACGAAAGTAAGGGAAAGAAAGGTTCTAAATCGTGCAAGGAGTACCTAACGCAGGTAAATAGGCTTGAGCGTCGTGCTTAGGTAGCTCAGCAGGTAGAGCGCTTGCTGCGAAAGGCAAAGGTCCCGAGTTCGAGTCTAGGTCTGTCACACAGTTTTAATCTCCCTTGAAGTTTCATATCAGCGCACAGTTCGCTGCAGAGAGAATGTTTCATCCTGTATATAAGACTTACTTGGAGACAGAACTCAATATGTATTCATAAACGGAGTACCCCATGGGGGAGTTATACGGCCTTTACTGTTACACTGCCCGGTTTGATGTGTTTCTTGACTTCCGAAAGGATTCGGCACAGCTCCACTCTGTCATCTGATGGACAAAGTTCGATGTCGCGAAATATCGAACCACCTTTGTGACTAGATTCAGAACTCCTTACCGAATACAAGTCATCTAGGAGAGGAAATAGTCAGTTGTAAAAGTAACTTTGGGAATACCCCAAGGGAGCCCTTATAGCACACGATTTATGTATAAATTATCTTTTTCCCCGTGGCTTTGCTCGCATTCGTGTTCGACATATATATTGTGTACATCTATGCTCCCTGTCTGTCTCCATTTCTTACCCCCCCCCCCCCCCCATCTCTGTCCACGTTATCCTTCCTCCTCTGTCATGTCATTATCCATTAAGTGCCCCCCCCCCCCCTTTCCCTGTGTGTAGCCATGCCAACCCATACACGTAACCCATGCAACACATACCGATACTGCCCACAAAACATGCTCGGCTTTTGGAGGAGCCTACATGTGAGGATCTGAAAACCCTTTTCTCCCATATCTCTTGGCCTATGTGAGATAGGAGGTTCTAATGAAAGTGAAACTCCCTGGAAGATTCTAATGCTCACAGTTCTAATTATCATATAGCAAGGAATTTGTGTACCAGGTTTGCCTGAAATCGATCCACTGGTTTAGGAAGAGATGCTGGATATAACACACACACACACACACACACACACACACACACACACACACACACATATATAATATATATCGCCGGCCGGTGTGGCCGAGCGGTTCTAGGTGCTTCAGTTCGGAACTGCGTTACTGCTATGGTCTCTGGTTCGAATCCTGCCTCGGGCATGGATGTGTGTGATGTCCTTAGGTTAGTTAGGTTTAAGTAGTTCTAAGTTGTAGGGGACTGATGACCGTAGATGTCAAGTCCCAAAGCGCTGAGAGCCATTTGAACCGTTATATACACTCCTGGAAATTTAAATAAGAACACCGTGAATTCATTGTCCCAGGAAGGGGAAACTTTATTGACACATTCCTGGGGTCAGATACATCACATGATCACACTGACAGAACCACAGGCACATAGACACAGGCAACAGAGCATGCACAATGTCGGCACTAGTACAGTGTATATCCACCTTTACAGCAATGCAGGCTGCTATTCTCCCATGGAGACGATCGTAGAGATGCTGGATGTAGTCCTGTGGAACGGCTTGCCATGCCATTTCCACCTGGCGCCTCAGTTGGACCAGCGTTCGTGCTGGACGTGCAGACCGCGTGAGACGACGCTTCATCCAGTCCCAAACATGCTCAATGGGGGACAGATCCGGAGATCTTGCTGGCCAGGGTAGTTGACTTACACCTTCTAGAGCACGTTGGGTGGCACGGGATACATGCGGACGTGCATTGTCCTGTTGGAACAGCAAGTTCCCTTGCCGGTCTAGGAATGGTAGAACGATGGGTTCGATGACGGTTTGGATGTACCGTGCACTATTCAGTGTCCCCTCGACGATCACCAGTGGTGTACGGCCAGTGTAGAAGATCGCTCCCCACACCATGATGCCGGGTGTTGGCCCTGTGTGCCTCGGTCGTATGCAGTCCTGATTGTGGCGCTCACCTGCACGGGGCCAAACACACATACGACCATCATTGGCACCAAGGCAGAAGCGACTCTCATCGCTGAAAACGACACGTCTCCATTCGTCCCTCCATTCACGCCTGTCGCGACACCACTGGAGGCGGGCTGCACGATGTTGGGGCGTGAGCGGAAGACGGCCTAACGGTGTGCGGGACCGTAGCCCAGCTTCATGGAGACGGTTGCGAATGGTCCTCGCCGATACCCCAGGAGCAACAGTGTCCCTAATTTGCAGGGAAGTGGCGGTGCGGTCCCCTACGGCACTGCGTAGGATCCTACGGTCTTGGCGTGCATCCGTGCGTCGCTGCGGTCCGGTCCCAGGTCGACGGGCACGTGCACCTTCCGCTGACCACTGGCGACAACATCGATGTACTGTGGAGACCTCACGCCCCACGTGTTGAGCAATTCGGCGGTACGTCCACCCGGCCTCCCGCATGCCCACTATACGCCCTCGCTCAAAGTCCGTCAACTGCACATACGGTTCACGTCCACGCTGTCGCGGCATGCTACCAGTGTTAAAGACTGCGATGGAGCTCCGTGTGCCACGGCAAACTGGCTGACACTGACAGCGGCGGTGCACAAATGCTGCGCAGCTAGCGCCATTCGACGGCCAACACCGCGGTTCCTGGTGTGTGCGCTGTGCCGTGCGTGTGATCATTGCTTGTACAGCCCTCTCGCAGTGTCCGGAGCAAGTATGGTGGGTCTGACACACCGCTGTCAATGTGTTCTTTTTTCCATTTCCAGGAGTGTATATACATCAAAAAAAGTTTTGTATCACCCCAATTCTGTGTTGTCTGTAGTTCTGACTGTGGATATTGTATCACAGACACAGTCCCCTTGACTGTTCAGAGATGATACTAAACCCGCTCAAAGATATAAACAACCATGCATGAGCAGCGCCTATTAGACGGAGGATGTCGGACAGCCGATCACTTCCAGTCATTCCACCAGGAAGGAGGTACTTGGCTCGTGTTGTCTGTAGTTCAATCATGCCTAGACGGTCAATACCGCTTATAGATCGTATCTGCATTGTTACTTTGTGCCAGGAAGGGTTCTCAACAAGGGAAGCGTCCCGGCGTCTCGGAGTGAACCAAAGCGACGATGTTCGGACATGGAGGAGAGACAGGAACTGTCGATGACATGCCTCGCTCAGTCCCCCCAGGGGCAATTACTGCAGTGGATGACCGCTACCTACGGATTATGGCTCGGAAGAACCCAGACAGCAACGCCACCATGTTGAATAATGCTTTTCGTGCAGCCACCGGACGTCGTGTTACGATTCAAACTGTGCGCAATAGGCTGCAAGATGGGCAACATCACTCCTGATGTCCATGGCGAGGTCCATCTTTGCAACCGCGACACCATGCAGCACAGTGCAGGTGGGCCCAACAACATGCCGAATAGACCACTGAGGATTGGCATCACGTTCTCTCCTCCGGTGTGTGGCATACGTCTTCAATCGTCAGAGGCGTGTTTGGAGGCAACCCGGTCAGGCTGAATGCCTTAGACACACTGTCCAGCGAGTGCAACAAGGTGGAGGTTCCCTGCTGTTTTGGGGTGGCATTATGTGGGGCTGACGTACGCCGGTGATGGACATGGAAGGCGCCGTAACGGCTGTGCGATACGTGAATGCCATCCTCCGACCGATAGTGCAGCCATATCGGCAGCATATTGGCAAGGCATTCGTCTTCATGGACGACAATTCGCGCTCCCATCGTGTTTATCTTGTGAATGACTTCCTTCAGGATAACGAAATAGCTCGACTGGAGTGGCCAGCATGTTCTCCAGACATTAACCCTATCGAGCATGCCTGGGATAGATTGAAAAGGGCTGTTTATGGATGACGTGACCCACCAACCACTCTGAGGGATCTACGCCGAATCGCCGTTGAGGAGTGGGACAATCTGGACCAACAGCGCCTTAATGAACTTGTGGATAGTTTGCCACAACGAATACAGGTACGCATCAATACAAGAGGACGTGATACTGGGTATTAGAGGTCAGGTGTGTGTAGCAATCTGGGCCACCACCTCTGAAGGTCTTGCTGTGTGGTGGTACAACATGAAATGTGTGGTTTTCATGAGCAATAAAAAGGACGGAAAGCATGTTTTTGTTGATCACTATTCCAATTTTCTGTACAGGTTCCAGAACTCTCGGAACCAAGGTGATGCAAAACTTTTTTTGATTTATGAGAATGCTGTTTGATAAATCACTGTGAGTAGCAACAACTGTAAAATATATAGAAGTATCTCTTTGGTCCCAAGTAAAACTAACTGGAAAAGCAATTTCAAGACTAATTTTCCTTGGAAATATCTTGGGTAGATATAATTCATCCACAAAAGAAGTGACTTAGAGAATAAGCATTTCGATCGATTCTTAAGTATTGCTTTCTTATTTAGTATCGTTATCAGATTGATCTGATAGAGCAAACGAAGACAGTCGAAGGAAGAGCGGTGATTTTCATCACGGCTTCGGCTTAGCCATTGGGAGAGCATTACAAAGGAGCAGGCTCATCTCTACCAAATGCCAGGTGCTACAAGGTAAGAGCTGTGTACCACACCCGAGTTTGCTGTTAAAGTTCTGGGAACGTACATTCCAAGAAGAATCAGGCAAATTATTACTGTCCTCCACGTATGTCTCACGAATGACCACTTCTTGGGAATTGGGGAAGTTGCAGCTCATACGAGTGTTTGCCTGCTATTGTTCTTTCCAAGCACCATGTGTGGATTGAGTGAAAAAAAGGGGGGGGGGAGATGAAATTGACATCAGAAGTACCCTCCACCTCACACTGTAAGATGACTTGTGGAGTGTAGCTGTGGATGTGGAAATACAGTCATTATGTGCTCGGCATTTTCATGCGCGATATCTAGTTTCTGCTCATTCCACGGAATAGCACTTTGAGTGACTTCCTTCTCGCTCTTTGTTTTCAGTTGTGACAGTGTTTTGTGTTTGTTCTTTCAACCATAGGAAAGGCCAGACGTCTCCAAACCTCACGGTCCTAAACGCTTACTTTGGTGACATCACATGCATCAAGTACCAGAGGACTGTCTACATGACGTGGGACAACCTGCTTGGTAAGTGCCTCTCTCACTTCGCTATGTGTTGAAACAATGTGACAATGAATTTCTTCTATAGATCTCTTTAGCGTGCCCGTGTTTCCATTTGTTTTACTCGATGGTCATTTAACTATAAGAGCCAGTATGTTGATCTAGATCGATAGTTCCCAACCTGGAGCTAATTCCCCCCTGAGGGGTAAGATGAAATTTTCTAATGGGTAAAAATCCAAAACGTGTGATTGTGTTTCACTCATGAAACTAAATTACTTTTAAAACATCATTATCATTATCACAATTTTGGAATACCTTAATGCTGATTGTAGAAGTTATCAATAATTCTTTTTCCTCAGTTACTAGTATTAACGCATGACACCATGCAGTGGAGGTCACAGATATTTCACATAGATCACTGATTACACACGTACTTTGTACTTGGAACTGTACCTCTATGAAAGTGAAAGTAAGACTTCCGCAACAAACGTTGAATATCTCAGGAAAATATCTTCTGTATTGTAGATAGTTCCTGCAATAGACGAGAAGTTGCTTCATTACTAACTTCGAAATGTATACACTATGTGATCAAAAGTATCCGGACACCCACAAAACATACGTTTTTCATATTAGGTGCATTGTGCTGCCATCTACTGCTAGGTGATACATATCAGCGACCTCAGTAGTCATTAGACATCGTGAGAGAGCAGAATGGGACTACGAACATGGTCAGGTGATTGGGTGTCACTTGTGTCATTCGTCTGTAAGCGAGATTTCCGCACTCCTAAACATCCCTAGGTCCGCTGTTTCCGATGTGATAGTGAAGTGGAAACGTGAAGTCACATGTGCAGCACAAAAGCGTGCAGGCGGATCTCGTCTGTTGACTGACGGAGACCGCCTACAGTTGAAAAGTGTCTTAATGTGGAACAGGCAGACATCTATCCAGGCCATCACACAGGAATTCCAAACTGCATCAGGATCCACTGCAAGTACTATGACAGTTAGGTGGGAGGTGAGAAAACTTGGATTTCATGGTCGAGCGGCTGCTCATAAGCCACACATCACGCCGGCAAGTGCTAAGCGACGGCTCGCTTAGCGTAAAGAGCGTGAACATTGGACGATTGAACAGTGGAGAAACGTTGTGTGGAGTGATGAATCACGGTACACAAGTGGCGATCCGATGGCAGGGTGGGGGTATGACGAATGCCCAGTGAACGTCATCTGCCAGCGTGTGTAGTGCCAACAGTAAAATACGGAGGCGGCGGTGTTATGGTGTGGTAGTGTTTTTCATGGAGGGGGCTTGCACCCCTTGTTGTTTTGCGTGGCACTATCACAGCAGAGGCCTACATTCATGTTTTAAGCACCTTCTTGCTTCCCACTGTTGAAGAGCAATTCGGGGATGGCGACTGGCCGCGCATGATTAGCCGAGCGGTCTAAGGCGGCTGGTCCCGGCGGAGGTTCGAGTCCTCCCTCGGGCATGGGTGTGTGTGTTTGTCCTTAGGACAATTTAGGTTAAGTAGTGTGTAAGCTTAGGGACTGATGACCTTAGCAGTTAAGTCCCATAAGATTTCACACACATTTGAACATTTGATGGCGAATGCATCTTTCAACACGATCGAATAACTGTTCATAATGCATGGCCTGTGGCGGAGTGGTTACACGACAGTAACATTCCTGTAATGGGCTGGCCTGCACAGAGTCCTGACCTGAACCCTACAGAACACCTTTGGGACGTTTTGGAACGCCGACTTCGTGCCAGGCCTCACCGACCGACATCGATACCTCTCCTCAGTGCAGCACTCCGTGAAGAATGGGCTGCCATTCCCCAAGAAACCTTCCAGCACCTGACTGAACGTATGCCAGCGAGAGTTGAAGCTGTCATCAAGGCTAAGGGTGTGCCAAAACCTTATTGAATTCCACCATTATCGATGGAGGGTGCCACGAACTTGTATGTCATTTTCAGCCAGGTGTCCGGATGCTTTTGATCACGTAGTGTATATGAACTAACTATACTGTTGTACACATAGTCATTATCATTATTGTTGTTAGAGTAGTCAGACACAAAGCGTTACCGGCCTGAAGTCTTGCAATGTGTGCCAGTTCAGAAGTAGAAGTCCAGCAATCAAGTGATTTAGAAACAGTAACTACAGTGCACTTATTTTACCTAGGTGGATTTTAATGGGGATGCAAGGTGTGGGTGAAGCAAATGCCGCTAGGGACAAGCGTAGTGCAGAGAACGCGCATTTTGTGACAAGTGTCTACCATCACCGTGAATGTTAGCTTTCGTGACTGAGCTGTGGGTAGCACTCGCTCACCGGGAATTGCTTCATCAGTCATTACAGTATATACACACACACACACACACACACACACACACACACACACACACACACACACATACACACATAAACTAAATATCATTTATCTTTCATCATTTTAAAAACATAAGTTTTCAAACAAAATTATTTTTCATTCAAAAGTTTAGTTAGGCGTTAAAGTTGATGATGGTGGGGAATCGGTTGAGGGGTGGGAGTGGTGTAGGCGGGGGCGGGGATATTGTGTAACAGATTGCACTTAGGGATATGGGCATGGGTGTGTGTGTTGTCCTTAGCGTAAGTTAGATAAAGTAGTGTATAAACCTAGGGACCGATGACCTCAGCAGTTTGGTCCCATAGAACTTACCACACATTTCCAAAATACGATGGTTGGAACTCAAATAGTGGTAACTATTCACTCACAACCGATACAAAAGAGTTACATGTTTGCACCTCTTACTGTCCTTCAAAGTAGTCACCAGCGTTGTGTAGAACCCATAGCCAGCGATATGGAAGGCGTAGTGTACCATTAGCAGAGCCTGTTCTGTTGATGGTGCGAATGGAGCGGTATACTGACTGTCGAATCTCTGGAATAGTTCTGAAGCGAATGCCACGAAGTGGCTCCTTCATCTTCAGAATCAAATCAGAGTCACAAGGGCTTAAGTCCGGGGAGGATGGTGGATGGTACAGTACTTCCCAGTCCCATCGACCGAACAAAGCTGCCACAGCTTGCCCACACATTGTCGTGCAAAATGAGGGGTAGGTTGCGCAGGAAGTGTCGCCGCTTCTGTCGTAAAGCTGGTCGCAGGTGATGCTCCAAAAACGAACAGTAATACTGTGAATTGACGGTCTGCCGTGGAGGAACGTAATGCTTTAGGACAACACCTTCACAGTTGTACACGAGAATCACCATAACTTTAGACAGCTCCATTCGCACCATCTACAGAATAGTCTCTGTTAACGGTATACTACGCCTTCCACATCGCTGGCAACGGATTCTACACAACGCTGGACAGTAACAGGTACAAACATGTAACTCTTTTGTATCAGTTGTGAGTAAATAGTTGCCACTATTTAAGTTCCAACCCTCGTATTCTCATTTCATATCAGACGAAGTTTTCTTTCAGTAGCATGGGATATCTTAATAACGGTTCTGTTAGACGTGTTACTACCCTTGTCTTCCTCCGACCTATTATATGAATCATCAGGGTAGTTACGGGTGCTCATACAGCGTGACACAGGATCCAAACTACAGCGCAACTTCGCAGCCTCTTCTTAGGTAAAGTGTTGCCAGCTGTGAAAGCCAAAAAATGGTTCAAATGGCTCTAAGCACTATGAGACTTAATATCTGTGGTCATCAGTCCCATAGACTTAGAACTACTTAAACCTAACTAACCTAAGGACATCACACACATCCATGCCCCGAGGCAGGATTCGAACCTGCGACCGTAGCAGTAGCGCGTTTCCGGACTGAAGCGCCTAGAACTGCTCGGTCACAGCGTCCGGCTGTGAAAGCCAGATTAAGCCCCGAAGCACAAATAGACCGAGAGGGACAAAACTTTAAACCTGCAGCAATTAGTAGCTTGCCTCAAAGAGTCGGTAAAACTTTAGAATTGCTGAACTTGGATGACAGGTTTCGCAATTATTGAGTGTGCCCACTAGGTAGTGATGTTTTGCGGCGACTTTCATAAGGCAGAAATGTAATTCATGGAAATCACACACGTGTGAGGTGGTTTAGCACTGTTTCACAATTTCATTTTAATTAAGAGTTTCGTATATATTGTTGTAGATTTATTTGTGATTTGACTCTGAATTGCCTGTAAAGTTTCCTTCTCGTTGATGATAGTGATGTCAGTAAATATTTCTCCATCAGCTAACCGTTCGAAAGAGTGATCTAGGAGTGCGAAAACGAGAAAATAGGATAACAATCGTCTGTCGACGTCACAAGCCCACAGATTTAGGTATTAGAGTTTCGGCAGTTTGAAACCCAACAAATTAAAGACGCGTTTAATAACATAGCTTCTTCAACTTACTAGTAAACCTAACGAAAAATCTTGCAAGATAAATGACCCTGGATCCGATAATTTTTTCCCAGACCAAAGTAACACACAAGTCCAAGTAATCAGGAAACTTTCCTAACGATGGCAACTACTCAGCAAATGGTTACTTCTGAGGTAAGTTCACTATCTGATCAAAAGTACGCAGATACATGTTAATGGGCATTAATGTGGGAGGGGTCCACCCTTTGTCCTTATGAAAGTTTGGACTCTGCCAGTGACACTTTCAACGAGCTGTCTGAATGTCTGTGGAGGAATGACAACCCATTCTTCCTCAAGAGCCTAAACCTGAGAAGGTAGTGATGTCGGACGCAAGGGTCTCGAGCGAATCGACGTTGTAACTCATTCCAGAGGTGATCCATTGCGTTTAGGTAGTGACTCTGGGCAAGCCAGTCCATTTCAGATGTGTTATTCTTCACAACCCATTTCCTCACAGATTCTGCCTTATGACACGGTACATTGTGATGCTGTGATGATGATGAGATTTGGTTTGTGGGGCGCTCAACTGCGCGGTCATCAGCGCCCGTGCAAAGACCCAGTTTCTACACAGTGCTATCCAGTCACTATTACGAATGATGATGAAGATGAAATGATGAGGACAACACAAACACCCAGTCCCCAAGCAGAGAAAATCCCCAGCCTGGCCAGGTATCGAACCCAGGACCCCGTGATCCGGAGTCAGCAACGCTAGCCACAAGACCACGAGCTGCAGACGCATTGTGATGCTGGTAGAATCATCGTCTCCGGACTGTCCCTCTACTGCATGCAATACACTGTGCTGGAAGATGTGTTCACATCCTTCTGAAGATAGTGTTTCCTTAAGAGCAATAGGGGGATCACACCCTAACCAAGAACATCCCCATACCCTAACATCACCTCCTCTGTACTTCATTGTCGGCAGTGTACATAATGACTGGTAACGTTCTCCATGCATTCGCCAAATCGTTACCTTTCCGTCTAACTGCCGTAGGTTATAGTGCGATTCACCACTCCGAATCACTCTTTTCGATTAACCCACTGTCTAGTGGCGTCGCTCATCACTCCACATCAAGCGTCGTTTGTGTTGGCTACAGAAACGTCTGGCCACTGAGGAAATAGACGACCATTGTACCCGTTCATTTTAACTCTCTTATGCACAGTCATTGTGCTAGCTGGATTGTTGGTAGTACCTTGGAACTCACGAGTCATTCCTTAATTCCTTCCACTGATTTCATGCGATCTTTTACAACCACAGCGCTTGATGGTTGTTGTCCATCAATACACGAAGTCTGCCTGGTCTTGGTTTAGCAGTTTAGTTTAGTTTAGTTATGTCATGTTCCGTAGATCATTTTTACGATTATGTTATCGATATGATGTGGAACAAGTCAGGTTACAAGATATATATACACACATGAATAGTGCTAATATTAATATTACTGAAATTTTTAGTTCTACACATGCAACTACATGTAGAGGTACATTTTTTTTACCCGTTCTGATACAGAAACTCGTCCATGGAACAGAAGGAGTTTTCCAAAAGAAAAGATTTTAAGATAGATTTAAAACTTGATCTGCTACCTGCCAGACACGTTCTGTTGTTGGGCAAATGCTCAAAGATCTTTGTTGCTGAACAATGTACTCCTTTTTGAGCAACTGACAGCTTTAATAACGGATAGGAAAGGTCATTTTTCCCTCTAGTGTTGTATGTATGAACATCACTGTTCTTCGCGATTTGAGATGGATTATTTGTAACGAATTTCATTAGCGAATATATGTACTCTGATGGTGCAGTTAAAATACCTAACTCCTTGAAACGGTGCCTACATGACGTCCTTGGGTGAACACGACTAATTATTCTCACTGCTCTCTTTTGTGCAATCAATACTTTATGTCTAAGTGGTGAGTTACCGCAGAAAACTATTCCATAGGCATTATTGAGTGGAAATATGCAAAGTACGTTAGGAGGCTGATCTTTTTATTACCAAGACTAGCAGTGGTTGTTCCATTGCGTTTCCAATTCACAGTAACAGCTCTGACAGTCGACCTGAGCAGATTTAGAAGGGCTGAAATGTCTCTAATGGATCTATTATTCGGTTGACATCCAGTGACTAACCCACGTTCGAAGTCTCTGACCGACCCATTTGTAACACGCACTGGGGTACATCTGGTGGGGGAACCTTAAACTGTTCTCGCTTTAACCGTGCGCCCTGCCCACGCTACATACCTGGTGCTCTCGCGGCGGCCGTGTTCTTTCTGCTCCACGCTACTGCTTGCTTGCCTCAAATTATGTAGGCTATATAAATATGCAAGCAGGTTTAGAGGAGCCATTAAACACTAAACACAACACTGTCCTACGTCTGGTATGGACGATTCTATTTTGAGACGATAAGAAAATCGCAGGTTTACATACTAAGTCGTAATAGTTGATGACAAGTAACGTTCTTGCTAATTTGATGAGAGGTCATAATTATCATTCCCTAATTATTGTACAGTGTTCTTGACGATGTTAATGTCTGTCACTATTGTACTTCACGCCGTCACACGTATTTCACGGTCTTACTCTGGCTGAACCTTCAGTGATAGATACACAGGCAATGATGATGGTGATTAGTTATCCACAATTTTCACTTTGACGAGCGTACGCATGACTGACACGGCGGGGGTATTGTTGATGATGCGGAAGCCGAATGGTCGAAAGAAAGTTCTTACGCTCGTCACGCACACACAATATCTGGTACCAGATTGCTCTCGTTTGTGCTAAATTATTTTACTGACTCACATTAGTTTCATTCTGGGAGGCCGAACTCGACGCGGATGATTGATGTTGTTAGGTACGACACGCAAACGGGCGGACACTCAGAGACATTATAGGCGGAACTGCTCATACTTAATTACATCTTTACGCACTTTTCACTGAATCCACTTCCATAACTCATTACTTCACAATAACAATACTTGCAGCCACACTTGAACTGACATAATAATGCCTTCCCCATGCAGAGCTACCCACAACACAACACAGCATGCGGCGAGGCGGGGTACAAGTCGCGTTGCGTTGGGTAATTATCCGACCACTGTCTTTCGTCGTACTGTGCACTACAAAAAGTTCCACCTAACTCAGTAAGGCGTCTGGTCACCAGCCCGATTCTTTGCATACGTAGATACTGTTCAGACGATGTTAAAAGCAGCGTTGAAGAAAAACGTCGTCAATACTTGTTTGCAAAGTTCGCCTAAACTCTGGTAGCAAGCAAGCTATCCTGTAATATCTTATAACGATTTTCGGGTGGAGGGCGATTGCTTCATTCTTTTAGAAAGAAATTCCGAAACAAGTTCTTTATTTCTTTACGTTCAAAATTAAAGAATTAGCCATCAGCTCGTATTTATTTAAACGACTAATACCAATGTCCTCAGCTCACAGTTCATTCAACCCAATATACACGCGACACAGCTAGAAATGTACTTAAGTCCGACCCGAATTATTACGTGATCTACAGTCGATGCTCTGCTACAATATATGAGTTTCACATTCGGTCTTAACACTTCACAAAGCTCAAATTTCCACAATCTGTCTGTAAATGCAACTGCTTTCACGGCAATACCATCCGGACGCGAAATACCATTAACTTCTTCGTTTTACTCATAACATAGACGGACACGTCCAACATGCCCCGTACGTCCGATAGCTAGCCGACGACTGACTCCCTGCCGTTCCTTCCAGGGCCTGTAACTACTTGATATAGCGCGGGCAATGCGTAACTCTGATTGGTTGTTCAAAATGACCAGCCAATCACGACAATCCTTCGAGTTCTATCTCGCGCCAAAACTGTCCTACGCCAATCAATATTCACAGATGCATTTACGTCACTTCATCCCGAAAATCTTAATACAATGTTTAACAAAACCAAACTAAAAGAAAACTAATCTTGAAACGACATTGGACAATCGTTACTCTGGAAATGGTTATTCTGGCTGCCTTCTTACAAAAGCAAGTACCCTTGGACAAACATCATCAGCAAGGTAGTGAAATTACAGGTTTCATTGCAACTGCTTGCTTCACACTTTGCCATGACATAGTTACGTAATGTTTAATTAATATTAAATCTTTACGTATGTCCCACAAATACATTCTCACTCACTCTCATTTATTCATACAACAAAACAAATAGTTATTAAATAAATATTAATCCTTTCTGAATTATATGTTACGAAAATGAAAAATAGTGAACGTTTTTAATTATAAAAAATCTAAATAAATCGTTCTGCCATTTAGTGAACTTCAGTGGTAATTCCAAATGATAGTGAAAGACAAACTGCAATGAATCCTAACTGACTTTAATCTTATAAGTGTCGGTTTTTGATGTTTTAGGTAATTGTCTCTAAATCTGAAAGTATCTCAGGTAGATAGCTGAGATTTTAATACAACCTTCCTTTTAATAACAAAGGGCTTTATACTGACCTTTAACAAACTGAATAATATTTAATACTGTTTATTTAGATTCTTAGGGGCTTGAATATTCTGTCACTCCAACTTAACACAGGTTGCGCTTCCCACGGCTAGGCTAGCGACAGGTGCGAGTGAGTCACGCCAAGATACCAGCGGCTGTATATTGCCACTGCCAACGGCTCCAAAACTACGAACCCGTACTTCAAAGTAGCTTGCTGCAATAAAATGCTATTGCGTATTGACTCGCGACGTTACAAGCAGCTCCACGTCCCGTGCTCGACTCTGGAATGCAGACGCTCGCAAAGATACTCTGCAACCAAGTTAGTGATATGACAATACGCTTACACATTCTGCTGTTCCTGCCTCTCTACTGACACCACAATACTCCCCGTCTCCTTT
The DNA here is from genome assembly GCF_021461395.2 of Schistocerca americana. NCBI lineage: Eukaryota > Metazoa > Arthropoda > Insecta > Orthoptera > Acrididae > Schistocerca > Schistocerca americana. The sequence goes on from NC_060124.1 coordinate 166,174,432, forward strand.
TATACTGGTGGGTCCGCTTCTCGTGACATTTAGTGGTCAGTCCTACTTTACGCACGGGTATGCCCATGAAATATGAGCAAAAGAGAGTAAGTTTCGGTTGCCTCGATGTGACATCTGAGTACCATTTTGCAGTAGGACTGCGTAATAGCTGCACAGTTTAGCGACGAGCAGCGGGAAACAGAGACTTAGCCAAGCCCAGCTTATTTGCCGACCGACATACCTTCTATAGAAACCAGTTTCGTTGTAGGAAAAATAGTTGCAAGTGAAATTTGCTTTGAATGTCTACAAAAATTTCAGGAAAATTGATTACAGTCAGAAACGCTTACATGTTGACGTGATGCTCTGGGAGAGTATTGGAGGCAACGGTCGATTCCAGCTGCTCTGATTTGCGACTGCTCTTAATGGAGACCGCTCTGTGGACACTACAGAAGCGGAAAGTGCGTTGTTTAACGCATTTTCGCAGAGTAGCAATATCATTTATCTAGTGAGTACTCAGATGCACACGCACAGAGCAGGAATTTTGTCGTCAACATAGTTGCGTCCCAGGTAACGTGACTTCTGTATGGTGTAGGGTTTGCCCGTAATCGATGTGGAGATGTCGAATGCCGGTACGATCGGATTCCGTTCAAAAATTCCGTGGGTTTTGTGCGTGGATTCTATAGATATCTGAAGAATTTGCATTGGACATCTGGAATGAAATAAAAGCCCTGAAGAAATAAATACAACGCCATTTAGCTTGTTTATGATAAATGTCACAACTCTGATTTTATAACAGTTCTCATTTAATCTTCAGTTTTAATGACACATTTTTTAATACGTGATACGTTTCGATCTCTCTGGATTATTTGAGATCTATGTAGTTGCCTCAGCAACCTATCATATCTATGTCAGATCATCACATGTGACGTGAGGTTCTGACACAGACACGACCGGTTACAGAAGCAACTACATAGATATGAAGATGATATAGAGAGATCGAAACATGTCCTATATCAAAAACTGCCCATCTAAGACTGAAGAACACGTGAGAATTCTTTTACGTACCAGTACAGTTTCTGTTCTCTCGCAACTAATATGTCGCCTGTAGTGTAAACACTTTTGTTCTTGTTACTGGGCAATAAGTGTAAGTCACCGCTGGTTTCTAGGTTTTTTGCTGCAGACGATCGTATTGTCGAGTCTCCGCTCCACTAAATTATCCCTGTATTTAAATCTTACCGAATTATATGGCGCATTTACAAGTGTCTTCCAGATTACAGATCAAAGTTGTTTTCTGCTCTTGTGGTCTTCAGCCTGAAGGCTTGTTTGATGCAGCTCCCCACGCTAGATTACGCCGTTTAAGCCTCATCATTTCTACAGAACAACCGCAGCCTACATACGTTTGAAACTGCTTACTGCACTCAAACCTTGGTATCTCTCTACAATTCCGCCCTCCCCCCTCCTCGCCACTTCCTTCCCGTACCAAATTGACAATGAAGATAATTCTCATTTATTGTTCTGTCTCAGTTGCACATTTTCAATTAGACTACGTGTTTCGATCGCTCTCGATCATCTTCAGATCTAAGCAGTCGTGTCAGCAACCCGTTTTCTCTATTCACAACTACAAAGCAGAATACTGCGTTTTGCAAAAACACAGTACTCTGATATGAGGTTCTCAATATGCAAGACAGGTTGCTGACGCAATTTAGTAGATCTGAAAATGATGCAGATTGGTCGAAACATGTAATCTAACAAAAACGTTAACTGAGACGGATCAAGAAATGCCAATAGTCTTAATTATCTAAACACTAAACAGTTGCTGAATATCTCAAGAAGGTTATGCCAACTGTTCTGAAACTGACAATTTCTTCATGCCTCTGGACGTCTCCCATCTTTTTTTCCCCAGTCCAGTTCAGTAACTCCTCATTTGTTATTTTGTTTACCTAGCTAATCCTCAGTATTCTTCTACAGCACCACGTTTTAAAAGCTTCTATCCTCTTCTCGTCAGAACTGCCTGTCGTCCATGTTTCACTTCCATACAAGGTTACTCTTCGAACTCAACGGCTTCAGAGAAGATTTCTTAACACTTAAATTTTTATCACATATTGACAAATTCCAGTTTGTTACAAATGTTTTCCTCGCTTTTTCCAGCCAGCATTTGATATTTTCTATTGCGCCACGATTACTGAATGCCTGGCCCCAATGCAGCAAAATGACATCTTAAGGAGCGAGGTGCAGTCATTAAGGTGGCCACACACTATGGAGTAAGAAGACATATTCAGAGTGCAACACTACGTACTCAGTACGCTGCCGTTGCAAAATACGTCCGCTACCACTTCTGAAAAGCGAAGCTGAGACACCTTTCAGCTACAACACGGAGTCCAGAAGAGATGATCTGACGAGAAAAGCTGGCTAAGTGAAATCACGAGGAAGGGTAGTAGTTGTTTTGGTTTCTGTGCTAAAGCGCTGTAGAGAGGAATACACTACCTGGCCTCATTGGTATAAATAGATTTCAATCAAATCCTCTTCCTCGGTGTGCTTAGATGTTCACATGCAGTATACTGGTGTTTACAGCATGCTAGACTGGGGCCATGGGGAGGTCTTTCAACGAAGTGGGTGCTACTCGGAATGGGCAAAGGCTGCTTCTTTTTGGCCACCATTTTGTAGGTTTTCGTTATATAATTGGCAGCTAATGCTATGAAGCTGGAATTTTGTGTACATTTACTCCTGTACCTGTGGAAGTAATTGATACCCGTCCGTGCACTTTCCAACATGAATGAACATGTCAAACTCAATTATAAATTATTATTAAATGTAAACTAATTATCATATCAACAATTAAATTACAGAAATATATTTGTTTAATTATTACTGATTAACTGATAGGGTTGCTTTCCATATTTGAGATGCTACGAGTTGTTAGATCATGTGATTTATTCAGAATACCCGATTGGTTCGCACATAGCTGCTATGACAGGTGATCCAGTATGTCACGTGGTACAGCCTCGTTGCTTACACGCGTTGTCTGGTCACTGCTCCGTATTACGAGCTCTCTGGGTGAACTGTCAGTATTTCTCATCAGCAGATTTTGAGTTAGCCTGCGACTGGGGCGTCCTTGTGCTTTCCAGAGGCAGAATATTACAGGGGACACAGCTTGAAGTAAAATGTATAAAATTAATGAAAATAAACACACTACGTCTGTGGGGCTCTGTACAGGCATAAGTGCATTTCCTGATGTCAGTGTGTTGAATGCCTGCAGCACGTGGGCTGAAAAGTATTGGTGCAAGTACAAAGCCCTGTGGGAGTCCACTCTTCAGATTTGTATCGTTGCTGACTTTCTTGTCTCGTATTTCGCAATGGATTGGGCCTTGCTTTATTGTCTGATCCACAGTGATAGAATGAATGTTGAAGGAGAAAAGTTACAAGTACAGAGCCCTTCGTGAGCCCTTACTTCAGCATAATACCATTACTGATTTCTTTGCCCAGTATTTTGCAGTGCATTTGGATTTCCTGTGCTCAATGACCGACGTTAATTTGGCTATCATACTACTTCTGGTGCATTCAGTTGGCTAACAAACCAAGCGCTGTACCCAGAAACAAAGTACACATTTCACAATCACCTGTAATTATTATTCTGATAACTAATGTTTCCCACTAAAGCGCAGTAACACCATTCACCACTGAGCCATGAACCAACACTAACTCACCACGAGAGTTTTACTCACGACAATCAATAATTCTGATTGCTAATACCGGTCGCCATGTCCTGAAAGGACGAATCTTGTGAGTGGTGTTATTTCAACTTAGAACAGATAATGAATTTATTATTCAAGAAACGTAATTATAGCTTTTTGTACCAGTATGAATGTAATAACTACTAAAATGATTTCCTTTTCAAACATTACTTTACGAACTTTTCATAAGCCAAACGAAGTTAGTATATGTCATTTAACTGACAATACATTAAGACTTTTAGTGCGTAAATTGAAACAAGTGAAATTTAAGTGAGCATTATAACAAAGCGACACATCAGAGTTGTGTATCTCCATTTTCCTTCTTTAATAAACCACACAATGATACAATAATTTAGCACACATTAATTTTAAGACACAATTTAATCAGAGTAATGGTAGGTACTCGAAATAACATGGTGGCACTGGTACCAGAAGGACGCTGAAAATAACTGGTACCAGTAGAGATCCCTGTGGCAGTCCATTCTTCAGAGTTGTTCAGTTTCTGATTTCCTTTGCTCTTATTTTGCAGCAGGCTTTCTGAGAACTGACCCGTAGTACCAGAATGAAGGTTGAAAAGAATTGGTGCCAGTAGAGAGCCCAGTGGGAATCTATTCTTCAGATCTGTTCCATTACTGGGTACCTATCCTAGTATTTTGTAGTGGACGTGGAATTGTTCTACTGACTGACCCCCCAGTGTCAGTATGCAGGTTGCAAAGAATAGTTGCTGTCGCATTCCATGATTCAAACTATTCTGTTAGGATTTTCTTGCCCAGAATTTTGCAGCGCGCTTGTATTCGCCTTGCTGACTGATCCACAGAGCCAATATGCAGGTTGAAAAGAATTGGTGCAAGTACAGAACCCTGTGGGAGTCCACTCTTCAGAGTTGTTTCATTGCCTAGCTTTTACAGCGAACTTGCCCTTGCTCCGGTGGCTGACTCACGCTGCCTGCCCTGCCCTGCAGCGACTATCGGGGGCATCCTGGGCCTGTGTCTTGGGGGCAGCCTGCTGAGCGTGGTGGAGCTGGCTTACTACGCCACCCTCTTCCCGTGGCTGCGCCGCCGCCCAGCGCCGCCCGCGTCGCAGAAGCTCCACGGCCGCCATCTGAAGTCGGTGGCACCGTGCACTTGCCGGGTGCTGCCGCCCGCTTATGGTGCTGCCAAAGGACGGCTGCCCTTCTTTTTCTAACACGGCCCAGCGAGAGGATGGTGTCTGGAAACATTCGGATCGCCAAAAACTGATAAAGTTAAGCTTCATATTCTTCACATGTATCGAATCTGGTAATAACTTATGGCAATGCTGCTGGGTAATGCTGCCGATTAGCGTCGATGTTTGTAGAGAAGAACACCTCCTAATTTTCAAAACATAAACGGAATGAGAAACGCCAGACGTTATTCACAATGAAACATTAACTAACGATGGGCAAGCAAGTGCTGCCAACTCTGTCCCTCTGTTGTTGGACTATGGAGGTATCAGGATCCCTGGTAGAATTAAGCAGAAATTCCCATTTCAACAGCATCTGTAATGACATAATCTCAGCAGTGGGAAATGCCTGCGAAAATCTCTGTGCTTCTGTATGCCATTGTATGACTGGTAGCAAGACAAAGTTCTGCCATCACAGCTTCTCTCAGCTGTTCAGAGCATGTTAATAGTTAGTTTCATGTTCCAAGAATCATCTGTGCAGTTATTCGCTATGACGTGGAACGAGTCATTTTACATTCATATTACACCTTCATATGTAATTTTTAGCTTGATGCTGACCATTTGCAATTTTCTTTTAATTTTCTACTTTTTTATTGTATTAAACACAGACGTGAATTTGACATTTCTCGCCATCAACTCTTACACATTACAAAAACAGAAATTCTGCTACAGAACAGCAGGCATAGCCAAGGAGAAACCTTTTCACCCTCTTTTCTAATTTAATTTTGCTGTCTGACAGTTTATGTCACTGGGTAAGTGATCAAAAATTTTGGTGGCTGCATTGCGCATCCCTTTTTGTGCTGAAGACAACTTTCACATGTAGTAATTAATCTCTTTTCTTCTTCTGGTATTGTAATTATGTACAATATCGTTCTTTTTGAACTATAGTGAGTTATTTAGAACATACTTCATGACAGAATAAATATACGTGAAGCATTAGTCAAATTGCCGAACTCCTTAAACAGATCTCTACAACACGATCGAGAGTGAGCACCAAATATTATTCTTATAGAACGTTTTTGAGCAATGAAAGCTTTCTTTCTCAAAGATGACTTGCCCCAGAACATTATTCCATATGATACATGAAAATCATTGCAACTTAATTTGTCCCATCCCAAAAATTGTAATGATTCTAAGTGGAAATGTGATTTTTTTTGGGGGGTTCCAAAATGCTCTGTTTCCAGTTTAAATTCTAATCAATGTGGACACCTAAAATTTCTGAAGTCACCACCCTAGTTATTATTTGCTCAATATGTGTAACACTTGTCATTACTGTAGTGGCTATAGATGTGCAGAACTGAATATATTGTATCATTCTGGAAACTGAGAGTGAAGACATTTGCAGAAAACCACTCTTACTACTTTTAATAACATTATTTAACAATTCTTCAGTTGCTGTATGTGTGTTTGGATTTATTAGAGTACTAGAGTCACCTGCAAACAAAAAGAACTAGTTTTAGTTGTTGTATAATGGACGGAAGGTCGTTTACATGCATGAGAAACAATAGTACACCTAACAATGGATGTTGTGGAACCCTACATATGATTCCTCTCCATTCAGAAGTCTCTCTTGCTTGCATTGGTCGAATTATTAAGTGCAAATTTCTGCGTTCTTTTGATTATATGCCAGCCCCGATAGCTGCTTGGTCAGCGCGGCGGTCTGTGACGCCACGGGCCCCGGGTTCGATTCCCGGCTGGGTCGGATATTTTCTCCGCTCAGAGGCTGGGTGTTGTGTTATCCCCATTATCATTTCATCATCATCAGTGGAAGGCAACGGGAAACCACCACTAGAATTACTTCCCTAGACGCTCATATGGTGGAACTCTGACGAGGCTTCCCCAATGACAAGATCTGCCGTAAGGCAGAACACAAAGTTTTAGTTTGCTTAGGTATGATATCACACTCTGCTTGGTTATACCATCAGTCCGTAAAACCTCACTTTATCCAAGAGATTGGTCACAAAAGTACTAACCGGTGCTATTTCTTATTTAATGCTTGCAAAATTTGGCTAGTGAACGTGTAAATAACATTTGCAGTGGAGCAACTCTTCTGAGATACAAACTGTAATTTACTGAGGATATTATTTTTGCTTTGTTGGGATACTTTTCTAGAATACGTCACTCCTCAATTTTTTTAAAATGATGTTGGCTCCTATCACCTTCCTTGTAGAGGGGTTTAACAGCATATTTTTGTGTCTTTGGAAAAATACCCTAAGTTAGTGATGCATTACATATTTCAGCAAAGACTACAGTTATTACATAGTGACAAGTGTATATTACTCTGGAAACACCATCATATCCAGATGCTTTTGCTCTATGCACATGTCCTTCCAGTCCTCACGGGTAAACCAAAACTGTCCTTTATAGTCCTTGAAAGGAGACCACTGAAGCCCCGTTTCCTCTGAATAGAACCAAACCTGTAGCATATACTACATACGTAAGGTGAAAACCTCTAGACTTAGGCTCTACCTCGTCATTCTCATTACTCACTTGATTCATGCTTAGTCGATAGCATAGCGCCCGACTGATCTGTTTCTCTCTGTATCCATTCTGGCGGAAGTTAACTTCAAGGTGAACCATCTTAACTGACATACATTAAGGGTCTGAGATGACGCGAATCCTGTAAACCAAGGTATGAAGTTCTCCTTAAAGTTGGATGGTGACACCTGATAGCCAGAAGATACAATCAGTGTGTTTCGAGAATGAATTTTCACTGTGTGGCAGAGTATGCGCTGATTTGAAACTTCGTATCAGATTAAAAATGTCTGCCGAATCTGGACTCGAAACTGGGACCTTTACCTTTTGCAGGCAAATGCTCCACCGACTGAGCTATCCAAGCACGACACACTACCCGCTCTCATAGTGCGACTTCCGCCAGTACCTCGTGTCCTACTTTTCAAATTTCACAGAAGTCGTCCAGCATACCTTGCGGAAGTAGCACTCCTGGAAGAAAGGATCTTGAGGAGATACAGCTTTGCCAAACCTTAGGGGATTGCGTAAGTTTACTTCCTATAAATGTCATGCTCCAATGTACCGTCATCCTTCCCAGCACGTCGACGAAGGGAATGCAGCAACCCTTTCCCCCTCCGTAGTGAAGCGAATAACGGGTGGATTGAAATCACATGTTCTAAAAAGATGCGTAAGTTCTCACATATAGTTGATTAATACTTCTCTATCCGTAACGTCTGATGTTGATCATGTTTGGAGGCACTAGTTGTTTACGATGTGCTTTTATAGGAAGCCTACACACTCTTTTCTATTCCAAAATGCAGTGTTATCTTATTATCTTTTACCGCAAATGTCTGGTTCTGCCTGTTAAGCTGTGCGACACTGCTAGAACTCTGTCTGTCTGTCATTATGTATAACATTGAACTTGCTACTAAAGACAATAAAATTATCACTTTAAACGCTTTTTTTAGAAAAACTGAAGTCTCTTACTAACGTTAACAGCGTCTGAACGTTAATTAGGCTATCATACTACTTCTGGTGCATTCAGCTGGCAAACAAACCGAGGGTTGTACCCAGAAACAAAGTACACATTGCACAGTCACCTGTAATTATTATTCTGATAACTAATGTTTCCCACTAAAGCGCAGTAACAGCATTCATCACTGAGCCATGGACCAACACTAACTCACCACGAGAGTTTTACTCACGACAATCAATAATTCTGATTGCTAATACCGGTCACCATGTCCTGAAAGGACGAATCTAGGAAGTGGTGTTCTTTCAACTTAGAACAGATAATGAATTTATAATTCAAGAAACATAATTATAGCTTTTTGTACCACTATGAAAGTTATAACATCTTAAATGATTTCCTTTTCAAACATTACTTTACGAACTTTTCATAAGCCAAATGAAGTTAGTAAGTGTCATTAAACTGGCAATACATTAAGACTTATAGTGTGTAAATTTAAACAAGTGAAATTTAAGCGAGCATTATAACGAAACGACACATCAGAGTTGTGTATCTCCATTTTCCTTCTTTAATAAACCACACGATGATACAATAATTTAGCACACGTTACTTTTAAGACACAATTTAATCGGAGTAATGGTAGGTACTCGAAATAACAATAGCCTTAACTGTCAATAGAGCGAACCAAAAGCCCTTTTCAATAAATTTTATGTTAACGCAGGCTGTCTCTCCTGTACATGAACAATGAAATAATTTGTCTGTAGCTTGCCTTGTCAGATTCAGTGATGTTGAGAGCGTGGTGCAAAAATGCTTCCGTAAATTCTTCACATCCCTTACTAATTACCTAGAACAGACTCCATAATGACTAACTTTGAGAAACATTCTTGAAATAAGATGGTGGAACACAATATTTTAGCCAATATGAGTCTTGCATCCACGGCGACGGTTTGCATGAGACGACTTATTAATGCAGAAGTGCTAATTTTCGATCTCTTCCATAAATGGTACTAATGGTAGAAGAAATATTTAATGTCTTGAAGAAAGTGCTCACCAATACGTGACCTCATTCCAGTACAATTAGCAGGTTTCTCTATACTGTTTAGTTTATCTGCTATATACCTCGTCCCATATAAAAAGCGTTCCCGAAACGGAAACAATGAAGCACGCCTGCCAACACTATGTCGGCGCTGTCCATTGGATCAGCCTACTGCGGACTTTCACTGACAGAAAAGGCGTTCACTAAATGGAACGACATGGCGAAAGGCTTGCTCGTCTTCAGGTGTAATGGCTTTCTCATTGGCAGAGTACTTCTCTTTTTGTAATAATAAAACATAACATCATGAGGAAGGACTCATACTTTACAAATATGACTGTTTTAAATTCTTAAATGTATGACATTGAAGTCAGAGTGCAGTTACTAAACACAACTGATTTTTACAATTTTGACAACTTTTTTCCACGTCATCTTCATAAATTAATCATTACTCAGTCGTTTAAACTATCGATAACACACTATCAATTAAAAAGTAACGCTATTCCGTTACACGTTGTCTTTCTGTTTATACTGTCTTTTAATTCCTAATTCGCCTAGCTTCGTCCATCGATTATTTAAGTTGCCACTCGCATTGTTCTGTCGTTTCCATTCTGCATTGAAAATGGTGGTCTGGTCACCTATCGAAATATCGGCGGTTGTCATAGCTGTTACCGGGCAGCATTCCTGTAAGTTATTTGAAATGGCAGGATTTGTCGCCTTTTGTGTACTGTACTTACATTATTTGAAAAACGGGATAAGTGGTGCTTTCAGTAATTACCTCAGTGAGGGTCTCTCGTAGTGGAATAATAATCTACTTGGATAAACTGTTAGTAGGTTCAGTAACAAAGTCATAAATGACTGTAGTCAGCAGTTTCTCAGCTTAATGAATAGCAAAACGAGGAATGCTTGTCAAACACTGTGGGATTTGTCTTCTGTCATGAAAAACGTGTTCCGTGGTCGGCTGCCGCCAGAAACAGATGCATCTCCGTGGTTTAAGAATGTTGGATCACAACGCGAATTATGCACATGTGATTAAATCATAGCACTTTCCACCTTTCCTGTTGGGCATAGGAATAAAGGAATTTCAAATAACTGAGTTTTGCAATGAAGCACAACGACTTGAGTTATGTAGTACTTTTGTGTTTCAGGTACAAGACGCAGTTAAAAACTTTCTTTCAGGCAACGGTTACTAGAGAATTTCTATTCCAACATTAGTTATAGTGTTGTCCGACTGACCTTGCGTTGATGTTTAGCTTAATCCCTTAACAATGTTTGATCTGGTTGTGCAAAAGCGGTGCAACTGCTATTTCAATGCTGATTATCTTGCCAATATTAAATTCAATTATACTATGCCGCAAATAAATCTTTCTCAATTTTATTCGCGCACTTTTCACGTAATTTTTCAGGGGTTCACAAAGGAAATTATTGTTATAGTAATTATTTTCTTAATAATAAACAATTTATCTCAAATTGCCTGGATTTAGATATGTACTACTGTTATGATCAAATATATTTAATGTTAAGTAAAAATTGTTATTAAAATTATTTTCTTTGTAGACCATTAATGACGCACTTTTGTATGAAATGTATGTAGTTAAAAATAAAATAAAATTTAGCTGTAAAAGAAGCGTAATTATTATTTTTTATCTGTAGTACTCTGTGCTGCAGTAGTGGTATTTATTATCCCACAGACGCTTCGCTTTTAGTATAAAAGGTATTTTCAGCAAGTATTATGTTCCAATCAAAGCTATGACGATACTCTTATTATATGGCTTAATTAATTTCCAGACTATCGTTGAAGTATTTAAATCACCTTATGGAGACATAAGAAAGTTTGAAAAACCAAAAGAAGGAACACTTTCGACGGAAATATCCAGGAAATTTTAGTAAGTGAATCCAGACATAACCTTTAGTCTCTGATCACATGAGGGAAACACAGATGTCACCAGAAAATGGAAAAATCATACCCGTATACCCATGTTTCTTCGCCTGCTACAACCTTCTTTAGAAATTTTGGATCGTTGTCGACTTCATTCAGTAATTCCTGTACGATATCTACGCACCGTCGTGTTTGGTCGAAATTCAACAATATCGGAATTAGCTTTGCTTCTACATGTTTCATGCCTAAAATATCCGAAAAGATTGCTTGGCATGAGGCAGAGCATATGCCGACATCATCAGCAACCTCTCTGATGGTGATTCGGCGATTTTCCAGAAACATTTTCTTTACTTCTTCCACATTTTCGTCTGTAATTGATGTGGTAGAGCGTCCAGGGCGGTCGTCGTCTTCAACGTCTCCTCGACCCTCTGTGTAACGTTTGTACCACTCGTAAACTCTTGTCTTATTCACAGTAGATTCGCCAAATGCCATAGTCAGCATTTAAAATGCGGTGCTGCACTTTATTTATTTTTCAAGCAAAATTTTACGCAAATTCTTTGATCCACCTTTTTGGAAAGTAAAAATTTGTTTAGCACTCTGAAACAAGTATAACATTTTCACCTGTCAACGGTGAAGTGAATATCAAAAATAAATGAAAATACAATTATTCATCAGGGGCATGTGTACCGACAAGATATTTTTTTTTGATTGGATGTATGCAGCCCGCGACATTAAAAATTCCCTTTTCTTTTTGTTCACACATATAGCGGCCGAGTGCCTACACATACAGGCCACGTGCACAACACATCCGTCAAGCGGGTCCCGGACAGTGCAGGGGCCAGCCGTCGGTCGCGAAGCGAAGTTTGGGGAAACACCGACAGCCGCTAGGAGGCATTCGATACGCCGCTAGAGGTCGCGATGTGCACGGACTACTTCATTGCACATTGACACTTGACTGAAAATAGTACGCATAGTATTCTTGCGCAAGCAGTCCATTTAGACCGCGCTCGCACCGCAGGAAGCAGTCTTCGCCGAGTAAGCCGCTCTGCCAGCCGTCGACATGAACTGCTTTTCTACAAGCAGGGGCTTACTTTGGTACCTCCAAGAAGACGCGAAGGAGTCCACCAGCGTTACGCCGCTGAGTCTTGTTCCCGGATCAACCACCATGCTCCGGACCATCACCAGTCCCCTTGTGGCCTACGAGGATGTCTGGATCTGCGAATTATGCTGGTTGTTGACTTTGGTTGCACCGTACGCTAAATCTCTCTTCTGTTGTGGATATTGATCATCAGTGATTAAGGTGTACCTCCAGAAAACGTAATTGATATACTTGGTTTTTTTTTTTTTACTAAACTCTGTTGACAACATAATTCAATCTAGTTTAAGTACTTTTAAGCACTGGCATTCGGCCTGTTTAGTTAGTGGTCTTATTAATGATATTTCTTCAAGCTAGAAACTGGGATGAATGCACTGAGATGTGTGGCCAGAAAATAGCGAGGATCACACCCGAAAATCCTGCTCAACTTTCATAGGACTCTTGTGAGACCATTCTCGGATTATGGATGCATATTTTATCATGTGTTGACAGATGTGAAAATTACCGAACCATCAGTTTCATAATTCACGGCTGCAAAATACTAACGCGAATTCTTTACAGACGAATGGAAAAACTGGTAGAAGCTGACCTCGGGGAAGATCAGTTTGGATTCCGTAGAAATATGGGAAGACGTGAGGCAATACTGACCCTACGACTTATCTTAGAAGCTAGATTAAGAAAAGGCAAACCTACGTTTCTAGCATTTGTAGACTTTGAGAAAGCTTTTGACAATGTTGACTGGAATACTCTCTTTCAAATTCTGAAGGTTTCAGGGGAAAATACAGGGAGCGAAAGGCTATTTACAATTTGTACAGAAACCAGATGGCAGTTATAAGAGCCGAGGGACATGAAAGGGAAGCAGTGGTTGGGAAAGGAGTGAGACGGGGTTGTAGCATCTCCCCGATGTTATTCAATCTGTATATTCAGCAAGCAGTAAAGGAAACAAAAGAAAAATTCGGAGTAGGTATTAAAATCCACGGAGAAGAAATAAAAACTTTCAGGTTCGCCGATGACATTGTAATTCTGTCAGAGACAGCAAAGGACTTGGAAGAGTAGTTGAACGGAACGGACAGTGTCTTGAAGGGAGGATATAAGATGAACACCAACAAAAGCAAAAATTGGATAATTGAATGTAGTCGAATTAAGTCAGGTGATGTTGATGGAATTAGATTAGGAAATGAGACACTTAAAGTAGTAAAGGAGTTTTGCTATCTGGGGAGCAAAATAACTGATGATGGTCGAAGTATAGAGGATATAAAATGTAGACTGGCAATGGCAAGAAAAGCGTTTCGGAAGAAGAGAAATTTGTTAACATTGAGTATAGACTTAAGTGTCAGGAAGTCGTTTCTGAAAGTATTTGTACGGAGTGTTACCATGCATGGAAGTGAAACATGGACGATAAATAGTTTGGACAAGAAGAGAATAGAAGCTTTCGAAATGTGGTGCTACAGAAGAATGCTGAAGATTAGATGGGTAGATCACATAACTAATGAGGAGGTGTTGAATAGGATTGGGGAGGAGTTTGTGGCACAACTTGACTAGAATAAGGGATCGGTTGGTAGGACATGTTCTGAGGCATCAAGGGATCACCAATTTATTATTGGAAGTCAGCGTGGAGGGTAAAAATCGTAGAGGGAGACCAAGAGATGAATACACTAAGCAGATTCAGAAGGATGTAGGCTGCAGTACGTTGGGAGATGAAGAAGCTTGCACAGGATAGAGTAGCATGGAGAGCTGCATCAAACCAGTCTCAGGACTGAAGACCACAACAACAACATTTTATCATGAAGGGGCAGGAAATTCGATATCGAAGCTAGAGAAACTTCAGTATTGCTGTATTCGAATATACACTGCAGCCGTGTTATCCTCACCTACTAATGCTCTCCTTGTTGAGGCAGGGGAACCACCACTCAGTACAAGAAGGGAAAAACTTGCGAATAAATTCATTTTGAAACGAATCTCTACTACGTAATCAGTGGAATAACGTAATATTGGTCAATCTCCGAGAAATTTAACTGTTTCTCTGGAAATAGAAGAAATCAACTGATTATGAAACTCTTGAACGCTGGGTCTTGTATGAAAATAAAATGCAGAAATATTATGTATTACCAGCATTCGTAGACCATTTGAGCCACCGAGAAGAAAATGTAGTAATCGTTGATAAAATAGTACAGTATAAAGATTCTCCAAATTTGGAGATTGAAATGAAGATTTTGCTGAAATCTTTTTTCCTGTATCCGACGAAGATTTATACTGACGGATGTAAGACCATCGACACTATGTGCAATATACAATATGGAGCAAATAAAGGTGGCCCGGAGAACAGAGTTCCAGGGTACAAAGAAATACAGCAGAGGAAAGGAAATACAGTACCAACCTGACTACAGTAGATGTTGAAAGTGACCACCGTTCATCTCTTGACGCTTTTGGGCCCTGGTCAGCAAGCTGCTGAAGACGGGTCTAAACTGGACTGTTGGAATTACAGCAATATCATCCGAAATGTTTTGCTGCAGTTCTTGAAGACTATAAGGGTTATTGCGATACATTTTAGACTTGAGGGTAACCCGCAGGCTCCCCAAAAACGCACACTGACAGATCAGGTGACCTGGGTGGCCTGCTGGGCCGCGACCAGACTGACCTCTGCTACCAACTCTGTCAGTCGTGAAGACTGTGCAAAATGTGATCCAAAGTTTGGCCGGCTGTGTGGGTTCTCCGCTGCCCAAAACGTGTGATTCTGTTAGTTGATATAACCAGTCAGGTGAAACCAGTCTTTATTAGACATAAAGAACAGACCATGTCCAAACCATTCACTGTTGCTTCAGTGAACAGCCACTCACAATACTGGAGGCGCTGAGTAGCACCTGCTGGTTTTAATGCATGTACAACAGACAATTGGTAGGCATGCATGTTCGGTCCAGGTGGAGTACTCGTCCGCAAGATCGACGTGATATGCCAGTCTCTTGCGACCGGCGTCTCGTTGATTTGGTAGGACTCTGAAGCATTTTATGGCGAACTGCAGCCACGTTTTCTGGTGTGCGGGCACGTTTCGGATTGTTTTTTGACTTGTTCAAAACAGATCCTGTCTGACGCCATTTTCGGACTAAGCGTTGCATGGCACTCTTTGCTGGCACTTTGACACCATTAAACTTCTCAGCAAACAATCGACCACACCGTTTCCACGATTCTGTTGTCACTAACTTTCCATTACGAACCCTCGCTGTTCGTCCTCTTTGCACTGCTCCGACACAGCCCGCTCTGAACCTGTGTAGATCATGTGGGCGACGTACACGCGCATGTCACGGGGTGTGGTTATATGCATACATTCACGTCCAAAGGCATCCAATCGTCCGGATCACTTGTATATGCCACACCATGAACAACCATGCAGAAAATTAACAAGCCTCATGTTCTCTACTATCTATTACGCGGAAGCCATCGAAGTTAGAGAATCAATAAACCACGGCAGAGCTTGTAGACGAAACCAGAATGGTGATATTAACAGATTCTCTAAGCGTACCAAAAAGCCTCAAGAAACCAAAATGGAACAAAAGTATGTCACCTGTAATTATAGATATTATTAACGAAGTCGTTACAAATAAAGAAGCAGGAACAGTAATAAATTTCTTGTGGATTCCAGGACACAGTAGCGTCTTTCATAATGAGATAGTAGACAGCTTAGCGAAGCTAGCAATGAAGTTAGGTGGAATCCTGAATGAAAAACATCTTTCTCAAGAAATGCTGAGCTTAATCAACGACAAAGACAGAAACGCCTGTCAGACGCAATGGGATTTGACCAATGTAGCAAAAGGAGTAGAAGATGGCTACCTGCAGCCTGAAATAGCATTAGCCCCTTTGTCTACTGGTTGGAATAGGAGCAGACGATTCATAACAACGATTACACGCATGTGTTTAAATTATGGCAAATTCCCAACCCACCTGTTTCGAATGGGATTGAAGGAATCTTATGTGATTTATACAAAGAAGGAGACATGAACCATCTACTCTCCTCGTGTACCACATATGCAAGAAACAACAAAAAGCCTTTATCAGTGCATTGGGTTAACTCAAAGATTCCTCTTTCAACGTCAGATGCAGTGTTGTTGTCAACCCAAAAGCTTTAAATGTGATGTTCAACCATTTAAATATATGTAACCTAACTATCTAGACGCACTGTATACATGATGTGCGAACTTTTGTGTATTATGTTTTCTTTTTTATCATTGTGGTGTAATCACTTTATGAGTAGTTTATGGTGGTGACATGTATCAATCATTCATTCATACCCTAAATATTTTTGTAAATATCTATTCACGAAGTGAATTGTAGCATAACCATTAAGAAAGATACTTTGTAAATGTGATGGACGGCTGTATGGCGATGGCCAAATTCTAATAACAAAAACAAAAAAAAGTCCGTCCTCATACAGTTGGGAAAATAATCAAGTGCTTTCAAAACCTTGGTTTTGAAGCCTAGAGTACCTATCGTACTGCTGTGACCTAGTTCCAAGAGAGTTTTGCCTATTTGTTCCGGTTCTAGGCGCTCAGTCCGGACCCGCGCGACTGCTACGGTCGCAGGTTCGAATCCTGCCTCGGGCATGGATGTGTGTGATGTCCTTAGGTTAGTTAGGTTTAAGTAGTTCTAAGTTCTAGGGGACTGATGACCACAGATGTTAAGTCCCATAGTGCTCAGAGGCATTTGAACCATTTGAACCTATTTATTCTGGTGAAAATACCCCTAGGCGAGTCCAAGTTTTCGTTATGACGGGGCTATGGAGGCGGTGCAAGACTGAGTGTACACGATGCAGCAGAGCGTGTTCGAGGACGATATTAACGAGTTCTTCATGTGATGGACCAAGTGCTTAGAGGATTAGGGATCTTATGTACAGATATGATATAACATGCAGTGCCTTTTTCCTGATAAGATGTTTCATTAAAAAAATCCTTTAATTTTTTATTTTCCTTAGCTCAATGGAAACAAATTTCCGCATTCATTTCGCCATCGATGTGTTTTACAATGTGATCGGTAATATACGTCCCCTTATTTTGTAGGAAGGGACGACAGAACACAGTTAGCTGTGTTCTTTGTGGAAAACAAGGTGCTTCATTTACCTGGGGCCATATTAATGGCCACAATGAGTCTACTGTAGACTAGCGTAATGGAACACAACCACGTTCTGCCATACAAGTGAGGCAACATTCAGTTAAACTTTCTCTAATTGCTTGGACTGGTCCATACACTATCATTATTTATGGAACATTCCGTCGGCATTCGGAAGTGCATAGACATATTAAAAACTGACATGAGATACACAGTGTTGATGTTCCAAAATACAACGTGGGACAAAAATAAAAGTGTCCCGGAGAACAGAGTACCAGGGTACAAACAAACACAGCAGAGGAAAGGAAATACATCACTAACATGATTATAGCAAATGTTCAACGTGACCACCATTCGTTTCTTGGCACTTTCGAGCCCTGATCTGTAAGCTGCTGAAGGCAGATTGAAGCTGGACTGGTGGAATTGCTGCGGTCTTACCCGAAATGTTTCTGCTGCAGTTCTTTAGGATTATGAGGGGTATTGCGATGCACCTTAGACTTGGGGGGCTCCCCACACAAAGTAACCGCACGCTCTGCTAACAACTCTGCCAGGCATGAAGATTATGAACTATAATGCTCAGGCGGCTGTAAGGGCAGTTGCTCCATCATGTTGGAAGTAGCTGTAAGTCTTTTTCTCCTCCGCTAAAGCTACCACAATTTCATGTCCAATCGTGTCCACTCTTCTGCGCCACTTTTATTTGTTCCACCCTGTAATTCTTTTATAGTACGTTGTGATCCGAATTTCGGCTTTCTAGGCCATCCTCAGGCAAGAGAAGACTGAGCAGATAGACCCCACAACTTTAGACAGAGCCTTGCCGCAGTGGATACACCGGTTCCCGTGAAATCACCGAAGTTAAGCGCTGTCGGGCGTGGTCGGCACTTGGATGGGTGACCATCCATGCCGCCCATGCACTGTTGCCATTTTTCGGGGTGCACTCAGCCTCACGATGCCATTTGAGGAGCTACTCGACCGGTCAAGAATACCATCATAACGGCCGGGAGAGCGGTGTGCTGACCCCACGCCCCTCCTATCCGCATCCTCCATTGAGGATGACACGGTGGTCGGATGGTCCCGATGGGCCACTTGAGGCCTGTAGAGGGAGTGGTTTTTTTTCTGTCTGCACAAAATTGTTATTGCCAAAGATACGTAACCATTTTACGACTGTATACAAGAAAAACACTAATACAAGAAAAGACAAGAAATTAAAGTTTTAAAACGTTCAGTGCATCAAAAGATGCTTATTGCTTCTTCACTAATGAGAACGTCAGAGCATAACTCTTAACATACTCTACCTTCCCCTGGGTGCTAAGTTCACTGCACTCTCAGAAATTGTAATTGACATCCGCACTAGCTTACATCATAAAGAAAATGCGCAACGACAATCTAACTACTGGACTTTAGATCAACCGATCAGGTACTGAACTTTTCTAATTGCTTCCTAGTATCTTTCTGTTACATGGTGCATGAGATTAATGACCCCAGCATGGAGGAGTGCAAGCTGATACACACATTGGGAAAACGTTTAATGGGCTAAATTAATAAAGGACATTTGTTCACAAAGTGAAGAGTACTCCAGAACGACATTAAACATGTGACACGCATAAAATCTTACGCTGTGGCCCCATACGTGAAAACTCTCTTAGCAATCATTATTCAGCGGCGATTATTCTGTGTAAGGGACGCAACGCGGACGCACATATACTCACACGCAAAGAATGAAACATTCACAGAATAGTCGACGACAAAAGTCACCAATTTCCAGCAGACGTTGTGTCAACAAAACTGGCTTGTGCCTCGCTGCGAAAAGAGATACGAAACTCAGAAACACGACGCCTGAAGTGAATCACGACCGAATAAGGAGTACTGTCACGTTTGAATTTAATTAAATGAGAACAAAATTATCACTCAAGAGAGCCCCACAAAGCTTCTAACAAATTACTTTACAGTTACAGAAAATTCCTTACTTGAAAAATTTGAGCTAACTCTCATCTAAAATCGCCGTCAAAATGTGCACAGGAGCGGCACATCATACTCACCATAGACGAGCTCAGCTATTCTTCTACAGCTCGACTCTACTGTGTCTGACTAATTATAGTGCAAAATCCTGCCTGCCTCAAATCTGTGCGTATAGACCGAGAAAACTTGGAGGCGGCTAACTGACCAATCATCAAGACGAATTTTTCAGTGTTGCCACACGCCTCCCCCCAATCAGAAGACACGAGAGATGACGCCTGTTTATTCGTCCTCAGAATTTTCGATTGGCTCAACACCTAAAATTTGAACAAATGCGTTGCGCATGCGTGTGTCTGAAAGAGCCAGTTGCGAGGATGCCCGTTAAGAAAACTTGCACAGACAACGCTACAACGCGCCTCTCGTGGGGCGCCTCAAGCCAGCTTTGAAATTTGAACCCATCTGCCGTCTCAAGTCTCTGAAGCCAGAAAGACCTCCTGAATTCACCAAGATGGATGCATTAGCAACTATACCCACATTCATTCAATCCAGTAATCGTCCATGCTTAGAATAGGCTGCTGCAGGTACGTGATATGCTGAAAGGTGGGTTGAATGATGCCTTACAACATCTTTGTAGAATATTCCTTACTTTGTACCTACATAAAACTAAAGCACTGGATTTTGTATTATTTCTTAAACATATTCATGCAATGGTCACATATTGTTGGCTGGAACCTGTCTCTCGTATTGTTGTGTGGTCTGTCTGTTTGATGGCCTAGAAAGCCAAAAACTTGTTCACTACGAGTTATAAAATAAATATTATGTAACATTAACACCGCGTATTTCAGTTTTGAACTATCAGTATTATTACATCTCCAAACTCAACACATTAGATTTTTGTTTACAGGTTCGGATGAAAACGAATGTTTACATTGCAACAGAGCATCGAGAGATGAACTTTTTTTCACATCTGCTCCCATCTCACACAAACGCAGAAAGACACCAAGGCAAGCATTGCAATCTGATCTCCTGAGAGCTGCACAGTGCATCGAAGTTGGTGATGAAGTTCATGACTCCTTTGTGAGCTCCTGAAAATCAATTTTGAGTCGTTGTAATTATATTGTGGACCACCATAAATGTACCGTGAATTGTAAAACAGGTACTGTGAACTATTGAAAATGTATGACCACAAAAATAGGTAACAAATTACTTAATCTCATAATGATGACAGATACCTGACAGCACATATCTCGGAACCTTTCGAAATCGAGAATTTCTCTACAAGACGTTTCCTGTTTCTCACTTTTATACTGTCATCGTCTTGAATGCTACCCCTTGCTACTAGGACATCCTTCATATGCCATCTTATTTGCCGCATGCGTGATAATGTCACATGTACACCTTCCAGACATTGTCATATCCTTTCTGTATGTCCAAGGATGCCATATTGAGGGCGGAGCAGTGATAATGTTGTTCTCCTTGTTCATTGTAAATCATTCAGTAGTGGAACGTCTTGTAACATTCCGTCACGAAGCCGCACTAAATTTTTAGCCTATGGTCTCACTATATAACAATTAATTATTATTGGTTTTTCCATCTAAAGCTTACTGCAATTAAAGATTATTTTTCGACAGAGACAGTTCTTTTTGGTCATTCTGGAAATACGGATACACAATATGTCTCTATATTTTGGTATTCATGGATTAAAACGGTATTTCCTTACAAAGTTGTCGTAAAAATTACCCCCAGTGTTCTTGTCTCTTGTTTACATATTCAGCAAACTGTTGCTTTTCCCTTTGTTGTTTGAGATCGAAAAAAGTTTAGTTGCGCATCCATTTTTGACAATTTCTCGCCTTTTTTAAATACATTTTTACTTACACTGCATTGATGTTATTTCCACTTCACTTGGCTTCTGTGAACATTAACGAGAGATCAGTATTGTAGTTTCACGTGTTCTATACTCAGCACATTGATTGTGTTTATTCATTTCTTCTCAGTGTTGGTTGTGAGTGTTACCAACTTGTTCAATTTATTCTTTTTGTTCGTAGTCGTGTGTGTGTGTATGACGAAGAGTGATTATAAGAAAAGCAACAGGGAGGTGATGGGTAGTGGTGAATGAAATTTCAGCGGTGAGTGGTGGGGTGAGGAGGATATCTAGTAAGTGGTTGATATATGTGTAGAAGTGCAGTCATCTATATTTTGTATTATAGTATGTGCTGTATTAGTTTAAAAAGTGTGTAGTTTGCCAGACAGGCCTCATAATTTAGGAATTTCTCCTTCTCTGTTACAGTTTTGTGAATGTGATACTTCACTTGTAGGGTGAGAAGGTGTGTTTTGTTGTTTATCCTTATAATTCCCAAGTCTGTGTCTCTGGTGGTCATTTTACGTTGGATCTGGTACAAAAACATATAAATAATAATTGCTTCCAGTGTCAATTATTGGTGAACTAAATTGTAGTGGATGAATAATACAAACATAAGTGTAATCTGAGAACTTTATTGCCGCAATAGCATGTTTGTACTGGCTTTGCATGCAGCGGGGGATGTGCAGTGTTTGGCGCACATATCAAGAAGGAGTCGCTTCCTCCTTTTTCTTGAAGTTCCAAGGCTGTGTCTCAGCAGAGCCAAAGAAGATAAACACGAGACCGCTGACGAGATACAGTCCAGACCCGATGAAGAAGATGATTCGCCACTGCTCTAAGGTATTCTGCAACAAAACAAGACATAAATATGGTTACATCAAGTACAGAGTCTTACATGATCAGTTTTTCGACTCGTTATGGAGAATTTTGTACAAAAAGTGGGATGCTGTTTGACGTGTTCGCTGTGCTGTTGCCCCAGATCTGTTGAATGTTCTGACCGAGTCATTTGTAACGAAGAACGACGACTACCCAGTCACAATTTCACACCTCCATTTATAGACCGTAAGCAATCTTAAGATGTGTGGCAGAAGGTATTGCCAGTACTACCATCATTGTCCCTCTTTCCAGTGTCGTACATGGATAATGCGTGGGAAGAGTGAATGTCGGTAGACCCCCATACGAACTGTGATTTATCTGATTTTCTCATCGTGAACATTTTGCGAGACGTGTGTGGGAGGAAGTAATATGTTGTCCAACCCTTCCTGAAACGTACGTTCTATGTACACTGCCTGACAAAAAAACGTGAAGCACCCAGAAGACATGATCGGATGGCAGTGTAACTTTGTACACGCACACATCATCGGCGGGTATATAAATGATCAGATTTCCAGTTTTGTGTGATTGGTAGAACGGCCATCAGAGTGCGTTAACGTTGATCATGTTTAGTGTCGTTGCCAGGGCTGGTAGGGAATATAAGGGGCGTAAAGAGCAACAGATGTTGAGAGATCACTGAGAAGGACGCGCAGATGCGACGTACTCGTGTGAGACAGCGATATCAGCACTTGGCAGAGCTTGAAAGGGGCCTCGCTGTGTGTCTCCATGTGGCCAGCTGGTTGAATCTTGGTACATCCAGATCTTTGCGGGACATTCGCATGTGACAGTGTCCCAATGTTGGACTGCATAGGAACGCGAGGGAAGCTATGCTCATCGTGAAGGTTCCGCTCGACCACGTCTGACTACCAAAAGGGCGCAACGCCGTACTGTGCACCTAGCACATCGTAACCTCTTCAGATTTGTGACTGCCATCCGAGAACAGGTAATGGACTCAGTGTAATATCCTGTGTCATCCCGCACCGTTGGTTGGAGCCTAGCAGCAGCCGCACTAGGCAGCTACCGTCCCACGTGTGGTCTGCTGTTAACACCACCAGACAAACGCCTACAGTAGGATTGGTGCCGTGACTGTGAAGTATGGAGTGCTGATGAATGGCGTCACACTGTGTTCAGCGATGAATCACAGTTCTGCACTATCCCTGGAAGACCAATGATTGCGAGTATGGCGCCGACCTAGGGAGAAGTCCTATGTTTCCTATGTTTTGGAGGCATCGAGGTGTGGTGAGCCATCAGGTATGACTTCCGGTCACGGATGGTAGAGATTGAGGGAATTCTGTCTGAACACATCACGGACATCCCGCGTCCTCATGTGTTATCTCTCAGTCGACAGTAGCCTGGCAACGTTTTTCAACAGAACGATTCTCGTATACACATGACACGTGTCTCTAACCGTCTGCATGTTGTTGAGGCAGTCCAGTCATCCGCATGGTATCCACACCTGTCCCTAATAGAACACATGTGGGACCTTGCTCGGACGTCAACTACATCCCACATCGAGCATCCAGGATATCAAGGACGAGTTACATCAGTGACGTACCATTTAGCTTCAGGAGAGGATACAACTGCTTTATGACACCCTTCCCAACCGAGTCTGTGCCACGCTGGGTAGCCGCGCGGTCTTGGGCGCCTTGCCACGGTTCACACGGCTCCCCCCGTCGGGCGTTCGAGTCCTCCCGCGGGCATGGGTGTGTGTGTGTTGTCCTTAGCGTAAGGTAGCCTAAGTTAGATTAAGTGGTGTGTAAGACTAGGGACCGATGACCTCAGCAGTTTGGTCCCATAGGAACTTACCACCAATTTACAATTTTCTTTTCCGAGTCTGTGCATGCGTCCAGGCCAGAGAGCGTGCAACGCCATACTAATTAAATAGGCTGGTACAGCCAAGTTCTTTTTAAATTTACTCGATTTTGTTATCACATATCATGTCAACATGTGAAGATTCGTTTATTAATTTCGCGTTATAGCTGCTTCAATACCACTGAAAATGCCTGTTCATGAATCATAGATGCCTTGCTGGCCAAAGTAAGTGACTTTAAATCTTTATGAAGTTTGTTCTCATTTCTGGTACTGATTCTATGAATCGAGCTGTTGGTCTGAAAACGAAGTGTTTGGATTATGACAAATTTAATTAAGGAATGGCTGTACTGAGCGGCAGTGGTTACATTCCGAGTTTCGTGGAAAGGTCTCTGCAGGTCGTTCTGGGTACACTGCAGAAATAACTCACATTGACTGTTCGATGAATGAAGGAAACTGTTGAGAGTGCATCTCGCACATTCCTCGTGAGAGCTGTAGTGATGATTACCTGAATAAGGCTCGTGTGCTGTTGTGCAGGTGCGTTTGCTTGTGAGACTCTGGGTAATAATGCCGAAAGCAGCCGTCAGGTGGACTTTTAATTCTTTATTTGTACTTACACCTCCTTCTAAGATGTACCCGACGACGGCCGGGAAGATGAAACCAGTGCAGGTGCCGATTGCGTTCATTATACCGTACAGAGATCCTGGAAGAAAAAAAAAAAAAAAAGCAAGACACTTTTAAGCTTCAGAGCACTGCGCTCAGAGTGAAACAAAACGGCAACAAATAACAAGGAAAATCCTTCGTTACAGCACAGTATTTCGTAGAATATCTTAGACTTCTAAATTAGTAAAACAATACGGAATATAGTTAGTAAAAAAAAAACTCAGGGTGGAATCAGTTTTCCGGGAAAATAGCTAGTGAGTGAAACGCTCTTTATTTTTCATAGCAGTCATGGAGCTGCATGGTTCAAATTCAGTTAGAGCTGTATTGGCTTGACTCCTCCTCATAGAAACTTCTGTTCCACACAAATAAAAATATATATCTTTAATTTAGCTATACGCTAATACTCTTGAGTCACGACTAGGACTCTTCCACAATGTACACATTTTGGAAGAACAAATGTAAATTGACTGGAGAAACTATAAGTAGGTCCGTTCAAAACGTGCTCACTAGTCGCTTGTAAGAGCTGTAGGAAGTGTAGTGCAGCCAGTGTAGTATGTGTGTGTGTGTGTGTGTGTGTGTGTGTGTGTGTGTGTGTGTGTGTGTCAGTAGGGTGTATGCACGCAGTAAGGTGGTTGATGTGGAGATGTGCCTGAATGGCAGAAAGCGTCTGTCGTGTTCTGACGAGCCTGTGACGACACCATGAATGAAATTGCTCCATTTGCTGGTGTTCCAACACGGACTGTCTGCAACGAACAGTGTAAGAACAGTGCTCATAAGAAGATCCCAACCGACAGGGACTGCAGACGGGTGTTAACCATTGTCAATGGTAATCGGTTCCAAAACTGATGATAATTTCTGCTGTCTCTGTATGCAGGTGCATCTGAGTTTCCGACCGGACACTGCAACAGCAACTGCATGCCACAGACATCTGGGATCGCGCTGTTCGCAAAAGGTCGGCTGGTCACAGCAGCACAAGGAGCTGCATGTCCACAGTGGGTCAAACAACACAGACAGTGGGCAGAGGATGACTCGAGGCGTGCAGCGTGGTTCAACGAGTTGCCATTCTGTTTCGTTTCAGATGAAGTGAGCCGTCGAGTGCACCAGCAGTCCAATAAGGTGTTTAACACCCAGCGTGTGGAGTGTGTAGTCCAGTCCCGCAGTCGTTCCGTGATGTTTTCGGGGTACTTTAAGTACCACGACTTGGGTGAACCAAGATGTTCATTTCAACGTCCTTGGTAACCAACTGTTGCTCTTCCTTCGAGTTCTTCATGATGAGAATACGTCTTTGGTTTGACGAACACTTGGGCACCGCAACGTGACTTATCACATAATTTATGCTTCTAAAAATTGTGTTGTTTTGGGCTTTCTCGACGGGCTAGTTGTAAGTTTGGTTCTCTGACTAGACGTCAGATGTCGCTTCGGAATTTCCACAGTGTATTTCGTCGGCGCAATTGACCGACACCTTGAGTTGCGGCGAACACACTACTCACAAGGGAGACTCCCCATCGCACACCTCTCAGATTTAGTGGTAAGATGGTCCAGTGAATAGCTCGTCAAGTACTGAGGACAGATCAAGCATGAAAACAGGAAAAAGGTGTACTGAACCGTGAAAAAAGAAGCAAAATAGGAAGAGTAAACAGTACAAGCTCAAGATGTGCAGCATCGAGCGAATTTCAAGAGCTACGGCGTCTTAGTCATGTGGTCACGGTGTTGCACTGCGTCCGCAGCTCGTGGTCGTGCGGTAGCGTTGTCGCTTTCCGCGCCCGGGTTCCCAGGTGCGATTCCCGGCGGGGTCAGGGATTTTCTCTGCCTCGTGATATGACTGGGTGTTGTGTGATGTCCTTACGTTAGTTAGGTTTAAGTAGTTCTAAGTTCTCGGGGACTGATGACCATAGATGTTACGTCCCATAGTGCTCTACATCTACATCTACATCTATACTCCGCGAGCCACCTTACGGTGTGTGGCGGAGGGTACTTATTGTACCACTATCTGATTCCCCCTTCCCTGTTCCATTCAAGAATTGTGCGTGGGAAGAACGACTGCTTGTAAGTCTCCGTATTTGCTCTAATTTCTCGGATCTTTTCGTTGTGATCATTACGCGAGATATATGTGGGCGGTAGTAATATGTTGCCCATCTCTTCCCGGAATGTGCTCTCTCGTAATTTCGATAATAAACCTCTCCGTATTGCGTAACGCCTTTCTTGAAGCGTCCGCCACTGGAGCTTGTTCAGCATCTCCGTAACGCTCTCGCGCTGACTAAATGTCCCCATGACGAATCGCGCTGCTTTTCGCTGGATCATGTCTATCTCTTCTATTAATCCAACCTGGTAAGGGTCCCATACTGATGAGCAATACTCAAGAATCGGACGAACAAGCGTTTTGTAAGCTACTTCTTTCGTCGATGAGTCACATTTTCTTAGAATTCTTCCTATGAATCTCAACCTGGCGCCTGCTTTTCCCACTATTTGTTTTATGTGATCATTCCACTTCAGATCGCTCCGGATAGTAACTCCTAAGTATTTTACGGTCGTTACCGCTTCCAATGATTTACCACCTATGGCATAATCGTACTGGAATGGATTTCTGCCCCTATGTATGCGCATTATATTACATTTATCTATGTTTAGGGAAAGCTGCCAGCTGTCGCACCATGCATTAATCCTCTGCAGGTCCTCCTGGAGTACGTACGAGTCTTCTGATGTTGCTACTTTCTTGTAGACAACCGTGTCATCTGCAAATAGCCTCACGGAGCTACCGATGTTGTCAACTAAGTCATTTATGTATATTGTAAACAATAAAGGTCCTATCACGCTTCCCTGCGGTACTCCCGAAATTACCTCTACATCTGCAGATTTTGAACCGTTAAGAATGACATGTTGTGTTCTTTCTTCTAGGAAATCCTGAATCCAATCACAAACCTGGTCCGATATTCCGTAAGCTCGTATTTTTTTCACTAAACGTAAGTGCGGAACCGTATCAAATGCCTTCCTGAAGTCCAGGAATACGGCATCAATCTGCTCGCCAGTGTCTACGGCACTGTGAATTTCTTGGGCAAATAGGGCGAGCTGAGTTTCACATGATCTCTGTTTGCGGAATCCATGTTGGTTATGATGAAGGAGGTTTGTATTATCTAAGAACGTCATAATACGAGAACACAAAACATGTTCCATTATTCTACAACAGATTGACGTAAGCGAAATAGGCCTATAATTATTCGCATCTGATTTATGACCCTTCTTGAAAATGGGAACGACCTGCGCTTTCTTCCAGTCGCTAGGTACTTTACGTTCTTCCAGCGATCTACGATAAATTGCTGATAGAAAGGGGGCAAGTTCTTTAGCATAATCACTGTAGAATCTTAAGGGTATCTCGTCTGGTCCGGATGCTTTTCCGCTACTAAGTGATAGCAGTTGTTTTTCAATTCCGATATCGTTTATTTCAATATTTTCCATTTTGGCGTCCGTGCGACGGCTGAAGTCAGGGACCGTGTTACGATTTTCCGCAGTGAAACAGTTTCGGAACACTGAATTCAGTATTTCTGCCTTTCTTCGGTCGTCCTCTGTTTCGGTGCCATCGTGGTCAACGAGTGACTGAATAGGGGATTTAGATCCGCTTACCGATTTTACATATGACCAAAACTTTTTAGGGTTCTTGTTTAGATTGTTTGCCAATGTTTTATGTTCGAATTCGTTGAATGCTTCTCTCATTGCTCTCTTTACGCTCTTTTTCGCTTCGTTCAGCTTTTCCTTATCAGCTATGATTCGACTACTCTTAAACCTATGATGAAGCTTTCTTTGTTTCCGTAGTACCTTTCGTACATGATTGTTATACCACGGTGGATCTTTCCCCTCGCTTTGGACCTTAGTCGGTACGAACTTATCTAAGGCGTACTGGACGATGTTTCTGAATTTTTTCCATTTTTGTTCCACATCCTCTTCCTCAGAAATGAACGTTTGATGGTGGTCACTCAGATATTCTGCGATTTGTGCCCTATCACTCTTGTTAAGCAAATATATTTTCCTTCCTTTCTTGGCATTTCTTATTACACTTGTAGTCATTGATGCAACCACTGACTTATGACCACTGATACCCTCTTCTACATTCACGGAGTCGAAAAGTTCCGGTCTATTTGTTGCTATGAGGTCTAAAACGTTAGCTTCACGAGTTGGTTCTCTAACTATCTGCTCGAAGTAATTCTCGGACAAGGCAGTCAGGATAATGTCACAAGAGTCTCTGTCCCTGGCTCCAGTTCTGATTGTGTGACTATCCCATTCTATACCTGGTAGATTGAAGTCTCCCCCTATTACAATAGTATGATCACGAAACTTCTTCACGACGTTCTGCAGGTTCTCTCTGAGGCGCTCAACTACTACGGTTGCTGATGCAGGTGGTCTATAGAAGCATCCGACTATCATATCTGACCCACCTTTGATACTTAACTTAACCCAGATTATTTCACATTCGCATTCGCTAATAACTTCACTGGATATTATTGAATTCTTTACTGCTATAAATACTCCTCCACCATTGGCGTTTATCCTATCCTTGCGGTATATATTCCATTCTGTGTCTAGGATTTCGTTACTGTTCACTTCCGGTTTTAACCAACTTTCCGTTCCTAATACTATATGCGCACTATTTCCTTCAATAAGAGATACTAATTCAGGAACCTTGCCCTGGATACTCCTGCAGTTTACCAATATTACGTTAACTTTTCCTGTTTTTGGTCTCTGAGGACGGACGTTCTTTATCAACGATGATAATGTCCTCTCTGGTAAGCCGTCAGGTATTTTATCGTTTCGCCCAAGGGGGGGTCCCTCTAACCTAAAAAACCCCCGTGTGCACGCCACACGTACTCTGCTACCCTAGTAGCTGCTTCCGGTGTGTAGTGCACGCCTGACCTGTCTAGGGGGGCCCTACAGTTCTCCACCCAATAACGGAGGTCGATGAATTTGCAACCATTATAGTCGCAGAGTCGTCTGAGCCTCTGGTTTAGACCCTCCACACGGCTCCAAACCAGAGGACCGCGATCGACTCTGGGCACTATGCTGCAGATATTAAGCTCAGCTTGCACTCCGCGTGCGATGCTGGCTCAGAGCCATTTGAACTATTTTGTTGCACTGCGAAGGGGGAGACCTGCGTTCAGATCTCTCTCGTGACAAGTAATTTTCTTTTTTCACAAAATTATGAACTGCCCGTCTGGTCATTGACATGTGTGTGCGTTGTATTCAAATTTGTATGTGTGTCTAAGTGTAACGTCCGTTTCCAACAACGAGCCTCCAGACGTACACATATACCGTATGGTATTATTCTTGCTTTCCGTTTTGGAAGTTTTGACTATTGAATTCCTTTGTTGTAACATAGTTCATTCACGTTTTTCTCTTGTTTTTATTTCTGTCTGTGCGGCATCTCACCTGCTCTCACTATTCACAAAATTCACCTGCGACAGTAATATATTCTTACCACATAACTCATATTCTATTGCCAATGTATAGCATGACAATTGCCAAGATTACAGAAGTAGAACAAACACGTCAGTGACCGGGCGGAAAGTTCATAATTTTGTGAGAAAAAGGGGCATGAGAGAGGTTTGAACACTGATCTACTTCACAGTCAAACACCGTGACCACACAACCACGACGTCAGGTTCTTCAATGCGCTCGAGGTTGCACGTCTTGAGCTCGGACAGTTCACTGTTTCTCTTTTGCTTCTCTTTTGACAGTTCGGTACTTCTTCTTCCTGGTGTCATGCTTGATCTGTGTTAAGTTTCTGACGAGCTACCCACTCGGCCGTTTTACCACTGAGTCTGAGTGGGTGCGACAGGGAGTTTCCCTTGTGAGGTATTTCTCTTGTTTGTGCCAGGTTGCGGTACAGCATTACCTGTGTAGAGCGGTATAACTGTCTTTAGTGGAAGAGTTAAATTTTTGCATCTTACAATGACATCATTGCAATGGCGTCATTATATCGCACGTTCAAGGTGGGGCAGTGGGTCCCGTACTTCCCTACCATGGTGGGAGTGCAAGATTGTCGGTAAGAGGTGAGACATCTGCACAGAGAGTTATAATGGTAGTCAAAAAAAATTTTCAAATGGTTCTGAGCACTATGGGACGTAACTTCTGAGGTCATCAGTCCCCGAGAACTGAGAACTACTGAAACCTAACTAACCTAAGGACATCACACACATCCATGCCTGATGCAGGATTCGAACCTGCGACCGTAGCGGTCGCGCGGTTCCAGACTGTAGCGCCTAGAGCCGCTCAGCCACACCGACCGGCTGATGTTATTCAATCTGTACATTGAACAAGCAGTAAAGGAAACAAAAGAGAGATTTGGAGCAGGAATTAAAATCCAAGGAGAAGAAATAAAAACCTTGGGGTTTGCCAATGACTGTGATTCTGTCAGAACACCAAAGGGTTTTGAAGAACAGTTGAACGGAATGGACAGCGTCTTGGAAGGAGGATATAAGATTAAGATCAACAAAGGCAAAACGAGGATAATTGAATGTAGTCGAATTAAATCAGGTGATGCTGAGAGAATTAGATTAGGAACTGAGAAACTTAAAGTAGTAGTTGAGTTTTGCTACTTGGGCAGCAAAATAACTGAGGACGGTCGAAGTAGGGAGGATATGAAATGTATACTGGCAATGGCAAGGAGAGCGTTTCTGAAGAAGAGAAATTTGTTAACAACGAGTATAGATTTAAGTGTCAGGAAGTCTTTTCCGTAAGTGTTCTTGAGGAGTGTAGCCATGTATGGATGGATGTGAAACATGGACGATAAACAGTTTAGACAAGAAGGAAATAGAGGCTTTCGAAATGTGATGCTACAGATGAATGCTGAAGAGTAGATGGGTGGAGGAGATACTGAATAGAATTGGGGTGAAGAGGAATTTGTGGCACAACCTGATTAGAAGAAGGAATTCTTTGGTAGGACACGTTCTGAGGCATCAAGGGATCACCAACTTCAAGTTTCAGTAGTTTCTCAGAGACGAAGAGGCTTCCACAGGATAGAGTAGCATGTAGAGCTGCATCAAACTCATCTTTCGACTGAAGACCACAACAAGAACATTCGTTTAAAGTTTCTGTAGTAGCTGTTGCGGCCACACGTAGTAAGCGTTACTCCACGCAGTGGAGAATGGCAAAACAGAGGCAGTCGGCAATCGCGGCATTGCGAAGTAAGCGCAGCACAGATAGCCTTGCTCACAGTTGCAGTCTACCAACAAGCTGACGCCAGGACACACACAGACCTAGCGCCGAGCGAAGCCTGGAGAGTGCTGAGCAAGGAGAAGTGAGGCCAGCACGCTAAGTTATGCTGCAATGTACTGCGGAGTAATAACAACAAGCTGCCACCGAGGGTGAAAAACGTCCTCCTGCCGGATATAAATAGTGGAGCGCAGGCAGCAACGGACAGAAGCCATTAGGAATCAGTTCGGATCTGAGGACGGACGTGGTCCGTGTCCGAATGTTCAATCTTCGTAGGTGACGATTCCGGAAGTCTGTTCCAGCTCGCAAGAGTTATCCGTCCGCCGCCAGATGTCACTTCAGCTCTGGAGGGCGGCCCGAGTTCGGTCAGCAACATGGCTGCCTAACTACAGCGAGAACTTCCAGCAGGACCGGCCGCAGCGCGGTCTTGGTCACAGGCGCCGCCGGGGACTGACGCCCGGACTTCACGGCAACCTGGCCCCGCGGCGTGTGGTCCGTCCATGACGGGACCTCGCGGACATCGCGACTGACGGCTTCCCAGCCGCCGGTGCAGCAGGCGTCGTCAGCTGACCGCACGGCGACGCGGCTCTGTGGGCGTACCCGTACTGCGGTTGAGTTCATCTCAACCACAGGGCATCCTGGCTTCAGCGGAGCACTGGTGGCCTGAGGCTACCGAGTGCGATCAGCGGCGTGCGTTGCGCGCATTGTCGGAGAATCAACACAGGAGCAGCCAGACGGAGGGATCCGAAGGGCTGGACAGCGATGACGAGGGAGAAATTGTAAAGAAAGTTCAATAAATAATTGTAAAACTTCACGCCGTCTGAGTCTTTAGCGCAGCCACTGTGCCTGCTGCTAACAAGTACTGCAGAAGCCGTAACAAGTGGTGCAGAAGTCGTAACAAGTGGCCATCTGTCGTGACATAGCATACAGTCCCCAGTCTTGAAAAATCACAGTACTCTGGATGCTGCGCATGCTCAATTTTAAAGAACATGCTGTTTAGAGCACCGTTTTCGAGTCCTTAATGAATGTTGGGGCTGTTGTTGAGTCATCCAGTTCCCAGTGCTACTAACCTGTGCATTACGCCTGTCTGTAAACTGACCTTTGTGTAGCGGAAATACGCGGATGGAAGGACTCACCTGCGTAGTTGGGAGCGAGGTCGTGGTGGTTGGAGAGGTTGCTGACGGTGGCGGCCCCGTTGCAGCCCAGTGAGAGACTCAGGATGGCCACGGCGAGCGCCTCGTTCTCCCCCACGTAGCCCATAGAAGCCATCAGCACGGCCGGCAGGATGTGTGCTGCGCCAAACAGAGGTGAGAGTCGATACACTTACTTCTACTAGCTAACAACCTTTGCTACATTTATACAATGCCTGTCACCATACACCGCCTTTACTTTTTCTTCATTTTTCATTTCACCCACCTTCGTACTACGTACTTTTTTTTGTACTGCAGTTTAAACATCACACACACACACACACACACACACACACACACACACACTTCAGCACATAGCGTGCCTGATGATAGATCAGAAACGTATAAATTACCTGATAACTAAACTAAATTATACACTGGTCCAACTGGCAGAAAGTTCGAAACAATATTCAAGAAGCAGTGGCCCACGATTTGACACGTAAGCCAGCATTTGCAACTCATCTTGCTCCGATTAATCATACATTTACTAATATTTGCGGGTAAAAGAAGGGCAAAAGAATGGACCCACAAAATTACAGACCAGTATCCCTAACATCGGTTTGAAACAGAATCCTTGAACATGTTCTCAGTTCGAATATAATAAATTTTCTTGAGACCGAGAAGCTCATGTGCACGAATCAGCATGGTTTAGAAAGGAGTCTATTTGGGTACACTTGTATGTGGCACCTTAATGTAAACTAAAATGAAACTATTATATTATAAACGATGTATGTTTCTGATGGGCTTTATAATGCGGATCGCTGACTCTACACGACCGCAGAGCCAAAGATACTGCTTCTGGTCTGAGATTATAGTGTTGGAGTAAGAGAGCGCTTGGCGCACTGCAATGGGCAGCTGTCTGTGAGCGAAAGAGGATGGAATAGGCAGTTTTTGTGGTGTGCTCTTTGAAGCCACCAAGTGTTAGATTACAATTTAGGAATTACGAGTACATGTGTTATTGGAGATACGAATGTGGAAGCAGAAGTCTCCTCGCAAGCAAGGTAAAGATGTTAAATATTTATAACTTTAATTTTGCCAGCGCGTTACTGTAGATGAGTTGACTGATAATTTGCAATTGTTGTGTACCCCCGGAATATACGTAAACAGATTTGATGTAGAGGCTAGTTACATATTCCCTTTACTAATGTTTCTAAGATTTGTTAACACAGGTATAAGTATTTTGATGATTTGTATTTATGCTTTTTTAGTGAAGTTTGATAATTCTTTCTGTATAAACCTCATTGTTGTGACTCAATTACTAAAAAGGATGTAATTTTTCTGAGTAATGTAATTTCAGTTGTCAGATGTTTTGGAAAGTCAAACTTAACTTCGGATACAATTTCACTATTTAAAAGATCAGCGTTAGTAATTCTTCCAAATCAGTACCGCATCCCTGTCCAGGTCATATGTTTTTCAAAGACACTGAATTTTTCTTAAACGTTTTCATTTATCAGCCAAAAGAATTTCATGTACTTTTCAAAGTACAGGGTGATTCAAAAAGAATACCACAACTTTAGGAATTTAAAACTCTGCATCGACAAAAGGCAGAGCTAAGCACTATCTGTCGGCGAATTAAGGGAGCTATAAAGTTTCATTTAGTTGTACATTTGTTCGCTTGAGGTGCTGTTGACTAGGCGTCAGCGTCAGTTGATGCTAAGATGGCGACCGCTCAACAGAAAGCTTTTTGTGTTATTGAGTACGGCAGAAGTGAATCGACGACAGTTGTTCAGCGTGCATTTCGAACGAAGTATGGTGCTAAACCTCCTGATAGGTGGTGTATTAAACGTTGGTATAAACAGTTTACAGAGAATGGGTGTTTGTGCAAAGGGAAAAGTTCTGGACGGCCGAGAACGAGTGATGAAAATGTAGCACGCATCCAGCAAGCATTTGTTCGCAGCCCAGGAAAATCGACTCGCAGAGCTAGCAGAGAGCTGCAAATTCCACAATCAACTGTATGGAGAGTCCTACGAAAAAGGTTAGTTATGAAACCTGAACGTCAACTACCCGAGGCGATGGATCGGCCGCCAGGCAGCCCGTGACAGAGCACTTCATCACTGGCCTACAAGAAGCCCTGATCTTACCCCCTGTGATTTTTTCTTATGGGGGTATGTTAAGGATATGGTGTTTCGGCCACCTCTCCCAGCCACCATTGATGATTTGAAACGAGAAATAACAGCAGCTATCCAAACTGTTACGCCTGATATGCTACAGAGAGTGTGGAACGAGTTGGAGTATCGGGTTGATATTGCTTGTGTGTCTGGAGGGGCCATATTGAACATCTCTGAACTTGTTTTTGAGTGAAAAAAAAAACCTTTTTAAATACTCTTTGTAATGATGTATAACAGAAGGTTATATTATGTTTCTTTCATTAAATACACATTTTTAAAGTTGTGGTATTCTTTTTGAATCACCCTGTATTACTGGCAGCGTTGCACACCGCTAAGTCTGTAGCTAACACACACACACACGCACAGACACACACACACACACACACACACATATATATATATATATATATATATATATATATATATATATATATATATATATATATATATATATATACCAGAATATATCGCGTTCAAGCGTTGCTGCCTTAGAGGTAAGACAAATTAATTTATTTTTTATGTGCATAGGGACCAAAGTTGTCAGTTTTGAAAAGGGCCAGAGGGTTCAGTGCCTAAGGGTCTGAATATATTTTGCAGTGACTGTATTTCTTTATTGGTATTGGGAGTTGCATTGCCCAGTCAGTTCGTATAAAGTTTTTACTAACAATAACACAGAGCAAGCACACCACTTGCAGCTACAGCTCGCTGCACTATAAGTCCAGTTATGTACCCATTCCTGAGTCACAAATTCATTCAATGAATTCATAAAGAACGCTATGTTTACAGAAAGCATCGCTCATGCGAAACTCAGCTTGCCCTTTACTCACATGACATACTGGGAGCTATTGATAAGGGCAACAAGCAGAGTCCATATTTCTAGATCTCTGGAAAGCGTTGGCACGGCGCCCCAAAAAATGGTTCAAATGGCTCTGAGCACTATGGGACTTAACATCTGTGGTCATCAGTCCCCTAGAACTTAGAACTACTTACACCTAACCAACCGAAGGACATCACACACATCCATGCCCGAGGCAGGATTCGAACCTACGACCGTAGCGGTCACGCGGTTCCAGACTGAAGCGCCTAGAAGCTAACGGCCACACCTGCCGGCCACGGTGCCCCCTTGCAGGCTGTTAACGAAGGTGCGAGCATATGGAACTGGTACACAAATATGTGAGTGACTCGAAGACTTTTTAAGTCATAGAACATAGTATGCTGCCTCGATGGAGAGTGTTCATCAGAGACAAGGGTCTCGCCGGGAGCGTCCCAGGAAAATGTGATAGGACCGCTCTTATTCTCTATATACATAAATGATTTGGCGGGCAGGGTGGGCGGCAATCTGTGGTTGTTCACTGATGATGCTGTGGTGTATGCTAATGTGTCGTCTTTGAGTGATTAAAGGAGGATACAAGATGAATTAGACAAAATTTGTAGCTGGTGTGATGAATGGCAGCTAGCTCTAAATGTAGAAAAATGTAAATGCGGATGAGTAGCAAGAACAAACCTGTAATGTTCGGATATAGCATTAGTAGTCTCCAGCTTGACACGGCATTTAAATATTTGGGTGTGACGTTGCCAATCGATATGAAATGGAACGAGCATGCGAGGAGTGTAGTAAGAAAGGCGAATGGTCGACTTCGGTTTATTGGGAGAATTCTAGGAAAGTGTGGTTCCTCATTAAAGGAAACCGCATATATGACGCTAATGCGACCTATTCTTGAGTACTGTCCGAGTGTTTGGAATCCGTACCAGGTCGCATTGATGAAAGAGTTCGAAGCAAATCAGAGGCGGGCTGCTAGATTTGTTACCGGTAGGTTCGAACGACATGTAGACGTTACGCAGATGATTCGGGAACTTAAATGGGAATCCCTGGAGGGCATGTGACATACTTTTCGAGAAACACTACTCAGAAAATTTAGGGAACCAGCGTTTGAAGGTGATTGCCTCCAATAGACATTGCGCGCAAGTACAACGAATATAAGAAACGAAAAATTAGGGCCCATACGGAGTTATATAGATAGCCATTTTTCTCTTGTTCTCTTTGAGAATGGAACAGGAAAGGGTATGACTACTAGTGGTACGGGGTGCCATTCGCCATGCGCCGTTAGGTGGACAGTGGGGTATCGATGTAGATCTAGGAATGCGTTTTGGTCCACTAAGAAACCAAATGGCAGTTATAAGAGTTGAGGGGCATGAATGGGAAGCAGTGGTTGGGAAGGGAGTAAGACAGGGTTGTAACCTCCCCCGATGTTATTCTTTCTGTATATTGAGCAAGCAGTGAAGGAAACAAAAGAATAATTCGGAGTAGGTATTAAAATCCATGGAGAAAAAATAAAAACTTTGAGGTTCGCACATGACATTGTAATTCTGTCAGAGACAGCAACGGACTTGGAAGAGCAGTTGAACGGAATGGACAGTGTCTTGAAAGGAGGATATAAGATGAACATCAACAAAAGCAAAACGAGGATAATGGAATGTAGTCGAATTAAGTCGGGTGATGCTGAGGGAATTAGATTAGGAAATGAGACACTTAAAGTAGTAAAGGAGTTTTGCTATTTGGGGAGCAAAATAACTGATGATGGTCGAAGTAGAGAGGATATAAAATGTAGACTGGCAATGGCAAGGAAAGCGTTTCTGAAGAAGAGAAATTTGTTAACATCGAGTATAGATTTAAGTGTCAGGAAGTCGTTTCTGAAAGTATTTGTATGGAGTGTAGCCATGTATGGAAGTGAAACAGGGACGATAAATAGTTTGGACGAGAAGAGAATAGAAGCTTTCGAAATGTGGTGCTACAGAAGAATGCTGAAGATTAGATGGGTAGATCACATAACTAATGAGGAGGTGTTGAATAGGATTGGGGAGAAGAGAAGTTTGTGGCACAACTTGACTAGAAGAAGGGATCGGTTGGTAGGACATGTTCTGAGGCATCAAGGGATCACCAATTTAGTATTGGAGGGCAGCGTAGAGAGTAAAAATCGTAGAGAGAGACCAAGAGATGAATACACCAAGCAGATTCAGAAGGATGTAGGCTGCAGTAGGTACTGGGAGATGAAGAAGCTTGCACAGGATAGAGTAGCATGGACAGCTGCATCAAGCCAGTCTCAGGACTGAAGACCACAACAACAACAACAATATTTATGTACATTCTAAGACAAAAGAAATAACGATGCACCACGAAGATATTACTCCAATGGGACGAAAATCGGTAGATTTGACGTCCACGCACAGTTAAAGAAATATTAACATTTCAGAAAAATTGAATGATTTATTGAAGAAAAATTAAATGGTCGTATGTCATTGACGCCCTGGCGTCTTCACCTGGGGAACTTCGACGGCCGAGATGCAAATGTTTTCATTTGGCACCACGTTGGGCGATTTACGAGGCGATGACGGTAAAATGAATATGAGGACAATACAACGCCCAGTCCTTGAGCGGAGAGTATCGCCTACTCGGCCCGGGCGGACATTTATTCAAGAGAAAGAACGTCACAAACTGAGCAAGCCAATAACGCATCAGTCCACCTCTGGCCCTTATGAAGTCATTTATTCGGCTTAGTATTGATTGATAGAGTTGTTTGGTGTCGTCCTGGGAGATACTGTGCCAAACTCCGTCGAATTGGCGCGTTAGATCGTCAAAATCCCGAGCTTTTCCGAGGGCTGTGCCCACAACGCTCTAGACGTTCTCAGTTGGGGAGAAATCCTTGCTGGCGAAGGTTGGGTTTGGCAGGCACGAACACGTACCGTAGAAGCTCTCGGTGGTGGGCATTATCTTGCTGAAATGTAAGCCAGGATGGCTCACCCTGAAGGTCAGCAAAACGGGTAATAGAATATCATCGACGTACCGCTGGCCCGCGAGGATGTCGCGGATGATAACCAAAGAGGTCCTGTTATGAAAAGAAATGGCAGCCCAAACTATCTCTCCTGGTTCTCGAGCTGTATGACGGACGACAGTCCGGTTGATATCTCATTGCTGTCTGGGGTGTCTAGGCACTTCTCCAGTGGTCATCGGGGCCTGGAAACTCACTGATTGTAGTGGAATTGTCTTCAGTGAAGATTCCCGCGTCGAAATGAGGCCAGATGACCAGCGAAGATGTGTCTGGAGACGCCCTCAACAGCGGTGGGTTCCAGCCTTGCTGTCACTCGCCGTAAGGCCCGACAATCAGGAGTGTTGGTCCGGGTTGCCATTTAATTTCATAGCAGCTGCGCTTTGGTTGTCATTCGCGGCACCTTTACAGCACAGCGGTACGTCGATGATATTTACTACCTGTTTCGTTGCCCACCATGGAAAGTCATTCTGTGCTTAAATTTCAGCAAGATAATGCCCGCCCGCAACACGACGTTTCTATTGCTTGTCCTCGTGCCTGCCAAACCATGCTTTCGCCAGCAAGGTCACCGGATCTCACCCCAATTGAGAACGTTTGGAGCGTAATGGGCAAGTTCTCGAACCAGTTCGGCATTTTGACGATCTATTGCTCCAGTTGGGCAGAATTTGGCACAATATCCCTCAGGAGGACATCCAACAACTCTGTCAATCAATGCCAAGCCGAATAACTAATTGCATAAGGAAGCAGACGTGGAAAAATGGGTTATACAGTTGCTTGATTTGTGAAGCTCTTTCTCTTGAATGAGCCATCCATTTTTTTCTGAAATGATAATCATTTGTTTAAATGTTGACTGTTATCGATATCGAATGAAACAAGTTTACTGTTGCTATCCACTGTTTATTTTATGAATAAATGAAACAACAAGTTTTAATGTTAACAGTCCCTGTTTATTTTGTAAATAAACAGTGACTGGTAACAGCAAACTCGTTGCTTCATTTGAAAGCATTTGTTTGTCTACACATGAACGTCACATCTTTCGATTTTCGTTCAATTCGACTAATTCCTTCGTGGTGCGTGTTTTTTTTTTCTTAGTATGTATTATAAACCACTTTTTGTCTCTTTAGGGCGCAATCACTTACTAATAGTTATATTTCTATAATTCAATAGCAAAAAAAAAATCGGTTCCTAATAAACAAA
This sequence comes from Schistocerca americana, assembly GCF_021461395.2. NCBI lineage: Eukaryota > Metazoa > Arthropoda > Insecta > Orthoptera > Acrididae > Schistocerca > Schistocerca americana. Next base: position 166,214,543 of record NC_060124.1, read on the forward strand.
TATCCCTGGAACACAACACGTTTCCTCGATTTTTACCTATGACTAAGATATTCTTGCTCCAAAATGCAACGGTAGGGTCCATTTAGTTAGTCAGTTAGGTACTTGTTTCATAGATCAAATTTCCAATAAAAATTATCATGTGATACTTGTTAACAGAACAAACATAAAACACTGATATAAAACTAAATAAAATGCTATATTTATATCAGTGGAAGGTGGCCGTTTATTTTTTTAAGTATATGACCTGTTAATTGGGCTCAAGAATTCCTCTGTAGTATAGAAACTACTAAGGAGAAACCTTTTTGTTCTATATTTGAAAACACTTCTGCTGTCAGACATTTTATTCCCGTGGGTAAATTGTCAAGGAGTTTTATTCTTGAGGCAAAAGTAGCTGAACCTAAACATTCTAGCAAGTCTACTATATGGTTTCTCCAGTTGCAGTTTACATGCACACCTAAGCACTTACACGTTTTTACCTGTTTATTATTTCTTTTTGGCGTACTAAGTTAACTGGAGATGGAATATTTTTGACAGCACAAAAGTGGGTGAGCTGGGTTTTTTTCAAATTTTAATGTTAGCCCATTTGTGCAAAATCATTTAGTAGCTTTCAGAAAAGTATCATTTACTGTTTACTCTATTGACCTTTCTTTTCTTGGCTTCACAATAATGCTTATGTCATTTAAAACAGGACTAAATCTGCCTCCTGATTCAAATAACATGGCAGAATAACATAAATAAAAATACATTAAGAGAGACGCTGGTCGAACCCTGTGGGACTTCCATTGTAATTTCTGTCCATTCAGACGATGTAGCGTTTCTGTTTGTGTTACTCGGACAGCCTAGGCTAACGTTCTGCAGGCTGTTTCTGATATATGAACTAAATCAGGCATTTGCTGAACTACTCTTCCATAAAAATTTAACTTCTCTAAAAGAGTGTTATGTGTAAGGGAATCAAGTGCTTTCGATAAGTCATAGAAGATCCCAGTTGGCGAAATTAATGCGTCAGGCTCACAGCGCCACCCTCCACTGTAATATACAAAATGTGGAAGTTCTTTTCTGTATTTCTATATGTTAACGGAGCACACAAATGTAGGTTTTGTGGAGGCTCTGTGGCGTCATGACAAATCGCGTAAGATCTCATATGGTGCTGCTCCAGTAGTTTCTACAAGAACATAAGGACGTAACTCTCATGGTCTACACCTGAAAAGGAGGGCTCAGAACAAGTTACTAGCAGAGGACATAAGGGAGCCACCAGAACACAAAGGCAAGTCCTTGTGGTTATCTGTGTCAGGTGAGACAGTGATGTTAGGTTAAGTTCAGATAGACAGATAGAGGAAGTACACTGACAGAGTCTCATAGTTAATCTTATAAAAATAGAGGGGAAAGTGGAATCAACTTGCTACATCAGAATATTACGGAGGGGAGGGGGAACATATAGCAAACGAACTGTTAATTTGTTTGAGTTATCTTAGTAGTCGGAAAGAAATTGATGTCATTTGTCTGTCTGAACACAATATAACCACAGGGATAGAAAATCTTAATATACTCGTGAGTGGTTGTAACTTAGCTGCACAAGGAGGAGTTCTCAAATTCGTTGAAAATGGGTATAAACGCAAGAATGTGGAAATTAGTGTATTGTGTACAGATAAGGGTGTAGAAGCAAGTTTTGTGAGCTATTGTTGGGAAACGTAATACTTGTGACTGTTACAGTATACAGGTCTCCACTAGGTAGTTGAGAGATTATCATGAAATATTTTGACGAGTTATTGTGCTATCTGTCAGGCAGAAGGGAGGGACTATTAATCTGTGGTGATTTTAATGTAAATTTCTTGAAGGAATCTGATGGGGAAAGTGATGTAGTGGTGCATTCAGCCATTCCAAACTGTAACTGGCTAAGTAAACCGTATTTCACAGATGGATGACAATCATGGTGTACTTTACCTTCTCAAAAAGTTTAGAAAATTGTTTAAAGATTGATACTGGACGGTAGTTATCGATATCTGTGGAGTCACCTTTTTATAGAGATGCATAACTATGGCACATTTCAGTCTTTCTGGGAAAACTCTCTGAGTTAATGGTGCATTCCTAAGTGACTAAGATACATATTGTAGGCTACAACTTTTTAGTGTCTTATTGTAATTATTATCCTCCGCTTAAAAAGATTTGCTCTTTAGAGTCATGATGATCTTTCTTATTTCAAATGGGAATGGGAAATTAATTTTTAATTCACACAATGTCTTCTGTATTGATTCTTCAGTATAGTGTTTTGCTTTCTCCTCTGAAGTATTTGTACTAGTTTTCTCACCTGTTTAGAAAAAATAGTTACCGCATTCTCTTTCACAGAAATAATTTCGTCTTCTGCGCCCTCTTTCCCTCTCTCTCTTTCAAGAATATTCCGCATAGATTTTATTTTATTATCTGATCTGTCGATTTCAGACAAGATGTACAGACTCCTGAATTTTTTTGCGAGCCTTCTTAATATTTTACAATACAGTTTACACTGTTTGCTTGTATTGTCGATTGTGCACGACTCCTTTTCTCATCGTAAAGACACTCTGATATCTGTAATGATCAAAAGTCCCTTTAATGGCGTAGCATTGTCAAATTTAATTATCCTTTTAGGAAAACTACTTTCAAAAATGGATACGTATTAAGAAATAGGTTGAACTTAGAGTTGTGAGAGATATGATTCAGAAAATGTTTAAATGGAACATTATACAAAGGGGAATTAGTGTGTATAACAACCCATTGGTTGTAGTGCCTAAAAAAGATGGCTCGATTAGGCTCGTTTTGGACGCTAGAGCTTTGAACAAAATAATTTTGCGAGAGAGTGATAGGCCTGAAAATATAGTAGAATTATTGGCAAAAATTAAAAGTGCAAAATTTTTCACCTCGATGGATGTAGCTTGTGGTTATTGGAACCTATCCTTATCGAGAGAATCTAGGAAATACACATCTTTCCTGTTCGAGGGTAGGTGCTATCAGTACAAGCTTGTGCCTTTTGGGTTAAACATCAGCGTTTGTGCATTTGTTAGGGTAGTGTCCCAAATGATAGGTGACCAGTTATTGAGAAGAATTACAGTTTATGTGGACGATGTGTTGATTCCAACTCCCACTTGGGAAGAACGCTGATGTTATTGGGTAAGAAGAAGCAATCGAAAGTGGTGGAATGAAACTCAAATTAGACAAAACTGAGTTTATGAGGAAAGAAATAAAATTCCTGGGCCATATTGTTAATGGAAATGGAATTATTCCCGGTTCTGAAAAAATTAAAGCCATTAGAGATTATTTAGCACCTACTACCCGAAAGGAATTCAAAGGTATGCTTGGCCTTTTTCGATTCTGTCGAAAATTTGTGCCTGGACAGTTATTCAGTGCACCCTGTCTGAGAGAAATATTAAAGAGATGAATGTCAGAGGGCCTTTGAAGAACTTACAGAGGCGCTGCTAAGTAGTCAGATCTTAAAACACCCTGACTTTGCCAAGGCTTTCTGTATTTGACCAGATGCATGTGGTTATCGTCTGGGAGTGGAACTGTTCCAAATTGAAACAGAAGGAGAAAAGCAAGTTCACAAAACGATCGCGTTTGCTAGTCGATCGTTGCAACAGGCGGAAAAGAACTATGGCATTTCGGAGCTGGAAGCTCTAGAAATTATACTTGGGCTACAGAAATTTGAACCTTACCTATTAGGCCACAAAGTAATTGTTTACAGTGACCATCGGGCCTTAACATATTTGCAGACATGCCAATTAAAATACGGCAGACTGAGGAGGTGGTCAATGTATCTCCAGCAATTTGATATAAAGTACGTAAAGGGCTCAGAGAACATTATAGCCGGTGTATTGTCTAGAAATGTGAAAGAAAAAGGGCAGGAAGTAGATCCTTTAGGACAACGGGAATGGAGTGATGTTTTGCTGGCAACAATACAATTATAGGAAGAAGGACCGCTTAAACGAATTTGTAAGAACCTCAGGAGGGAACAAAAACAAGATGACAATATTAAACTGGTAAAAAGCCGGGCTAGGTCATCCAGATTTTCCGAAATAGCGGAATATTACATAATGCATCAGGAGATACTATTTAGGCGAAGAAAGAACGATGAGGAAAAATGGCGCATCTATTTCCCAGAACAACATGTGGACTTGCTGATAGATTATGTGCATTGGAAGTACGGTCATTATGGATCCAGAAAATGTATTGCGAAATTGAATGAGGTAGTAATTTTCGATAACATATGGCGCAGGGTACAGAAAAGGCTAGAATCTTCTGACAGATGTCAGAAGGTGTGAGCAAATAACAGGATCGTACAGGAACCACTGTATTCTGTAGTACCTCAAAATAGGTTAGATCTCGGTGCTCTGGACCTTTTTGGCCCTTTACCTCTTTCTAGGAGGGGGGGGGGGGGTTGTGAATAAGTCTTTATACTAGTCGATGGATTTACGAAGTATGTTAGATTTTATCCTATAAAAAAGCCAAACTCCAAGGTAATAGTCAGTAAACCAGAGAAAGATTAATTTGTAAACATTGGGGTGCCGAAAGCCATGTTATCAGGTAATGGACCACAGTTTGCATCCAAGAGGTTTGAGGAATGTTTATACAAAAGGAATATACAACATATAAAGGTTTCAGCTTATTTTCTCCAGGGAAATATGTGCGGAAAAATAATGAAATAACTAAATCGTCTCTGTAGGACGTATTGTCACCAGAAGCATTCAGTTTGGGCCAACTACTTAGAATATTTTGAAGAGGTTGTGATATTATTGTTCATATTTTTAAAAATTTTTTTTTGTAAATATTTTATTGAAACTGTTAAAGCAGAAGTGGAGACATCTTGTTTGAAGCGAAATCGATACTGAAACTCTTTGATAAGATTAAAATGAATGTACGAGGGCCGTTCAGAAAGTAACCTCCGGTTGATTTAAAAAAATACACCAAGTTAAATAAAAATATTTTAATATATACATCTTACAACTACATCTTTGCACTATTTTTCTGCATAGTCTCCATAGCGATTGAGGCACTTATCGTATCTCTTCACAAGCTTTGAAATTCCTTCTGCATAAAAATCACCCGCTTGTGCCTGGAGCCAGCCTGTGACCGCATCTTTGAGCTCTTCGTCGTCATCAAACTGCTGTGACCCGAGCCATTTCTTCAAATGCATGAAGAGGTGATAATCACTTGGCCCCAGGTCTGGGCTGTAAGGTGGATGGTTGATAACGTCCCACTTGAAGGACTCAAGAAGGGCCGTTGTTCTGCGAGCAGAGTGAGGACGGGCGTTATCGTGCAAAAAAACGATACCGGAAGTCAGCATACCACGGCGTTTGTTCTGTATAGCCCGTCGTAACTTTTTTATTGTTTCACAGTACACGTCTTGATTAATGGTCGTACCACGTTCCATGAATTCAACCAACAACACCCCTTTGGCATCCCAAAACACCGTTGCCATCAGTTTTCTGGCAGAAAAATCTTGCGAGGCTTTTCTTGGTTTGGTAGGCGAATTTGAATGTGCCCACATCTTTGATTGTTCTTTTGTCTCAGGGTTCACGTACTTAATCCAGGTTTCGTCACCGGTCACGATTCTGTTTAACAATGGTTCTCCTTCGTCCTCATAACGTGACAGAAAGTCTAATGCAGAGGCCATTCTTTGAGTTTTGTGGTGGTCGGTAAGAATTTTGGGCACCCATCGTGCACAGAACTTACGGTAACCCAATCTTGCTGTCACTATCTCGTACAAGAGAGTCTTAGAAATCTGTGGAAAACCAGTAGACAACTCCGATATTGAGAAACGTCGATTTTCACGAACTTTTGCATCGACTGTCTGAACGAGTTCGTCAGTCACCAATGATGGTCTACCACTCCTCTCTTCATCATGAACGTTTTCTCGTCCACTTTTAACTAAACGTACCCATTCACGGACAACTCCTTCACTCATAACTCTTGGTCCGTACACGGCACAAAGCTCACGATGAATAGCTGCTGCAGAATATCCTTTGGCTGTAAAAAACCTTATGACAGCACGCACTTCACATTTGGCGGGGTTTTCTATTGCAGCACACATTTCAAACTGCCACAAAAACTAAACTAGCGCAGGTACGACGTTCACTCGACCACGGCTTGATGCCGACTGACCTGTTGAGTGCGTGAACGCACAGATGGCGTCGCTACTCCCCCCACAACCCGCACTGTGACCAATCGGAGGTTACTTTCTGAACCGCCCTCGTACATTTAAGAAAAAGGGTGTAATATTTACTTTTAAATATTGTAAAGATATTTATTTGTTATAAGTATTAAATGTAAAAAGGTGCTATAATGTAATTATGTATGTAATAGTTACTGGCACTCACTTAGGGCTGTATGAGATATGTGTAGTATAAAAGATGGAGTAGTTCCGTCAGGAACGGAAAGCTGTGTAAGCGTAGGAAAAGGTGGGAGCGGAAACGTTTGGCGCGCTTTGGCGGGCGTGAACAAAGTCAGTCGGTGGCCAGTGATCTTAGAGGCAGCACGTACAGCGCCAGCATAGTGTGGAATGCGCCGTATTGTTGCATCCTGCCTCGGTTGGAAACTGCAGTTTTATCACGGCATGGTATGGGGAGAAAAACAGGCTATTGATTATAAGATGGATCATCGCTATGAAGAGGAAATAAGTCCGACTTGAATAACTGCTCTTGGCTGTTCTGATATTAATACAGTTGTTGCCACCAACGCCACCATCGCTGATCACAGCTTACAGGGTACGACATTTTAGCCATGTATTATAGTGTGTGCCAGGAAGTTGAAAGGTGCGTTAAGAATAATAACCATCATCCAAATTAACAATTGTGTCCACCTGGTAATTTATCCCGCTCATAAACCAAGCACGATCCTAACCCGGTAAATGAAAATTCCGAGTGACCTGTATTCAGCCAATACTGTGAAATCTGTAATATATTGTTGGCAAATCAGTTATTAATCAGTGTAATAATTGATGGAAAGAATAACTGAGAATTTCATAATTAACATTGTTATTATTTTCTGTGTTAAAATGATTACGTAAGGTTATGCCAGATTCAGAGACCACATTAGATAAATTGTTTGCTGCTTTCACATTACGTATTAATGAAAGGAAATACTAAGTTAATGATTAATGGTGATAAATAGTAACGTTAAACAGTTTATAGTGAATCAATGAAATGTTGAGTACCAAATATGTTGATGTAGAAACCCCCCTGTCCAAATTTACTTTCGCTTTCATGAAATCAGTCTGTTTGCTTAAGCAATTGGATACTGTAGTTTTGTTTCGAGTGGCTAAACTTTTCTTGTATTGCTGAACCATCTTTTATCTAAATCTGAAGTGAAGTCTGTTAGGTAAGTAGGGAGTTGCAATCTTTTCTGCTTTCCTACTCAGCTTCATTACGTGTGCCTAATTAGTCTGGCGAATAATAGTGTACCACCAACCACATATATTGTTATCGTTGCAGAATAGTAGTCTAACTACTGTTATTTGCCATACTAATGACTTATTTGAAGAAACGAGTTAAAGTCTGATGCTTATTCCTTAGGTTAACATACATGGTTATACACATGTTTTTGTGGTTTTGCTGTCCGGATAGGTAACTGTCTTTCTGTTTGTTACATTGGTTATTATTAACAGTATAGTATAAGAATATTACAGTTGACTTTGCATGACAGTATGTTTTTTAAACCAATTCAGAGAATACAAAATACACGCCGGTATTACATCTAGTTCTACATATCAGGACAGTAAATAACACACACAACATAAGGAGGAATATTACAAGGTGATTAATCACCTGAAACATGAAGCAACTCGTTTTTCACTTGTAGAGTTAATGTGTGGAATCAGACCAAATAACTTATTATTTGACTTAGTTGAATTTCCCACTCATACTGAGATGACCATGGAGCAGAAAAAGAGGGTAGCATGGGCAAATATTAGAAAAAAGGCTCTGGAAATAAAGAGAAGACACGATGCGAGAGCGTGTCCTACAAGTTTTCAAGTAGGCCATTTAATGCTGGTGAAAACCAAGGAAAAATCTAAAAAGCTTGCTGCAGAAACAAAAAAGTTTACAGATGAGTATGTGGGACCCTTTAGAATTGTGGCCAAGCCTCATGGCAATGCATATAAATTAGAATATGTCAAGTTGCACAAACTTCTGGCATTGCGAAATGTCATTGATTTTAAGAAGTACATACAGAAGGATGATGAGGACAGTAGTAGTTAATAGGCCTCAGGGGACATGGATTCTTAGCGTCGTCAGCTGTATGACAAACATCAGGCATCCCGAGCTGTTGGCAATATTATTTCCTTTTCGTTTTGTATTGTCAACCAAACTCCTCATCATTCGGAACTTTTTTGCTATTTTTCTTTCCTTCTTCCCTACCGCAGTAAATAATGTATATAAAAAGTACATAGAGAATAAAGGTCATCGGAAAATAAGAGAACTGGTACAAGAAAGATATTTTTGGAGGTAAATGATTACCAAAGACTAATATGAATGAATGTGAAGTGAAAGTGATGTAAAAGGTATACTGAAAAAATAATGTAATGTGACTCCTTAATATGTGATCGCTAAGCCATTTTCATAACAAGAAATGATGTTGGAAGATGTTTGTGGTAAAAGGCATAAGGAAAGTGCCTAATAGACGTAAGTAAATATGTCATGTATCTGATGTTTATTTGAGAGCCACATAAGTTGGCGTAAATATTTTCAACATTCCCGGTAATTTTGCATTCTTTGTGTATAATAGCTTGTTTCATGTAAAGTCATGAGATATTTAATAGTAACTGTAAGGTAAATATTTTTTCTGAAAAGAAAAGTTAATAAAGAAAATGTTTGTAAATTTAAAAAAAATTTTTTTTTTTTTTTTTTTTTTTTTTTTTTTTTTTTTTTTTTTTTTTTTTTTTTTGCTTACTTGCATTGTAATAAGTACTGCTTTCAGCAGGAACTTGCTTAGGAACCATCCCACTGTAATGCATATAATTATTTTTTGAAAAAGAGTGAAGTAATTGTGCTCATTTGGGTACTGTTGTTATTTTTGGATAATGGGCAATTCATGCTTTACAGAAAATATTAGTACTGTATAAGACTATTTATAAAAAAGATGATTTTTTAATCATGAACCTTCAGAAACTGACTTTTAACTAGAGTTAAGTGGCCTCTGTGTGGTAGGTATTAGGTGGTGGTTTCATCAACACTGCTTTGCACTGCCAAGCACGTATCAGCTACCACAGAGGGAAGGGACATCGGCAAGAATCCTATCGAGGTGGTGAACTGAACGATAGCGTTTATAGAAACGCAGATGACCGACCCCACCCCACCGCACCCCCCGCCCCCCCTCCTACACCCTGTCTCACAGCATCTTGTATCCCTACCCATTATCCCCGTCTTAAGTGCCTCTGCAGTACTAATAGACCTCACCAGTAAGTTGTGTACCAATAGAAACACTTAGTCAAAATTTGATACTGCTGCGCTATAATTCCTTTATATTATAATTCCACGCAGATTACTTTTGCCTAAAGGATTTAAACTGGTAACCAACTACGAACACACAGGTATTGTTACAACATAGAAGTTCTGTAAATGATTTAGGCTTTTGCTTAATATTGTAACAGGTACTTTTATTTTTCAATATACACTCCTGGAAATTGAAATAAGAACACCGTGAATTCATTGTCCCAGGAAGGGGAAACTTTATTGACACATTCCTGGGGTCAGATACATCACATGATCACATGAACACATTGACACCGGTGTGTCAGACCCACCATACTTGCTCCGGACACTGCGAGAGGGCTGTACAAGCAATGATCACACGCACGGCACAGCGGACACACCAGGAGCCGCGGTGTTGGCCGTCGAATGGCGCTAGCTGCGCAGCATTTGTGCACCGCCGCCGTCAGTGTCAGCCAGTTTGCCGTGGCATACGGAGCTCCATCGCAGTCTTTAACACTGGTAGCATGCCGCGACAGCGTGGACGTGAACCGTATGTGCAGTTGACGGACTTTGAGCGAGGGCGTATAGTGGGCATGCGGGAGGCCGGGTGGACGTACCGCCGAATTGCTCAACACGTGGGGCGTGAGGTCTTCACAGTACATCGATGTTGTCGCCAGTGGTCGGCGGAAGGTGCATGTGCCCGTCGACCTGGGACCGGACCGCAGCGACGCACGGATGCACGCCAAGACCGTAGGATCCTACGCAGTGCCGTAGGGGACCGCACCGCCACTTCCCAGCAAATTAGGGACACTGTTGCTCCTGGGGTATCGGCGAGGACCATTCGCAACCGTCTCCATGAAGCTGGGCTACGGTCCCGCACACCGTTAGGCCGTCTTCCGCTCACGCCCCAACATCGTGCAGCCCGCCTCCAGTGGTGTCGCGACAGGCGTGAATGGGGGGACGAATGGAGACGTGTCGTCTTCAGCGATGAGAGTCGCTTCTGCCTTGGTGCCAATGATGGTCGTATGCGTGTTTGGCGCCGTGCAGGTGAGCGCCACAATCAGGACTGCATACGACCGAGGCACACAGGGCCAACAGCCGGCATCATGGTGTGGGGAGCTATCTCCTACACTGGCCGTACACCACTGGTGATCGTCGAGGGGACACTGAATAGTGCACGGTACATCCAAACCGTCATCGAACCCATCGTTCTACCATTCCTAGACCGGCAAGGGAACTTGCTGTTCCAACAGGACAATGCACGTCCGCATGTATCCCGTGCCACCCAACGTGCTCTAGAAGGTGTAAGTCAACTACCCTGGCCAGCAAGATCTCCGGATCTGTGCCCCATTGAGCATGTTTGGGAATGGATGAAGCGTCGTCTCACGCGGTCTGCACGTCCAGCACGAACGCTGGTCCAACTGAGGCGCCAGGTGGAAATGGCATGGCAAGCCGTTCCACAGGACTACATCCAGCATCTCTACGATCGTCTCCATGGGAGAATAGCAGCCTGCATTGCTGCGAAAGGTGGATATACACTGTACTAGTGCCGACATTGTGCATGCTCTGTTGCCTGTGTCTATGTGCCTGTGGTTCTGTCAGTGTGATCATGTGATGTATCTGACCCCAGGAATGTGTCAATAAAGTTTCCCCTTCCTGGGACAATGAATTCACGGTGTTCTTATTTCAATTTCCAGGAGTGTATTTAAAATGTGTTTACATGTACAGCTTCAAACAAATTTTTAGCTTTTTTCTTAAATTGTAGTTCATTTACGACTCCTGTGAATCTGCTGGTCATAATTGTCTGTTACATGGTACAGTTCCTTCAGCAAGTTGTGCTTGTGTTCTCACTAGATTTGTTGACCCTCAAGCACCTACTGTATACAAATGGAGAGTTTTTTGGCTAAATGATCTTGATGGATGGTAGAACAGACATATTCCGAGTTTTAAAATCATTCGTAATCGATTTTAGCTGTTAGAGCTGGGATACTTCCCTTGTTGGTGTCAAGAACACAACTCTTCTGACGAGTCTTTGTCAGTAGCGAGGGTGCTGGTGCTTGTTAACAAAAAGAGGAAGATTTTTCATGTATTGGTGAGGGGGGGGGGGAGGGGGGTGCTGGAGGAAGGTTTGAAAACTGTGTTCGGTACAGGTAAATGCTATAAAAAAGATAATGTTATAAATAACATTATAAAGAAAAAGTCTCAAAATTTATTTTGAACTTGGTACCGACAAATTAATTTGGTAAACCGTCGATAGTGGCGCCACTGACAGTAGTTTTGTAAATGGTGTCCAAGCAAACAGAGAAAGCATTTTGTGTGCTACAGTTTGGCCGCTGCCAATCGGCAGCGAGTGTAGAAAGAGCTTTCTGTAACAAGTTTCACACGATATCACTGGTTTACAACAGTTTAGTGAAATGGTAAAAGAAATTCGAGGAGGATGGTGGTTTGTGTGATTCAAAAGGGTGGGGCCGACCGGACTTGTCAGAACAGGTAGTGGGCTGGGTGAGAGACGTGATGTTGCGAAGTCCCACAAAGTCTACCTAATTAACAAACGCAGAACCCAATATACCTGCCCTCTGCAATAAAAAAAACTGAGTTACTCGATCAACGACGAACATAAACGGGTGTCTCAGGACGTCCGCCCCGAGCAGATGCAACGAACGAAAGAAAAAAATAGCCGGCACGGTAGCACAGCGTGTTCGGTCAGAGGGTTAGCTGCTCTCTGTAATAAAAAACTGAGTTAATCGATCAACAACGAACATAAACGGATGTCTTGCGACGTCCGCCCCGAGAAGAGGAAGCGAACAAAATGAGATTAAAAAAATATACCTCAGGCAAAAGTATGGAGAATGTTTGTAGGCGATTATGAGTGAAGATGTACAAATTGCATCCCCTGCAAGCTGTAAGCCATGACGGCAAATTGCGCCGTCTACCTTTCTGGATTGATCTGCAGAAGCATCTAGAAAAAGAGAACTTCGTAGCCAAATTGATCTTCAGTGACGAATGCACTTATCGTCTTTTAGGAAAGATGTTCTAATACTACACACACATTTGGGGGACAGAGAATTCGCATCCAACCGTCGAACATGTCCAGGATTCTAAGAAAGTTAATGTGTTCTGTATCATGTCCAACAAGATAGTCTGTGGAGCTTTCTTCTATGGTGAGAGAGCTATCAATGGTATCACCTATCTCGACATGCTGCACTTGAAACTGATAGCAAGTATTTCATCTTTCAACAAGATGGCGCTCATTTACATTTCCACAACCGCGTACGAGGTTATCTGAATGAGAATTTGCCACATCACTGGATACGCCATGTTGTGGCTGCAGACCTGGCGCTACTCGAGTGGCCACCATTACACGGTTGCTGGACTGGACGCCTATCAACTTTTTCTTGTGGGGTTACATCACTGATAGCGTTCATGTTCCACCTCTACTACAGAACCTCGAAGACTAGCGACATCGTCACTCCTGATATGTTGAGTGGGGTATGGGCGGAATTGGACTACCGGTTAGATGTGTGCCGTGTGACTAAAGGTGGACCCATTGAACATCAATGAACATTATGAAAAAATTGAGAATTTGTTTTTCACAAACTGTGTCATCTGTAGCATTGTTCTAGGCCATTTATCTGTACCTTTTTTGAAATGTTTCATGAACTACATACAGAGTGCGGCACTTAAATCTGGACAAATTTCAGTTTGAATTTCCCGCCATATCGTAGTTCCGCCGGGGGTCGCGATTGGCCATAGGCATCTAGTAGTCAAAACCTCAAAATGGCCGAGATGTTACGGACAAGTGCGGAGTACAACCGAAGAGGCGCGATTATCGAAAGTCTTTCGCTCTGGGCGTTCACCGACTGAAATAGTTCGATTCTTCAGGTACCCGAGACCAACTGTTTACGATATTGTGGCCAAATATAATGCTTCGGAGAAGTCTGGGGAGGGTACCGCTAACCTGGCGAGGAAACCTCATTCGAGGAAACGTGTGCCACGAACTGCGGCAGTAAAAAAAAAAAAAAAAAAAAAAAAAAAAAAAAAAAAAAAAAAAAAAAAAAAAAAAAAAAAAAAAAAAGGCTCAGGCGCTGATTTTGGAGGGCACGGGGCAATAGCTGAGAAAATTGGCGTCAGTATTGAATGTCGTCGAGCAAACAGTGCGTCGAATGTCAGAGGAGGTCCTCATATGAGCCATTTAGACCAAAACTGGCTCTCGGGTAATCTTAACATGTTCTAATTAAAGGAGTTCTGGCCCCCACATAGTCCGGATCTGAACCCCGTCGACTACTATGTTTGGAGCATAGCACCAATAAGACGAGGCACACTAACGTCGCATTTCTACGTACCGCTATCGAAGCAGCATTCGCGAATATGGACAGCGCTGTTTTAAGGAGTGCATGCGATCGCTTCGACACAAGGGTAGAGGCGGTCATTGCGGCTGAGGGGAGTTACATCGAGTAATATTACTCTTGTGAGATACCACTACTTATATGTAAAAGGATTTTCATTTTAATTTGTATTTTGTTTCTATAAATCTGCTTTTGAGAAAAAGTTTCATTTGTCCGGATTTAAGCGCCGCACCCAGCAATTACCCTGAATTTCTATACCTATATCTACATACACTCTCCGCAAGCCACTGTGCGGTGCATGGTGGAGAGCGCCCTGTACCACTATTAGTTATATCCTCTCCTGTTCCACCTGCGAATAGAGAGAGAGAAAAACGACTGTATATACGTCTCCGTGCGGACTCTAATCTTTCTAATCTTATCTTGGTGGTCCTTGTGCTAACTGTACGTTTAAAGTAGCAGAATCGTTCTGCAGTCAGCCTCAAATGCTGGTTCGCTAAATTTTCTCAATAGTGCCCCCCGAAGGGAACGTTCCTCAGACAAGTTAGGCTTACCTCAATTTTGAGAAATCTGGCGTCCACATTGCTGTAGGTTATCTTACCATGCAGAAGATTCAGGAAAAAGGCAACAGTAGAACTGTACAGATAGCTACACATCCATTGCAAACGCTTCCTGAAACGTAGGTAACTATACAGACCAAGTTTCACTTACATGGAATGACGAACAGCTTTCGGACCACGATCTTGTTTCTGTTTGGTTTTGAAAGGATCCAGTCGCCCACAGAGCTAAAGACAACTCCAAAGAGTAGCCTCATCAGGTACGGCAGACTTGCGAAACCTCCCGACTGCAAAAGAAGAGCACCAATATCAGAGTCACGGCATACAGGCACTTTCGGCCATTAAAATAAAAAAAATCGTGAAGGCGGTGTGCGACAAACGTCACCTTTAGCATGAAGTGAACTACACGCTTGGTTAAGTAAATGCATTTAGGTGTAACTCCACAAAGAATGCCGGAGTAAGTTCGTCTATATACAGAGGGTGTCCCACTAACTTTGCCACCTCATATATTTTCGAATGAAACAAAATGCGAAAAGTGCAATTTGCCAGGGATGCACTCATGTCAGGGAATGACACAATGAGCAGGAATGCATAATCTCTACAAGTAAACAAACATTACTTTCAACACAAAATTACTTTCTTTAAATGACACTTGTATTCTTTTTACCAAAGTGAAACCAAGAGGTACAATTACTGGTGGCAGACTTGGTTTCATTGCTCTAAACCTTATACCTTCTGGAATACTTGCACTTTTAGTAATGGAAACTGTGCCACAACTTCTGCTCTAATGCTGTTGATGCCACAAAGCTTTTAATATGAACAAAGTATACTTGTTGCGGCTTCGTTTGACAGAGAGGTTTGCCGACTACAGTGCAACCAACGACAGCCCTGCACACAAGAGGAGAGGCAGCATGCCGGCCGGAGTGGCCGAGCGGTTCTAGGCGCTACAGTCTGGAACCGCGAGACCGCTACGGTCGCAGGTTCGGATCCTGCCTCGGGCATGGATGTTTGTGATGTCCTTAGGTTAGTTAGGTTTAAGTAGTTCTAAGTTCTAGGGGACTGATGACCTCAGAAGTTAAGTCCCATAGTGCTCAGAGCCATTTAAACCATTTTTTTAGAGGCAGCGTGCTGTCTCTTCAGATGAGTCTCAGACCGAGTACAGCATCACCATGGATGTATACATGTGCAATGACTCTTCAGGAAACCAAAGTTGGCAGCTTATTTGTCATAATCATAAGGGGCCAGCACGTGGCCTGATGGTGCAGAGCGCCTCTGGGTAATAACACAATCACCTCTGGTGCGCATAGCTAATATTTTCGACGAGATCCAATACATTTTCTACCTGTTAAGGTAGTTTCTGTACCCCATAGTCGAGGTCTCTGTGGCGTTTTTTTTCTTATTCAGCAAGATAATGCAATACCACACGCTGCATGTGCTGTTAAAACCCTAAAGGCGGCCTCACGTGGCACAAGGCAGCTAACACTGACATGGACATGGATGGAATATCTGACCTCTCGACAGAGAGCACCGTTGGCACACGGGACGAGTTGGTTAATGTGATTTGCGACCCCAGCGCTCTCCAGCCTATCTCACTCACTGAGAACGTCTGGTCGTGGTATACCACAACTCGCACACAGAGCTGCTGTTGAATTGGGGCATAAAGCTGAAGAGGTGTGGTTCATGTCATCCATGCTCAGTTCCACTTTGTGACCATCCGGATTAGAGCTGTTCTTGCACCCACAAGTGGCAGCTCTGTGTACTGAATTTCACACCCTGTACAGCCCCAAATCACCTATAATTTTAATTAGGTATTCTTCCCGCTATACCATATGCTGACAGTAAGTAAAATACATTATTTGCCATTCTTCTGGTGTTGCACTGTTAACTGCTAGCAGTATCGCCCATGTACAGCAGTAGGTGCTGCACAAGTCACACCGCCATGTTCAACGTCATCTTGCACTAACCATTCACAGACAGCAGGTGGCAGGACTAGAGTGGCCAGCGCGAAAGTAGAGTCCCCGATGGGCTGCGTGCTGTGATTCGCCCGCCTCTCGGCTTTGTTGCCATGTAGGTACCGTTAGCAGTGCGGTACGGCAGAGCAGGTGAAAGCTCAGTGTTACCGTTCTATATCGAGTGTTCACGTCTGATCTCAGTGTCTTCCTGTCTTTAGAAAGGCGCTTTGACGTGTGTTCGGTGGTGAGCAACATGCAGGAGCAACGGCCTACTTGTAGTACTCCTCCGGTCGGTGTGCGTTAAGGGCGGAAAGACATTCGTAAACAACCGAAAATTATCGTATAGAATGTACTCAAGTATTTTACTGATCTGGCCGACAATGAAGAAACGAGGAATAACCTAAATTATGCGCAGATTCATACCCCAGGAGCTAAAGCGTGTGGTGTCTCCAAATCAACTCTAGGACGTACATTCCTGGAAATTGAAATAAGAACACCGTGAATTCATTGTCCCAGGAAGGGGAAACTTTATTGACACATTCCTGGGGTCAGATACATCACATGATCACACTGACAGAACCACAGGCACATAGACACAGGCAACAGAGCATGCACAATGTTGCCACTAGTACAGTGTATATCCACCTTTCGCAGCAATGCAGGCTGCTATTCTCCCATGGAGACGATCGTAGAGATGCTGGATGTAGTCCTGTGGAACGGCTTGCCATGCCGTTTCCACCTGGCGCCTCAGTTGGACCAGCGTTCGTGCTGGACGTGCAGACCGCGTGAGACGACGCTTCATCCAGTCCCAAACATGCTCAATGGAGGACAGATCCGGAGATCTTGCTGGCCAGGGTAGTTGACTTACACCTTCTAGAGCACGTTGGGTGGCACGGGATACATGCGGACGTGCATTGTCCTGTTGGAACAGCAAGTTCCCTTGCCGGTCTAGGAATGGTAGAACGATGGGTTCGATGACGGTTTGGATGTACCGTGCACTATTCAGTGTCCCCTCGACGATCACCAGTGGTGTACGGCCAGTGTAGGAGATCGCTCCCCACACCATGATGCCGGGTGTTGGCCCTGTGTGCCTCGGTCGTATGCAGTCCTGATTGTGGCGCTCACCTGCACGGCGCCAAACACGCATACGACCATCATTGGCACCAAGGCAGAAGCGACTCTCATCGCTGAAGACGACACGTCTCCATTCGTCCCTCCATTCACGCCTGTCGCGACACCACTGGAGGCGGGCTGCACGATGTTGGGGCGTGAGTGGAAGACGGCCTAACGGTGTGCGGGACCGTAGCCCAGCTTCATGGAGACGGTTGCGAATGGTCCTCGCCGATACCCCAGGAGCAACAGTGTCCCTAATTTGCTGGGAAGTGGCGGTGCGGTCCCCTACGGCACTGCGTAGGATCCTACGGTCTTGGCGTGCATCCGTGCGTCGCTGCGGTCCGGTCCCAGGTCGACGGGCACGTGCACCTTCCGCCGACCACTGGCGACAACATCGATGTACTGTGGAAACCTCACGCCCCACGTGTTGAGCAATTCGGCGGTACGTCCACCCGGTCTCCCGCATGCCCACTATACGCCCTCGCTCAAAGTCCGTCAACTGCACATACGGTTCACGTCCACGCTGTCGCGGCATGCTACCAGTGTTAAAGACTGCGATGGAGCTCCGTATGCCACGGCAAACTGGCTGACACTGACGGCGGCGGTGCACAAATGCTGCGCAGCTAGCGCCATTCGACGGCCAACACCGCGGTTCCTGGTGTGTCCGCTGTGCCGTGCGTGTGATCATTGCTTGTACAGCCCTCTCGCAGTGTCCGGAGCAAGTATGGTGGGTCTGACACACCGGTGTCAATGTGTTCTTTTTTCCATTTCCAGGAGTGTATTATCAGATCTGTGTCATTGGCAGAATCTCCAGACATGAGTGAGTGTTTCGATTCTCCAAGAAAGGTATACGAACGTGAACGGAAATCAACCGACTTCGACGATTTTAACAAAGAGCTCATGCGTAGAACTGTACTTGGATATTACGACAGAGGAGAGTATCCAATGCTAAAAAAATATAGACTGGCCTTCGTGAAACAATTACTCGGGCTCAGAGACCTCCGTTCTTCATCTTCTATACTTGCTTGGTTTCCGATTCAAGAAGTGTAATGGCGGACGGAAATTCTTAATGGAACACGCAAGAGCGAAATTTTTGCGTACAATGCACTTCTCGCATGCTTAAAACACCAGGCCTGTAGTGTACTTGGATGAAACTTGGGTTTCACAGAACCACAGCAACAAGTATATGTGGCACGACCCCAAAGGAAACGGCAGTTTGAAAGTGCCTACTGGTAGAGGTGGCCGATTAATCTTCACCCACGCTGGTTCATTAACCACACGCTTCATACCAGAGGTCAAACTAGTTTTTCGTGGTGACAAAAGTTCTTGCCAATCTGACAGCCATTCAGAAATGAATTGGTTTATTCGACTGTTGTCTGCGCTGGAAGAAGGGTCAATTATGGTAATGGATAACGCCAGCTACCATTCCATTCAGATAAAAAAGCTGCCACGTTCAAATTGGCGCAAGGCAGATATTATGGAGTGTTAAAAGAGAAAGAATGTTTCATTTTCCCCCATGAACCATGGACCTTGCCATTGGTGGGGAGGCTTGCATGCTTCAGCGATACAGATAGCCGTACCATAGGTGCAACCACAATGGAGGGGTAGGTGTTGAGAGGCCAGACAAACGTGTGGTTCCTGAAGAGGGGCAGCAGCCTTTTCAGTAGTTGCAGGGGCAACAGTCTGTATGATTGACTGATCTGACCTTGTAACGCTAACCAAAATGGCCTTGCTGCTCTGATACTGCAAACAACTGAAAGCAAGGGAAAACTACAGCTGTAATTTTTCCCGAGGGCATGCAGTTTTATTGTTTGGTTAAATGATGATAGCGTCCTCTTGGGTAAAATATTCCGGAGGTAAAATAGTCCCCCATTCGGATCTCCGGGCGGGGACTACTCAAGAGGACGTGGTTATCAGGAGAAAGAAAACTGGCGTTCTACGGATCAGAGCGTGGAATGTCAGATCCCTTAATCGGGCAGGTAGGTTAGAAAATTTAAAAAGGGAAATGGATAGGCTAAAGTTGGAAATAGTGGGAATTAGCGAATTCGGTGGCAGGAGGAACAAGACTTCTGGTCAGGTGAATACAGGGTTATAAATACAAAATCAAATAGTGGTAATGTAGGAGTAGGCTTGATAATGAATAAAAAATTATGAATGCAAGTAAGCAACTACGAACAGCATAGTGACCACATTATTGTAACCAAGATGGATACAAAGCCCACACCTACCACAGTAGTACAAGTTTATATGCCAACTAGCTCCACAGATGACGAATAGATTGATGAAATGTATGATGAGATAAAACAAATTATTCAGATAGTGAAGGGAGACGAAAATTTGATAGTCATGGGTGACTGGAACTCGACAGTAGGAAAAGGAAGACAAGGAAACGTAGTAGTGAATATGGAATGGGAGTAAGGAATGAAAGACGAAGCCGACAGGTAGAATTTTGCACAGAGCATAACTTAATCATAGCTAACACTTGGTTCAAGATTCATCAAAGAAGGATGTATACATGGAAGAGGCCTGGACATACTAGAAGGTTTCAGATAGATTATATAATGGTAAGACAGAGATTTAGGAACCAGGTTTTAAATTGTAAGACATTTCCAGGGGCAGATGTGGACTCTGACCACAATCTATTGGCCACGAACTGCAGATTAACACTGAAGAAACTAAAAAGGTGTGATATGAGGAGATGGGACCTGGATAAACCGAAAGAACCAGAGGTTTTAGAGAGTTTCAGGGAGAGCATTAGGGAACGATTGACAAGAATGGGGGAAAGAAATGTAGTAGAAGAAGAATGGGTAGCTTTGAGAGATGAAATAGTGAAGGCAGCAGAAGGTCAAGTAGGTAAAAAGACGAGGGCTAATAGAAATCCTTACATAACAGAAGATATATTGAATTTAATTGATGAAAGGAGAAAATATAAAAATTCAGTAAATGAAGCAGACAAAAAGGAATACAAACGTCTCAAAAATGAGATCGACAGGAAGTGCAAAATGGATAAGCAGGAATGGATACAGGACAAATGTAAGGATGTAGAGGTGCATATCACATGGGGTAAGATAGATACTGCCTACAGGAAAATTAAAGAGACCTTTGGAGAAAAGAGAACCACTTGCATGAATATCAAGAGCACAGATGAAAGCCCAGTTCTAGGCAAAGAAGGGAAAGCAGAATGGTGGAAGGAGTATATAGAGGGTCTATATATGGGCGATGTTCTTAAGGACAATATTATGTAAATGGAAGAGAATGTGGATGAAGATGAAATGGGAGATACGATACTGCGTGAAGAGTTTGACAGAGCACTGAAAGACCCGAGTCGAAACAATGCCCCAGGAGTAGACAACATTCCATTAGAACTACTGATAGCCTTGGGAGAGCCACCCCTGAAAAAACTCTACCATCTGGTGAGCAAGATGTATGATACAGGCGAAATACCCTCAGACTTCAAGAAGAATATAATAAATTCCTATCTCAAAGAAAGCAGGTTTTGACAGATGTTAAAATTATCGAACTGTTAGTTTAATAAGTCACGGCTGCAAAATACTAACACGAATTCTTTACAGACGAATGGAAAAACTAATAGAAACTGACCTTGGGGAAGATGTTTGGATTCCATAGAAATGTTGGAACACGCAGTACTGACCCTACGACTTATCTTAGAAGATAGATTAAGGAAAGGCAAACCTACGTTTCTAGCATTTTTAGACTTAGAGAAAGCTTTTGACAATGTTGACTGGAATACTCTCTTTCAAATTCTGAAGTTTGCAGGAGTAAAATACAGGGAGCGAAATGCTATTTACAATTTGTACAGAAAGGAGAAGGCAGTTATAAGAGTCGAGGGGCATGAAAGGGAAGCAGTGGTTGGGAAGGGAGTGAGAGAGGGTTGTAGCCTATCCCCGATGTTATTCAATCTGTATGTTGAGCAGGTGGTAAAGGAAACAAAAGAAAAATTTGGAGTAGGAATTAAAATCCATGGAGAAGAAATAAAAACTTTGAGGTCCGCCGATGACATCGTAATTCTGTCAGAGAGAGCAAAGGACCTGAATGAGCAGTTGAATGGAATGGACAATGTGTTGAAAGGAGGATATATGATGAACATCAACAAAAGGAAAACGAAGATAATGGAATGTAGTCGAGTTAACTCGGGTGATGCTGAGGGAATAAGATTAGGAAATGAGACACTTATAGTAGTAAATGAGTTTTGCAATTTGGGGAGCAAAATAACTAATGATGGTCGAAGTAGAGAGGATATAAAACGTAGACTGGCAATGGCAAGGAAAGCGTTTCTGAAGCAGAGAAGTTTGTTAACATCGAGTATAGATTTAAGTGTCAGGAAGTCATTTCTGAAAGTATTTGAATGGAGTGTAGCCATGTATGGAAGTGAAACATGGACGATAAATAGTTTGGACAAGAAGAGAATAGAAGCTTTTGAAATGCGGTTCTACAGACGCTGCTGAAAATTAGATCGGTAGGTCACATAACTAATGAGGAAATATTGAATAGAACTGGGGAGAAGAGAAATTTGTGGCATAACTTGACTAGAAGAACGGATCGGTTGGTAGGACATGTTCTGAGGCATCAAGAGATCACCAATTTATTATTGGAGGGCAGCGTGGAGGGTAAAAATTGCAGAGGGAGTCCAAGAAATGAATACACTAAGCAGATTCAGAAGGATGTAGGTTGCAGTAGGTACTGGGAGATGAAGAAGCCTGTACAGGATATAGTAGCATGGAGAGCTGCATCAAACCAGTCTCCAGACTGAAGACCACAACAACAAAAATAACAATGTTTCATTTTCATTCATGTCGGGAGGACGCCGAAAACAGTGCTATCATTGTCATAATGAAGAAACGGAGCAATTTATCTGACGTCAAAAAGGCGTGATCATTGACTTTCGGGCCAGTGTAGAAGCATTTCTGGAATGACTAAGTTTGTAAAATGTTTGCATCCGCCTTAGTTAAAGTATACTGTCCATGGCTAAAGGGCGAGATCCAAAACTGGTGTCGAAGTAACTGCAGTAAACCACAGGCAATAGACGACAGCGGTGAACGAAGACTCGGGAAATGTGTACGGGCTGAAAGACGTGCAACTGTTGAGGACATGATTGCCCAGATGAACCAAGGTGTATCAACAGTGTCTCCTCATCGACCGTTCTGCGAAGGTTGCTGGGTATGGGCCTCCGCAGCAGGCGCCTGTTTCATGCTCCAATACTGACTGCTGTTCATCGGCGATGAAGGCTGAAACTTGCACGCCAGTACCACAGCTGGACGTCCACTGAGTGACGATAGTGTACTTTTCAGATGAATCGCTTTTTATTCGCCATTGGACAGATAGCCATTGGCGTGTATGGCCCAGCAACAATCGTTGGAAGGTTCCAGGATGCAGAAGGGAGTGTATCCTCTCTGGAATATTTTCGTGGCATTCCCTGTGTGATCTCTCATTCTGGAAGAACAGTGGACCAACACAAGTATACATCTATCCTTCGAAACCAGTTCTACCGCTACATGCAGTTTGTTTTTACTCAGCACGATGGCAGCTACCAGCAGGACAATGTAACGTGTCACACAGCTCGCACTGTAGTTTGAAGAGCACCATGATGAGTTTACCGTACACCCATGGCCATCAAACTCGCCGGATTTAGATCCAATCGAGAATCTGTGGGACCACCTCGACCAGTATGTTCGCGTCATGGCTCCTCAACCGAGAAACATAGTGGAGCTGGCCACAGCATTGGAGTCGACCTGGATCCACATTTCTTTCTCTTCAAGAACCGCTCTGACACTCTTCCTGTTCGTCTCACAGCCGTCCATGCCGCAAAATGTGCTCACTCAGGCTCTTGAAAGATGGGCACATTGATGTGTCTAAGCGGTGTGTAAGCTCACTGGACAAAAAAATTAGTCACCTCTAGAAAAACCATTGCAAGCGTCATTTAATACCACGTAATTCCGCAGCTGGACTTCATAACCGGCTGTGTTCGTTTGGAAAGTGATTCCAAAAGGTTGCGCAAGTACGTCGCATCCACGTTAAGCCACTCGTTGAGGATTTGATCGCACAGTTCCATCACACTGCGGGGATGCCGATGTCGGAGTTTTACCCGCTGTTCCAACGTGGCCCACAAGTTTTCTATGCGATTCAAGTCAGGTGACTTTGCAGGCCAGTCGGGATGTAATATGGTCAGGGAGTATGCAGAAAACCAGTCACATATTCCTCCAGCCCTATGAACTTCGCTGTTATCATTTTGAAAAATAGGAGCATCAATAGCATACACATCATGGAGGCGTTGACTGAAAAGCAATACCTTATCATTCAGAATGTTTAAATAAACATGCTTGTTTATGTAAGTGGTCACTTCAGGGAGATGGCTCAAATCATGATTAGAAAAACACTCTCAAAACATAACACACCCAGAGCGTCACAGTATCACCTGCGGGTCCACAGCTCGTGGTCGTGCGGTAGCGTTCTCGCTTCCCGCGCTCGGGTTCCCGGGTTCGATTCCCGGCGGGGTCAGGGATTTTCTCTGCCTCGTGATGACTGGGTGTTGTGTGATGTCCTTAGGTTAGTTAGGTTTAAGTAGTTCTAAGTTCTAAGGGACTGATGACCATAGATGTTAAGTCACATAGTGCTCAGAGCCATTTGAACATCACCTGCGGCTTGAACCTGACCTTGCTCAAATTCAGAATGAAATGCTTCATTTAGCCTTAGACGCACTCGACGACGTGCGTCATTTGAACATTGGCAAAAATGTGACTCGTCACACCACACTACCTTCCGCCAGTCAGCTTCTGTCCACGTTCGATTATTTCCAGTCCATTGAAAACGTACAGCCTTATGTGCCTGTGTGAGCAATGGTCTCTTACGACTCCAAATGTTCATTTCAAGCAGTTTCAGTAGCAATGCGTTCGCTCTAACAGGTTTGGGATGGACCACCATTCACTGCCCGCTGCATTTCCTGTCGGGTTTGGAAGCGATTTTGATTCACTAGCCGTGAAACGTGTCTCCGGTCCCTCTCGCTCAGGACCTTTGTCCGACCACATTTCTGACGTCGTGTTTTGCGGTCACGTGTGTTACACCTCTGGTTGTAGACACGTTGAACGACCCGCCGGGAAACACCAACAAATCCAGCAACTACACGCACCCTATGGCCATGGGCATATTTACATACCATGTCTATTTGAAATATAAATGTTCCGGTGATCCTTACTTCATTATGTTCACGTAGAGGCGTCCGTCCCGGTAGCTGAGTGGTCAGTGCGACAGAATGTCAAACCAAAGGGCCCGGGTTCGATTACCGGCTGAGTCGGAGGTTTTCTCTGCTTAGGGACTGGGTGTTGTGCTGGCCTAATCATCATCATTTCATTCCCATCGACGCGCAAGTCGCCGAAGTGGCGTCAAATCGAAAGACTTGCACCCGGCGAACGGTCTACTCGACGAGAGGCCCTAGTCACACGACGTTTATGTCTATTTGCGTAGAGGCAGTATGCGCGTGATTGAGCACGTGACTCTACTGCTGTGCCACCTGTAAAGGCTTGACGATTCTTCTGTGCATGCGCACTGGATGACTAATTTTTTTCCGGTGAACTTACAACGATTACGAATTATTATACAATTTCGTGAAGCTGTGTTTCCACCGTTATTGAAATTGAGTGGTGATCTTACCGCGAACTTAATGACAGAAGTCTGATATTTCAGCACCATTCTCAGATGCACTCTATTTCAGTTCCATGCACACGTCAGACGCCCAAACGTATCCCAATTCTTTTAAACATTTTCAGGGTGATGTGATGATGATGATGTTTGGTTTGTGGGGAGCTCACCTGCGCGGTCATCAGATCCCGTCAAAGTCCCAATTTTTACACAGTCCAGTCGTTTTGCACAGTCCGGTCTAGCCACAGTTACAAATGATGATGATGATGATGAAATGATGAGGACAACACAAACACCCAGTCCCCGGGCAGAGAAAAATCCCCAACCCGGCCGGGAATCGAACCCGGGACCCTGTGATCCAGAGGCAGCAACGCTAGCTTCTAGACCACGAGCTGCGGACCCAAGGTGGTGTGGTATGACACTCGCGATTACTGTCATAACGCGCCTTCTTAATTTTGCCAACATCACACTGTAAGCAAATGGATGCAAAATTGTCCCTAATGAAGTCACACAGGAAGAAATCAGACACAGAAGGACGACGGATTTGTCTGTATGGGCGATAGACCATCAATCCGTCTACCTCGTAATGACACAATAAATTCTAGGGATTAACTCACAACTTCATTTTTCTTTTTTTCCGTTTTCAGTTTATTACATAAGTTTCTTTGACGAACATCAGTACATGCACCAATGCTTTATTAAAGTAACAAACAATACCACCCGTTAATGGCATATGATACTGTTTCAAACTTTCTGTTGTCTGTGCAAAGTTACAATTTTTCATTATCACTCAGTAATTCGGTTTCGATTATTTTACTAACGATTTAAATAGTAAAATAATTAGTAGTATATGTGACGTATAAGAAAATGTTATACAAG
Source organism: Schistocerca americana (assembly GCF_021461395.2). Classification (NCBI taxonomy): domain Eukaryota; kingdom Metazoa; phylum Arthropoda; class Insecta; order Orthoptera; family Acrididae; genus Schistocerca; species Schistocerca americana. The sequence continues at coordinate 166,240,474 of NC_060124.1, forward strand.
AATATTTTCTTAATATTTGAGAGAGAGAGAGAGAGAGCTGCACTACGTAGATCAAAGATATTGCTATGTTGTTGAACAAGGAGACAAACAGTCAGCAGTTGTGAGTCAGTGAGCGGCAATGTGCGCGTAAATCAGAGCTTGTGCATAGTTGTGGACAGTTCCAAATAATGAGTTTGCGGAAGAAACCGCTTCATTACATAAACAGCCAATATCTATGAAATCATTGATAACGCTACGACAGAGTTATCTGTCTGTTTACCAGAAACATTAACTTTGTTTTAGACATCGACCAAGGAGATGACATTGTACATCTCTGACGTCAACAATGCTCCGAACAGCTCTGCAGAGAGTACAGCTTATAAGTAAAATTTTGTAAAGTCAGTTGGATTTCAAATTTCAGTTTACGAGATGAATAAATTACTAAACTGTACTGTTATTAACGATTGTTGTTTTTTTATCGGTTGACTACTTTTATTTGCAGCTACAGTTTTACAGAAAAAAGAGTGTGTAATGTATGCGAAAGGTACGAATTATATTGTCGCCGCGTGAATGTAGCAAACCTCAGTACAGGCAATCAGGTAACAAGATTATTTAGATTATTTTATTAAATGAATGCGCTTCCAGCAAAGGTGGATAAATATTTTTATACTAATTTTGAGTGAAGTCAGTTCGAAAGGAATTAATTACCATATCTTTGGTTAAACTGTGAAGCTTTCGCTGTTAAAGATTGTGAGTAGATTTAACATAAATTTTGCAAGACAGTAAATAAGAATTTCGAATAGAAACTCTTCTATCCGTTACCAGTTACAACTACTGTCACTAACTTCATTTAAAAAATTTACTGTTTGCACATAACGTAATAGATATGATACCAATTTTACCTATTTGAATCTAAAGGCCACCACAGTTGTTTCTTAGCGCTACATTTACCACAAAAATATCTTCGTTATTCTGTTACCTATGGACTTTTTTATGCGTGTCTTTGAATGTGGTTACGTAATACTGCCATGTTTTTGTTGCGTAATCTAATATGCAAATGAAGTGTTGTTAAACCGTTAATGTCACCTCCGTCATCTTTGAGTGTATAATATTTTCTAATTTCAACCATTTTTTTAAAACAATCGTTAAAATAAAGTTCTTTTCATGGGCGCTCATAGTTGGTCGGGGGGCGGGGGTGTCACTGCAGACAGCTGCACCTTGTGAGAATTCATTTAGATTACATTTATGAAAAGGACCTGTAACTGCTGGGCTCGGATTTTTATGACCTAAAATACGTGGAAGATTATTACTAAAATGACCTGAAAGTATCTATAAAATGAAGTAAAACTGATACTAGAAACATGTAAAGTAGGTTATAAAATGAAGTCAGGTAATAAAAAAATTATAGGATGTTGTAACTGAAATTACGGAATGGATAATTAATTTAAAATCGCCATGTTTTTCTCTATATTATCGTTTGATGATGCACGAGAACTGTCGTATGACAATCTTAGAACCGTTACAGTGTGTGACAGTCAGCATGCAGAGGTTCGTGGAAATGAGGGAGCTTCTGTTGACGGAACAGTTTGCTTGTAGTTAGATAATCATTCAACATTTGCTGAAACAAATGTGTATTAAACATATAAATATGGCATAAAATCTTAAAAATGACACCATAAATGAAAATTAAATACAGTACGGTTGCTGTGTGGCGAAAAAATGTGAAATTAAATATACATTTCTACTGCCAGAATATTCGGAAGTTTAGTACTCATGAACGTGGTGTAGCTCACGAGGAAAGTAAGATTACATGTTGACCAATTTTGGGCATTACTAATATACTACGTTCGTACGAAATAACGCTGTCTGTCTACCGAGTGAAGGAACTATTACATGTGTACGCGATTCCATTAAGAAGGATGTCTGTGGTGAGAGTTTCGTCTTGGAATTGTTCCCTTCCTAGGAATTGAAAATGTCACGCACCCATTGGTGTAACAAGAAGGTTGCACAACGAAACACATTCAACAAAAGCTTACTCCTTCAAAATTCAAGTAATGCTTTGCTACTGACAGACGCTGATTTAAAGAGCCTAGTATACTGTGTTTCATTCCATTTACTGAAGAGGCGTTCATTTCTACTTGTGAGGAAAAGTAGGAAGTCGTCCCTGGAACTACTGTCAACCTGCGCTTTCTAACAGTGGGTAGCATTCTCTGAGTAATTGTTGTGTGAAGGCCTTCAGTTAATTAATTTCATGGTCATTACTGGAAATAAGTGCCAAGTTTGAGCATGTACGTCTCTGTAGCGGGCTGTCACGGAACTCATCTCATACGTACGGGGGGAGAGAGTTATTGGCAGTGAACGAAGTTATCTCTCAATTTTTCTACAGCCAACAGTGAGTAGTGGTGCGTGAATGCAGATTTTGTGCATTCTGGGGTGTAAAAGCGCAGTGCATAGGACGAAAAAAATGACTGATATTTGTAATGTTTTTGTCTCTCTTAAACGAATGAAAACCGAAAATGAAAGTGAGGGAGAGGAAAAATACAGTACCTGGCTGAAACTTGGGAACAAAAGAGTAGAAAAATATCGGAAATTTCTTTCAAAAGCAAGAAAAGAGATTGATGATTCCCTGAAGTACCATATAAGACTTTATTGAAGCCATGGGAGCCTGACAACAATTATAATTAAAAAAAACAAATGATGTACAGTCGTGCTCAAAAGTATCCAAACGACCTGAATTGCATTTCGCCTGATTCGCATGCAACCCGCATAACGCAGCTGTCTAGCAGGTCCTCTAATCGTTCCTTGGTACAGTCGTTTGACTATTGAAAATGGTTCCAACAAGTCACCACTAGAAAACTCTGCTCTGTATCGCAATAACTCAAGATGTAAAGCAATACCACGATACTAAAAATATCAGGAAACACCTTATCACAGATAAGACTGTCCTTATGGCTTGTAAACTCACATTTATTGCAATAAATGACATACCAGAAATGTTACCACTCTCATTATTACGTCAGATAGGTAATGCACGTAGTAAGTTCGTCGTATTCATGATTTCCTCTTCAAAGTAACATACCATATTTGTTATTTTACACAAAAGACATAAAAAATTTACGTTATTTACTACTAGCTAGTTGAGAATATGTACGAACTTCAAATGACACGACGAGCCGCTTCGTTCTGCATATGGATTCAAACACAGGTCATGCAGACTAAGATTTCGTGACTGACGGAACTAACAGTCATTCCTAACTAGGCATACAAAGAGTGATATACCTCGATTTTAGACAGTATCAGTTAGCAAATAACAACTTTAAATTACATAACGCAAACATTTTTAACGGACGCGAATTCCTACGCAGCATCTATTGTCCCTGTTAACGAACTTCGAGAAATGTTAAATATTGCTTCTTCACAAGTAACTTACTTGAAATGCCGTGAGGTAAATCTTTGTGTTGGAGAGGGATTCGAACCCAGAACCTAATCGGATTGTTTTCGAAGCACAATCAACTGTGACAAATCGGATTCTCTCGACAATAGCTAGATGTTTTAACTGAAATGACGAGACGAAACATTAATTTTTTCCTTCCCAGAACTCCAACTGGGCACCTATCACTGTTATATTCTAGAGAAAACAAACGTTAAATATGGGTTTGCTACACCAACAGCGACATGTGAGCATGTTTGAACTAGAAATAATATGAAGTACAGTTCAGTGCTGACTGGGAATCGAACCCCACACATATCGTTGTTGACTACACACAAAGAGACGTCGGCTACCGAATTTTTCTCCACCAGCAGCTCGGAATGATATCCTTGGACTTACAGTGATCTCTCAAATAGTTCTGTCTCACACTGGGAGTCAAAAACGTCAGATATCGTTAGTGTTGACAACGAATGAAAATCCATTAAAAATCAAAATTATTATCCATTAGCAGATAGGGGTTCTCATGCTAGAGCTTGATAATACATAATGAAAGCTTTAGTGCTGGGCCAGGATTCGAACCCATTCACGCGCAATATGTGGAGATGTTGAGGAATCTGCAGCTTTGAACAAATATCGAATGGTAGTCGAGCTGTATAGTCACGAAGGCATCAAACTCCGCGTTAAGGGCGGTCTGAGTTGCATTCCCAGTGCAGAACCAATTTTATCGACATAACAGAAACTCAAATAAAAGATGGAATAAGTGTCCTGTGACCCTACATAGCGTTTGTTTCGTCACTAGAAATAAATAACAAGTATAAGAAAGGTTACTGGTGATAAGAGTTCCCACATTTCGCCACTCCGGACTTTATTGTGATTCAGCCTAACGTCTACTTGGTAGAGAAGCAATATCATGTTTCATGTGAATTTCGGACCACAATGCCATTATACCTTCTTCACTTGGCGTAGCCAGAAGAGAATAGAATCTGTCTCTCCCTATTAAAGAACAACGACATAAGTTGGAGTTGAACTGAGACCATTATCATAGGATCCTATCATCAATCCAACAGACCACCAAATCAACTTCACTGGGAGTCCTTTTTCTATCATACCACCGTTGCGGCACACTCGATGAGAATTGTGACACACAGACTCCCGGTAGAGGTTTGCAACATGTTCAGTACATTCATTTACTTGGTTGACCGAATCGCCACGATCTAGCTGCCACGGCTACCAAGTGCTTACCTTCGACTCTATTTTGTAATCACCGAAATAAAATCACGTAACTGCCACCTACACAGAACTGCCAACAGTGTAGGACGCAGAAATTTAAATAGGAAGTGCTCCTTTCCATTTGAGCTACTCCATCTGTTTGTCGAAAATGTCGTGCAATGCAAAAGAAAAGCAGTAACTGCCTGTCTCACAGAAGTTTAGATCCGGCCATATGCATTATCTCACAGCACTGTGAAATGTGGAAGTTCTGGAGGAACCGTTGTTGACTTCTGGAGCTGCTGTAGCTACATGAGAGCTAGTAGAGTACTGGTAATCGTCGCGAGTTCTACACATTCGCTGCCGCATTTTTTAAAACTAAATTCTGCTGTCTGCTGAAGTGATCAATTTAATTGAACTTTGAACATAATTTCCTTCACATCTCAACCCAAAATTGCCGCATGTGGAAAAAGGGCAAACTTCTGCGACATTTCGTTCTTTTCAGGTTCAATAGACGGCCAAGGAACAGATGCATCTAGAAGCTTTTGTATTACGTATGGTGAGAGCGCATTGTGCCAAAATAGTCAGAAAAGTATTTTCTACATTAGCTGACGTCTGGTAGTGGCATTTTATTCTTCTTCAAACCTTGTTTGACAGCTTTAACTCAGAACAAGTTTTATACATGCATATAATCAATAAACTGCATGTGCATTGTCAGACTGTAATAGGTTACATCAGAGAATTCGCATATATCGTTGATGATTAATCTCTCGCTTATGTTTAGTGTTGTTTTAACAACACTAAAAGAAACCTTACGAAAATTGTGTACTGTATTATAAGAAATGAAACTCCCTACGATAACCTTACGACGAAGTCTTTTTTAATATAACTGAGTATCTGTACGCAGGAGTGCTTCTATCAGCACGAATTAGTAAAATACTACTCACTTAGATTTCGATTGGGTCTGTGTTTAATTGGTATGCTGTGTCATACTCAACAGGTATGCAAATGTTGCTTTTTAAAAATAAAGTTATCTATTCCTAGAAACCCAAAACTTGCTTGTCAGCAGCGGAAAGAGGCGTTACCTGTTGTGCAGCATTGTAAGTTTTTCATCATTGCACTATGTGCTGAAAGTATTTTCTTGCGATTTACTTATCGATGTTTGATCTGACTGCTTGTAGCTCTTTCACACAAGGGATAAAAACGTTACAGTCAGTGACAGCGGAACCGCGAACCATATGAAACGCTTTTCCACAAGTCAGCACGTCCCCACAGCGTCAGCAAAGAGGTATGTGTGGCGCCTTCCTCTTACGAGGCCAATAGAGCCTAGAAATCGTAAACTGCTGTTTAAAGGACGAGGTTAGTTGCGATTTCCACGTGCAACGACTTTCCTGGGCTGAAAACCGTAAATTTACAATCTTTTGTTACACCTCAAGCGAAAATAACACTGATTATTTAATGGAAATGACAGGAAAATTCAAGTGAACTTTGAGGCTTAATTCCGTGCACACCAGGAAGTAACTCGTCGATCACAGAGTTACCAAACATACCTTGCCTTGTTGCCAAATCTCAGTTACAGTACCAGCAGGAAGAAGACGAACCGATGTGATCCTACAGCTGGCTGGGAAGTGAACATAGCTGGCGTCTCAGAGACGCGGCTACTACGGTCTGGAATGCATAATGCGTCTGATTCGCATTTCTGTAACTAGGTTTAGGAACTGGAGCGTAATTACTAGTAATACTCAGAACTGACTGCAAAGTAAGCGTCATAAATCAGTAACTCACATAGTTGTTTTTATATTTGTACCGTAAGTGTACTCAAAACTAAGAGAGTCATTCACGGACTTTTCGTGCCTCGCCAATAGTCGAGCACACCAAACAAATAAAAATAAAAAAGAATGTGTGTGTGTAGGAGAGAGAGAGAGAGAGAGAGAGAGAGAGAAATAGAGAGAGATAAAAATAAAAAAAACATGAGAGAGAGGATAGAAATTGTTGTAAATAAATTGAATACCGGTATGTAAAGAAATCTTTCATTAAAATGACATGTTCCACATCATTACGAAATGTCGCATTCGTGATCTATTGAAAAAGTATTAATCTAATCTGATCTAATGGTACCATATTGCTGACTAGCTGTAAAGAATGATGAATTACCGAAATTTTCGCCAATATCAGTAACCAAATCTAAACTTGAAAATAAAAGACGACAGTTTTGGTAATAAACCGGGACTCCTATCAAGACCCTTATATCCTTGTTAACTAAGCATGAAACATGTCTGATATACCTCCATTCAGAAGTAACAAAGCGTGTATGCATTTAAAGATGAAGCGCATGATGTGAAGTTCTGTGACGGAGATACGAACCCATCACGTAATAGGATTGTTAACTAAGTAAAATTAAATGTTACATATCGGTTTTTCTTACCAGCTGCTAGGTGTTTCAATCTAAAATAAGGATACAAATTTTTGTGCCTGAGCGACAATCGAACAGCACTCCTATCGTTCTTCTTTATCGTCCACGAATATAGCTTATTTGATGAACCGATAGCCATTTAAAGGAACAGGACTCTTTTTTTACTTGTACTTGACTGAACTAGAGACGTTGAAAAATATGGTGCTGGACTATGCTTGGAATTCGTATCTCCTCTTTCGAGGATCTGAATCTCTCGGATCACTATAGTTCAATCATTTCGTTCCTTTTTCCAAGACTGCAATCTTCTCTAGGTCTCCTCCCAAGGTAGGTATGTGGGTCTGGTTCCTGATTTATAATTTAATTTCAAGCCCTATCACATGCACACCGGCCTGCTAGTGAAAATTAACGTGCATTTTTAATGTCTGCTCATGTGTTGCCAACAATTTCTGGTCAAACACGCACACATCTTACTGTTGGTGAGGAGGAGGAGGAGGAGATTAGTGTTTAACGTCCCGTCGACAACGAGGTCATTAGAGACGGAGCGCAAGCTCGGGTGAGGGAAGGATGGGGAAGGAAATCGGCCGTGCCCCTTCAAAGGAACCATCCCGGCATTTGCCTGAAGCGATTTAGGGAAATCACGGAAAACCTAAATCAGGATGGCCGGAGACGGGATTGAACCGTCGTCCTCCCGAATGCGAGTCCAGTGTGCTAACCACTGCGTCACCACGCTCGGTACTATTGGTGAGTAAGCAACTGATACTTAAGCTATATTCGTGGACGATAAAGAAGAACGATAGGAGTGCGGTTCGATTGTCGCTCAGGCACAAAAATTTGTATCCTTATTTTAGATTCAAACACCTAGCAACTGGTAAGAAAAACCGATACGTAACATTTAATTTTACTTGGTTAACAATCCTTTTACGTGATGGGTTCGTATCTCCGTCACAGAACTTCACATCATGCGCTTCATCTTTAAATGCATACACGCTTTGTTACTTCTGAATGGAGGTATATCAGACATGTTTCATGCTTAGTTAACAGGGATAAAAGTGTCTTGATAGGAGTCCCGGTTTATTACAAAAACTGTCGTCTTTTATTTTCAAGTTTAGATTTGGTTACTGATATTGGTGAAAACTTCGGTAATTCATGATTCTTCACGGCTAGTCAGCAATATGATATGATTAGATTAGATTAGATTAATACTTGTTCCATAGATCACGAATACGACATTTCGTAATGATGTGGAACATGTCATTTTAATGAAAGACTTCTTTACATACCGGTGTTCAATTTATTTACAACATTTTTTACCCTCTCTCTCATGTTTTTTTTATTTTTATCTCTCTCTCTCTCTCTCCTTCACACACACACACACACACACACACACACACACACACACACACACACATTCTTTTTTATTTTTATTTGTTTGGTGTGCTCGACTATTGGCGAGGCACGAAAATGTCCGTGAATGACTTTCTTAGGTTTGAGTACACTTGCGATACAAATATAAAACCAACTATGTGAGTTACTGATTTATGATGCTTACTTTACAGTCAGTTCTGAGTATTATTAATAATTACGCTCCAGTTCCTAAACCTAGTTACAGAAATGTGAATCAGACGCATGACGTATTACAGGCCGTAGCAGCCGCGTCTTTGAGACTCCAGCTATGGCCCTTACCAGCCCCTTGTAGGATCATATCGGTTCGTCTTCTTCCTGCTGGTACTGTAACTGAGATTTGGCAGCAAGGTAAGGGGTGTTTGGCAACTCTGTGCTCGACGAGTTACTTCCTGGTGTGCATGGAATTAAGCCTCAAAGTTCACTTGATTCTTCTCGTCATTTCCATCGAATAATCAGCATTATTTTCGCTTGAGGTGTAACAAAAGATTGTAAATTTACGGTTTTCAGCCCAGGAAAGTCGTTGCACGTGGAAATCGCAACTAACCTCGTCCTTTAATAGCGGTTTGCGAGTTCTAAGCTCTATTAGCCTCCTAAGAGGATGACACCACACGTATCTCTTCGCTAGCACTGTGGGGACGTGCTGACCTATGAAAAGAGAGTTTGTTACGATTCGCGGTTCCGCTCTCACAGACTGTAACGTTTTTATCCCTTGTGTGAAAGAACTTCAAGCAACCAGATCAAACATCGATAAGGAAATCGCAAGAAATACTTTCAGCACATAGTGCAATGACGAAAAACTTAATATGCTGCGCAACAGGTAACGCCTCTTTCCGCTGATGACAAGCAAGTTTTGGGTTTCTAGGAATACATAACTTTATTTATGAAATGCCACATTTGCATACCTGTTGAGTATGACACAGCATACCAATTAAACACAGACCCAATCGAAATCTAAGTGAGTAGTATTTTACTAATTTGCGCCGATAGAGGCACTCTTGTGTACAGTTACTCAGTTTTATTAAAACAGACTTACGTCGTAGGGTTATCGTGGGTAGTTTTATTTCATTTCTTATAATACAGTGCAAAATTTTCGTAAGGCTTCTTTTAGTGATGTTAAAACAACGCTAAACATAAGCGAGAGATTAATCATCAACGATATACGCGAATTCTCTGATGTAATCTATATCAGTCCGACAATGCACATGCAGTGTATTGATTATATACATGTACAAAACTTGTTCTGAGTTAAAGCTGTCAAACAAGGTTTGAAGAAGAATAAAATGCCACTACCAGACGTCAGCTAATGTAGAAAATGCTTTTCTAACTATTCTGGCACGATGCGCTATCACCATACATAATACAAAAGCTTCGAGGTGCAATTGCTGCCTGGCCGTCTATTGAACCTGAAAAGAAAGAAATTTCGCAGAAGTTAACCCTTTTTCTACATGCGGCAATTTTGGGTTGAGATGTGAAGGAAATTATGTTCAAAGTTCCATTAAATTGATAACTTCATCAGACGTTTCAAAAATGCGGCAGCGAATGTAATAGAACTCGCGACGATTACCAGTACTCTACTAGCTCTCATGTAGCTACAGCAGCTCCAAAGTCAACAATAGTTCCTCCAGAACTACTGCATTTCGCAGTGCTGTTAGATAATGCATGTGGCCGGATCTAGACTTGTGAGAGACAGACAGTTATTTTTTTTCTTTTGCACTGCACGACGTTTTCAACAAACAGATAGTGCAATAAAATAGCTGAAATGGAAAGGAGCACTTCCTATTTAAATTTCTGCGTCTTACACTGTTGGCAGTTCTGTGTAGGTGGCAGTTACGTGATTTTGTTTCGGTGATTACAAAATAGAGTCGAAGGTAAGCACTTGGTAGCCGAGGCAGCTCGATCATGGGGATTCACGCAACCAAGTAAATGAATGTACTGAACATGCTGCAAACCACTATCGGGAGCCTGTGTCTCAGAATTCTCATCGTGTGTGCCGCAACGATGCTATGATAGGAAAATGAATCTCAGAGATGTGGATTTGGTGGTCTGTTGGATTGGTGATAGGTTCCTATGACAAGAATCTCGGTTCGATTGCAACTTATGTCGTTGTTTTTTAATAGGGAGATACAGATTCTATTCTCTTCTGGCTGCGCCAAGTGAAGAAGGTATAATGACATTGTGGTCTGAAATTCACATGAAACATGATATTGCTTCTCTACCAAGTAGACATTAGGCTGAATCACAATAAAGTCCGGAGTGGCGAAATGTGGGAACTTTATCACCAGTAACCTTTCTTATAGTAATTATTTATTTCTAGTGACGAAACAAACGCTATGTAGGTCCACAGGACACTTATTCCATCTTTTATTTGAGTTTCTGTTATGTCGATAAAATTGGTTCTGAACTGGGAATGCAACTCAGACCGCCCTTAACGCGGAATGTGATCCCTTCGTGACTATACAGCTCGACTACTATTCGTTGTTTGTTCAAAACTGCAGATTCCTCAACATCTCCACATATTGCGCGTGAATGGGTTCGAATCCTGGCCCGGCACTAAAGTTTTCATTATGTATTATCAAGCTCTAGCATGAGAAGCCGTATCTGCTAATGGATAATAATTTTGATTTTTAATGCATTTTCATTCGTTGTCAACACTAACGATATCTGACTTTTTGACTCCCAGTGAGACACAGAACTATTTGAGAGATCACTGTAAGTTGGAGGATGTTATTCAGAGTTGCTGGTGGAGAAAAATTCGGTAGCTGAAACCCCTTTGTGTGTAGTCAACAACGATATGTGTGGGATTCGATTCCCAGTCAGCACTGAACTCTACTTCATATTATTTCTAGTTCAAACATGCTCACATGTCGCTGCTGGTGTAGCAAACCGATATTTAACGTTTGTTTTCTCTACAATATAACAACGATAGGTGCCCAGTTGGAGTTCTGGGAAGGAAAAAATTAATGTTTCGTCTCGTCATTTCAGTTAAAACATCTAGCTATTGCCGAGAGAATCCGATAAGTCACAGTTGATTGTGCTTCGATAACAATACGATTAGGTTTTGGGTTCGAATCCCTCTCCAACACAAAGCTTTACCTCACGGCATTTCAAGTAAGTAACTTGTGAAGAAGCAATATTTAACATCTCTCGAAGTTCGTTAACAGGGACAATAGATGCTGGGTAGGAATTCGCGTCCGTTAAAAATGTTTACGTAATGTAATTTAAAGTTGTTATTTGCTAACTGATACTGTCTAAAATCGAGGTATATCACTCTCTGTATGCCTAGTCAGGAATGACTTAGTTTCCGTCAGTTACGAAATCTTAGTCTGCATGACCTGTGTTTGAATCCATATGCAGAACGAGGCGGATCGTCGTGTCATTTGAAGTTCATACGTATTATCAACTAGTTAGTAGTAAATAACGTAAATTTTTTATGTCATTTGTGTAAAATAACAAATATGGTATGTTACTTTGAAGAGGAAATCATGAATACGACGAACTTACTACGTGCATTACCTATCTGACGTAATAATGAGAGTGGTAACATTTCTGGTATGTCATTTATTGCAATAAATGTGAGCTTACAAGCCTTGAGGACTGTCTCATCTGTGATAAGTTGTTTCCTGATATTTCTAGTTTCGTGGTATTACATCTTGAATTTTTGCGATACAGAGCAGTGTTTTCTAGTGGTGACTTGTTGGGACCATTTTCAATAGTCAAACGACTGTACCAAGGAGCGATTAGAGGACCTGTTAGACAGCTGCGTTATGTGGGTTGCATGCGAATCAGGTGAAAGTCAATTCAGGTCGTTCGGATACTTTTGAGCATGACTGTACATGCCTTAAAGAAAACCTTTCGGTTTCGCTGGTTATGATGTATGGTGTATGCACTTCGTAAATTGCGTGTGTTTTTCGGCCACGTATAACGCAACGCGATCATGGCGCATTCATAAGCCGTTCGTTCATCTATTTTAAAAAGTTACAAGAAACTGTAAAAATGCCCATGAATTCGGTGTGGCATAAAGATCCAGCTGAAAGATCAAGTAATTTTGATAATGTTGTTACAACAAAAGTAAGAGTGTAGAAGAACTCGTCGATCAGTGAGAATCTTGCGAAATTATTAGAAAGCAATCGTGGCAAGCTGAAATCAGTTGTTTCTTAAGTATTGTTTTGAGCATTACATGACTTACCTTTAAAAGGAGATACAACTTCAGACGCTGTCTTTGATTATTTATTGCGGAAACATTTTGAAAGTACCTTATTATTTCGTGTACCCCTCATTGATAAAGTGCGTATGTGGACCAAAAAGAAAGGTTGAATCTTTTACAAGGACTGGGTGGATATACATTTGCGTGAAATGAAAAAAGTTACTGGGTGTTCTGATCCTGAATAGTATTCACAAGTCAAGAACTGTAGATATCAGTCACCTTCGGAGTGAAACTTCCTGGCAGATTAAAACTGTGTGCCGGACCGAGACTCGAACTCAGGACATTTGACTTTCGCGGTCAAGTGCACTACCGACTCTACCGACAGAACGACCTCCCCCCCCCCCCCTCCCCCCGCCCCTCACAGCTTTACTTCCGGCAGTACTTCGTCTCCTACCTTCCTAACTTCACAGAAGCTCTCCTGCTAACCTTGCAGAACTAGCACTTCTGGAAGAATCAATGTAATTGTAATGAATGCGTGTAATATTAGTAGCACCGGATCCAGTAAGGGAAGCGATACTTCTAGCTACGAAAAGAAATGTGCAAACTGTGTAGAGCAGAAACATATAAAAACCTGTAGGCTCGGAACATAGACCCCGCGCAAATTTACAGTAAGAATCATATGGTAAAAACTTTTGGTGCAGAATGAGAATAAACTATATATCCTTAAAAAGCCACCGGAAAAGGTATAAAATAGTGTTTTTCAAAGTATAAACATTAAATAAATGAAATTATTATTAAAAGTATTTATACCTCAGAGGTGGTTCATGACATAAGTAGCCAAAATAGTTTCAATTTATGTCAGTTTAAACGACAAAGGCCAGAGATGCTAAGTAACGTTTTACAGATTTTCTACTGAGCAGAGACTTAATCAGCGAGTTTCCCGCGCATAAAGCGAAGAAATGGAAAATAAAATTATAATGCAAACATTATTATTGGAGGTTATAGTTTTCAGCTCTTAATTAAGAGCTTTCTCTTCTATTTCTATTTAGTAACGTATAAACTATTGATAATTTGTAAGAAACAAATTAAATCTGTTTTTTATTATTATTGTTACTTGCCTGTGAAACATGTTGGATCACGCTGTGATTTTAGGTTCGGTTTCCCGATATTCAGTATTGCCCTCATTTTCTCGCCAAAGGCTGTTTTTCTTTCTACAGTTCACTTAGTTCCTGGTTGTTCTGGAGCCTCATTCTACTCAACAGTTTATCTTCTGACTGAACAGATGCCAGTCTGCTACTACCAATGCTTCTGTCTGTGCCTCGTAGAAGTAATTTTTATCTTCTTTGATACATGGTCCATTTTTTAATTTTCCGATGTATGCCGTAATCTTGTGTGTAAACTTCGATGTTGGGAGTCTATGAATATGTCCACAAAATTTAAATCCTCGTTTTCTAATGTCTGCTGCTAGGTGTGATCATTTCTGTGTTGCTTTATAGGATTTCAGCATCTGTCAGTCCTCCTTTTTCTCTAGACCAAGAATTTTCCGTTTACTTCTTCGTTCTTCCTTCAGGATCTTCTCCAGATCACCTTTTCTGTTAAGAATTAAAATTTTTGCTCGCGTACAGAGCTTCAGGTTTGATCCCCGTGTTGTAACTACAATCTTTATGCGTACGTATACAAGCTCTTGGTTGTAGATGTCATGCGTTTTTACTGCACGCTATCTCTCTTTCTTTTTCTTTTTTTTTTAAATCATGCTTTCAGTGCTTCCATTGCTAACCTAGTGTTTTCCGCATCACCGAAGTGTCGGTCCCTTTTGAACTGCGACACTTCGTGATTAATTTCTGAATGTGAAACGTAGTATAGATAACTTACATTTTTTAAAGGAATTTATAGGCTAGCCTTTTTTTGATCACATTCTTTCAGGACTTATATTTTATTACGTGATTTCACTTCTGCTAGTATCGCTAAACCGTCTGCGAAAGCTAAGCTAAAGACATTAATGTAATTTTTTTGTCCAAGTCGGACAGGTTTCCAGCGATTTTGATGTTTTTTAAATTCTTTTTCCCCTTTCCCAAAGACTTTATCTAGGATAGGACTGAAGATGAGTGATGACAGTCCATCTCCTTGGCAAACACTTATTTTAATTTCAAAGTGTTGCTTTAGACGATGTGTGTCCATAAATTGCTAAACGCTTTTTTGTACACCTTTTCTCTGCTACGTTGGTAGATTAGATCGCCTTGCAGGAATCATATATCGGTTCTTTACTATACGTCATACTAAAATCAATCAGTGATGAAATGGTCCGTGTGGTATCTACTAACGTATTTGTATTTATGATATGGTTTGTGTAGAAGGTTCTATTTACAACATGTCATCACAGTTCTTATCCACATTCTACGCACCCACTGATTGCAAATTTTGTCGTCTGTAAAAGGTAGCTTGTGGAAATGGTCAAAGCCCAAAACTAGTCAGCCAGTGTGTAAACAGCAGCCGTAATGTTAGAATGTGTTTTCTTCAAAGAGTAATAAAATCCGTCACGGATTCGTTTAGTGAACACGAGTCGACCACGGAAATGTCCCATGCTACAAGAGAGCGGCTATGCATCAAGAAGAGATTTAATGTTGAAATTCCGAGAGTTTATGCTCCATGAAGAATGTTGTAACACCTTACTCCCTCCGACGTCGATATTAATATTACAAATGCGAAAGTAACTCCACGTCTTACATTTTCGTAACTCTAACCGCTGAAACGATTTAGATGAAATTTGGTATGGAGAGCGAGAACATAGGATACTTTATAAGGTGAAGTACGAGACATTTATTAATTTGAAGAATATTAGGCGAATTACCGAAAATATTTACTCTTTAAAAAAGCTATTTACTTTTTGATTTTTGAACTTTATAATATACGTGAAAATGGTTTTATAGGTTTATGTATTATATGTAAAACAATTCAATGTAATGAATGCAGTGATTATACATTACTCAACTTGTTTAGCCCTTATTCGTTGCTGCTACGGTCGCAGGTTTGAATCCTGCCTCGGGCATGGATGTGTGTGATGTCCTTAGGTTAGTTAGGTTTAAGTAGTTCTAAGTCTAGGGGGCTGATGACCTCAGATGTTACGTCCCATAGTGTTTAGAGCCATTTGACAATTAACCCTTACTTCCATACTGATATTATTAAATGCAAAAGTAACTGTGTTCACAGTTTCAAGGCTAAACCACTAAACCAATTTCGAGGAAATCTGGTATGGAGGTACGTTGAACCCTGAGAATGAACATTGACTACATTAGTGAAGAAAAACCACGTTAAAAATTAGTAAAGTTGTTGCATGATGCAAATGTTCAATAGCACAGTGTGTGCATACTTCTGCCAGTCCCCCACCACATGCACTGCTCGGCAGCGACGCGTTGCTTGCCGCATCGTCGTGCATCTGGGCAGTGGGGGAGAGGCGGAAGGGCTCACGTCATGAGCTACGCTTACCCGATCTGGCAGACACCTGAGGGCAGCTGACGTTACTGTACATACAGTAGCTTACTTACTCATCGTCACTCTTCGTTACAGAACTACAGATGTGCGAGTGCAGATGTGGGTAACAGCTAGTATATCGTATGATAAAGTTCAGTACAATCTGATAGTCAAGAAATGAGCGTTGGGGACAGGTACAGGAATCCCTCATTGCCGTGCTGGGCCAAGTCCTAATGAGGGTGATTTACTATTACCTTTGAAGTGTCAGGGGAGAGTCTGTGTTGTCCGGATGGCTGTGATGAGTATTTATACAGTTTAGAGTTGTGTTTGTGGAAGGAAGAGGGTGAAACCTGATGCTAGCACATAGTCCACTCCTCTCGAAAAACACTGACGCACTGAGGAAGCTGCAGATGACGGTCGGACAGCCAAAAGTGTCACATGCCCTCACGCCATGAGATACTGCAGAGAAGACTGAAATTCAATCAAGCTAATGGCACAAAGACTGTTGATCAGAGGTTATGCGCCACCACTTCACTTCCGCTTGCTAGCCAGATACTGGCAGTGAATCTTTCTTCCACCACCAGTGTCGGAACCGGCTGCCTTAACGTCGTGCGTCACAGCCAGGCGTGCGTTAGCGACTTCAGATCCGAAGCTGTGTCATATGATTGACAATAAAATAAGGGAACTTCGAGCTCATATGGAGGTTGCTTTTCCTGAACCACGCTGTTTCCTTATCGACCCTAAAAAGAGTGCCCGAATCCTTTCCTTGCAACCCTGACCTCACTGTTAAAAAAAAAAAAAATGTCCAAATGGCTCTGAGCCCGAGGCTCGATTCGAACCTGCGACCGTAGCGGTCGCGCGGTTCCAGACTGTAGCGCCTAGAACCGCTCGGCCACTTCGGCCGGCGCTGTTTAACATCTACATCTACGTGATTACTCTGCTATTCACAATTAAGTGCCTGGTAGAGGGTTCAATGAGCCACCTTCAAGCTGTCTCTCTACCGTTCCATTCTCGAACGGCGCGCGGAAAAAACGAGCACTTAAATTTTTCTGTGCTAGCCCTGATCCCTCTTCTTTTATCGTAATGACCAATTCTCCCTATGTAGGTGGCTGCCAACAGAATGTTTTCACAATCGGAGGAGACAACTGGTGATTGAAATTTCACGAGAAGATACCGTCGCAACGAAAAACGCCTTTGTTTTAATTATTGCCACTCCAATTCACGTATCATGTCAGTGGGACTATCTCCCCTATTTCGCGATAATACAAAACGAGGCGCCTTACTTGATGACTTTCCGTCTATTACTACGAACTGTGACCTTTCTGACGGGAATCTTCCCCCGTTCACTCGAAAATCTTCAATCTCCCTTCCTCAAAACCAATAAACTTTTCTTTAAAACGTCCTTCAATCGGTCAGCCTTGTCTCGGTGTCTTCAAAATTAACCATCTCCCCACATACCTATAAACACCTGAACAACCATCTTCCCCTCACCATTGATCAGACTAGCTTCCATCTCAATTTTCCCGCTAAATATTATCTTCTTCATCTCATGCATCTCTTTCCCCAACAAGTGGACAATAATAGTATGAATATTTTTGTATTCCTTAGAGACAATATACCAAGGCTTGAGTCAGTTTGCTCTGTTCCCTCAAGCCCAGTACCTGCATAATACAAGTAACGAACGTCTAGATTATTGTATATTTCTTTCCTAAACGGCCTACCTACTTCATTAACTTCAGTGCCATGTCCTATGCCTCCAATCTCACTGCAGATGTTCCCATGGTTCAGTTGGAGCCATTAACTTGTATCTCCTCTACGTCGGAATATGCCCAACTGACTAACGCCGATCTGCCACGTTCAGTTCGCTGTCGGGGAAACTTTTACAGACCACTACCCAACCACCCAGAGATTACAACATTTCGATGCTTTGAACGGGCACGACCGACTTCCTTCCTCATCCTTCCCTAAACCAATGGGACCGATGCCTTTCCTATTTGGTCCTCTTCCCCAAATCAGGTTCAAAATGGTTCAAATGGCTCTAAGCACTATGGGACTTAATCTGAGCTCATCAGTACCCTAGACTTAGAACTAATTAAACCTAAATAACCTAAGGACATCACACACATCCATGCCCGGGGCAGGATTCGAACCTGCGACCGTGGCAGCAGCGCGGTAGCGGACTGAAGCGCCTATAACCGCTCGGACACATCGGCCGGCCCCCAAATCAGGCAACCAACCTGTTACAGTTCAATAAATGCACATCATGTTGTAAAAAATGCCCTCAACATAATCCATAAGGAATCACCCACGGCGTCTGCCCGTCTACAAACATCCAGTCCCATGCCCTAGCCT
The DNA here is from genome assembly GCF_021461395.2 of Schistocerca americana. NCBI lineage: Eukaryota > Metazoa > Arthropoda > Insecta > Orthoptera > Acrididae > Schistocerca > Schistocerca americana. Next base: position 166,258,870 of record NC_060124.1, read on the forward strand.
ACTAAAATATATTCAACTATCCCGTGACCCTAAACAAACCTACTGTCGAACGCAAAGCCCACAAATTACTAAAACTGCCAAGTCATCCATCCATTCATCCAGGAGGAGGATATTAGTGTTTAACGTCCCATCGACAACTAGGTCGTTAGAGACGGAGTATACGCTCGGATTAGAATGGAGAATGAAATCGGCTGTGTCCTTTGAAAGGAACTATCCCGGCATTAGCCTTAAGCGATTTAGAGAAATTGGAGAAAATCAAGATGGCCAGGTGCGGGTTTGAACCGACATCCTCCCAAATGCAAGTCCAGAGTGCTAACCACTGCGTTCCGCACTCAGACCCTTTTATCCATCCGCAGTGATCATATACAAGAGCAAATCCCTAATGTAACCAATCTTCACCAATGACAGTATGGCTGTAGCATCCATGTTCTTAAACTACTACAAGTCCCTTGAATGCCATAACTGTCAGTAGCCACATAGTTCTAATAATTCGCTTCAAATCGAAGACAACCAACCACTGCATCATTTTCCGTCTGATCTACAGTCTTGGTGTTTTACTGTACATATATCAATACAACGCTCATTCTATCATCCTATAGACCTGTAAACACACCACATCGTTTCTCGACTTGATAACAGTCCCAAAACATGAAACCCAGCCTAACTACCTGACCAGTTACAACGGTCCCCTCATTACCTTCTCATACGACCATCATTGTCATGTCCCCATCCCCCCCCCCCCCCCAAAAAAAAATCATCCACTGTTTGTGCCGTTGAGATCCAATCTTCAACTGTGTGCAGAGGGACGATAAAATGACAGTAAGGAAAATGCTGTGAAAAAATTACGAGAATATTTTCAGGAATGTGTTGTTTAGATGTTTATTTTCCTTTTTTCTCAGAAAACCACAAATTGCGTTGTTAAAGAGCTTCCGTGAAGGATTTAAATGGTTATAGCTCAACGTAAGCCTGGTAGTTAAGTCAACTGCGAATAGCTATTTCAGCACCGTTTACGGCCGAGGACGAAGGACACCTTCAAACTAAAAGCCACTTCCGATGCCAAAAGAAATCATTAGCAAACTTTGAGGTAGTATTTTTATTTCACTTGACGACCATACAATCTTATTACAGGAATAACTATGTGTTGATAGCTGACTGTTTTGTAAAACACGTTCATGAACAAGCAAATTTTTTAGCGGCTTTAAGAGCTCCACAGCTTCTTGTTTTCGGCAGCTTGAAGGATTAGGCTATTATGCGGATTACCTATTGTTAGACGCGAAGGTCTGTGGCATTTCACGGCGTCTAAAGCCGTAAACACGAGAGCTTTATCGAAAGCTGCCAAGGCAAGCAAATACGGAGGATAGACCCTCTGTCCCAGCCATTAGCATGCGAATACACTTGTCCAAGTGCAATGATATCAAATTATCACTCCCTTCAGTAAACCACCGGTCGGCACAAGAGTAAGGAATAATGTCTCCACCAATGTGGGAAGTAAAACGCCCGTTATCCCAAAGACGACCGTTTCTTTTCGCCTTATCAGTGTTTGTCACTTGACATATAGATTGCCTTATAAATATTCTTTGAATCTTTTTCCGCCACATAACTGCACCCACATAGTAAACTTATATGGTCGAATACCTAAACCCATTAAAAACTACAATAACTCTCACTACGGCATTTTCTGTTACCAGTACGTGCCTACTGCTCTTCGCAAGGAGAAATCGCAGATGTAGTGAACAAAATACGAGTAGCACAACCAAATTCAGCAGGTATTGCTTCATATAACTTCCACAACTAATTCTCAGGAATTTCTGTACTCACAACTGAATTGTTATTTGGAAAAGGTTCATGTCCCAGAAAGCAAATTTTTCAGGAGACACAAAAACTGTTTCACTACACAACGCTCTTAAGCATGGTGTCGTGAAGTTGCCGTGTAGCAACTGACCCCAGGATGAAACAATATACATCAATACAACATTTTTAGCCATCGAGTAAGGTCAGTAATCGAGTTTGAAAGTACTGGAAATGACCCATTTTCGAATCTGACGATGCTGATGAGGCAACAAGCGTTCCGTTTTTGTTATGCAAGTTTATATTATTACAGTAATAAAAGAGTGTGTTATGAGTATAAAGGTGAATTCATAATGTACCTAAATTACAACTACAAGCAAAATACAGCAAAGGAGACACTCGTTGGTCTGCTTCAACTTTATCTTGTGCTGCCTTCACTGGCCACTGACCGATACTGTTATAAAATGGTGTCTGGTCGTCAGGTATGTTTTGTAGAATTATCTGTGCATCCTCTAGTTTTTTTCTTTTTTGTTGACACAGATCTGCCACATGATTTTATACGGACATATTTCCTTCTCTACCTCAATACCCATCTAACGATCACTTCTGTTGGTGAGGTGTGACCCACGTTACACCAAACTATGGGGAGGGATATAAAGATCAGTTATCTCCGGTAAACGTAATTTGAAAGGAAAGCAGACATGACACCTTCTCCAAATCATTGATTCAACTGACTTTTTAAAACTGATTCTAGTAGCCAACACCTTTCGCTTAAACAATGGGAAGGTTTCGCAATACAGACAGAAACGTTTTCTCCATTATTACTCAGTAATTAAGCTAAGTCTCTGAGCTACACTAACGTTTATGTGGAATTGACAGATAATAATGACATAACGTTGCATATCCAATATACACCTATGTGCTGGACCAATAACATGTTTGTCGCTGGAAACCAACAAGTGCAGTCATCATTCGTGTTGCCCGTACAAGCGTTTCAGCTAGAGACCCAAATCTTCTACCACAGGTAGGACGAAATCGATGACGCACTCTTCGATTTCTCGCAAACAGTTACAGGAGTTAACATGGTAGGAGAAATGGAAGTTCATTTCTGAAAGACCTAGCTGCGATGTAATAATGAGAGCAACAAGATGAAAAAGAGCTACCTGACATACTGGTTATGACATTAGAATCGCAGTCTGGAGGGGCATGGTTCAAATCCTTGTTCGCTCTTCCTCGTTTAGACTGTCCGCCATTTCCCCATATATCTTCAGTGTGTAATCATGAAGATTTAATATGCTAGACCACAGCTCGCTCCCTTATCATGCTTTTGTGCCATAGCTCTGCCCCTGAAACGCTATATGTAAACGGAGGCAAGCAGTAAAAAATGATAATAACTGTAATTATGCATTACCGTATGAGGCTGGACGCTGCCAGGAGCATCGCACCACCTCAGAAGAAGTGAGTCTCAAAATCTCATCCGCGAAATATATCATACCTCTATACATATTCATGCATTGTGAAAGATATTTTTACAGACGAACAACACAGATACTAGATATGAAATTTAAATAGGGTATTTATTGTTTGGTTTTGGGTCAGTCAACAACTAGGTTATTATCGGCCGTAATACACTACTGGCCATTGAAATTGCTACACCAAGAAGAAATGCAGATAATAAACGGGTATTCGTTGGACAAACATATTATACTAGAACTAACATGTGATTACATTTTCACACAATTTGGGTGCATAGATCCTGAGAAAACAGTACCCAGAACATCCACCTCTAGCCGTAATAACGGCCTTGATACGCCTGGGCATTGAGTCAAACAGAGCATGGATGGCGTGTACAGGTACAGTTGCCCATGCAGCTTCAACACGATACCACAGTTCATCAAGAGTAGTGACTGGCGTATTGTGACGAGCCAGTTGCTCGGCCACCATTGACCAGACGTTTTCAGTTGGTGAGAGATCTGGAGAATGTGCTGGCCACGGCAGCAGTCGAACATTTTCTGTATCCTGAAAGGCCCGTACAGGACCTGCAACATGCGGTCGTGCATTATCCTGCTGAAATGTAGGGTTTCGTAGGGATCGGATGGAGGGTAGAGCCACGGGTCGTAACACATCTGAAATGTAACGTCCACTGTTCAAAGTGCCGTCAGTGCGAACAAGAGGTGACCGAGACGTGTGACCTATGACACCCCATACCATCACGCCGGGTGATACGCCAGTATGGCGATGACGAATACACGCTTCCCATGTGCGTTCACCGCGATGTCGCCAAACACGGATGCGACCATCATGATGCTGTAAACAGAACCTAGATTCATCCGAAAAAAATGACGTTTTGCGATTCGTGCACCCAGGTTCGTCGTTGAGTACACCATCGCAGGCGCTCCTGTCTGTGAAGCAGCGTCAGGGGTAACCGCAGCCATGGTCTCCGAGCTGATAGCCCATGCTGCTGAAAACGTCGTCGAACTGTTCGTGCAGATGGTTGTTGTCTTGCAAACGTTCCCATCTGCTGACTCAGGGATCGAGACGTGGCTGCACGATCCGTTAGAGCCATGCGGATAAGATGCCTGTCTTCTCGACTGCTAGTGATACGAGGCCGTCGCGATCCAGCACGGCGTTCCGTATTACTCTCCTGAACCCAGCGATTCCATATTCTGCTAACAGTCATTGGATCTCGAGCAACGCGAGCAACAATGCCGCGATACGATAAACGGCAATCGCGATAGGCTACAATCCGACCTTTATCAAAGTCGGAAACGTGATGGTACGCATTTCTCCTCCTTACACGAGGCATCACAACAACGTTTCACCAGGTAACGCCCGTCAAGTGCTGTTTGTGTATGAGAAATCGGTTGGAAACTTTCCTCATGTCAGCACGTTGTAGGTGTGTCGCCACCGGAGCCAACCTTGTGTGAATGCTCTGAAAAGCTAATCATTTGCATATCAAAGCATCTTCTTCCTGTCGGTTAAATTTCGCGTCTGTAGCACGTCATCTTCGTGGTGTGGCAATTTTAATGGCCAGTAGTGTAATTGTACTTGAACAGGTGCGATTAAAATTTAATAAAACCTTTCTTATCCGTTAACAGAAATAACGCCAATAGACATACGATGAAATAATTTCCAAAAAAATACCTTAAAGTTGTTTCTAGTTGACAATAAATGTTACCCGCTATTCCGCTAAATATTGAAACATACAGATGCATGTGATTTCTCAAAAGATAAGCTGTTAAAAATACTGTCGTGGAATAAGTTTAGTTAAAATTACTGTACAAATGTTTATGGCTGGTTGCCCTTTGCTATAAAAAGTGGGAAAGAACCAGTCACTACGGTAGCAATTAAAATCTACACTGAAGAGACAAAGAAACTGGAACACCTACCTAATATCGTGTAGAGCACGCAGAAGTGACGTAACACGACGTGGCATGGGCTCTACCAGTGTCTGAAGTAGTGCTGGAGAGAACTGACGCCATGAATCCTGCACGGCTGCCCGTAAATCCGTAAGAGTAGGAGAGGGTGGAGAGTGTTCCTGGAGCCACTCTGTAGCAATTGTAGTTGTGTGGGGCGTCGCATTGTCCTGCTGGATCTGCCAAAGCCCGTCGGAATGTACAATGGACATGAGCGGATACAGGTAATCAGAAAGGATGCTTACGTACGTGTCGCCTGTCAGAGTCGTATCTAGACGTATCAGGAGTACCATATCACTCCACCTGCACACGCCCCACACCATTACAGAGTCTCCACCGGCATGAATAGTCCCCTGCTGGCATGCAGGGTCCACGGATTCAAGAAGTTGTCTCCATACCCGTAAATGTCCATCCGCTCGATACAATTTGAAACGAGACTCGTTCGACCAGGCAACATGTTTCCAGTCATCAACAGTCCAATGTCGGTGTTGACGGATCCAGGTGAAGCGTAAAGCTTTGTGTCGTACAGTCATCAAGGGTACACGAGATGGCTTTCGGCTCCGAAAGCCCATACCGATGATGTTTCGTTGAATGTTCCGCACGCAGACAATTGTTAATGGCCCAGCATAGAAATCAGCAGCAATTTGCAAAAAGGGTTGGACTTCTGTCACACTGAACGATTCTATTCATTGGTCCCGTTCTTGGAACATCTTTTTCCGGCTGCAGCGATGTCGCGGATTTGATGTTTTACTGGGTTTCTGATATTCACAGTACACTCGTGAAACGGTCGTACGGGAAAATGCCCACTTCATCGCTATCTCAGATGTTGTGTCCCATAGCTCGTGCGCCGACTTAAAATTCACTTAAATATTGATAACATCCCATTGTAGGAGCAGTAATTGATCTAACAAGTGCGCCAGACACTTGTCGTCTTATATAGGCGTTGCCGACCGCAGCGCTGAATTCTGCCTGTTTACATATCTTTGTATTTGATTAGGCATGCCTATACCAGTTTCTTTGGCGCTTCAGTGTATGACCCACTATTTTAGGAAGTGGCACTTCCACCTAAAAAACTGTTTAAATGCATTCTAAACTCGACCAAGTGTAGTCAAAGCAAGTCCATATGCAATTGTAGGGCTGCCCACTTGTAAAAAAATAAAACAAGTCAACTAAAATGTGGTTCAAAATGGCTCTGAGCACTATGGGACTTAACATCTGTGGTCATCAGTCGCCTAGAACTTAGAACTACTTAAACCTAACTAACCTAAGGACATCACACACATCCATGCCCGAGGCAGGATTCGAACCTGCGACCGTAGCAGTCGCGCGGTTCCGGACTGAGCGCCTAGAACCGCTAGACCACCGCGGCCGGCTAAAATGTGGCATTCTGCCAGTAGTCCATCATAAGCACTACACAGAGGGGGGTCTTCTCACTGGAGAAGACAGCGTATGTCAGGAGAGTGTTCTCCTATGCAGAGGCGTGTTAATAGCACTCTATTCCGCTTCTGTGATTGGAAGCACCTGCACCACGGTCGTGTGCGTGACGTCACCACCCGCAACTTGTTATCTGTCTCTTCTAGCCACTCTTCCTCTCAACAACTCAGAAGACTTTTCGTCAACAGCGAGATCGCTGTATGCAGAGAGACTTGAAAGCGAGCCACTATAGGCGTTATGCAGACGTCCTTGGCTGCTGCAGTCACCAGTTCGTTACCTCAAATTCTCACATATCCTGGTACCAAGCAGAATATCATCTCGTTCCCTAGATGTTGTACTCGTAGACGACGCAAGACCTCTCTCTTCGGTACATGTTATTTAGTTTCTTTATTTTCGTGCTCCGTGGATAAGATTTCCGACCACATTTTGTGATATGGAACAAGTCAGTTTTAGAATTATACAGAGTGAGTCACCTAACGTTACCGCTGGATATATTTCGTAAACCACATCAAATACTGCTGAACCGATTCCACAGACCGAGCGTGAGGAGAGGGGCTAGTGTAATTGGTTAATACAAACCATAAAAAAATGCACGCAAGTATGTTTTTTAACACAAACCTACGTTTTTTTAAATGGAACCACGTTACTTTTGCTAGCACATCTGAACATATAAACAAATACGTAATCAGTGCCGTTTGTTGCATTGTAAAATGTTAATTACAGCCGGAGATATTGTAACCTAAAGTTGACGCTTGAGTACCACTCCTCCGCTGTTCGATCGTGTGTATCGGAGAGCACCGAATTACGTAGGGATCCAAAGGGAACGGTGATGGACCTTAGGTACAGAAGAGACTGGAACAGCACATTACGTCCACATGCTAACACCTTTTTATTGGTCTTTTTCACTGACGCACATGTACATTACCATGGGGGGTCCCGCGTCCGGCCATCCTGATTTAGGTTTTCCGTGATTTCCCTACATCACTCCAGGCAAATGCCGGGATGGTTCCTCTGAAAGGGCACGGCCGACTTCCTTCTCCATCCTTCCCTAATCCGATGAGACCGATGACCACGCTGTCTGGTCTCCTTCCCCAAACCAACCAACCAACCAACCATGGGGGGTGAGGTACACGTACACACGTGGTTTCCGTTTTCAATTACGTAGTGGAATAGAGTGTGTCCCGACATGTCAGGCCAATAGATGTTCAATGTGGTGGCCATCATTTGCTGCACACAATTGCAATCTCTGGGGTAATGAATGTCGTACACGCCGCAGTACATCTGGTGTAATGTCGCCGCAAGCTGCCGCAATACGTTGTTTCATATCCTCTGGGGTTGTAGGCACATCACGGTACACAATCTCCTTCAACGTATCCCACAGACAGAAGTCCAGAGGTGTAAGATCAAGAGAACGGACTGGCCAATTTATGCGTCCTCCACGTCCTATGAAACGCCCGTCGAACATCCTGTCAAGGGTCAGCCTAGTGTTAATTGCGGAATGTGCAGGTGCACCATCATGCTGATACCACATACGTCGACGCGTTTCCAGTGGGACATTTTCGAGCAACGTTGGCAGATCATTCTGTAGAAGCGCGATGTATGTTGCAGTGCTCCTCTCCGATACACACAATCGAACAGCGGAGGAGTGGTACTTAAGCGTCAACTTGAGGTTACAATATCTCCGGATGTAATTAACATTTTACAATGCCACATACGGCACTGATTACGTATTTGTTTATATGTTCAGATGTGCTAACAAAACTAACGTGGTTCCATTTAAAAAAAACGTAAGTTTGTGTTAAAAAACATTCTTCCGTGCATTTTTGTATGGTTTGTATTAAACAATTTACACTAGCCCCTCTCCTCACGTTCGGGCTGTGGAATCGGTTCGTCAGTATTTGATGTGGTTTACGAAATATATCCAGCGGTAACGTTAGGTGACTCACCCTGTATAAGGGGCAGTCAAATGAAAACGAGACAAGAGGAAGAAAAGAAAATGAACTGTAATTATTTCAGAAGTAATAGCCATAACTATTAGTAATTTTGTCTCACTGTGAGACAAGACGGTCAGTGCTTTCATGAAAAAATATTCGTTGTTGTCTACGGTACCATGATTGCACACAGCACTTCTTCTTCCGAAGCAAATCGACGGCCACAAACGTCGTTCTTCATGACTCCAAAAATACGGAAACTGCTTAAGGAGAGTTCGAGACAGTATTTTGGATGTGCACGGGCTTCCCAGCGAAACTTATCCAGCGTAATCGAAGCAAGCTTCGCATTATGTGGTCGGGACTCGACGTGTCACCGCTATCACATGGACAGAATGAATAGATGACTGTAATTCAGCGAGGTTTGGGTGTGTAGAGCTAAAACAGATGAACACCAAAGACGTGCGGGAGAAATATTGTCCACATATCGTGTAAAGACAGTTGCACCATTCCAATAACACATATGGGCGGACGGGGGTTACGGCGGTGTTACAAGCAATTCTCCTCTGTTTGTACAACATTCCTTGTAGGAGGTTTATCCGCCAACCATTCGTTGCTGCAGTGTCTGTCTAAGGCGTCATTGTACCGTAGTATTGGAGGGCTATTTAAGCGCTTACATATGTATTCCTCAAGACATCTAACTGATCAGCGGAGGGCATGCAGTGGATCGGAATCATCTCTACCTTCCTGCCCCATCTGATAATGGATTGCGTGGAGGAAGACTTTTGGTATCCGTCTGTATGCGACCTAATTTCCCTATTTATTTCTTGTGATCATTAGGAGATATATAGACATATATATACCCTGAAAAACACCGTAAGTGCATGACGGAGGGTAATTAGCAAGGTACCTCGTGTTAGGGTTTCTTCCTGTTCCAGTCGTGTATGGGGTGCTGGAACAGTGACTGTTTAAGCGCCTCTGTACAAGCTGTAATTGCTACAGTCTTGTCTTCACAATCACTACGGAAGTGATACGTAAGTGGGTGAAGAATATTTCTAGATTGTTCACTTGAGACTGGCTTTAGCAGCTTTGCAACTAGACTTTCGGGCGATAACTTGTACCTGTCTTCAGGGGTCTGCCAATTCAGGTTTTTCAAGATTTACGTGACGATCTGTAAATCAAACAAATCTGTGACCTTTCGTGTCGGCATTCTTTGTGTTCGTTCAGTATCCCGTGTTAGTCCTATTATGCACGTGTCCCACACACTTAATCAATATTCTGACAACGGATCCACACGAAATTTGTAATCGGGCTCTTTTTTGGACAGGCTGATTTTCCCGGAATCCCCCAAATGAACTGGAGTCTGTCAACTACCATATCTTATGACTGAGTTTACGTCACCGTCGTATTTCATATCCATATAAATTGTTACACTGGAGTATTTTTATGGATTGAATGATTCCAGATGTGACTCATTGGTGTTGTAGTCATAGGATACTACATTTTTCCCGTTTTGTGAAGTGCGCTGTTTTACGTGTATGAGCATTTAAAACATATTGCCAATGTTTACATCACTTGAAATCTGACAGGATATTTCAGAATGTAGTTTTTTGCAGTGTAGCTGACTACTCGGCATTGCCCTGGTATGTATTTATTTCAATTCCGTTAGTCCATCAGCTTCTTTCCCCTCTCTCTGTTCATCTCCCTTCTGTGTCCCTCTCCTCCCCCCACTGCTCTCTGTCCACCTCCTCCATCCACCATTCTCTGTCCGTCCCCTCCTTCCCCTCTCTCTGTCCGTCTGCTACTCCCCCCCCCCCCCCCTCTCTGCCCATCGCATCCTATTTCCTTCCTATGTCCATCACCTTTCCTTCCATTTCTCTGCCGTCTATCTGTACATATCCTACTTCTCTCACATCTCCTGAACTATGTGCTGTACAATGATATAATTTTGTAGGCACATTCAGCGGCATATGAGGATATTGCTAAATGTGTTGCAGATAGAGTTAGCAGCAAAGAAATAATAAATTTAAATGTCATGATTACATGCTTACTGCGACAGTTTTAATGCACAAACAGCGAAAATGTAGTAAGCGATAAACTTTTTTCCTTTCATAGTTTGAGGGATTGTCAGCGAGGAAAAGTTTTGTAAAGTTTTGAAATTGTATGTAAAGACTGTCGCAAGGCACTAAGCGCTCTGATTCTCAAATACTGGATAGCACGGATCGTAGCATTATGCGCTGCATACATTATGCAACGAATAATGAGGAAATGTGGATTCAACACATCCAAGATCGTACACACATCAAAAAAAGTTTTGCATCAGCCCGGTTCCCAGAACGACTAAAGGTAGACGTTGACTGTGGATATTGTATCACAGATACAGTCCCTTTGACTGTTCAGAGATGTCACTAAACCCGCCCAAAGATGTAAACAACCATGCATGAGCAGCGCATATTAGACGGAGGGGGTCCGACAGCCAATCAGTTCCAGTCATTCCACCAGGAAGGAGGTACACAGCTCGTGTTGTCTGTAGTTCACCATGCCAAGACGGTCAATACCGCAGTTCAATCGCGCCCGTATTGTTACTTTGTGCCAGGAAGGACTCTCAACAAGGAAGTGTCCAGGGGTTTAGGAGTGAACCAAAGCGATGTTGTTCAGACATGGAGGAGATACAGAGAGACAGGAACTGTCGATGACATGCCTCTCTCAGGCCGGCCAAGGGCTATTACTGCAGTGGATGACCACTACCTACGGATTATGGCTCCGAGGAACCCTGACAGCAACGCCAGCATGTTGAATAATGCTTTTCATGCAGCCACAGGACGTAGTGTTACGACTCAAACTGTGCGCAATAGGCTGCATGATGCGCAACTTCACCCACGACTCCATGGCGAAGTTCATCTTTGCAACCACGACACCATACAGCGCGGTACAAATAGCCCCAACAATATGCCGATGGACCGTTCAGGATTGGCACCACGTTCTCTTCACCGATGAGTGTCGCATATGCCTTCAACCAGACAATCGTCGGAGACATGTTTGGAGGCAACCCGGTCAGGCTGAACGCCTTAGACACACTGTCCACAGAGTGCAGCAAGGTGGAGGTTCCCTGTTGTTTGCCGGCCGGAGTGGTCGAGCGGTTCTAGGCGCTTCAGTTTGGAACCGCGAGACCGCTACGGTCGCAGGTTCGAATCCTACCTCGGGCGTGGATGTGTGTGATGTCCTTAAGTTAGTTAGGTTTAAGTAGTTCTAAGTTCTAGGGGACTGATGACCTCAGATGTTAAGTCCCATAGTGCTCACAGCCATTTGAACCGTTTGAACCCTGCTGTTTTGGGGTGGCAATATGTGGGGCCGACGTACGCTGCTGATGCTCATGGAAGGCAACGTAACGGCTGTACGGTACCTAAATGCCATCCTCCGACCGATAGTGTAACCATATCGGCAGCATATTGGCGAGGCATTCGTCTTCATGGACGACAATTCGCGCCCTCATCGTGCACATCTTGTGAATGACTTGCTTCAGATAACGACATAGCTCGACTAGAGTGGCCAGCATCTTTTCCAGACATGAACCCTATCGAACATGCCTGGGATAGATTGAAAACGGCTGTTTATGGACGACGTGACCCACCAACCAGTCTGAGGGATCTACGCCGAATCGCCGTTGAGGAGTGGGACGATCTGAACCAACAGTGCCTTGATGAACTTGTGGATAGTATGCCACGACGAATACAGGCATGCATCAATACAAGAGGACGTGCTACTGGGTATTAGAGGTACCGTTGTGTACAGCAATCTGGACCACCACCTCTGAAGGTCGCGCTGTATGGTGGTAAAACATGCAATGTGTGGTTTTCATGAGCAATAAAAAGGGCAGAAATGATGTTTATATTGTATGTGTAAGCATTGTATTCATTAGTTCGAATCGTATCGTGTAGCACATATCAACCAACCAAAGCATTTTCCCAATTATCATAAAGTACAAAAGTCAGAGAGTAAACAGCTTTTCAAACAGCAAATATTTTTATCAAAATCACGTACTATTCTTCAAATCAATAAGCATCCTAAGCAGCCTTTATACTTCGTATGGGTTCAGGCTATCTCTTTACTAAATTTCATCAAAAGCGGGTTGTAAGAAATTAAACGTCAAGCATAGTGCGGCAGTTTTCACGCATCCCACTGTTTATGACTTCACACATGCTGAACTATGTATCGTACAATGATATAATTTTGCAAGTACATTCAGTGGTATATGTGAACACTGTCTGCAAATTGTGTCGCAAATACAGTAAGTAGTAAAGAAGTAAGAAATTAAAATGTCATGCCTGATGCGAAAATGAACAGCATAAATGTTGTAAGGGATGAAATTTTTTTCTTCTATTATTATGTGAGGATGCAGCGGAAAAAGTTTCGTGAAGTTATTATGTGTGAAGTTCGTTGCAAGTCACTAAATGCTCTCTTTCTCAAATACCGGATGAATAAAACTGGGGTATTCGTGCGTCTTGGGTTATGCTTCCTTTTCGATCCCATTCTTACCCCTTTGATAGGGACGAGGTACTTACTCCCTTACAGCGATTCTTTCCAGACGGTAAGTGATATATGTGCCAAGTTTCAGGAAATCAGTTCAGTGGCTACATTTAGATAACACACTAGTGGCCATTAAAATTGCTACACCAAGAAGAAATGCAGATGATAAACGGGTATTCATTGGACAAATATATTATACTAGAACTGACATGTGATTACATTTTCTGGCAATTTGGGTGCATAGACCCTGAGAAAACAGTACCCAGAACAACCACCTCTGGCCGTAATAACGGCCTTGATACGCCTGGGCATTGAGTCAAACAGAGCATGGATGGCGTGTACAGGTACAGTTGCCCATGCAGCTTCAACACGATACCACAGTTCATCAAGAGTAGTGACTGGCGTATTGTGACGAGCCAGTTGCTCGGCCACCATTGACCAGACGTTTTCAATTGGTGAGAGATCTGGAGAATGCGCTGACCAGGGCAGCAGTCGGACTTTTCTGTATCCAGAAAGGTCCATACAGGACCTGCAACATGCGGTCGTGCATTATCCTGCTGAAATGTAGGGTTTCGCAGGGATCGAATGAAGGGTAGAGCCACGGGTCCTAACACATCTGAAATGTAACGTCGACTGTTCAAAGTGCCATCAATGGGAACAAGAGGTGACAGATTCGTGTAACCAATGGGACCCCATACCATCATGCCGGATAATACGCCAGTATGGCGATGACGAATATACGCTTCCCATGTGCGTTCACCGCAATGTCGCCAAACACGGGTGCGACCATCATGCTGCTGTAAATAGAACCTGGATTCATCAGAAAAAATGGCGTTTTGCCATTCGTGCACCCAGGTTCGTCGTTGAGTACACCATCTCAGGCGCTCCTGTCTGTGATGCAGCTTCAAGGGTAACCGCAGCCAAGGTCTCCGAACTGATAGTCCATGCTGCTGCATACGTCGTCGAACTGTTCGTGCAGATGGTTGTTGTCTTGCAAACGTCCCCATCTGTTGACTCAGGGATCGAGACGTGGCTGCACGATCCGTTAGAGCCATGCGGATAAGATGCCTGTCATCTCGACTGCTAGTGATACGAGGCCGTCGCGATCCAGCACGGCGTTCCGTATTACCCTCCTGAACCCACCGATTCCATATTCTGCTAACAGTCATTGGATCTCGACCAACGCGAGCAGCAGTGTCGCGATACGATAAACGGCAATCGCGATAGGCTACAATCCGGCCTTTATCAAAGTCGGAAACGTGATGGTACGCATTTCTCCTCCTTACACGAGGCATCACAACAACGTTTCACCAGGCAACGCCGGTCAAGTGCTGTTTGTGTATGAGAAATCGGTTGGAAACTTTCCTCATGTCAGCACGTTGCAGGTGTCACCACCGGCGCCAACCTTGTGTGAATGCTCTGAAAAGCTAATCTTTTGCATATCAAAGCATCTTCTTCCTGTCGGTTAAATTTCGCGTCTGTAGCACGTCACCTTCGTGGTGTAGCAATTTTAATGGCTAGTAGGTATATATGGAGTTCTTTTTTTCGTGATGCAGTTTTGATGAAATATTGCCTATACAATGCCCCTAAATGTTCTGAAGTTACCAATTAAAAACCCCCTAAAAATCAGTCAAGTAGGCTTGGAGATTAACTTGTTCAGACAGACAAAGTTTTAGTAAAACTTTAAATCACGATATATTTTTCTTAAGTGATCCGATTTTGATCAGCTAAAGGCCTTGCGATGCGGGAACTATGCTCAACTTACCTGGGAAAATCCATGAAAATTCTTCCTGTAGTTTTGGAGATAGCGTGTTCAAAGCAGGACGACATGACGGTTTTAAAGATTTATTATTAGAGCAGATCTATATCTACTACGTTTGCCTAAAAGTTCCAGAACAGGTTTTTTTATTTCTGAGTTTGAAATAATAAAAAGAAACAAATGTTGTATTTATGTTACCTGGTATGTGTGCATCCTTGAAATGACGTTGGTCATGTTTCCTCACAAACTCATTAGGTGACAGTGCTGTTCTCAGCAACACACAGTTTGGGTTCATGGCGCATTAGTCACGGTGAGACAATGGAGCTAATTGTGAGCAAAGAGTGAACGTTAAGTTCTGTGTTAAGTTCGGGAAAACCTGTGGTGTCACCGCCAGACACCACACTTGCTAGGTGGTAGCCTTTAAATCGGCCGCGGTCCGCTAGTATACGTCGGACCCGCGTGTCACCACTATCAGTGGTTGCAGACCGAGCGCCGCCACACGGCAGGTCTAGAGAGACTTCCTAGCACTCGCCCCAGTTGTACAGCCTACTTTGTTAGCGATGGTTCAGTGACAAATTACGCTCTCATTTGCCGAGACGATAGTTAGCATAGCCTTCAGCTGCGTCATTTGCTACGACCTAGCAAGGCGCCATGTTCAGTTGCTATTGATATTGTAAAGAATGTACAGACAAGAGCTACGTTCAACATTAATGGATTAAAGTTAAGTATTCCACCAAGTACCACCTTTTTTCTGAAGTCTAAATTCCTTGTCCTGTTCCAGACCTCACGCCAGCCTGCGTGAGCTTAAACGCGTGCCTTTCGGCTTCCTCTCAATTTAGTGGGTTGGTCTCCTGCTGATCCACAACAAATCCCTTAGTGAAACGTGGACAATGATTAAGCAGGCATATGCAGGAGTGGCACTTTCAAGATGTATTTTCGAGTGGTAAAAAAGGTTTCGTGAAGCCAAATATTCAGTGCAAGAGAATTCCAG
The DNA here is from genome assembly GCF_021461395.2 of Schistocerca americana. Lineage (NCBI taxonomy): Eukaryota > Metazoa > Arthropoda > Insecta > Orthoptera > Acrididae > Schistocerca > Schistocerca americana. The sequence goes on from NC_060124.1 coordinate 166,274,713, forward strand.
AGCTGGTCGCGCGTCTACAGCACATAACGATGAAAACGTGTTGCGGTGGTGTGTGTAAGGCAGTTATTGCAAGCAGACTGTAACGTAACTGTGTCCGCGATATCAAAATAACTTAATTTGAATTGTGATGTGTGGCGTAAGATTTTATGCAAAGATTTAGGGAAACGGAAATTTAATGCAAAACTCGCCACTCACACAGTAACAGACGAATAGGAAGAGGAAAGATGAAGAATTTTTTACTGAACTACTGGATAGAGCCAGACGTGATCCCACATTTCTGTCAAAGATTATTGCTAAGGTGAAAATTGGTACTAGCAGTATGGCCCTCACACGAAGCAACAAAGTGCTGAATGGTGGACTCCTACATCAGCAGCCTCAAAAAAGTCAAACGACAACCTTCGGGAGCAAACAGTTTACCATGAGTGTTTCTCTAGATCAAACAGTGAACCAAACTCTTTACATCGAAGTATTGATACGCTTGAGACAAGCAGTTCAACGTCGCCGTCCATATCTATGGCATTCTCAGTACTGGTTCTTGCTGCATGACAATGCAAGACCCCCTACTGCTTCATCTGTTACCGAGTATCTGGCCAGACATTCTGTTATTGCCATCCCACATCCGCCACATTCGCCCGACCTCTCGGCTTGCGATTTTTTCTTGTTTCCGCGAGTGAAAGCTTCGTTAAGATGTCGCAGACATCCAACTTGCTGTGACAAATTAGCTTACAATCATCGCAGTTGAAAATTTCTCTGATTTAGCAGTTGAAAATTTCTCTGATTGCTTCCAGGACCTCCAGAAACGTTGGAAAACATGTATAAATGGCTAATAGGACTATTTCGATAGGAGCTAGGATCATTACTCGGTAAGAACAATTTTTTTTAAACCTGTCCTGGAGCTTTCTCGTAGAGGGAGTACTTTTAATTCTTGAAACATTTTTGAGTCACTGTAGGTCCCCGAGAAGATTTCCATCAAGGACTAAACACCAGGAGCACCACCAGATTGTTGAGAAAACTAAGACTGTGGTTGTGTCCAACGTGTGCTCTGTGTTTGTGAGAACAGGGCAATCTGTGTTTTGCACAAGCGATGCTTTCTAAAACTATGCTGATCCGTAGATATAGGGTTCTCAAGAAAATTTATTATGGTTCAAGGTTTCTGCAGCAAACCCATGTGAGGGATATTGGTCTGTAATTTTGCGGCTTCGTCCTTTTGCTCTTCTTATATGCATTAATCACCTGCGTTTTTTCCATGCGCTTGGGACTTCCCACTGGGCGAGAGATTCGCGATAAATGCAAGCTAGATAAGGGGCCACTGCCGTAGAGTACTCTGGAAAACCGATTTGCGATTCTTTCCGGACCTGTTCACTTATTTGTATTTAAATCTTTTAGTTGTTTGTCTACGCCAGGGATGCTAATTACTATGCTGTCCAAGCGGGGGTCTGTCCGATGGTCAAATGATGGGTCATTCGTACGATCCTCCTTCGTGAACGATTTCTTGAACGCGAAATTTTAAACTTCGGATTTCGTTGTGCTGTCTTCAACTGCCACACCAGATTGGTCAGTAAGGGACTGGATGGAAGCCTTAGACACGTTTAGCGATTTTAGATAGGGCTATAATTTTCTCGGGTTCTGTGTAAGATCTTTTGCTAAGGTATGACGGCGATAGTTCTTGTGTGCTTTGCACTATATCTGGTCACAGACACATGAATCTCTACCAATCTTTTCTCGTCGTCATTTACGTTTTCTCTTTTGAACCGAGTCTGCAACAGCCTCTGCTTCCTCAGTATTTTAGGCATTTCGTTATTAAGCCATGGTAGGTCTTTTCCATCCTTTATCCACTTGCTAGGCACGTAACTCTCCAGACCACGATTTACAATCTGCTTAAACTTCGCCCACAATTCCTCCATATCCATCTTACTGGAATTAAGTGATGTCAGTGTACTGTCTGAGTGAGAAGTTAACAACTACGTATTTGCTCTTTCTAGCAGAAACACTCTCCTAGCCTTCTTGACTGATTTATTAACTTTCGTAACCATAATTGCTATAACGACGTCACAATCGCTAATCCCCATTTGTGTGTCCGCCCCTGGTAGCTGAGTGGTCAGCTCGACGGAATGTCATACCTAACGGCCCGGGTTCGATATCCGGGTGGGTCGGAGATTTTCTCCGCTCAGGGACTGGTTGTTGTGTTGCCCTTATCATTTCATCCCCATCGACACGCAAGTCACCGAAGTGGTGTCAACTCGAAAGATTTGCATCAGGCGAACAGTCTACCCGACGGGAGGCCCTAGCCACACGGCATTTCTATTTCCATAATGACGTCGATAAGACCCAGCTTATTTGTAGCTACAAGGTCTACGATATTTCCATTTGAGCATAATCTGCAAATAACCAGGGGGGCGGGGGGCTAGTAATTTTGTTTGTCAGGCCCTTAATATACAAAAACAAGGGTCACAACGGGCTTCGTTGAGGCATTCCTGAAATACTTTCATTTTCGACGGCGACTCTCCATTAAACGTAACATGCTGCGTTCTCCCAGCTAATAAATCCTGAATCTATCCACAGATTTTGCTGGATATCTCATATAATCGTAGTCTTTTAATAAAACTGGGCGTCGTACCAAGTCAAAAGCATTTCAGAGTTCAAGAAATATATGTATTCACCCGATAGGCTTGATCCACAGATTGCAGGATGTCCTGCGAGGGAAGCCAAATATGTTTCTTACGAAGGACATTTTCGGAATCCAGGATGGTTGGAATGGCGGAAGCAGTTCTGTTCGATACCCAGAATTACGTTTGACTCAGAATATGTTCTACACACATCAAAAAAATTTTTCATCACCTCAGTTCTGAGAGTTCCGGAACCTGTACAGAAAATTGGAATAGAGATCAAAATAAACATCATTTCCGCCCTTTTTATTGCTTATGAAAACCACACATTGCATGTTTTACCACCATACAGCGAGACCTTCAGAGGTGGTGGTCCATGTTACTGTACAGACGGGTCCCTCTAATATCCAGTAGCACGTCCTTTTTGCATTGATGCATGCCTGTATTCGCCGTCGCATACTATCTACAAGTTCATCAAGGCACTGTTGGTCCAGATTGTCCCACTCCTTAACGGCGATTCGGCGTAGACCCCTCAAGAGTGGTTGGTGGGACACGTCGTCCACAAACAGCCCTTTTCAGTCTATCCCAGGCATGTTCGATAGGGTTAATGTCTGGAGAACATGATGGCTACTGTAGTCGAGCGATGTCGTTATCCTGAAGGAAGTCATTCACAAGATGTGCACGATGAGGACGCGAATTGTCGTCCACGAATGCATCGTCAATATGCTGCAGATGTGGTTGCACTATCGGTCGGAGGATGGCCGTTACGGCGCCTTCCATGACCACCAGCGGCGTACATCGGCCCCACATAATGGCACCCCAAAAAAGCAGACAACCTCCAGTTTGCTCCAGTCGCTGGACAGTGTGTCTAAGGCGTTCAGCCTGACTGGGTTGCTCCAAACACGTCTCCGACGATTGTCTTGTTGTAGGCATATGCGACACTCATCGGTGAAGAGAACGTGTTGCCAATCCTGAGTGGTCCATTCGGCATTTCTTTATGCCTGCCTGGCAGGAGCTAGTCTCAACAACAGGAGCGTACTTTTCCGCCATTTTCAGACTTGAGTCCTTTGATTGCCCCTGTAGAATCCGTAGCAGAACTTTCTATAAGTATCTGGAACTTTCCTCCTGTCAAAGATAATCTACGGACAATGACCTCCTGTGCTTTCCCAACCCATCTTGTTGACTTAGCGACCCACACTTTTTACCAGGTGCCGGGGATTGGTCAGTTGCCACCCCTACGTAAAAGAATAACTCTGGAGACAGCGTCTAGGTAGCTTGGTGAATTTTAGTTAGACACACACTCGGACTGGAGTAACCAGTGTCTACACACCTTATTATGGAATGTGGAGTTAGATACTGAGTCGGGGTGAGATTTGCATTCTAGGTCGCGTTAAAACCTGTCGGGATCAGCACCATCTCGAGTATGGCGTAATGGCCTGTACTTGTTTTTGCCTTTGCGTGTAAATTTTAATAATCCCTGAATTTGCCGGCCGAAGTGGCCGTGCGGTTAAAGGCGCTGCAGTCTGGAACCGCAAGACCGCTACGGTCGCAGGTTCGAATCCTGCCGCGGGCATGGATGTTTGTGATGTCCTTAGGTTAGTTAGGTTTAACTAGTTCTAAGTTCTAGGGGACTAATGACCTCAGAAGTTGAGTCCCATAGTGCTCAGAGCCATTTGAACCAATCCCTGAATTTATTGTAGTTTGGACCGAAGGGTCTTGGCATACTGGTAATTTTTCTCTGTCTGGATCCCCCCGTATAACTGCAAGTCCGTGGATCCGTTATAAAGCAGATACTTATCCTGCATGTATAATGAGGTTTTCCGCGCTGGATTCCTATGCTAAATTAACGTAACCCACCCATATTTTGTGTAAAAGTACAGATCTGACGTAGTATAAGATTGTCTGTGTTTTGTATATGTCCAATCTGGTATCAGTCTTTGTAATAAATGGCCAGATTTTTGAATGCAGACCCATTGTCATTCAAGATTCTTCCGCTTCCCTTTCCTTCAGAGACATTTGGTAATGATTGCAGAATCTCTCAAAGAAAATGGACGCTGAATAAAAGTATCAGGTGTATAAGTATGAAACCGGAATTACCCTAGAGATGGTGCTAGCCGTCAGTGTAGGGCCCGTGAGACCACATCTGCAGCGCCATCTGCTTCCTGTAACGGCTGACGACAAATGTCAAAACACAGTAACCCAAATTCCATGCATCGGTATCTCTTTCAAACCAGTAAAAATGTCGAGTTTTGTGGCTAAGAACTACGATTTGCGGACAGCATTGGTTTTCTGTTAACATTTGAAGAAAACTGCTGCAGAATCGCACCGACTGCTTTTAGAAGCTTTCGGCCAACATCTCTTACGAAAACACAGTGTTTCGAGTGGTTCTAGAAATTCAAAAGTGGTGATTTTGACGTGAGAAACGACGAGCGCGGGAAACCACCGAAAACCTTCGAAGACAACGAATTGCAGGCCTTATTGGATGAAGATGATACTCAAACTCAACAGGAACTCACGGAACAGTAGAATGTGACGCAGAAAGCCGTTTCTCTTCGGTTGAAAGCTATGGGAAAGGTACAGAAAGTCGTAAAATGGGTTCCGCATGAACTGAATGAAAGACAGCAAGCAAATCGAAAGACCACTTCTGATATGTTGCTCGTCAGATACAAAAGAAAGTCGTCTATCCATCGAATAGTGACAGGTGATAAAAACTGGATATATTTTGAGAATCCTAAGCGTCGTAAATCATGGGTGAATACGGGCAAACCATCAACATCCACTGTAAGACCAAGTCTCTTTGGAAAGAAAGAAGACGATGATCTGTGTTTGTTGTGTTCAGAATGGTGCCATCTATTATGAGCTGCTAAAACCTGGTGAAACGGTTAACACTGTTCACTGCCAACAGCAAATGATCGATTTAAATCGAGCATTACGTGGAAAACAACCGGAAATTGGAAAAAGACAACACAAAGTCGTATTGCCCCATGATAACGCCCCATCACACACAGCAAAACGGGTCAAGGAAGCGGTCGAGGCGTTCAGTTGGGAAATACTGGGGCATGCGGCTTATTCTCCAGACTTGGCTCCGTCCGATTATCATCTGTTTGCATCACTGGGATACGCTCTCGCTGAACAACACTTTAATTCGTTTGAAAATGTACGAAAATGGCTCGCTGACTGTTTCTTTGGCGTGGAATTCATAGCCTGCCGGAGAGGTGGGAGAAATGTGTAAATAGAAATGGAGAAATATATTACCAGTTTCAAACAATAGACGTGTAATTATTGCAACCAAATTCCGATTTCTTACTTCTTCATCTGGTAGCTTCGCCACTGGATGGTCCTGCCAGATCTTAGCGTATCCCTTGCATTTGTGTGATGTTTCTTGATGTGATGATTAGATGGTGTTGGTCTTAAATGTTTTAGTCTATGAATTCAGGTCCTGCGCGACTCTTCCATGTGGAGTGAACGATTTAGCCGCCCAAGAGGCGAGATACAGCAAGTGAAACCTTGTACCGTGTGCTAACTAAAATAGAACGCCCTCCTGCTCTTCGTGACGACAACGTTCAGTATTAACCAATATGGCTGAATGATACAGTTAGGCTCACTTTATTATAATTGGTGACTAAGGACAAAATTAAGACTCCATATGGCACAATTGGGCTCACTTTATTATCAGTAGTAAATAAAGACAAAATTAAGATCATCCCCTTCCCCCTTTTACGTAACGCGTTTCGTTGGGTTTGCATTACGGAATATAGAGCTAACATAGGTGGAATTAAGACACATCCCTTTCACCTCGTCCCATTGTGTCGAGATAGATATAATTAGATACATGACTTTACACCTGGAGGTTACTCGCTGATATCGCCTATCGCGCAGTTGCACGACAGTGGTTTGTTTGTCTGGGACGTGAAAATGTTTCGCCTGTCGGGCCTTATGTAACTCAGAGCACGGAAACATTATGATAAATATTCGCTTGACTACGTTGTCGAATTCAAATTTACAAACAATTCTAGCCTGGCAAGATGTGATGATGCCAGAAATAAACCAAGTTCCAATAATCTCATACGTAGAGCGAGATCGAAAGAATACTTACTTGTTGGATGTCGAAGCCGAGAGCCTCAGACATGTACTTGGGGCCTTCAGTCATCAGAAAGAAGAGTCCTCCCAGACTGCCAAAGTGCAGTGCCACCAGCGCCAGGAACGGACAGGAAGTTATCACCGACCAGAACGGTAGCACCCTCTGAAACAGGACGGCTGTGTTGGTGCTCACACATATTCCATGTACTGGAATTCCTACCTGCCCATGTAACAGCAACATTAGTAAAAGTCAACGGTACATTTCAGGTTATGCTTGTCCATTATCTACATATATACTGTACTAAATTACTTTTGAGGACTGTATCCTAGCTCTGATCCCAAACACTCTTTCAACGCCCTACATCTCTACCTTGCACATCTTCAATCCCACCAACTGAATAACTAAAAATTCGCAATTTGTCTACCCCTCGATCTTGAAAAATCCAATTTTCAAATATGGCATTTCGATATCCCTTCAGTAAACGATAACCACATTATTGCATTCTGGCTATCCAAGTTGTCATTGTACATAACCTTTAAAAAAGGACCAAGTCCATATATTCCACTACATTGTAGTGTATCTTCTACACTGCCGATATGACTCAACCCTTCTTCCTGTCAACCTACAGGACACTGAGGACACCACCTTCCCTCCAGAAACCCCACCCATCTCTCCCAGCTCAGCGTCAACCAGTTCACATCTCGGTACAACTGGCTCCTATGGACAAGCCCTTCCAAGATCCAGCCAAAGACTGAAAAAGAAACCAGGTGCAGATTTCCATTCCATGATTTCTACTACGTCATTTATAACTTCCCTAGCCGAGCAACAAACTTATTAAAGTAGACTGTTATTGTTTGAGGCTCACAATCATATAAAATCTTTCAAGAAAGTAATCGTCCCCTTTAACTATTAATTTTATTTATTTATAAAATCACCTATAGCAGTTTCTGTATTTAATGATTTCCAAGTGACTCCTTATTTCTAGATTTTGAGGAAGCTTTTGACACCATTTCTCGCAAGAGGTTTCTAATCAAACTGCGTGCCTATGGAGCATGGTCTTAGTTGTGCGACTGTATTCGTGATTTCCTATCAGAGAGGTCACATTCCACAGTAACTGACAGAAAGCCACCGAGTAAAACAGAAGTAATATCTGATGTTCCCGAAGGAAGTGTTACAGGCTCTCTGCTCTTCTTAATCTATATAAACGACTTACGAGACAGTCTGAGCTGTTCCCTTCGTTTGTTTGCAGATGATGCTGTCGTTTATCGTCTAGTAATATCCTGAGAAGGTCAAAACCAATTGCAAAATTATTATGGTGTGAGGAATGGCAATCGACTCTAAATAATGAAAAGTGTGAGGTCATGCACATGAGTACAAAAAGGAATTTTAAATTTCGGTTACACGTTAAGTCACGAAAATGTAAAGGCTGTCAGTTCAGCCAAATACCTACAGTTATAAACACTTAAACTGGAACGATCACATAGAAAATGTTCTTAGGAGGTGAATCAAAGATTGCGTTTTATTGGCAGAATACTTACAAGATGCGACAAACCTACTAAGGAGACTGCCAACACTAGGCTTCTGCGTCCTCTGCTGGAGTATTGCTGCGCGGTATGGGATCCTTACCAAATAGGATTGAGGATTTACGGAGGATATCGAAAAATTTGAAAGAAGGAAAGCTCGTTTTGTATTATCACGAGATAGGGGGAGGGGTGGGGGGGGGGGGGGGGGAGAGAGTATCATGGATATGATACGCGAATTGGGCGGTAACCATTGAAACAAAGACGTTTTTTGTTGCGCCAAGATCTTTTCACGAAATTTCAATCACAGAGTTTCTCATGCCAATGTGAAAACATTTTGCTGACGATCACCTACGTGGGGGAGAAATTATCGTTGTAATAAAATAAGACAAATGAGAGCTCGCACGAAAGATTTAAGCGTTCGTTTTTCCCACGCATTTTTCGAGAGTGGAATGGTAGTCTGCAGGTGGTCCGACAAACCCTCTGCCAGCCACTTAAGTATAAATGGGAGAGTGGTCATGTAGATGTAGAAACACAGTGGAAATTTCGTGTTTTAGCATAAGTCAAAATTGTAAAAATATCAGATATTTACACGCGTCACCTTCACATCCACAGACTTATTATTTAACGTTGTTTGCGTCATTTACTTATATATTTTTTGAATTCCGCTCCCCTTCTTTCTTCCCGAAATTAAGACCCCTGCGAATCTCGCTTGAGCTTTGGTCCTTCTTACACTGCCACACTTCATATGTCACACTCCGAATTTCGCGTCTACACGTTGTTTCTCCACGAATCTTTAATAGTATGTCCAATATTATGCCTCACATGAAACCTACATCAACTACCCCCCTTTTTCATTGAATCCACACCAGTTCCAAATTTAATCCCCAAAAATCTACAAAACCATATTTATTATCTGTTTTTCCAGTTGGCCTATTGTCATGTCTGTATAACAATAATTTTATTAACACTACCTGACAAAAATGTGGAATACCCAGAAGCAGAGCGGGAAATGAAGTGAAATTTTATGGGCTGGAAGGATGTGTGATTTTATTTCAGTACAAAATATAGTCAAATTAAAAAAATCTTGACAGTTTGACGTTGCAACTCTCGCCTGGTTGCATACTCTGATTTGGTTGGGAAGAGCATTGCAAAACCAAAGTATCCTCTCCTATGGCAAACTGGCCGACAACTGATGTAACTGGTGCTTGATATACTGGACGCAGGCACTGTAACGAAATAGACGATCGAGCTTGTCCCACACATGTTCTGTCAGGGACAGATCTTGGGATCTTGCTGGTCACAGGAGTACCTCAACATTACGTAGGCTGACATCTTGGGTTGTCGGGTGAACTGCCGGATATCAGCGTCGTACTTGCACGATATTTCGGTCACGTAGCTCGAGACCTTCATCAGGTGCGACCTGAGACTGCTCCTCGAGTGGACCTGGTCCAGTATTTATGCCTATGGCCTTCCCCCTCCACCAATGGCTGCAGGCGCTTCCTCTGTGGTCCGCGCCCATTCCCTGCGACCTGCTGGAGCGTTGCTGCTCCGTTTTCCGTCCGCTGCGGTTCTAGGTGTTCCCTCTGCGGTCCGCGCCCACCAAACCCGCTCCTGGGCGTTTCATCTACGGTCTGGGGTACCAGGCGTTCCCCCTGCGGTCCGCGCCCGCTCTCCACGACCTGTTGGAGCGTTGCCGCTCCGTTTTTCGTCCGCTGCGGCTCTGGATGTTCCCTCTGCGGTCCGCGCCCACCAGTCCCAGTTCTGGGTGTTCCATCTTCGGTCTGGTGCTCCTGGCAGTCCGTCAGGGGCTCGTTTACCATCTCCATGTCTCTGGTTCTTCTGTTTGTGTAGTGTTGCAGCTGGCCCCGTTGCTCCTTTAACAATTCCAGAGCCGGATCCCAGGCTCTGCTTAGCTGGTACCCTGTGTCACGATTCACAAGATCGTCAGCCATTTTAATCTCAATCGATTCTCTTATAACGCTGTCCCAAAATCTGGGTGTTTGTGCTAGAATCTTGGTATCCTCAGACTTCATGGTATGATCTAGTTCTAGACAGTGTTCAGCAATGGCTGACTTAGTCACCTGTCTTAATCTAGTGTGCCTCTGATGTTCTTTGCACCTGATCTCCACAGTTCTTGTCGTCTGGCCAATGTAGGACATGCCACATTGACAAGGTATATTGTAAATCCCTGGTTTTCGTAACCCCAGGTCGTCTTTGACACTCCCCAGCAGTCCCCCGATCTTGTTGGATGGACAGAAAACACACTTGATATTGTGTTTTCTGTCCATCCAACAAGATCGGGGGACTGCTGGGGAGTGTCAAAGACGACCTGGGGTTACGAAAACCAGGGATTTACAATATACCTTGTCAATGTGGCATGTCCTACATTGGCCAGACGACAAGAACTGTGGAGATCAGGTGCAAAGAACATCAGAGGCACACTAGATTAAGACAGGTGACTAAGTCAGCCATTGCTGAACACTGTCTAGAACTAGATCATACCATGAAGTCTGAGGATACCAAGATTCTAGCACAAACACCCAGATTTTGGGACAGCGTTATAAGAGAATCGATTGAGATTAAAATGGCTGACGATCTTGTGAATCGTGACACAGGGTACCAGCTAAGCAGAGCCTGGGATCCGGCTCTGGAATTGTTAAAGGAGCAACGGGGCCAGCTGCAACACTACACAAACAGAAGAACCAGAGACATGGAGATGGTAAACGAGCCCCTGACGGACTGCCAGGAGCACCAGACCGAAGATGGAACACCCAGAACTGGGACTGGTGGGCGCGGACCGCAGAGGGAACATCCAGAGCCGCAGCGGACGAAAAACGGAGCGGCAACGCTCCAACAGGTCGTGGAGAGCGGGCGCGGACCGCAGGGGGAACGCCTGGTACCCCAGACCGTAGATGAAACGCCCAGGAGCGGGTTTGGTGGGCGCGGACCGCAGAGGGAACACCTAGAACCGCAGCGGACGGAAAACGGAGCAGCAACGCTCCAGCAGGTCGCAGGGAATGGGCGCGGACCACAGAGGAAGCGCCTGCAGCCATTGGTGGAGGGGGAAGGCCATAGGCATAAATACTGGACCAGGTCCACTCGAGGAGCAGTCTCAGGTCGCACCTGATGAAGGTCTCGAGCTACGTGACCGAAATATCGTGCAAGTACGACGCTGATATCCGGCAGTTCACCCGACAACCCAAGATGTCATTAGATCGCCGGGAAAGCCTGAAGAGTTACATCATTACGTAGGCTGTTCAAAAGACATTTTACACTTGTGGACGACCATTGTCATGTTGGGAAATGGCACCACGATACTGTTGCACGAGTGGTAACACATGAGTACACAGGATGTCCATGATGAACCATTGTGCCAGTGTTCCCTCAGTCCGTACGAGCTGTGGCCCACGATTCCAATAGTAACACTGCTGTGCCTCCCCATCTCTAATACGTTGGATGAAAGTGACTTCTTCCAAGGTTGCCGTCATACTCGCTGACGATAGTCATCTCGGGAAGTGCAGAACTGCAATTCATCGCTGATCACGATGTGAAGCCATTCGTCAGCAATCCATGCTTACCCATCACGGCACCAATCTAAATGTAGCCGATTATGCTGTGTTGTCCACGACTCCCTACGAATGGGACGGTTATTCCCTAATCCGGATGCTGCTAGTTTCCGACCTGACCAATGGTGCGGGATGATGCAGAGTGCAGCAAGGAGTCCATTACTTTTTGTCAGATGGCATGCGCAGATTTGAAGGGATTACGATGTACTTGGTGCATAATACGGCGATAATTATTTGTGGTGATCAGACGTGGTCGACCGGAACGTTATGTCTGCCCTCATCTTCCCTAGTAGTCCAACGTTTGGCCAGTGTCACTCCAAATGTCCCACACATCTGGATATTGCCAAATGGAGACCCACAATGAGGCCTGTTAAAAACTTTGTCAGGTGCTGATAACACTGTATCACACAAGTACACAGCGTCTCCATCTCTTTCAGCCATCACTCAACATCTGACGCTGTTCACACCCCTTACATACCCTACCAGGTCTGGTAACAACACTAAACATGAACAACACTAATGCACTGTGGTAGCTGTTCATCTGGCTCAGAGAACTGCAACTGCATTCTCCGAATGTTCTACGTGTGTACAGAGTTAACATTGACATCCGACCATATATTTTGGTTGCTTTTTGCTCAGGTGGTGCATTTACATTTTAATTAATCATCAATAAAATCTTCTGAAAAGTCAAAAAGAGCCATCTGTATTGTAATTTATAGAAAAAGCGTGTGTTTAGGTGGCTCCTTAACACCTTACACGTATTTTTATATGTTTTAAAACATATTGGCTGAGGAACGTTTGTAATTGCTATGATTGCTAGACTACAACCAGCCCGCGTGCAAAAGTAATAGAGCAACCCCAAGATTAACTGCAAACATTTACTCAGTCTACATGTCAAGAAGAAAATTTGGCATAACTGGGTTTCGTTGATTATGGTCATCACCTCGTGTGGTGACGTATTTTAATCACTACGGTAATGACCACGATACTGGCCTTGTAAATAATTTCAGGCTTACATTTAAGCAATGATGAGCTACAGCTGATTTGTGACGTTCCTGTCACCTCTTCCCAGCTGTTTTAGTAATCTGCACCATGTGCGACATGTACTGTTGGCACAGTGACTCTATTTTGAGGAAGGGGGAACATCTAAAACGTTTTTAGCGCTAAAAATCAGAAGTAATTTTACTTTCTCACTCTCACTTTATTTCTTAGGCGTCATAAACTAGTCGATCATAACGAGATATCTTAATTATTCGTATGATCCATGCAGCACGCAAATAACTGAATGAACTCTGTATTACCTCTCCATTTACAGTCTGACAGGTAGCCACTTAGCCACTGAGTAAAACATTTATGCTGATTGTACGTGTAATCTGTGACATTGAGAGAGATACGAGGGCGTGCTGCAAAGTAATACCTCCGAATTTTTTAGTCTGTTCTTAATATCAGTCGAGGTACTACACGCATATTACTCCGCCGACTTTCCGCTTTGCAGATGCAAGTAGCAATACTAAGTCGCTGCAAAGGTCCCAAATGTAGCGAGTAACATGGCACAATGCCGGTGTGTGAGAAACAGCGTGTTGTAATCGAGTTTCTTACCGCAGAAAACGTGCCTCCTTTTGGAATCCATGGAGGAATGACAGCTGTTTACGTTTATGATGGTATCGACATCAGTAATGTACAACGTTGGATTTTTCGCTCTCGTAATGAAGGAAACGGTGATGCTAACCTCAACATGTGTGACAGAGCTGGGAGTGGACGTACAGAACTTATAGAAAACCTTCAAGGACTTCACTCTGATAGTGAAGAAGCGGTGTAAGCGGAGGTGAGATGGTGGCACGAAAGTCAAACATTCTATAGTGAGAGTATCAACAAACTGATCTCTTGTTGGAAGGTATGTATTCTTCGCCATGGTTACTATGTTGAGAAATAAGCAAGTAAACATGAATGATAAAGATGTAGAATGTTAATACAGTTTTAGTTACATCTCTTTAAGAGTTTTCACATAATTATTTCGGATGCATTACTTTTAATCACGAGCCGGCCGGAGTGGCCGAGCGGTTCTAGGCGCTACAGTCTGGAAACGCACGACTGCTGCGGTCGCAGGTTCGAATCCTGCCTCGGGCATGGATGTGTGTGATGTCCTTAGCTTAGTTAGGTTTAAGTAGTTCTAAGATCTAGGGGACTGATGACCTCAGAAGTTAAGTCCCATAGTGCTCAGAGCCATTTGAGCCATTTTTACTCACGCCCTCGTAATTATTTGAAAATAAACGTTCCAGTTACATTGTTACCATCGTCTACGTTCGACGTCAGCGTGCAATTACCAGCCACAGATGGCATGTGGCAGTACTAGCAATGGAAGACGTATAAAGTATGTCGGGAGGACGCAGTCTTTGTCGTATTCCAGAAATGGAACGATTTATCTGACGTCCAAAAAGATATAATCATTGGATTTCGGGCCAAGGGTGGAATCATTTCCGAAATGGCTAAGTCTGTAAACAGTTCGCGTGCTGCAGTAGTTAGAGTATACCGTGTATGACAAAATGGCGCTATCCAAACCTCCAAACCGGCACCAACACAACTCAGGTGCACTAAGGGCCATTGTTGACAGGGTGGAGATGTTCAAATGGCTCTGAGCACTATGGGACTTAACTTCTGAGGTCATCAGTCCCCTAGCACTTAGAACTACTTAAACCTAACTAACCTTAGGATATCACACACATCCATGTCCGAGGCAGGATTCGAACCTGCGACTGTAGCTGTCGCGCGGTTCCAGACTGTAGTGCCTAGAACCGCTGTGCCATCCCGGCCGGCGGGTGGAGTTGTATACGGGGCAGCAGATGTGCGACTGTTGAGCAACTGACCATCCAGATGAACCAAGATGCTGCCAACAGTGGCTCCGTTTAGCCACCGTTGCTACTTATGGGCCTCTGCAGCAGGTGTCTGGTTCATGCAACCATGCTAACTGCTGTTCATCGTCGACGATGGCTGCTATTTGGACGCCAATATCGCAACTGGACGTCTACTGATTGGCGACTGGTGGCCTTTTCCGATGAATCACGTTTTATGCTCTATCGGACAGACGGCCGTTGGTACGTACTGCGTGAAACGTCTGAAAGCAAAGGGGTCCAGGCCGGAGGAGGGAGCGTCGTGGTCAGGCGAATATTTTCGTGGCGTTCTCTAGGTGAGCTCTTCATTCTGGAAGGCACAGTGGCTCATCACAAATACGCATCCATCGTCGGGGACCATGTCCACGCCCATATGCAGTCTGCTTGTCCTCGGCACGATGGCATCTACCAGCAGGACATTGCAAGCTGTCACAAAGCTCGCAATGTAAGTGTGTGGTTTTAAGAGCATCAGGATGCGTTTGCTGTACTCGATTGGTCAACAAACTCTTCGGAATTAAACCCAGTCGAGAATCTATATGACCATTTCGATCGGACTGTTCCCGACGTGGATCCTTAAACGAGAAACCTAGGACAACTGGCCACGGCGCTGGAGTTGGAGTGGCTGCACATCGTCTCGCACCGTCTCGCATCGGTCCGTGCTGCGAAAGGTGGTTGTGAGGTTTTTGACGGGTGATCATTGTTATGTGATTGGACAGTGAAATTACTTAAGAGAAAATTGTAGTTACGATTATTACAACTAGCAGACATGCTTAACTGTCTCAGCGGTTACACGACGTGTGTGACTTCAGTCAAGTGATACTAATCAGACAGTAGCTCATAACAACTGGGATCCACTTAGCCTTTTAACTGCTTGTGAAACGTACATACAACACTAACTACGCGCTCTTGAGCTAACGTCGTATATGCGCGACACAAATTAGTAGCGTGAGTAGCACGTGTGGCGGGTATATATGTATCGATTTTTTTTCGCAACAGGAATGTACGCCGTAGAGAGCCTTCCAGGCTCTATAGCACGGAGTGAACTGTAGCTCTTCAAGCGCTTGTTAGTTGTTTTAATAATTTTATTCATATCGATCGCGTATGGCAGAAGTAGTTTTATTATTTTGCCATTCGCTCCTCTTGGAGGGATTACAATGCAAGAGCGAGTTATAAAGCAGTCCAAAGATGTGGTTGCGCTGTTCGCGAAACTCAGAAGTAGAAATGTTGCTTGCAAGTAGCTATAGAGAGGACGAATTTAACCCTCTTTCATCTTCGGGTGAGGATACTGTAGCTACATTCGATCCTGGCCCTTCAGCATCTCGGGGCCGACAAAAATTGTTCACGTTTCCCTAGCTCATTTTTCGGGACTGAAAATGTTCAATATAAGGTCTGTTGACGGTTTTTTTTCTGCTCCCACTCCATTTCAAAACGTATGTATAGGCGAAAGCCTTCTCTTGGCCAAATTGTGCCTAGCTTTCAAGCCGTATGTTATTTAGAAAATAAGTTATTTTGGAATAAAAATGTTGTTCTCTGTGAGTCTGAAACAGGATTTGTTCGCGATATTTAAGATTACACCGGTGCAACGACCGACGTAGTAACCACTGAAGGCTACTTAAAAAAATAGACAATATAGTAGCAACATTTCTGGGATCTTACGTAGGAGGAGGACACACTCTGTACGTTGACAACTGGTACACGAGTCCAGATATGTTCAAGTGCTTGTGTAATTGAGAAATTAATGCAGTAGGGACACATTCCGTCAGTAAAGAACCTCAAACGCAAGTTGCAGGTGAGAGATCTGGAAACTGGCCAAACGAGGAAGGTATTGGTATTGAAGTGGCGCGACTGGAGGGACGTATATATATATATATATATATATATATATATATATATATATATATATATATATATATATATATATATATATTTCATATGTCGTGCAGGTGAAACGGTAGCAACAGGAGAAAATAAATTTTGAAAAACTGAAACCGAAATGGGTGTTGGACTGCCAGTCAATGGGAGCCGTAGACAGATGTGACAAGACACTAGGCGTAAGTGAGTGTATTGCAAAAAACATGAAATGATATAAAAATTCCTTTTTAGCTCATGCTGTAACTAGTGACTCAGGTAGACAGACTCTCTACTGACTCCCACAATCGGCGGTGCCACATACAGGGGATATGCAAAATCATGTGAACAGCGGTAGTAATGGGATGGTTGTGTTTGGCGGTCAACAACGCAGGTAAGGCACGTGTCGCGCTGGACTGTGCGTGATCAGTATGGACTAGACATCAGTGCAGGTTGTTTACGATTAGTGCACACTTCGTATTTGCAAAAAAATGGTTCAAATGGCCCTGGGAACTATGGGACTTAACATCCGAGGTCATCAGTCCCCTGGAACTTGGAACTACTTAAACCTAACTAACCTTAAGACATCGCACACATCCATGCCCGATGCAGGATTCGAACCTGCGACCGTAGCGGTCACGCGGATCCAGACTGAAGCGCCTAGAACAGCTCGCCCACTGCGGCCAGCTTCGTATTTGCATTCAGAGGCCGAAGTCGACGCGCAATGAAAGATCTAAGAGAGTTCCAAACAGGGCAGATTGTGGGGGCCCGATTAGCTTCTTCTTCTTCCGTATCCGGATGCACCAATTATATCTTCCCTTCCCAGTAATTAGCAACGTAGTTTGCTTTGTCATTGCATCTTTAGTGCATGTTATAGACATATCTGGGCAAATCAGTAGGTGGTTCAAATCCTGTATTGCTCCGCATTCACACCTATCGCTATCACTGTAACCCCATTTAAATAGGTTTGATTTGCACCCAGTTACTCCAGTGCGCAGCCGGTTTAGTGACCTCCAAGTTCTAAAAGGTAGTTGAAATCCTGCAGATCCCTCCTCAAGTAGTTCCATTGTGGAGTGTGGCACCATTTCTTCCCAAAGAGATAGCCGCCTTGCGCCGGGCTTGGTGGCGAGCTCTTCAGCAGTTTCAATGAAACTCCTGCGGGATTTCAGCCGGACACGTTGTTTTCGGTGCATATGCATCGGGGGTCGAGGATCATTCTTTTGTTTTGATCTTTCGATCTCGGCGGCTACTTGTCTGCGGATAGTGGGTGGTGCTATGCCTCTTATGTTGTTCCCCAACAGTGATGCCACATTTAAGGACGATAATGCACCCATTCACACAGGCAGGACAGTACAATCGCGGTATGAGGAGCATGCAACTGAACTGCAGCATCTTCCATGTCCAGCAAAGTCCCCGAACTAGAACATTATCGAACGCTGTCGGCGATATTGGAGCGCAGACCCCGGAGGAGATTTCCGCCTCCCTCGTCACTACAGGAGTTAGAAGAGGTTCTGATCGAAGAGTGGCATAACATTCCGTGGAGACTACACAGTCATTATATGCCAGTATTCTAAGAAGAAACGCAGCTGTATTACGGGCAAATGGGGAGCCAACCCCTTATTAATAAACCATTCCCAAGTAAGTACAGATGTTCACATTATTTTGCCTATCCCTGTACGTGCAGGAGGCAGTGAGTACACAGAAACAGGCCAGAGACACTCCCTCCTCCGGCGCGTCACGTGATTTCGCGTGATCTCGTGGTGTCTGGAGCACCAAAAAGCTGCCCTGCAGTGACAAGAAATCAGTGTCGTATTCAGACTACATTCTTAGAACTTCGAAGCAGTTTGTTGATAACCTGTGCTGCGAGCTTGTGCTGTGTTTCATGTTTGAATAGGCTTCTCATTTTAGCACGACGAATTTTAGCAGTACGGCGAATTTGGGTTTTATCCACAGACTTGCAGCATTTCACAGACTTAATTATTTGTGTAATAGAAGCCAAGCAGAAATCTGTGTTGTGAGCCGAACTCTTAACCTGTACTGACCATCTTTAAGTTATTTAACTAGTCCTTACGAGAAAAAACCTGTCAGTGGCTGAGTTATATGTAATTATTATTCATGAAATTCTAGAGAAACAGCACAGAAAAGAACAAATTTAAGAAGTCGGCCTTCGAGAGAGGAAGACGTCTTCCAAATGTGAGAACTTGCCTAGTGTTGTTGAATCATCACGATCAGAAAGGCACTCTTTGAGAAGATGCGTCGTTTGCAGCAAGAACAACTAGCAGAACCAAAGTGGAAACAGTTATAAACAATGTGATGTGGAAAACGTTTTGTTCCATGTTTAGAATTTAAGAAATGCACTACTGTCCTTCATTATAAAGGTTTGTGAATGTCAATAGGTAAAGAAATACAGAAGCGACCATAATCTCTAGTGTGACAGAAATGGTCAGCTTAGGGGGTCTGACAAGGGGTGGGCAATGTTCAGCACAGTAAATCTAGTGCTGGTGTACACTTTGCAGCGAAAGGCTCAATACACAACGATAATCTACAATGTTTCTGTTTTCCAACAATGTGGACTGGGTAGTAGATCTCACCTTCTCCGGGGACACGGTGCCCGCGATGCTGGTGGTGATGTAGTTGAGCTCGTGGGGCGCGATGCGCGGGTGTCTGGAGGGAGAGTCGTACACCGTCACGAACCACAGGATGCTCCAGACGCCCGCGATGCCGCCGAGGATGTAGAAGCTCGCCTTCCACCCCAGGGCCTCGATAATGGCCGAGCAGATGGGCCACGTCACCACCGTGCCGAAGGTCCCTCCTGAGAACCGTTGGAGCGTCTAGCACACAATTAGTCAGATCTAGTGTTGAACGTGTACTTGCATCGTTTACTAAAGAATTAACGGTCCTGTTGTGGTATAAGTGTTGACAACAGTAGCATTAAGTTATTGTACAGGGTATCATAATTAACAGTTTAAACTGACACAGGTGACAGTATACAATAATAGAAGGAAAACTGTTTTATTGAATATACGTCCGCGTACGTGCCGTTTGTTAGATAACCGAAAATGTATGGTTACGAGCTGCCATTAGTACGAGACATTATCTTAGTACATATATATCTGAAATGTAAACTCTCCATTCTAATTTAACCAGGCTTAAATTTCACCCACAGACTCGCTTAGCAAGAAACACGGTAATACTTCAGTACATTACATGTTAGAATTACTGTACACTTGTTTTAAGGTTAACTGTTTTCGTCTGTTGGGTGGCTTTGAAAGTATAGTAAATCATATCTTTACGATGTACTTTGAAAGCAGAACTCTGGCGATCAATGAAGTTCAAAGCTATTAGATCTGAGTTCGCTTGACCAATGCGGAGGAGAAGTCATCCACTTCTTTTTGATAAATATAATTTTTAGGTATTGGGCCATGTCATTGAAAACTAATAAAATGACATTGCCGATGTTTCAGTTGAGTTTCTGAGGTCCTCTTCGGGGCGGTTCGCTGTTGTTTACTCTTAATATTTTATCCAAATGAACCGGCCACGGAAGCCAACAAACTTATATCATTCACTACTTCTTCGCCAGACTTCCTCGCTGCTTTCTATGGTCGATGTCTGACTACTCCACATGTAAACTTTGCAACAAAAGAGATCCTATCCCAGAAGTCCAACATAACCTCCAATCCCTGTTTAAAGTTTCTAGCTCTTGCCAGCACCTCTCCCTTTAATTCATTTCCAGCCTCACCCCTATGACACACTGCACACCCACCTTCTACATTCTCCCTAAACTCCACAAACCCAACAATCCTGACAACCCATTATAGCTAGTTATTGTGCTCCCACTGAAAGAATTTCAGCTCTCACTGACCAACACCTCCAACCGATTGCCCAAAATCTAGTCTCACAGGTCAAAGATACCAACCACTTCCTTCACCAACTCCCCACCATCCCCACCCATTTATCTCCTGGATCTCTACTCGTCACTGTTGATGCCACTTCCTTAATGCCCATGGTCTTGTCCCTGTTGATACTACTTCTCCCAGTGTCCTTCAGACTCCCGATACATTACCTCATTACTCATACACCTTACTGACATTATCGTATCAAACAACCACTCCGTCTTTAGAGGAAAGGTATACAAAGAAACTGGCGGCACAGCACAGCACCTGTGTGGCACCATCCTATGCCAACCCACTTATGGGCCATCTAGAACAAACCCTCCTAGCCTCGCAAAACCCCTAACCCCTGGTCCAGTTTAGGTTCATTGATGATATCCTCATGATTTGGACTTGGGGCCAAGACTCCCTATCCTCATTCCTTCGCAGTCTCAACACTTCCTCTCATCCACTTCACCTTGTCCTCCTCAACCCAGTGTGCCGCCTCCCTGATCATTGATCTTCTCCTCTCTGATGGCGCCATCCACACCTCTGATCACATTAAACCATCATATGTGATGTGTTATGCCAGTGAAAGGAACCTGTGACCACTGAAGACAGTGCCACAAGTTCCTGCAAAAAATAGTAACACAACACACAAACACATGTCATACTAACAGATGTAAATCCACCCGATGATGGAGGTTTAAACTTTTGAAACGCGTCTTAGAGATAAATAAACAGTGACTGGTAACACTTTATATTACTGTTTTAGCTATTTATGTACACCTGGAAACTGTGTACTGTACATGAGACATGTCTTGTAGAGCGACTTTTTGTGGGGATGACGTACATAAGTTTTACTATGTGTGCGAAAAATTTCCCTGCTCTCTTGATATTGAATTTAATAATGTAGGAACCCTTTTGGAATCAAACTCTCACAATTACCATTGTGCAGCCACAACAAAGATCGGGGCGTTCTATAACTGAGTCAGGATTCCAATTGCAAAATGTGGTAATACGTATTATAAGATGTTGTATTCACCTCACTGTTTGGTAAAATTACCATCTTTGTTATATGAAATAGCTAAATCCCATTATTTAAGCAGTTTTGTGGTAGTTCACTGTTCAATATTTGTTATAAAACTCTTGTCATTTTTTGAGAATGCCTCACAGTTACATGTATAGTATTCTGTGACGTTAACGGAACATAAAATTAGCGTTAACTCACCAAGCAGACTCCAGACGAACTTGGCCTTCTCCTCTGGCGGCCCCCACTGCGCCACCAGAGCATGCAGGGAGGGGTACAACGGACCCTGTCAACAACACAGGACTATCTAACGAGCCAGTCAGTGCAAACACTCCTAGAAGTACATCTCGGGGTTACCTAGCATACTGCAATAAATTGTTCTATATGAGTTGGGTATTGCTTATTTGCACTGAAATGTGCCCTTTTTGAAGTATGTCTGCTATTTGGCACTATTGCAGAGCCTACCTTTCAGACGACTTGCTTTGAAGTTGTGGCAAATGCTAGCAGGAATGAAGATAGATAGATGAGTACACCCAACATTTTTGTTGCCACATTAATATGGTTAGGATAGTAAAAAGTAAAGTCGTATGCCACTGTTGTCTGGGAGACCTCAAGGAGTAGTTTAGCTGCAGAGCTGGAAAGGGGTTTCTTTCACCACACACAGTGCCTCTCACCTCGCACATATGTGGCAATTATGTCTTTTGTGTATTTGTAGAGTGTAGGTGAGCGTAATGAATGCATGTATAGTCTGGTGTTATGTTTATGTTGAGTGATGATGATGCTGATGAAACTGTGTGGGTTCTGTGAATGTTGACACAGTAGTGGTTCTAGGGCACATAATGATTGGCTGTTTCGTTTTAGTGGCTGGTAAAATATTGGTCTGTGATTGTCAGAGAGGGGAGAGGAGGGGGAGGGTACAGCATGAATTAGGAGAGCAGATGGGCAGAGGGACAGGGGGGGGGGGAGGAAGGGGAAGGGGAGAGTAGAGAGTGGATGAGATTTAGGAAAGAGGTGGGACATGATGGCATCATGAATTTCCTCCAGTCCTGTATCTACACAACCCAAAGGTCAAAGTTGAATTTGCATCTCCCTTGCCATGTATGTAGACAACTTAAAATTCAAAGGTCAGTTTGTACTTATAGCTCGAAACCCCATTGCTTTCCTGCCTCCCATTGTTCCCTGTCACCACAGACATGCAGCACCCCTTCCACATCTCCTCCCTCCTTCCTTGGCACGTGTGTGTGATCTCAGGGGGACTATGCTGAGATGCGTGTGTTTGCTCAGTCAGAAAGCTCTCAGATGAGTCAAGACTTCTTCTAAATTTAGGAGTTGTAACTGGAAGTTGCATCATTGTTATTTAATGGGTACTGTGATACGATGTATACATATGCTTAGTCAGCATGGTCCCTGACAAATGGAGAGTTGCTGATGCATTCAGACTTGCTTGTGTCATATTTTGCATTATAGAGACAAGGGCTGCGCGTGTATCAGGTTGCTGTCAGAGGGGAGGAGCTGTGTGCTGGTGTACTGCTAAGAACAATTGGAGAAGGTACAGCCTGCAGTGTTAAAGCAGGAAATGTGTGACGTATTTAACAGTTACCTACTTGGTAAATTCTTCAGCGTGAGCTGTTTGAGATATTTCAGCAACTTTGTGTAGATGACAGTTATCTTATGGATGGTGATTAACGCTGGGATTTTTTTATCAAAATTGAGGTGTGTGATTACGTAATATGAAACCGTGACTTCTGTCTACAAGAAAACAATCAAGAAAACATGGTTGTGATTGTAAAAAAAGATAAGAATATTGGCATAGACATTTTAAGTGGAAGAGCTCCAGTTATAGAATGAAGGCATGTAACAAATTCATATGACAGATTACAAGCAAAGGAATGAATAATGATATCGGTAACCATATTATCAGTTTTATAAAGTCTCTCTGATGTAATTCTTCCTTGGCTAATGAACCGCCTACAGGAAAACTATAGCGTTCTTTGAAGACAAGAGGAGCAGCTGTATGAATATCAGCACTTCAGATGGAAAACCAAAAGCAAAGAAGGAAAATGTTGAAAGGAACACATAGAAGGGACATACAACGGCATTGAGCTTGAAGGCAATATTATAGAAGGGAACAGGAAGTAGATGAGGAAGAGGTGGGACACATGATAATGAGAAAATAATTTGATAAACACTGGAAGACCTATGCTGAAACAGTGCCCCTAGAGTAGACGACTTTGCCTCAGAACTACTGATGTCTTTGGGACAGACGGTCATGGCTCAAGTATTCCAACAGGCCTGCGAGATACATGAGACAGGGGAAACACCCTCAGGTTTCAAGAATAATGTAATAATTCCAATTCCAAAGAAAGCAAGTGAATATTACCGAACTATCAGTTTAATAAGACATGGCTGCAACATAATGACACCCATTATTTACAGAATGGAGAAACTGATGGAAGCCGACTTCGGTGATGATCAGTTCAAGTTCCAGAGAGCTGCAGGAATGAGCAAGGGAATACTGAATACTGACGCTACGACTTTCTTAGAAGGTAGGTTAAGGCAAAATAACACGGCGCTATAGAATTTGTAGAGTTGGTGTAAGCTTTTGACAATGTTGACTGGCATACACTCTTTATTTTCGGGAGGTGGCAGGAATAAAATGTAGGGAGCGAAAGGTCGTTTACGACTTTTACAGAAACCAGATGACAGTTATAAGAATCAAAGTCCATGAAGGGAAGCAGTGGGGGAGAAGGAAGTGAGATAGGGTTGTGGCCTACCCCCACTGTTATTCAATCTTTACACGGAGAAATCTGTGAAGGAAAGCAAGAAGAAATTTATAATTGGAATTAAAGGTCATGAAGAAGAAACAACTTTTCGGTCTGGACAAATAGGGAGTATCACGACGATTACAGGGATTAGCGACCACAAGGAAGCTTCTGCTAAGCTGAAATCCCACTACCATAAAAAAGAAACGCAAAGTACATATATTTAAAAAAAGCTGATAAAAATGCACTAAACGCCTTTTTAAGAGACAGTCTCCACTCCTTCCTATCCTATCACGTAAGCGTAGAAAAGATGTGCAATTATCCCAGAGAGATAGTATCGACGGCAATTGAGAGATATATACCAAATAAATTAATAAGTTATTGTACTGATACCCCATGGTACACAAAACGGTTCAGATCGCTGTTGCAGAAGCAACGAAAAAAGCATGCCAAATTTAAAAGACCGCAAATCCCCTAGATTGACAAAGTTTTGCAGAAGTTCGAAATATAGCACGAACTTCAATGAGAGATGCTTTTAATAATTTCCACAACGAAACTCTGTCTCGGAATCTGGCAGAAAACCCAAAGAGATTTTGGTCATACGTAAAGGACACCAGTGGAAAGACGCCATCAATACCTTCACTGAGCGATAAAAACGGCGAAGTCACTGATGAAAGTGCCACTAAAGTAGAGTTTTCTGAAACTCATTCGCCAAAGAAGACGAAGTAAATATTCCTGAATTCCAATTAAGAACAACTGCCAAGATGAGAAACACAGAAGTAGATATCCTCGGTGTAGCAAAGCAGCTTAAACCACTTGATAAAGGCAAGGCCTCCGGTCCAGATTGTATACCAGTCAGGTTCATTTCATAGTATGCTGATCCAATAGTTCCATATTTAGCAGTTATATACAACCGCTCGCTCACAGAAAGATCCGTACCTAAAGATTGGAAAATTCCTCGAGTAATACCAATACCTAAAAAGGGAGATAGGAGTAATCGGCTGAATTACAGGCCCGTATCACTAACATCGATTTGCAGTAGGGTTTTGGAACATATACTGTGTTCGAACATTATGAATTACCTCGAAGAAAACGATTTACTGACACACAGTCAACACGGATTCAGAAAACATCGTTCTTGTGAAACACAACTAACTCTTTATACTCATGAAGTAATCAGTACTATCAACAGGGGATGTCAAATTGATTCCATACCTTCAGATTTCCAGAAGGCTTTCGATGCCGTTCCTCACAAGCGTCTTCTAACCAAACTGCGTGCCTATGGAATATCGCCTCAGTTGTGCGACTGGATTCGTGATCTCCTGTCAGAAAGGTCACAGTTCGTAGTAATAGACGGAAAGTCATGGAGTAAAACAGAAGTAATATCCGGCGTTCCCCAAGGACGTGTTATAGGCCCTCTATTGGTCCTGATCTATATTAAGGACATAGGAGACAATCTGAGTAGCCATCTTAGATTGTTTGAAGATGATGCTGCCATTTACCGTCTTGTAAAGTCATCAGATGACCAAAACGAATTGCAGAATGATTTAGATAAGATATCTGTGTGGTGCGAAAAGTGGCAGTTGACCCTGAATAAAGAAAAGTGTGTGAAGTTATTCACATGGGTAATAAAAGAAATCCGCTAAATTTCGATTACACGATAAGTCAGAAAAACCTGAAGGCTGTTAATTCAACTAAGTACTTAGGGATTACAATTACAAATAACCTAAATTGGAACTATCACATAGATAATGTGGTGGGTAGAGCAAACAAAAGATTGCAATTCATTGGCAAAACACTTAGAAGGCGCAACAGATCTACTAAAGAGAGTGCTTACACTACACTTGTCCGCCTTGTTCTGGAGTATTGGTGTGCGGTGTGGGATCGGCATCAGGTGAGACTGACGGATGGCATTGAAGGGCGGTTCGTTTTGTATGATCGCGAAATAGGGGAGATAGTGCCACACACATGATACGTGGATTGGAGTGCCAGTCATTAAAACGAAGGCGTTTTTCGTTGCGACGGGATCTTCTCATGAAATTTCAGTTTTTCGTTGCGACGGGATCTTCTCATGAAATTTCAGTTTTTCGTTGCGACGGGATCTTCTCATGAAATTCAATCATCAGTTTTCTCCTCCGATTGCGAAAACATTCTGTTGGCACTCTCCTACATAGGGAGAAATGATCATCACGATAAAATAAGAGAAATCAGGGCTCGCACAGAAAAATTTAAGTGTTCGTTTTTGCCGCGCGCCATTTGAGAGTGGAATGGTAGAGGGACAGCTTGATGGAGGTTCATTGAACCCTCTGCCAGGCACTTTATTGTGAGTGGCAGAGTAATCACGTAGATGTAGATGTAGATGAATTCTATCAGAGATAGGAAAGGATTTGGAAGTGCAGTTGAATGGATGGACAGTGTCTTGAAAGGAGGATGTAAGGTGAACATAAACTAAAGCAAAACTAGGATAATGGGATGAAGTCGAGTTAAATCTGGTGATGCTATGGGAATTTGGTTATGCAATGAGACACTAAAAGTAGAAGACGAGTTCTGCTATTTGGGCAGTAAAATAACTGACGATTGCCGAAGTATAGAGGATATAAAATGTAGAATGGCATGACAAGCAAATCGTTTCTGTAAAAGAGAAATTTGTTAATATCGAATATATATTTAAATGTTTGGAAGTCTTCTAAGAAAGCATTTGTCTGTACTGTAGACTTGTATGGAAGTGATTCATAGACAATAAGCAATTCAGAGAGAATAACATCCTTCGAAATGTGGTGCTACAGAAGAATGCTGAAGATTAGATGTGTAGATTGCTTAACTAATGAGAAAGTACTGAATATGAATGGGGAAAATAGGAATCGTGGCACAACCTGACTAAAAGAAGTGGTCGGCTAATGCGAGAAATACTGAGTTGACGAGGAATTGTCAGCCCGACAGCGCTGAACTTCGGTGATCTGACGGAAACGGGTGTTCCCATTGCGGCAAGACCGTTGGCGCTTTGCACCAAGTGTAGGTACAATGGTCGGACTATAATCGTCTACAAGTTTATCTTTACTGGAAAGTTACTCATTAATGGCACTCTTGCAGCGGATGACAACCACTGTCACTCTCTCTCTCTCTCTCTCTCTCTCTCTCTCACACACACACACACACACACACACACACACAAACATTCTGTCAGCTTATGGTGTTAGAATGCTATTGAAATTCTGAATACATGTTTACTTTGAATTGTCAGCTATCACTGGCTAGCTTGCTTACTATTTAAATTAAATTAAACACGCATTTTGTACACTCACATAAAGATAACAGAAACAATTTAGATACGGTAATTTCATTGTGACACTTAATTTGAGGGTCCGTTGTGCCTTGCACCAAGTAGGGCAAAGATGGCAACACCGGGGTACACGCTGATGTCTGTTTCGTTATAATGGTCAGTAAAATATTGGGCCGCAATTGCTTGTTTCCTTTAATGGCTAGTGAAATAATGGATCATGTTGATTAGTTCTAAATGTGTGTGTGTGTGTGTGTGTTCTTTTGACTAAGCTGTTTGCTGTGAAGTCAGCAAGGTCTCAGAGAAGTCGAAACATGACGATACTAGGTGTGAATGTTGATGGTTAAAATTAGTTAGTTGCTTTCACAAAATGTAGATTTGTCGATATTTGTTTCATGCCAAACTACACCTTAGCTTATGTTTCAGACAGGATGTTCGAGATTAGATGGATCAGCTGTATCATAAATTTGTGGTTGAAATGAAGTCCCACTACGGAAGAATTTCTTGTAACTCATGGCGTATACACTATTTGAACGAAAATAAACGGGAAATGATTACTGGATATTAAAATGGGGTGTGTGTCCACACTTCGCCCTTATGACGGTTTGAACGCTGCTGGGAACACTTTCAATGAGGTGTCTGAATGTCTGTGGGGGAATGGCAGCCAATTCTTCCTCCGGAGCCCAAAGAAGAGAAGGGAGTGATATGAGACACTAGGTTCTCTAGCGAAGATCACTTTCTAAATAATCCCAGAGGTGTTCCACGGGGTTTAGGTTAGGACTTTTGGCCAGTCCATTTCAGGAATGTCCTTGACCACTAATCATTGCATCACCTAAGTCGCTTCAGGCAAATGCCGGATGTCCTCTGAAAGGGCACGGCCGACTTCCCTCTCCATCGTTCCCTAATCCGATGGGACCGATAACCTCACTGTTTGGTCTCGTCCTGCAAGACAAGCAATTAGCCGATCAAGCACTGCCTCACAGATGCCGCTTCATGATTGATTGTTGTTGTTGTCCTCAGTCCTGAGACTGGTTTGATGCAGCTCTCCATGCTACTCTATCCTGTGCAAGCTTCTTCATCTCCCAGTACTTACTGCAACATACATCCTTCTGAATTTGCTTAGTGTATTCATCTCTTGGTCTCCCTCTACGATTTTTACCCTCCACGCTGCCCTACAATGCTAAATTTGTGATCCCTTGATGCCTCAGAACATGTCCTACCAACCGGTCCCGTCTTCTTGTCAAGTTGTGCCACAAACTCCTCTTCTCCCCAATTCTATTCAATACCTCCTCATTAGTTATGTGATCTACCCATCTAATCTTCAGCATTCTTCTGTAGCACCACATTTCGAAAACTTCTATTCTCTTCTTGTTCAAACTATTTATCGTCCATGTTTCACTTCCATACATGGCTACACTCCATACAAATACTTTCAGAAACGACTTCCTGACACTTAAATCAATACTCGATGTTAACAAATTTCTCTTCTTCAGAATCGCTTTCCTTGCTATTGCCAGTCTACATTTTATATCCTCTCTACTCGAACCATCATCAGTTATTTTGCTCCCCAAATAGCAAAATTCCTTTACTACTTTAAGTGTCTCATTTCCTAATCTAATTCCCTCAGCATCACCCGACTTCATTCGACTACATTCCATTATCCTCGTTTTGCTTTTGTTGATGTTCATTTTATATCCTCCTTTCAAGACACTGTCCATTCCGTTCAACTGCTCTTCCAAGTCCTTTGCTGTCTCTGACAGAATTACAATGTCATCGGCGAACCTCAAAGTTTTTATTTCTTCTCCATGGACTTTAATACCTACTCCGAATTTTTCTTTTGTTTCCTTTACTGCTTGCTCAATATGCAGCTTGAATAACATCGGGGACAGGCTACAACCCTCTCTCACTCCCTTCCCAACCGCTGCTTCCCTTTCATGTCGCTCGACTCTTCTAACTGCCATCTGGTTTCTATACAAATTGTAAATAGCCTTTCGCTCCCTGTAGTTTACCCCTGCCACCTTTAGAATTTGAAAGAGAGTACGCCAGTCAACATTGCCAAAAGCTTTCTCTAAGTCCACAAATGGTAGAAACGTAGGTTTGCCTTTCCTTAATCTATTTTCTAAGATAAGTCGTAGGGTCAGTATTGCCTCACGTGTTCCAACATTTCTGCGGAATCCAAACTGATCTTCGCCGAGGTTAGGGTGCGTTATGATGCTTTCATCGTATCCCAACTGTGCCTCTGCTGCACGCAGTACCCGGTGCTGTTGTTACGATGAGGCAGACACTCACCCCGCAGATGCCGATGAGCACGCGGGCGGCAATGAGCCATCCGACGCCGGCGTCGGCCGCGAGCGGGCAGAGGAGGGTCAGCACAGCGCCGACCAGCGTCGTGACGCCGACCACGAGCCGCGCGCCCACCACCTCGGCCAGCATCCCTCCAGGGATGTGCGACGCCACCGACCCGTAGAAGTAGGCCGACAGCAGGTGGCCCTGCACCGACTGCGACCAGTTGTAGCGCGGCCCGTACTGCAACACGGGGCGGCCGAGGGTACAGGACTTACATCTGCTAATGGTATTTTCATGGATATTAATAAATGGTTTAAAGCCAACTCACTGATATTAAACCTCGAAAAGACTCACTGTATGCAAATCAGAACCTGTAAGAGGTATACATATGTATAAGGTATGAAGAAGAGCAGATAGAAGAGGTTGACAGTCTTAAATTCCTGGGATTACACCTTGATAATAAATTCAGTTGGGAGGAGCACATCACAGAACTGCAGAAACGCCTTAACAAATCTGTATTTGCAATTCGAGTTTTAGCAGACGTAGGCGACATAAAAATGAAAAAGCTTGCATACTTTGCCTACTTTCATTCCATAATGTCATATGGTATAATATTTTGGGATAACTCTTCAAGTCAAACAAAAGTTTTCAGAGTCCAAAAGCGTGTAATACGTATTCAAATGTTCAAATGTGTGTGAAATCTGATGGGACTTAACTGCTAAGGTCATCAGTCCCTAAGCTTACACATTACTTAACCTAAATTATCCTAAGGACAAACACACACACCCATGCCCGAGGGAGGACTCGAACCCCCGCCGGGACTAGCCGCACCATCCATGACTGCAGCGCCTTAGACCGCTCGGCTAATCCCACGCGCCTGTAATACGTATTATTTGTGAAGTAAATTCACGGACGTCCTGTAGAAACCTCTTCAAAGAACTGGCTATACTAACTACTGCCTCTCAGTATATTTACTCCTTAATGAAATTTGTCCTAAGTAATGTATCTCTTTTTCCAACAAACAGCTCAGTTCATACATACAATACCAGGAACAAAAATGATCTGCACAAGGACTTAAAGACACTTACTTTAGTTCAAAAAGGGGTCCACTACTCAGGAACAGTCATCTTCAATAATTTGCCAGCAAACATAAAAAATTTAGTTACAAATAAAGATCAGTTTAAAAGGAGCCTGAAAGACTTACTAGTGGCCAACTCCTTCTACTCCAGTGACGAATTTTTTAATACAAACAAATTATGTGTTGTATATAGTCATACTGTTAGGATTGTTATTTTAGCTTAAAAAAATTGACATGTTCCACATCCTCGAGGATCTCCTCAGCACGGATCTATGGAACGAAAAACTAATCTAATCTAATCTAAGCGTCTGTTGTCCACTGGCACTCTAGCAGCAGTACGAGACACAGAACATCAATGACAAGGAACAGTTAAAAGAATGGATGCTTTGCAGACGGCAAAGTCACTGAAACATGGGAAATGTAGCTCTGTACGATAAAATCAAGATCAAGAAATAGTCACTCCAACGGTTTGTGAATCACCCCTTTAGAGGTACATATATAATTTATCATTAAATTTCCTCCACACAATCAGGTCTTCTGGTACGGCAACCGTATCTAGAATATTTGAATTAAAAACAGGCTTGGTTGCAATTTATTCTTTTAATAACAAAGCGTTTCGCTTTCGTCAGGCATTTCAGATTATCTTATAATTTTCAATTTACAACGTTTTAAAAACGATGAAGCGGTTCCGTGCTAGGCTGAAGCAAGCATCGGATCAGATGAGCATGTAGAGACCTTAATAAAGTGGTACAAGCATTGCACAATAGGACCACACATGAACAAGTGTACCCCTTTAAACGTAACACACAGTGCTGGCGCCGTAACTTCACGGCAGGAGCGCTGAGCGGCAGCACACAGACGAGCAATGGAATGAGGCTTGCATACAATTTTTAGAACACAAACTACGAGCAGCTTAGCGACAGAAGTGATGACACTTCTGCAGGACCTGACCATCATTTTGCAGGACAATGCTCAAGCACATACAGTGCAAGCTGTTACTGATTTGTTTGACTGATGGGGCTGCTAAGTGCTATACCATCTTCTGCACTCCCATGACTGAAGCCCTCGTAAGTTCAACTCAATTTCTAAACTGAAGGAAACACTTCACGGCGTTTGCTTCAGAACTGCTACAAATAATAGACTGCGCCACTCGAACTGTCAACACAACTGGCACTGTTAATAGTATTCTACGACTTCCACATCGCTGACAACGGGTTATACACAATGCTGGTGACTACTCTGAAGGTCAGTAAAACTTTGAAACACGTATCTATTTTGTACGAGCTGTAAATAAATAGTTTCCACTATTAAAGTTCCAACCTGGCGAGATGGTCAATGATCTGTTCAGTACAGATGCATCGAACTCTAACGGGACTCGGCGAAATGTCGCGAGTAGTCAGGACAATGTGCACGGGGCCATTCATTTGTAGTGTGTGGACAAGTTGAGAATTTGAGTCTCACGGGAGGCGTGCTAGGGTAGTCCGTGCAGTTGCAACCACCAACATGTCCAGATGGCTCAGGGATCAGAGCATCTACCTAGTAAGCAGGAGACGCAGGTTCGAATCGTGTCTGGTACAAATTTTCCACTTTCTCCATTGATTCCAATCAATACCCATTTGCAACTAAGGTCGATGATATGGCGCGCACCGCTATCCTGCGATCTTGTTTAGAGCGGGCGCTATTATCGATTTTAGTTCGCTGTTCTGGTGCGGGTGGCGCTCCGGTGGTGATTTGCTATTACGTCGCTGGCGTGTGTTTGCGCTGGCCGGCGGAAAGCGAGAAGGTAGTCGGTTTCCGGGTATTGCACGGAACGTGAAGTTCGCTCAGCCTGACCTGCGGGTGACTAGCGCTAAGGTTGTTGTGCCTCGCAATATGAGCAGAGTGATCTGGGGCGGAGGCGACTCGCCGCTGTGATGGCCATGCGGTGGTGGTTAATTGGAGTCGGCGAACTTGTTCTGCCTGCCTGGTTGACGTGGAGGTCCGCTGGGGTCCTGTGATACTCTGGCCCGGAGACAACTAGTTGCTGAATTTTGGAGTCGTCTGCCAGGTTAGCATGTGGGCTCGGTTGGCTCGTCAGATTTTCCTCTGGAAGCTTCAGCAGCGGTTTCTGAACTTCATTCTGATGTGGGACGGCGTTGCTGGAAGTTTTTGCTGTGTGTGTATCGTACGTTACGATATCTGTTGGTACTAATTTATTTGCTCAGCTGGAGTATCTTTTAGATATTCCGCTGAGTGGATCGTTGCTTACCCGGTCTGCTCAGCGTTACCTTTGGTGGTGCCTGTTTGTTCCTTTTTGAAGGAATTCACGTAGGTGGTTCCTGTTACCTGCCCGGAGTTGCATTCATGTATGGTATATTTGTCATTTGATGTGTTAGGTAAAGTCTGCCTAAGAAAGGCGGTTTTGGACAGTATATGCATAGTGAATTACTGCTGCTTGGTATATGTGGTCTTCTGGGACCTGAACAAGACGATCTCGTCAATTTGGTTTGTGTAACAGCTGTTAGTGGTATGTTCTGTATTTGTAACTCACTGTGCTATTATTAACTTGGTGGAATAGTCGCATTTGGTGTCGTTAAGGAACTTCTAAGACTGTGGTTTGACTATTCGTGTGCGCTTGGCTTTTATTGTTTTGTTTTAAGAATCGAGAATTGTTTATTAATATTTGTGTGTGTTGGGTTCCGGCACTTGTTAAGAGCGCCCGAGTTAACGGCGCCGTGGTTCTCATGTGCTGTCGGGATGTTATATTGTT
This sequence comes from Schistocerca americana, assembly GCF_021461395.2. Taxonomy (NCBI): domain Eukaryota; kingdom Metazoa; phylum Arthropoda; class Insecta; order Orthoptera; family Acrididae; genus Schistocerca; species Schistocerca americana. The sequence goes on from NC_060124.1 coordinate 166,308,276, forward strand.
ATTTAAGTTTTGAATTTTATCTTGTGTTGATATTATCTGTCGTGTGTTACACAACCTAATCAAGGTGCGTAAGTGATGGGCAGTTGTAGGAGGCATGTCGGGGAGCTCTCAGCGGTTTATTTCGGGGACCGTTTCTAGTGGCAAGGCTCCAAAGTGTTGAGAGCTCGCTCGTCTGTGATAGCGTTGGGAGTTTCCCTTGCCCTTTGGTTGTATCAAATTATTATTTTTTTATTTATTTATTGGTTGTGTGTTGCGCTTCTTTGATTTTATGGTGCTAAGTGCCATTAACTTTCTCAAAGTTTGTTTATATAAATGATTTTAAATTGTAATGCCAAGTTAACTTGTTATTTGATTTTGTCTCTTGGGTAAAATCTAAAAGCACTATTGTAAAAGGTTCTTTGATTTTATGGTGGCAAGCAGCCGTTATTGTTTTTAAAGCTCTTTCTTTTAACCATTTTTTAAGTTCTGTAAGTTATATGAATTTGTTGTTATTTAAAAGAGTTTAGTATTGGCAATTTAATAAATTGTGTACAGAGTCTGCTGTTTCGATATTACTGGGTGGAAATCCTTGGATAGTTGTCCTATAAGAAAACACATTCCAGTCGGTAATTCCTTTGTGTATTGTGGACAAGGAGCTGTGCAGTCTGGTGGTGGCTCCATGCTGGTGTGAGCTGTGTTTACATGGAATGGACTGAGTCCTCTGATCCAACTAAACTGATCATTGACGGGAAACGGTTATGTTCGGCTACTTGGAGACCATTCGTGGAGTTCATGTTCCCAAACAACGATGTAATTTTTATGGATGACAATGAGCTATGTCACTGGGCCACAATTTTTCGTGATTGGTTGGAAGAATATTCTGAACAGTTCAAGCGAGTGATCTGGCTACTCATCGAACATACGGGAGATAATCGAGAGGTCACTTCATGAACAAAATCCTGCGCTGGCAACACTTTCGCAGTTATGGACGGTTATACAACTAGAATGGCTCAAAATTTTTGCAGGGGGCCTCTAACTACTTGTTGAGTCCATGCCACGTCGTGTTGCTGCACTAAAGCGGGAAAGGAGGTCCGACGCGGTACTAGGAGCTCTCCCATGGCTTTTGTCACCTCAGTGTAACGTGTTGTACGTCATGACAATTCAGCACGCAGAATACCAGTTTTCTTTGTGTTGCCACACTTATACATTGAAACAATACCTGAGTAATTGTATAGTGCTTTCTACACCAGAAATAAGGCGCATAGTGTAACGAAAGTTCCAGACTGTCAGACTCGCCAGCTAGCGCGTGCTAAGCAAACAGCATGAATGTATTACAGACAGTAGTCTTACACTGTGTTTAAGTCGCAGTATATTGAGACTGTAGTGCAAGCTCGAGGGAGTTCTCTGATGTTTAATGGGTATTTTTCGTACCATGACATAGGCCCACACATTCAGGTTACTACGAATACAAACCAGTACGATTATTTCAACGTTCTTGGTGAACACTTGTTGCCGATTCTTTTGCATTTTCGTGATGAGTATCTCACTCCCATCTTAACAAACTACAATAGCCATGTTCACCGGGGTGTATAGGTACATTGTTGCTTTGATGAACACCTGAAAACGTGTCGGAGGGGGCCACTAACGTTAAAAGATCTATATGTAATAGGCACAGAAGTAGCTGAGGGAGTGAAGCTGAGTGTATGTGGTGTCACTGGTCTGAGTGGGTGAGCAACTGCCTACTTGAGGCTGTTGGCAGAGTCTTTGCTGAACAAGGGCATACTAATTGCTAAACGCAACAACCAGGAGTATGAGCTATGCAAAGCAAACTCTTCACCTCCTATTTTTATCTATCAACTATAAACTGGTTTGTCAAAATTACCCAGCACCATGGATGATGACTGTTCTTCACCCCACTGGTCTACTTACGTCTGGCAGAGGTGGTTCCAGGTAAGACGTGGTCACATTGTCCTCAGAGAGAGGCGCTAGGACCTCCTCGACCTCCTCGGTCCTGGAGGGATAGACCATGGCGAGCAGCACCAGGCTGAGGTTGATGCGCAGCATGTAGCTGCACCAGCTCGCCGCGAAGCACTGGATGGCGACGATCAGCCGCGACGGCACCGCGTCTGCACACACACACAGAGTACAACTGGAAAAAATGGAATGAAACGTGCAACAATTTCCAGCCCCAAAACTGAAGTGATTAGGTGTTAAAGCGTGTCTTTCATGCCAGAAACAAACCAGAGGTTACCAGAGCAGCAGAAATTGTTAGCCACCCAGGAATATATATCCGAAGTTCATCAGCACTGATGATTGAAGGCGCCCTCAACAGTTTCTTACAAAAATGTTAAATGGCTTGTTTTTGCAAGTTTCCAGCGATTGTTACGACACTAAAACCGAGGTGCGGTTCCAAGGGGTTTGGGGTACAGGGGGAGGGCTGTCGAGCAGGTCACGTAAATAACAAAAAAAAAAAAATGGTTCAAATGGCTCTGAGCACTATGGGACTCAACTGCTGTGGTCATCAGTCCCCTAGAACTTACAACTACTTAAACCTAACTAACCTAAGGACATCACATACACCCATGCCCGAGGCAGGATTCGAACCTGCGACCGTAGCAACAGCGCGGCTCCGGACTGGAGCGCCTAGAACCGCACGGCCACCGCGGCCGGCCGTAAATAACAGGTAGTTGAAGTCAAAAGAGAAAGGAAAAGTAACGCTTCCCAATAAAAAGGGGAAGGCCTCAGATGTTTCGGTTAGTAATAGGCGGGTCGCTTATGTAGGACCTAAAATAAAATATTCTTAAGACATTTTGACAAATACTCCCCCCCCCCCTTCACCGTTTTAGTGAAAACCACTTTTGAAGTTTGTGCCATGCAATCGACATTTTCCTAGGAATCGAGGGAAGAAAGCCGGCCGCGGTGGTCGAGCGGTTCTAGGCGCGCAGTCCGGAACCGTGCGACTGCTACGGTCGCAGGTTCGAATCCTGCCTCGGGCATGGATGTGTGTGATGTCCTTAGGTTAGTTAGGTTTACGTAGTTCTAAGTTCTAGGGGACTGATGACCACAGCTGTTAAGTCCCATAGTGCTCAGAGCCATTTGAACCATTTGAGGGAAGAAACTTTAACGGCTGCTGCTAGTATACTCTTAAGGTAAATGCTGTTCAAAGAGAGCACTGACCATTTGGATGGGGAGCAGAGAACGCGTGTTCGATTCTCGAATGTTTTCTGTGAATATATATTCTTTTCACTTTAATTTTTTTTCGGTGTTGAAATTGGTAGAAACAGGAGAAACGTATTTCCCTACATTGCTACTATCCTTTATTAATTTAAGTACCGTATGAATCCTCCTATTCCTATCAATTTCGATACGAAAAGTAATACAAATGAAAAAAAGTCCTTCAGAATCCATTTGTTAATTGAATGTAGGTTCTCTGCTCCCCAGCCAGATGACTTGGTTGCCATGCCAGATGCGTTTTAGTTGAACTGTGTTGTTTATGGGTATATATGAGTCTGTCGTAAAAGTTTCTTCCCTAATTTCTGGTAAAATATGTGTTTACGAATTCCATATATGATTATAAAAAATGCTCAGTTGCTCAGTTATCTATCGATCCTGCTAATTTTGAGTTGTTTTCGCGTCATGAACTTCATGTATGTTTCTCTCAAAAATGGAGGCGGGGGGGGGGGGGGGGGGGGGGGTATTGAGCCAAAATCTCTTAGTCTTTCATTTTAGGTTGTACACAAGTGATTTGCCAAATACGATCTGAATCTGATGGCCGTGTCTGAGGTATTCCCCTTGTATGAAATAAATTACAAAAAGAGTGGCTTCTGGAACGTAGGCAGAAATGACGAAGAAATAACATTCCCCCTTGGCTAGACGCTCGCATAGTCGTGTCCTGCAGACCTCCGTTCACAATCGGAGTGATAAGTTGAATTTTGATAATGACGAATGCACACTCTAATTTTATATCTTATAAATTTTTATGTTGTGGAAACTGAGAGAATTTTTTGTTATTATAGTTCTTATACATGTCGGGAACAATCCGAAATGGTGTTTGTGCACGGCCAAGCAGATGAAATCGGTCGATAGGCAGCATGGCAATACTAAAACAAGAACCCTCACAGTCACAAATCACATCACACAACATTTGAAGCACTTGTTGGGCGTTTGCGTGATCATGGGTTCCTTCAGAGATACTAATGTTCAAGCAGGTGAAGGACTGTGCGTAAACCTGATTGGTAGACCGAGTTACGCCTCTCGACCGTTTCCCTCTGCTTGGCCGTACACAAACACCATTTCGGCTTGTTCCAGACATGAATACCGGACCGTTTTGCTGCTTACAGTATGTGTTCATAGTACATTTTTTCCTTGATTCCCAGTCAGGAACCCTTCCGTGCAGTTTATTGGTTTCGTTAATGTTCGCCATGTATATAAGTTTACTTAAAACACAAACTTTTCAGTCTTGTGCAAAAATTAGTTTTCCGGTAACGACTTTATATGCTTATTACTCAAGTGATCTAGCTAAAATCTTCATTGTCATATAGTCATAAAACGGTTTTTAACAACAAAATTACGCCTTATGCTAACGTAAATGTTACGGACCAATCATTATTATTTCAAGTCGTGTTTAGTTAATTACATATAATTGTTATGCTACCAGATTGTAATGAGGGGTCGAATTAAGGATATAACTGAATAATGAATCCTCGAATTGAAGGTAATTCCAGTGTGTATATAATGTGCAACCAGGTGTTGAATCAGTTTCACTGTGCGGAAGGTTTCTTGTAAAACAGCTGGCATTTGTGTCGAAGAAGTAATATATATTTTGATGAGTTCTTCAGGCACTGATGGAAACGCCAAAAAATAGTTAATGTAGAGTAGTGAAATTTCGGGAATGAATTTGTCTATGTAACATATTTCAGTGATTAACATTGCAACATCACAGATTAATATAAGCATAGGTACGCGATTGCAAATCTGAAATGGTGGTACATTAATAAAGGTCTCACCGCCAGAATGTTGAATGTAAGCATGCAAACGTGCATGCATTGTATTGTACAGGTGCTGGATGTCAGTTTGTGAGATGAAGTTCCATGGCTGTTGCTCTTGGTCGACCAATAGAGGGACAGTTAGTGCTTTTTGTGGGCGACGCTGGAGTTGTCGTCCAATGATGTCCCATATGTGCTCGACTGGAGACAGATCTGGCGATCGAGCAGGCCAAGGCAACATATCGACTCTCTGTAGAGCATATATAAAGGTGATATCTGTTCTTTCGGACATCTTCATATAGATAAGGCTTATCTGCCAATGATCTTCTTCGGTACGTATGCACTCACATCGCTCAAACTCTTGCAGTAATCGGTAGATTGACTGCGGCGAGTAATGAGTATAGTGGACAGGGTCACAACAAATGTAGCGTGTGGACAGTAAGTTGGAAATGTGGGTCTCAGGGGGAGCATGCCAGAGATAAGTCCCTGCATTCGCACTGTCCTCCGTGTTCTCGACGGCTCAGTTGGATAGAGCGTGTGTCATGTAAGCAGGAGATCCCAGGTTCGAGTCCCGGTCGGGGCACACATTTTCAACTGTCCCCGTTGATATTTATCAACGCCTGTAAGCAGCTAATGGTATACATTTCATTGCAATTTCACTCTGTAGAGCATGTTGGGTTACAACAGCGGCATATGGGCGAGCGTTAGCCTATTGTAAAATACCCTCTGGAATGCCATTAATGAATGACAGCATAACAGGTCGAATTGCAAGATTGACAAACAAATTTGAAGTTGGAGAGCGTGTGATAAACACGGGAATATTCCTTCTGTAATAAGAAATAGCGTCCGAGATCAAAACTCCATGTGTATTTCCGGTGTACCTAGTACACAGGCAGGTTGGTTGCAGACCCTCAACAGGCCTCCTCCTAACCAACACACGGCCATCACTGGCACCGAGGCAGAACACGCCTTCATCAGAAAAGACAAGAGACCTTCACGCTGCTCTCCAATGAGCTCTTGCTTGACACCGCTGAAGTTACAAACGGCGGTGGTTTGCGGTCAGTGGAATGCACGTTACAAGGCGTCTGGCTCTGAGCTATCCTTGATGTAATCGATTTGTACAGTTCGTTGCTTCACTGTGGTGTCTACTACTGCTCAAACTACTGCTGCAGATACAGTGCGATGAGCTAGAGCCATACGTCGAACACGATCGGTACTCAACGTGGCCCTCCGGAGCCTGGTCTTCTTGCGAACGTACATTCTCGTGAGCCGTTCTGCGAGCAGTCGTGTGCAGTGGCTACATTCCTGCCAAGTCTTTCTTTCTTTCTTTTGCTACCGCATTTATCCCGCATTGTACGCAGGGTGAAGTACGGAATTGGCATAGTTAATTTTAAGGGGTGGCCGGATGCCCTTCCTGCCGCCATCCCATACCCCCCGGGATGGAAGTAGTGTACCCCAGCTGTCTGCGTCTAGTGTAAACCGTGAAATAGTGTGAATGTGTTTCAAATGTCTGCGAGTCGTGGAACTGAGGCGGGACGTGGGGACCAGCCCGGTATTCACCTATTAGGATGTGGAAAACCGCCTAAAAACCACATCCAGGCTGGCCGTCACACCGGCCGTCGTCGTTACCCCGCCGGGCGGATTCGATCCGGGGCTGGCGCGCCTACCCAAGTCCAGGAAGCAGCGCGTTTGCACTCTCGGCTACCCTGGCGGGTGGCTACATTCCTGCCAAGTCTTTTTGCAGTGTCGCAGAAGCCACAATAAGATTCTCGTAGCCTTATTACACGATCTCGTTCAAAATCAATGAGGTGTTGATAATGGCGTCTTTGTTGCTTTAAAGGCATTCTTGACTAATAGCAACCCAGTACGTTCAATCTCAAAGATAAATAACGATCACGACCGCTACAGCGTGTGTTTAAAGCAAAGCTCATTTGCATTCTGATAGTTTCGCTACTAGCACCAGTCTTAGGCGACTGGCGCGAAATGTGAATAGACATCTACATCTACATCATACTCCGCAAGCCACCTAATGGTGTGTGGCGGAGGGTACTTTCGCTCTCTAACCATGTTCCACTCGCGAATAGTGCGTGTGAAGAATGATTGTCGGCAAGCCTCCGTATTGGCTCTAATTTCTCGAATTTTCTCCTCGTGGTCAATACGCGAGATGTATGTGGGGCAAGTAATATGTTGTCTGACTCCTCCTGAAAAGAGCTGTCCCGTAATTTCAATAGTAAATCTCTCCGTGATGCACAACGTCTCTCTTGTAACGTCTTCCAGCGGAGTTTGTTTAGCATCTCCGTAACGCTTTCTCGCCAGCTAAACGATCCCGTGACGAAATACGCCGCTCTTCGTTGGGTCTTCTCTATCTCCTCTATCATTCCTACCTGATAGGGATCCCAGACAGATGAACAATACTCAAGAATTTGGCGAACAAGCGCCTTATAAGCCACTTCTTTCGTGGATGAGTTACATTTCCTTAAGGTTCTTCCGATGAATCTGAGTCTTGTGTCTGATTTTCCCACTATCTGTTTTATATGGTCATTCCACTTAACGTCGCTCTGGATAGTTATGCCCAAATATTTTACGGCAGACGTTGTCTCCAGCTATTTGTCATCAATAGTGTAGCTGCACAGTAGTGGATTTCTTTTCCTATGTATGCGCAATAAGTTACATTTATTTACGTTCCGGGTCAACTGTCAGAGTCTGCACCATTCATCAATTCTCTGCAGGTCGTTCTGCAAATTCTTACTATCTTCTGGCGTTGTTACTTTCGTATAAACAACTGTATCATCTGCGAGTAGCCTTAAAGAGCATCCGACGCTTTCTACTAGATCCTTTATATATAATGTAAACAGCAACAGTCCTTTCACACTTCTCTGTGGTACTCCGGATATTACCTTTACATCTGTCGATTTAGTTCCGTTAAGAGCGACGTGTTGAGTTCTATCTGCAAGGAAGTCTTGAATCCAATCGCAGGTCTGCTCCGATACTCCGTAAGGTGGTATTTTTTTCATTAAACGGCAATGCAGGACACTTTCAAACGCCTTACTGAAGTCAAGGAACACGGCTTCATCGTTCAGATGTAGAAACACGCCTACGAACCTTCGATTATGTCACACAACTCCTTCTTCGTGTTGCGATTTTTTTCCGTCAAGGTATATGACTACTTAAATTTTGTCTGGCTTTCTTCGAGCCCTCAGTTGGCAGATAGTTAAAATTAAATAAAACTGATCATTAGTTAGTAGTAGGGAAAGTACTGAATTATATGAGGGCGGCAGTGCTGCCCTGTGCCCGAAGTTTGTCTTAGTCTATCAGAAAAGTGCGCGGTTCCGCATTCTAGAGACGGTATATCTTGAATGATGATTATTATTGATTGGAACTGATTTCGTTGCTCTGTGTTGCACCAGAAAATCATGACCCCCTAAAATACACAGAAAAAATTAACTATATGCGACAATGTATTTTCAGCAATAAAAATACTCAAAAATAATTCTAAGGAATAATGTTATGAAATGACAGGTTACCTAAAGACTCTATATAGGTTCAATATTGAAACATATCAAGTATTTTGATATTATAAGGACGTACTTACCATACAATCTACTTAAACAAGATCGTGGTTTATTGGCTGGAGGTTCCGTTTTCTGCAAAGAAAGAAAGAAATGTAGGGAATGTAGCGATAACAACTACATAATCTTATTTTAATATTATTACAGATCAAAAGATAATATTTCCAAAATTCAGTTGTTAAGACAGTTAATGTCGTAATCAAATTCAAATGGTTCAAATGGCTCTAAGCACTGTGGGACTTAACATCTGAGGTCATCAGTCCCCTAGACTTAGAACTACTTAAATCTCACTAACCTAAGGACATCACACACATCGATGTCCGAGGCAGGATTCGAACCTGCGACAGCAGCAGCAGCGCGCTTCCGGACTGTAGCGCCTAGAACCGCTCGGCCACAGTGGCCGGCCTAATGTCGTAATCAATTGTGTGTATGTGCCACACGTTTTTCAGTATAAAGGGATATTCCAAACAAAATCCAGTCAATCTTAATAGCTGCCAGACGAATGATGTAACTGTTATATCCTAGCCAGTAATGCCACCCGCGCCCGCTGCCAAAAGGTTGGCAGCATCTAAGTCCGGACGCCGTCCGCATAAGCAGCGCCAGCGAGACAGCAAATCGCCGCAAGTCTGCGCGCGCCACCGCTGGCTTCTGGCTTCTTAAGCGCTGGAGTCGCGAGCGCTAGGACAGTTCTGTATTCGCCGCTCAGTTGTATACTCGCCACCGAATTGTGTACTTGCTAGTCAGTTGTGTGTTCATCGCAGCAGAGTTGTTGTTTGTCGTCAGCCGACGCTGACCTAGCCGCTCCGACTCGAACTAGACAGATTTCTGTAGACACGGAGTTCACCACTGTGTTTCTGTATCTTCATTAATAAAGATAAGTACCGACTTTTATTTAATCAGAGTGTTTGGGTTTTCATCTTTCTGTTCACTGTTCCAGCGGACCGGTCGGCCCGCTATTAAAAGTGTGGCGGTGACTTCGTAAGCCGTTTCTACCGCGAATTGTTTGTCGCTACGAACACCGCTACAAAAGTAACAAACAAATGCAACGTATTTCAAGTGTCTCCACTTCAGATCCTTCGTTACATTTATAAAGCCTCAAACGTAACATCTCTACTTCTACTTGATTTTATATCAGTTACGAACTGCACTAAATCACCAATTCTTTTGTGTCACGTATATAAGTACATATTACTTTTCCACAAAAGGAAATACCCTGCAGCAGTTTTTCGAGTCACAGTATCCTGTTTCATTTTAAACAGTATACTAAAGTACTAACAAGTGACTCCAGTGTCTTAGCAGCGATAAACTCATTAAACTCGGTGTCCTCTTTCGAGATAGTAGGTCGTAGTGAACTGCTTGGTTCTCGCCCCGCCGTGTTCCAGTGGAAGTGTAACTGCGGTGTTCAGACAGCCTACGCCCCCACAAATAGCATTTTTCTCGCTTGTTCTTCAAAAAATATGACTGAAAATTTTTACAAGTGTCACCTGGCTAAGAGTGGCCATAGTGGTCTAGTGGGCAGACCACCAGACTCCAGCTCTGGAGGTACCTGTTCCAAGACCTCATAGGAGTGAGGGCTTTTTCTAATTCCAGTCCCTCCAGGAGTCCTGCCATCAAATGAATACTGGACATCTTTCCGGGGGTTAAAAGATGACCGGGGCTGTTGGTCCGCCACCCTTCCCCTATTAGTGGCGCAGTGAAGAAAGGCTGTACTCTACCCGCAGTTCGGCTGATAGCGCTGATGTGGTCGTGTGCCAGAGACTTCAACTTTATGTGGCTCTGCAGCCACATATCTGAAAGGACAGGATATTTCTTATACATTTGCCTTAGTGACTTAACTATTAATCTTAATCTGTCAAACACTTTAGACAGCCAGGAAACATTACATACAGATTATTGACATTATTAAGCGTAGTAGCACCGTCCAAGAAAATAACGAGATTCCTATAAACATAAATGCTTTGGTAATTTCAGTAGTGAGTGGACAGCGTATGTGGCCCGATAAGACATATTTGGGAAAGAGAATTTTCTCTCTCTGGGCCAAAAATGACCTTGACGTAAATGAAAAATTAAAATTTGTTACGAAGAAACCTAATGTACGTTTCAACTTGCTCTGTGAGATGGATTGGTACGTATAGGTTGCGAGCTAAGGCCCCAAAGACGTTCTGGCTCACATGCGGTTCCTCCTCGTCGAAATATCTGGGCTCAAACTCGTCTAGGGGTTGAACCGCATGTGTCGCATTACACACCCTAAATTAGACACTTGTGACGCTTTGGTTAAATTGTATGGCTGATGGCAAGTTTGCGAAATACAAAGTTAACATAGTAATAATAATATCTGGAGCTAAATTAACGACCCATAAATGATGTAGGTCACACAGTTGCGATTTGGTTAGAATAATGTTTGTTCAGAAAGCTACTAATAGCGAAAGTGGTCGTACTTAGAGCTGCTGTTACACTCGAGCGCATATCCATTTGACACAGTTCGATCATTCACAATCTCGTAGCGAAACACAATTCCAATACTTCACCTCGATATTTACACGAAAAGTTAAGAGTTCACATCAGGCGTGCGGCTGCTCACCGCTCAGAGCCTAAGTCCCGTGATACCACACAACGCGAAATTTTCTGAGTCGTTTCACTTCCTAGCTAACTAAAGACCGCCCGTCCGCTTTCGCGTCTCAATCCGAACTGTCCTCTGCCCGTTTCCGGCCGCGTTTCCCGCGCGCCGATCATCTTCGCTCAACTGATTAAAGCAGTTCCCTTTCCTGAAGCCGTCCATCTTATTGGCTACAGCATGTTCTATATTACTTTACATTTTAACATATTTAAATAATCAAAGCTTGACCACTTTCACGTTCTAAATAAAGTAACAAGTAACGACGCGATAGTAGCACCTGAAGATGGCGGACAGTTGTCTCGCTGAAATATTGTGCGGTTTCTACAATATTATCCGGCGTAATTTCCGGAAACCTATCAAACAGATGCAGCGCCGGGAAAGCCTCAAACAGCACAACAATAATATCCATTACATAATAAACGTTTAATTCTTTTACATAAAACCACTAGAATTTACTTCTGAACTTTGAATGTCACGGTCAGTAGCCTTGCACCAATGTGCTTTCTGATAAATAAATAAAGAACAAAAGTAACTATTATGCACTAAACTTTACAACAAATGTGCTATTACCTAATGATTCGATAAGGTGGCATGCTGTCATCGTTCAGTGTGTTTTGTGTGGAGGAAATGATGATATGATGCTTAAATGAAAATATTGATAATTTAAATTTACTATATCTTTTAAACAAATAAAGTTACAGAGTTGATATTTACACCATTTGTCATTTTAATGATGCGCTTCTATATGAAATGTCGGTCGTTAAGATCGACCAAAGCGTTCAGATTTTAGATTTGTTAATTTCACTTTAACAAGTAATCCTAAACTATTATAAATATGATCAATAATCAAGTTTTATTGGGATCACCATGAAATTTTATGGAAGATGGCAGATTTAAATTACTGTGGCTTGATTCCCTGCATTACTGAAGAATTAAATACTTTCCATAAATGTTTCCCTTTATGGCCGATCTTGGGTCCGCCATATTTAACACTGCTACGTCTGCTGGGCCATAAAAGCCTTTACTGGGTTTCCCTATGGCGTAGGTTCTTGTCTGTCCAGCTCGCACACTACAGAGCTTAGACCTCAATAGACAGTCGACGCCTGTGAGTTTCCCCTCTTATGGTGAATTTGCGCCCTTTGTGGCATCCTGTCTTGGACAACAGGGTTTGTTTCACAATTCCTGTAGGCTGACTCTTTCGGCCATATACTTAAATGAGAGTGAAATGCTCCGTAACTTACAAGGTTTTTTAGTCAGTCATGATCTGTGTTATTTGTGCTAATCGGTAAACTAAAATACAGCAAACTCTTTGTTCAGATCATTTACCAGTAACAGAGATTCAAATGTCGCCAAAGATTTATAAGGAGTCCAGGCCTTCAACAATCAAGCAGTGGGCAGTTGAATTCTAAATTGGGCCTACTTCTCATGATTATGTTTCACAGGGTCATCCTATAACTGCAGTATTTAGGGTATATGAAGTCAGCAACAATGGCCATAGCGTGGTATTGGACTATCGGCATTTAGAGGTGAAGAAATAGATAATGCCATAGCCAATAAAACAACAGAATGGGACAACCAAAATAAAGAATCCGCTAGACGAAAGCTTTGTACAAAGTGTAAGTCACATTTATGGATTACTGATCAGAGCTAACTGGAAAAGAAATTCTCGTCCATTCGTTTATTCATTCATTCATTCATTTATTCATTGCTTCATTTACCTTGTTCTGTAGATCCCATCAAGAAGAGAACCTTCAGGATTGTGGAACGAAGAAAGGTATACATTAACAAAAGACAAGCAAATTTTGCGAACAGTTTTTGCCAAGTGTGTTAACAATGAACTGTCACTACATTAAATGAAATGCTCTCTGACTTGTAGCCAGGCCCAGTGGTTAAAGTGTCACAAACTGTCGACCACGTATTCCTTGGCCACAGTCAAGAAGAATAACAGCTGATGGGTTGCTGGTGCGTCCTTAAATACTCTAGTTGCTGGCTGTGACGTCACTGATACCGCATTGCCCTATATGAGTATATGTACTATGCACCCACATACCCCTCATGATTGTAGGATCCCAAGCCACAATTACTACTTCTGGGATGTTTTAATTTAAAAAAGTCATCGAAAGAAAAATCACTAATAATAACCTTAATACAGAGAGCAGCATCAACTCAGCATGGGTGGGATCCAGGGATAGCGAGACTAAAGTGCGCGTATAGAGTGTGGAATCAACGTATGACCACATGTGACATTGCTGTTATCGCTGGCGGCATCACAGCCAGCAGGGCGCACAAGTAGCCCATCAGCAGTAATTCCAACTGACAATGGCCGAATAGTGCTTGGCCAAAAGCTAGTGGTATTTTAACAATTGATATGGTTACAAGCCTGGGAACGTTTTATTCAATGTTACTGCTGCAAGATTCTGCATTCTTACAATGTCACTTTACCGCTGCTCATACTTACGCAAGCGATAGTCAAACCAGTAATTACGAAGAAAGCTGATAAGTTGAAATATTGAAAACTTCTGTCTCGTCAGATATACTAAACTGCTGTTGTTTATCTACTGTTACTAACTTAATCCCCCCCATGAACCATGGACCTTGCCGTTGGTGGGGAGGCTTGCGTGCCTCAGCGATACAGATAGCCGTACCGTAGGTGCAACCACAGTGGAGGGGCATCTGTTGAGAGGTCAGACAAACGTGTGGTTCCTGAAGAGGGGCAGCAGCCTTTTCAGTAGTTGCAGGGGCAACAGTCTGGATGATTGACTGATCTGGCCTTGTAACACTAACCTAAAGGGCCTTGCTGTGTTGGTACTGCGAACGGCTGAAAGCAAGGGGAAACTACAGCCGTAATTTTTCCCGAGGGCATGCAGCTTTACTGTACGGTTAAATGATAATGGCGTCCTCTTGGTAAAATATTCCGGAGGTAAAATAGTCTCCCATTCGGATCTCCGGGCGGGATCTACTCAGGAGGACGTTGTTATCAGGAGAAAGAAAACTGGCGTTCTACGGATCGGAGCGTGGAATGGCAGATCCCTTAATCAGGCAGGTAGGTTAGAAAATTTAAAAAGGGAAATGGGTAGGTTAAAGTTAGATATAGTGGGACTTGGTGAAGTTCGGTGGCAGTAGGAACAAGACTTTTAGTAAGGTGAATACAGAGTTATAAACACAAAATCAAATAGGGGTAATGCAGCAGTAGATTTAATAATGAATAGGAAAATAGGAATGCGGGTAAGCTACTACAAACAGCATAGGGAACGCATTAGTTTGGCCACGATAAATACGAAGCCCACGCCTACCACAGTAGTACAAGTTTATATGCCAACTAGCTCCGCAGACGACGAAGAGATTGATGAAATGTATGATTAGACAAAAGAAATTATTTAGATAGTGAAAGGAGAAGAAAATGTAATAGTCATGGGTGCCTGGAATTCGATAATAGGAAAAGTCAGAGAAGGAAACATAGTAGGTGTCTATGGATTGGGGGGGTGGGGGTGGGGGAAGAAATGAAAGAGAAAGCCGCCTGGTAGAATTTTGTACAGAGCATAACTTAATCACAGCTAACACTTGGTTCAAGAATCATAAAAGAAGGTTGTATACTTGGAAGAAACCTGGAGATACTGACAGATTTCAGATAGGTTATATAATGGTAAGACAGAGATTCAGGAACCAGGTTTTAAATTGTAAGATATTTTCAGGGGCATATGTGGACTCTGACCACAATCTATTGGTTATGAACTGTAGATTAAAACTGAAGAAACTGCAAAACGGTGGCAATTTAAGGAGATGGGACCTGGATAAACTGAAAGAACCGGAGGTTGTACAGAGTTTCAGGGAGAGCATAAGGGACCGCTTGACAAGAATGGGGGAAAGAAATACAGCAGAAGAAGAATGGGTAGCTTTGAGAGATGAAATAGTGAAGGTAGCAGAGGATCAATTAGGTAAAAAGACGAGGGCCAATAGAAATCCTTGGGTAACAGAAGATATATTGAATTTAATTGATGAAAGGAGAAAATATAAAAATGCAGTAAATGAAGCAGGCAAAAAGGAATACAAACGTCTCAAAATTGAGATCGACAGGAAATGCAAAATGGCTAAACAGGAATGGATACAGGACAAATGTAAGGATGTAGAGGCTTATCTGATTAGGGGTAAGATAGATACTGCCTACGGGAAAATTAAAGAGACCTTTGGAGAAAAGAGAACCACTTGCATGAATATCAAGAGCTCCGATCGAAACCCAGTTCTAAGCAAAGAAGGGAAAGCAGAAAGGTGGAAGGAGTATATAGAAGGTCTATATAAGGGCGATGTTCTTAAGGACAATATTATAGAGATGGAAGAGAATGTAGATGAAGATGAAATGGGAGATATTATGCTGGGTGAAGAATTTGACAGAGCACTGGAAGACCTATGTCGAAACAAGGCCCCGGGAGTAGACAACATTCCATTAGAACTATCGGTAGCCTTGGGAGAGCCAGCCCTGACAAAACTGTACGATCTGGTGAGCAAGATGTACGAGACAGGCGAAATACCCTCAGACTTCAAGAAGAATATAATAATTCCAATCCCAAACTAAGTAGGTGTTGAGAGATGTGAAAATTACCGAACTATCAGTTTAATAAGCCACTGTTGCAAAATACTAACGCGAATTCCTTACAGACGAATGGAAAAACTGGTAGAAGTCGACCTTGGGGAAGATCAGTTTGGATTCCGTAGAAATGTTGGAACACGTGAGACAATACTAACCCTACAACTTATCTTAGAAAATAGATTAAGGAAAGGCAAACCTACGTTTCTAGCATTTGTAGACTTAGAAAATGCTTTTGACAGTGTTGACTGAAATACTCTCTTTCAAATTCTGAAGGTGGCAGGGGTAAAATACAGGAAGCGAAAGGCTATTTACAATTTGTACAGAAACCAGATCGCAGTTACAAGAGTCGAGGTACACGAAAGAGAAGCAGTGCTTGGGAAGGGAGTGAGACAGGGTTGTAGCCTCTCCCCGATGTTATTCAATCTGTATATTGGGCAAGCAGTAAAGGAAACAAAAGAAAAATTTGGAGTAGGAATTAAAATCCACGGAGAAGAAATAAAAACTTTGAGGTTCTCCAATGACATTGTAATTCTGTCAGAGACAGCAAAGGACCTGGAAGAGCAGCTGAACGGAATGGACATAGTCTCGAAAGGAGCATTTAAGATGAACATCAACAAAAGCAAAACGAGGATAATGGAATGTAGTCGAATTAAATCGGGTGATGCTGCGGGAATTAGATTAGGAATTGAGATGCTTAAAGTAGTAAATGAGTATTGCTATTTGGGGAGCAAAATAACTGATGATGGTCGAAGTAGAGAGGATGTAAAACGCAGACTGGCAATGGCAAGGACAGCATTTCTGAAGAAGAGAAATTTGTTAACATCGAGTATAGATTTAAGTGTCAGGAAGTCATTTCTGAAAGTATTTGTATGGAGTGTAGCCATGTATGGAACTGAAACATGGACGATAAATAGTTTAGACAAGAAGAGAATAGAAGATTTTGAAATGTGGTCCTACAGAAGAATGCTGAAAATTAGATGGGTAGATCACATAACTAATGAGGAGGTATTGAATAGAATTGGAGAGAAGAGAAATTTGTGGCACACCTTGACTAGAATAAGGGATCGGTTGGTAGGGCATATTCTGAGGCATCAAGGGAACACCAATTTAGTACTGGAGGGCAGCGTGGAGGGTAAAAATCTCAGAGTGAGAGCAAGAGATGAATACACTAACCAGATTCAGAATGATGTAGGTTGCAGTAGGTACTGGGAGATGAAGAACCTTGCACAGGATAGAGTAGCATGGAGAGCTGCATCAAACCAGTCGATGGACTGAAGACCACTGCAATAACAACAACTAACTTAATACTTACTCAAAAGTCCTGTACCAGCGCTGGGGTGTTACTCAAAAGTATTTACCTGTGGTAATTCTGTGCCCCTTTACACGTAAACGTGATATTTAGGTATGTGATACCACTGACGTTATAATCCGAGATGATGGGCATTTGACCTTGAGAAGTACAAGTATGGAGCAGGTTTTCTACATGTCAGGGGAAATGGTTTCATCAAGGAGAAGGATGGTGCAAAATTTAAAAATCCGATGTGGCATTGGCAGGAAATTTAAAACCTGCAAGATGGTAATGGCAGGAAAATTAAAACTTGCAAGATGGCATAGTGGGGAAACTTTTTAGCTTCTATTAAAAGTGCACCAGTCAGACAGCACTTGAAAATGGAAGATGGCAATGGTGGCAAAATTTTGCAGCATTCATTACGAATGAAACAGCCAACCACTGTGCTTGAAAATCAAAGATGTTGTTAGCTGTACGCTTTTAGCATCCAGTAAAAATGAAATACCCAATCACAACATCTAATAATCTAATTTTAGTGGCGGGAACATTAAAAAAGAATTTTAGCATTCATTATTTTGAAGCACCCAGTGAGAGCGAGGTATTTTTCTACTAGACTACTTATAGACCACCACCGTCAAAAGTATATGATTTTCTTGCACTACATTTAAAAGTATTCAATTGAATTACAGTATAAACACACAAAAACTCTTACACCTACTTCTTCAGCCAAATGGGCATTATATTAAAAGAAGTATTGCTAATATTACAGTATTTTCCATAAAACTGTTTGACCTTCTTCAACTGAATTTTGTAAATTAGTGTCATTCAAAACACACACACACACACACACTTACACACACACACACACACGCACACACACACACACACACACACACGCACACACATACACACATACACACATTATTCGATGATGGTAATGATGTTGAGTGCCATTACACCATTGGAACCTGTTAGGTGAGGTAATGATGGTCAGATTACATGGTGGAACAAAGATGATCAATTTACGTGCGACTGCCAATACTCCAGTTATCAGTGGGTGAGACAGTGATAGCCAGCTTACAGATTGGGGAAATGGTGAGTTTGGCAACATTGTAACCAATTGTTCTGAAGAAATTGCCCTCTGTGCTACAGTGAAAACTGTAACAAATTGTCCCATGTTACAGTGAGACTATAAGATATTGTCCTCCACGTTACAGCAGAATTGAAAAAAACGTTGCGTGTCGGTAACCAAATTTAGTAAATGGTGATTAAATCTTACAACCACACAGGTTATCATAACTAATAGCGAAACACCGACACAAATGAAAAGCATATGATAGTTAAAGCAAAAAGACATTACTGTAACATGTCTGTTAAGCCATTTCTGAGACGATGTGAATGTGTGTTTAAGAGCTGTCAGTGATTTCAGTATGAAGTGTTGTCCTGCTGTCTTCAAATGTAAGTGAAACGTAGACTTTTCACTCAAGTTGACGTAGAGGTAGGCTCAAATTTATACCCATATGGCCTATCTTAGCAAGAAATGCAATGCTGGTTTCTTCAATAAAGATTTTCGTGTCAAGAGTGAATCGATTTTCTATGGTGCTATCGAAATTTTTTTGCATGTAGAGACACTGATGGCAATCATATCGCACATGGAGACACCCCAAGGTGCATACCAGCTGCAGCTCAACATACAGAGATAGATCGGGTTATGCACACCACAAGGCACGCAGAGACTGTGGCTGAAGATGAGCTGGCTACAGAAGCTCAACATCCCATGTTCAAAAGTATCCAGAAGACCTGAATTTTGCATATGCACCAAAAGTGTCCAAAAAATCTTAATTTTGTGTCACGATCAAATGATGTTAATTTTTGTCGTGATCAGAGGTGTCCAAACAATCTGAATTGTGCATCATGATCAAAAGTACCTAACATCTGAATTCTGCGTCATGATCAAAAGTGTCGCAATAATCTGTTGGATGTTTTAATAGTGCTCATTATTTATCACACTACTTATGTTAAGTAATAGATAACTGATATAGCTGGTATTTGATGAAATAACGCTTTATGTTTCTATACACCGTTTTTGAAAATATAGGAAGTTTCTTTAGAAGGCCAAAGATTCTCCCCAATTGATTTGACTTTGCCTGGCATAAAGTGGCACACTTGCCAGTTCCTTAGGATGGGAATGCAGTATCAGCAAGTCTGAACTTTTCCCTTATCTGACAAGTCTTGTCTTGCTGACCTCCAATACTTTTAACTCTCGGCTTGGCATTACAAACTACATATCCTGGATCCTTTGGGCATGCATCGACTAGCCTGAACTCACTGACTATATGTTTTGCATGTTGTAACAAACCGCAGCTTCTTGTGGTTTATCAAGTCAGCAAAATATAATATGCAGGAAATAATGTCAATAAACATTCATGTCAATAATTGCTAGATATACAGATCAAATATATGTAAAAATATATGTGAAATAGTTTAAATATATGTGAAACGTATTTGACATGTGCATAGATGGGCCAAAGCACAGTTAAACAGCTCATCCTAAACCCCTGGATAATTTCAGTTAAACATGGTTGACATATTGTGTAGTTACGATCTGGAAAGAAATATTGTGGGGGTAAGAGCCACCAGCCCCTGTTGTGGTCGGGGTGATAAGGTGGGGATGGGAGGAGGTAGGAAGAGATGGACAGACAGTGAGAGGGAAGGACGAAATAAACACAGATAGGGGTGAGGAGGATGTGGACAGAGAGAGGGGAGGGAGAAAGTGACAGAGAGAGGGCAGATGAGGAGACGGACAGAGAAACGAAAGAGGAGGATATGAACAGAAAGACAGTGCAGGGAGAGACCGCCAGTGAGAGGAGAGGAGGAAATGGACAGAGAAAGGCATGAGAAGGAATAGACAGAGAGAGGGGAATGGAGGAGGACAGAGAAAGGAAAGAGGAGAAGATGGACAGACAAAGAAGGCAGAAGGAGATGAACAGCAAGATGGGGAAAGAGATGCACAGGGAGGAGAAGAGGAAATGCAAAAAGAGAGGGGGAGAGGATGGAATTAGAATAACAAGGAGGAGATGGATAGAGGCGAAAAGAGGAAATGGAATTAGAAGGGGAAGGAGCAAATGGACAGATGTGGGAGGACCAGACGGGTAGAGAGAGGGGAGGAGAAAATGGAAAGAGATAGGAAAGAAGAGGAATGGACAGAGAGAGGTGAAAGGAGTAGATGGACAGTGAAAGGAAAGAGGAGGAGATGGACAGACAGAGAAGGAGGGGGAGCTGAACAGCTTGATGGAGGAGGAGATGTACAGAGAGATGGGGGACGAAGAGATGAACAAAGAGTGTGGTGAGGAGGAGATGGACAAGGGAAGAGGGGGAGATGGAAGTAGGAGAAGGACAGAGGGGAAGGAGGAGATGGACACAGCAGGAAAGAGCAGATGGACAGGTGGGGCAGGAACAGAGGGACGGAGAGAGAGGTGGGAGGGAATTGAGAGAGAGAGGGAAAGGAGGAGAGAGGGGAAATGATGAGTTGGACTAATAGGGGATTGGAATAAATACATACCTTTACAACAGTGGGTCTCAACTCTGCATTGTTGACAAATGATAGCAGGCAGAGGGGGAATCAATAGGGCAGACCCATGGGCAGCCCCTTGTCTCCCCTTGTGGCTAACTTTCTTTATGGAGGATGTTGAGGAAAGAGTACTTGCGTCAGCGGTTCTTAAACCAACTGTTCTTTGGAGGTATGTGGATGATACTTTCATAGTTGGGTCCCACGGAGAATGGAGTTTTTCCATCATTTTAACTCCATTTATGAGAACATTCGATTTACTGTGGAATTAGAAAAAGACGGTTGTCTCCCATTCCTGGATGTTTTGGTTAGACAGAAGAATGATTGCTCTCTGGGACATTCGGTTTATCGTAAGCCTGCTCACACTGATTCGTACTTACACTCTTAAGTTGCCATCACCCACCCAAGACCATGAGTGTGCTTACAACCCTTATACAAGAGCCCAAGAGCAGATAGTTTGCCTAAAGAGCTTGTACCTTTAAAGACAATGTTCAGAGAAAATGGATATTCTACCTGACAAATTAAGATGGCATTCTCAGCTAAGACCAAGAACAGGGAAGTAGATAAAGAGGAGAACGCGCCAGCAAAGTTCCTAGCTTTTCTTCCCGTCGTTGAGAATATTTCCTTCGAAATAGCAATAATGCTTAGTAATTTTCAGGTGAAAGTGATTTTACGCCCACAATGTAAGATTTCGGACCTGCTGCGATCAGTGACGGACAATTTCTTATTGCGGTTGCCAGACTAGTATGCCCTATATAGGACAAACAACACATGCAGTGGAAGATTGCTGCACATAACATAAACGTTGCATTCGCCTTCTACAGTCCAGCAAGTCTGCAACTGCGGAACATTGTATCTCCAACGGACATTGAATGGAATATGACAAAACATTAATTTTGGCCACAGAAACATCCTTTTCGGACTCCATTACAAAATAATCCGTTGAAATACGCATCGCGGAAAATCTAATGAACCGCGACAGCGGCTACCTGTTGGATAATGTGTGGAATCCCGTCATCTCCGAGATTTTCTCCAGACGAAGACACCAGAATACTCCGATGACTTGCGGCGAGCGACATCGCCGAAGACAGCTGATCTTCGCAGTTCCACCAGCGAGGGCGCTGCCGCCGGGCGGTGTGGTCCTTCTGTCACAGTGACTCTGATGCATGCGTAGCAATACTGTCAGCGCGCTGTATAGTGCGGAGCTGAGAACGTCTTCGCCCCATGGGCAGGGGAATTTTTTTAAAAAAAAAAGCCTTCGGCAGCTTTCGATGGCTTACCTGAAGACGACTGGTAGGAGTCCAGTCGAAATATCGTTGAGTGAAGTTTACGACGAGCGGCTGCAAGCCCGAAATCTTGTAATGTCTCGTCATTCCCCGAGTTCTACATTGCATTCATCATAGGAGGATGCTGAGTTAGTTTTTCAGCTGGACTGAGGGGCGAACGTGAATAAATGTGTGGGGCTTAGTTGCATATTTACGGCTCTCGAATCAATTTCCCGAGCAGACTGGAGGTAGCGCAAGGGGCATAGCATTATGTTTTGGGTCCAGGAGTCACCAGCGGATGTCCTTACTGTGTGCAATGGTGAAGTGCAAAACTATTCTTTGTGTTATAAGTTCTCTGCAGCAAATTATGTCTAATTCAAAGAACATTGTATTACAGGGACAAACGAAATGAGGATGATGATGATGTTTGGTTTGCGAGGCGCTCAACTGCGCGGTTATCAGCGCCCATAGAAATTCCCAATCTTGACACAGTCCAATTTCACCACTTTTACGAATGATGATGAAATGATGAGGACAACACAAACACCCAGTCCCGCTGGCGAAGAAAATCCCCACCCCGGCCGCAAATCGAACCCGGGACCTCGTGATCCAGAGGTAGCAGCGCTAGCTACTAGACCACGAGCTGCGGACCGAAGTTAAGAAGTGCAATTGTCAAGACACTGATCTCATATTCGCGAGTATGGAATTTGATTTGTCCTGCCATCCTGATTTATATTGTCTGTGGTTTACTAAATCATTTCAGTCAAATGTTGGCATGGTTCCTCCATCAAGGCTACGGTCGACAGCCTGTTCTATCCGCATAGAAACAACTTATATTTTGAGATATCAGAACGAATTTACACTCTGTAGTGGAGTGTGCGCTGATCTGAAACTCCCTGTCGAATTGAAACTGTGTGCCGGATAGAGACTCGATACTGGGACCTATGTCGGATCTTTATTTACCTCTAAAAGTTGCAAGATGATACATGGATGAATGAATAAACAAAAAATAATAATTGGAGCTGTAATGCCAGTCTCCATCGATACATGTAGCAATATTATCATCACTTATGGAGCTTTTTATCTGAGATTCAAGATAAATCTTAGCTTCCAACTCGTGTAATAAATGAAAGTTTCATCATTAAGCAGTACTAAAGATTACGATTAATACCTTATTAAGTTCGAACCATGAGAAAAAGAAAAATAATGTAATTAAAAACTTATATGTGATAGCACGTACTTTCATGAAACACTCATATGGTGGGCTTAGTTATCGAATTCGTATCATACTCAAGAGGACCATTTGCACCAACTCATTAACGACGCCATTCCTTAGCTTCAGACTATAATTCAGTGACTTGATCACGAAAAATTTGTTTAACATTTTGTAGTATTACAACAGCCTGAGCTGTGGAACGAAATATTGCTTCCTTTCACATCTTTTTCCGAGGAACCATACACTGCACGAGACTCCACCAGTACACTCCAAAAATTTTGACTGAAAAACTAACAACAAAGAAACCTTAATCTCTACTCCATAGCCATCTGCAACAAGTATCCACTGATCAATGGGTCGAGATGTTGATTGCTATAGGATTACGTCATGGGTTGTCTACCTCACGTTTGGTCTAAGACTGGTGCAGACGGAAGATCAGACCAGCCATTACGCCCCGTGACAGATGTTCACGTCCTTATAACTGTGACATTAACGGAATTTTACAGTCCAGCATTGTCACAAAAGTGATGTAGAAGTGATTCACAAAACACCATGCAACAGCAATGCACTGTGCTGGTTTCGAGGTGCAGTTAGGTAGCAAAGAAGCCGAACTGCACTAAAATTCTGAAGAAGAACAAAAGGACAGTAACTGCAAAACCAGTGCTTGGTTACAGCATCAATTCCCAGAATAACGACTGACTATGTGCACTATGTCCACTGTTACCTCAGGCATTCACTTTTACTACAGAGAGATTTCCGCAGTTCCCTTAATGAAAAAAGCAACAAAAGCTGGCGTCTGCGCTAATCTGAGCGTCATCGAAAATGGATTTATGAAATGTGGACACTGTGAGTTCATGATGATGCTAGATTTATTCAGAAGGATGTGTTCTCCAAAAAGCCTACCTTCATTATACAGTGGTCTTGGTCTTGAAACATCTGTGATAGACGCCCGAACAACAGGGAACCGACATGCGTTGATACTATGAAATAATGCATTGATAATGGCTAGGCACCAGCTGAAATCTAAATTTGCCAAATAAAACCTGCAACAAGGACGACTGATTGCTGTGTTCTATCATTTGTAAAACATATTAAGTCTTAGTTTTTTCAGTTTGCTGGTAATCTTAATCTTGTGAGTGTTTGCTTTTTTACTGCGAGTTTAAGGATTGTACAACAATAATTCTTCTACATTCTTATTTTTGTGGTCTTCAGAATGAAGACTGGTTTGCTACAGTTGTCCACGCTCTTCTGTTCTGTGTAAGTGTCTTCGTCTCTACATAACAACTACAGCCTATGTCAATTTGAGCTACCTCACTGTATGCACCCCTTGGTCTTCCTTTACAATTTTTACCCGCACACATACCAAATTGACGAATACTTGATGCCTCAGGACGTGTCCTTTCAACCAGTTCCTTCTTTTAGTCAAGTTGTGCCATAATTTTTTTTGTCTCCAGTTCGATTCAGTATCTCGATCTACTAGCCTAATCTGCAACATTCTTGTATAGCATCACATTTCAAAAGCTTCCATTCTGTTCTTGGCTGAAATGCTTACCGTGTTTCACTTCCATACAAGGCTACACTCGAGACAAATGCCTTTAGAAAGGACTTCCTAACATCTAAATTTACACTAACCCTCATAAAAAGAGCTGCATTCAAAAGGGCCTGACCGATAAACTGCAAACTGCGTGGGTGTGTTGCACACCATGAGCTTTGATAAAGATTACTTTTCCCGGTTCGGCTGCGCATTCGGGGAATGTGGGTGGGGCCGGAAAGTAGTGCCCATCTGTTGATATAAGAGTGTGTGAGTGTATGTGTGTATGTGTGGAGGGGATTCACGGAGGCTGCGCTGCTGTGCCACCAAAGCCCAAGAGACTGCGAGAAGGCTGTCAGGGTATCAGGAAGTCCTTCCTGGTCTTCCCTGAGGCTCGTCTCCTCATTGTTTCCAGAAGGTAGTTGTAGGTGGGTGTTCTGCCGTGCTGCAACCGTTATCATGATATAACGCGTCTTCTTGGTTGCCTCTCATCCATGTACGCTTGCAGTTCACAGGCTGATGTCTTAGCTGTAAGCGAATTCAGCTTATCCACATTTCCTCATTCCTTATTATATTATAGACTGCAGCATTTCCAGACGCGTTCCTGTCCTGGTCTGGCCGGCCGGTGTGACCGTGCGGTTGTAGGTGCTTCAGTCTGGAACCGCGTGACCGCTACGGCCGCAGGTTCGAATCCTGCCTCGGGCATGGATGTGTGTGATGTCCTTAGGTTAGTTAGGTTTAAGTAGTTCTAAGTTCTAGGGGACTGATAACCACAAATGTTAAGTCCCATAGTGCTCAGAGCCATTTGTCCAGGTCTGTAATATGTTGTCTAGCGGCACACTCTCAGACTAATGTGATCCAGGGTACCGATTGCTCCCCATTCTCATGTGTCTGTGGTGTGCTGTCCAATTTTTAGTAAGTAACTGGGATACGGAGCATGTCCCGACAGGTAGTGTGTAGCTCCGTTGGTTGGAAGGAAGTATGTCGTTCTTGTTCCTTCTTTCATGTTAGGAAGGAATTGATAGGTTTTCCTCTCTGTTTCTGCCCCGTCCCAGATTTCTTGCCATTCACTGTCAATGCATGTTTTTATTTCCTTATTCCATACGGCTCTTGAGCGGCGAATCTCCTTTACCTTATCATATTCGCGCATTTTGAGCCTTTATTGTGCACCTCTCTTTCATACTGCTGGGTCTAGAGGTGGCAAGCCTAATATCACGAGCAGCACCTGAGTCGGTGTTACTATATACGCGCCTGTGCTTACCGTAGCGTCTATGCTGTTCTCACCTTTCTGGCTCTGTGAGCCAAAACGCTCGACCCGTAGCCCACACAAGCGTTGTGGTACGTTCTTACTGCACTTAGTGCCAGCTAAAGACATCTTTGGCCAACTGTTGCTAATTTATTTCTGATTTTAATGCCTCTGGCAGACGCTTTCTACATGTGCAGGGAAGTTTTGCGTTTCGCCGATGTTAATTCTAAGGTACCTATATACTTCTTTTCTTTTCACAGGACGGTCATTTATTCTGATTGTGCGATTTCTCGCTCGTGATAATGTTCCTTTTAGTAACACGTAAATTGTTTTGTGTGCTGCAATCATTATTTTGTTTTCTACATCTACATCTACTTTCATACTCCGCAATCCACCATACGGTGCGTGGCGGAGGGTATCTCGTACCACAACTAGCATCTTCTCTCCCTGTTCTACTCACAAACAGAACGAGGGAAAAATGACTGCCTATATGCCTCTGTACGAGCCCTAATCACTCTTATCTTATCTTTGTGGTCTTTCCGCGAAATGTAAGTTGGCGGCAGTAAAATTGTACTGCAGTCAGCCTCAAATGCTGGTTCTCTAAATTTCCTCAGTAGCGATTCACGAAAAGAACCCCTCCTTTCCTCTGGAGACTCCCACCCGAATTCCTGAAGCATTTCCGTAACACTCTCTAGATGATCAAGCCTACCAGTAACAAATCTAGCAGCCCACCTCTGAATTGCTTCTATGTCCTCCCTCTATCCGACCTGATAGGGATCCCAAACGCTCGAGCAGTACTCAAGAATAGGTCGTATTAGTGTTTTATAAGCGGTCTCCTTTACAGATGAACCACATCTTCCCAAAATTCTACCAATGAACCGAAGAGGACTATCCGCCTTCCCCACAACTGCCATTACATGCTTGTCCCACTTCATATCGCTCTGCAATGTTACGCCCAAATATTTAATCGACGTGACTGTGTCAAGCGCTACACTACATCTACATCTACATCTATACTCCGCGAGCCACCTTACGGTGTGTGGCGGAGGGTACTTATTGTACCACTATCTGATCCCCCCTTCCCTGTTCCATTCACGAATTGTGCGTGGGAAGAACGACTGCTTGTAAGTCTCCGTATTTGCTCTAATTTCTCGGATCTTTTCGTTGTGATCATTACGCGAGATATATGTGGGCGGTAGTAATATGTTGCCCATCTCTTCCCGGAATGTGCTCTCTCGTAATTTCGATAATAAACCTCTCCGTATTGCGTAACGCCTTTCTTGAAGTGTCCGCCACTGGAGCTTGTTCAGCATCTCCGTAACGCTCTCGCGCTGACTAAATGTCCCCATGACGAATCGCGCTGCTTTTCGCTGGATCATGTCTATCTCTTCTATTAATCCAACCTGGTAAGGGTCCCATACTGATGAGCAATACTCAAGAATCGGACGAACAAGCGTTTTGTAAGCTACTTCTTTCGTCGATGAGTCACATTTTCTTAGAATTCTTCCTATGAATCTCAACCTGGCGCCTGCTTTTCCCACTATTTGTTTTATGTGATCATTCCACTTCAGATCGCTCCGGATAGTAACTACTAATGGAGTATTCAAACATTACGGGATTCTTTTTCCTATTCATCTGCATTAATTTACATTTATCTATATTTAGAGTTAGCTGCCATTCTTTACACCAATCACAAATCCTGTCCAAGTCATCTTGTATCCTCCTATAGCCAATCAACGACGACACCTTCCCGTACACCACAGCATCATCAGCAAACAGCCGCACATTGCTATCCACCCTATCCAAAAGATCATTTATGTAGATAGAAAACAACAGCGAACCTACCATACTTCCCGGGGCACTCCGGATGATAACCTCATCTCCGATGAACACTCACCATCGAGGACAACGTACTGCGTTCTATTACATAAGAAGTCTTCGAGCCACTCACATACTTGGGAACCAATCCCATATGCTCGTACCTTAGTTAGGAATCTGCAGTGCGGCACCGAGTCAAACGCTTTCCGGAAGTCAAGGAATATGGCATCCGTCTGATACCCTTCATCTATGGTTCCCAAGATATCATGTGAAAAAAGGGCGAGTTGCGTTTCGCAGCAGCGATGCTTTCTAAAGCCGTGCTGATGCATGGACAGCAACTTCTCTGTCTCAAGGAAATTCATTATATTCAAAGTGAGAACAAGTTCGAGAATCCTGCAACAAACCGATGTTAAGGATATTGGTCTGTAATTTTGAGGATCCGTCCTTCTACCCTTCTTATATACAGGAGTCATCTGCGCTTTTTTCCAGTCGCTCGGGACTTTACGCTGGGCAAGAGATTCGCGATAAATGCAAGCTAAGTAAGGAGCCAATTCAGCAGAGTACTCTCTGTAAAACCGAATTTGAATCCCATCAGGACCTGGCGATTTATTTATTTTCAACCCATTCAGCTGCTTCACAACTCCAGGAATGTCTATCAGTATGTCCTCCACACGGGAATTTTTACGAGACTCAAACGGCGGTATGTTTGTACGATCCTCCTGCACGTTGCTTAGTCTTTTAATAACTACCTTACTGTTTCCCTCTAATTTAGTTCTTGTGTTAGCAGATACTATAATTAGCAGATTGTCTGCTTAGGCGATGTAGACTCTACTGTTTGTTATACTCCAAAGCTGGATCAGTAATGCCTCTATGCCAGCATCCCATGGGCGGGGCGGGTTGGTCTCTCTCACTATCCTGTAAACAATGAGACCACGAACCGGGATATGTTTCAGGTTGTCTGCCCCTTCACTCTGCAATGGTAGATACTGGTTTAACCGCCAAAAGCAGCGTTGACGAAAATTAGACTAAATACCTACCACGCAAAGGCCATATAACTCCAGTCCATGTGCAGTAGCTGAAAGTTAAAGCATCGAGCGTTCAGTATTCTTGGAGACTCGTTTGAAAAAAGTCTAAAATTTCCTTTAAGTTGGTTTACTGTATAAAAACACGGAAAATGGCTATCAAGTCCGTATTGAATATTCCGACATCAATTATGCAATGTTACTGACTGTCTCTGTTATAAGTTCACACCCGAAAGCAGCCAGAAGATATTTAGTCCTACCCGATATTCTGAACATCCTAAATTGTCACTGACCAACGACTACTTACGGGTTAAGACATTCAGTCGTTCAGTAGACTTCTTGCAAAGAAGTGCTCGCCATAATCTCGCGTAATCTGCACGAAACACGCTATGCGGAGTTTATGTACAACATGAAATATTCACACGCAAATGTCTCCTAAAATAAACCACTCACAAAGCTCAAACTTTCACAAAATACTCAATACTATAGTCGCGTTTCGTCAACGACACGAGAGCCGATCAAACGCTCGAATTTCTTCATTTTGATACAAATTTGTTCAGCGCGGTTTAACATATATGTTTACCAGAAGACGGCTCCCGAGCGACTATCTCGACACATAGATCTTAGGGATAAAGCCCTATTCAAACTTGCGGAAAATACTGAATTCCTATTGGCTCGTATATTATGCAGCCAATCATATCATCTCGAGCACTTCTATGCTTGCGGTATTTCTAATGTCAGCCAATCAGATTACCACAAGTAATGTAGACCAGAAATCTCGTAATTCCGAAACTAAATAAAATTTAATGAAAACAAAGTAAGACTCCTTTTCACAAAATTACTCACTAATAAATTTAACACTCAACGCCCCTTCTGGGTGCCTTTTACAAAATCAAGCTCACTCGGACATACATCACAAATTCCCGTATTGTGCAACTTTTTCACGCATACATTTACATAATTTTAATAAAATATCACATTCTCGCTTTACGTATGTTCTCCATTCACTCTCTCCAAAACACTTACACAACCAGAACATAACGAAATAATAATTTTCCAAAGTACATTTAATTACGTCAGAAATCTATGGTAATGATGAAAGGTCTCTGTTGGATTCCTTTCATGTTAATTTCTTAAATCTGTTGTCATTTACGGCATAAATTCCTCTTTTAAATTTACTGTGGCGTTTCTGACTATCTGGGAGGAGACTGAGTAGTGGAACGTGTTACTTTTACACATAAACAAGAACGATCTGTCACACTACTACACTTTAAAACACAGTTTATACGTAATTCATGTCACACAGTCTCATACGGAACCTACATCCGCTTTCTTTTATATACTGTATATGATAAGATACTGTCAACCCCCTTCCCTTCTGTGTGAGAGGATGAATGAGCAAATGTATTTCTAGTTGCATGCCTCAGGGTAGCAGACAAGCCTGTCTGCTAGAGAACAGTAGGACCAACGGCGGAACAGGTAGCTACGCTTTCTAAAAGCAAAGAGGTTTCTATCCTTAGTATGGTCCTGTCTGTCCTTTGTCATGTTGGTATAGGAAGCTGCTCCTCTGGCCACTTCCGTTTGTATTTGTGAGCCAACCCTCAGGAAGGGACCAGCTCAGTCTGTCCGTGGCGAGCGTCTGAAGTGGTAAGATCTCCGGCTAAGCGCGTGTCTGCTAAGTCCGTAGGACAATGGATTTCTTAAGTTCAGCCTAACTGAAAACTTAATCACCTTTATTTCAGGTTTAGGTCTAAAATATCTAATATTATCTTAAATTGCAACGCAGTGTAATTCGCGTGTGAAGTTCAGATTATTTTCCGGTAGTTGCTTTGTCACTACTTTGTGAGTAAAGTGGAACCACGTGTTGATCAGTTACTCTAACTAAGATCATCAATCTTAAATGCGAATGTGCGTGAGATTATAACGTCTCGTCTTGACAGTATTTTTCAATATAACAACTTTTCTTTATGTTCAACCCACGTGGGGTGTACTTTGTGAGACCACGTGCTTATATAAGTGTTTGACCCATCAGGTTAATAGTAAGACGTTAGTAACCAGTTCGAGGTTTTTCTTTTGTAAATAGCTTTTCGATCTAATTTATTTTAATTATCAAAATTATTGTGGAGTTACACGCTTTGTGTAAACCATGTTGACCACGTGAAGCATGTGGTGTAATCATCAAAGTAGCCCTCAGCTATTCTTTTTGGGAAGATTTCACAGAGAGTTAGTATGAATTTAGTATACCAGTGTGTGGTAACTACATGACGCACAGGATTGTGCTACGAACGTAATTTCTTTGGGTGAAAATTGAATCGGTTGGTTGTGGTTAATTTCCTCTTGCATATGTTTCAACGTTCTTCGTGTGTTATTTTATGAATGCAATGTTGTATGCTGTCTCCCAATCTTGGCTCCATATTTGATGTGTTCCGTAAGATTACAAACTCACATTTTCCACAATCCTAAATAAGGCACCAGTTTATTTATGAATCAAATTTAATATGCTGAAATTTCAATGATCAATGTTAAAATAAATTTCCAAATATAAACTGATTTATTTCTTTTTATTTAAATTCTCTTGATATATATATATCACCGGTTGTCGTATGACTATTAAAAGATTATAATTAATGTTAGTCTGGTTGGGAATTTGGTAAGCTAGACTGGATACCTGGTGAAACAGTTGCGCAGTAATGCAAGGTTAACTTCCCCAGACAGCTCACAGCTTTTAAACCGCTTTTATTGTCTATCAGCACCGCTTTCATAGCAAAATAAAGTAACAACGTTACAATGAAACTAAAGAAAATTCCAGAAAATTAGATTTATGAACCTATCCTCTTGGTTGTAGTTTCGGTGACACTATACACGAATACATTACAGTCTTTAACTCAGTTTCATATTGCCAATTCGGTTATTATGTATTCAGGTAAAAAATTATATTTCTGAAAGTATGGAAGTTGTCGATTTGAAATTTTAACACTATGGTTGTGTTATCCATAGAATTTGGTATACTAAGTATGAAAAAGATAGATTCATAGAGAGTATGTGTAACACATTGCACGCAGCATTGGGGCAAGCAGGCGGCTCGCTCGGCCAAGTTGCCAGCGTCACCTGTGCCAGCTTGAGAACAAAAATCAGCTCTCATCTCGCCTCCACGGCAAGCTTCGCTTTCAATGCGAGATGACAACTTGTAATAATTTGCTACGTTAGAAGCTCTGGAACACAAACAGAGCCCTGCAACTTTTGGTGATGTCTTTTACAATTTTCTTTCCAGGAAATTCTTATGCACCTGCCGGTCTATGCAATAGTCGTAGACTGTTAAGGATGTATAGAGACACCATGGACAGTCCATCTGTTTCAGTCTTTTTAGCAGGGCAGCCCACCACAAAATATAAAACGCTATAGTAATATTAATCATTACGCCTTTGACATACTATTCGTTTGAGATGTTCACAATATTCATTGCGTGATTTATCGCAGTCTCGATGGATTTCCCTTTCCTGAGGTCATACTGCAGGGGGCTCATGCCTACTAACGGCCTTTGGACCCTCAGATGGCGGCACAGAAGCTTTTCCTGTACTCTGGCTAGAGAATTTACGAAGCAAATCGTTCTGTAAGATTTTGGGTTCTCTTGGGTCTTTGTCTTCCCCTTTTTTTAGCATAATTATATTCGAGATTTTTCAGATTCTGAGCATCCTACCCTGCAAAAGATATTCGTTTAATAACACTGTTATATGCGGCAGTTAATCTTATTTAGCTCAGTGTCAACAACTTGCCTACAAATACGAAGGAACTGCAGACTCTACTTGAAGTCGTCTTTAAGAGGAGATAGTAACCATTTGATATTGAGCATCTGCACAGGCGATCAGTGATGACACAGGGCCGAATTGTATATGATTACAGGTTACACTGGCTCCATAGCTATGGCGCTCAGAAGGTTCCCGTAGCATTCAGTTATAATCAATCCACACCCCAACGCCAATGGACCGTAGAAAAATGATTAAAATCGGGCAGATAAATGCGATGTGCAGTGCGATGGTGATGCAAGAACTCGGGAAAGCGTTAGAGGAGTTGGAGCTACAAACACTATGTATACAGGAGCCGCATTCCAGGGATGCGGCATTACCCCACATGCTAGTTACATCATAGATCATAACATCAGTTCAACGCCCAGTGGACGCAATTGTGGTGCCAGAGAAATAATGAATGCCTTAGGAAAATTTTGCGTAACTAATCAATGTTTTGAATACAGTCAGGACATTCAACCACACATAGAAAACTTAGAAGTAGTAGCAACACCGGGTCAACAAGACAAGAAACATTTTCGTAACGGATGCAAACGCGAAATCAACATTGTGGTATAGCAGAGTAACAGACGAAAGAAAACTCTGCCTTCAGGACACTACACAAGAACTTGACCTTCATTTCATGAATAGGCCACTCAACGCACCTACTTCCCAAAAGCGCACAGCTGCAACTACGAAGGTAGATATCACTCTCGCAAAGCCGCAGGTCAGTGGTCAGTAAGCCAACTGGAAGGTATGTGATGGACTTACAAGTGACCGCAATATCATTTACTTCACAATTACAAACGCAGGTAATGACTTAGACACTAACATCCAACCTGAGTGACTACAGAATCTACGCAGAGCGATTTGGGAACTTTTAAAGGCATAATTCAAGATACAAGGAAGCGGATTTGATGTTGACGCCAAAACAGACGAATTTCTGCGAGCGCTGCAGGTGGTGCAAGACAAGGCGATCCCAACATTTGTTATGAAGTCAAAAGGGTTTAAAATTGCCGCCCTACATTCCTTAAGACGTAGAGTAAGGCAGGCGAGGAGATACTACCAAAGATCTTTAGGGGAAACAGAACGACAAAGAAGGATGTGTTTGTGGTTTTCTATACAAACTTGCAAGAAAGAGGTTCGATCACCCAGTGTATTATCATCCCAGAGAAGATCCAACTGCACGATGACGACAGACTGGGAAACACCAGTGCAGTACCTACTCGGAACTTTGTTGCCGGGCGATATAACGATGGAAGACACAGAGTTGCGTCAGTACCTTCGCTCTGAATTACTAGAGCAGCATGTGAATAACAGTGTTGTGATTCCATTCACCCAGGAGGAAGTGAGACCGACTATAATGAAGTTAAAGAAGAAGAAAGCACCAGGAACTGATAGAATACTGGCAGAAATGTAGAATGAGCTTTTGGGCCAAACTGTGTCGTATGTTCCGAGTCTTGACAACAGTAACTAGATTACAATAGGTTTAGGTTGCAGCAGTTATTCGAAGATGAAGAGGCATGCGTAGAATACACTAGCGTGGAGAGCCGTATTAAACCACAACAACAATATGGACGGCCACCGACAGTATTTCTCGAGAGATCGAAGAGAAGCTTGATTAAAAGAAGGAATAGGTCGCTGGGACACATCTTGAAGCGCCAACGTACGGTTAATTTAGTGAAGGAGGAAGGTGTGTGTGGAGGGGAGAGTGGGAAGGGGGAAATAAGTCTGGTTCACCAAGTACTCTCCACTGTTCGTAACAAGAACAGTATCGCGTAGGAGTAATGAGAATAAGATAAGAGGTATCAGTGAACGTACATATCCAGTATTTTTCCCTCGCTCAGTACACTCAGTACACCAGTAGCATAGCAAAGAAAATCGAAGGAAGATAATGGCTACTCACGTATTGGGAAGTCGTATAAAATACGCCGACACAGTTATCTATTGCGAAGTAAGCAGACGTTCTTCAATACTGATAAAAATCACAGCTCTGTATTTAGTTTCCAGGATCTTCAGTAAGTTTGGAAATTTTTAATCCATGTTAGTTTGAAAGTTGACTGTTGAGTACCCACTTCCATTAGTCCACTTTATTATTTTCACGAGGGTGTGTTGAAAAATAATGCCTCCTAATATTTTACGGAAAAACTTAATATTTTTTTAATAAATCAAACTTCCGTAACAGTCTACATCTTTATTCCTCACGTCTATGTATTTATTTCTGAACACAGTCACGCTGGCGACGAACACATTTCTCCCAACGAGAGACCATTATGTTCATATCCATGACTGTAGAATGTTTCACTTTGTTGACGGAGCCGGAATCTCACCACTGCTTACACTGCTTCATTACTATCAAAGGAAAGTCCCCGAAGTTTTGGAAACAGATGGAAAGTAGATTGCGCCAAGTCGGGTCTGTGTGGTGGATGATCGATGGCAGTGAACACAAGGCAGTGGATGTTGCAGCGCTCATGTGTGATCTGGTGTTGTCATACTGAAAGAGAGGCCGCACCATGCGTAGAAGAACTCTTCGAATTCGTGCTTTCAGTTTTTGAGTGTTTCACAGTACCTTACAGATTTAACAGTGGAACCCTTGGGCACGAATTCCAAATCACCAAACGTTGAACATCTCAGGAGACTGTGAGGGTGACTTTGCTGCTGATAACATGATCTTGAACTTTTTTGGCGTTGGTGATCCTTTGTGGCGGAGCTCCGTTGATGCTTTTTTGTTTTCGGGACTCAGCATGCTGAAACCACCTTTCATCACCAGTGACATCGTTGTTAATGAGCCAATAAAACTCATGCTCAACGTAAAAAAAGCTGAGAACTGTACACAGCTTTGACTGTTTATGGATTTCAGTAGGAGGCACGTTTTTCGCGGTTAGATACTCGACTACTGCATGCTGTATCTCACGAAGCGACATAATTACGTTACACACTACCATGTTAAACGCTTCCATTCGGAGCCATCTAGCGCCAGAGGGTTGCAACTTGCGCCAGAGAAGCGGGAAAGTCGATCGAATAATATGCGTGACATGTAGTACCTCAACCGATAATGAAAACAGAATGAAAAATTCGGAGGGATTATTTTTCATTACCTCCTCGTATATTCACTTACTGGTGAAATACACTACTGGCCATTAAAATTGCTACACCACGAAGATGACGTGCTACTGACGAGATATTTAACCGACAGGAAGAGGATGCTGTGACATGCAAATGATTAGCTTTTCAGAGCATTCACACAAGGTTGACGCCGGTGGCGACACCTACAACGTGCTGACATGAGGGAAGTTTCCAACCGATTTCTCATACACAAACAGCAGTTGACCGGCGTTGCCTGGTGAAACGTTGGTGTGATGCCTCGTGTAAGGAGGAGAAATGCGTACCCTCGCGTTTCCCACTTTGATAAAGGTCGGATTGTAGCCTATCGCGATTGCGGTTCATCGTATCGCGACATTGCTGCTCGCGTTGGTCGAGATCCAATGACTGTTAGCAGAATATAGAACCACTGGGTTCAGGAGGGTAATACGGAACGCCGTACTGGATCCCAACGGCCTCGTATCACTAGCAGTCGAGATGACAGGCATCTTATCCGCACGGATGTAACGGATCGTGCAGCCACGTCTCGATCCCCGAGTCGACAGATGGGGATGTTTGCAAGACAACAACCATCTGCACGAATAGTTCGACGACGTTTGCAGCAGCACGGACTATCAGCTCGGAGACCGTGGCTGCGGTTACCCTTGACACTGCATCACAGAGAGGAGCACCTGCGACGGTGTACACAACGACTAACCTGGGTGCACGAATGGCAAAACGTCATTTTTTCGGATGAATCCAGGTTCTGTTTACAGCATCACGATGGTCACATCCGCGTTTGGCGACATCGCGGTGAACGCACATTGAAAACGTGTATTCGTCATAGCCATACTGGCGTATCACCCGATGTGCTGGTAAGTGGTGCCATTGGTTACACGCCTCGGTCTCCTCTTGTTCGCATTGACGGCACTTTGAACAGTGGACGTTACATT
The DNA here is from genome assembly GCF_021461395.2 of Schistocerca americana. Classification (NCBI taxonomy): domain Eukaryota; kingdom Metazoa; phylum Arthropoda; class Insecta; order Orthoptera; family Acrididae; genus Schistocerca; species Schistocerca americana. Next base: position 166,344,781 of record NC_060124.1, read on the forward strand.
TCAGATGTGTTACGACCCATGGCTCTACCCTTCATTCGATCACTGTGAAACCCTACATTTCAGCAGGATAATGCACGACCGAATGTTACAGGTCCTGTACGGGCCTTTCTAGATACAGAAAATGTTCGACTGCTGCCCTGGCCAGCACATTCTCCAGATCTCTCACCAATTGAAAACGTCTGGTCGATGGTGGCCAAGCAACTGGCTCGTCTCAATACGCCAGTCACTACTCTTGATGAACTGTGGTATCGTGTTGAAGCTGCATGGGCAGCTGCACCTGTACACGCCATCCGAGCTCTGTTTGACTCAATGCCCAGGCGTATCAAGGCCGTTATTACGGCCAGAGGTGGTTGTTCTGGGTACTGATTTCTCAGGATCTATGTACCAAAATTGCGTGAAAATGAAAATGTAATCACATTTCAGTTCTAGTATAATATATTTGTCCAATGAATACCCGCTTATCATCTGTATTTCTTGTTGGTGTAGCAATTTTAATGGTCAGTAGTTTAGTTACCACAGTATTACTGTAAAGATGATTTTGTAACCTGCATCGGCTACAAACACGAATATCTGTGGAGGTTTACTCTGCGAGAGTTGTAGGAAGCAAGTTTTGGGGCGCTTACGCTGGTACGGACCAGTGAAAAGGCTGACCACTCTGAGAGCACTCGGTGTATTGCTTTCAAGTACATTCTGCATTCTGTCCTGTCCGGTGGTGGGCTGGTTGCGTCTGGTGAGGACGGCAGCGGGGCTGTGATGATTGGTGCCCAGGGCGACTTGTCACAGTGGCAGAGTTGCTGTTTGCTGAGGTGGTGTAAGCTTTTGACGTTATGCTAAGCACTACCTCTCTGCAAAGTTATTTCGTTAATCATTCGTTAGGTGCCTGCATTCGACGATTAAACTATCACTGATACGTGTTACGAAATTTCTATGAACACTGCGAGTGGACTTTCATTACAAGTACTGTCGCTAATCCACTGTGTATTTTTGAGGTCGGAAATCTGGAGTGTATTACTATCAGCTGAATCTCTCTTCCCTTCAGTTTAGTTTATTACAGGCTTTCAATCGTGTGTGAAATGTTTGTTCATACAATGAGTATGCACTTACGTTTACATAACACATATTGTTTGTGGAGTCGAAGGGCGTGTATTAGACACTTCATTTGGTTTAACAGTTCAGTTATACGCAGTCACACATAGACATTCTCTCTTTGCTTTGCTCTGGCTCGTCATTTAGTTATTGCTTAACTACATTAACGAGACTGATACTTTTCAGCCATCATACGATCGCACAATGCAGTGTATTATAACCTTTGGGTATACTGATTGATTCAGTTTACGATTGTCGCGTAATACTTTCGCATCGTAGACAGCATCCACTACTTGGAACATTAGGAATACCAATCTACGCATGAATTTACAAAAAAAGGGTGTGGCGATGGTACGACTTGCAGAACGCTATACTTGCTACTACAGAAGTGAATGTATTCAATGTTTAATATTTGGCTGTCATAATCAGTAACTGTGGTTGCTTTCCCATTGCATTGCATTGCATTGTGGCGCAAGTCGAGCTGCTAATCAACTTTCATTACTGCAGCAATATTACTTTTTCGTGATGACTTGTGTGTGCTTTAGTGCTACTATGCATGCCAATAAACGTTGCGCTGTTGATATAAGTGTGAAGCGCTCAGATTACTTTCATTTTTCATGCTCTATTCAGACTGCGTTCGGTAATTAATTGTAGCGGTCAGATTACTTTCATTTTTCATGCTCTATTCATACTGCGTTCGTTAATTAATTGTATGTCTCATAATTTTATCTATGACAGTGCACAGATTTCAGAAACTAGGGAACGTTAGGAGTTGTTTGCAAATGTAATAAACGTAAGCAGAGGCGTCAGCTTACAACCTACATACTAACCTTTTCTGATGTTTCATCTTCATTCGTAACACGGGAGGATTTCGAAGTCGGCTCCTCATACTTGCTGATTTCGTCCTCGACCGTCCACACATCAGCATCCTTGTCGTCTGGCATCTTTGGCTGTGTTATAAGCCACCACGGCTTACCCTTCCCTGGCCGAGAGATCGCAGATGGGGCTCCCTCCGCCGGCTACCAGTTAGTCGGAACTGCAGCTGCCGCTTAAGCGGCAGTGGTAACCCACTATCTCGTTTATCTGAGTCTCATAACGCGGCGCCCGCAACCTTGGTGACGTTCTGCGTTTGGCACCGTAAATCACGTTGCTGCAGAGTATAATAGGATTCTTCTTAATCCGGGGTGTTGTTGAGAGCTTCTGGCTGAACACGGATTACAGTTCATAATATCTACGTTGTTTTCGACGCCCACTTTGGAATGGAATGCTAGCTCGGAAACAAACTAAACCACAAGATGACTTTCAATACCAAATGTGTTAGTTGTTCTCTGGCAGGTTTGAACGTTCACAACAGATGCCAGTTGCAATGACAGACCGAATGGCTTGACTATCGGCGCTTTCAAAACTGCTCCTTTCTGCTTTTATCGACTTCGCTGTTGTCAGCGAAATTTCTGTCCATCTGTCGGTTGGATCCTTCAACTCCCGGTGGAACATTGGCCCTTCAGAAAGAGTCGATACCTTCTGTTCGCTGTTCTTTATGCCTTACCATTAGTTTTTCACCTTTGCCATTTTAATGGTTTACAGATCTTCTTCATGCAATTAGATGCTTGGCTTCCGTTCTGTAGCTTTACCTGTTCCAATCACGAGTATTTATCCATTATTTTGGTAGTAGTGCAGAGTACAGACGCCTTTTCACAGCAGCAAGCCCCTTGAAAAACTGACTGTTTCGTCTTCTAAGGAAAAGTTACAATTTGTTGTGTGATTTTAAGGGGAAGAGAAAAAGTTGAGTTGATTGTTTTATGTTTGGAAAGCGTGGTCTGCTACTGATAATTTTCTGTGACACATGTGATGGTTACTATCATATGAACTCCGTTTATTACATTTCTTCTTATTTGTGATAGGGCATCGACTTAACAGCTCATGCCAGATGTATCAATTTTGCTAGAATAAAGAGGCTGATATGACCATTTTTGATAAACTAGAGAAAATTCTAAGTTGTTCACATAGCCCAGTTGACAGTCTACATGTCGCACTAGTATGAAATTACGCTGATTTCAACAATAATTCCGTTAGTAAAAGAAAGCAATACGATTATCCTCGAAAGAATTTTATCGTAGGTCGCAGAATCACCCTAGAGTGTCAGGCGATTGCAAAAAGCCACAGCTCGTTCCCAATGTCAATGAGGGTCACAGGAAAGATGGCCAGAAACTGCAGACCTATATCACCGACTTCTATGTGCTGTACAGTGACGTAGATGGAAAGTGTTACGTCATGAACACCTTGATGCCTGTGGGATATGTCGATTGCTGTAGACGATTAATACGTGATGGCTGTTAGGTGTGTCTGACTTTACTAGAAGCTTTCAGGAGGAGATCGTTACATAGCTTGCTCAGAGCACTTGCACACAGCAGCATATCAGCATCTGTCAGCTTTGGGAGAGGTCGAGTCATTGGCATCAAGGATACACACAGGAGCGCCATACCTACAGATCGCACCGTCAGATGGGAGCGCTGAGATGACAGAACGAATGCTGACGAGACGAACTCGGGGCAACAGTGTACGTAGTGAAGAAAGCGACCACGGGTCCTTGTAGGAGGACCACTCTAGGAGGACATCGGAAGATTTTTCGGCTGGCTTTCATGAATAGACGGATGACGACAGCTGAAAAAGCCTACCGGAAGGTGGATCGACGTGTCGAGTTGCCGTGCGTAGTTTACCGCTGGCCACTGACCCGTACCACAAACAAAAGAGACTGTCATGGTGGACACCAAGTGTCATCTAGGACATTGAGTGACATATACGTAATCTGCAAATTGCTGAATAGGTCGCTGAGAGAAAAATCACTGACTGAATGCAAAATAACTTTATTAATCCAGCATTAGCGTTTCGGCACTTGCTATCATCAGATATCTATTAAAATAAATCACTTAACTGGGCATGAAATTATAATGGGTCACAACATAAACAAACAGTGAAACCATGGCAATCGTAAGAAGAAACGAACCCTGGAACTGTAACTAACCAGTAGACGTAGTAGTTGCATGCACCAGTGGACATAATCGTTACTTGTTGTAACGATAACAGACATTAGCAGAATGATACAACATTACTGGCCATAATAACAGGATATAACGCATGTAGCTATTATAACGTTGAAATATGCAGTTTCTAATTCAGCACGGACAGAGAATTGAACTGTTTCATGTGCTAATATGTCGGTTCTAAATGTGTAATTCTATATAACCATCTAAACCACACAGTGCATGTAGGTGTTTTAGCTGTTATATTCTTGTACTTTTCATTTTGAACACCCACGAAAGTAAAGTGTTCAGATTACTTGTTTTGCGCTTGGCACCTACAACCCAGCATATTTTTATTGCGACCGTTATCGGTCTTCTAGTTACTTTTGTTGTTGTTGTTTCTTTAGTCCAGCGACTGTTTTGATGCAGCTCTCCACGTTAATCTATCCTGTGCAAGCTTCTTCATCTCCCAGTACCTACTGGAACCTACATCCTTCTGAATCCGCTTAGTCTATTCATCTCTTGGTCTCTCTCTACGGTTTTTACCCTCCACACTGCCCTCCAATACTAAATTGGTGATCCCTTGATGCCTCAGAACATGTGCTACCAACCGATCCTTTCTTCTAGTCAAGTTGTTCAAATTTCTCTTCTCCCAAATTCTATTCAATATCTCCTCATTAGTTATGTGATCTACCCATCTAATCTTCAGCATTCTTCTAAAGCACCACATTTCGCAAGCTTCTATTCTCTTCTTGTCTAAACTATTTATCGTCCACGTTTCGCTTCCATACATGACTACACTCCATACAAATACTTTCAGAAACGACTTCCTGACACTTAAATCTTTACTCGATGTTAACCAATTTATCTTCCCCAGAAACACTTTCCTTGCCATTGCCAGTCTACATTTTATATCCTCTCTACTTCGACCATCATCAGTTATTTTGCTCCCCAAATAGTAAAACTCATTTACTACTTTAAGTGTCACATTTCATAATCTAATTCCCTCAGCATCACCCTATTTAATTCGACTACATTCCATTGTCCTCGTTTTGCTTTTGTTGATGTTCATCTTATATCCTCCTTTGAAGACACTGTCCATTCCGGTCAACTGCTCTTCCAGGTCCTTTGCTGTCACTGACAGAATTACAATGTCATCGGCGATCCTCAAAGTTTTTATTTCTTCTCCGCGGATTTTAATTCCTACTCCGAATTTTTCTTTTTTTTCCTTTACTGCTTGCTCAGTACACAGATTGAATAACATTATGACACTTAATTTGGTGGTCCATTGTGTCTTGTACAAAGAGGGATGAAAACATTGAATCACAGCCTTGCCAAATGTATCTTAAACTGTAAATTAGGCTAGTAGTGTCAAAAAAATGAGCCACATGGGTTTTTTATTGTTATTGGACAATAGTTAGATGGAAAAATAACATTGTGGACCGTAAACTGAAGATCCATTTTGCCTTGCACCAAAATGGGTGCAAAGTCAATGTACAGTGGAGTTCAGGCACGAAGTGGGCGGGGGGGGGGGGGGGGGGATGTACAGAAAGAAGATGGTAGACTCCAGGGGGTACATATTTTAATAGCCTGTTAAATGCTAGGCTGTGTGTGTGTGTGTGTGTGTGTGTGTGTGTGTGTGTGTGTGTCTGCGTGCACATGCAAGCTATCTCCCCTCGCCTCTCAACCTGCCGCGGCATGTAGGCAACTGGGGCATGTGACCTCACAAATACGTACGGCATGGGCCAGAAGCCGCATTGATATGCCACTCAAGCTTATGTCTACAGGACGTTTTCTCCTTCAGATAGTTATACTATCACACCCATGTATAGCATCACTTCACAATAGGACATCCTCCAGATGTCACCTTATTTTCCATGTGCATGGCGACGCCACCTGTACACATCCCATATAATGTGGCCTCTCTGTATGTTCGAGGACTGCCATACTGACAGCGTCGAGGTGATTATAATTTCTGCGTGATCATTAGATATCACATAGTGGCTGGATGTCTTCTAATACGCTGCCACGAAGCGCTTCTCAATTCTTACCTTACTGTCCAACTGAATAATAATGGGTTCCATAGTCAATAATTGGTAAAATAAATTGCGTTACGTCAGTAATACAAACATGCGTGTACTGTGAAAATTTTATTTATAAAAAAAACGTCTGTGTACTGGGACCGCATCCAACAGAGGGAGTGCAGTGTTTGGTGCCCGTATCAAGAAGCTGTCTGTGCCTCCTTCACGTTCCAAGGCTGCATCTTAGCGGAGCCAAAGATGATAAACACGAGGCCGCTCACGAAGTACAGCCCAAACCCAATGAAGAAGATGATTCGCCACTGCTTTACGGTATTCTGCAACAAAATAAGACATACATGTGACTACATAAAATACCGAGCGAGACAGCATCAGTTTATAGGCTCGCTATACAGAATTTGATTCAACAAAAGTGGGATGCAGTTTGATATCTTCAGAGTTATGTTTCCTTAGAATGGATACAGTTACTGGTTGATTCAGTCGTGACGGACAAAGATGATTTCCCAGTCACACTTTCACATCTACATTCATACTTCGCAAGCCACAAGTACGTGGCGGAAGGTACTTCCGGTACCATTGTATCATCCCTCATTCCTGTTCCATGGAAAGAATGATAATGAATGTCAATATACCTCCTACTGAGCTCTAGTTCATCTGATATTGTTATCGCGATAGCCTTGCGATATGTATGAGGGAGGAAGTGTCACGATTCCCGGCTCTTCCTGAAACTGCCGGCCGTTGTGGCCGAGCGGTTCTAGGCGTTTCAGTCCGAAACCGCGCTGCTGCTACGGTCGCAGGTTCGAATCCTGCCTCGTGTATGGATGTGTGTGGTGTCTTTACGTTATTTAGGTTTAAGTAGTTCTAAGTCTAGGGGACAGATGACTTCAGGTGTTACGTCCCATAGTGCTCAGAGCTATTAGAACCATTTTTTTTCTTCCTGAAACTTGCGCTGCTGTTATTTCAACAGTAAACTTCTCTTTGGTGTACAATGCCTCTCCTGTGGCGTCTGCGACTAGAACTTGCTGAGTACCTCAGTAACGCTCTCGCTCCGACTGAACGATTCCAAGTGCGCTGCTCTTCGTTGGGTGTTCTGTACTTCTTCCCTAACCTAACCCAATGAAGGTCGCAGGCTCACAAGAATAACCAAGAACCGGTCGAACAAGTGTTTTGTTAGCAGTTCTTTCGCTTGTAAATTGCATTTCCTTAAGATTCTTCCAATGAACTTCAGCTTTTCATTTGCTTTTCCTGCTGTTTATGTCAATTCTGGACGACTGTGGGCTATGAGCTGTGCTGTTTAGCACATCCCTAGATGCCGTATCCTGATCTCTTGTGACCCGCAGGAAAGGGAAGCACCCCATACGACCATGCAAATTAATGTGAAGGAAATAATAATGTCACGCAAACGGAAACGCCTTACTGAAACGATAATTAACTGGGGTGGTCGAATCAAGCACAAAAATATGGGAACCACACCATGCATGTAGATGTACTGAAGCGGGGAGGGAGCATCTACCTGTAACAGAAACCAGAGCTCGCTATAACTGTTACTGCCTAAAGTCAAGCACCGGCATGCCAGTCGGTAACGAGAGAGCAGCGAGGGCTGTCGTCAGCCAATAGCACGCTGACCGACCCCTCTCCAGGACGACAATGCGACCGCAGCGGTCTTTATGCGAAGAGAACGTAAGCGCCACTCCTGACTGGCTGTGGCCCCAGTTCTACAGCAGCTTGAAGACTAACACCTGGATAGATGCGCCAAAGCTTATTACTCTCCTTGTACATTCTATGTGGCTCAAACTTGGAATTGTTATTCTTATTTTGTCTGTCGCCTTTGCTTGTGATACATCTTGTAAATACAAAGTTAAGCATTGTAATCATTTACTTTTGTAATAAAATTCATTAATGCGATTTGTCTGAATGTCGTCTAGCAATCTGACAAAGCGGGTTTCCTAGACACCCCATATTTTGATGACTAGGCAGGATTCACCATTTGACAACTAGACAGGAGTCAACATTTGGCGACGAGTATTAAGAAGAACCCAGTGCTTGGATACCACAGATTTTCTTTTGTGTTTTGCTGGCGCCTTGATTCTATTTTGTGTCTTTCGTTGCAGGGGTGTGTTTACTTGCTTTCACAGTATCTCTTACAGTGTTTTTTCTATTCAGGTGGGCGCTGCACAAATTTTCTTTGCTTCTGTTGAAACATCCCCTTAGAAAAATTTGTAAATGACAGTGCTGGAAAACCTCTACGTTATTTGGTTTTCAAACAGCTGAGCAAAACTGAACGTACTCAAACATTTCTCTCTTTACTTGTTCTGATAAACACCAAACTGACACACAATATTTTTTTTAGCGCAACGCAATCTGACTTTCAATAATCCCTACAAAAGAATGGCCCCGACAAACAATAACCTATACCTTTCATGAACCACTTAACTCACAGAAATCTTCGTTACTGAAACTACTGCAATACAGCGAGCGCCAATACTGCCAGATAAATGAAAGTTTCTAACTACTGAAGGCACTAACTACTGATAGGCATAGTTAGCAAATGAAAGATTTTGATGGAGAGCCAGCAATGTATTTACATTAATAGTGTTCAACCAATCTTACAAATTTCCGTTTTCTGACGGACACACATCCAGATCATCCGCTCTCAAAACTCTGCCATCTCTCTCCGCACATCCACCACCGCTGGCGGCTCACCTCCAACTGCACAGCGCTACGCGCTTTTCACATCCAACTGCCCAACTCTGCGCAAGCGAATATTCCAACAATGAGTCCAACCAGCCACAAACTACCCACTGCTGGTGGCTCACCTCCAACTGCACAACGCTACGCGCTTTTCACATCCAACTGCTCAACACTACACAAGCGAATATTCCAACAGTGAGTCCAACCAGCCACAGACTGCACACAGCACAGTCAGTGATTTTCATACAGAGCGCTACGTGGCGTTACCAACATAAAAACCTGAACAGCCTACTTACTGTGCTTATTTTTATAGCTTGCCTTGTCTATTCTGCTCAGGCGCCTCAGCTGCAAGCTATAGATGCAGTGCAGCTAACACAGATGTTTCAGTTTCGGACACAGCAAATTACCTCACTGATAAACACGGTACAGCAGCTACTGACAACTCAAGCTACCACTTGAACAACACGCAACACCTGTAGCTCCAAGTCCTATACTGTCTTTTCGCCAGTTTCAGGAACAAGAATGGGAATGGCTCGAATGGTTACAACAGTTTGAAGCGCACATAATTGCTCACAATGTACCAGGTACTGTGAAACTTCATTAGTTTTAGTCAACGGCAGGAAGTGCTGTGTTTCCCCCCATTCAGAAATTGTTCCCTAACGCCACTCCTAGTGAGCTTCCCTATGATCAGGTTGTAGATTTGCTAACTATTGTCGTGAGTGGGTAACAGAATTGCAGTGTATGATGATGAGGAAATGCAAATTAAAATGTGTTTGTGGTGTTTTATATTCAGATGTTATGTTGCATGATGTGATCATGTACAATGTACTTGATGTCAAACTTGTTGTTTTTGTTGTGGTCTTCAGTCCTGAGACTCGTTTGATGCCGGCCGCGGTGGCCGTGCGGTTCTGGCGCTGCAGTCCGGAACCGCGGGACTGCTACGGTCGCAGGTTCGAATCCTGCCTCGGGCATGGGTGTATGTGATGTCCTTAGGTTCGTTAGGTTTAAGTAGTTCTAAGTTCTAAGGGACTTATGACCTCAGATGTTGAGTCCCATAGTGCTCAGAGCCATTTGAACTCGTTTGATGCAGCTCTCCATGCTACTCTATCCTGTGCAAGCTTCTTCATCTCCCAGTACTTACTGCAACCTACATCCTTCTGAATCTGCTTAGTGTATTCATCTCTTGGTCTCCCTCTACGATTTTTACCTTCCAGGCTGCCCTCCAATGTTAAATTTGTACTCCCTTGATGCCTCAGAACATGTCCTACCAACCGGTCCCTTCTTCTTGTCAAGTTGTGCAACAAACTCCTCTTCTCCCCAGTTCTGTTCAATACCTCCTCATTAGTTATGTGATCTAGCCATCTAATCTTCAGCATTCTTCTGTAGCACCAAGTAGAGAAACCTCCACCATTGTGATATCTCGCAATTGTCCTGTGACATGGGTTCATGTTGCTGCTCGTAGTGTCGCCGAGGCGAAGAGCAGCGAGTGGAGTGCTTGGGGAAGGAGGATCTGATCAGCTTTCCTCGACTTCTTATTACTGTTTACTGCGTTCAACTTGGATGTCAAACTTAGAGACCAAATTTTGAAACAGTCAGATCCATCATTTCAGCACATAGTTCAAACACTAAATCAGTATGATTCAGGTGCCATGACGGCTGATAAATTTGAGCAGCTGATTTGTCAGGTCGAGTTATCCCTTGGTTACAACCAGCCCAGTAGGCAGCGACAGCATGCGCGCGCCATGCTGCATAAACAGTTCTCCACGACGCATAAACAGCTCTCTACACAGGCGAATGGAATTAATTCATGCCCTCGGTGGTATTCACAGCACAAATGCCAAGACTGCCCTTCAAGACAAGCACAGTGTTAACGCTTGTGGTTGGAAAGGACATTTACAACCTATATGTTTGCAACGGAGCAAACATAAGGATTCTGCCCACTCATATAAATCTAGTCACAAGGCCCAAGTAATCCATGCAGTGAATTCAAAGCCTGCTGCAGGCATTAGCAAAACTAGCAAACAGTTTCTTCATTACTATGCCAGTCCAACAAACGTTTTGTTCATTTGCACATTAGTGACAAACGTGTGATATTTCAGTTGCACACGTGTGCCTCTGTTACATTGTTGAATCGTAACACATTGAACTGTTAGACTCCCCTTGCCCGTCTAAAACTAGCACTCACCTGACGGCTTATAATGGACAAGACATTCCATTTCTCGGAAAATGTACTTTGCCTGCCATGTATCGCTTTGCTACAATGATGCGATTGCTAAAGAATTCCCTGAACTCTGTTCTGAACGTTTACTGAAGGCTAACAGTTTTGTTGCACATATTACTATGACAGCCAATGCTCAGCCGAAATTTTGCCGTGTCACAACTGTTCCCATTGCCTTACGGCACAAAGTGGTGGCTGAAGTTAAAGAATTGCAAGATAGCAGAGCTATTGCGCCCATGTAAGCTAGACAGTGGGCAAGTCCACTGGTTTTGCTCCCCAAACCTTCAGGTCACATTCGCCTCTGTGTTGACATTAAGCCTACAGTCAACCAACAAACTGTGATTGATACTTATCCACTGCCACGCCCAGAGGATCTCATGGACAGATTGGGCGCTGGTCGCTACTTTTCAGAAATTGATTTGTGCCACGCAGATCTTCTAATACCACTAGATGAAGAACCTCAAAAAATATGTGTTGTGAACACTCATTTGGGTTTGTTTAAATATTTGCGTTTGCCTTTTTGGCAGTGCTTCCACACCCGCCCTTTTACAACGGTATTTTGAACAGCTGACAGCCCAAGTACCGAACTGTTCAAATTATTTGGACGATATTGTCGGCAAAGTCAAAAGGAGTACGGTTAGTTTCAGCTAAACAAGAAGCAAAACAAGCTAAAGCTAAAGGAAAAGAAATAATAATAAATCAACAATAAAGCTGATAATTTATAAAATCAAACATGTTAAAACTACCAATTAAAATAATTAAAGATAATAAAATTAAAGCCAAACTAACTTCATATGAAATTGTTTGAGCAACAGAACGAAGAGAACCTAGTAAAGAATAATTTGAATTAGAAGACCAACCTCGTACATAATGAAAAACACATTGCTAATTTGCGTGCTTTGTTTTGTGTGTTATATGATGCAGGACTAAAGTGTAGACTGGAGAAGTGTGATTTTTTTAAAAACCTGAGTTGTAGTATCTTGGTAATGTCATACACAGTCAAGGTGTACATCCTCTTCAGTCACATCTGTTAGCCATCCGTGGCCTGCCTGTTCCTCGCAATGTCAGTTTTAGGGACAATGAATTATTGTATTCGGTTCAAACCGAATGCTGCACAAATAGCAGCTCCACTGTATCGTTTGAGTCGCAAGAACGTCCCCTTTGTTTGGACAGATGAGTGTCAAGAAGCTCTTCAAAAACTTAAATATGCATTGCTCAGTCATGGATGCTTGGTTCACTTTGATCCTACCAAACCGGTTGTGTTGCAGGTTGACGCTTCCTCTTACGGAATCGGTGCAGTGCTTTCATACAGATTTGGTTATAAAGACAGACCTACTGCTTTCGCATCAAAAGTGTTGTCCAAAGCTGAGTGTAACTATTCACAAGTAGAGAAAGACCATTGGCTATTGTGCATGGTGTCACCAAATTCCACCATTATTTGTATGGCAGAAAATTCTCCTTCCTAACTGATTACATCACAAGCCATTGCAATCCTTGTTTCATCCGACGAAGCCGGTTCCTGTACAAACTGCCCAAAAATTGCAATGATGGGCTTTGTTGTTGTCTTAATACCAGTACGAGATTGTGTTTCGCCCGACAGCTCAACATGGTAATGCGGACACACTTCCATGTCTTCCGATTGGCCCTGATACAGACTTTTACGCTTCTGCTGCATCTTGTCACATCGATATTCATAATTCTGAATTGCTTCAATCCTTTCCTCTGAACTATAGGAAAATTTCACACACCACGGAAGCTGATTAAGATCTGAACAGTTTGCTAAAATACATTTGCCCATTTTGGCCTCGCTCAATGCATAGCATAAAGAACTCTTTAGTGCGCCGATACTTCGCACGTCCGCATAGCCTGGCAATACAGCAAGGTGTGATTCTTGTTCAAAATGACAGTGCACAGTCACGTTTTTTGATACCCAAAGGTTTACAAAATGAAGTGTTGCAGTTACTTCACCAAGGACACTGGGGGATTGTTCATACGAAACATCTAGCATGTCGACACTGTACTTGGCAGGGTATGGACAACCAAATAGAACAGATGACGTCATAGTGTCACGCATGTGCCGAAAATCACTCTGCTCTGCTACAAAAAGTCTCTGCTTGGCATAAATCGCAATCAAAAATGGTTCAAATGGCTCTGAGCACTATGGGACTCAACTGCTGAGGTCATAAGTCCCCTAGAACTTAGAACTACTTAAACCTAACTAAGCTAAGGACATCACACACATCCATGCCCAAGGCAGGATTCGAACCTGCGACCGTAGCGGTCGCGCGGTTCCAGACTGTAGCGCCTATAACCGCTCGGCCATTCCGGCCGGCAAATCGCAATCACCATGGCAACATGTGGACATAAACTTTGCGGGATCTTTTTGGAACACTTGTTGGTTGGCTGTGGTAGACGCTTATAGCAAGTTTCCTTTTGCTGTGCCAATGAACTCGAGAACGTCATGTAGCACAGTTCAGGTGCTGTCCTCTATTTTTTGCCTCGGAGGTTTGCCTGAAGTCATAGTGTCGGACAACGGCCCTCAGTTCACGTCAAATGAATTTGAAACATTCTGTGAATGCAATGGCATACAGCATCTAACTAGAGCATCGTTCCATCCAGAGTCATACGGCGAAGCGGAATGTTTTGTCCGAGCCTTCAAGCAGCAGATGGCCAAACTTCGCACTGCACACATCAGGGAGCAAGCATTGGATCTGTTTCTCGCCTTTCTCGCCTCCTGTCGATCGCATCCGCGAGATGGACCATCGCTGGCGGAATTGCTTCACGGCCACCCTGTAGGGTCGCAAGTTGTTGCGAGCAAACGCTTGTTTTTGGATAGCTTGCTGCATGTAACTTCAGGGGCTGACATCTAGCGGCCTACCCGGGAGACACACGTGCACCTGGCAGTGCCTGCCGTGGGAAAGCTATTCAATCTCTCTTACTGAACGCTTACATTCACCACCTATAAGAACCTAAATAAACGATATTAAATATTATTCAATCATTTTCCAAATCGGTACACTACCTTTTGTTATTCAGGAGAAAATGGTATAAAAATTTCAGCATTGTAACTATCATAGTTTTGGAGACACTTAAGGAATTAAATTTAGTTAGGACCTATAGTAGTTTATCTTTTGGTATCATTTAAAAAACATAAACAGAACTCTCAGTGTGCATAATTAATTAATTGAGATTTTAATATTAAAACTTTGATCATTTATCGTTTTCATAATATAAAAATCAGACAAAATTATTATTTGTGTCTAATATTGTTGTGGGAGTAAATGTGAGTAAATGACGTGGGACATTCGTCAAATTTTAATGTTGCATTATATACCTTCTTAAGTAACTTGCAAGAGTTACACAATACTGTCGTGGGAAAATGATCCTAGGGGATTTACCCACTTTGCTGATGACGTAAGTCTAGGTGTGATTGCCATTGTAACAGAGCAGCCAGAAAGCCGGTTGGAGGAAAATCTGTACCTAAAGAATATTTCCATAATTATTGTCTTTTCGTTTTCGTTTATTAAACATTACTTTAATATTTGTATGTCAGATTGACGCAAATGCATCTGTGTGTAAGGATTGGTGCAGGCCAGTTTTGGTGCGAGCATGATCATGAGCGAGCATTCTGATTGGCAGCGAGTATGGTCAGCCAATCAGAATTGAGACATTTCCTGTTCGTTACCTGATAGCTATACTGGGAGTGAGGCTGGAAGAAGGGAGTCGCTCGCTAGCTTTGAATGTGGACGGCCATGTTACTACTGCCAGTGTGTAAGATGAAGAATTAGTTGGTGTTTGAGTTATTGGTGTGCTAAGTCGATAGCAGTTGTTGTTGAGGACTGCTTGGCAAAATTTAAGAGAATTTGACTAAATCTGTTGGACAGATATTTGCGTGTGAAATGTTGGCCTTCATAGTATCCGTGTGGCATGTTTCAGTATTCAACCACTGAGCATTTTTTGGCGAGCAGTATCTTTTTTACAAATCCACAAGAAGGACCAAATTTAATAATTCATATTAGTAATGATATTAATGCCTGTGAAAACGTTGTTTAGTTGGGATTGGCTTTGGACAGATTTCTGGCTGCTGTGCGTGTGAAATGTGTGTATGAGTTGTGAACTGGAAAGAAATAGCCAATAGTTTAAATGTGGACTGAATAATTCCTTTTCTTTGGCTGTCAAGGACAAAATAAACATTTTTGTGTGGAAATTTCAGACATTATTTTACAGAAGTGAATCCATTATCTTACTGCCCGATAAAATTTTTAATACTGTATTTCTACAGAAATTTCTTTCATAACTAGAGTTGCACAGCCTCAGTAATTATAGATATTAGGTGGTGTTTTTCATCAATGCTGCTATCACATCATCTTGTAAGTACCTACGTTGCCGAGTGAAGGGACATTGAGCAGACGCCGTTCTGAGGTAGGTGAATTTTAATTTGCAGCTTGCTTCACTCAGTGCTAGCGAACTTTTTAAAACCCCGCCACGCCGCAACCCCATTGGACACTGCTCCACCTGCTCCACCCTCCTCAGCATCCGGCGCTGAAGGAAGGTCGCAAATATCGCTTCGCGCCGCATGATATTGTGTTTCACACGGTGGTCGCCAGGCGAGATCCTTCGTCGGCTTGGAGCATGCAGGTATCTCATTTCAGGCCCAGACAGATTGCAGCGCCGACATCACAATCAAATTCGCCACTGTCATGAACACGGTGATTCTTCTGTATCTCTTCCTCCAAATTCACGGATCACGAGGACAGCGCGGCCACAGCTGCCTCCAGAGGGTGTCATCACGACACCGCGGGACGACCCCATGGAGACGGAGCCTTCACCTCCTCCACCTCCTCTCGTCCTATCAATGGAGCTGGACCCGCCCATGCTGCAGAAGCCAACGTGTTCTACATCTGGTTATGGGCCTCAGGAGGTGGACGCGTACCCTTCTGGTCGTTTTCAGGCGGGACGATTCCGCCAGAGCGAAGGCTGGATGGTGGGGTACGAGTGGAGGTCTGCCGTCCCCTGCAGCCGCAGCTTCGAGTCCGTCGCAGCATCCACGCTCCTGCCCCCACTGCTGTTTTTGTGTTGCCTTTACGATGATGGTCCGTCGCTTTTTTTTTGGGGGGGGGGGGGGGAGGGAGGGTAGGTAATATTACGCCAATTGCACGCTGATCGACCGCTTTCCAGATCGACAACGCGACAGCAGCGGCCTCTATGCAAAAAGAAGATAAGCGCTGTGCCCGACTGGTTGCGGCCCCAGTTCTACAGCAGCTTGAACAATAGCAACTAGATAGAAGCGTCAAAGCTCATTACTTTCCTTGTACATCCTACGTAGCTCAAACTTGGATTTGTTACACTGAAGAGATTCCTTATTTTGTCTGTCGCTCTTTTCTTTCAACACATCTGTGTAAATACAAAGTTAAGTATTGTAATCATTTACTTTTGTAATAAAATTCTTTAATACGATTTGTCTGAATGTTGTCTAGCGATCTGAGAAAGCAGGTTTCCTAAACACCCCATATTTTGACGACTAGGCAGGATTCACCAATAACAGTCACAAAAACTAGTGGTCACTGTAACAGTCAGGTGTCAGCGCATGAATTACATGCTGATAAAACTGAATGAACATTTAATAGCTGGACAATGACTGTAAGTGTAAAATGTAACCTTGCCATCGGTGGGTGGGCACGTTAAAAGCATAGTTTTGAGAATATTTCGCAGTTACGACCAATGACTGGAAGAACAGTTAGTTGCTTACAGAAAGAACAGGGAAAAGTAATTACTAACAACAGAAAGGTCACCAGACTACAGAATGAGACCAACTAGCTGGCTGCCTTAAAACAGTACAGCTGGCTCCTGAAAGGGGTTAACTAACGTCTGCCGATATTTTTGCTTTATATTATATTTTTTTCGCAAGTTCTGGTAAATATTAGGATTTGTTCATTTCAAATTGTAGTAGAACGTACTTTTACTTTTACTGTGTGAAGGAGTCTTACTACTTTTTGAGCTCGCATCACGTCCACCCATTCTCTTTGACTGTGTCAAGGAAGTATATGTGGCACAAACGAGAAGTCTGATTTCACTGGGGAGTGGCGGTGTGAATGGAATAACAAGATTCCCGATGTGAAGAAACAGCACACCAGTTGTGTTAAAAAACAATTTTTAATGCAACTAGTGTGCTATTTCTACAAATCGGTATTCTTTAAAAAGAGTTCCTGAACATAATGAACAAACATCTATGTGAGAAGACTGGTCCTTGCGGCCGGCAGAGTTGTGTGAGTGGAAATGCTGACGTAGTCGGCGAACAGCGCTACCAACGCAAACTGCAACGTTTAACTTCACCACGCAATCTTGACACTATAAATGCTACGTAGGTGGCGTTTGGAGAAGTGAAAAAACAGACAAGTCGACATGAAGCATTCCGAACAAATCCGATATGTGACGAAACAGACCGTCGGACGCATCACACGCATTTTATTGCGCCACTTACATGCAGGTACCATTGTCAGCAAAGTGGTTATCGCCAAGCACGAACGTGAATCGTTTTCCTTTCAGTTGTTGCTCTTAGGGAGATAAGCAGGCTGCTAGCTTGTTGTCGCACAGAATATCAAATAATAAATCAATACTTAAATATACAGCTCTAAATCCGGCCGTATATTTACACTGTGCAGCCAATATTTTTATTGGCTGTTACGTCGATATATTTCCGTCAATATATAGATACAGGGTTATTACAAATGATTGAAGCGATTTCACATCTCTACAATAACTTTATTATTTGAGATATTTTCACAATGCTTTGCACACACATACAAAAACTCAAAAAGTTTTTTTAGGCATTCACAAATGTTCGATATGTGCCCCTTTAGTAATTCGGCAGACATCAAGCCGATAATCTAGTTCCTCCCACACTCGGCGCAGCATGTCCCCATCGATGAGTTCGAAAGCATCGTTGATGTGAGCTCGCAGTTCTGGCACGTTTCTTGGTAGAAGAAGTTTAAACACCGAATCTTTCACATAACCCCACAGAAAGTAATCGCATGGGGTTAAGTCGGGAGAGCGTGGAGGCCATGACATGAATTGTTGATCATGATCTCCACCAAGACCGATCCATCGGTTTTCCAATCTCCTGTTTAAGAAATGCTTCTGCTTTAACCTTTTCCGTAAGATTTTCCAAACCGTCGGCTGTGGTACGTTTAGCTCCCTGCTTGCTTTATTCGTCGACTTCCGCGGCTACGCGTGAAACTTGCCCGCACGCGTTCAACCGTTTCTTCGCTCACTGCAGGCCGACCCGTTGATTTCCCCTTACAGAGCCGTCCAGAAGCTTTAAACTGCGCATACCATCGCCGAATGGAGTTAGCAGTTGGTGGTTCTTTGTTGAACTTCGTCCTGATGTGTCGTTGCACTGTTATGACTGACTGATGTGAGTGCATTTCAAGCACGACGTACGCTTTCTCGGCTCCTGTCGCCATTTTGTCTCACTGCGCTCTCGAGCGCTCTGGCGGCAGTAACGTGAAGTGCGGCTTCAGCCGAACAAAACTTTATGAGTTTTTCTACGTATCTGTAGTGTGTTGTGACCATATGTCAATGAATGGAGCTACAGTGAATTTATGAAATCGCTTCAATCATTTGTAATAGCCCTGTACATTGATATATCGAGGACCGGTAAATGATATTCCTTTAAATATCGATGTATTCGACTACCGATATTTTTTAAAATATCAACAGTCCTAGTTGCTTCCGCGTCAGTCTTTGCAACGTTGGGCCAGCTTATCAAACTCACCTGACGTGAGTGCAGGAGGCAGCGGTGGTTCTGGCTGGCCACTCAGCCATCTGTACTCACAACGGAAACTCCCCATCGCACTCGCCTTAGATTAAGTGGTAAAATGGCCAAGCGAATAGCCTGTCAGAAACTGAACGCAGATGAAGCAGGAAAACAAGAAGAAGCTGTACTGAACTGTGAAAAAAGAAGCAAAATAGAAACAGTGAAAGGTCCAAGCTGAAGATGTTCAACATTGAGCGAATTGCAAGAACCATGCCGTCGTGGGTATGTGGTCACGCTATTGGACGGCAAAGCGGAGATCCGTGTTCAAATCTCTGTTGTGCCTTTTTTTTCACAAATTTTATGCACTGTCCCTTCCGGTCACTGACGTGTCTGTTCTCCTTCTGTAGTCTTGGCAATTCTCATAATATACAGTGCTTACAGGATAAGAGTCATATGGCAAGAATATATTTGAGACCTGGTAGTCAGGGAAGGCAGGATTCGGTTACGATTGTGGACGGGGCCGTAAGCAGTTACTATTGGTTGCATTTTACAGCTACACACAATTTATTTTAAACCAGTAATTCCAGTCTCAACAATAAATTAAAAATACCACACATTATTAATGAAGGAATAAACAGCTGTGTAAATAATAGTGTTTTCAGTGAGTTACAATTTAGCAAATCACCATTAAATATAGATACAGCAGGTAATGTTTTAAAAGCAAGTCACTGTGATCTGGCCAGAAGGCCTTGCACGCCAGGAACTGCAATAGATTAAGAATTGTTCAAAACTCGCTGTAACTTACAAATTACAGGTGTTGAAATATTAAAGGCAAGTGGGCACGAACACAGTAGAAGGCGTGAAACGCCAGGAATGGCAGTAAATAAGGTTTTAAGACTTACTGCTAAAATACAAATACCAAATTAGAATTTTAAGGAAAATGACCACAATCTCGGCTGAAGGCCTTACACGCCAGGAACGGCAATAACACAAAAAATTTAGAAACCTGCTGTAAAACAGCAAATACAATAGCAAAGGTTAATTAAAAAACAAGCAAGTGGTCACCAAATGGGTGAAATAAGACGATGGTAAACTTTGTAACACAACCCTTAACATCCACTGATCACTACACAGCTAGATTTATTACAGAAGGCGACAAGAACTATGAACTAGACATATATAACCTTTAATGTAGGCGTTACAAGGTATTGTAACAAATAATACAATAATAAAACACAAGGACCAGTACATAAGTTCCTTAAAGGCTACTGAGGCAGATTATACCCGCAGAAGGCATGGGCTGAAGGAGCGTTACACTGAACTACTGGCCATCAGACCTCCTTTTAGAGCACACGTCTTACAAGAACCAAGGGGCCATAGACAGTGCTCCAGCAATCGACCTCTGAGAAGGTCCGGCAACAAACACTTTCGCGAGGGATGAGATAGGCAGCCAAGCGTTGTATTCACTTCACAAGGTGGTAACTCGGACTAGTGGCAGTCAAACGAATGACTAATGATTATCTTGCTGAAGCTACCTGACATCCGGTAAACCAAATGCAACGATGGAAGAATACGCCAAAGCCGGAACCGGCGGTCTGGACTACGTCCCCAGAATACGGTGTTTAGAGCGCCCGGAACGAGAAGGGAACCACTACCACCGGAGTAGAAGAACCACCAACCGGCCTACAATCAAGAAAACTGTCAAAACTACACGTCTTACCGGACAGCAGCGGCAAGACGAGGGAACGTACACTGCCATTACATACACTAACCCCCAGGGCAGGTAAATGGGACGTTAGCGGCCACCAGGCAAGAAAAATTACCGCTGGTTGAACTTAACAAATTGTAACAAGTTGAACGCAGTAAATAGTAATAGGAAGTCAAGGAAAGCTAATGAGATCCGCCTTCCCCAAGCACTCCACTCGCTACTCTTCGCCTTGGCAACACTTCGAGCAGCAACACGAACCCAAGTCACTGGAGAATCGCGAGATATCACAATTTTGGAAGTTTCTCTTCTTGCATTGAAATGCACTCATTTTAAAGCTTGCTGGTTCCGGTTTACGACGAGGTCGTGCACCCTCATGACCACAGGCCTTCCATCCGCCAGTCCATGCGTGCCGCCAGCGGTCCCGGCGTGTTCTGGCACTGTGCGGACCTGGCTCCTCATGAGTCCCCAACCGAACTGGCCCACTCACACCGCCCGGAGAAACGACGACGTCGCCCCAATGATAGGGCAACTGTTGCTACATACCGATAACCGGCGCTGCTGCCACTAGCGGACAGGCAACGCTTGAGAAACCGAATGGCGCCAGTCAACACCAGAAGAAGACAAAAAACCGCAACCATGCCAACTAAACGATACCGTCTGGCCTCCAACAGAGAGCGGAAACCGACGAACAGCACCAACGCGAGCCGCAGCACGGCTCAATATTACCGTTGCAAGTAAATGTCATGAACAGTGAGAGCAGGCGAAATGTCTCATAGACCTCTCACAGAAACGAAAACAACAAATAAACTGGTGCGAAGTATATTACAGAGAAGGAGTTCAAGAGTCAAAACTTCCAAAACGGAGCGCAAGAGGCATGACATGTGGCACTTGTGTAGAACAAATGCGAGGTACGTACATCTGGAGGTCCCTTCGCTACACGCCATTGTTGCTAACGAATGTTACACCACGATACAGACACAGACCTGAATACAGCGAACAGACGCGTTAATGATCGGACGGACAGTTCATAATGTTGTGGAAAAAAAGTGGTGCATGAGGGAGATTGGAACCCAGATCTCTGCCTCCGCAGTCCAACAATGTGACCACATGACCAAGGCGCCACGGTTTTTGTACGCCGCTCGATATTGTACATATTGATCTTGGGCTGTTCACTATTTCTATGCCCGCATCTCGTGGTCGTGCGGTAGCGTTCTCGCTTCGCACGCCCGGGTTCCCGGGTTCGATTCCCGGCGGGGTCAGGGATTTTCTCTGCCTCGTGATGGCTGGGTGTTCTGTGCTGTCCTTAGGTTAGTTAGGTTTAAGTAGTTCTAAGTTCTAGGGGACTGATGACTATATAGATGTTAAGTTCCATAGTGCTCAGAGCCATTTTTGCACTATTTCTATTTTGCTTCTTTTTCCCAAAGTTCAGTACAGCTTCTTCCTGTTTTCATGCTTGATCTGAATTCAGTTTTTTATGGGCTATCCACTGTGCCATCTTATCACTAAACCTAAGAGGGTTCAAAAATGGCTCTGAGCACTATGGGACTCAACTGCTGTGGTCATAAGTCCCCTAGAACTTAGAACTACTTAAACCTAACTAACCTAAGGACAGCACACAACACCCAGCCATCACGAGGCAGAGAAAATCCCTGACCCCGCCGGGAATCGAACCCGGGAACCCGGGCGTGGGAAGCGAGATCGCTACCGCACGACCACGAGATGCGGGCAAACCTAAGAGGGGGCGATAGGAAATTTCGCTTGTCAGTAGTCAAGTGAAGACATCATTCTGTATGACAGCAAAGCTCGACTGATCAGTCGCCCGATTACAAGTCCTTTCTCCATGACCTCCCGGTGCAAGAATTCACTCCTCCATGTCCTATGCAAATGTACTCTATCTTAATCCTCCGAGAATTGGCTGTTTCTGTCAAAGCAGGAATGTAACCAGACACCGGAAGCAGATATTGCGTGTTCTGTCAAGTAACATTTTGGTAATATAGTTAAATAAACTTCTACTCCTCCAGATTTAGGTATTATTAACCAACAGCGTTGTTGCGTGAGGAAGAATCCAGGAGGCTTCTGCTACTCTACAATACGATTCTGAAGCTGACAAATAAGGGAGCTCCCTCGTAGGCACGCATGCAGAAGCGCGACCCCTATGGAAAATAATGCAATGAACCAATCGAAACGCATGTTTCAGAAATTTAAACAGAATGTTATTCCGTAGCTTGGCCGCTGAAGCAACGAAACTTCTCACACTGCCCTGTAAAGAGCGAAGCCTGACTAGCTTTTGTATCTTTCTAACGGGATTCTTCGAACAACGCTGTATTTTTCTCTGGCAGATACAGTAGCTGTTCCCAAGAGGCACCTTGAGTGCGTAGGATGGAGGGACACGAGTTCTGTGTCGGCTACCTGAGGCTGAAACTCAGCTCTGAACTAACGAGTTTACGTCCCTCTTAAGAAAACTCTTATCTTTTGACAGCCAGCTCGTAGACTCCCAATTATGAAGTCCCGTAAGTATTAAAAGAGGAGTGAAATGAAGGCAATAAACAGGACAGTCACTGTGGGTACTGTATATGGTCTGCAATTAGGAAGCAGCGCAAAAGAATGACTACATTGATCGTGGAGCTGAGCATATAATATTCTAAAATACGTGCTGCGTGACAGTTTAAGACAGAACCTGTCACGTAACGTGATCCATATTACGGATCCAAGGCATTTTACGGCAGTTACCCTGTGCAGTGATTTGTCACCAGTAGCATAATCGAACAATCCTATTTATGCGTAATAGGTTACACATGTTTACGTTCAGTAAAATTACCGCCCCCTGCACCAGCTGTCGATCCCTTACGGGTCTTCCCGCATTTCGCTACAATATTCTTGCGCTGCAACCTGTCTAAAAACAACTGTATCGTCCACGAATAGCTTACAACGTTATCCTCTAGGTAATTAGTACGTATTTTAAAGGGAAACGATCCTTTCAAGCGCTCTCTGGGTGCTCTTTCAGTCGCTTTTGCATCTGTCGATTTTGACTCCTTAAGAGTGACATGTTGGGTTCTGTCTGCAAGGAAGCCGTGAATTCAATCACAAAATCTCGTCCCATACCTACTATGGTCGTAGTTTGTTCGCCAAACCACGCTGCGAAACTGTACCGAATGTCTGTATCGAATGATTTGCGGAAGTCAGTGAACGAGCATCAACATGGACGCTCTGGATGTCATGGACGAACAGGTCGAGCTGAATTTCGCAAGATCTCTGGTTTGAAGAATTCGTATTTTTCTTTACAGAGGGGATTTTATACCTGACAACTGTGTCAATGGAATTCATGAAAGCTAAAGACTAACAGACACGGCATAGCAACCTGCAAGATTTCATCGGTATCACTTCTGAGCGGCCATTAATTCAGAGAACAATATTTTGATCAGGCGTCGACACGGCTCATGATAGAAGAGAACACACCTCTGTAGCCCAAACTAATGAGAACACTGCTGCGGTGCAGCTCGACTCCAAGGAGTCAGTTAGGCTGAAGGCACAGTGTTAAGTCACTGGATTCGCATTGGACAGGGCACCCACTGAAATTCCCGTCCGACCATCCAGATATAAGGTTACTGTGGTTCTCTAAATCGCTAAAGGCAAATAAAGAGATGAGTTCTTTGGAAAGATCACATCTGATTTCCTTCTCAAACCCGATTTTGTGCTCCTTCTTTAATGACGTATACCATTCGTTCAATATGTTTCTTATTTTATCTAAATATTTATAAAAGTGATCGTATATATAGGCAGAACCTAAATCACTGGGTCGCTTTCAACCAAACTTGATATATACGTACTATCTGTAATAACCGCTCTAAGGGCAACAAACACCTACCACCCATGGAAGTGTGGTGGGGATGAAAAGGGATAGAAAAACATGTCTCAGAAACGTCTGGAGGAATCTCAACCAAATTTCCTATGTACATTACTCGTTACTTGTATAAAAATACTGAGGTTGTAATGTATCCCTATCTACAATATGCCAGTGCCATGTAAAAATATTCGATAACGACTGAAATTAATAGTGTAGCCGTAGTTTTCCCCATACACGGTGCAAATGTTTCTGGTTGCCTCTGCTGCTGCCACCCCTCTATTGAACTCAAACGGAAGATTATGTCCGAAATGTTCCGATTTTTCCGCTTGTCACTTTATTTTCTAGCGTCCACAGCTCCACTCACTACCTTCAAATGACGCAACGACAATGTGTGAACTGAAATAGCAATACCGAACTACAAATAAAAATGGCAATCGATAAAGAAACTCATAGCAAGAAGAATACCAACAAGCAAAATAAAAACACTATGAACTTATGCAAGAACCTAATATATTGTGAATAGTAGTGGTACTGAGCACTCCATTACGAGACTGCCAAAGATACCTTTTTGTCGAAAGATTTCCCGCGGTTGAGAGAGACAAGCTGTTTGCTGGAAGCTCTCCAAAATCAAAACACAGTGCTGGCCCGACATTCCGCACGCTGTTATTTTGTTCATCAGGTGACAGTGTGGATCTGCGTCAAACGCCTAGCAGAAGTCAGGGAATGTGGCAGCCACCTGGGGCTCCAGTGTGTACTGCCTTCTGGGTCTCGTAGACGATCGCAGCAAGCTGGGTTTCACATGATGACATAGTGTGCAATACGTGGTGATTCCTGCAGATGACATATTCTCTCTCCAAAATGGTCGCAATACGAGAGTATAAAACGTGTTCCAGAATTCTACAACAGAATGACGCAAGCGATAGAAGCCTGTATCTGTGCCCATCTGTTGGACGCCGCTTCTTGCGAACGGGATCGGCCTGCGTTGTTGTTTCGTAGACAGCTGCTGCGCTAAGGGCCCTGTACGCCGTTTGAGCAGACAGTGTTTGTAACGGCCGCCTCCACATCTGGGGCCCTTTTCCCTATCGTTCACACCGATCGGTGTAGTAGGTTTGTCTCGATAGTGACGTCATTTTCAGTTCTTTATCGAAATATCCTATTCAGTAAGCTTCTGAGACTTGTTACCGAACGGTCCTCTCACCGATTTTACGACAATTGTACCGAGAGGGTTTGGATTTCGGTGTGGCCCTGTCGATCGGTGAGCTGTGGTTTATGTACACCTATAATTTGTTATTTTAAACATTGAAAGGTGGCTACACTGAGTCACAGCGCCAGAGATTGCGCCAAAGAGTATTATTCAGCCGCCTCCACTGGCCGTGCTTGTCGAGAAGTCGTCGTGGAGAGTGCTTATTGAGAAGTGGGCAGTAGGAGTTCTGATGTAGCCGTGACGAGTTGTGAGCACGTTGTATGCAGTTGTTCTGATGGGCTAGACAGCCGATGCTGTTCGATTGCGGATGTTGTAATGATCAGAGTGTATTTTTCGTCAATATGTATGATTTGGGTACTCTACGGCGTCGTAAAATTAAATCAATTTTCATTTCACTTTTTCACCCTCTATCTAACGCTTCAGAGAGATGGATGAAGGAAATCAATTAGCCGTGTCGTCTTTATTGTCATCAGAATCATAGAACGTGGGATCAGTATCTTCATATTTTTCAAAACATTCTGAATGAACTCCCTAATGAATCAACTTCTTTACCGCCTGTACTGATAGTAAAAAATAGAGCACCGACAAATCGCATTTCTGAAATAGTTCCTGTTCCGCCTACACGGAAACTGCGGCATTCTGAAGTTGTCAACCTGGCTCTACAAAATATTGCATCTGCGGCTGCTAGAAGAGAGAAATCAGCTAAACGTCCTGGTCGTTTAAAAACTTTGTCAGTTGGTCAAAAGGTGTTAATTAAGTCTCACCGTTTGTCTCACAAAGGAAAAGGCTTGTGTCGCAAATTTTTTCTGCTTTATAACGGTCCATATAGAGTTCGCAAAATTATTCATGATAACACTGTTGAAGTAGAAACTCTTAAATCTCGACGCTCTAAGGGAATACATCATATATCGAACGTTAAAATTTTTGTGGAATGACATACTTTCAAGAAACCAACAGTTATACGTAAACATGCAGAGAATACAAGGATACCGCGCTGTGTTTTGGCGGCGGCACATACTCAAAGCAACAGTCAAGTCTGCGCGCCGCACAAGGCAGTCGTTGACCGCAAACAATTACTTCCTACGTCACGCGCCTATAGCTGAACGAGCGCTCAGTGTGAATGCGCTGACGGCCGTAAACAAATACACAGTGTAATTTCTCCGAATAAATTCAGTATAAAGCTACAGTGACTTGATAAATTATGTTATTAACGTTCAGTATTTTTCAGGATACAGTTGAATAAAATATTTAAGAACTTCAGGTAAATTCTGTGTGTGTCCGACGTTAAGAGGACATGCTATCGAGAAAATTTCAGGAAGAATGCAATTTCGAAGAAGAAAGTAATAAACTAAAAAGGTAACTATTAATTGAGTTTATTTTTCAGGTAACATATTTCCACTTGGTACGTACTTTAGACGTAATTTGCTGCTCGCGATTACGTGATTCATACTTCGTGTTAACTGATATTGACAATGATTGATTAATGAACAGGGTTGTTACTTGTGTATATTATGCCTCGCTTGGCTGCACTGCTTTTTCACTGATTTCATATTTTTTTTTATTATGTGCCTGCTGTGCTTATTTATTTAAATTATAATTGTCACCTGATTAGTTGTGCTGATATGGTTATGTATGTAAGTTATACTTTGTGATTTATCTGCTTGCGCCTTCATGTTTACTTATTAAGATTTCATATGAACATTTATTTACTTATGCTGAAATGATGCTAATGACCTGTTTGTTATGTAAGATACATATTTGCTGCTTTTCGTTGGATTGATTTATACATTTCTGTTTGTTGTCATAACTACTCTTTAATTTGGTATATAGAAATGCTGATATACGGTGTAAGAACATGGCGTTTAGGTCACACTATGGTATTAATTATAAATTGTTCGCTTGGCAGAGCCTCGTTGTAGGGATTGTGCTGCATCCTTTTGTTGACATTGTGTTCTCCACTGGTATATTTACTCGCTATTGCATGTTTTGCTTACGCTCAGTGCCTTATATTTTTAAGATAAGAAAATGAACTGCTATAATTCGACGAACGACATTAGTACAAGAAACTTCATAGAATTCACATGAGCTGGAGGTTTTGTGGAAGCTGTATAAATTTATGCTAATAGAAAGGAAGCTAACGACATGAAATACCAACACTAGATTTAGACCATTGACAGCTATTACACTGCATTCTTCGTGAGCAATTGAAATAGTAAGTGACACTTGACACAAGAAATACTCCACATGTTTGCTTCTGTTTTGCCATGATTCTTGAAGTGGTGTACACACTGTGAAATATTACGGTTTATTCACTCAGAGTCTTATGTGATCTTTCATACTACATACTCGTACTTATTTACTGAAAGTTATTCGAACAAAAGGCTGTTAGAGGTCATGTATGAATTTCTTTTATTTTATGATGGACAAGGTAACCAAAATGTATTTTATAATTCATAATGAGTAGAAGATTTGGCTCAGGTGGACTACACAGAGATTGTGTGTGGACATTGTGTCTTCGGATTGTATGGGATGATGAATTGAAGTTTGCACTAGGATTTTATCTGTACTTGTTCGAGGAGACTGACTAGAGGAAAGAGTTGTTATGGAAGTGAAATGATATTGGTGATAAGGTTTATATGTATCGACGTATTGAAGAGGTATTATTGAGGTATTGAGATTGTGTAAAGTTGATGATTTCTGGAGTTTTGGTGGACAAGAAGTAAGGTAAATGATATTGATGATAAGGTTTATATGTATCGACGTAAGAGGTGTTATTGAAGTATTAAGATTATGTGATGCTGATGATTATTGGAGTTTTGGTGGATAAGAGGTAAAGTAAGTGAGGAGCATTTTTTTGTTTGTTTGTTTGTTGGTCTATATGGAACAAGGAGGATGAAGATAGCAGACTAGAACACTCAAGTGGAAGGAAGATTGTCTACACACACACTTTGTTAAATCACTAAGCAGTATATACTTTTTTTTGGAGAGAGAAGCATTTGCATATCTTGGTACACTGACAATTGTTCAGCAACCGTACATTTTGATTTGGCTTGGCAAACATTGGTCTTGACATGATGACTACGACGTTGACTAACTATTATTGACTGTTATACATTGCTGCCACTACTACTTGATACACAAGTTGAACATAAAATTTTGGACAGAATTGCATTTACACAGTTAACACTATTCAATTACGCAGTAGTACTTAATGTGGATGAAAGATGAGTGAGTGTGTTTTGTGTGTTTTCCTTTCCTAATCCCAAATAATTGGTACCGACGTATCTCCTAAATATTATTTTACCTGTTTGTTGTGGCTTGCACTGACACTGACTGATATTTGTGTATTTGTAATATTTAATATGACAATTATCTGATATCATTTGTGTATTTATTATTATTTTTGTTTAGTGTAAGAGCATTGATGATAATTTTGTAAAAGCAATTGTGTGTGCATTCCGACTGTTGTTTGTGCTTGCACCTGTTCAACATTGATGGGTGCCACTTACAAAGTTTAATTTATGCTAATGAACTCTGATGAACTGTCTAATTAGTGATAGTGAATATTATGGACTGTTACCTGCACTTGTTCAACATGATGGGTGCCACTTGGAAATGTTTAATTTGTGCTAATGAACTCTGATGAACTGTCTGATTGGTGATAGTGAATATTATGGACTGTTACCTGCACCTGTCAACGTTACTGGGTGCCACTGATGGCACTGCTTCTACTGAAATGATGTCACTTGTTGCTGTCTGCACCTGTTCAACATTGCTGGGTGCCACTGATGGAACTGCTTCTACTGAGATAATGTCACTTATTGCTGACTGCACCTGTTCAACATTACTGGGTGCCACTAATGGACTGCTTCTACTGAGATAATGTCAATTGTTGGTGTCTGCACCTGCTCGCCATTTTGGGTGCCACTGTTGAAGCTGTTTAAATACTGTTGATGAAATGTTATGAGACTGCTATTTGCAGCTGTTGACCATTGCTGGGTGCTACTGTTGGAACTGTCAACTACTCTGAGGAGCTCTACTTGTTTATTGAACTATTGAAAGAATTTTATGTGAATATTTGTATAAACTGATTTTTTGTGTGTTTACTGTTTATGAGATGTTATGAGACTCGTACCTGCACCTATTCGTCTTTGCTGACGATATTGATTGAATTGTTTAACCACATGATACTTGTGTAAACTATTATGTAAAATCATATGTATGCAAGCATTTGTATTCCTTACTGTATTTTATATATTAGGTTATTGAAAGGTCAGTGCAAAGCCAAAATTTATTTAGTTATGTGATATTTGCTTATTAATATTACTTTTTAATTTTTGTCTGTATTTTTTGGACGAATTTGGTGGTATTTTCACCACCAATGCTGGCAAAAACACCATCAAATTCTAGCCCGTGGAGGAGGGGCGTATGAAAGGTGGCTACACGGAGTCACAGCGCCAGAGATTGCGCCAAAGAGTATTATTCAGCCGCCTCCACTGGCAGTGCTTATCGAGAAGTCGTCGTGGAGAGTGCTTATTGAGAAGTGGGCAGTAGGAGTTCTGATGTAGCCGTGACGAGTTGTGAGCACGTTGTATGCAGTTGTTCTGATGGGCTAGACAGCCGATGCTGTTCGATTGCGGATGTTGTAATGGTCAGAGTGTATTTTTCGTCAATATATATGAAGGTAAAGAAAATCTTTTATTTTTTATTTCAAATATGCTAAATAACAATGCCTCTTGGTCACAGGTTCAGTCAACAAAGCATCTGGCTTGTGTTCATGTATTAGACTGTAATTCGGGTTTCTATGTGCAATTGTAGTATTTCAGTTTTATTTGATTAATTCAGTGTAAATGGTATTTAAAATACCTTGTCTTATTGAGGAAGAACCGTGCCAGATGTGTACGTTGAATCACACTTCCACACACAGAACAGTTACATTTGTGTTTTGTTGTTTCGTAGGTTTTATAGTTGCTGGGGACTTAATTAATTAATTGTGTTAACGGAAGTTTTCTTTCATTTCTTGTTGTTATTCTATGCAGTCAGATTGCGTACTAATACCAGTCAGGGCCAACCGGTTACGAGACTGCGTAAACGGACAGACAGTGACGAAAAATTAAAATTATTTGCATTATATATAATTAAGCCCCCATGCACTTTTTTTTTACCTTCATATATATTGACGAAAAATACACTCTGATCATTACAACATCCGCAATCGAACAGCATCGGCTGTCTAGCCCATCAGAACAACTGCATACAACGTGCTCACAACTCGTCACGGCTACATCAGAACTCCTACTGCCCACTTCTCAATAAGCACTCTCCACTACGACTTCTCGACAAGCACTGCCAGTGGAGACGGCTGAATAATACTCTTTGGCGCAATCTCTGGCGCTGTGACTCAGTGTAGCCACCTTTCAACATATTTAGCGGTTTTAGCTTGGGATTTAGTGATTGTGTTACTAACAAATCACCAGACGACGCATCGGGTTAGAAAGTGAGTTGATATTTTCCTTTGTTAGAAATATGGTTAGTTTAGGTTGTTACTGTGAATGATTACATAAAAAAAAGTTTTCGGTCAATATTCTCTCAAAATACGTGTTATTTTTATGCAAAAAAGAGTTTAAAGATCATTAAATATCAAGACATCGGCTGTGCTTACATATATTACATGCGCGTGAACTGACGTTACTAGTGACTTTGTTTACTTTTTCCCACAAATGGTTTAGTTAGTAATTATCGAAACGTGTTTACAACTTTCAAGTAACAATGGAAAGCAATCAAGTGAAGCCTGATATTGGAAACCTTCCAAACTATCATGCATTTATGACTTACGCAACGCCGTTTGGCAACGTAGGCAGCCTACATTCCTCCCTACTCTAGTATAAGAATTGAGCATTACTTTCACGTTGTTTGGAGTGGCGAAGTGGAATGCCGCGCGGGATTAGCCGAGCGGTCTAAGGCGCTGCAGTCATGGACTGTGCGGCTCGTTCCGGCGGAGGTTCGAGTCCTCCCTCGGGCATGGGTGTGTGTGTTTGTCCTTAGGATGATTTAGGTTAAGTAGTGTGTAAGCTTAGCCGGCACGGTAGCTCAGCGTATTCGGTCAGAAGGCTGCGCGCTCTCTGTAATAAAAAAACTGAGTCAAGGAACCAACGATCAATTTGAACAGATGCCTTGTGACGTCCGCCCCCACCAAGCACAACGAACTATATCGAACAAAATGAGTAAAATAAAAGAAGTGGTTAGCGCGCGGGAATGCGAAATGATAGGACACAGGCTCGTGCACGGGTGGGAGTAAAATTTTTCTTTTCTCTTCATATATGCAACACGTTCTGAGACATTGTTATTCGTGTAAGTTAAGATTTTTCTGCGATATTCGTTATTACTTATATGTAAGGGCGCACCTCCTCAGTAACGATTTCGTGATTTCTGTGTGTTTAAAAAACGAAATATGAAATTGCTGGAGGTGAAATTGCTGTGAGTGAAACAACCGACAGTGACCTTTACATTTTTTTTAGTCAGAAATAATTCACCACTTTTTCCGAATACGTAGTGATTTCCGAGTATGCGGTTAGACAGGAATCTAAGAGCACAACTTTAAATTACTGGGAATGTAACTAGCAGCAGTCATCTTCACAATCTTGCTTGTCACAAGTATTTACTGCGATCGAATCCTCAACAACAGTAGACCGAGATGAAAGATCTCCGCCGTAATATTTTTAGACTGTAGCACCATATACGAAACATTTTCATTCATGAGATGCATGTTATAAACTACGACGAACTGCACGAGTTCTCGAAAATGCGTTTTTTCAATTTTGTGTTTAAGACCCAAATCGTTGATGTATCATATAGGGAAGTGGGCTACCTAATCATTTGGATCTCTAGGAGCGAGTTATAACCACATTCTGTCTATCTTATTCTTTGAAACTCTTAGAATAAATATTTTTGGGTGTTTTTATAGATGTATTAGTACAATGCGGTACTACGCACTATTCCTAATTAATTTTCCGAAACGTAAAATCCAAAACACGATGTCAGTGTGAATGAAAATAAGATAACATAAAGAGGCATTTACGACAATCTGCAGAATTCAGTAAAATACACTATCGTTATTATGCATGCATGGAAACATGCCGTCAGGGAAACTGTAAAAATTTCTATGCATTTCAGGTGAGAATCATGGAAATGGATAGACTGCGCCTGATACTGTTAAGGAGGAGGCAAGAGCGATGAAGGCGGGCACTTCAGCTCGATGGAATTCGGCGTCATGCGTTGTGGCAACGTAAACGCAATTTTCGGTACTTGAAGGGATAGCGCGCCTGTGTCGTCTGTTAGCCGCTTTGTGTTCGTGGCGCTGTGCGCGCTTCAGTGCGCATGCGCGGATATGCGGCCGCTTGCTTTTGATTGGCTTGCGCAACGCGAACCGACAACAGCGCTTCGATTCCCTGGACCCGAACGGGATCGCTTCCGAAATGCGTACTGAATAACGCAGGGCCTCTAATTCGAGTACTAGACCGTTCTGTGCGCTTGAGTACCGAAACGATCGGCACAGTGGCGGAAAGATACAGAATAGGCACCCTGGTCTGTAGTACTCAGTTTGTGTTTACACATTCCGACTACCGTGCAGCTTCCGCACAGTCCTGAACCGGTAGTTCGAGAGTGCAGAGTATTTCCTGGCCTTGGCCAAACTAAGTAAATTTGCTTATGAGACAATTATTCTGTATAGTGCGATTACATTTCAAAGTTGTAGAAAGAAAAGGATCAGTATGCACAAGATGGACAAAACCATGGCTTCTAAAATGAGTAACGCTTTCGCATGCTAATCTTTAAAAGGAGCTAAAATGTAAAAAAAAAAAAAAAAAAAAAAAAAAAAAAAAAAAAAGTTTTAACTACCTAAGAATGAGCGAAGAGACATTCTTCGTGTTGCTAGAATAATGTACGCTGAATATAAGGACAAATGATACTGTAGTGAGCATATCGATAAGTGATTGTGAAAGACTTACAGTAACACTGAGGTACATTGCAACTGACAGAAGATACGCTGATCTGAAATCTTCTGCTGTGATATCACCTTCATTGTCGAGCCACGTCATTCCGGATATATGTCGTTCCATGTGCGTACCACTAAATTACTTCCTCTGGTCACCACATCTGGTCTTCAACAATTCAATGCCACCAGATTTGGCGCAGGCCGAACACAGAAAGTAGCACAGACAACGTTTTCAAATGGTTCAAATGGCTCTGAGCACTATGGGACTCAACTGCTGTGGTCATCAGTCCCCTAGAACTTAGAACTACTTAAACCTAACTAACCTAAGGACATCACACACATCCATGCCCGAGGCAGGATTCGAACCTGCGACCGTAGCAGTCGCACGGTTCCGGACTGCGCGCCTAGAACCGCGAGACCACCGCGGCCGGCCGACAACGTTTTCAGTTCGCGATTTATTCACGTGCAACGATTTGTCTGTGCAAACACTATCTGTACGGACAAGTAGGTGCAAATATCTGAGCGTGTAAAAACCCATTAGAGACAGAGCGTTCCTATTGCGAAAGCGAATGGGGCAGCTCGTAGTGTCGCGGCCTCAGACAGTGTTCTGGCCACTGGCTTGACAGTCAACAGCGTGGGCCAGACGCACGACGTAAGAGCAATCGACTGAGGCCAGATCGGAGTACTCGGTGCGACGCCTTTGCTACTTTCTGTGAGGTGGTACATGTACTAAGAGTCACAACTGCCGTGGTCGACAGTACATTGATAGCAGTTGGACGGACCGCAGTGAACCAAACGTTCTGTAAACCAAAAGATTAAGATAGAACCCGAAACGTGGAAGAGCTAGCCTAAGCATACTGCTGTACCAGAGTAGACTGATCTTTGAACACTTACAGTCTGTGACCACTTAGTGACTTGCAACAAACTTTACATATACGAGGGTAATCCCAAAATTAAGGTCTCCTATTTTTTTATAAGTACATAGACCTGTTTATTTTTACAATGCTTTACATCAGTTTACAACTTGAACATTTAGCTACTTTTCGACACAATCACCACTTCTGTCGATGCATTTTTGTAGACGCTGTGGCAGTTTTTGTATGCCCACGTAACACCAGCTCGCCGCCATGCCGTTCAGAAAGTTATGAATCTCTTCTTTCACCTCGTCGTCGGAGCTGAATCGCTTTCCGGCCAAATGTTCTTTTAATCTAGGGAACAGGTGATAGTCACTGGGCGCCAAGTCAGGACTATAGGGTCGGTGGGTGATTATGTTCCACTGAAACCGTTGCAGGAGAGCAACGGTTTGCCGAGCGATGTGTGGGCGACGGTTGTCATGCAGAATCTGTACGTCCTTGCTCAACATTCCTCTTCTCCGGTTCTGAATTGCCCGTTTGAGTTTTTTCAGAGTGTCACAGTAGCTATCAGCGTTAATTGTGGTCCCAGTGGGCATAAAGTCGCCAATAATACCCCTTTCCGATCCCAAAAAATGGTTGTAATGACTTTACCGGCAGACTGTGTTTGTTTGAATTTCCACGGCTTTGGCGAAGAAGGGTGCTGCCACTGGCGTGATTGTTGATTGGTCACAGGTATAAAGTGGTATGCCCAGGTTTCATCACCCGTGACAATTGAGTCCAGAAAGTTGTCCTGTTCGGCTGCAAGGCGGTGAAGAAATGCGCGGGAAGCATCAACTCGTTGCCGCATGTGGCCCTCAGTCAGCATGCGTGGCACCCATCTTGCGCACACCTTCCGGTAGTTCAATGTTTCCGTTAAAATTCTGTTAGCTGTGCTTCGGGAAACCTCAGGAACCGACGTGCAGAGATCATCCAGGTTCATCCGCCGATCTTCACACATGCTTAGCTCAACCTTCAACACTGTCTCTGCAGAAATTGACGGTCTACCGCTCCTCTGTTGGTCGTGAATTTCGGTCCGACCAGCTGCAAACTCTCTACACCACTTACGAACATTTTTGACACCCATGAACGACTCACCATACACTTCCGTCAACTGGCGATGGATTTCAATCGGCGCAGTGCCCTTTGCGTTCAAAAACCAAATAACTGCGCGGAATTCGCACTTGGCGTTAACATTCAACGGGAGCTCCCTTCTCAACGGCTTCCAAGCCGGCGTTAACATTCAACGGGAGCTCCCTTCTCAACGGCTTCCAAGCCGGCGTTAACATTCAACGGGAGCTCCCTTCTCAACGGCTTCCAAGCCGGCGTTAACATTCAACGGGAGCTCCCTTCTCAACGGCTTCCAAGCCGGCGTTAACATTCAACGGGAGCTCCCTTCTCAACGGCTTCCAAGCCAAGACTGAGCGCCTCAGCGCGGCGTGCCCATGTTTACCCACAGCGCGGGAAACACTCTTCATAACAGTGTGACCAACTGCCACACAAACAGAGTTCTGTACTTATAAAAAAAAATAGAAGACCTTACTTTTGGGATTACCCTCGTAATTTCAAAATTTACGAACTTTTTCTCGATCACACTCCCACAAAAAGATGAAAGGAAAAAAGTTTAACGCTTACTATACTTTCTCTGTTCATGCAGTTACTTCTTTACCAATAATACTATTCCAAACACACCTTGCAGACATTGTTAACCTGTACCACTCAACGTACCTGCAGAAATACGGGGTGAATCACCTAAAACTTGCACCGTAAATGCTGCGGAAACGGAAAGCGTTATCGATGTGCCGTTTTCACAGAATGGACTGGTAGTCCGGGGCTCGTATTGTCAGCCAATCAACAATTGTAGTAACAGTTAGAAAGTGTACGTTTTGTGCAAACATACACTTTTTTAAACGGAACAATGCCTCTTGACATTAAAAAACTAATAGTGGGATAATTTAAAATGTCATTGATGTGATACTAGTGCGAGTCGTTTACGGGATATCGTGTTCTGAAAAGTTCACCCGCCGACACTCGTACAGTACCTTCGGTAGCACACAATGAAGAACGACGCAAGTGCATACACTAGTTATGTGAATTCTGACTAACAACGAGAAAACTGGTCATCGTAGGTTGTGTTCAAAATGTTCATTGTCAGCGGCAATACACGCTACCAGTCTCGTATGGAACGACTGCTGCACACGTGCTAGCCTTTCAGCGGAGATGTGTAAGCAGACTGCAGTAATACGTCGTTGCATATCAGCGAGTCTAGTCGGTACGTTCTTGAAGACAGCGTCCTTCAGTTTTCCCCACAGAAAAAAGTCTACAGACGTCAGAACCGGGGAACGGGCCGACCAAGATACGGGTCCCCTGTGTCCAGTCCAACGAACTTGGAACAATTCATGAAGACATGCTGCAGTACTTCGTTCACTATGGGATGCACGGCTGCCATGTAGGTGGTGGTGGTGGTGGTTAGTGTTTAACGTCCCGTCGACAACGAGGTCATTAGAGACGAAGCGCAAGCTCGGGTTCGGGAAGGATTGGGAAGGAAATCGGCCGTGCCTTGTCTTGTGACAGCCAGAGCGAGAGCACCAGCAGCAGCGAGTACTGTTTGTATAAAGCGTTTATTTTGCATTTTGTTTACGACCTTCCACTAAGGAAGGGATTCTATTTGTGTTTATCTGCTCTGCATAGTAACTAACAGTTCTTGATAAAACTTTACGTAGTTTTCGTGTTAGATTTCTTAGTGTTTTCTTGATCGTTTAGAACAGAAAGCGCCCTAAAACCGTCTTTTGTTTGTTTCGCGGCCGTTAGCCACTAGTCACTTGAATCAGCAGTTGTCTTGTGACAGCCAGAGCGAGAGCACCAGCAGCAGCGAGTACTGTTTGTATAAAGCGTTTATTTTGCATTTTGTTTACGACCTTCCACTAAGGAAGGGATTCTATTTGTGTTTATCTGCTCTGCATAGTAACTAACAGTTCTTGATAAAACTTTACGTAGTTTTCGTGTTAGATTTCTTAGTGTTTTCTTGATCGTTTAGAACAGAAAGCGCCCTAAAACCGTCTTTTGTTTGTTTCGCGGCCGTTAGCCACTAGTCACTTGAATCAGCAGTTGTCTTGTGACAGCCAGAGCGAGAGCACCAGCAGCAGCGAGTACTGTTTGTATAAAGCGTTTTTGTACTTATTTGCTGCGCTTAGCTTTTAAATAGTTTTTCTGGGAAAACCTAGCGTAGTTTTCGCGTCTCGTATTTCAGTGAGTGTTTCTTGATTATCAGAGTAGCTCATCAGAAGATTATCTTGGGAATTTGTCACCGTATAGAGTAGGGTAAACATAGTCATGTGTAGGGACTGTGGTTGTTGTGAGCGGACGCAAGGAGAATTGGCCACTCTTCGGGGGCAGGTGGAGGCTTTGTCTGTTAGGCTCATCGAGCTCGAGGCGCAGGCGTCGGCTCGTAGTGGCGTTGGGGCAACTGTGGTGAGACCTATGCCTACTTCGGTGGCCTTGGAATCACATGGAACCCCTGATGTCGCTGCGTCTTCCGGCAGTGAGCATCTTACCGGTCAGCCATCACTCCAGGGTGAATGGCGGACAGTGGTGGGCTCGCGCGTGCCTGGCCGAAAGGCGAAGGTGGGATCTGGCCGCGTGGCAGCTGCCTTACCCCTTTCCAACAGGTACGGGGTGCTTCCTAGTGGTGATGACATCGTTTCCGAGCCACCACAGGATGCCTCGCCTGTTGGGCCAGTGGCCGATTCTCCGGCAAGGTCCCGACAGTCACAGAGGGCGGGCCTATTAGTTATAGGGAGCTCCAACGTTAGGCGGGTTATGGAGCCCCTCAGGAAAATAGCGGGTAGGTCGGGGAAGAATGCCAGTGTGCACTCGGTGTGCTTGCCGGGGGGTCTCGTCCGTAATGTGGAGGAGGCCCTTCCGGCAGCTATTGAACGCACTGGGTGTGACCGGCTGCAGATAGTAGCGCATGTCGGAACGAATGACGCCTGCCGCTTGGGTTCTGAGGCCATCCTTGGTTCCTTCCGGCGGCTGGCTGATTTGGTGAAGACAACCAGCATCGCACGCGGAGTGCAAGCTGAGCTTAATATCTGCAGCATAGTGCCCAGAGTCGATCGCGGTCCTCTGGTTTGAAGCCGTGTGGAGGGTCTAAACCAGAGGCTCAGACGACTCTGCGACTATAATGGTTGCAAATTCATCGACCTCCGTTATTGGGTGGAGAACTGTAGGGCCCCCCTAGACAGGTCAGGCGTGCACTACACACCGGAAGCAGCTACTAGGGTAGCAGAGTACGTGTGGCGTGCACACGGGGGTTTTTTAGGTTAGAGGGACCCCCCCCCCCCCCCCCTTGGGCGAAACGATAAAATACCTGACGGCTTACCAGAGAGGACATTATCATCGTTGATAAAGAACGTCCGTCCTCAGAGACCAAAAACAGGAAAAGTTAACGTAATATTGGTAAACTGCAGGAGTATCCAGGGCAAGGTTCCTGAATTAGTATCTCTTATTGAAGGAAATAGTGCGCATATAGTATTAGGAACGGAAAGTTGGTTAAAACCGGAAGTGAACAGTAACGAAATCCTAGACACAGAATGGAATATATACCGCAAGGATAGGATAAACGCCAATGGTGGAGGAGTATTTATAGCAGTAAAGAATTTAATAATATCCAGTGAAGTTATTAGCGAATGCGAATGTGAAATAATCTGGGTTAAGTTAAGTATCAAAGGTGGGTCAGATATGATAGTCGGATGCTTCTATAGACCACCTGCATCAGCAACCGTAGTAGTTGAGCGCCTCAGAGGGAACCTGCAGAACGTCGTGAAGAAGTTTCGTGATCATACTATTGTAATAGGGGGAGACTTCAATCTACCAGGTATAGAATGGGATAGTCACACAATCAGAACTGGAGCCAGGGACAGAGACTCTTGTGACATTATCCTGACTGCCTTGTCCGAGAATTACTTCGAGCAGATAGTTAGAGAACCAACTCGTGAAGCTAACGTTTTAGACCTCATAGCAACAAATAGACCGGAACTTTTCGACTCCGTGAATGTAGAAGAGGGTATCAGTGATCATAAGTCAGTGGTTGCATCAATGACTACAAGTGTAATAAGAAATGCCAAGAAAGGAAGGAAAATATATTTGCTTAACAAGAGTGATAGGGCACAAATCGCAGAATATCTGAGTGACCACCATCAAACGTTCATTTCTGAGGAAGAGGATGTGGAACAAAAATGGAAAAAATTCAGAAACATCGTCCAGTACGCCTTAGATAAGTTCGTACCGACTAAGGTCCAAAGCGAGGGGAAAGGTCCACCGTGGTATAACAATCATGTACGAAAGGTACTACGGAAACAAAGAAAGCTTCATCATAGGTTTAAGAGTAGTCGAATCATAGCTGATAAGGAAAAGCTGAACGAAGCGAAAAAGAGCGTAAAGAGAGCAATGAGAGAAGCATTCAACGAATTCGAACATAAAACATTGGCAAACAATCTAAACAAGAACCCTAAAAAGTTTTGGTCATATGTAAAATCGGTAAGCGGATCTAAATCCCCTATTCAGTCACTCGTTGACCACGATGGCACCGAAACAGAGGACGACCGAAGAAAGGCAGAAATACTGAATTCAGTGTTCCGAAACTGTTTCACTGCGGAAAATCGTAACACGGTCCCTGACTTCAGCCGTCGCACGGACGCCAAAATGGAAAATATTGAAATAAACGAAATCGGAATTGAAAAACAACTGCTATCACTTAGTAGCGGAAAAGCATCCGGACCAGACGAGATACCCTTAAGATTCTACAGTGATTATGCTAAAGAACTTGCCCCCTGTCTATCAGCAATTTATCGTAGATCGCTGGAAGAACGTAAAGTACCTAGCGACTGGAAGAAAGCGCAGGTCGTTCCCATTTTCAAGAAGGGTCATAAATCAGATGCGAATAATTATAGGCCTATTTCGCTTACGTCAATCTGTTGTAGAATAATGGAACATGTTTTGTGTTCTCGTATTATGACGTTCTTAGATAATACAAATCTCCTTCATCATAACCAACATGGATTCCGCAAACAGAGATCATGTGAAACTCAGCTCGCCCTATTTGCCCAAGAAATTCACAGTGCCGTAGACACTGGCGAGCAGATTGATGCCGTATTCCTGGACTTCAGGAAGGCATTTGATACGGTTCCGCACTTACGTTTAGTGAAAAAAATACGAGCTTACGGAATATCGGACCAGGTTTGTGATTGGATTCAGGATTTCCTAGAAGAAAGAACACAACATGTCATTCTTAACGGTTCAAAATCTGCAGATGTAGAGGTAATTTCGGGAGTACCGCAGGGAAGCGTGATAGGACCTTTATTGTTTACAATATACATAAATGACTTAGTTGACAACATCGGTAGCTCCGTGAGGCTATTTGCAGATGACACGGTTGTCTACAAGAAAGTAGCAACATCAGAAGACTCGTACGTACTCCAGGAGGACCTGCAGAGGATTAATGCATGGTGCGACAGCTGGCAGCTTTCCCTAAACGTAGATAAATGTAATATAATGCGCATACATAGGGGCAGAAATCCATTCCAGTACGATTATGCCATAGGTGGTAAACCATTGGAAGCGGTAACGACCGTAAAATACTTAGGAGTTACTATCCGGAGCGATCTGAAGTGGAATGATCACATAAAACAAATAGTGGGAAAAGCAGGCGCCAGGTTGAGATTCATAGGAAGAATTCTAAGAAAATGTGACTCATCGACGAAAGAAGTAGCTTACAAAACGCTTGTTCGTCCGATTCTTGAGTATTGCTCATCAGTATGGGACCCTTACCAGGTTGGATTAATAGAAGAGATAGACATGATCCAGCGAAAAGCAGCGCGATTCGTCATGGGGACATTTAGTCAGCGCGAGAGCGTTACGGAGATGCTGAACAAGCTCCAGTGGCGGACACTTCGAGAAAGGCGTTACGCAATACGGAGAGGTTTATTATCGAAATTACGAGAGAGCACATTCCGGGAAGAGATGGGCAACATATTACTACCGCCCACATATATCTCGCGTAATGATCACAACGAAAAGATCCGAGAAATTAGAGCAAATACGGAGACTTACAAGCAGTCGTTCTTCCCACGCACAATTCGTGAATGGAACAGGGAAGGGGGGATCAGATAGTGGTACAATAAGTACCCTCCGCCACACACCGTAAGGTGGCTCGCGGAGTATAGATGTAGATGTAGATGTAGAAGGAACCATCCCGCCATTTGCCTGAAACGATTTAGGGAAATCACGGAAAACCTAAATCAGGATGGCCGGAGACGGGATTGAACCGTCGTCCTCCCGAATGCGAGTCCAGTGTGCTAACCACTGCGCCACCTCGCTCGGTGCCATGTAGGTACCACAGGTTCCTTCTACCCTGCAGCAAAACGTCTTCTAGCACCCGTGAAAGATGGTCTGTTAGGAGGCTGCGATACTTTTGTGCTTTCCGTATTCCGTCTATGAAAAGCGGGCCTATGAGCTCATGGTTGACTATCCCAAACCACACATTTACACTCCACGGACGCTGACTTTCCATCTGACGAAGCCAACGGGTATTCTAAACAGACCAATAGTGCATGTTTCGGCGGTTTACCTTGTAATGATTTGTAAATATGGCTTCATCACTAAACAAGATACGTGATAGATGTGCAATATCTTATCTAAATGCCCACGTGCAGAACTTAACACGATTCTCATAACCGTTTCCATGCAACTCTTAGTGGAGAAAGATGTGGTGCGGATGGAATCTGTGTCGATGGACAACGCGTAGGACACCTGGCTGACTCTTGCCACCTCCTCGTGCAACTGCGCGGAGCTAACGTGTGGATCACTAGCAGCGAGGACATTAATTTTCCCCTCTTCTCTCGTCATTTGTTTCCTTCTGTTGCGTTGTCTAGGTGTTGCACTACCACTTTCACGTAACTGGCTGAAGAGGTTGATAAGTAACTGCCGAGATGTTTGACGTCTATAGGGATATCTTGCCGCGTACACCGTACAAGAACGAACTGCATTCTTCTCACACTCTTCATACACCATCAGCATGCCGGCTTTATGTGCAATTGTAACTCCCATCGTCCACTCACGACATACTGCTTGGACTGCCACATACTAACTGACTATCAATTCGCAGTGCTCTCAGGAACGCACAAGCACATTGTAAGCAAAGGTGACAACAGCGTACCTAGCAACTACGAAGGTTGAATGAGACAAACAAGTATCGGTCTAAAAACTTTGCATAATACAATACCTCGCAAACGACTTGCACTAGAATTCTCGAACAAACACCACTGAAATTCTAGTTCATCCTACTTTTAGTTTTTTAATGTCAATAGGCATTGTTACAGTTAAAAAAAGTGCATGTTTGCACAAAAAATACACTTTATAAGTATTATTACAATCTGTTTACTGGCTAACAATACGAACCCCTAACTACAAGTCCATCATGTGAAAACCGCTCATCAATAGCACTTTGCATTTCTGCTATATTTGCGGTGCAAGTTTTAGGTGATATACCCAGTATATCATTGCGTGACACACAGTTCAGAAGATATGATGTCATAAGCACGCAGCTGTGAGAAAAGGAAACTGCAGGCGACATTAGCTAGAGATACAAATATGTGTTGTGAAATATGTTAAACATACCGTTCAAAAGAATTAAGGGAACACATGTATTAACATTCGGCACGTTAAATCTATTTTGATACGGGGGGGGGGGGCTGGTCTTATTGCACGGCTTGAGATCTTCGCTTTCAATGCAGGCAACAATCTTTCACCGTCTATTGGCCGTGTTATGCATTACAGAGTCAAATGACCCCTCAGAAGGAGGTGGGCCTCGGAGTCCCAGTGTTCTCTAGTGAGGTGTACAGATGGCTGGGTCTTTGTGCCCATATTTGTCGTTTTAGGAAACATGCCATCCCAAAAGTAATCACACACAAAATTCTCTGTGCATTTCTGGAGGACAATTTCGTGGGCAGTGGTTATGTACGTTACTGTACTTACATTTTCTGTCCTGTTGCATATCTTTGGTGGATATCTCTTTCTACTGCTACTGAGTACACCGTCTCCACACTGTTACACAAAAAATTCGCTTACAAATTTACTACACACGTATTTTTCACAAAACATGATTTGGCAGACACTTCTGTTTTCATACTTATTGAGAGGTACTATTCAGTAGTCTTTGCTCACTTGTTCATCGTTTGCCCTATGTTTAATGCGGCGATAATTTCGAAGGTTTCGTGAGCACTAATGTGGTGTGTCTGCAAGTGGGGGGGGGGGGGGGGGGGGTAAGAATCTACGTGATTGTGCGTCTGTGTGTATGTGTGTTTTTGTGTGTGTGAAATCAGAGAGAGAGAGAGAGAGAGAGGGAGAAAGAGAGAGAGAGAGAGAGAGAGGGAGAGAGAGATAACGAGCTGGAAAGAAGGGGAGGGGACTGAGGAAACAGGTTTGAGAATATTTATATTTGATTATTATATTTCGTGTGGGGAGGTTGCTTTGTATAGTTCATTGAGTGTTCCAAACAGTGTGTATTTTCATTCAAGACTTTCTACCCTTGTATAACTGCTTTTTGTATGTGGCAGTTCTCCTCTATTGTGAGTTTCTGGCTGAGACTATAACTTTCTCTGAGGATTTTAAGAATAGTCTCATTGGTGGTTCGGTGGTGGTGTCCTTGTGCGAGATGATCTGCATGGACATGTTTAGCGAATGGAGGAGAAGAGGACATCCAGAAAACTACACGAAATCAAAGGGAAAGGAAGAAGTCTAAGAGCCAGACCAAGAGATAGGTGGCTGGGAGCAGTGAAGGACTGCGTGTGAAAGAGACGAGAAGGCTGGATCAAGGTGGAGACAGAGAACTGGTGGGAAGACAGAAGGCGATAGAAGGGCCTGTGTTCCAGACAGACCAGATCGGTGACTGGAAACCTTTCAAATTGAAGAAGAAGATCCATAGCAAGGAGATCCTCAAAGATGTAGAACGTGTCAGAAAACAAATATACATAAATGTATTCACAAACTAAATAAATAAATGAGTTGCTACTCTCTCTTCCACAGATACCTAGTGAAATGTCCTTCATGGATGTGAAGTAAGTAAAAAAATTTTAAAAATGTGTTTATTTAAGAAGCAGTAACAAGCCAGTCACAAAGTATGTAAATGAAAAACTCACAGAGTTACTTATAATGATCCTTAGGCTACTGTGATCAAGCATCACC
Source organism: Schistocerca americana (assembly GCF_021461395.2). Classification (NCBI taxonomy): domain Eukaryota; kingdom Metazoa; phylum Arthropoda; class Insecta; order Orthoptera; family Acrididae; genus Schistocerca; species Schistocerca americana. The sequence goes on from NC_060124.1 coordinate 166,389,472, forward strand.
AAACAGAAAATCAGTTTAGAACATTTATTTATAGTGATCACCCTATTGGACTGAAGGTAAGCGGAAGTCAGATTTTCCGTAACACCCACGTTATTTGATATTATTAATAATATATACGTCAGGCGGTTACACTACGAAATTCGACAACGTACTAGAAGGAATTGGTCACCAATGAACTGATTAGGCTCCTCTTCAACTGAAATTTTAATACATAAACTTATTACGGCTGTCGGAAAGCTATTGCAACTTGCCGACCCAAAATAGTGGAGACCTTCCTCAGCCAAAGCATGTGACTTTACATCTTGATGAACATTGTTCTTATTTGTAGCACAGATTCCATGAAAATCCAGATTGGTTTGAAAACGAGTGATTAATGACAAATGCCATGAAGGAATAACTGCACTGGGCAGCAATAGTTAGTTTCCCCAGTTCCACGAACAGGTTTCTGCAGGGCATTCTTGAGTTCACAATACAAATAAATCGCATTAAATGTTTGATGAATCAAAGAAACGCACTTTTCTCACACTTTCCTCGTGAGAACCGTGGACGTATATTTGAAGTAGTAACGATTCCCTAAATAAATATATTTTCCTGTGGTGCTGTCGGGTTTGTTTGTGTGATTAATGGTCCTCGTGTTGGTACTAACGCTGTAAGCAGACTTAAGCGTTTTATTAATACTCACACTTTGTTCTAAGATGTACCCAACCACGGCTGGGAAGACGAAGCCAGTGCAGCTACCGATTGTGTTCATTATACCGTACAGAGATCCTGGAAGAAAACATACAAGTTGCTGTTAATTTCGGGAGTTTTGCGCTCAGTCTGAAATAAAATAGTTGTAAATGCGAAGGGCGTTCAGTAAGTAATGCAACACATACAAAAGCAGGTTGGTTTTATTCAGGATTCCAATACACCGTATTCTTCCCCACTATTTCGGCTACACAACCCTATTTTTCAACTTAATCTCTGTTCAATGCAACGGCCTTATGCCACCTTACTGGGAGCGCCAGTATGCTCGTGTGGTCGACGTTGAAGCCAACATCTTGTGCGTCAATAACCTCCCCTTCGTCGACGTACTGCTTGTCGCGGAGTGCACCCTCATTGGTGCAAACAGATGGTCCTTCGTTGCTCTTTATCGCCTTCTGTTAGGTGGCGAAGAACCCGTCGGACAGACAGTTTTGAGTACCCCAACTGATGGACGAGTGTGTCAGCACTACTCCCAACAGTGACGTCGAGTTGTGCAACGAGGTGTTTGAGTGTGATCCATCGATCACTTCGAATGAGAGTGTCCACACGTTCCAACTTTGCTTGTGTCAGCTTTGTGCGGCCGGACGACACGCGGGAGACCAGAGAGGTTTGTGTGACCTTGTTGCGATGATGACAGACGCCACGCCCAACGACTGACAGTACTTTTATTCAATACCAGGTCTCTGTAGATAGTCCGACCAGTGTGGCCGAGCGCTTCTAGGAGCTTCAGTCTGGAACCGCGCGACCGCCACGGTCGCATGTTCGAATCCAGCCTCGGGCATGGATGTGTGTAATGTCCTTAGGTTAGTTAGGTTTAAGTAGTTCTAAGTTCTAGGGGACTGATGACCTGAGATGTTAAGTCCCATAGTGCTCAGAGCCATTTTAACCATCTATGTAGATATTCTGCAAGTGCCTAGAAATATCTGCGATGCTCTGGTTTTCCCCAAAAGAAACTCAATAAGAGCTCTCTTTTTCGAATATACCTCCGTTACAGACGCCATTTCGGAGGCTACGTAAAGCGCTGTCACCTATCGGAGCTACATGAAACTATAACAGCTGAAGCTGGAATATTCCACGATATCCCACAAAAATTACGCATTTTTTCAACCGAAACTGGCCGAGGAAAAGGTGTTGCATTACTTCCTGAACACCCCTCGTACAAAGGAAGTGTTGAGATACACTACACTGTTTCATACACTGTCATAAACACATGCAGTTGCGCTGTAAATACAAAGGGAATGTTTGGTTACACCACAGTATTTCATTCACCATCATGAACCACATGTTGCGGGAGCCAAGACAAGGAGTGAGATATGCGCCCATGTTTATAGAAAAGAGGAGTGATAAAGGTTGAGAAAAATTTCGAAAGAAATCCGAAGAAGAAAGACATTTAGGGAAACCAAGATCAAGACTGAGAAACCAGGTGGCCACGGATATTCAGATACAAGGAGCAAGAGAAGAAGATGCAAAGGACAGAACGCTTTGGAGCAGACTACTTGACGAAGCCAGGAGAGTAAGAGCAAGTAAGTATCCTAGACCTCTATATAGTTAAAATGATACAAGAACAGTTAGTCAAAAATAGTCTCAGGTTGGAATCCGTTTTTCAGGGAAACTGTGCTGTCAGAGAGATATGCTCTTTATTTTTCACAGTAGCCATGGGCGATGTGAAGATATTGCTGACCGCGAATGGTAATTTTCTCCTTCTTTCTTTCTTGTTCCTAGACTTTGATGGTGTATAATCTATTTTATTTTGTTCTACAGTATGACGTATAATTGTGGTTTACCATATCTATATTTCTACAATAATCTCTTACTAATTGAGTATGAAAAATTATCAACTTCTTTTTGATCTTCTTTGTAATGCTTTCCTTAAGTATGCCATGTAAAACTAAATGCCATATGTGGAATTGTTAGATGAAATTTGATGCGAGAGCGATATCGACAGCTGCGGTCCGACAGGGTGTCAGTAAGACTGCAGTGGTGTATATACGCTCTGGTATTCAAGCAACGTGCTACTATAATGCATTGGACAGAAACACACTGGAACTTGTGGTCGAGTTGTTACATTTTGGACACAGTTTGGTCTAGGTATTATCGTGAACATTATGAAACAAAAGGTTAGGTTCTTTGAATACTGCCAGTTCAGTGGAGGGTTATAAACAGCAATGTGAATACACACGTTAGTGGACAGTGATTGTCGTTAATAGAGCCGAATTGTTTGCATGTAACAGAGTTGCAAATCTAATGTACTTTAAGATTCTTATTTTATTTGCAATTTAAGGAACCGCCGCGTGCGTAAAACATTAACCGTCATTGTGGAAACGTTTAAACGTTTAATGTATTACAAACTTGCTCGCCAAATTGTAAATTTGTGAAACTGGTAAGCAGGCTGAAAACGAACGGACTATAGTTTCGTGATAGCCGAGTTAATGTGAATTTTATACCGTCATAAAACTATGTATTTGGTATCAATAACAGCAGCGAGTGTGTACGGCCAGCGCAAATACAGAGTGACAATTATTGAACAACATGAAAAAAAAAACGTAAATTAGTTTCAAACTACGGCGTGCACACACTTTATTCAACATGTAAACGTCACTACAGATACTCGGTTTTAGGTTATAACATATTCGATGTGCCTGCCATCATTGACGATGACGAATAGCCAAATTTTGCATGACCCGCTGAAGTGTCGGACATCGGTGCTGTCGATGACCTCCTGAATGGCTGTTTTCAGATCAGCGATGGGCTTTGGGGTTATTTCTGTACACCTTGTCTTTAATATAGCCCTACAAAAAGGAGTCGCATGTGTTCAGATCCTGAGAATATGGGGGCCAATCGAGGCCCATGCCAGTGGCCTCTGGGTACCCCAGAGCCAGAATGCGGTCCCTAAAGCGCTCCGCCAGGGCATCAGACACTCTCCTGTCTCGACAGGGTCGAGCTCCGTCGTGCATGAACCACATATTGTTGAAACCAAGGCCACTTTGGATAATGGGTATGAAATCGTGTTCTAAAACCTTAACGTACCGTCCGGTAGTCAGTGTGCCACCGCACCGATTATTCCGTGACTGGACATTGCACACCACACCGCCACCCACTGAGGGTGAAGAGACTTCTCGATCGCGAAATGCGGATTGTCAGTCCCCAAAATGTGCCAGTTTTAGTTGTTGACAAACCCATTCAAATGAAAGTGGACTTCATCGCTAAACCAAACAACAATGCACATACAAATTGAATCAGTTATATTGAAAAGGGCACGAGTCACATTTTTTTACCATATTGAGTTATGCTTGGATTCGGTATCTATAGAGATAGATACATCGTTTTGTATGAAAACGGCATGAGTCCAATGCATAACATAGGCAGGGGAAGGCAATGACTATGTTGAATGGTTTGAAAAGGGCAACAGATACATCGTTTTGTATGAAAACGGCATCAGTCCAATGTATAACATAGGCAGGGGAAGGCAATGAGTTTGTTGAATGTTTTGAAAAGGGCAATAGTCCTGGACCCATGCACCTTTCAAAACAACTACGCTGCTGCTATATGGTGACCATTTTAGTAATCACTTCAAGCAGTTGGATGAGTGTAGTTTTATAGTTGATTTGCGTGCAAACGCGGACGCTGATACTAATGAATCACCTCTAGAATGCAAAAATGGCCAACGAAACCCAGAAGAATATAAACAGAATAAGACTAAAAGATATAACGTAAAGGGAAATGAACACGTCAGCTATTCTCGGAAAGTCATTGGAACCAGATCTACAGGACCAGATTGCAGATATGTTTCTAAACTAACTTTTATGCAGTTTACATCTTATTAAAAATATATTCTAATACAAAAAAAGCTTTCAACATATTGGTCAGCAGAACAATAAAAGTCACATTTGGAAGGGGCAAACATTCACTTCATCTTCAGTAAGTAAAACTTATAAAATAAATATACAAAATTTTAATGTAGGCTAATTCTGTTTACTGGGATCAATCAATGAATTTTATTGCAATTATTAATCTTCAACCACATAGTATAAATACAGTCTCACCTGTATTTAAGCTCAAATAAACTGAAAATCTACAGTACTAAATTTATATTTCCACGGATTTTTTCAGATAACAGAGTTTGCCTAAATACCCATTACAAAACACTAAAGCCAAAACTAGTAGCTTTGTTTGATTTCAGATGCAGTATGAAGTGTTTTACAATATTCAGTGACCTAGACAAGATATCAATGTTGAAAAATTTCCGTGAATTTGACACTAAAACGGAGCAAGATATTTTTCTACAAGGCCCGCTGACTTTATCTGATGTTCATCCCCGTAGACCACGGAAGGATACTCCAAAAGCCAGACTCCACAATGTTTTGTACAGCATTTCTCTTGTAGGTAACAGACATTCCATTTTCAAAAAAGCGTTCATCAGTTTGCATGGAGAATCCGAAAAGAGAGTGAGAAGACTTGTTGACTTGCTGGCTGCAGGGGAATCTCCAAAAGAAAATCGAGGAAAATCAGGAAACTCTAGTAAAAAATATGTAGCTGGAGCAGTTTGTGAAAAAATAAATGAACATATCTCCTCTTTCCCAGTAAAGGAAACACAAATTGCAAATCGAAATATCAAGTATTTGAATGTCGAGCTAACAGTAAAGATCATGCATGCACTCTTTTGCAAAAAGTATCCTGACATTAAAGTTACTTACTCATTTTATTTGAAACAAGGAGACCTTCAGCTATGCAGTTAGAAGGCCGCAAAAAGATGTGTGCGCTACTTGTGAGGAGCTCAGTTAAAAACTTAAAAGTAATTTTCTAAATGATAACGCTAAGCCTTTTGCAGCCGCAGAGCTGTTGATACATAAGGGTAGATCACAAAAGTTCTACAAGAAAAGGAAGGAAGTAACAGCAAATTGTGTTGAACGAGATGACATCGCATGTATTTGTTTTGATTACATGCAGAATTCGCTCTTGCCCCACATTCCAGTGCAAGAGGTATTTTACATGAGACAACTAAGGGTGTACTTGTTTTGCATCCATGATATGAAAAAGGAAACCTCAGTACATCATTTGTATCATGAAAGCTTGCGCAGAAAAGGATCCAATGATGTGTGCACACTTCTTAATCATTATATATGTAATAACGTATCTGACAGCACCGAGGAGCTTCATTTATTTTCATATTCCTGTGGTCGTCAAAACTGAAACCACACAGTCACACGCTTTATCATGAGTCTGGTTGCAACAGGAAGATTCGACAAAATTTTACAGTATTATCCTACACGGGGGCATTCTTTCCTCCCCTCTGACCGTGACTTTGGGGTAATTAAAAGATATATAAAGTGGAGTGATCGTGTGTACTCGCCTATAGAGTACGCAATAAAAGTAGCTGAATAAAGTTCAGCATGTAAATTTACTAGTGTACTGCTTGAAAAATCGTTCAGTATTGATTATAAAGGTTGGCGGGCAAAATTTTACAAAAAGACAACCAAGTCGACTGGCTCTTTGCGAAATAAGGTGTCAAATAAGGACAAAATTGATTTTAATATATCAAAGTATTTCATGTTGCAGTATGAAAAATATAATCCTGATGTGTTAAAAGCTTACGAACATATTGATGGGTTAAAAGTACACCACTTTACTCTGGCTAAGGCAAGAAACATTTCCCTACCAACATAGGAGGTTTACCATAACAATTGGCCAATCAACCATAAGAAATTTGAAGATATTAAAAAGTTGGTGAAGTACATTCCACAGGAGCATCTCCCCTTTAATGAAGAAATATGTGAATGGCCGACACAAGACGAAGAACTCAATGATGACTGAATATAAAATGCAACCTTAAAATGCACATATTTTGTTATTTTTTATTGATAATCCAAATAAGTAACGATTTTTTGATACAATGTTAACATATGAAAATTCAACATTAAATAAAAACACATTTTCTTAGAAAGTGCTATTATTCAAATTTCCTTTTTTTCGAAAAGGGCATAAGGCCACTTAGTTTAAACGTTTTTTGCGAAAACAAAAAAAAGATAATCACTTGCAATTTAGGTACATGAGAGATGTTAAATATATACATTAATGAAAATTTTTTTTAAAACATATAAATCAAAATTTAAAAAAAAAACAGTTTTCATCGATTTCCCGAAGATTGCTTCTAGTGGACTCGTGCCCTTTTCAGAACCACTGATTCAGTTGCCATCATGCGCCGCGGCCAACCGTGCAGTTTCAACGTCCAAACGCAAACCGTTGAGAAGTTATGACGATTTGATTTCTCATAGTTCAATAATTGTCACCCTGCAGATGTTTGCAGCAACAATTACTTTCGGCAATTTTAACGAATGCCACGAAGGATAATATTACCTCCTGCCGAATCATATACCAAGCCATAGGGTATATCCATTGCAATTTCAAGACTGATGGAGCAACTTTGATTTCGCCGCCACCACTGATGAACCGCCACTGACGTCACAACGCACCGATTAGAACAGACAAGCTGCAGCGCTAAGCGCTCGCTCTCTCTAGCTCAGATCAAGACCTTGAATGTAGGTTAACAGTTTCCATTGTAAATTTCTTTTCTTTGTAGTGAGCTTTTGACCACCATTGCTGTTTCTATAAATAAATGTAGTTTCAGGATAGAGCGTTCGCAGTCAGTGTTGAGATTGTTCATCCCACCATTAAGAGAGCCCATTGCTATTTATCACCTCCGTCTTTCTCTTTCATTTTACTGTAGTTCTCATTGCATGTGTTTTTACATATCTTTTGGAGGTATGTGTTTCTATATGTCTGTGTAGTGTTTTCGTCAGTCACGTTTACATGTTTTTCTATGCTACGCAGTAGACTGCGTGATCTGTGGTGTCCACTATTAGTTTCCGACTGGCGATTCCGAACGGCTACTGATACCATCGCTGTTCGCTAGATAATAGTCCGAGGCACGATCGGTAGAAACTTCAAATTTGAGAGTACCCTCTAATTGTGAGAGCTGTGTTTAAATGCTATAGATCATCCGAAACCGTGTTTTCTTCTTTTATAAAGAAACGGTATAACAGCCTGTTGCGCTAATGTTTACAAAGTACTACATCATATGCCTTTGAGTTTGCTAAACAAATTCGGATACAGTTCATTTAAGTAGCTTCGGTAGGGAAACGGTTTCTTTTGAACTTAGGCAAGATTTATATGGTCCGCCGCGCAGTATTAGCCGAGCGGTCTCAGGCGCTGCAGTCATGGACTGAGCGGCTGGTCCCGGCGGAGGTTCGAGTCCTCCCTCGGGCACTGGTGTGTGTGTTTGTCCTTAGGATAATTTAGGTTAAGTAGTGTGTAAGCTTAGGGGCTGATGACCTTAGCAGCTAAGTCCCATAAGATTTCACACACATTTGAACATTTATATGGTCCAGTCACATTAATGTGACCATTGCAGATGGCAGCACTAGCAGAGTAGGATATATACAGCGTGACGGGGCGACGCAAATGACAGTGCAATCGACGTCGTAATATGGAAACGAAGCGATTTATGTGACATCTGGAAGGGCATGAGCATTGGCCTTTGGGGCCAGGGGTGGAAGCATATCCGTTGAAAGTTTTCCCGTCTAACCTCCTCGGCTAGGGACGCCAGATGAAAGTTGATGTCGTCAAGCCCTGAATGAAAATTGCGCAACGGATAACTGGGGAGGGGAGCTTGAGAGCGCTATCTAGAGAGCGTGCCCTTTCTGTACGATACTAGACAAGGGGCTGGAGGGCTCACACGCTGATGTGTGGATCCATGCGTTCTATAGCTTTTATTTTAAATAAATTCCTTCAACTTGACTTCTTTGTGATTTTTAAGGTATGTTAAAGATTGATGACAGTTGATTATCTATTTATTTTAAACATTATCACTCGACTTTACAGCGATTGCAGCAATTGTTTCAGTTTACAGATATTACAATTTTACAACTTATATCTCGGGTATATTATATACTAATCTGCACGCACATTTCTACGGGCAAACTGGGGACCAGATACTTTAACACAAGGGGTCAAATTTCCGGAATTAAACGAGCACATTCATTTCCTTACACAATCCGAAGCTGGAACTAAAAGAATTAGTACAAATATACAAATACCTCTCTTCCATGCGTGAACATTGAGACAGACGCACTGAGGGCACGTCTGCTCACTTACCCGTCTTCTGTAATACTTCTCTGAATATGGCGGGCACCCGGAGGTCTTCCTGGGCACCGGTGGAGGGGGTGGTCGAACCACTTGGCCGTGACCAACCTCCTCACCCCAAATCTTGTGACACTGGAAAGTCTTTGACTTTTACGTGCCTGTGCTGTCTCTCTGATCCCCTACCCAGGAGTAAGGTTGGCACTACTATACTACAGACCTACTTCCCAACAAAGATTTGGCCACGCTTTACGGAATGGTGTGAGGAGGATTAGGAAAGTTCATGTGCAGATTCACATTCACGTACAAGGAATCCATAATACACGACACATATAAATACGTATTATGAAGCCTGACACATTTCTTTCCACCCGTCCACATGGGTTCTGTTGCACCCGCGGCCGGCCGCATCGTGTAATAAAATTGGCTGCGGAGCCGCCTGTGTTTCTATTTCCCGGTGCGAGCGAGCAGCGACACCTGCTGCTTATAGAGCGGAAACTACTGTACCGTTTCACCGTGGCTATGTTTCAAAACGGTTTGCGTCACGCCCTGGTTAAAATATACACTGCATGGCAAAACGGAAGGCAGAGGTAACAGTGGTGCACCACAGGCCAAAGACGACGACTGCCGAGATGTGCACGGGCGAACAGACGTGCAACTGCCCAGATGAAGCAAGCGTTTCCTCAACGACCGTACAGCTAATGTTGCTGCGTATGGGCCTCTGCAACAGGCACCTGATTCATGCACTCACGATGACTGCTGTTCATCGCCGACAGAGGCAGGGATTCGCACGCCAATAACCCAGCTGGACGTCCACTGAGTGGCGTCAGGTGAGTTTGGCGTGTACGGCGTGAAAGTCTAAAGCAGACACACTGCAACCAGGAGGGAGTATTGTGGCCTGGGGAATATTTTCGTGGCATTCCCTGGGTGATCTCGAAGGCAAAACGGGTCAACACTTGTTTGCATCTATCGTTGGGGACCACGTGAACCCCTATCCGCAGTTAGTTTTTCCTCGGCACGATGGCATCTACCAGCAGGACACTGCAACGTGTCACACAGCTCACAGTGCATGTGCGTCGTTCGAAGAGCACCAGGATGAGTTCTTCGAGCTCCTCTGGCGACCAAATACCCCGGATTTAAAAAGAATCGAGAATCGTGGAATCATCTCGATCGGGCTATCGGCGACATGCATCCTCAACCGAGAAACCTAGGCAGCTGGCGACGGCACTGGAGTCAGACTGGCTCCACATCCATGTCGGTACGATCCAGAACCTCGCTGACTCTTTACCTGCTCGTCTCGCAGCGGTCCTCGCTGCGAAAGGTGATTATTAAGGCTTGTGATGGGTGGTCATATTAATGTGAATGGATTGGTTGGTTGGTTTGGGGGAGGGGACCAGACAGTGAGGTCGTAAGTCCCGTCGGATTAGGGAGGGATGGGAAAGGAATTCGGCCATGTCCTTTCAAAGGCACCATCCCGGCATTTGCCTGAAGCGGTTTAGGGAAATCACGGAAAACCAAAATCAGGATGGCCGGAGGCTGGTATGAGCCGTCGTCCTCCCGAATGCGAGTCCAGTGTGCTAACCACAGCACCTCTCGCTCGGTGTGATTAGAAAAGTGTACTTCATTACGTTTTTTCCAAGTTAAATTTTGGTATAAATTGACTGTCAAGACAGAGATCTCTTAAACCGGTTTCTTCACAAAGAGTATGGTTCTTTAAGCTACACTATTAACCATTAAAATTGCTACATCACGAACATGAAATGCTACAGACGCGAAATGTAACCAACAGGAAGAAGATGCTGTGATATGCAAATGATTAGCTTTTCAGAGCATTCACACAAGGTTGGCGCCGGTGGCGACACCTACAACGTGCTGACATGAGGGAAGTTTTCAACCGATTTCTCATACACAAACACCAGTTAACTAGCGTGAAACGCTGTTGTGATGCCTCGTGCAGCGAGGAGAAATGCGTACCATCACGTTTCCAACTTTGATAAAAGTCGGATTGTTGCCTATCGCGATTGCGGTTTATCGTATCGCGACATTGCTGCTCGCGTTGGTCGAGATCCAATGACTGTTAGGAGAATATGGAATCGGTGGGTTTCGGAGGGTAATACGGAACGTGGTGCTGGATCCCAACGGCCTCGTATCACTAGCAGTCGAGATGACAGGTATCTTATCCGCATGGCTGTAACGGATCGTGCAGCTACGTCTCGATCCCTGAGTCAACAGATGGGGACGTTTGCAAGACAACAACCATCTGCACGAACAGTTCGATGACGTTTGCAGCAGCATGGAATATCAGCTCGGAGACCATGGCTGCTGTTACCCTTGAGCCTGCATCACAGACAGGAGCGCCTGCGATGGTGTACTCAACGACGAACCTGGGTGCACGAATGGCAAAACGTCATTTTTTCGGATGAATCCAGGTTCTGTTTACAGTATCATGATGGTCGCATCCGTATTTGGAGACATCGCGGTGAACGCATATTGGAAGCGTGTATTCGTCATCGCCATACTGGCGTATCACCCGGCGTGATGGTATGGGGTGCCTTTAGTTACACGTCTCGGTCACCTCTTGTTCCCATTGACGGCACTTTGAACAGTGAACGTTACATTTTAGATGTGTTACGACCCATGGCTCTACCCTTAATTCGATCCCTGCGAAACCCTACATTTCAGCAGGATAATGAACGACCGCATGTTGCAGGTCCTGTACTGGCCTTTCTGGATACAGAAAATGTTCTACTGCTGCCCTGGCCAGTACATTCTCCAGATCTCTCACCATTTGTAAACGTCTGGTCAATGGTGGCCAAGTAACTGGCTGGTCACAATTCTTGATGAACTGTGGTATCGTGTTAATGCTGCATGGGCAGCTGGACCTGACACGCCATCCAAGCTCTGTTTGACTCAATGACCAGGCGTGTCAAGGCCGTTATTACGGCCAGGGATGGTTGTTCTGGGTACTGGTTTCTCAGGATCTGTGCACCCAAACTGCGTGAAAGTGTAATCACATATCAGTTCTCGTATAATATATTTGTTCAATGAATATCCATTTATCATCTGCATTTGTTCTTGGAGTATCAATTTTAATGGCCAGTAGTGTAGTTATTCACAAATATTGTTCAGTGGCGACTACGGCTCATTCATGAGGCATGCGTATTGCAAGAACAATGAACACTCACCGGAAAAAATTAATTAGCCTTTCAAAAATTGCACACTGTGAGCACTGTTGGTGGTGTAGAACTGGTAAGCCACGGGAGCCTTGTGGTGTGTGCATGCGCGCGCGCGCGCGCGCGCGCGCGTGTGTGTGTGTGTGTGTGTGTGTGTGTGTGTGTGTGTGCCAGTCGAGTGTACGGAATTAACGCAGTAAGATGACTTGATGAAGACACGTGACAGAATCACAGTAAGGATTTATAGTGTTTGGACGTGCCTCTGCCGCACTGTGAATCAAGCTGCTCAGTAGGTTGGTGTATCAACGCGGACTATCCAACATGTCTACAAGGAATGGTCTACTATTTGCAGCACGAGAAAAGTGGTCGTTGGAGATTCCCCAACCGAAAGGGACTAGAGACATGTGTCACACCTTGTCAATAACTGTCGGCTTCAAAACCGATGGATATTTATGCTAACAACGAACGCAGGGCCATTACAGTTTCCGAGAGAACACTGCAAAGGGAATTGCGCTCCATGGACATTTGGTATCGGGTGGTATCGAGTGCCTAGCAAAAGACAGCAGCAACTAAGGCTGTTTGTCTTCAGTAGCTGAAAAAAATGCAGAAACTTGAGAGTAGGCTAGCTGACTGCAGGCATGTACTGTGGTTGGAAGAGTTGTGATTTTACTTCTTTTCAGATGAAGCAAGGCGTTGACGGTGCCAACGGCCCAATAACGTTTAACCTACAGCGTGCGGAGCGTTTAGTTCAGACCTGTACTGGTGAAGACGAACCAAGATGTTTATTTCAGCATCCTTAGCGACCAAGTATTATCTCCCCTTACGTCCTTACTTAGACGAACACTCTGGTACACTATCACATCTCGACTGACCCGCTAAATTATCCGATCTTAGTCCTATGTGTCATACCCCCATCTGGTTGCTGTAAGGGATGTAACAATCAGTGAGTGGCTTCAGTGGAGTTGAAACACCTAAAAAAAGAAAGTGGACTCTGTCTCTTGTCCAACTTAAGCTATTATCAGGTTTAAATGTGGTATCACCATTACGTAGTCCGCTGTGCTTAATTTAAAACTAACTTCGAGATTGCGATATCGACTCTTTGAGTAGTGTAGTGTAGGTAGTCTCTGAAGTATGTAGATCTGTCGCATCTTCTAAGTGTTCTGCCAATAAAACGCAGTATTTCGTTCGCCTTCCCCACAAGATTTCCTAAGTGGTCTTTCCAAACCAGTTGTTCGTAATTGTAATTTCTAGGTATTTGGTTGAATTTACGGCCTTAAGATTTGATTGATTTATGTGTAGCCGAAGTATAAAGGATTCTATTTAGCAGTCTTGTGGATGACTTCATATTTTTCATTATTTAGGGTCAATTGCCAATTTTCGCACCATACACATATATTTTCTAAGTTGTTTTGCAATTTGTTTTGATCTTCTGACAACTTTACTAGACAATAAACGACAGCATCATATGCAAACAACCTAAGACGGCTCCTCAGATTGTTTTATAAATCGTCTATATAGATAAGGATCAGCAGAGGGCCTATAACACTACCTTGGAGAACGCCAGAAATCACTTCTGTGTTAGTCGATGACTTTCCGTCAGTTACTACGAATTGTGACCTCTCTGGCAAGAAATCACGAATCCAGTCGTATAACTGAGACGATACTCCATAAGCGCGCAATTTCTCTAGAAGCTGTTTGTGTGGTACAGTGTCAAATGCCTTCCGGAAATCCAGAAACACGGAACCAATCTGAAATCCCTTGTTAATAGCACTCAACACTACATTCGAGTAAAGAGCTAGTTGTGTTTGAGAATAATGATGTTTTCTAAATCCGTGTTGACTGTGTACCAATAGACCGGAGGACTTGCTTTTATTAAGTGATTTAACTTGCTTCACTACTCCGCGGATATCTACTTCTAAGTTACTCATGTTTGCAGCTGTTCTTGATTCGAATACTGGAATATTTATTTCGTGTTCTTTGGTCAAGGAATTTCGGAAGGCTGTGTTTAGTAACTCTGCTTTAGCAGCACTCTCATCGATAGTATCTACATTTCTAACGCACTGAGAAGGCATTGATCATGTCTTACCGTTAGCTTACTTCAGATACGACCTGAATCTCTTTGGATTTTCTGCCAGGTTTCCATACAAAGTTTCTTTGTGGAAACTATTATACGCATTTCGCAATGAAGTCTGTGCAAAATTTCTGTAAAAGATCAACAATCTTGGGAATTTGTGTTCGTTTGAATTTGGCATGCTTTTTTTCGTTTTTTGGCGCGATTGCCCGTCAGTATCTGCTTGGAGCAATTCCCAAATCACCAGTTAATTTGAACTTCCGAGTCCTGTTCTTGAACACAAGTGCGGACGGAGAACCTCTCTGTATTGTTTTAACCATGGAGGTAAGAATAGAGGGAGACGCCGTGACGTCACAGCTGCGAAGCTATGTGAAGCCGAGGGTAGCCATCTCAATCCGACCAAAACATTGCTCCTGTAAACTTGTGTGCATAGGCTTGTCGCTCGCTTTTGGAAGGATTTTGCACTATTATGGTGACTTGTGTGGTGTTCGGATGTACGAATCGTTCTGATTGTGATGCGAAATCGAAGGGAATAACATTTCATGTGTAAGTTGTCTCGTTAAGTGTGATTTTACAACTTCATTGTGAACGAACGTGTGCTACATCTGTACTTGTACTATAGCGTATTTTTCTCCTGTATGATTTTAGATTTCCTGAAAATTAAAGTCGGAAAGCTCTGTGGGAGAATGCCGTGAGGAGGAAGAATTGTCGTGCGTCTAAAGGGAGCACTATATGTTCTCAGCATTTCCGAGAAGAGGACATAGACCGGACTTTCCTTTCAACAGTAAAGCTCCGAGAAAATGCTGTACCATCAGTTTTCCCTACACACCCAAAACATTTGCAAAATGTATGTTAATTCAAAGAATTAAATGCTTAGTTTTCAAGTTCACGTTTCAGTATAATACGTACGTATCGTCGATAATCGAAGTGTTGAGTAACTCACTTTGTCTTCATCATGTACCAAATTAAAAGCTAACTCTACATTAACTGGCGTGAAGTATAGGCCTAAACAGGACACTGTGTAGATTTGCCATTCTATGTACCGTATTTCAGTAAATATTGGTGGTAATGAACAGTGTTTCCCAGTAGTGTAACGTAACTGAAATGTCCCAGTACGTATTACAAACAAGATGTATTTATGGGGCTTTGGAGGGAGGGTATAGCTAACTTAGTTTTCAGATTCTATTATTTAGTTTGTGATACACGTTTATTACTGAATTAACAAAATTGTATCGTTTACATTGAAGACTAGCTATTCGTAATATTACATTAAAAACTATTTTTAATCAGAAGAAACGCGGAATTTCCTCTTTAAGAGATTTTATTTTAAACAAAAACTTTGAAACAACCAATCTGATGACGTTACATGCGTATATGGTGCAATTAGGGACTGTAATACACGCAGCGCTATAGCACACTGGCAATGCTTTGGTCAGAGTGTCATGGCAGCGAGCCACGCCCCCATGGCTTCAAAACGTAGTACGGCTGGGATACGTAACGCCATCTCCCCTTATTCTTACCTCCATGGTTTTAACGCATCGATATTCTCGAAGAGCAGCAGCAATATTGCTATTGTTTTGACAAAACAGCTTTACGAGTAAAGCCGTGATAATCTTGTCCAGACACGTGTAAGCTGTCTGCAAATGTTTAACGCACATTGATGCTTGTGTTCCAACCTCACGTCGCCGTACCAGTACCGGCGCCTAACGGCAGTTTATTGCATCAACACTACTAACAACGCAAATCCTGCTGCGCACAGTCTGAATATCATTTCTATAATGATGGGAGACCGGTAAATATTTTTCCGTTTACGCTGAATAAAGCAGCGGAATAAAGCAGGAGGGGAGGGGGTAGAGGGAGGAGGTAGGGGGAGGGGGAGTTCTGTTGGTGTCGATTCGAGTTCTGTGTTGCGCAAGTTTATACAATTGTCAGTTCACAAATAGTTCGGTAACGATGCCCTTCCAGATGAGGAAAGCAACATTCACACGTGGATACTTTCAACTTCAGGAATTATTTGAAATCTGATGAACTCCTAAACAGTTGGTAGTTGGTAACCGCGGCGCTCGGACGTGGAGTATTTTCTGAATACAGTGCAATGTTCTCCATTATTTCCAGATTGTGTATTTCAAATACCATTGCTACAAATATCGTATTTTTTTATAGTTTTCAATCGTTTCATGTTTTCAGTGATTTAAAACAAACCTTAAGCGAAAATTATTGGTTTGTTCAGAAGTTAGTGTTAACTTCTACTTGCTGTATAATCGTTACATGCTGTCTTGGATCCATTACAGTGCTTTAAGAGGACGTTGTATGTGAAATTCGTTGAAATTTGACATTTTCTGGTTTCTACTCCACGTACTTTTGGACTTTCCTGAACATTTCGGTGTATAATACATTAAAATCAGACAATTGTGAGACCTTCAAATGATATTTTGACTGTTAGGGTGTGACTGTCAAATTTCGCAGCTACGCATATACTGCCAAATCTGAGCAGTCATATCTTGGGAACTACACAGTCTAGAATGCTGTGAATTGCTTTGTTTTTGTGCCTACTGCTACATGTCTGAAGTTAGCATTACGAATAAACAAATCAGTCCTTTGTTTCTGATACTAGTTTTCGTTGAAAGTAGAGTGATTGTCGGCTATTTTTGTAGTAAGTTAACTTCTATTGCTTTTTATACACAAATAAAATGACCAAGCGTAACAGTAACTTCAAGAAACGCAAATTTGCGAGTAACAGATATGTGAGACCTGCATTTTTCTTCTGAAGTGCTCGAAAATATCTGTGCTAGCAGTGAAGGAAACCACGGTAATGTTTCTGAAGTGACCAACTTTAGAAATGGGTGACAGTCGTAAAAGTAGTGGTATTATGGAAGCGTCATTACTGATCTGCAGATCCTTGCACAAGTTCTTCTGAAATTGTCTCTTGCTCTCTTTGTGGTGGTGAAGCTGTTTATGAGGATATTGAAACTAGAATAGGTGTTGTGTCTAAATTAATTATTAAACGTCAGAAGTGCAAAAACGAAAAAGCATTTCATACTTCATCAAAGTGTTCAGGTAATGAATTGTATGAAACTAATGTGAGACTGTTCTATGGCCTTAGATGCATTGGTAGAGATGCAAGGGCTGATAATGTTGTCTCCACTGTGTTGAATTTGCCAAAACCACCTTCTAGGTATACGAAATATCTAACAGCAATTGGGGGGCTCTGTAAATGCTGTGACTAAAGATTTTGAACAAAATGAGGGTGGCACAGACATCAGCATTGCTGTGGATGGATCCTGGCAAAAGCGTGGCTTTAGTTCTAATAATGGTTTTACATCTGCAATAAGTATTGACACTGGGAAAGTTTTGGATTTTGAAGTTTTCAGTAAGTACTACCAAGGTTGTACAGTGAACCAGAAGAACAGATGAAAGTAAATCTAATCTAATTTAATATAAGATTACTTCATAAGCAACAGTGTATAAAAAATTATGATGGCGCAAGTTGAGGAATGGAGATAAAAGGAGCAGTTAGCATTTTCCAGCGTTTGCAGAAGGAGAGAGGTGTCAGATATGTGAATTACTTAGGTGATGGAGACAGCAAGGCTTTCACTGCGTACAAAACAGTAAACCATATGATGTTCCTGCACAAAAACTTGAGTGTGTGGGACATGTCAAGAAAAGGATGGGAACTGTAACCTAAAAACCAATCTGGGCAACACACAACTGTCTGATGGGAAGACAATAAAATGTGCTGGAAGACTAACAGATGAAGTAATTGATGAATTACAGGAATATTATGTTAAGGCCATTAGAGATAACTGTGACAATTTAGAGATGGTGAAAAGAGCTGTGTTGAGCACTTTCTTTCATCGAATATCAACCGATGAAAAGCCATGTCAT
The DNA here is from genome assembly GCF_021461395.2 of Schistocerca americana. Classification (NCBI taxonomy): domain Eukaryota; kingdom Metazoa; phylum Arthropoda; class Insecta; order Orthoptera; family Acrididae; genus Schistocerca; species Schistocerca americana. Next base: position 166,407,481 of record NC_060124.1, read on the forward strand.
GCTTTGTGTCCCCTCCACCAAACACTTGGTGTAAATATAGGCAAGCTGAATTTTCTGGCACCCTACATGACTTTACACATAAACATTGTCTTCCTTTGACAGTAATGGAGGCAATCAAACCTATTTACAGAGATTTGGCAAATCCTGAGCTACTAAAGAATTGTCTGATGCTGTAATAACTTTTAATGGTGGGAACAATGAAAGACTTTAGGTTCTGGAGAAGTAAGGGTATAAGAGATTTGGACAGAACACAGCTAAAGGACTGCAGAAATTGGATGAGTTTCATGTACATGAAGCAGAGTTATCTGCTCAGCAAATGACAAAAGAAGCAAGAAAGAAAAGGAGGAGGCAAGCACTGGGCTGTTGTGACTCTGAAGAAGACACAGACTATGGGCCAGGGCAATTCTAGTGCATAAAAGACGCGGAAATGTAAGTCTGTATATGAATGTGTAATAAAAAGTTTTAAACTTCAATATCTCTGAACTACATTTTTTGCAATAAATGACCCGTTTTCTAAAAACGTACTGATGGTAGAGATACGAAATTTTCACATCATGCCAAGTGTGAGACTCAACGCATATGGAAGTAGAATAATTAAAATATCCAGAGTAGTTTTGTTTTTATGTTCATTTATCTACAATACCGAGTGTTTGAAGAAAAAGATAACATGCCCCACAATACAATTTTAGTAACAATTCTAGTTCAGTGTATCTAGAAACGTGCATTCAATAATTATGGAAAATTGTAAGTTGGTGTGTTAAAATTTTTCCAAGATAATGGGTCACAAAAATCGATAATTTAACATTAGCAGCATAGGACATACAATGTCCGCTTAAATGATTTTCTGATAGCGTCTGTTTACGACTGTTGTTAGAAAATATAGTGTCTTTATAGTTTTTATTCGTTTCACATCTGGTACTACTTATGTTCAAGGAACTACGATTGTGTTATTCTACATCTGCCTGACGCCTGTAAGTTAGCTGCACAATTTACCTAAAGGTAAGTTTTACTGATTATTACTTTATTGCAGTTTAAGTGTGTTGTATTGCTTTCTAGTTTACTGTAAGATTACCGCCATGTGTGACAAATGTGAATGTTGCTGTAGGTTACTTGCTATGGTAGAAACATGTCAGGACTGTGGGTTGGTGTTTCAGTGAGGAGAGTGAAACGGGGAAACCAGGAAGTTGGAGTTGTAAATTGTGCAGTCGAGACAAGAAAATCGTGGAACAGGGGGGAAAGACTTATGCCCTCCAGCCAGAATTAGAAATCAGTACAACGAAAAACCAGTCACAAGTTGAAAATTTCACTTTTTTTTATTCACTCGATGATTAGTTTCGGGCCGGAACCCATTTCCAAATCATCGTAACGTAGTAAAAAATGTTATTCCCAAAAATGCAAAAACTGTCAAAAATTTGCAAACAAACAGTTGTGCATGCTGGACGTTCGCACAATTATAATTGCATATTCTGAATCACATTTGTGGAAGGGGGATAGGGAAAATGCGATCTGGAGGAAGATAAGCAATAGGCAAAATGAGAAAACCTCAGAAATGACATTTCATATTCCAGCTAGCAATGAGTTTGACTTGTTACCCGAATTAGGGAAAGAGCGTCAACCAGCTTTTGAGCTTAACTGCGAGCAGAGGTTCATAGCAACAATTTTAAGGCTAGGTCGGTAGAAAAGTCACATAGAAAGAAAAGATCTTGCTACTAGGCACCAGTCATCGTAAAGATGTAGTCCAGTTGCCGCAGGAAAAGCTAGGCATAGAATACCAGGTCACATGCATCGTGAAACCTAGCGCCAAAGTTTAGCCAAGTGACAGAGAAAATAGGAGCCTTGTGTAGAGAATTCGATGGCGAGGATAAGGTACTTATAGTAACAGCGTTAAAAGTGACCTGGAGGAAACAGGAGCAGCAACAGCACACACTTGTATGAGGTATGTTGAGGTTTTGCAGCGACATGGCCAGCCGTAAGTTAGCGCGGCTGTCAACCATGTGAAAAATGAGCTGAGCGAATTACTTTTGACTGGAAGAAAGTTACTGCGATTGGGAGATGGGGCTACACTAATCGCGGCCTGCGCCTGAACAGGAGTGGGGAGGAAAGATTAGCTGAGCTGCTTGCAGAAAGTGTGAGGGAACCCACAAGCAGACAGCACAAAATTCCTCTGGTAACTGGAATGGAAGCGGTACATTTTTAGGTTAGAGTCACGTTACAGACAAGACTACTGAAAGAAATAAGAGCAGTACAAGACCATCCCACTTGCAACAGTATCCAGAAAAATAACATTAATTCGTTTCATCAGAACATTATAGGATTGAAAAACAAGATAGATCAACTTCTTGTGTGCCTAGAAGGTATGGACAATTCGGAAGTTAACAGATGCTCTGTACCTCTCTGACCAATATGTAACCAGATTGAAGGAGAAGTTAAATATCAGGGATTATAGACTTGCATCATTTTCGTGTAGAGTTAACATGGAAAAAGTTACATCATATGTAAAAGTTGGACACAAAGCAAAAAATATTAAAACAAATAGTTTTCTTGTTGAACAGAACCTAGAAGTGCGTTGGTGTATAACAGTTGGTGAATGACACGACCAGCCACAAACACTTTTTAAATGTTATATTTTAGTGCCATAACTGGTTTCGGGCTACCATGCTGATCTTCACTTGGCTAATATTTTTCGTTAAGTAGATGTTTTGATCAACAGCACATCGTTGCTCCACACCGGAAAAGAATATTTGAGTATTTAGTGGCATTTCATCAGTTGTTTCATTAATAAAAATACGCTAAAGTGTTTGTATTTTTGTGTTCACTTACATATGTTCCAGAGGATGCCGATCTGTTTTGTTGTGGTCCAACATGGATGAAATAAAACTATAAGTACATGCTTGTGAGTTGCTACTGCAGAATACTTCTCTGATAAATGTAAGAGACTACAGATCCCCTGAAGGAAACTTTCAGCTATTTATGAGAAATGTAGATGCGTTATTGAGGTGCCTGTTACAAAGAAAAAACAGTTAGGAACTTGTGGAGATTTCAGTGTAGATTTCTTTAGGAGATATGGGCAGGAAACATGAACTACATTTATTCTTTTGGCGTTTCAATCTAATCTCAATAATCGATTTTCCAACTAGTGTGCAGTAAAATACTAGGAGACTGATGGATGACATTTTTATAGACAATGCTCAGGCTGAAACAATTAATGTGTACCGAATTGCTAACGGACTACTGATTATGATCTAAAGATAATGGAAATCAACACTATGACACCTTACCGTTCTGAGACCGGTTCATACAAAGTGGTGAGACTTGTTAATGAGAACAGGATACATTGTTTTAAGACTAAGATAAAGGGGTGGTATGGGATGAGGTATATGTAGAAAGAGCTGCGGAGTAAATCAAACTCTGATGTTACTTGCATACTACAACTAGAGGGAGAAAAGACCTTGATTACCCATTGCTAAAGCTGTCAGTGGCTCAGAAAAGAATTCAATCTGCAGCAACAAAAATTTGTATTCATTTGCCCAACAACATAAAATGTCTGAAGGTAGCAAAGCAAGTTTTAAATCTAATTTAAAATCATATCTCCTGGACAATTTCTTCCATTCCACTACCAAATTTGTACTTAAAAACTGGTAGCCAGTAGGACTAAAAATAATGTGTTGATTAATGTAACAATAATCATGTACTCATATCCTGTAAACTGACTCGTTCTACATCATTTCGATAAGAGAATCATTCAAACGATCTATGAAACAAGTAGCTAACTAACCTGTCGGACAGTAGAAAGAAACAAAGTTTTTATGGTTTTCCCGCTACAGCAGGCAAAGGCCGCAATACATGGAGAAATGAGGGGAGGTCTTATTGAACAATGGAAGACGAATAGTTGATGGTGATGTTGATTATGAGCTTCATGATCGGCATTTATATTCATACAACTATTACGATAACGATCGGACCAATGACCAACTATGTACTCTGTTAATACATTGCAAACATAACCTAAAGCTGTGTTGATTTCTATTGCCTATATCACACCTCAAGTTTCTGTCCTACTGTACGATCGCTGGTCCTCACAAACATAAAACTAGGGGTACAGTCCGTGCTACACTATAAGCTTACGTTATTTAGAGCACGATATGAACGAAGAAGCTCCATTTTCTTGCCTTTAGCGAAACTCATGTACAGATCACTGATGCTGAGCCATCCAGTGGCCAGTGTTGCTAACCTGCGCTTTACGACTATTTATGAACTGACCCTCGTGTAATAGAAATATGGGGATGAAGGACTCACCTGCAAAGTTGGGAGCGAGGTCGTGGTGGTTGGCGAGATTGGTGACGGCGGCAGCTCCGTTGAAACCCAGCGAGAGACTCAGGAGCGCCACGGCGAAAGCCTCGTTTGTGCCCACGTAGCCTAGCGCAGCCATTAGCACAGCCGGTATGAGGTGTGCTGCGGTGAAAAGAGGCGACGTTTGACAAACCTTACTTCTACCATCGAGACCGTATACGCGGGTCTCTGGCTAACAACCATTGCCGTACTTCTACACTGAAGCGCCAAATAAACTGGTACAGGCATCGTATTCAAATACAGAGATATGGAAACAGGCAAAATACGGCGCTGCGGTCGCCAACGCCTTTAAAAGACAGCAGGCGATGGCGCAGTTAGATCGGTTACATTTGCTACAGTGGCAGGTTATCAAGATTTAAGTGAATTTGACCGTAGCGTTATAACCGGTACACGAGCGATGGAACACAGCATCTCTGTGTTAGCGATTTTTCCGTACGACCATTTCACGAGTGTACCATGAATATCAGGAATCCGGTAAAACACCAAATCCCCGACATCGCTGCAGCCGGAAAAAGATGCTCCAAGAACGGGACCAATGAAGAGAATCGTTCAGAGTGACAGAAGTGCAACCCTTTCGCAAATTGCTGCAAATTTCAATGCTGGGCCATCAACAAGTGTCAGCGTGCGAAGCATTCAACGAAACATCATCGGTATGGGCTTTCGGTGCCGAAAGCCAACTCATGTACCCTTGCTGACTGCACGATACAAAGCTTTACGCCTCGCCTGGGCCCGTCAACACCGACATTGGACTTTTGATGACTGGAAACATGTTGCCTGGTCGAACGAGTCTCGTTTCAAATTGCATCGAGTGGGTGGACGTTTACGAGTATGGAGACAGCCTCATGAATCCGTGGACCCTGCATGTCAGCAGGGGACTGCTCAAGCTAGTGGAGGCTCTGTAATAGTGTGGAACGTGTACAGTTGGAATGACATGGGATTCCTGATACGTCTAGATTCGATTGTGACAGGTGACACATACGTAAGCACCCTGTCTGATGACCTGCATCCATTCCATGTGCATTGTACATTCCGACGGACATGGGCAATTCCAGGTGGAAAATGCGACATCCTACACGTCCAGAACTGCTACAGAGTGGCCCCAGGAACACTCTTCTGAGTTTAAACACTTCCGCTGGTCACCAAACTCCCCGGATATAAACATTATTGAGCATATCTGAGATGCCTTGCAACGTGCTGCTCAGATGAGATCTCAACCCCTCGCACTCTTACGGGTTTATGGACAGCCCTGCAGGATTCATGGCGTCAGTTCCCTCCAGCACTACTTCAGACATTAGTCGAGTCCATGCCACTAGTGTTGCGATACTTCTGCGTGCTCGTGGGGGCCCTACACGATATTAGGCAGGCGTACCAGTTTCTTCGGCTCTACAATGTATATCTATACCGGTGCAATATGTGTCGCTATAAATTGTCTGGCGGAGGATACTTTCTCTTCTTCTTTCTTTCCACCCGACTTTGAAATCCGTAATTCTTATTACTTGCTGTAGATATTACACACTGGAGATATTACTCACTCTCTCTATCTCTCTCTCTCTCTCTCCTCTCTCTCTCTCTCTCTCTCTCTCTCTCTCTCTCTCTCTCTCACACACACACACACACACACACACACACACACACACACACACACACACACACGCACACACACACACACTGCAGTACATCAGTATCCCTAAAGAAAGATCAGGAATTTACATATAGATCTGATTACTATCATGTTTTTTATTAAGTAACTACTTGAAAGCATATCAAAGGCCCACGTTTTGTTGACTAGATCAGCATTTGGAACTCATTTTGCGGTACACATACAGTTACTAATTTTTAAGGGTACAGTACAAACAATCACATTCTGGCCCACTAATATTTGTTTATTATTGACCGGTTTTTGCCACAATTGGGCATAGCCAGTATGAATCGTTACCTGACGACAAGTCTAATAAACTAAAAAATCGGTAGGTACTAATTAAATTTTAGTGGATTACAACTCATTTGCTCGATTAACACCTTCCCTGAACTAATCGAGAATGAACAGAAAGAGTTATTCAACATATCCTTCCCGAAAAACTTACAAAAGGTTTTCTCATCATTCAAATGAACATATTGTTGTCGTAGTCCCATGTCTGTAGCTGCATTATTAAATATGTATCTACTCTTTTCATAATCATACAACAGACCTAGGAATTTTTCTGACACATTGATTTTTTTTCTCACTTCAGGTAGTGACTTGTTAATGTGAAAAGTGTCAAGTTGTGCCAAGATCTGGATTTCGTGTTGAACTGTGCGTCCCCATATAACTAGTCTGTAGCTGCATTATTAAATATGTATCTACTCTTTTCATAATCATACAACAGACCTAGGAATTTTTCTGACACATTGATTTTTTTTCTCACTTCAGGTAGTGACTTGTTAATGTGAAAACTGTCAAGTTGTGCCAAGATCTGGATTTCGTGTTGAACTGTGCGTCCCCATATAACTAGTTGCGTAAGTAAGTTAAAAGGTCAAAGGAAGAAAACGGCTTACCACCCACTAAAGTTCTAGTAAAGATCTGAGGAATTCAGATCAACTTTTGGGGTGACGATGTGTTAAGGCTTTTTATTTGTTTCAGAATGAGAATCAGTCCTCAGTTGCACAATTAGGAAATTCATTTCGCTTTACCATTTTCAACAGATTAACTGGTCGTCTTCAGAAGCCTAAAAAATTAAGGATGTTCTAAACAATTAGAACCTGGCCATACATGTATGTAAATTGCAAATGGTGCATTACAGAAGCTTACTTACTACTGGTTTACAAGATGTGAGTATCTTCTTCACAGAAGCATAATGCCACGATGTGTCCATAAATGTACATATTATATGTGATAATTATACACACAGTCTGATAATTTACAGTAAACTAATCACATTGATATACATAGTCAAGTTGTTATTACCAACAAGGAACATATGAAGTGTTAGTGGTATAGGTACATCTATTGTGATAAATGGTACCTTAACATGTACCCACTTCAGTGTGTTAGTGGTTTTGTTCTGCATCTAATACTTTTCCCACAAACATATCATATTATTTATGACCTGATGTTTTCTGCACGGTTGTAACTATGCTGTGACACGGAGTACGCTTGTCAGTATAGACTATCCATTTAGGATCCACGGACCAACCCCACTTCAATACCTTTCCTGCTGCCCAGGGGAAAATAAACTTTAATGCCTGTGCCACTCGTACATGAAGGTACTAACCAACCAAAAAACACATTACTCATAACAGGTACAATTATTAGTCTGAAAATGAGGTAAATACTGATGTCATATTATTCAGTACATCGTCCTCAGTCATCTGTAGAAATATCTGCACTTGGACCCCTAACACCTTGTATCACATAAAAGCATGTGAGTAATATAAATATGGTACATAAGGGAAAATATATATAATAAGTATGAAACACATGGCACATAAGCTACTGCTGACATTAATCTGTAAGAAACATTTTATAAGAGATGCACTGCAATCGAAATAGTGTCCCAGTTACAATGTAATCGCATCATTCAACAAATCTTAGTACTCCACCTAGGCATGTTTCTATGTTCGAACTCTTCTAAGAGGTTTATTTCGTAGTTCTTGTAAATTATATGCAAAATTCGCGATACTAAGCAAAGATGGAGGAGGAAGAATGTGTTTCTCGACTTTGAGATTTATTTCTAATGACAGTACGTTGATGATGCTATCGTTGTACTGGAAAGTGTGAGTGATGTCATATTATTTAGTGAGTTCCTGATTTGGTTCCATTCTAAAATTAAGTTTATATATGAAATACAAAATCAACCTACCAAACTTAGCTTCCTGGACCTGACAATGCGTTTAACGTATAATAAAACTAACTTTGACATTTACAGGAAACCTACAACCACAACAGATAACATTATTCATGCTTCTTCTTCCCGCACCTTAATGCACAAACCGGCATGCTGTGAGTTCCCCCTACCTCTGCTGTAATTGCTAGTGAATTTAGTAACTTAAACCATATAGCGCTCAAAAACGGTCACTACGCAAACGTGTACAGAGATGGTACAAAAATAAAATGAATAAGAATATAAATCCCTCTGCACTCAATAAAAATGACGTTACTTTTAAGAAGCACAGTATTACCCTATTTCTAGGTGACATTGCACATTGTATAGCTAATTTCTTAAAAATGGTGGTTGTAATTGTGTTCTTTACTGCCAAGTTGCTCTTTATACACAATGAGAAGCCTATAAAATATAATACATTTCTCAGATCTGGGATACATACAATTCAATGAAACATAGCCCCATCCAAGTTTTTATGTAGGACAGGCAGGGAGTGCATTTGAGGTCTACTTTCATGAGCTCTTGCTCAACAAAGATGGTGAAAATCATACAATTCAACTTTCATAGAACATCTCAAAATCAAGTAACACACTCTTCCTCCCCCATCTCGCATATACACTCCTGGAAATGGAAAAAAGAACACATTGACACCGGTGTGTCAGACCCACCATACTTGCTCCGGACACTGCGAGAGGGCTGTACAAGCAATGATCACACGCACGGCACAGCGGACACACCAGGAACCGCGGTGTTGGCCGTCGAATGGCGCTAGCTGCGCAGCATTTGTGCACCGCCGCCGTCAGTGTCAGCCAGTTTGCCGTGGCATACGGAGCTCCATCGCAGTTTTTAACACTGGTAGCATGCCGCGACAGCGTGGACGTGAACCGTATGTGCAGTTGACGGACTTTGAGCGAGGGCGTATAGTGGGCATGCGGGAGGCCGGGTGGACGTACCGCCGAATTGCTCAACACGTGGGGCGTGAGGTCTCCACAGTACATCGATGTTGTCGCCAGTGGTCGGCGGAAGGTGCACGTGCCCGTCGACCTGGGGCCGGACCGCAGCGACGCACGGACGCACGCCAAGACCATAGGATCCTACGCAGTGCCGTAGGGGACCGCACCGCCACTTCCCAGCAAATTAGGGACACTGTTGCTCCTGGGGTATCGGCGAGGACCATTCGCAACCGTCTCCATGAAGCTGGGCTGAGGTCCCGCACACCGTTAGGCCGTCTTCCGCTCACGCCCCAACATCGTGCAGCCCGCCTCCAGTGGTGTCGCGACAGGCGTGAATGGAGGGACGAATGGAGACGTGTCGTCTTCAGCGATGAGAGTCGCATCTGCCTTGGTGCCAATGATGGTCGTATGCGTGTTTGGCGCCGTGCAGGTGAGCGCCACAATCAGGACTGCATACGACCGAGGCACACAGGGCCAACACCCGGCATCATGGTGTGGGGAGCGATCTCCTACACTGGCTGTACACCACTGGTGATCGTCGAGGGGACACTGAATAGTGCACGGTACATCCAAACCGTCATCGAACCCATCGTTCTACCATTCCTAGACCGGCAAGGGAACTTGCTGTTCCAACAGGACAATGCACGTCCGCATGTATCCCGTGCCACCCAATGTGCTCTAGAAGGTGTAAGTCAACTACCCTGGCCAGCAAGATCTCCAGATCTGTCCCCCATTGAGCATGTTTGGGACTGGATGAAGCGTCGTCTCACGCGGTCTGCACGTCCAGCACGAACGCTGGTCCAACTGAGGCGCCAGGTGGAAATGGCATGGCAAGCCGTTCCACAGGACTACATCCAGCATCTCTACGATCATCTCCATGGGAGAATAGCAGCCTGCATTGCTGCGAAAGGTGGATATACACTGTACTAGTGCCGACATTGTGCATGCTCTGTTGCCTGTGTCTATGTGCCTGTGGTTCTGTCAGTGTGATCATGTGATGTATCTGACCCCAGGAATGTGTCAATAAAGTTTCCCCTTCCTGGGACAATGAATTCACTGTGTTCTTACTTCAATTTCCAGGAGTGTATTTGACAACGGCTACAAAATGTACCTCTTACAAGCGTTTAAAATATACAAAAGTTCTTACCTAAATTTCAAAGTCTTGCTGAACGATTAGCTTGCATTTAAAAATATGTACTATTTCGCTTGTATTGTATCTCTTATAAAGTGTTAAAGTTTGCCTATTTTTAAGATTTTAATGTCAGTAACAGCTTATGTGGAAATATGTGCCACGTTTTTTTATGTATCATATATAACTTCTTTTATTTACCTTAATTATACTTTTTACACAGTTTCGTGTATGTTCTTTGCTGCTAGCACAACAATTTGATTATGTACATAATATGATTAAATTAGTATAAATTATGAATCTATTTTATAATTATCAAATACAATATGTGTATTCTAGGACATGTCATGGTATATGCTTATGTGAAGAAGATATTGACATCTGCTAATCAATATTAAGTAAGTTTTTGTAATACTCTTCTTATACTTTACATAACTGTATGGCCAAGCTGTTCTTGTAACTTAAAATATCCGAAATATTGTAGGTTTCTGATGATGACAGATTACTCTGTTGAATAGTAAAGTGAAATAAATTTAATAATTGTGCAGATGAAGACTGAATTTTATTCTGAAATATATACTACAGTTGTTGAGAAAAAAACTCTGTCCGAATAGGTCTCGGAAGACCCTAATGGTACTGACCGACCCCCATGTCATCCTGTGCCTATAGGGGTCGCTGGATGCTGATATGGAGGGGCATGTGGTCAGCACACCGCTCTCCCAGCCGTTGTCAGTTTTTGTCACCAGAGCCGCTACTTCTCAGTCAAGTAGCTCCTCAGTTTCCCTCACAAGGCCTCAGTGCACCTCACTTGCCAACAGCACTCGTGATCGGAAGGTCATTGATCCAAGTGCTAGCCAGGCCCGACATCACTTAACTTTGGTGATCTGGCCATTGGCGTTGAGAAAATAACAGCTATGAATAAAATCATTTTTCTTTGTACTGTAACTTGGTTCATCTTTACACTGGACATTTAAACCATTCCCCAGACGAATACGTGCGGAAATTTCACATTTCACATCTAACATAGTTATTATTTCCTAGTAGTAAGCGACGTTTTAAATTTTCTTATTTCATCTTGAAAATCGCTTGTTAGACCGTGAACTTTCAAAATTACTCTTTCTCCCACCAATTCTGAAAAACAAACATATTGCAAAGATATTATATAGCAAGCGCTCAATTTTCTGAAGATATAAGAGTCTTTGACTAACTGAGTAGAGGAATGTCTGCCAAGAGGTACTTTGGAGGGTAGAGGTGATCCAGTGGCGGGCCTTAGCGGCCGCGTTGTGTCTGCGTGACCCTCTGCTTCTGTCCGTGTTTCTGGCAGGGTTCCACACTTTTTTTATGGACGACTGGTGTAGTAACTCGCAGCCAAGTTGATTTCTGGTGACTGGTGTCATCCAGCGAGTTACAAACGTATGGTGAAGATGCAGCATGCATTTTGGGGCTTACCTAAATATTTTCTTGCAGCATTTTCAGATCCTTATTTGCACGTGTTCAAACTTAACGTCCATTGTTGAGTGAGGTAGCCGACTTTCAATACACGAGCTACAGCATTATGTTTTCATTAAGCCATCTGAACAGTATGCGAGCTGAGTACATCGTATTCTCGTTCATCTAAATGTTTCCACGATTTTCGAATTCTTTTTCTTCATTGCTTTCTCATGTGGTGTTCATGTATATTGTGCGATCTGTGCATTGTCAGTTGCACTGTTTCTTGTAGTAATAATTGTGGGTTGAGTCGTAATAAATATACATTTAACTGAAGCTTCTACGAATTATTTCCATTCCCACATCAGTGATGAATTTGTGTTTAAAGTCGCGACTACTTATGTGGTATACATTTTGCTGTCGGCACTTAATTTCAAGTACGATCTCTGTTCTGGTGTAAAGTGAAGCCCCAGCACGCCTGTCGAGAACGTTGGAGCAGAGAGGGCTGTGAAGAAGACGTCAGCCAATTACACACGGACTGTCCCCTCTCTAGGACGACAACGGGACGGCAGTGCCCTCTATGTGAAGAAAACGTAAGCGCTGCACCAGACTGGCCACAGCCCAGTTCTGCCAGTTCTACAGCAGCCACACTCTGCCTTCAGCTGACTGTAGTAAGTGCAAAGGAAAGATACAGTCAGTGTAAGTCTGTTTCAGAACTGCCGTCAGCAGAAATCTTTTTCTGTTCTTTGCATGACTGACAGCTTGGAATATAAGTGACAGTAGTTGTTGCTTATCATACTTCACGTCGAGGCTGTGCATCTTCATATCACAGGTACGGTGTGAAAAGGTTTTAGGTTATCAGATGGAGCCACGCATGCTCACTGCACTTGATGTACCTACACGGTACACTTTAATGAAATTTCCGGGAGTAATTGCAATCTTTATTTTCATTCAGGTATTAATTTACACCCTTGCCATTGTGCAAAGTGAAACCTACAAAGACTTAATATGTTTTTGAGATATTCTCAAATAGCGTGGAAGTTACATCTTGAATCAAAACTTCATACAGAAAGGGCTGCTTGTTCAGGGCATTTTTCTGAAGATATATTTTCATGCAGTCAGAACCTTACAAGAGAGTGTGGGTGGCTGCTTGCAACCTGCATCTCATATGTACTACTCGAGGCATCTTTTGGTATATGGTGGAGTGTACTTCTGGTACTATTGCAATTTATGCCTTGTCATGTTCCAGTCTCGTATGGTTTGGAGAGGAACAATTGTCAGTAAGGCCCGTTATGAGCTTCTGTGTGCCTTTTGTGTGTTGTTTTTCCATCATTGTCAATTGGTGAGATGCACTTTGGAGGAAGTAATACTTTGCCTTATTCTTATTAGTAGCACACTTTAAAAATTTTGGCAGTAAACTTCTCTGTGACGCACCACCCCTCTCTTGTAGTGTCTGGTACTGGACTTTTATGAGCATCCACATTACGTTGTTCCACTTTCTAGACAAAACAGTAATGAAACGAGTCAGTGTATTTTATTTCTACCCTATTCTTTTAAACGCAACTGGTCCGAGTGCTAGACTGAAAAGTAACACCCAGAAACTGGTCGAACAAGAGTTTCAAAGACTGCCCCATTCATAAGTGAATTATATTCCTATACAGTTCTTCCAATGAATCTCACGTCTGCTTTTATTAAGACCTGATTTACATACTCGTCCCATTTGAGATCGCTCTGGACCATTACATGCTCCTCTTTTATGGTTAGTTAGTGTTTTCAGTGGTTTGACGCCAATAACGTAATTAATCAGTTATTTATTTATTTACCGCCCATTTAGCCTGACCAGAATAGGGCTGCTGGCGTCGTTGCACTTCGGCAAACTGTTGATAATCAAAGTGTAATGACATGGTGTTGATGTGTGAGAACTAATCTGTCACGAGGTTTTCTGCATTTTCCAGATGGTGGGCGCATATGGTAAACTGTGAAACGTAATCTAAGTGCTGAAACTGTCGGGAGCAAGGGTCCTTTGGTGAATTTTGGATCGAGTCGTACGATGGTCACTGTATATAATGAGAGGGCGTCCTTTGATGTCTCACTGGAAGTATCCTATTGCTCCACAAACTGCCAGCAACTCTCTGTCGTCTGCTGCCCTGCACTGCGAAGGCGAGATCTGGCGCCTCAAAGAAACGGAGTGGCTATTGGACACTTCACACCTCTTGTAGCACGAAAGCACCAATAGCAGAGTCCCTCCCATCTGCGATTATGGTTGGCTGGTCGATTTGAAGGAGGGGACAAAACAGCAAGGTCATCGGTCCCATCAGATGAGGAAAGGATGAGGAAGGAAATCGGCCGTGCCCTTCCAAAGGAACAATCCTGTTATTTGTCTTAAGTGATTTAGGGAAATCACGGAAAATGGCCGGAGGCGGGTTTGAAGTGTCGTCCTCCCGAATGCGATTCCTGTGTGCTAACTACTGCGCAACCTCGCTTTGTGTCTGCTATTATGATGAGCTGGGAATCGGAGAGTGGGTGCACCAAAGTAATGTCTCGGAAATGGCAGTCCTTAATGCTTTCGAAAGTGGACTGCAGTTCCTACGTCCACGTGGATTTACATTTGCCGGTAGTGTGCTTGCCAGTGAGGGCTTGAGTGAGTGGTATCTGAAGGCAACAGAAGCTACCTGTAATAGGTGCCCCCGATAAAAATTTACCATGCCTAAAAGTTAACATAGTTCCTGGCAGTCTTGCGTTGGCGGTAGTTGTTGAATGGTCTCTAATCCATGGTGCAGGGTGACTGCCTGTGACGTTTACTGCATGGCTGAGGAAAACAACTTCCTTCTGAAAGAGTTGGCATTTCTCCTCGTTGATCACAACTCTGCTGTCAGAGAGTGCATCGAAAACTTGTTAGGGCTGCATATTATTAAAGTCTTCGTTTAGTGAGAAAATTAGAACATTGTCGGCGTAGCCATAACAGATAAGGAACTTGAATAATATGCCTCAATAAAGTGCTGCCATGTCTGAGCAGCGTTCTTAAGTCCGTTAGACGTAAACATAAATGCAAACAGACCAAAAGACGTGATAATAGCCTCTTTGCGATTATCTTCTGGGCACATAGGTAGGATCTGCAGGTGTGCTACCTTGCAGTCAGTGACACTAAACACAGAGGCATTGGTCAAATAATGAGTGAAGTCATGGATGTTTGGAGTTGGGTAGCTTTCCATTATAGTATGAGTATCGAGAATTCTGCAGTCACGACGCAACGTGACAGATACGTGTTTTTAAGGAAGCAATTTGGTGGGTGAAACCCAGGAACTGTTGGAGGGACGTATGATGCCACCTCGCAACAGTTTGTTTACTTCTGCCTTAGAGACCCGAAATAAATCCAGTGGTATTCTACGCTGTCTGTGTCGCACTGGGGGGCTGGGCATTGAGATAATTTTGTGAAATGCTCCATTTTTTATGACTCAATGTACAAACCGGTCTTGCGGGTAAGAGAAGAGAGACCCATTAGAGTTGTAGGTTCTTCAAATGGCCCACACATATAAATAAATACTTTTAATGATCCTTATTCGCACCGTCCCTGTAGAGCAAAAATATCGTAAGGAGGTATGATACAGATCTGAGTAAGCTGACAGAAAATTGAAAGCTATACTATCAATTTTTTGATGTACCTCAATTTTTTTTCATGGATCTCGGTGTTTGTCGGTCTTTTGAGCTGGTGTGATAAAGAAATATGTACTTGCACTCTCCCTGTATGTGTTAATTAACAGTTATGATACGCGAAAGTCACATGTTTTCATTCTCCTACTAAGCTACGTCCTAATCTCCAAATATCGATGCGTTGAGGGCTTACATTTTTAAACGGACCTCGTCAGAGGAGAAGTCAGCACAAAGAGGAAATAGCCAATGCAGCCACGCCGGCATTGTTGTACTTCATTGGGGAGAAGAGATAAATATCAAGCCACACACTAAAACTTATTAACCTTCCAGCAATGTTCCAGAACTGCCACAGCGTTTCTTAACATGAAAGCATCCATACCTGCGTGCGCTTATGAACTTACAATTTCTGGTGCGGCTAAACATGCAGTAGTAAAAATACGTCAGCTGCTAACAGTTCACATCATCTCACTCTCTAACCACTAAAAGTGGCGATGTGAGTGGAAAGCACAGCACTGCCCTCTGTGTCATCAGATGAGGACAGAGCTGTGCCAAAAGAGCCTGGCGGTCCTTATTGGTGAAGAGAGCCTGATGGGACGTCGGAATCTGGTGGAGGCAGTCGATGTAGCTGGTCAAACTGCAGCAGTGGCATGTGAAGTTCTTGCTCGACGGTGTCAATTCTGCACTGAATAGCGTCATTGCCATGTTGTAGGTGGATGTTTGTCATGTACATGTCAAAATAATGCTGCTGTACTCGCTGAATATGGTTGATGGTGTGAAGGCAGTCTTGAAGATACCGATGACCACTCAGCATTAGCATGGGTGGCAGAAACTGTTGCGCGAAGTGGGAGGCTCTGTTTGTGCCGAGACGCGGAGGGAGGCGTGGTCGATGACACCTGTGAAAAAGCAGCCGCTATCAGTGTGAGTCAAAACATCGTCATGCAGAGAGTGAATGTCGTGGTGGAAACACCATCAAAACACACGTTCTGTGTGCAAGTCTGAGGTCCATAGATTCAGATTTTGTTGAGTCGTTTATTGCATGAAGCTGGATGGCTCAGGAGGAAGGCGTAGAGAATAAAGAAAAGGGCGGCAAAGTACTCAATTCTGAGCAGGAGTGTACTAGGGAGGCCGGTAATGTGGTCGAGAACGAACAGTCTGTTGTTACGAGAGCGAGGTGGGAGAGAGCTGGCGCCACCGCTCCAAGAGTCAAGGAGACGTAGATATCCTCCACGGTTCGGTGCACCTTCGGCAAACCGTGCGTCGAGTTTGGGAAGCCACACAACACGCGGTAGCTGTGTGCGTACTCACCGAATCGCGCATCGCACCGGCGGAAGAGTTTCTGCATAGGCGTGGGTGTTGCGCCGACGGCGGGGTTCTGCGCAGGTGCGAGTGCGACATGGCAGGCGGGTCTGCAGGAGTTATTGTGGTGTTACAAAGCAGTGACGTCAAGTCGGCACAGATCGGACGAGTTTTGTTCGGCTCGTGATAGCAGGGGGATCGACTTTGCTCCCACTGCATTTGAAGACACGTACGACGCCATTGTTGTAGCGTTGTTAATACATTGTCAGCGTTGGATGATAAATATTGCACCCGAAAGTTCAAGTCATACATATAATTAATGGCATTAATTATTGGATATAGGTTCCGCCTTTTAAGCAAAACACTTTTTTTTTCTTGTAACGGCAAAACGCTTCAGCGCCTCTGTCCCATCACAAGTGGATTTTATTTATTAGACAGCTGTGAAAGTGTACATATTTTAGGCTGTAACTGACCTGACAAAATGAAGCCCAAAGCCAGTTTTTGTTCTTTTTTGTTCTTACCTCTATTTTACATTATATGTTTTTGCAGGACCATTGGTATGGTTTCTTGCACTGATAACTTGTCATCGGCAAAACAAACAATGTAAATGTGGGTTTCATCAACGAGTTAACCTATCCCACGATTTTTTAAAATCGTGATCTTGGTGAGATGACATGTTTTGTATACATACTTGTTATTACTCACGTTTTGTTGTGACTGATCCTTCTTCTTTATCCTTCGGAGAGCA
Organism: Schistocerca americana; assembly: GCF_021461395.2. NCBI lineage: Eukaryota > Metazoa > Arthropoda > Insecta > Orthoptera > Acrididae > Schistocerca > Schistocerca americana. The sequence continues at coordinate 166,424,896 of NC_060124.1, forward strand.
CTACACACATATTAAATGTACGTAGCGTATTTCGGTTTTGTAATCGCCTTTTCACTTCCCGAAACTCGGCGTACACGGTGTCGTTCTGTGTCCTAACACCATCGGCGTTCATTTTTTCTGTAGGTACTGGGAAGCGGGCGTGGTATTTACGACGGTAAATAATCACTCGCACTCACGTTACTTACTATGAATACTTTTATTCTCGCAGCATATACACAAAGCGTGAAGCGTAGAGCGCATACTACAGAGAACTGATACGGCCGGCCGGTGTGGCCTTGCGGTTCTAGGCGCTTCAGTCCGGAACCGCGTGACCGCTACGGTCGCAGGTTCGAATCCTGCCTCGGGCATGGATGTGAGTGATGTCCTTAGGCTACTTAGGTTTAAGTAGTTCTAAGTTCTACGGGACCGATGACCACAGATGTTAAGTCCCATAGTGCTCAGAACCATTTGAACCATTTTTGAACCTGATACGGCAAAAATAAGAGTTGTTCTTGCTGCGGTAGGGCAGCGATATTATTGGGGTTAGAGCCAGTGGTTCTACGTCCTCACAGTTCCTTGGTGAGTTGGGACAGAATTCGAATTTTATTTACATTATCTCTCTTCTTCTATGTTTGTTTGTTTGTGTGTGTGTGTGTGTGTGTGTGTGTGTGTGTGTGTGTGTGTGTGTGTGTGTTTGTAAGCTGCTTCAGCTGCTTCTGTTGTCTTTTCTGTGAAGTTCCTTTAATGTTTTAAATAGCATGTCTTTACAAAAGGCTACACAAATGGCTAAAGGAACTCACACACACACACACACAAACACTCACACATACACGCACACACGCTCGCGCGCTCACTCATACACACAATCACACACAAGGAAAAGAGAGATACAAGTAAACAAAATTCAAATTCCGTACCACACTCACTTAGGAAGAATGAACGCCGACGGAGTTAGGACGCAGAACATCGTATAAGCCGTTTTTTGCGAAGTGAAAAGGCGATTGCAAACCTGTAAATACGATAAGTGCATTTAATATGTGTGTGCAGTGTCGTCGGAACGAGAAAGAAGAAGGATCAGTCACAACAAAACGTGAGTAATAACAAATATGTGCGCAAAAGAAGATGCCACACATAAATCATGTTTTTAAATGGTCAAGGGATGTAAATTCACATTTACATCGTTTGGTTTATGGTCGAGCAAAACCATGTAACGTAAAATCAACATAAGAGCAAAAACCAATAAAAACTGTATTTGGACCTCATTTTGTCAGATCAGTTACAACCTAAAATATGTACAATTTTACAGTTGTCCAATAAATAAAATTCGCTGGTTGGCACAGAGGTGCTGAAAAATGTTTGGACAACAATACGAAAAAAGCGTTTTGTATAAAAGGCGGAACCTATATCCAATAATTTTAACTGCAAACACGGAAGAAATAGAAGAGCTGCAAATCCAAAAGATGAAGTAATTAATGGCTTTCGCTCGCTGGCAGCTATGACCAGTTGCACTTCGGGGGCAGCCTCACGACCTGTATTGTCCATAGAGTATGATCAGGCATGAGGTGTAAATCGATTAGAGTGTGTAACCAACGCCAAAGTTACGACGGAGTCCTGTCCTTTAAATCTTTGTCGTAGATGACGTGGTGTAATTGGTCTTCCAGAGAGCGGGGGATTTAGTAGAGAAGTGCTGCTTTAGTGAACTCGCATTTATCGCCTGTGGGCAGGGTGAGGATAATTTTGCTGATTGCTCCCACTTGTTAACCCAGGTCACTACCCAGTGTAATGAATTCTCACGATGGCGTGAGTCCCAGAACAAATGAATTTGCACAGACTGCCAAGGCGTACGGAAGTGAATCAAGCCAGATGGACTGATGTTGTATGGAAGTAGGCTAGTTTGCGAGCAAAGCGGAGTCCATTGCTAAATCAAAGAGTAGGTTGTCCGACGCACTCCATTTTCAGTAACATTGATCACTCTTGGAGCACTGTTGTGAAGAATGTCATCATTACTTTTGATGACGCGAGGAGCCTGGAGAGTGTCGTCCATAGCTCTGGATACTGCAGCACAAAAAGTAATGTCGGGACGCGTGAACTGCACAACACAATGGGGACACGTCAGCAGCACTGCATCGCGCACTAACTGCAGATATCCAAAACTCAACGCAAACGCGGACGTCGTACGTCACTGATGTGATGTGAAGTGGAATGTATAATAGCAAAACCCGCAACCGAGGAAACTGACGCCGTGAAGTTCCCACAGTCTAATCCTTATACAGTGGACCGCACCACTAGTAAAAAAACAAAACTCGCACAGATACTCCTGGTAACGTCAGCACAATTCCAGGTCAATCAGGAAACCTGTGTTTGTAAACTGATTTACATGGGTCCTGGTGCCGAGACTGAGACTTTTGTAACTAGCTGTTAAATCCATGTCTGTAATTCTGCCAAAATTTACGATTCGTGTCCGTCTATCGCTACACAGCGTTTTTCATTGGACCCAATAACATACTTCACTAATTTAAAGACTTTTAGAACAAGACATTTTATTGTTCCATGCCATTACCGGTTTCGAACTTTATGTTCATCATCAGATGGCTGATTATAGGGTAAATTGATAATCAGACGTTGCTTGTTTTGCTTACCACGATGCCCCATCGCTAAAATACACTGCTGGAATAAAATCGCAGTACCAAGAAGATGTTTTGCGACATAAACGAAAGTAGGTAGGCGTGTTTCTCCATCTGAAAGATGACGTTTATTCAGATTTCGCTCCAATCGTACAAGAGTGGCGATAGTAGCGGCTATGTGATGATCCAAATCGGGTTTGATTTAAATACACGCTGTAATGGTCCTGAACGTTATTCACCTTTGAGATTGGACGTGGTGAGTTAATTTTAGTCAAGAATGTCTTTAAGGTGACAAAGACGCCATTATCAGCACCTCATTGAGTTTTAACGAGGTTGTGTAATACGTCTACAAGAACCTGGATGTTCCTTCGGTGATGCTGCAGAAAGACTCGGCAGGAATGTAGCTACTGTACCTGACTGCTGGCAGCGGTGGTCACGAGAATGTACGGTCAAAGGAAGACCGGGCTCTGGACGGTCACATGGCACTACTGAGAGGGAAGTCCATCGTGTTCGGTGAATGGCGGTGACGCATCATACTGCATCTGCAGTAGCAATATGAATAGGAGTTGCAACCACAGTCACACAACCAACTGTTACAAATCCGTTACTTCAAGGCCCGCTCCGAGCCAGACGCCCTGTGCATGCACTCCACTGACCCCAAACCATCCCCATTTGCGACTTCAGTGGTGTCAAGCGAGAGCTCATTGGATATCTGTTGCCTTTTGTGATGAAAGCTGTTCTCTGTTCATGTCAGTGATGGCCGTGTGTTGGTTAGAAGGAGGCCGGTCGAGGGCCTGCAACCAACGTTTCAGTATACTAGACGCACTGGACCTACACCTGGTGTAATGGTCTGGGGTGTGACTTCGTATAACAGCACTAGCACTCTCGTTGTTATCCCAAGAACCCTGAATGCAAATTTATATGTCAATATGGTGATTCGACCCGCTACCATTCATGAAGATCGTTACAGGGTGTGTTTTCCAACAGGATAACGCTCGCCCAAACACTGCTGTTGCAGCCCAACAAGCTCTACAGAGCTGTTGCCTTGGCCTGCTTCATCACCAGATTTGTTTTCAATGGGGCACATCTGGGATATCATCGGTCGACAACTCCAGCGTCATCCACAACAAGCATTAACCGTCCCTGTATTGCTCGACCAAGTGCAACAGGCATGGAACTCCTTACCGCAAGCTGACATCCGGCACCTGTACAACATAATGCATGCACTTTTGCATGCTAGCTTTCAACATTCTGGTGGTTACATTAGATATTAATCTACCAGAATTTCACATTTGCAATGGCTCATCTCGCACTTACATTAATCCCTGTGCTCTTGCAATGTTAATCGCTAAAATACGTTACCTAGACAAAAGTATTCCTGAAATTTCGTTATTCTACATGAATCAAGTTTTGGTATTGCGATGTTTTTCCCATCAGTGTATTTTAACTGATAAATATTGATAAAGGAAATGAAAATAAATGAAATTCGGAAATTGCATAATGGCTATTTAGCACCAGTACTTATAGTGAACATATATTGATAGCTTTGAAGGCTTGAGTTTTCATTATTTTCCGTTTACCATGCAGGAGTATCATGGGAAACGTGTCCTAGTGTTATAAACACATCCACGAAATCATAGTAAACGGAGGTTACCATTAGCATACATTTCACATGTTTTACGTGTACTGATAGCTCACGAAGATGCTGTGAAGCAAAGACATACATTTATGTATTGTATACATTATCCATCAGACATAAGTTGAGAGATATAACTTTAATATCGATCCATTTTCGCCAATAACAGATAAATCGATATGTAGCAGAAAATAACGAAACATAATTATTCTTTATGTGAGTAACAATCACAACCACCAGTTTGTCAAATTCAGGAAATCAACTACCATTGGTGTATCAACAGGAATTCTCATCATTCAGATTAACATATAACAGCACATTTCACAGCAATGCTGAATCAGACGCATAAAGATCCCACTTGACAAACCAGGGAAACAAAAAGATTATATTATTAAAACAATTATCAAAAATAATTGTTAGAATCCTTCCGCTGATGACATAATTTCAGATAAAATAAAAGCTAAATATAAACATCTATCTCCTCATTCTTGCCAATACAAGCTTCTAAAACCACCACCAAATATGCTGTCATGCCCTTTCTAGGAAACCTGCCCTATAAGACAGCTAATCTTTCCAAAAATACAAATGTCGGAATGAGTTTCTTCCCAAACAACAAGTCACATCATCAAGCTACTTACAATATAGGTACTTCCACCACACCCTTAGGAAATCTGGTATATGCAAACTACATGTACATCTACATCTACATCCATTCTCCGCAAGCCACCCGACGGTGCGTGGCAGAGGGTACTTTGAGTACCTCTATCGGTTCTCCCTTCTATTCCAGTCTCGTAATGTTCGTGGAAAGAAAGATTGTCGGTATGCCTCCGTGTGGGCTCTAATCTCTCTGATTGTATTCTCATGGTCTCTTCGCAAGATATACGTAGGAGGGAGCAATATACTGCTTGACTCCTCGGTGAAGGTATGTTCTCGAAACTTCAACAAAAGCCCGTACCGAGCGTCTCTCCTGCAAAGTCTTCAATTGGAGTTTATCTATCATCTGCGTAACGCTTTCGCGATTACTAAATGATCCTGTAACGAAGCGCGCTGCTCTCCATTGGATCTTTTCTATCTCTTCTATCAACCCTATCTGGTACGGATCCCACACTGCTGAGCAATATTCAAGATCACTCCATTTTAAATCACTCCTAATGCCTTCTCCCAGATAATTTATGGAATGAACTGCTTCCAGTTGCTGACCTGCTATATTGTAGCTAAATGATAAAGGATCTTTCTTTCTATGTATTCGCAGCGCATTACACTTGTCTACATTGAGATTCAATTGCCATTCCGTGCACTATGCGTCATTCGTTCCAGATCCCCCTGCATTTCAGTACAATTTTCCATCGTTACAACCTCTCGATGTACTAAGCATCATCCGCAAAAAGCTTCAGTGAACTTCCGATGTTATCCACAAGGCCATTTATGTATATTGTGAATAGCAACGGTCCTATGAAACTCCCCTGCGGCACACCCGAAATCACTCTTACTTCGGAAAACTTCTCTACATTGAGAATGACATGCTGCATTCTTTTATCTAGGAACTCAATTGGTCTGATAGTCCATATGTGTCTAAATCCTGGCCATAAGACAACACTGGCTAGACAGATAAGCTTCGATACAAAATTCAAGGAGTTCCTGATTGCAATACGATAAACACCTTAACCACCGTTGCTTCTCACGTTGTTATATTATGCAAAAGGCATTGAAAGCAACCTACAGATCCTTCTCTACACAAGCAAGGGCAATATTACGAAAATCCTTGAAGAAACAGAAATATTTACGTATACAGTGATGTCACCACACAACGTCCTCAACGAACAAACAGAACTAACTTCCAAAAGCTGCTCTCACGTAGGACACAAATATAAATTCCGCCAGCGCCCAACACCAGTATAATTATGCCTCACTGTTTCTAATAAGTAACGTGTGTATTATATGTGAAGTATAAGAGGTATTTTATTTCATATGATTTTTAAAAATAACTATATTTAATTACTTTCTGGCACCTACCGATTATTTATCTGTAATTGCAGAAAAAGCATCGTTGTTTAAGTTTTATCTTTTTCGTTAACTCTGGCATATAATATAAACAATATATATTCTTGCTTCATAGCGTCTTTGTAATCTATAATTGTTTGTAAAACACGTGACGTGTATGTGAAATCAGATTGTCAGAATATAAAAGTATTCGTGGTAAGCACCTTCCACTCTGTGATTTCGTAAATGTGGTTAGAGCACAGGGACATGTTTCCCATGATACTACTGCATGGTACACGGTAACAGAAACTCAGGTCTTGAAAGCTATTAATACACGTTTCTGTAAGTACGAGTACACAGTCATTACGCAATTTCCAATTTTCGTATATTTTGCTTTAAAAATCGAAACAAACAGTATCGACTGCAAACATATTTATTTTGATGGTAACCGATTTCTGTCAGGTTTTGACTATCCTCAGACCCTCATACTATGATGGTAGGCGGAGGCGGTGAGTGGAGCAAGTGTTGTAACATGACGAACGTGAGCTGCTCAAAGCAGTTACAACACCTGCTTCATTCGCCGCCACCACTACCACCATGGCATGAGGGTAAGAGGATGGTCAAATCTGTTACCATCAAAACAAATGTTTTTGCGGTTGAGACTGTTTGTGTCGATTTTTAAAGCACTTTTCGCCAGACCGCTGTTCTCCACGAGTAATGTTCTCAAATTACTCTTTAGTATTAATTTCCTTTATCAATATTTTAGCGGCAAGACACCACGATAAGCAAACGACCAACTACTGATAAACAGTTCATCCTGTAATTCTGCCATCTGATGATGAACAAGAGTTCGAAATCAGTAATGGCATGGAACAATAAAATGTGTTGAACAAAAACGTCTTTGAATTAGCGGTTGATAGCTGTTTTTATAAAACGTCTTATAATACAATCACAGAACTCTCACAAAATCAATGACTGACAAATTATCTTTACACCATCTTTCCCGCCAAGCTGCTTACAATTAACGTGTCATTGTTTTTTGAGTAAACGAATGACACTCGCATTTTTATTACACGTGACTTTCGTAAGTGAAAAGTAAAAGTATCAATAGTCTTGTTCAGTATTTGCATGGCGGATTATGAGATTATGTAAACTTAACTGCATGCGTTTTCTTTACAGGAAATTTTCAGCCGGTTTTACAAACCGAAAAGCAAAGGATTTTTCTAATGGGATAGTTCAGCAGCTCACTAACGGGCATGGGTAATTCTATTACGACTGAAACTCATATACTTGACGGAAGCGAGGACAATCATGTGTGTCTAACTGAGGAACTAAGCGTGAATATTAGATCAGCCACTCTTCCCCATACTCAGACGCAAGAAGAAAATCTTTACGTATTATTGCATTACGGCCAAAGAATCGTGCTAGCCTAATGTGCTTGTTCCCTAAACGGCGATTTTTCTCGAATAGTGACCGTGTTGGAGTGGGACGTGGTTAGCTATTACTTACATTATGAAATTCATGTTCCACAGTTCATAAGCTTGATTCTTATCAAAATGATGTTGAACCGGTCGGTTTACCGATTACGTACCGTTATATGTGATATGTTTGTGGGCACGGCTTCGTGCTGGCCATTTACAGAATAATCAGCAGAATTGTGATTTAAATTTAATGAAAATGAACTTGTTAGTTTTCATCATTAGCCGTGTTCCAAATGAAACAAAGATTTACTACAAATTAAACATACTTTTTTCTACACTACCTATCTCACCACTTTTTAATTAAATAATCGCCAGCAGAGTACAGAAGAAATGATTTCAGTTTTTATTTAATATTGATAATATAGGATACTGGATATTTAGCAAGACTTCAAATATCTACACAAAAATGGAATGTTTTAAGGATAAATGCCATTTGTTGCTATTAGAATAGAATTCGAATGGCCACATCTCCGTATTAAAATCATTTTTCTTATTAAAATAATTTTTCTTCGGTTTTAAACGTTAGTTCTGGGGAATGCCCCTTGTTATTAGTGTCAAGATTACAACTCTTCCGACGGGCGTTTACCACTGATTACCAGTGTTGGTTGAGGGTGCTGGTGCTTGTTAACAAAAAATGGGAAGGATTTTCTGAGGCGACAGGGGGGGGGGGGAAGTTTGAAAACATTGTTGTTGACGGCTGTAGTTACGTTTGCTTTATAATTCCGAGCAAAAGAAATATTACTTACCGACTTACCAAAAATCCTTTTGACTGACCACTGTACTTGTATGAAAGTTTACACTGTGCAGTAAGCAGAAATATGGAAATTAGTAATAATTCCTACCAATGCCAGCTACATCTGTTATCCATGGTACATGCCAACATCCGCTCCTGACACATTCACACTTCATGCAGTTAATTAGTAATTAACAATAGCTAATGATATTTCCTCTTACGAACAGTGCTTACCTTCGTGTTGAGAAATCTAGCGCCCACGTTCTCCTAGATTCGCTTACCATACGCAAGAGTTGAGAAGAAGACAATGGATACATCGGTTAGATGGCTAAACATGGAATTTGAATGCTTTCGTAAACAGGAGTAACAAATGCAGGCTAAGGTTCACTTACATGGAATGACGAACAACTTCCGGACCAGGGTCTTGTTTCTGAGTGGATCGACAAGAATCCAGTCGCCCACAGTGCTGAAGACTATTCCAAACAGCAGCCTCATCAGGTGCGGCAGACTTGCAAAACCTCCCGACTGCAACAGAAGAGCACCGATAACAACCAAGCCCGATAGCACACGTACGCTGTTGGACAATAAAATTACAACACCCCGGAGGCGACACTCAACAAACGTCAAATCTGCGTGAAGTGTAGCACATGTTTGGATACGCAAATGATAAACACTTCAGCGCAATCGCACAATTCCAGAGTAAGCAGACACAATAGCGCCTTTCTTAGCAATCATATACAACCGCTCACTTGACGAATGGTCTGTTCCTAAAGACTGGAAAGTAGCACAGGTCACACCAATATTCAAGAAAGGAGTAACCCATTGAATTACAGATCCATATCAGTGACCTCAACTTGCAGTAGGATTTTGGAGCATGTACTGTACTCGAACCGGCCGCGGTGGCCGTCGGTTCTAGGCGCTACAGTCTGGAACCGCACGACCGCTACGGTCGCAGGTTCGAATCCTGCCTCGGGTATGGATGTGTGTGATGTCCTTAGGTTAGTTAGGTTTAAGTAGTTCTAAGTTCTAGGGGACTGATGACCTCAGATGTTAAGTCCTATAGTGCTCAGAGCCATTTGAACCATTTCTGTACTCGAACATTATGAATCACCTTGGAAAAAATGAGTTATTGATACATAACCAACATGGATTCAGAAAATATCGTTCTTGTGCAACACAGCTAGCTCTTCCCATGGAGTAATGAGTGCTGTCGACAAGGGACCTCAGATCGATTCCATATTCCTAGATTTCCAGAAGGCTTTTGATACCGTCCCTCACAAGCGACTATTAATCAAATTGCGTGCATATGGAGTATCGTCTCAGTTGTGTGACTGGATTCGTGATTTCCTCTCAGAGAGGTCACAGTTAGTAGTGATAGACGGTAAATCATCGAGCAGAACAGAAGTGTTATCAGTCGTTCCACAAGGTAGTGTCATAGGCCCTCTGCTGTTCCTGATTTATATACATGATCTAGGTGACAATCTGAGCAGCCCCCTTAGATTGTTTGCAGATGACGCTGTAAAGTAAAATCATCAGACGATCAATTCGAATTACCAAATGATCTAGAGAGAATTTCTGTATGTAGCGAAAAGTGCAGTTGGCACTAAACAAAGAAAAGTGCGAGCTCATCCACATGGGTACTAAAAGAAATCCAATAAATTTTGGGTATACGATAAATCGCAACAAATCTAAGGGCTGTCAATTCGACTAAATACCTAGGAATTACAATTACGAGCGACTTACATTGGAAAGACCACTTAGATAATATTGTGGGGAAGGCGAAACAAAGACTGCACTTTGTTGGCAGAACACTTAGAAGATGCGACAAACCCACTAAAGAGACAGCCTACATTACACTTGTCCATCCTCTGCTGGAATATTGTTGCGCGGTATGGGATCCTTACCAGGTAGGATTGACGGAGGACATCGAAAAAGTGCAAAGAAGGGCAGCTCGTTTCGTGTTATCGCGCAATAGGGGTGAGAGTGTCACTGATATGATATGCGAGTTGGGGTGGCAGTCACTGAAACAAAGGCGGTTTTCTTTGCGGCGAGATCTATTCACGCAATTTCAATCACCAACTTTCTCATCCGAATGCGAAAATATTTTGTTGACACCCACCTACGTAGGGAGAAATGATAATCATAATAAAATATGAGAAATCAGAGCTAGAACGGAAAGATTTAGGTGTTCCTTTTTCCCACGGACCATTCGAGAGTGCAATGGTAGAGAAGTAATATGAAAATGGTTCGATGAACCCTCTGCCAGGCACTTAAGTGTGAATTGCAGAGTAATATGTAGATGTAGATGTAGGCAGCAGTGTTGCCACAACATACTGTCCGTAAGGAGAGATTAGCCAGCGAGTTTCTGAACCAGAACGCATTTCAGTATTGGTTGTTTGTGATGTGACCATGAAACAAGCACGGACAGCTGACGGTTTCTTTCGTGAATACGTTCATTGAATAAGCAAACTTTTTGGCAGTTATGTGAGCTCTGCAGCTTCTTGTCATCGTCAGCTTTTCAAAGATTAGCCTATTACGCAGATGACCTATTGACAGACGCGAAGGTCTGTGGGATATAACGGCATATCAAGCCGTTAATCACGGAAAGCTTTAGCGAAAGCCGCCAAGTAAATAAAGGAACATAGACCTTCCATTATAACGATTAGCATAGAATTACAGCCGTCCAACTGCACTGATGTAGTCGTATTGTCTCTCGCTTGAATAGACCACAAAGCTGTACGAAGCCAAGGAACAATAAAGTAGAAAATACGATGCCCGATATCACAAAGATAATTGCTTATTTTTGCCTGGTCAGGGTTTCAGTCACTTGCCACAAAGATTTCTACGTAATTTTATTTTTTTAATCAGTTGTTTCGTCATATAACTGCGCCGACGATACGAAGACTCAAACCTATACGGTGGAATAGATGACCCCATCAAATACTGCAATAATTCACATAATGATAATTTTCTGTTATTCACTACTTCATGACTTTTCCAGCTAAAATACTGCAATAATTCACATAATGATAATTTTCTGTTATTCACTACTTCATGACTTTTCCAGCAAAATACAAACATCAAAACCAAGTTCTACACGTATTGCTTCACAGCCTCCACAACAACTCTCCGGTATTACACCTATGTCCACACGACTACTCTGCAATTAGCAATTAAGTGCCAGGCAGAGGGTTTGTGCAACCACTTTCACACTATTCCTCTATCATTCCACTGTCGAAAAGCGCATGGCAAAGACGAACTCTTTAAATCTTTCTTTCTGAACTCTCAGTTTTCTTATTTTATTACAGTGATAATTTCGCCTATATAGGTGGGCGTTAACAACATACTATCGCATTATGAGGAGAAAAATTATTACTGAGATTTCGTGAAAAGATCTCTCCGCAACGATAAACACCTTTGTTTTTCTGACTGCCATCCCAAATTCATGTATCATATCCGTTACGCTCTCTCCCCTAATTTGTGGTGATACAAAATAGCTGCCCTTCTTTGAACTTTTTTTCTATGTTCTCAGTCAATCCTAGCTGGTACGGATCACACAATGTTCAGCAGTACTCAATCAGAAGACGAAAAAGCACGTATTGCTTCATAGCCTCCACAACCATATCTCAGATGTTTCGTTTACATCTACAGCCTCTGTCGTGAATTTCTTACATCTTCCAAGACTCCAGGCAATAAAACACAGGGTTTGAATCTCCTTCCCCTCAACAGTATCTATCTGATCATTCCAATTTAAGATGTTCAGAATTGTTTCCCCAGGTTTGTAGTTGAATTGACAGCCTCATGTTGTTCTATTCTGGCTAACATGGGATGAGATGGAGTCACACGATTTGGAAAGTACCTGTGGTACAGATTTTCAATTTCTCTTCATTACAGCTTCGCTGTAAATTAACAGCATGTTGGTGTACTCTGTAGAGGTGTATTCAGGCATCCTGTTACTGCAGTGCTATTCACCATAATATCAACTGACGCATCACCAGGAAGCATGAAAAGAAGACAGAGGACATCAGGGGACATTGTGGCATCATACCTTTTGAGAAAAGAGAACCACTTGTATGAATATCAAGAGCTCAGATGGAAACCCAGTTCTAAGCAAAGAAGGGAAAGCAGAAAGGTGGAAGGAGTATATAGAGGGTCTATACAAGGGCGATGTACTTGAGGACAATATTATAGAAATGCAAGAGGATGTAGATAAAGATGAAATGGGAGATACGATACTGCCTGAAGAGTTTGACAGAGCACTGAACGACCTGAGTCGAGTACACAACATTCCATTAGAACTACTGACGGCCTTGGGAGAGACTGTCATGACAAAACTCTACCATCTGGTGAGCAAGATGTATGAGACAGGCGAAATACCTTCAGACTTCAAGAAGAATATAATAATTCCAATCCCAAAGAAAGCAGGTGTTGACAGATGTGCAAATTACCGAACTATCAGTTTAATAAGTCACAGCTGCAAAATACTAACGCGAATTATTTACAGACGAATGCAAAAACTGGTAGAAGCGGACCTCGGTGAAGATCAGTTTGGATTCCGTAGAAATGTTAGAACACGTGAGGCAATACTGACCTTACGCCTTATCTTAGAAGAAATATTAGGGAAAGGCAAACCTACTTTTCTAGCATTTGTAGACTTAGGAAAGCTTTTGACAATGTTGACCGGAATACTCTCTTTCAAATTGTAAAGGTGGCAGGGATAAAACACAAAGCGAAAGGCTATTTACAATTTGTACAGGAACCAGATGGCAGTTATAAGAGTCGAGGGGCATGAAAGGGAAGCAGTGGTTTGGAAGGAAGTGAGACAGGGCTGTAGCCTCTCCCCTATGCTATTCAATCTTTATATTGAGCAAGCAGTAAAGGAAACGAAAGAAAAGTTCGGAGTAGGAATTAAAATTCATGGAGAAGAAGTAAAAACTTTGAGGTTCGCCGATGACATTGTAATTCTGTCAGAGACAGCAAAGGATTTGGAAGAGCAGTTGAACGGAATGGACAGTGTCTTGAAGGGAGGATATAAGATGAACATCAACAAAAGCAAAACGAGGATCATGGAAGGCAGTCGAATTAAGTCGGGTGATGCTGAGGGTATTCTATTAGGAAATGAGACGCTTAAAGTAGTAAATGAGTTTTGCTATTTGGGGAGCAAAATAACTGATGTTGGTCGAAGCAGAGAGGATATAAAATGTAGACTGGCAATGGCAAGGAAAGCGTTTCTGATTAAGAGGAATTTGTTGACATCAAATATAGATTTAAGTGTCAGGAAGTCGTTTCTGAAAGTATTTTTATGGAGTGTAGCGATGTATGGAAGTGAAACATGGACGATAAATAGTTTGGACAAGAAGAGAATAGACGCTTTTGAAATGTGGTGCTACAGGAGAATGCTGAAGATTAGATGGGTAGATCACGTAACTACTGAGGAGGTATTGAATAGGATTGGGGAGAAGAGGAGTTTGTGGCACAACTTGACAAGAAGAAGTGACCGGTTGGTAGGGCATGTTCTGAGGCATCAAGGGATCACAAATTTAGCATTGTAGGGCAGCGGGGAGGGTAAAAATTGTAGAGGGAGACCAAGAGATGAATACACTAAGCAGATTCAGAAGGATATAGGTTGCAGTAAGTACTGGGAGATGAAGAAGCTTGCACAGGATAGAGTAGCATGGAGAGCTGCGTCAAACCAGTCTCAGAACTGAAGACCAGAACAACAACAACCATTCATGAATGTGGCTAGCATTGCATAACAGGCGAACTGCATAAGAAACATCTAGCTTGCGACTGAGTAGCTCTAGTTTGCTTTGTGACGTGGAAATGAACCGTTTGCGGGCATAGATTCCTGCAAGTTCTACAAGTGTGTAACATGAACTGTGAAACATATCCACATTCAGACATACATAAACACAGCCTGGACGGATTCCTGGCCGGAAATGGAGGAAAAAGACCATATGAACATGTGTCTGGAAATGCATGACTGTCACAGTAGGTGGCGCTGACAAATGGAAGTGCCTCTGACCACGTGCCATGTGCTCCTTGTGTGTTGCAGGCTGTGTGATTGACGCAGCGTGCTGTAACCTGCAGAATGGTCCGATATTCATGTCGGGAACAAGCCGAGATGGTGTTTGTGTACTGCCAAGCAGATGGAAACGGTCGAGAGGCAGCACGGCTCTACCAAAACAAGTACCCCCACAGAGACCAACCGAATCACACAACATATAAGGCCTTTTTTGGGCGTCTGTGTGATCACGGGTCCTTTCAGACAGAAAAACATGCAGAGAAGCGGCGGACTGGGCGTCCACCACATTTGGAGGTCCGGGTTCGACAAGTTATTGAGACGAACCCTAGTACAAGCAGCTCCAGGTAAGTGGCCTGTCAACATAGTACGAACCAGTGTACGATAATGTGTAACCTGCATGACTACAACTACTATCCCTATCACCTGCTTCGAGGGCAAGGATGATCAGCAGCGGATTTCCTTCTTTGGGATGGATTTTATCGATGGTTTTTGCATCAGATCATGATAACATCCTTACCGATGAATCAACTTTTACGAGGACTAGCATTATCAGCCTGCATCTGGGGGCACCTGAGGAGCGTTGTGTATGCTGAACCAGTTCGTTATGTATAGACCCTTCAACAGTGTGTTCACGATGCATGTGATGGTATTCAGAGAGACGCCGGAACGTGCGAAAGAGTGTGGCAGTCCATGATGCGACGTGTGAACACATGCATTGCATCCTGTTGAGGCCACTTTGAACATCTGTCGTGATGTGGAGGCAATGCTGCTCTGTACTGTGTTCCTCGACGATATATTCTTTTTGCAACAACACCATCCATTTCTGGACACATGTTCACAGGATCTCTTTCCTTCATTTCCAGTCAGGAAACTTTCCCTTTAGTTTGTCAATGTTTTTTCATGTTCACCCTGTATGCACATATATCTACATACACACATAAAGACATATTATATTTACATATACATTCACACCTCTATAAATGTATGCACAAAAAGGACAGTATTACCAGCAGATGGGTCTGAGTGAGATTGACATTAGATTTGTGTATCACTTCCTGCAGACGAGTGTGTGTGACCTGTGCTTTTTTCGAATCACATATCATAGTTTTTAGTTCAAGGAATCTATTGTCTATTATGGTTAAAATGGATACTGCCTCAGCTGAATCTGACAACGTTCTAATCTGACCCTAGAGCCTTGTTTAGTTTTAGCGATTTAAGCCGTTTCTCAACTGACACTACCACCTATATCGATCATTTCTGAGGTGGTGCAAAAGTAAATTGCGATGAGAAAGTAATATGTTTCTTTACAGACCCTGCAATGGAGGGTACTGTGATGTAGACAGTATAGCCCTCAGTGCCTTTATTGTACTGCGTCGAAATTATGCTTTACTGAACATTTCTGAGATGCTGTCGTGCTGACAAAACTAAACTATGACGAATAGTTGAGCTGAGGTTTCAAATGGCTCTGAGAACTATGGGACTTAACATCTATGGTCATCAGTCCCCTAGAACATAGAACTACTTAAACCTAACTAACCTAAGGACAGCACACAACACCCAGTCATCACGAGGCAGAGAAAATCCCTGACCCCACCGGGAATCGAACCTGGGAACCCTGGCGCGGGAAGCGAGAGCGCTACCGCACGACCACGAGCTGCGGACTGAGCTGAGGTTTTGTGAGCGTCCTCCTATAAGAGTAAAATACTCATACTTAGGATCCTTCCAATAATCATCAGTCAGGTACTTGTCTTCCTGTCGGACAGATTTAAGTGTTTGTTCTACAACAAACCGTTCCAGCTATACAGAGTGAGTCACTAACTATTGCCGCCAAGAATAACTCTGGAAGTATGATAGGAGTTGAAAATTTAGTGGGACAAAACTTGCATGGGACAACGGGGGCCCTAATATGACGTTGGTTTGGTACTTATTTTCTGATAGCGTCTATCGGAACGAATCCAATGATATGTAACAGTAAGCTCTTTGAAGGTCAACGAATGTCACAAAGGTGGCATGAATGGCCATTTACAGAAGGTGTTCGAAGCGATGACCATTGGTATCATCGCAGAGCTGCAATCTTCTTATCATGGGTTGAATGGTATTGCTTATCACATCTGCACTTATTGATGCACATGCTCTGACCTTTCTCTCTCGCATATCTTCAGTTGTAGTTGTTACGTCTTTTAAAACAATGTCTTTTACGAATCCCCACAAGAAAAAATTCAGAAGCGTCAAGTCTGGTGAACGAGCCGGCCACGACACGTCTCCTCCGCGTCCAGTCCAACGATTTGGGAATTGTCTCTGCAAGTCATTTCCAGCTATCACAGAAAAATGTATCGGACATCCATCGTGTTGATACCACATCCTGTTCCTTGTTCCTAAAGGTATTTCTTCTATTAACAGACCTTATGTTTCTTGCAGGAATGTCGTGTACTTCCTACATTAAGATTTTCTTCAATGAAATATGGGCCTATAATTCTGTCCTCCAGAATCCCATACCATACATTCACCGACCACGGGTTTTGGTGTGCAACTTGCCGCAGCCAACATGGATTTACAGTTGCCCAATACTACAAGTTATGCAGATTAACATTTCCTTAGTTCGTGAACGTAGCCTCGTCAGTAAATAAGAACAAATTAATAAATGTGGCATCACTCTGAATCTGAAGTTGAGCCCATCGGCAGAATTCAATGCGACGCATACAATCCGTACCAGTTAATTCTTGGTGGAGGCTGATATGGCAAGGATGATGTTTATGGCGGTGCAGAACACGAACAACACTACTCAGGCTCATGCCAGATTCCCTTGCGATTTGACGCGAACTTCAAATGGCTCTAAGCTCTATGGGACTTATCATCTGAGGTCATCAGTCCCCTAGACTTAGAACTACTTAAACCTAACTAACCTAAGGACATCACACAAATCCAAGTCCGAGGCAGGATTCGAACCTGCGACCGCAGCAGCAGGGCGGTTCCGGACGAAGCTCCTAGAACCGCTTGGTCACAGCGGCCGGCTCTGACGCGAACTAACTCAAGGATCTCGACCCACAGTGACAAAGAGTTCCAATTTCTGTTTCCTCGTTAGTAACTTTCCTTTGCCAGATATGTTTCCGATACGTTAAAGATGCGGTTGTTCTGAATTTACCACACACGTATTTAAATGTACGACGTGTGGGATGTGTACGTTGAGGATATCTTTCAGCGTATTCTCAAGCGCTCACTGAATTTCGTTGGCATTCCCCGTGAATGAGAAACATTATCGACTTGTTCTTCGAAGGAATACATCATTCACATTCACCAATACTAGTCTTACCGTTGCTATTAGTGTTCTATTGCGAAACCGTCGAATGGTGTTTACATGTCAATGGCACGTTAGATGGATACGCCGTATTCGGCTAAAATTTCCATATTGTACGATATACGAGAGAGAATTGTCAAAGCGTGTGCTTCGATAAGTGCCGATGTGATAATACCACTCAATCCATGATAAGAAGATAGCAGCACCGCATTGGTACCAATGATCATTACTTCGAACACCTGTAAATGGACGATCATGTCACCTTTGTGACCTTCGTTGACCTTCAAAGACCTTACTGTTACACGTTATTGGATTCGTCTCGATAGCCGCTATCAGAAAATAAGTACCAAACTATAGCACCCCATTAAAAAGAAAAAATCGAAGTTGACCTTCATATCTCTGAAGCGACCGCACCTAGCAACAAAAAATCAACGTCATACTATGGCCCCCGTTGTCCCATGCAACATTTGTCCCACAAACTTTTCAGCTGCTGCGTACTTTCGGAGTTATTCTAGGTGGCAATAGTTAGTGACTCACCCTGTATATTATTAGGTACTTCACTCCTGCAAGTGATCCATTGATATCACCTATCGCACAGTCACACGATTTTTTTTCCTGTGGTGTGAACTGATATCATCTGTCATCACATGAACAACTCAGACCATGCAAACATTATCTTATAAAGGCGTTTGCCTACATAGTCCAATTACAGCTCCCAAAACAGTACACTGAGGAAATTATCTAGCCATGAATGGTGCAACGATGCCTGTAAAACAGCAAAGTTCCAAAATATTTTGCACGGTTTGGGTACACCATGTTGTAATGTGCCATATTATGAACTGAAAGCGCATTAATTTTTTGGTAGTCTCGCAAATTTTAAGTGGACAAACAACATAGGAATTGGATGTCATTATAATCTTATAGACGGACTAAGGTAGATAGAACACTTACTTTTTTGAGGTCGAAGCCAAGAACTTCAGACATGTACTTTGGGGTTTCAGTCAACTGAAAGAAGAGTCCTCCCAGGTTACCAAAGTGCAGTGCCACCAGCGCCATGAATGGACAGGAAGTCATCACCGGCCAGAATGGCAGCATCCTCTGAAACAGGATGGCTCTGTTGGGACTCTAGAGTCACTTGGCGTTCACACAAGCTCTGGACACTGGATTTAATGTTTGCCCATGTAACAACAACATTAGTAAAAATCCATGGGAGATTTGAGATTATGCCTGTCCATCAAATGCATATGAATTTCATTAAATTACATGTAGGGACCATGTCCACAACTTTGATCCAAAATTATGTTCTAATGCCCAGCTGCTCTATCTTACCCACCTCCAACCCAGTCAACCAAATAATCCTATATTCGCGATATGTGCACCGTATGATCTTGAAAACTCCATAGCGCAGATACAATATTTCACCTTCCTTTACAAACTCCAGACATTGTAAGATACTGGTTCGTGAGTGGCGGGAAAATACCAATTGTTAATTACTATTTCATTTAATAACATGATGGTCATCTGGAGAAAATAACTCTTACACATGTAGCCAAGCCAGAAATTAGTTATTACTTACAAGTTATTCTTCATCACACAAATAAACCCAAACATATATTTTTGCTTCTAAACTGCACTTGGGCTACTTTCATACTCTTCTAACAATAAAATTAATTATTTGGACTCTAGCCTCGATTACAACCTCTCTTCATTTTTGGACATCAAGTTACCTATACATACTTATGATTTCTATGTTTCTTTGTTATCTGTTCAACATACTTTAACTACTGGCGCTCTCAGCCTACTCTTATACTGTTTTTAATTGTACTACATCACTCGGCACACAGCCTTGAAAAGCACTTGGCCACTTGACTACTCCACACCACAGATCACTAATTATTTTTAAAATTTGACAAAAAAATTGGAAAACAACAAGTAATAACAAAGAAAACCCTTTAAGTCATGAAGCTGAAACTACATACTAGCACAATATACTAAGTTACCCCACAAGCATTTAGTGTTATTTCAAGGTTATTTATAACATGTTAATCATACAACACTTCAAGGAAGCAGTACACAGACACATACACACATATTATATGTAACAAATAATCTTCATCGTGTACTGTACTCACTGACCTCAGGTTTCAACATACAGTTAATGAACCGAAAAATAAAACAAAATTTACTATTGAGTAAACATAAACTGACACAGGACATTATTCTACTAGAAATTCAGTTAAGCATTTCAGTCCAGTAAAGGATGAACCGAGTTGTCTGCTGAAAGGCAGTAGTATATTATTAACAAAAAGTAAATAAATGAAATCCACTTTTGACCCACTGCTAGTTATACTCATCGACAGTCTCTCACTTGCAGGTGTAAACGCTTTATCACTAGTAGATGCTTCTGGCGTTCTATAACAGGGGTAGTCAAGAATTCAGCATGCAAGCCGTGTCGTGTACCAAGTGCCAAAATTCTCAGTCTCGCTTCACGCTTATCCAACCATCACACCACAATGTCTGAGGGCAACAAGGCAAAGAGGGGAAACTCTGAATGCACTGCAATTAAATGACAGTGTAGTCGCACTGCATAAGACTTCGATTTATATTTCGCATTTCGCAACATCATAGATAACAAAGAAGACAAATATTTAGCATCATTTAATTATTTTTGGTACAGTTAAGACATAATTTTTGTCTGGTACTAACTATTCGCATACAGACAAATTGAGACAGTTTGGCAGATTTTCACACTTAGGTTGCCCCATAATCTTGATTTATTTAGTTTCATAATCCAAAAAAGGTCTCTCACACAAATATGCCCATAGAAATATTGCAGCAATTACGTAAACTCATTATGGAGATGGAAATTCGACCTGAGAAAAGCAATGTTGATGTTCTGAACAGTTTTAACGTAAAAGGATCTGTCTCTAAAATGGGGATTACACAGCGCATCAATCAGTTACATTTGCGTATGCGTGGGGACGCTTTCAATTATGAAGGCAAATGTCTCAAAATTAGCTTGAAAAGAGATGTAAGATCGTCAGTATTTAAAAAACAGTCTCTGTAATTAATTCTTCAGACTTTACGTTTTCTCTAATGTCAGTCAGCTTGGATCGTGTTTGCCAGAATTTGTGCCTTCTACAATGCGATTTTCTCTTTAACCGCATCCCCACCAAATCAGAAATAAGTTGTGTCTCACCTTGCATCGTCTCACTGTGGGCTGTGTGCAGTCAGGTCCACTCACAAATGTAAGGTCTGTAATCCATTGCAGATGTTCTAATATTCGATCCTGAAACTCTTTTTTTCTTCATAAATTGAACAATAGCGAATTTTAAATCGAAAATCGTTCTAAGTTTGCCCTGTGACTGAACCAATGTACTCTGCAGTAATATATAAAATCTTGATGCTCTTCGTTCAGTTCTAGTAAAAATTGTTGTAAATGACAGTTCAATAATGTGTGTGACTTCAGAAATTTTACTGTTCGTTCCACCAATGTCTTTGCATGCTCTTTGCCTACAAATTTAGCACAAAGTGTGTCTAGGTGTACAGAACAGTGAATCCTGTCAGCCAGTCGACGTAGCGTTTTGTTCTTCCATTGTCAACTAAAACTTTAAATTCTTTTTGCGTGGTACTGTGATATCGTTTCATTACAAATTTGCAGCACTCATCACTTTTGCACATGTATAATATATACTGAGAATTCTCATCCCTCTCTTCTGTCATTGCCATTTATTTTTAAAGGTTTCTTACAATATATTGCTAGACTGCCTCTTTTTGCGCAAACAGCGTCTGGACTCATGAACATCATTTTTACCTCGAACAAATAGGAAATAATTCTGTTTAACCACAACGCAGTACTGAATGAAGTGTTGTGCTGTCCTGAATACTTACGGGAGGGAACAAGCAAATCCAAGACAGGCTGAGTCTTCGGTCACATGTTGTCTATAGAATCAGCCTCTGTTACTCTCTTTCATCCTCCCTAATATTCACGGCATTTATGCCAAAATTAGCCTCTACTTCAATCTACATCATCCAGTCTGTCCCCAATAAGCAATCCACACACAAATTTGGTAGCACCAAAGCCTCCATTGTACATATTTCTCCCTCTGTTTGGATTACATTATTGTCTACTGTTTGTATACTGCTCTTTTCTTTCTAACAGTATATATGACTTAAATCTGTGTTTGCATGAATTTCTTCACTTGTGACTCTTTAAGTTCAGTTTTGTTTTAGTAGCATTGCATCCAGTTTGAAAGTTCTTCCCCATAATCAATTTCTAAATCCTCATAGATGGCTGTGTCTTTCCTGGCTTACTAGACAATGACAACAAAATTTTGTAAGTTCTCTTATTTGTCCTTTTCTTTCTGCTGTTCTTAACATAATTCTCTACGTGCTTCCTTCCATTCTTCCTCCTCCTTTTCCTATTGTGTCTCCCATTTTTCCTCTTCTTTCTTTAGGAAATCAAGGAAGCATTAAGTTGGCTTTATATTCCCACTTCATTGATATCTCCTCCTTCATTCACCCTTCTTATGACCCCAAATCTACGGTCGCAGGTTCGAATCCTGCCTCGGGCATGGATGTTTGTGATGTTCTTAGGTTAGTTAGGTTTAACTAGTTCTAAGTTCTAGGGGACTAATGACCTGAGCAGTTGAGTCCCATAGTGCTCAGAGCCATTTGAACCATTTGACCCCAAATAAGGCATGCTGCTGTACATAATATTAATTCTCATTTCAACCATGGTGAATAATTTCAGTAGTTCAGCTTTAACAACATGAATAATCATGTAAAATACTACTCTAACACAGTTCATTGCGGACCATGACACATTATTCGCAACTCCAAAATTACAATTATTTTAATCAGTTGCTCTATAGCAGCGCTGCTAGTGAAAACTATGATTTTTATTTCTTTCAAATTTACTTTTTGTCTTCTTCAACTATTGCTTTTGCATTTTACTGCACTCTCTTCGTTGTTGAAGGCTGCTTCCTGCTGTTCTTGTAATTTATTCTGTTT
Source organism: Schistocerca americana (assembly GCF_021461395.2). Classification (NCBI taxonomy): domain Eukaryota; kingdom Metazoa; phylum Arthropoda; class Insecta; order Orthoptera; family Acrididae; genus Schistocerca; species Schistocerca americana. Next base: position 166,447,662 of record NC_060124.1, read on the forward strand.
TCTAACATGAAAAAATACTCTCTTCATACAATTCCAAAGTGTGTCAAACATTCCATTCTGGTTGTGGGATCCGCTGTGCTACCGCTCTGTTTAACAATGGATAATGTCACTCCTACTGTCAACACAAGCCACTGTTTCTTTTGTGATCACTTTTTCATTTTAATTTGGTTCCCTAAGATTATCGTCTCCTGCATACATCTTCACCAAAGATTGTCCTGTCGCTGCCTCCATTTGTCAGGTTATTGGTGTGGTATGTGTAGGTACCAAACAGTTAATTACCATGCCACCCAATAACATGCTCGTCATTCAGAGACAAATAACTCTCCAGAAAAAAGGTGAACCGAAAACAATCTATTAGTTGGAACTTATACTTCATGTCATAAATAAACACAGACATGTACTTTAACTCCTTAACTGCACTCAGGTTACTTTCATACTCTTCTGACAATAATGTTAATTATTCTGCACTCCAGCTGTTCCAGTAAACTATGATCACATTACTGTTTCCTCTCTACCGAAGTTCCCACTCTGCATAATTTGATTTTTAAAAAAATAGGACCAATTCCATACTTTCCATTCAAGCATAAACATTACGAAAAGCACTGTCCTCACTTGTCTCTTTGGTTAGCGCTGTACCTTTGTAAAATCCATCAAATGCCCTGTAATGTTGTACATTACCATTACATCTCTTATATAAAATATAGTGCTGTACTTTCTGTATTCTGCTTTGTACTTAACTATAGGATAATTTACTAAGTTTTTCTGTCTCTTAAATCAAAATTCATGTTTCTTTAAATGTCTCGAAATGTGCTGAAGATAATTTTACCGAATCTTCTGTATTCTACTTTTATAGAAGAAGAACATGTTTATTTCTGCTGGATGTAAAATTACAAAAAATAGCGATTTTTGTGGAAACCACTAACTGAATTCTCCTTAAAGCAACTATTTCTTACATCTGGCTAATTCTACATCTTTCTATGAATAAATTACTAAATTTAAAAATATATAATTTTTGAATTACACAGGAGCGTAACTCTTCCTCTGTCATGAGTACACAGTGAATGCATGCTCCGCTTGACCTTGGGTTGGGTAGAAAGAGGAGGGGGAAGTCGCCCTCTTCCACCAACTCGTCCTTGTTACTATGTAGCAAAATCTCATATTACCCCACATCAGCTGCTTAATTTGGCGGAGTACAGTGGGGAGGGGAAGATCATGGATAACTAAAACATGTACAACATACACCAACAATGTTAAGTACTTAGCTTATGGATGTAATGATATGTATATAAGTTTGATATTTGCAAAATTTTGACTTGTGCTAAAGCACATGATTTTCACTGTGTTCAACTTGAAAGCTGCTAAAGGCCAGATACGCTGCAGTCCACTTTATAAATAAATTATTTCACAAATGAAAGAATTTTTAAAAGTTCTTCACAACTCTGAACCCTAGACAAGAAAAACTAGTCTACTTTAGTGTCTTGGGTGCTCAGGTAGAGTAGTTGTAATGTGTGAGGTTGAAATCATGGCACTGGAATCTACAGATGGTTCATCTTTTAATTTATGCCTGGATCTTGGAAGGGATAGTTCTTAAGAGTTACTTATTGCACCAAGAGGTGAACTGGTTAACAGTGAGCTAGGAAGGATCACTGGAATATCTGGAAGATGAGGGACAGGTACAGGAAGGTGACGTGACCAATTTACTGGAGAAATTGGACAGAAGGAAGGGATTGAGACATACTGGCAGTGTCGAGAGTGTACAGAAGACAAGTGAGGACCTTTACAAGGTACAGCGCTAACCAAAGAGACAGTTCAGAGGGTAGAGCCCCATTCAAAGTTCCGTTCGAAAAATCGTGATAGTTTTAATTAACAGGATATGAAACTATTATTGAAGTGAAATGTTCTTTAGGTATCTGTAAACAATAGGAAAAATTACAGAGGTGATACGATCTCATTTGAAGAACGCATTAATAATTTAGTATGCAGAGGGGGAGCTTTTTGAGGAGAGATGAAGAGGTAGTGGCATTTTAGTAGCGACTGTTCCGTTTCACAGTCTGCTCCGTACAGAGCTGAGGCTACATATGCAACACTGACGTTGTCTCATGGGTCATTTTGTCAAAGTATTTTGGGAAGAGTGTGTGTCGCCACCAAACAGCTGACTGATGAGCTCCAAGATATAGTATGTTGTGATTTAATCTTTAACCGGAAATGGGAGCTATTAGAAGGCTGGCTACAGACACATTTGAGTCATACCCAGAACCTTTTTTTTCCTTTATTGTTATTTCATATCCCTACCCCATGTGGGCAGAGGTGGGCTGGCAGAGGCACACTCCGCCACTCTTTAGCCAAGAAACTGTATAAAATATCGCAGGAGAAATGTCAAATACATAAAATACGGGGATAAAAGATGAAGTCATCACAAGAGAATGGAAAAAGTTGGAGTTAAAAGATACAAAAAAAGGAGTAGTTTGACGAGGCACATTTACATGAAATCCATGTATAGTTAATTTGACACTTGATGAGGACATTGCACATAAACACTAGAGGGACAGACAGCACGATTAAAATGGTGTTCACAGTATAAAAGCCACATGGGATGACGACACTTAATACACACTGAACTTATGTAACACACACAGCGAGCACCAAAACACGACGGAGAGTAACTGGATTAAAACTGAAAGGACCTGCCAAGAGAGGGGAGGTCAGAGAGGAGGGAAAGAGGAGGGAGAGGAGGGAGTCAGTGGAAGAGGGGGAGCTGGAAGGGAGGGGGAGACGGTAACAGACCAAGGGACAGGAGATGTGGAGGGTGGGAAAGTGAGCAACCCAGGAAGGAGCACAAGGACTGCAAAAGAAGAAGCGAGTAGGATAAGGGCATAGGAGGGGGGACAGCAGAGAGGAAGAGAAAGGAGAGGAGGCCCTAGGGAGGAGGGGATAGGTAGAGGAGTGTCAGTGTTATAAGGAGGGATAAATATTGGGAGAAGCACATCTTACAGGAGGGGGAAACGCCGAAAGTTTCTCTGGGAGAGGAGATGGAGGGTGTGGAGATGCAGAGATGGTGGGACACATGGGTAGAATTGCGGCAGCAGGTGGGGAGAGGATAGGAAAGGAGACACTAGGGGTGCTTGGAATTACCATTAAACTTTTAAGATCGTCCATTTATAGATTTGGTAAAAGTGAAGTTTAGCGTGAATTGTTACAGATAATAAGCGTCTATCGTTTCGGTCTAACGAGGTTTGCACACTGCCCTACATACTGTAAATCTGCATGTCAAATGGAGTAAAAAATCTATCAATTTTAGGCAAGAAAGATACAGTTTTTTGAGTTATCAGAACGGTCCATCTGGTGTCAGAGTCCGGTGCCTTTGAAGACTCCCCAGGACACAATGGAAATCGATGACGGCCGCTAGGTGGCGTGACTGTATTCGCGGGCACTACAGTCGCCGAAAAGAGCAAGCCACAGCTGTCCTGCTGGCCTACCAGGGCTTGCGGCCGTTCTACTCGTATGATGCCAGCTGCTCGGCCAATCAGTCTGTCAGCTGTGATTTCTCCTCGAGATCTCACTGCGCATCACTGTCTTGGTTCGGAATTGACTACATCTTAGTTTTAGATCTTGATTTGCCCTTAAATAGCTGTCGTATAGCTAGACTGTTCACCGGATGCAGGTCTTTCGATTTGACGCCACTTCGGCGACTTGCGCGTCGATGGGGATGAAATGTTGATGAGTAGGACAACACAACACTCAGTCCCTGAGCGGAGAAAATTTCCGACACAGCCGGGAATCGAACTTGGGCCTTTAGGACTGACGTTCTATCGTGCTGCCCACTCAGCTACCAGGGGTGGACGGTTTGCTCCTAGGACTCGTTATTCTGTCGTACCGTCCTCGTTGTCTGTTGTCCTCCTGTGTCGTCCAGTTGTTCTCTGGAGACTCTCTGGTGGCGCTATCTGCCGATTTACGATATCCACATTCTGTTCAAATGGATCATTGAGTTGGTTTTCATGCGTGTTAACCAATTTTCTTTTCTTTTGGCACATTTGTTTCACTCTCCTCGATAAATAAGGAATTTCACTTTGTATGTTCCCTTAGTCAGTGTCGCCCATCATCAGACCCCATCCCAACGTGTTACGACCCCCATCAGTCCCCTGTATTGCACTGGTTTTCCATGTGATATGGCGTGCACTGTTTTTCACTGGCGTCGCGTAAGTTTTCGATAGGTATGCGTTGACATAACTGCTTCAGCGTGGATGGAGAAAACAGTCATCAAAACTGCATCTTCAACCGATCTACTCCCTTTTTGACCACAGAATCTGTCAGATGGAAAGAAAGTTCGCTTGCGTTCTCATTACATTCAAATTTAAGCAGATCTCCGTGAACTTTTAGCTGAATTGATGCTTTGTGAACCTTTTTGCCTTGAAGAACTGCTGTTTACGTGAAACGTAACAATCCTCATTTTGCATTTCCTTTTTAATTATCTGAACACCATTACTGTTAGTTAAATTAACATTACAAACTTGGGAAACAATCACCTGAATCTCATTTCTACTATTATTGCTTTATTATTAGATACTGATGTTATCCCCATGACAACCAATGACAAGAAGCTAATTTGCTTCATTTATTTCATTCTCACCAGATACTGACACATGATCTTCGGGAGTCCGCAGCTCCTGAGCATGGGGTTCCAGGTTCGATTCCCGGCGGGGTCAGGGATTTTCACCTGCCTCGAGATGACTGGGTGTTTGTGTTGTCCTCATCATTTCATCGTCATTGATGAAAGTGCCGAGATTGGGCTGAGAAAAGGTTGAGAATTTGTACGGGCGCTAATAACCACGCAGTTGAGCGCCCAACAAACCAAACATCATCATCATCATTATCTTCAGGAGAAACTAAGGTTTCTAAATGGTTTTCTTTCCCCAATCACATCACACTGGAATCCAAACGAGCCAGTGTAAGCTCACGTCCTACAAATAATTCCTTACTCTTACACATTTCTCCTATTAAACAACTAGTCACTGAATTTTGCCTTTTTCAAGGCTCTTAAATACTTATGAAAAGACATATTCTAAAAACCATGACTTTCACTTGAAATTTATACTTTCCAAACTGATATTTGGGCATATAAGTCATCGTCAGTAGTATTGGATACAGAGGAACAAACAAATGTATGTAAATCAATTTGTACAGCATGACAACCGTATATGTAATAGCAAAACATAAGTTTACTTGCATTGTGTATCTCTAAAGCAAGGGCATCTGTGTCAGTTAGAAATACTTTATGCAGCTTCACGTTCGTCTAGAAAACAAACGTGTGGATACCTGGAACCCAATTAAACTATGTCTATGTTAACATTGTAGGATATCAAGTCCAACCTGTCTCGTAGCACACAGACCGTGGTGCATGTTATTGCTATCAAATATTAGGCAGTGACAATTCTTCATCATGTCTGACAGTACTGTCATTAGCGTTTCTAAGCGAACCTCATCTTTCGTTTCGTTAATTTCATTAGTTGATAATTAAAATGCTTATTTATTCTCGTTAAGAGAATTTCTGACTGCTTGAGTGTCCATTTTTTGACCCAATTCCCTGAGAAATCTCACTTAATCATCTTTATTATTAGTAACATTTACTCTCGTGCTTGAACTGGACAATTCGTCACGTAATTCTAATACATTTGAGTGTGACAATTCTGAAACATATGACACTGACGACCTATAGTCATGTAATTCTGATGCGTTTAATTTAGACATTTTTTTCCTGTGGATCTGACGAAATTTCGTCCTCATCATATATCCCAGTAGCAAAATCACATACTTCCCAATTCCATGAGTTGACAAGGTTTGTCGTGTCACCCATGTTTTAAACTTTACTGATTTCTTATAGCTAAACACAGGGGCGGCTCCTGTGTAGGTTTGCAGGTTTGCGCTACCCCGATGGAATAATTTTTTTCAACTGTGTTTGCCTTCTGAGCGTTCTGTATTAGTGGAGAAGTAGCGCGCCATTTATCTCTTTTGAAATGCCCGGGCTCCAAACGCCGAACACAGCGGAGTCGGAAGGAATGTGCCGACGGCGACATCAGCTTGCACTATGGCTGCAGACGCGGACTTCGGTGTCTCAGAGGGGGTGCGGGTTGCGGGGGCAACGCTTGGCAACACTGTACTCGTATGCGGGCCTTGTGTGTGTGTGTGTATAAACACCTCACCCGGCCCACCCTGCCAGCCGCAGGAAGAGGACCCGAACTCTTCCGAAGGGAAACGGAACTATCGGATCTTCGAACAAAGCGGGATTCTATCGCCACCTTACCAGTTCAGGTGTAGCTGCGAGCGAACTAGCTATTTCCTGTGTGTTGTGTTAGTTATTTTAGCGTCTGCTACAGTGAATTTTGAGACTAAAGTGACAAGTGAATACGTGAAACAATGAATCAGGTAATTTCATTGCTCTCTGAACCCTTCAGTTCACGGAAGTTTGAAGAAAAATTAGAAATCAAGACGCTAGGTATGCCAACTCCTGCTTTAACAATTTCGCAGACCGTTAAAACGGAAAGTCGCCAATTCAATAGGAAATTTAACTCTGAATTGTACAACAAGCATGAATGGCCCTGTGGTTGTGACATGAAAAATGCCTTATTTTGTTTCCCTTGTTTATTATTTGGAGGAGATCTTTCATGGTCTAAACACCGAGTCTGAAATTCAACACCTCCATGTTAAAATTAGAAAACATGAACTTTCTTCAGTCCATATAAATAACGTTCTGAATATGGCAAGTCTAGGCAATGTAAATATAGCTACCCAATTAGACAGTGGGTACAGAAGGTCCGTGGCATTACACAACCAAAAAGTTACCGGTAATAGGTACATACTGAACCTAATTATTTACTGTATTCGTTTCTTTCGTGCATTGGAACTTGCCCTTAGAGGACATGATGAGACTGAATCATCTTATAATCCTGGTGTTTTTCGTTCCTTGATTAATTTTAGTGCAGAATTAGACTCTGTATTAAAATCGCGTTTAGAGAAAGCTACAGTATTCAAAGGAGCCTCAAAAACCATCAACAATGAACCCCTCCAGTGCATGCTTCAGGTCCGCCAAGAGAAAATTAGAAAGGAAATTAAGGGTGCTGAGTTTTTGACCGTAACAGCTGACGAAAGCCGTGACGTAGCCTGTGTTTTCCAGATGGTTATAGTATATAGGTTCATCATTAACGGAAAACCAGTTGAAAGATTTTGGGACTTCATAGCACCAGAAAAGCATGTTGCCCAGTCTTCGGCAACGTCCGTCATCGAACAGATTAATAATCATTTGGGGAATTGTACACATAAGCTCATAACGCAAACATATGATGGTGCAGCAGTCATGAGTGGTTCGTCACAAGGGGTGCATGCTCTTGTTAAGGAAAAGTTTCCCAATGCTTCATACATTCATTGTTATACCCACCAGTTGAATCTCATAATGCTTAAAGCCGCTACCATTAATAAAAATGTGCGAATATTCTTCACTAAACTTCAGGGAGTTTGCAGCTTCTTTTCAGCATCTCCTCAAAGAACAGCAGTTCTCGACGAAATAGTACCAAAACGACTGCCACGTTCAGTGCCTACTCGTTGGAATTTTCAGTCAAGGAGCGTCAATACTGTTTTAGAATATAAGGAAGATATTATCACGTGCATGAATAATACGAGCCAGGGGGGAAAACTGTGTAATGAGGACACGATCCTAAAAGCCTGTGGCTCAGTAAAAATTTTGAAGAATGAAAAGTTCGTTTTTTGGTTTCCATTTTTTCATAAAATCATGATCCATGTGGATATTTTGTATAACCAGCTACAAAAAAGGGATATTGACGCAACTTACGCACAAAATTAGCTGACAGCTTTTGAGCGTAAAATTGCGAACATTAGGGAAGGAGTGAGTGATAATTCAACAGGTTTACACGAGTACCATAAAAGAGGGACAACTGAAGATGGCGCAGCGATGTGTAATCTACCGCGGGAGGGAAAATAAGCATGTGATGTCATAAGTTAACGACGCAAAACAAAGATTAAAGTTTACTGCACTCCTAGTTGCAGCCTCTGTCTTTCTACCAGAGAAATTAGCTACTTACTCTTCCAGTTTCCCAGAAACTTCTTTCAGGGCTGCTACTGAATGCTACTCTTTTTTGGAAGCAAAGAAACTTCGAACAGAAGCTCTGTTATTTATGGAAGAGAGGAGTTCAAAAACATGTGTGGGGCTTTGAGCTTAGATAATAATCTTTGTGATACACTGAGCCACTCTGTGAAGCTCTTGAAAGCGATAATTACAATTCCAATGACCACTCAGAAGCAGAACGTTGTTTTTATTCGCTGAAACGCATCAAAACCTTCTTGCAGAATACTATGGACCAAGAAAGACTATCAGCACTCGCGATGCTCTCTATTTAACGAGACCTTGTTTTAGGAATTGCAGACTTCAATAAAAGAGTGTTTGAAAGATTTGCAAATATGAAGGAAAGAAGAATAGAGTTCCTGTACAAGTGATCCCCACCACATCCAAATTCAGAGATAAAATCGAACAGCGTTAACATCAGTCCTGCAGAAAAAGGTTAGTAAGGCATGCCTAACACTTTTTGGGTACATAGAGCTGCAGTTGATTTTAATTCCTTTTATTCTGCAAAAGTAATACTTTTTCTGTGTACACCCTTTGGTTTTATTATGAGTAGATGCAGGAGTGACCCGAGCGAGCGGTCTGTTTATATCAGGCATTACAAAAACATTGAGCAGTGTACTGATTTTCTCTCATTTGTTGATGTTTTCCTTCGTGAGCAAAGTCCACCACCATCTTCTTTGCTCACGAGCCGCCACTGACTAAACACTAAAATTAATGTAGTAACCGGCTGCTACACTACTGGCCATTAAAATTGCTACACCACGAAGATGACGTGCTACAGACGCGAAAATTAACCGACAGGAAGAAGATGCTGTGATATGCAAATGATTAGCTTTTCAGAGCATTCACACAAGGTTGGTGCCAGTGGCGACACCTACAACGTCCTGACATGAGGAAAGTTTCCAACCGATTTCTCATACACAAACAGCAGTTGACCGGCGTTGCCTAGTGAAACGTTGTTGTGATGCCTCGTGTAAAGAGGAGAAATGCGTACCATCACGTTTCCGACTTTGATAAGGGTCGGATTGTAGCCTATCGCGATTGCGATTTATCGTATCGCGACATTGCTGCTCGCGTTGGTCGAGATCCAATGACTGTTAGCAGAATATGGAAAACGTGGGTTCAGAAGGGTAATACGGAACGCCGTGCTGGATCCCAATGGCCTCATATCACTAGCAGTCGAGATGACAGGCATCTTATCCGCATGGCTGAAACGGATCGTGCAGCCACGTCTCGATCCCTGAGTCAACAGATGGGGACGTTTGTAAGACAACAACCATCTGCACGAACAGTTCGACGACGTTTCCAGCAGCATGGACTATCAGCTCGGAGACCATGGCTGCGGTTACCCTTGACCCTGCATCACAGACAGGAGCGCCTGCGGTGGTATACTCAACGACGAACCTGGGTGCACGAATGGCAAAACGTCATTTTTTTGGATGAATCCAGGTTCTGTTTACAGCATCATGATAGTGGCATCCGTGTTTGGCGACATCACGGTGAATGCACATTGGAAGCGTGTATTCGTCATCGCCATAATGGCGAATCACCTGGCGTGATGGTATGAGGTGCCATTGGTTACACGTCTCGGTCACCTCTTGTTCACATTGACGGCACTTTGAACAGTGGACGTTACATTTCAGATGTGTTGCGACCCATGGCTCTACCCTTCATTCGATCCTTGAGAAACCCTACATTTCAGCAGGATAATGCACGACCGCATGTTGCAGGTCCTGTACGGGCCTTTCTGGATACAGAAAGTGTTCGACTGCTGCCCTGGCCAGCACATTCTCCAGATCTCTCACTAATTGAAAACGTCTGGTCAATGGTGGCCGAGCAACTGGCTCGTCACAATACGCCAGTCACTACTCTTGATGAACTATGGTATCATGTTGAAGCTCCATGGGCAGCTGTACCTGTACACGCCATCCAAGCTCTGTTTGACTCAATGCCCAGGCGTATCAAGGCCGTTATTACGGCCAGAGGTGGTTGTTCTGGGTACTGATTTCTCAGGACCTATGCACCCAAATTACGTGAAAATGTAATCACATGTCAGTTCTAGTATAATATATTTGTCCAATGAATACCCGTTTATCATCTGCATTTCTTGTTGGTGTAGCAATTTTAATGACCAGTAGTGTATATGCTGGTGTCTACACAGACGTTGCTGTGAATTCTGCTCTGCTGTGTGCTATGCTGCCGGCTGTCTGTGCTTTGCTATCCGGCTGAGCCCAGGGAGGTAAGGTGTGACAGCCGTAGCATGTTCTGTGTGTGCTGGCTGCCCAGGTGGCCTTTAATTTTCCAGTGGCCGCCTCCCGCTGTGAAAAAAATGGCTCTGAGCACTATGGGACTTAACATCTGAGGTCATCAGTCCCCTAGAACTTAGAACTACTTAAACCTAACTAACCTAAGGACACCACACACATCCATGCCCGAGGCAGGATTCGAACTTGCGACTGTAGCCGTCGCGCGGTTCCAGACTGAAGCGCCTAGAACCGCTCATCCACACCGGCTGACTTCCCGCTGTGAAAAGGATTGTTCACCTCGGTGGTGTGATGTCTGCTCGGGCCACGCAGCTGTGGTCCGCCAATACTGCTGTCCCAAGTTCCCCTGTTACCGGCAGCTGCTTCGTCCCTGGCTGCGACATTCTACAGAGCGAAGCATCTTAACGAAGTTTTACAGCCTTCTGCCCTTAATGTCGATCTCTCATTCGACATCTCCAATCACAGTCCTTTGCATTACATACGCCTTATCTGCCATTATGGCAACATAGCCTGTCACTCATTGTCACGCAATGTTCCATAATTTTTTCCTATAGTCACTATCACAGTTTTTCTTCTCTAACATTCACCGTTATAATTGTCCTACGCAATACTCTTCACTACCACTAATAACTGTATCTGTACATCCTATCCATGACACTGTTCTACAGATTGTTACTGTAATCTATCCTACACTGTGCTCTTTCCGACTACTAATAATTGTCGTTTTACATCCGCTACTCGACACTATTCTACGGATTGTTACTGTCATTTATTCACTATTCAGTTATTCACTGCTGCAGCCTAAATCCACCCATACTTATCCCCGAAAGGGATGTCATATACAGCACTCTTCTTTCATTGGCAAGATGTGCCACTGGCATCTCGTTGTAATAGCGTAACCGTGCATGCAAAGTTGTCGTTTGAGATGAGCAAACCCATCACATCTGATGGTTTTGCTGAAATCCACTAACCTTGCGTCTTACGAGATGCTCATTCGCTGCTGTGAAAGTGCTTGGTCGTGGGCTCGTGCAATTGGGGCGATGTGGCGCTGTAACGGGGAAAATTCTAAATTACTTGGCTTGCGTGAAAGAGCACACAGTTCAAATTTTTTAGGATATGTCATTTAATTATTCCTGTATCCTTAATCACGTCAGACTTCACTGTTCTCTTAATATGTTGCACATGATATTTGCTATCAGTACAGTTATGCAGTAGTTGAGCGGATGACACTTTACTTCCTTCCAAGGTACGTGTATGACCGCATTGTAGAGCGCCCCATTACTGTTCAACCACTCTGCTTTTATAATGGAATAATTAACATAACTGGCGAGAGCCACCATCGATACGACTGTTCACTGTGGCCCCCGCTACCAGACTCATGCTACAAGCCCCGACCTTTGATTCCCAGCCGACACGAAGGAGCTTCTATGTTGCTTATTTCAGCCAACACCTACCAAAAAAATTTATGTTACTGTGTAGTCTGGAGCACTGCTCAGGTAGAGGAAGCTTCTGACATGGGTGATGTTGTGACATGAAACCTTGTCACCAAGTTGCCACGCTGTAACTTTCGTTTCATTCTGACGCATATTGTCCTTCTATACAGACAGTCGTCTTTGTGCACTGCTGCACAATTTTATGATGTTTTAGACAGCTGTTATGTAACATAAATGTTATAAGATCACCGGAATTACCTTAAGTGGAAAAGAAACGTCTTTTTTTATACACTGGTGTCTCGAATTAAAGTAACAAACCGCTGCTTCTTCGTCCTGCTGTATTCTTTACATTGTTTCTACTATACTATCACTTTCTTATTCCGTTTCGCCGCAAAATAAAGGTAACCTTGGAAAATTTTCGTTTGTTGCTTCAATTTTGGGCACCGGTGTATTTAGCACTTCAACAAGAGTCAGAAATTTATTTGTACAAAATTGTTAAGGCTTTCGTGGCCACTTGTTTATTTGTGTTAATGAAGAATGTCTGCGTAGTACTTATTTTAAAAGAAAATGCCACCCATTTACACGATCATTAAATTTACATTTAATTTGAAAGATCTTGCCCAAAAGTCTATGGAATGGCAGCTAATCTCTGAACAAAGGGGGTGGGGGATGGGGCACCAAATGATATTCTGCTTGCGAGGAAAAATTTTCTCAAACTGGCCCTGCCTGCCCTTAAATTTGCCATTGAATGTTGCAATTTGTCAACAACCAACCTTCTCCTTGGAGACGCTGTCGCCAATACTGGTGGTGATGTAGTTCAGCTCGTCAGGTGTAATGCGCGGGTGTATGGAGGGGGAATCGTACACCGTCACGAACCACAGAATGCTCCACAAGCCCACGATGCCGCCGAGGATGTAGAAGCACGCCTTCCACCCCAGGGCCTCGATAATGGCCGAGCACATGGGCCACGTCACCACTGAACCGAAAGTTCCTCCTGAGAACAGAATGAGAAGTCAGAACATCGATATATTGCACTCAGTTCTATTTTATTTTAATTTCTTGGTACTGGTGCAGGAGTCCTCACAGTCTGCCTATTTGCTTGTTGACAGCAGCATCTTACAAATCATCATTATTGTATTTAAAATAAGCTACATTAACTTTTTTAAGAATACGTTCTCAGAACAAACATCTTCCAGTGAACCAACTAAAATGGTCAAGAGGCATTAATGTATGTTAAAATGCAGATCATGTGAAACACACATTAAAACAGTACATAATATCAGCACCCATGGTGTTATAATAATAAATTAAAATACTCTGAAAGACAAACAATAAATTATTGAACCGTTTTACTGATTTAAAACATAGTCAGTGATTACATTTTTTGTGTGATGTCCACTTACATCTAGTAAGCGTCGTCCACTTGCACGTTTTCCAGGTGTCCCAGGGTTTGTCACTAATGTTCCTAGCTTAAATCCATCAGTGTTAAACGCAGGAACATCTCAAAATGTGCAGACAGACGACACTTCCAGATATAAGCGGCAATCAGATGAAAATGCTACGACTGACGCCGTTTTAAATCAATAGAAGGATATATGTACTATAATTAAATATGAATTTCATAGGAATGACAAGGACAGATTTTAAATAACCTTAATAACTTTAATGGAACTACAATAACTATGGCCGCACGAATAAAGCATTAAAGAGAGTTTTCAAACATCCTGTAAGAACTTGCATGTTGTTCTCACTGAATACCGAAATGATGTTCTGTGGCAGCTCGACATTTGATGAACAAAACATCCATGTCCAAATCACATCTTGCAAATCGTGACGATGAAAACAGCAATTTCTAAACCATGTCTTCGTCGGGATGGTGGGCTGCGCCTCCACAAGCCCACCACCCCACACCGAATGAGGTCCGAGTATCACACCGTTCTTGCCACTCAGTCGCTATTCTTAATGCCACGCAGATACCAACATTCTTTATAAAAATGGTTCAAATGGCTCTGAGCACTATGCGACTTGACTTCTGAGGTCATCAGTCGCCTAGAACTTAGAACTAATTAAACCTAACTAACCTAAGGACATCACACACATCCATGCCCGAGGCAGGATTCGAACATGCGACCGTAGTGGTCGCTCGGCTCCAGACTGTAGCGCCCAGAACCGCACGGCCACTCCGGCCGGCCAACATTCTTTATATGGAAGCTTAATATCAATATGTAATCTGAAATTTCTTGGTTTTCCAGCTGGTCTCCGTTCTCTGCATCTACATCTATACTATAAGATGCAATGTGAAAATCTTGGCAGAGATTACGTTTCACTGTACCAGTTACTAAGGCTTTTTCTCGTACCAGTCACGCATGGATCGCGGGAAAATGCTTGTTTAAATGCCTAGTGCTATAATTAATCTAATCTTATACCCAGCTGTGAAACGTCATTACAATTAAGTAAGTTTACCAACAACATTCATTGATCAGCACTTCAGATTCCATCACAAGGTGATTTTACACGAAAAACGAGTACACAGAAAATATTTTGCATTCAAGAGTAAACACATCATGAAACATTTAGTTCTCCTGGAAGAATCATGAAACTGAAGAAATGAAATAATGTGAAAGAAGTACATTGGCCATGCTTACAGCCAACTTACGTAGGTATTCTCATGTGACTTGATGTGTCACTATTTCTAGGTTAAAGAGGCTTGACCTTCGGAGGTTCAGTTCAGAAAATTGGAGATCCAAATAATAAAAATTTCCTTGGGATATTTGAGCTCTTGACTTACTATGGTCCAGTTCTTGCAAAATAATTAGAAATGTCAGAAACCGACAACATCTGGAAAGCGTTTACAACTGCATTATCTGTCAACTGATACTCAGAATGAATTTATTTCTAGTGGTGTCCATAGTGTCATGGGTGCCATCTTGAAACCGAGAGAAAATGAGAAGTATATTTCAATTATTGATGGGATGGGACAAATAAAAATGGTCGAGACAAAAATGGCCCATAAAAAAATAAAATAGAAACAAGTGGATACGATTCAACGTGAATATATGCATATAACCTCGCCCCGTGATGAGCACAACATGTGTACGCCCGCCACGTGATACAGCCAGCCGGACCTTGGAGCACATTTACATAGTCTTCACGTCTGACAGAGTTGTTAGGAGTGGTCAGTTTTGTCGCGGCCCTAGCTGGCCACCCAGGTCACTGATCTGTCAGTGTGCGATTACTTTGTGTGGGGAGCCATCAAGTCTAAGGTGCATTGTAGCGACCCCCATAGTCTTCAAGAACTGCAGCAGAACATTTCGGATGAGACTGCAGCAATTCCAACAGTCCAGCTTCGACTGCCTTCAGCAACTTGCTGAAAACGGCCAAAAAGTGCCAACCGGTAAGTGGTGGTACTGTGTTTCTTTTCCTCTGTTCCTTGGAAGAGTTCCAAGCTACAAAGAAACACAACAGAGGAAAGGAAATACAGTACCACCACTTATCGGTTGGCACTTTTTGCCGTATTTACTTTAAGACGGAAATTGATAAATATGAAGTAAACGAATGGGTTTTGGAATTCGTAGATTGTAATCAGAAAATAAGAGTTGCTATTCGATGTTTAGTTCGATCAACACTTGTGAAACACTGAGTTCTAATCAGTGAATGCCGTGGACAAGTTTATGATAACCGAAGCAATATTAGACGATCCTATCAAGGAGCTCAGACACATTTTCTTCAGTGAAATCCCGTTGCAAAATTTTCTCTGTGTGCTTGTGATAGCATATATCCCATTTCTGATATCTGTTGGAGTGCTCTGGTTGACGCTGCAACACCAATTACATCTCACCTGGATAGGATTGCCATTGCTGTTGGAACTCTCAGTAAGTTAAATTTGTCAGCCGAAACACGTTCTGTGGTAGGAGGTTTTTTTGGATCATGTGAAATCTTTCAAGTGTTTAATCATGACATCAATTTGGCTAAAGCTGTAAGTACCAATTGACTACAGAAACATATTATTATAAGTTCGAAATACTACCATTGATGTTGAGGTAAGATACTTTGAGAGATTATTAAATGACTTAAAATATCTTCGCGAAAACTGGGACGCCATTCTTCCTGATCTTAAGTTGCCAGTGCAATTAATATTGGTCCTGACTTTCCGGAGGTGCGCAATAAGAAGAGGAAAAAGTTTTATATTGAAGCGAGGAATGAAGTGGCAGATGTGAATTCAGTAGATTTATTCAAGATAAATGCATGTAAGTCATTGTTGACAATCCAGTATCTAACTTGAAAATCAGATTCGAAACAGTGAAGATTTTAGATGAAACATTTGGTTTTTATGGATATAGTTAAAGATGACTGGTGATTAGGTCGCTGAAGGACGCAAGTTGTTTATCAGTGAATGCCATTATGGTGTCACGAGAGATTTAGAACAAGAAATTAAATATTTGAAAACAACTCATACTTCAGACTCTGAAGACATTACCTTGGAACCATTAGAACTCTTGAATAAGATGCACAAGCTTAAAATTTTAAGTTTGCTTTACAAATGTATGAGTATACATGCGATTCTTTTATACACTTCTAGTGACTGTATCTGAAGCATAAATGTCTTTCAGCAGTCTGACTGGTGTTAACAGTTGTCACAGATCAACTATGTATCAACACTATCTCACAGATTTGGGAACCATGAAAACTGAATACAATCTGGCAAGGCAACTATACTTTGATGCTACGATTCAAACATTTTCTGAACGAGAGGCTCTCAAAGCGGCATTGACAGTGTTATAGGCAAGTAGGTTATAATATGCTCCCCGTTGCACGAGTCATGGCGGACTGTATGCGAGTGCGCTGACATCTATTTAAGTAAATGTATGGGCAAGCCATGGAAAGCTCCATATGGCAGCGTTATTTGCACCAGACCTCTCGTGAATGCACAATTCGGAATAATATTTAGCCGTTTGTTTCAAAGTGAAGTGAAACCAATTTAAAAATTAAAATTAATTGGAGCATACATACATTTTACAGAAATTCATTATTGAGTAGTGCCTGAAGACGAACTTCTTAAGTTTGCAAGTCTCATCAGTTTACTGCCTTGCCACTGCCATTGTCTCCTCTCTTACTTAGAGTGTCTCTTTTTGTCTTTCTTTGCCACTACCACTGTCTGCGCCATACCTTGTGCAGTCCAACCTATATTTTTCCTTATACCCTCATGGTTAAAATTTCGATCCAAAACGCACACTCCCTTATACCTACGTGTTGAAGTTCGCCAGTCTGGAGGGGCCCAGATGGTGTCCACTCATCTCTCTTTTTCGTTTCCATGTCCCCTCTCTCTTTTCCTCCCACTCCTTCTATCTCCATGCATCTCTGTCTACCTTTTACTGCCCCTGTCTCTCACTGACCATCAATGTCTCCTCTCTCTTTGGTTGCCAATGCTATTGTCTTCAACCATCTCTCTTTCTCTTTCACTGACACTTCCTCTGTCCCCATCACCGCTGTCTCCCCTCTCTTTCTCTCACTCTGGCACTATCTCCTCTCTCTTCCACCGTCACTGTCTCTCTGCTATTCTCTTTCAGCATAAAAAGGAGCGAATTTGTTCTTATGCCGAAATTTTCACTGAGATAAGTAGAATCAGGACAGAGGCGGCAAGTTCCAAAATTATCTGCCAGATTCTCTTCAACAGAAATATATTCGCCCTTTTGTGCTCCAGCAGGAGAATTTTTCCGCTGCTTCCCCTCTTTTTCCCTGCTACAGGCGCGTATGCAGTTTATGTAAAAGGAACTCTATAGTACGGTGAAATTTTAACAGTTTATTTATATACTTCGACCCACTTTATATACGTTGACATATATTATAAATAAAAAATAAGTGCATGTAATGTAAGGTTAAGACAAAATCATTTGCTTGCGTTTTTCTCACTACTTTGTTCATCGATCGCAATTCATCGAAAACGTTCTGTTTATTACTTGTATCATAAACAAGTGGAAAGTTACAATCAGACAGTGGAAAATCCAGGATGGAATATAGCAGTATTATAAAAGGAATAGTTGCTGCTCACCATACAGCGGAGATACTGAGTCGCATAGAGGCACAACAAAAAGTCTGTCAGAAAGTGAACTTTCGGCCAACAAGTCCTTCGTCAAAAATAGACAACATACATACACTATATCTCATGCAAATGCAACTCACATACACAATAATACAGTTATGTATTGGCATATTATTTTTTTAAAAGCAACTTTCAAAAAGAAAATTTAGCCTGTATCACTTGTCATTCAATTTTTCTGGTGAACCAGTAACCAAAAATCATTGCATATGGTTATAAATTCATTGAATGTCATATCAAACAGGGGAATCTGGTAACAATGCAGGTTGTCCTGATTCCTTCAAAACTGGCCTGTGATGTTTACTCACGAGTTTCTATTGATTCCGGAACTAAGTGCTGAAACAGACTTAGACAATGACTAGTTTATTAAATAGCAATTCATAATGGACTGTAAAAGGAATCACAATAGACCGTAAAAGAAAACTGATTAAGAGCAAAAAGGAAGATTGAGTTTTGCAAATAGGTTTCGATGGGATGGACATTGAATATCTAGATTAGACGTAAACATTGTTGTTGTTGTTGTTGTTGTTGTTGTTGTTGTGGTCTTCAGTCCTGAGACTGGTTTGATGCAGCTCTCCATGCTACTCTATCCTGTGCAAGCGTCTTCATCTCCCAGTACCTACTGCAACCTACATCCTTCTGAATCTGCTTAGTGTATTCATCTCTTGGTCTCCCTCTACGATTTTTACCCTCCACGCTGCCCTCCAATGCTAAATTTGTGATCCCTTGATGCTTCAAAACATGTCCTACCAACCGATCCCTTCTTCTAGTCAAGTTGTGCCACAAACTTCTCTTCTCCCCAATCCTATTCAATACCTCCTTATTAGTTACGTGATCTACCCACCTTATCTTCAGCATTCTTCTGTAGCACCACATTTCGAAAGCTTATATTCTCTTCTTGTCCAAACTGGTTATCGTCCATGTTTCACTTCCATACATGGCTACACTCCATACAAATACTTTCAAAAACGACTTCCTGACACTTAAATCTATTCTCGATGTTAACAAATTTCTTTTCTTCAGAAACGATTTCCTTGCCATTGCCAGTCTACATTTTATATCCTCTCTACTTCGACCATCATCAGTTATTTTACTCCCTAAATAGCAAAACTCCTTTACTACTTTAAGTGTCTCATTTCCTAATCTAATCCCCTCAGCATCACCCGATTTAATTTGACTACATTCCATTATCCTCGTTTTACTTTTGTTGATGTTCATCTTATATCCTCCTTTCAAGACACTGTCCATTCCGTTCAACTGCTCTTCCAAGTCCTTTGCTGTCTCTGACAGAATTACAATGTCATCAGTGAACCTCAAAGTTTTTACTTCTTCTCCATGAATTTTAATACCTACTCCGAATTTTTCTTTTGTTTCCTTTGCTGCTTGCTCAATATACAGATTGAATAACATCGGGGAGAGGCTACAACCCTGTCTCACTCCTTTCCCAACCACTGCTTCCCTTTCATGCCCCTCGACTCTTATAAGTGCCATCTGGTTTCTGTACAAATTGTAAATAGCCTTTCGCTCCCTGTATTTTACCCCTGCCACCTTCAGAATTTGAAAGAGAGTATTCCAGTTGACGTTGTCAAAAGCTTTCTCTAAGTCTACAAATGCTAGAAACGTAGGTTTGCCTTTTCTTAATCTTTCTTCTAAGATAAGTCGTAAGGTTAGTATTGCCTCACGTGTTCCAACATTTCTACGGAATCCAAACCGATCTTCCCCGAGGTCCGCTTCTACCAGTTTTTCCATTCGACTGTAAAGAATTCGTGTTAGTATTTTGCAGCTGTGACTTATTAAACTGATAGTTCGGTAATTTTCACATCTGTCAACACCTGCTTTCTTTGGGATTGGAATTATTATATTCTTCTTGAAGTCTGTGGGTATTTCGCCTGTCTCATACATCTTGCTCACCAGATGGTAGAGTTTTGTCATGACTGGCTCTCCCAAGGCCATCAGTAGTTCTAATGGAATGTTGTCTACTCCCGGGGCCTTGTTTCGACTCAGGTCTTTCAGTGCTCTGTCATACTCTTCACGCAGTATCTTATCTCCCATTTCATCTTCATCTACATCCTCTTCCATTTCCATAATATTGTCCTAAAGTACATCGCCCTTCTATAAATCCTCTATATACTCCTTCCACTTTCTGCCTTCCCTTCTTTGCTTAGAACTGGGTTGCCATCTGAGCTCTTGATATTCATACAAGTGGTTCTCTTCTCTCCAAAGGTCTCTTTAATTTTCCTGTAAGCAGTATCTATCTTACCCCTAGTGAAACAAGCCTCTACATCCTTACATTTGTCCTCTAGCCATTCCTGCTTAGCCATTTTGCACTTCCTGTCGATCTCATTTTTGAGACGTTTGTATTCCTTTTTGCCTGCTTCATTTACTGCATTTTTATATTTCCTCCTTTCATCAATTAAATTCAATATTTCTTCTGTTACCCAAGGATTTCTATTAGCCCTCGTCTTTTTACCTACTTGATCCTCTGCTGCCTTCACTACTTCATCCCTCAGAGCTACCCATTCTTCTTCTACTGTATTTCTTTCCCCCATTCCTGTCAATTGTTCCCTTATGCTCTCCCTGAAACTCTCTACAACCTCTCGTTCTTTCAGTTTATCCAGGTCCCATCTCCTTAAATTCCCGCCTTTTTTCAGTTTCTTCAGTTTCAATCTGCAGTTCATAACCAATAGATTGTGGCCAGAATCCACATCTGCCCCTGGAAATGTCTTACAATTTAAAACCAGGTTCCTAAATCTCTGTCTTACCATTATGTAATCTACCTGATACCTTTTAGTATCTCCAGGATTCTTCCAGGTATACAACCTTCTTTCATGATTCTTGAACCAAGTGTTAGCTATGATTAAGTTATGCTCTGTGCAAAATTCTACAAGGCGGCTTCCTCTTTCATTTCTTCCCCCCAATCCATATCCACCTGCTATGTTTCCTTCTCTGCCTTTTCCTACTGACGAATTCCAGTCACCCATGACTATTAAATTTTCGTCTCCCTTCACTACCTGAATAATTTCTTTTATCTCGTCATACATTTCATCAATTTCTTCATCATCTGCAGAGCTAGTTGGCATATAAACTTGTACTACTGTAGTAGGCGTGGGCTTTGTGTCTATCTTGGCCACAATAATGCGTTCACTATGCTGTTTGTAGTAGCTAACCCGCACTCCTATTTTTTTATTCATTATTAAACCTACTCCTGCATTACCCCTATTTGATTTTGTATTTATAACCCTGTAATCACCTGACCAAAAGTCTTGTTCCTCCTGCCACCGAACTTCACTAATTCCCACTATATCTAACTTTAACCTATCCATTTCCCTTTTTAAATTTTCTAACCTACCTGCCCGATTAAGGGATCTGACGTTCCACGCTCCGATCCGTAGAATGCCAGTAATTAAAGGTAATTTTATCTTAGCAAATAACTAGGTTATGAATAGTTCAGAGGCTTATCGTGTAATAAATGTGAAAGTAAAATATGGTGAAGGTTATTCCAGAGGTATTGTCTATAATACACCGGAATTGTCATATGAACAGAAATCTGAACTGTATAGTGTGTTGTGGGCAAATAAAAGGATGTTGCCAGGTGAACCAGCTTCTGTAAAAAGTTATGAACACCACTTGGATGGTGTAGTGCTTGAACCAATTTTTGGTTATCCACATCCTGAACTTGTCTCAAAAGGGTGGAAGTACATAAAGAAATTAACAGAATAATGGCTTAAGAAATTGTCAATACAAGTAACAGTTCATATAACAATCCTTTGATAGTACTTGAAAGACAGACGATGGGGTAAGAACTGTTACAGATTCCTGTACTTTGAACAAAATACCTAAAAGTGATACTGATATACTGGAAAATGTAGTAGAAACCATTCAGACGTTTTTTGATACAAAATTTGCAGCAAGTCTTGACCAGACTGCAGGATACTGGTAGATGCTTCTAGCACCAGGATTTAGAAAATTTATTCTCAGGAAAAAGTTATCATTATAAAGTCCTGCCCTTTGGAGTGAATACTTCAGTTTCAGTTTTTATTTAAGCACTAGATAAAGTGTCAGGCAAAGAACTATGTTCATGCATTATCATGTACATGGATGATTTACTGATTGCCATAAAATTCTGGAGTGAACATTTGGAGATTGATAACAAAGTATTTTAAGTCTTACTACTGGAGAAATGTCTTTGAAACCAAAAAAGGATGAATTTGTAAAGAAAAAAATTAATTTTGAGGCCACATTGTTTCAGCTACAGGAAATAGAAAAGCTCAAAACAAAATTTCAACCATTAAAAATTTTTCTGTTCCATAGTCAAACAATCAACTGAAGGAATTTGTGGGGCTATCCAGATTTTGTAGGAACAGGTATTTAAAGATTCTATTCCAAATAACCTGTCGTACAAGAATAGTTCATTCATCTACACAGAAGCACACCAATGCACCTTTGAGCAACTTAATGAGTGCCTACTGGAATAGAAGACATTGTACCATCCAAATTTAAACAAACATTTTCATATGGAATGTGACAGTTGCAACTACAGAGTGGGTATTCTCTTTCTAGTAGAACTGCAGGGAGGCTCTGTTAAAGAGCAGCCAGTTGCCTTTGCAAGTAGAACTTCAGCGAAATAATATATATATATATATATATATATATATATATATATATATATATATATATATATATTAGTTCAGAGAATGAAGCTTTGCCCATAGTGTGAGGGGTTCAACAAGTTTACGAATTTTTTCAGTGGCATATACTGACCATCATACATCAGTATTTTTGATAGACTGTAAATTTCTTCAGGGGTGTTTAACAAGATGGGCATTAAGGAAACTGGATATTTTTTTTTATTTTGTTCATCTCAGTTGCATTAATACACAATTTTTGCTGCGGTGGTGCCTTGTTTAGGTCTGACGCAACCAGTCTCAAATTACGAAGTCAACTGATCAGCTGACTTCGTAGCAGCTGAGGAGAGCTCCGCCTACCATCCTCCAAGAAAGCCATGGGTCTGAAGATGGTTATATAAATATAACCGAAACCGGTCACCTATGTTATTGAGACATAAGTGTTGTGATCAAAACTGAACTTCAGTTAAAATAGAAAAACTGCATACTTTTTCGTTCATGAATAAATAGGAATAGGTAAGAGACTTTCACTAGAATGCAAACAGTGATTAGAATTATATAGGTATTCTTGAATGTAAATTTGTTTATGGTTGGTGAACTACTTGCATTCATTTCTCTATGAACTTGTTATATTATTACATGTGTGTGAATACATAGCATGCTAATAGTCGTTTTGAAGCTTCGCGTTCGTTAAATAATGGAAATTGTGAAAATAAGGCCATTGCGAGAATAATTGAATACTCTGAGATTAATGAATAATTTAAACAACTGAGATTCGCCAGTGTGAAACAAACAGGAAGAACACGATATGGTTACAAGGAATAAAGATGTAATACAAGAAATTTGTTCTTGCCCAGTGAAAGACGAGACACGTTAAACAGACTGCTGTTTGCATTAGAAAGCAACTTGGGTCTATTAAACAGATAAATCCTTTTTTATTAATTTAGTGGTAAGCTGTTGATCAATATTTGTTATAAATTTGTACTCATTACAGCTCAGAGTACTATGTAAATTGAAGTTGGATGAGGGGAGGAAGGAACAGGAAAGAACTGATGATATCAGCTGCATCAGAGCTTAATGTGGAATCAGTAGCGATGAATGAAGATGTATGCCAGACCAGGACTCGAACATGGGGTCTCTTGCCTATTAGGTAAGTGCATTAACCACTGCGCCACCTGGACACAGTGTTAATTGCAAATATTCAGACTGTTTCGGCATGTTCCTCGACTGACTCGGATTCCCACCAGGTGACACCACTTACCTGCCATTCCCGGCCGTGTCTTCTGAGCTCGCTAATTTTAGATTCGTGTTGGAGGTCGACTGTAGATGTGCATCCCCACTGATGGCTGTGGACCACACGTTCATATAACTGATACACCTCTACAGGCTATAAAGAAGACTCGGGAAAAATGGTGGCACCAGTTGGGAGTGTGAGTTGACTGAGGTGCATGCTGAAATAATCTGCGCATTTACGATTAACAGTGTGTCTGGGAGACGCAGTGGTTAACACAATTGCCTAATAATCAGGAGATCCCAGGTTCAAGGCCCAGTCTGGTACACATTTTCACTCGTCGACGCTAACAGTGCATAAAGTCCTGATGTAGCTGATATCATCAGTTCCTTTCCTTTTCTTTTGCCCCTGTACTTCCCAGTTTTATGATATGTATCGCAGCTGTAGATTCTGTGTGGTGTCTGCTCTTTCGTAATGTCCTAAATAAATGTCTGTAATCCAAGCGAAACATAAAGTTAGTTTTCATTTTCTTTCAGAGTCACCTAAGGATTAGAACTTCCACCGGCTGTGTTAACTCACCGAACAGAGTCCAGACGAACCTGCCCTTCTCTTGTGGCGGAGACCACTGAGCCACCAGGGCATGCAGCGATGGATACAGCGCCCCCTGTCAACAACATAGACATTCACAGCGTTACCTAAACTACATTCCACCACGCCACTGCAACACGATATACTGCGATAATTGGTCAAATAAGAGTTCGATGGTGCTTATTTGAGCAATTACAGAGTCATTTTGAGTTACATCCGCTATTAGTCACTATTGCAGCGAATACCTACCACAACACTTTTTACAAAGTTGTGGAAGAAATTTACAGGAACGACAGTGGACTCATTTTTTTTGTGCCCTGTTAATGAGGTTGGGATGAAAGTTTTAACAAAAAAGTTGTCCTGATGTTACACATCAGATGACATGAGTAAGAGAGGACAGCGCTCTGGCACCAGAAGGCTCAGGCAATGAGCAAGAAAGGGGCGTGTCACACGATCGTCCATGTGTAGCGAGCAACTGGTTGTAATGTGGTTTTATTTTAGGTGCTTGTGGAAGACTTCAGGGATCGGAGCAGCATCTCCTGCTGGTGCACATACTTTACTGTGAAAAATGTAGACACTTTAAAGAGCCTAGTAGGTCCGACAACACTGGACGTTCGAGGCATGGAGGGAACATATTACAATTTATGAGCCTGAGAACATTCATACAGAAATGATTCAAAGCAAGCCTCTACAGCGTGCAAGAAACACTGTGCGCTTCCAGCGAAGAAATTCAAAATGGTACAAACCGCGAAGAAGATTCTCATGACTATGTTCTGGCATCTGCGTGTTTGTGGGGCTTTGGGCAATTAGGAAGTCTATCAGAGGTAAGATACATGTTGATGACGGACGTCCAAACACTCAAGTAACATTAATGTTTAGCTTCCCGTCGACGACAAAGTCATTACATATGAAGCACAAGCTTCCATAGCACGCAGCTAGCGAAAGTAATTGTCAGTTTCCTTTCCAAAGGAACTGCCGTTTTATTTGTCTTTAAATGTTTTGTAAAGCCAGAGAAATCTTCAATCTAAAAGTCTTTATGGTCATTTGAACCCCACCACTTCCACCCGACTGCGATTTCAGAATCTTCGACATTGTGTCACTTCACACAGTACTGCCCAGACAAGGAGGATACAATTGTCTGACTGCCAAATAACACTGTCTGGCTCCATTTCGCGGTCCCAGTTACCGTCATGAAAAAACAGTTTCACCAGGAAGTGTTACGGCACTGATCACATATTCCCAACATGATTTACCATTATTGTCCACCTGAAGAAACCGTTGGGCAATCCAAACCAGAGGACACTTCAGCCATGCACAGATGCCTAAACAGCCAGCAGAATTTTAATAAACGGGAATTTTAAAACTCTTGTCTTAATAGAAAAATGTGTTCAGAAACTTGGTCCATGCATTGAAAAATAACAAAGGCACAGTAAATTAAGTTCACATTTTTGGCCAATAGGTTAAAAACCTTGGTAAGAAATTTCTGTGATTACTCCTATACCATCACAAGACCAGTCACATGCAACGAAGTCGTTGTGTCGAGACTGCCTCACCCGCCCTTCCATGATACCGACTACATCGAGTTTTGGCGCGCAATGGGATTTTACAGAAAAAAGCAAATAATAATATACGTAGCCACTGTACTGCAGTCACTTTACCAACTGAGCTACAATGATTAAATGAGTATATATACCTATGAGAGATTCATCTATCATTCAATTTGACGTTGAGTGAAGACATTGGCTGTCGTGTGGAGGACATGTTTCAAGCAGTGTGGTGCTGTTGTGGCATTGTAGACGTAGATTTATTATTTGTGGTATTCTAGACACCGTACTGAAAATACCTACATTATTGTGAGAGTATGAAAAAATAAAAACACACAAGTTTTTCGATAATATACATTTTTTAATTTAGCATGTACATTGGAAGCACTACAACAAAAAATCCGCTGGTTCTTTATGGTCTTTACACCTATACAATATTTACCAAATAAAGTTTTCTTTTATGCAGAAAATTGAGCACATATTTCCCTGAAACTGGTGGGTGCATCGTAAAACTCAGGTATTCCATGGACAAATTTAACACAGATGGCTTCTATGCCTACTGCGGTAGACTTTGGCACTGCATTGATACATGAACTGTCCTAAATCATCCACATGTACACCACGCGTACCAATATAGTTCACAACGTCATTGTACACAGCTTGAGTACTCGCCAGCCAGCGGTTCAGTCTCTTCAACACAAAAGATAACACCGTACTTCATCTGCCATAACGTAGCTGTGCTGTAGATAAATGGACAGGTCCCTTTATTTCGCCCAGAGTGTTGTAATGGATAACGTCATACCAGTCCAATAAATGTCTGTGGGAGAACGAGATGAATGATACTCAGCAGTCATCTGTGCATTGATGTTGGATATAGCACAACATAATTCATTCCATCCCAACCTCGTAAACTGCACTTAAAAGTTCTTGGGCACATTTCTGATCTCCACCACAACACACCAATCACTCCCTGCTGGTGCTTCTATACCACTATTTAGAACCTTTGAGCCACTAGCAGTTAAATTATGCTTTAAAGTGAAAAGCATTAGCACACTGGGAGCAACGGCACCTTCTTATCCACAGGATCTGCACTCTGCCCCTGCACTACCATCAGAATGTTCTGGGCCGGTGCATATGTCAGATCCCAGTACCAACCTGAAACTTGCTGTTTAGGACCACCAGCACACTTCTCCGTGTGGAGGGTGGGCTGGGTGCTTTCATCACACAAATAGATGTGCAGAACATGTGTCAGAGTCCAGCACTGACCTGCATCTTGCTGTGAAGAGCTGCCAGCAGTACACTCGTGCGAGTCGGGGGTTGGCCCGGTGTCTTCATCACACAAATTGCTGAGCAGAAAAGATGTTAGCAACTCCTTGTCCTGCTCCAGCATGCTTACAAGGTGCGCTACAGAATCCCACGTGGTCGCTGCAGGTCCACAGGCGTCGGCCACTGCAGGTGCTGACTCGTTGGAGCTCAGTGTTGGTCCCAGAAGGCCTCAACAGGTCGAAGGGTGCTGATTAAGGTGGAAGTACCGTCACATGCAGGACCAAAACCCGAACAAGCAATAATAATAGCAGCTACGGAAAAAGATTTAATATTTGATACTTTTCTGCTTCTTTCTATTCTGTAGGGTGGCACTGATGGACCTTGGCTGCTGGTGCTGACACTTCATGGTTTTTCTTCTTCTACCACTGTCTGACTAAAAGTGTGGAGCTACTGCATCTACATTATATCCCCTCAAGTTACTAAAATGTAGACTTTCACGGCCGGAAATATCATGTCCATTATAATTATCCGGGCTGTTATGCCGTGGTCGGTTGATGAATTCTGTGTCTATTCCCAACGTTTCGTCTCCGACTGCGGGAGACATCTTCAAGGGGGTCCGTAGCTCAATGGAAGGTCCAACACACCCACTGGCTCACTACTGACTGCCGCTAAATTCCGTGTCCGCGTGCTCCCACGCCGCGGCGTGACGTCACGTGTTTTGAAAACGTCAGTGCAATTGGCCGCTGTCCGTCGCCGTCGATCGCCGTTGCCATCACCCAGTAGTGGGCGGGTGGTACACATCTTCTTTAACACCGGCATCCATATGCCGTTTAATTTCACGCCCTCCTCCTTACGGTTGAAATTATTTGGGTGTTTAGCGATTTCGATTGCCTCCCTGTAGAGCCTTTCGTAATATCCGCTTGTGGCCGCTAGTACTTGCGTCTCCTCGAAACGAATATTGTGGTTCCCCGGCTGGAAAGCATGCTCCGCAACAGCTGATCGTTCCGTTTCTCCTCTTCTACAATTTCCCTTATGCTCTTTCAAACGTTTAGAAACAGTTCTTTTAGTGGTACCCACATAAACATCACCACAGCTGCATGGGATCCTATACACTCCAGCTTTTTCCAGTGGTTTGCGAGCGTCCTTGGCAGGCTTAAGGTATTCCTGTATCTTCCTGGTGGGCTTGTAAATTACGGTAATATTCCGCTTCGTCAAGATCCTCCCTATTCTTTCCGTTACATTTTTAACAAACGGCAGGAAAACCTTAGATTTTGCAGTAGCCTGTACGTCAGTATGATTTCTGCGTGGCTGCCTCAACGCACGTTGGGAATCGACACAGAATTCATCAACCGACCACGGCATAACAGCCCGGATAATTATAATGGACATCCCCTCAAGTTGTGACGAGATGGCAGGGTGCAGCATCACTGTCAATTTCCAGGAGAACACAGTATTCCTATTGGCTCCTGGAATTTTTTTTCATCCATAACATGACTATTTCGAGCGGCCTTTAGTAGTGGTTTCACGAAGTAGCTACCCAATGTGGAGCTGAAGAAGAGGACCTGTACACTTTTCCCACCGTTTTTCAAGGGGGAGGGGAGGCGAAGGGGGAAAGTGGAGAGGGGAGGAGGAAATGGGGTAAGGGGTGACATCATCAGGTTATATCAGTGCCACATTGCAACATCTACCCCCTAGGGATAGGAGGTGGGGGAGTGCCGCCATCTTGAATAAAGTTGGCAAAACGCAGACTGTCCGAGTATCGGCTTACTCCCAAGTCACACTTGTAAATGATGAGCGTGTCGTGTAATAATGGCTTTACATTTTCCACACAACACACTTGTTTTACCGTCAGTGCTTTCTGGATACAGCTTACAGCACAAACGTTCAGTAGGTTTTCATGTTGTCACTGACACTGACACATTTTCCATACCTTCAGGGTTTTGGACGCTCCTGACTATTCCCAGAGAATCTTCTGTTCTTGGAAAATACTGCCTTGATGCAATTTCTCCTCCTACCAGTGACTTTCCAAGTTCGTCCGAGAACATCCAGCTCCTATTATTTGACATTTCTGTTATTTTATTTTGAAGCACTGTTCAAACGACTGCTTCAGATGAACTATTTATGTACCTTTTTCTTCTAGTTGAGTACGTGGTAATGCCTGGGATAGACTATTTTGTACAGGGCGTGGACTGTAGTCATGTGCATCAGAACACTTGCTTTCAGATGCATTACTTCCACGATCTTCGAACTTGGAATGTGTTCTTTCATATGTTTTATTTATTTATTTTTTTAATTTACTAATTCTCTGAAGTCAACATCAATCAATGATATGCCATTATGTCACAACTCAAACTGAACAGAAACAATAAAGACTCAAACAATTGAAAAGTGTTAAACAGTTTCTTGGAAACAGTAAAGCGCATTGTTCATTATTATGATAAAATACAATAGAAAACCAAAAAATCTTTGAATTAGAGTAATAATATTTGTGTCGGATTGTTACAATCCGAACATTATGTATGTAACAACTAAGGCTTATGACCAAATTACTTAAAATGTTTTTGTACACCTATTAATTATGAATTTTCAGACAAAGTCACCAAATTTCATAAAGTTACCTTGGTATTAAAAAAAATGAAAACCGTTATTTATAAATATTTTGGGTTACGTAGACCCGAATCGAACAGCAGGGGTATACAAGTGCACTCTGCTGGGAATCCGTAAGTTTCAGCCATTTGTCTGTTAGATGCGCACAGTGGGAGGTCGGCGAGCTGTGGGTGCGTCCAACTTCACTACGGAGGCAGGGGAAGAGTAACAGCGAGGTGTAGTGCGGTTTTTGACTGCGGAGGGAGTGTCAGGAAGTGAAAATCTTGCCCTAATGTCTTCTGTGTATAGTGAACACATACAGAAGGTTGGGTTTCAACGAAAGACAGAGGCCTTTCAGGATAAGACCACTGTGTTCTTACCCTTCTGTCGTTGCTGCGGTGGAAGCTGCCATCAGAAATGGCAGGCGGCTGTCTCATGTTGGGCATCAGTCACTGCGCTGCTCAGACCATCATGACAGAGCAGCTCATGCTCTCAAAAAACTGTGCGCAAGTGGGTTCCAAACAGCCTGAGGGGGAGCAGAAGTTGAACAGAATGTCGAAACACTGCAGCACCCGGAACGGTATCATGATGAGCAGCATCGTTTCCTCTCCCGTATCGTTGCGGGAGATGGCACAGGGTGTAATCATTTTGTGCCAGATAGCAAGCAAGCATCAGAGCCAACAATGGAAGCACATAGATGAAGCATATAGATTCATGCGCACAGAAAAAATCTAAGTCGTGCGCGTCAGCTCCGTGGAAGTCATGATGACCTCCTTCTTTGAGTGTGTAAGCCTGTAAGGGATCCGTGATCCCATGAACATAGATGCTAGTATCCGACGCCCAGGTCGATAGCAGACAGGAGTCGATTGTCGAGCGCTGCAGTAGGCAGTGAGACTAGTGTTGAGTGCGAAGTAGTACTGGAGAGTGTCTAGCAAGAGGTAGTGCGGGAGAGACGGGCAAGAATGGTGGTCGAGTGAGTTGTAAACGGTTTGGTGGTCGAGTGAGTTGTAAACGGTAAAATTCACCGGAGTATGACGAGTGAGCACGTCCCCCTGATCGTCGTGGGGTTGACCCTCACTAATACCGATTCGCGAGTGATATGAAACAGAAAGTGACAAGTGCCGAATTACGTGTTTCGTGTCAACCGCGTCGGCCAGCAACAACCATGGATTGCAGTGAGGATTGTTGTGAATGTTAACCATCAGCATTGCGTGTGACGAAGTACTGAAAATCAGCAATCAATAAAAAAAGATATCCACAATTAGATGTGTAAGGCGAAGGTAGCAACTGCCTCAGAATTTGTGTGTTAGTAGGAAATATATATCAGTTTAGTACATCGCAACCTTTGTGGTCCTTAATAATAGACAAACTTTCAATCATTAGCTATTCCGTCTCAGAACAGCCGCACTAGGTTGAAATACCCCCGAAACCACAGCAGAAAACCCGATAGCCTTTCATCCATTAAGCACACGGTCATATAATTATAATAATTAACTGTTTGGCGGCTACGATAATTTACACAAAACCCAATAAGAAGTTTTAAACGGGGGTGTTTCATCTTGGATCCCGTGAAAAGGACAGTTGCAATCTTCGGATCCGAACAAAGATTTATTAAGCACCTGTTTTGATTTCATTGGAATGACCTTTGCAATTATCGGACAATTTTACTGCAAGAGCAATCCGGTATTGTTGTTACCGTGGCTAAAATTACAGTATTCCAACTAGAAACAGTGTAGTATAACATTTATGGTGAAATTAGAAATCGCGGGAACGAAGCACATTGTTTAGACAATGCAGTGCAAAGTGACTGAGAAACAGTAGACAATTTGTTTTTACGGGTTTAAATGACAAGAGCAGTGTTAATAAACAGTGTATTGAAGTATGGACACGAGAACCTGCGTGAATTGCTGTTAAATTTATACTCTAAGAAAAAGAGCGTTTGTGCGTAACCGCGACTGAACTAGCCAAAAATTCCGCTACGAAAGTATCAGGAGTATGTTTTCAAGTGACTTTCTATCCGAAATTATCTTTTGAACGGTGTAAATCGCTCAATTTGATGTGAAACCATAAACTGTTACTGCAGTTGCGAGTGTTGACTGTTGCGTAATTGTTGGATGACGTCACACAGACTGTGAGCGGCTAGCCAAGGAATCTGAGGCAGTGAAGAAGTTGCACACGCCGCGACAGCAAGGATTTGGATAGCGGAGATGTACCACACTGACCAGTGACTGCAGCGGAGCCAAGTGGCTGAAGTTGAAACAACGACGACGCGGAGTTCGACATCTAATGGCGAACCCCCGAAGTATACGACGCCTGCGCCACCTACCCGCTGATCAGCGAAGTACATGAGAGCAGCTCCATCCCAGCGCCAACCACCGAACTACGAGACTGCGTCAGCGCGATTCGCCGCGGACGTAAACAGTTGCACACGGCACCACACGAGCTACAACGACGCTTCGCTTGACAGCTGCCGATCCGGAGGAGCCAACGCCGACACGACTAGTAGCGCGTCTTCAAACGTCAAAACATCGCGACTTCGACGAGCGTCGATGGGTGAGTGAGGACGAGTTGCTGGCGCGAGACTAATTCATATTGCACTATCTTCAGAGCGCGGAAGGAACTTCATATTTGTCAATTGCAGAAAATATAAGAATAGTATTTTTTAACATTTTTTTTTTTTTGCGAATTTTCTCTGAAGCATGGTATGCTAATATGCGCTTGTGTTCATGCTGTACAGCACAGAATAGTGCCTCATTTGCATTATTTATTGTAAACTACATATTTATATGTCTTCTAAGTTGTGTGTATGTTACTTCGAGATTTTGTGTATAAATGCCGTCATTGATGTTTGATGTGGATAGGCTTCTGTGATTTATGGTGTTCAATGGAGAGGTCTATTTTTCCAGTATGGGTTAACCGAATACAGTGAAGGATTATTTCTTTATTAGCTAATTAGTGAGTGTTTGGGTTACTAGGAGGTTATTTTTAATTTATTTTATTTTTTTTCTTATCTGTGCATAGTGAATAGTTGAGAATGGATCCTGAATTGAAAGAGAAGGTTGTGGAGGAGGTAGTTAGAAAAATGGAGATAGGGCAGAAGGACAAGGATGAGTCAGGAATTGGTAGTAGTGGAATGTCAATGAACAGCCCACTGGGTCATTCAAGCAGTTACCCTGAGACACCAGTAAAACCAATTAGAAAGGAACTGAGTCTGGAGGATGGAGAATCGCAGTCAGTAATACTTAAGGTGCTCCAAGGAATCAACAAGCATATGGGAGAGATGCTCCAAGAAATCAACAAGCGAGTAGAAGGGGGAAATAACGAAGTCAGGAAAGAAAACAAAGAAACCCAAGAAAATTTAAGGAAAGGGCTGCAGGAATTCCAGGAACAGATGAGAATAACTCTTCAGGAGAGAGATGACAAGCTACAGGTGAAGCTATGTCAACTGCGAGAAGAGATTAACGATATGAGAGTAGAGATAATCGGAAAAGCTGAGAGAGATGTCAAGGATGTCAAGATTGAGTTGGAGGGGAGAATGCGAGAAATGGAAGCACACCAGAACCAACGGATTGAAGACGTGGTGCAAGTGCAGCAGTTGTGCCAGGTTAATGTTGGTAAATTGGGAAATAGGCAAATGAAATTGGAGGAGGCTGTGGTACATATAGTCACAAATGAGATCAAACAGCTAAGGAGGGAGTCCAACAGCTAGAAACTAAAACCGAAGAGATTGATAGGAAGATAAATAGTGCCACCTTAACAGTAGGGGAGGGCAAGCTCGTTACATTAGTAAATGCTGATAATATGTATACCCAGGCCCACATGGGGCAAAAATATAAACCCAAAGGGGCATTGCATCCAATGATATTTACTAAAGAAGAAGTTACCAGCTACAGTTTATTTGAGGAAGAATTTTTAAAGAAATACTGGTCCAAAAATCACCAATGTGCAACACTTGAAAATTTACTGCATCGCAAGTCCCTTAATATCTGGAGAGGTACCTTGAGAGAATTTGCTGAGCATCTATGGGAGTTGAATGAAACATTGGAGCAGCCGTTGAATGACGACATAATGATATCAGCAATTAAAAGGAGGTTAAGTCGTAGGATGCAAGAAAACTTATCTGGAAGCCTGATTAAAGATAAAGATACTTTAATGGAAGTATTGGAGCAATTAGAAACTGTTTGTGCACAATAAAATGACCAGATGCATGATCAGAACCAAAGTGGAAATAATTACCGTCAAAGTCAGTTTAATGGCCCACCGAATTACAGAGGTAGAGGTGGGGGTAATGGGCATAGGAACCGTGGCAATGGTCGACAGTTTTACCACAATCATAGGAGAGATGATGATGATGACAGGAATTATGAGAGGGGAGAAGATAAACGAAGGGATCATGAGGTACAAATTGAAGAAAGAAAGGTGTAGGGAGCTAGCAACTCTTTTGCTGGTATACCAAGTGGCGACTGGTACACTCCCAGCTGGGTGAGACTTTATTTCTTATTTCAAGTTTCACTCCTCTACCATCTTTCTCTACCCTTAGGTTAAGAAAGTTAGTGTGTAGTAGTTGGGATTGGTAGTGGTCATCCAAGTAAATCAGTCAGGAACCATGTAGCAGATTTATAGTTGACTTAAAATAAGGATAAGTAGTTACTCTTGATGTAGAGTATGAGATGTCAAAGAATCAATAAGTTAAAAATCAGCTTAGTGTCAGTACATTGCAAAATTATTAGTGCCAGACGTAATAAAATGAGAACCAGATCAGAAAGCTAATGTTTATAAAATGTGGTGGGAAGCTAATTGGTCGAACAAAAGTTTGTGTAATCTTATAGAGTTGTTTTGTGAGGCATGAAAATATCAAACTGTTGTAAGAAAGTTGAAGTAATGTATCAGCTTGTGATTAGGATGGCATATAAAGAAACAAATACATGAGGAGATAGTTGTTCAAATAAATGATGTGAAATATGATGAACGGAGAGGCCAAGGTGCCTGGAGTAGTATTTTTATGTAGTTATTGCAGCGAATATGGAGGGTTGATGTAGGTTGAAGATATATATCAGTTGAAGTTGCTATTAAGTTGAGGGAGGTATGTGTAATGAAGTGTATTGAGTATGAGATGTTTGAAGTATTGAAGTATATGGAGGATTGATGTAGGTTGAAGATATATATTTATTTGCAGTTGAAGTTGCTGTTAAGTTGAGGGAGTTATTTGTAATGAAGTGAATGGAGTATGAGATGTTTGAAGTATTGAAATATGTCATTTAGCACATGAGCAATATCTGTTTGCAAGTTATTTGTAGGTATACATGTTGATCTGAGGTATGCTGATAAAACAGGAAGTGTAACTTATGAGTAATGAGTAATTCATGTATCCAATTAGCTATCAGAGTCAGTTATGGTTATACTTAGGTCGAGATTTAGAAGCAGAATCCTGGCAGTGTGTAATGAATAATAAATATCCATATAGCAGATTTGAATTAATGTCAGTATAAGGGAAATATTGTACCCCTCATCTGAGTATTAGTGATAACAATTCACAAAGGTCAGTATAAAGGTTTGGCAGAATGAAATGATCAGTAATTTAAAATTTTCATTGGATGACCACAAGTTAGTGTGATAGTAGTATGGACGGCAGGAATCCCACTGAAAGGACGGCATACCAAAGGGGTGGCTGGCATTCAATTAGTTGTTTTCTTGTCTTTGGTGTAGCTAGTTATAAAAGATTAATCAGTAACAAATATGTAGTTAATGGCCCAGACAAACCTTTGAGAGTGAAGATTTTTGGTAATTGAATGTAAGATAAGTTTGTAAAAATATTTACGATGCTATGTTAATTAAGATAGATTGATACTGTATGATATTTCTGTAGTGGCAGTTTGCTACCAGAGTCAATAGGGTATTATTGGTGATACAATGTAATTTTCAGTATTTGAACCAGAACTTATGTTCTTCATTTTCATTTGTATACTATGTGATAATTTATTCCTATTATTCTTTTTCGCCTATGACTACAAAGAAGGTTTTTAGGGCGGGGATGTAAGGGATCCGTGATTCCATGAACATAGATGCTAGCATCCGACGCCCAGGTCGATAGCAGACAGGAGTCGATTGTCGGGCGCTGCAGTAGGCAGTGAGACTAGTGTTGAGTGCGAAGTAGTACTGGAGAGTGTCTAGCGAGAGGTAGTGCGGGAGAGGTGGGCAAGAATGGTGGTCGAGTGAGTTGTAAACGGTAAAATTCACCGGAGTGTGACGAGTGAGCACGTCCCCCTGATCGTCATGGGGTTGACCCTCACTAATACCGATTCGCGAGTGATATGAAACAGAAAGTGACAAGTGCCAAATTACGTGTATCGCGTCAACCACGTCGGCCAGCAACAACCACAGATTGCAGTGAGGATTGTTGTGAATGTTAACCATCAGCATTGCGTGTGATGAAGTACTGAAAATCAGCAATCAATAAAAAGAGATAATCACAATTAGACGTGTAAGACGAAGGTAGCAACTGCCTCAGAATTTGTGTGTTAGTAGGAAATATATATCAGTTTTGTATATCGCAACCTTTTTGGTCCTTAATAATAGACAAACTTTCAATCATTAGCTATTCCGTCTCAGAACAGCCGCACTAGGTTGAAATACCCCCGAAACCACAGCAGAAAACCCGATAGCCTTTCATCCATTAAGCACACGGTCATATAATTATAATAATTAACTGTTTGGCGGCTATGATAATTTACACAAAACCCGATAAGGAGTTTTAAACGGGGGTGTTTCAAGTGCTCATTGACTTTCCGGAACACGGTGCCTCAATTATGCACAGCCGTACGTGCACACTCTGCAAAAATTGAAGTGCGCCATCAATTTCTGCGTGTTACGCAGATACGCAATAGACCCAGTCCCCGCGTTTTCGTTAGTGTCGAAAAGTAAACCGATTTTGTGTTTTATTAGACGTTTCGTATCAGCAGCTAAATATTTAGTCTCACCTGAATGCTTTGATAACTAAGTTTTTGAATCTTTGAGTATTAATCTAATTTATTAGACACAGTTGTTGCGTTTTCCTCAGTGTCTACAGTACAGTTCCGTAGCACGTCTCGATAGTCCTTTGTCTGTGTAATGTATTTTCCATTGTCTGTAGTACGGATAGGGATTGTGATTGCTGTGTGTGAATACGAGCCGAGTTGGTAACACTTTTCTCTCATCCCCAGGTTGTGATCGTTTTAGTTACACATCTTGAACCTGCCGTAGATAGTCATCACAGTTTTGGGCCGGCAGCGGGAATCCAACGGACGACCAGCACGTCCGAGTCCGCCAAACTGTCCACACTGGTGGCCAGCCCAGTTACTGCTCGCATTCGGGTTGACCACTTGCTCGTGGTCGAGTGGGAGGTCGCCTCGAGGTGTGACAGGCGGCGAAAGACTTCCCAGGGGGCTGCATATAAGGTCTCCCCGGTTAGTCTGACAACGAGGTTGCAGATGCTGTCTGTGGCTGACACTGTCCCTCAACCAGATGCAGCCGCTTGTCCTGTTTCAGAGAAAACCTCTCAGCCTGCAAGATCCTGGCAATCACAGAGGGTGAGGTTATCGGTAGTTGGGAGCTCGAATTTTAGTCGTGTTATGCGGTCCCTTAGCGACATGGCTGCCAAGGAAGGGAAGAAAGCCAACTTCGTGTGCCTACCAGGTGAAGTCATTCCAGATGTGGAATGGATCCTTCCGGATGTCATGAACAGCACACAGTGCAGCCAACTGCCGGTGGTGGCTCATGTCAATACCAATGATGCGTGTTGCTTTGGATCAGAACAGATTATCTCTGGTTTTGAGTGGCTGTCACAAGTGGTTAAAGCCTGCCAGCCTTGTTTGCGAGATGAAAGCAGAGCCCACCGTTTGCAGCATACTTGACAGGACCGACTGAAGACCTCTGGCACAGAACCGAGTGGAGGGTCTGAACCACAGGCTCAGAAGGTTCTGCATTTGTGTAGGCTGCAGATTCCTCGACTTGCGCCATGGGGTGGATGGGCTTCGGGTTCCGCTAAAAATTCAGGCGTACACTACACGCAGGAGGTGGCTACATGGGTAGCTGGGTCTGTGTGGCATGGACTGGGGCAGTTTTTTAGGTTAAAGGGTCTCGGGAACACACAAAAAGGGCCTCAGTCTCAAAGGATGCAGGCCGAACACAGGAAGAACGTAGACACAGGAACCACTGGTGTAACAGTTGTAAATTGTCGTAGCTGTGTTGGGAAACTATCAGAGGTCCAAGCAGGGTAGCCGCTTGTCACGGTCCGTGCGGCTTCCCCCGTCAGTGGTTCGAGTCCTCCCTCGGGTATAGGAGTGTGAGTTGTTCATAGCGTAAGTTAGATTAAGTAGTGTGCAGGCTGAGGCACCGATGACCTCAGCAGTTTGGTCCCATAATACCTTACCATAAATTTCCAAATTTTTCCAAGCGCTGATGCTCAAAGTGTTATAGGCACTGAATGCTGGCTAAAGCCTGATATGAGTCCAGCTGAAATTATTGCAAAGGACTTAACGGTGTTCATAAAGTATAGACCAAACACAGTTGTCGGTAGCGTGTTTGTTGCTGTTTAGAAGCAGGTTATTTTGTACCAAATTTGAAGTAGATAGTTTCTGTGAGTTAGTATTCATAGAAGTCATCCTTGGCAACAGGAATAAAATAATAATTGGATCCTTTTATCCACTTCCCAACTCAGATGATACCTGAAAGGTTCAAAGAATACGTGAGTATAATTTCAAATATGTACCTGACTCATACAATTATATTTCGTGGTGACTTTAATTTACCCTCTATATATTGGCGAAAATGCATGTTTAAATCCGGAGATAAGCACATAACATCGTCCGAAATTGTGCTAAACGCAATCTTTGAAAATTATTCCGAGGAGTTAGTTCTTGAGCCCAGTCGTTTAGTAAACGATTGTGAAACCACACTTGACCTCTTAGCAACAATTAATCCTGAGCTAATAACGAGCATCAAAACGGATACAGCGATTAGTGAACACAGGGTTGTCGTAACGGTACTGAATACTGTAACTTCCAAATCCTCCAATAATAAACGAAAAACATACCTATTCAAAAAAGCAGATAAAAATTCACTTTACCTATTTCTGAGAGACAATCTCCATTCCTTCCAAGTTAACAACGTACTAGTACCTATAGACCAGATGTGGCTTGAATTCAGAGAAATACTATCGACAGCAATTGAGAGATTTATAAGAAATAAATTAACAAACGACGGAGTTGATCCCCGTAGGTACACAAAATGGGCCAGAACACTGTAGCAGAAACAACGAAAAAAGCATGAGAAATTTAAACGAACGCAAAATCTTCACGACTGGTGATCATTTACAGCAACTCGATATTTAGCGCGGACTTAAATACGACATGCTTATAGTACACACATAAAAAAAAAAAACTTTTGCATCACCCCGGATCCCAGAACTCCTGAAGACAGACGTCGACTGTGGATATTGTATCACAGACACAGTCCCTTTGAGTGTTCAGAGATGTCACTAAACCCGCCCAAAGATGTAAACAACCATGTATGACCAGCGCCTATTAGATGGAGGGGGTTCAACAACCTATCAGTTCCAGTCATTCAACCAAGAAGGAGGTACAAGGCTCACGTTGTCTATAGTTCAACCATGCCTAGACGGTCAGTACTGCAGTTCAATCGCGTCTG
The DNA here is from genome assembly GCF_021461395.2 of Schistocerca americana. NCBI lineage: Eukaryota > Metazoa > Arthropoda > Insecta > Orthoptera > Acrididae > Schistocerca > Schistocerca americana. The sequence continues at coordinate 166,487,111 of NC_060124.1, forward strand.
CATTGTTACTTTGTGCCAGGAAGGGCTCTCAACAATCGATGTGTCCAGGCGTCTCGGAGTGAACCAAAGCGATGATGTTCGGGCATGGAGGAGATACAGAGAGACAGGAACTGTTGATGACATGCCTCGTTCAGGCCGTCCAAGGGCTACTACTGCAGTGGATGACCGCTACCTACGGATTATGGCTTGGAGGAACCCTGACACCATCGCCACCACGTTGAATAATGCTTTTCGTGCAGCCACAGGACGTCGTGTCATGACTCAAACTGTGCGCAATAGGCTGCATGATATGCAACTTCACTACTGACATCCATGGCGTTACAGTTGGAACTAACAACATGCCGAATGGACCGCTCAGAATTGGCATCACGTTGTCTTCACCTATGGGTGTCACGTATGCCTTCAACCAGACAATTGTCAGAGACGTGCTTGGAGGCAACCCCATCAGGCTGAACGCCTTAGACACACTGTACAGCGAGTGCAACAAGGTGGAGGTTCCCTGCTGTTTTGGGGTGGTATTATGTGGGGCCTAAGTTCGCCGCTGGTGGTCATGGAAGGCGTCGTAACGGCTGTAAAATACGTGAATGCCATCCTCCGGCCGATAGTGCAACCCGTGCCCCCATCGTGCACATCTTGTGAATGACGTCCTCCAGGATAACGACATCGCTCGACTAGAGTGGCCAGCATGTTCTCCAGAAATGACCCCTATCCAACATGGCTTTGATAGATTGAAAGGGCTGTTTATGGACGACGTGACCCACCAACCACTCTGAGGGATCTACGCCGAATCGCCGTTGAGGAGTGGGACAATATGAACCAACAGTGTCTTGATGAACGTGTGGGTAGTATGTCACGACGAATACAGTCATGCATCTATGCAAGAAGACGTGCTACTGGGTATTAGAGATATCGGTGTGTACAGCAATCTCGACCATCACCTCTGAAGGTCTCGCTGTATGGTGGTAAACAAGCAGTGTATGGCTTCATGAGCAATGAACGGGGCGGAAATGATGTTTATGTTGGTGTCTATTCCAGTTTTCTGTACGGGTTCCGGAACTCTCGGAGCCGAGGTGATGCAAAACTTTTTTTGATGTGTGTACAATAGTGGTAAAAGGAATCCGTTAAACTTCGGTTACACGATAAATCTGTCAGATCTAAAGCCCTCACATTTAACTAAATACCCAGGAGTTACAATCACAAACAACTTAAATTGGAAAGAATATATTGAAAATGTTGTGGGGAAGACTAACCAAAGACTGTGTTTAATGCTGAAAAACTTAGAAGATGCAACAGATCTGCTAAAGAGACTGCCTACACTACCATTGTCCGTCCTGTTTTGGAGTACTGCTGCGCGGTGTGAGACCCTTACCAGATAGGATTAACGTGGTACATCGAGAAATTTCAAAGAAGAGAAGTACGTTTTGTATTATCAACAAACAGGGTAGAGAGTGTCACTGACGCTATACAGGATTTGAGGTGGATATCATTAAAACAAAAGCGATTTTCACTGTTGCGGAATCTCCTCACGAAATTTCAATCACAAATTTTTCCTTCGTATGCAAAGATATTTTGTTGACACCGACCTACATAGAAAGAAACGATCACCATGATAAAATAAGTGAAATCAGAGCTCACACGGAAAGATATATGTGTTCGTTTCTTGCGCTCGCTGTTCTAGATTGGAATAATAGATAATTATTGTGAAGGTGATTCGATGAACCCTCTACCAGGCACTTAAATGTGATTTGTGAAGTATTCATATAAAGGGTCATTCAGGAAGGTATGCAGATATTTTAATATGTTATTCTAAAAGTAAAACTAAAGAAAAAATTTCATATAAACATAGGTCCGCAAATGTTTAGTTACAGAGTTACGGCTAATAAAAGATTTTGCCTGAAATTCAGCAACTTCCCTAATATGAAGCCATCACAAAACTGTACGAGGTTAAAGTAAAGCACAATTTCCGTTTAATTTGATGTTATTGGTCTTGTGAATCTAATAAAACATGTCCCAGACGTGTATCTGCAGTAATTTTCCAGAACATCCAGAGAAGCAAAGATTATTATGCATATAAATTTGTTTACTTTCCATTAAGAGTTTAGAAAACTTCACGTTATTGTTGGCGACCGTTAGTGTGTTGTTCCAGTGGTTTCCTAACCTTGAAACGAGTTAGTTTTCTGTAACGTTCAGTGAAAGAACATAATAACAACTGTGTATTTAAGTGGGACCACATAGTAACTGTTGTAGTTTGTAGATTATTTATGAAATAGGGATGTAAAAGCAGATTATCTGACACATTCATACAGTTTCAGCTAACATTATGATTATCACTATTTCAAAATTAAATTCTCTAAAACTTCTGCTGAACACTTTGTGCAATTGTCTGGAATTTAAAAAACAAATTGGGCCAAGTAGTTAATAAATTAAACATTTTACGAAATTACTTCTTTGCTTCGCTGGATTCTCTGAAAAACTACTGCAGATGCACGTCTGGGACATGTTTTATTAGATTCCCTAGATTAATAACAACAAAATAAATGGAAATCGTGCTTTACTATAACCTCTTACAGTTCTGCAATGGCTTCATAGTAGCGATGTTGCTAAATTACAGGCAAAATCTTTTACTAGGCATAACTCCGTAACCAAACAATTGCGGAACTATGTTTATATGAACTTTTTTCTTTAGTTTTACTTGTAGAATAACATATTAAAATATTTGCATATCTTCGTGAATCACCCTGCAGATGTAGAAGTGTTCCACTCTACATTCTACCTACCTGCACCACTGGCTCATTACACTTACAGCAGACTACTTGAAAACCCACACGTACTCGAACCGTAGAAGTCGCATTGTCAGCACAAGAATGCTAAACGAATATCTGTCTCCGAAAAAGTACCTGACCCCAGTATGTGTAGGACGCTTACAATAAAGCATCTTGGGACACTAATAGCAGAAGTTGTCATTTCAAAGGGTCAGCACAGACTCTCCAGGGCCTTAGTTTCAGTTACATTATACACTATGTGATGAAAAGTATCTGGACGCCCGTATGCAATGCGGAATCGCTAATTATGTTGCGAGAGGCAGATCCGCCTGTACAAACAGAGCCAGGGAACGTCTTGTTGTCAATAGAAAGGAGGTAATAGCAGAGTGAATTGGTCAAGAGAGCTCGGTGATTTCGAACGTGGACGTTCAAACCATTCTAATGCTGCCGAAGTCGACAGTCGGTGGCGTGACAGCGGTGGAAGAGAGAAGGAACGACCACGCCTAAACAAAGACCAGATACTTTTGAGAGCATTTCTCGTGGAGAGCAGAGGCCTGGCAGGAGAGTGCGTGGGTGCCGTTCATGTATAGATCAGGTACTATGAATTTAGAAGTGTCAAGTACTCAGCAGGTTGGGAATGGCCAGCCTAAACTTATTTACCATACGTAGTAACGTAGTAATACGGACTGCGAGAGAACTACTTAACTGTTTTACACTGAAGAGCCAAAAACACTGGTACGTCTGCCTAACATCGTGTAGGGCACCCGCGAGCCTCTTCTGAATAGCACGTTGGAAGATATCCCAGTTATGCTCAATATCGTTCACGTCTGGGGAGTTTCGTGGCCAGTAGAAGTGTTTAAACTCAGAAGAGCGTTCCAGGAGACACCCTGTAGCAACCTTGGACGTGTGGGGTGTCGCATTGTCCTGCTGGAATTGCTAAATTCCGTTGGAATGCACAATGGCCATCAGTGGATGCAGATGATCAGACAGGATGATTACGTACGTATCACCTGTCGGAGTCGTATCTAGACCTATCAGGGGTCCCATATCACTCCAACTGCACACGCCCCACACCGTTACAGAACCTCCACCAGCTTGAACAGTCCCCTGTTGACATGCGGGGTCCATGAATGCATGAGGTCGTCTCCATACCCGTACACGCCCATCTGCTCGATACCATTTGAAGCAAGACTCGGCCGACCAGGCAACGTGTTTCCAGTCTTCAACAGTCCAACGCCGGTGCAGAGGGGTCCAAGTGAGGCGAAAAGCTTTGTGTCGTGTAATCAGTCATCAAGGGTACACGAGTCGCCCTTCGACTCCGAAAGTCCATATCGATGATGTTTCGTTGAATGGTTTTTACACTAACAGTTGTTGATGGCCCAGCATTGAAATCTACAGCAATTTGCGGAAGGGTTGCACTTCTGTCATGTTGAATATTCTCTTCAGTCGTCGTTGGTCCCGTTCTTGCAGGATATTTATCCTGCCGCAGCGATGTCGGAGATTTGGTATTTTACCGGTTTCGTGATATTCACTGTACACTCGTGAAATGGTCGTACGGGAAAATCCCCACTTCATCACTATCTCGGAGATGCTGCGTCCCATCGCTCGTACGCCGACTATAACACCACATTGAAACTCACTTAAAACTTGATAACCTCCCATTGCAGCAGCAGTAACCGATCTAACAACTACACCAGACACTTGTTGTCTTATATAGTCGTTGCCGGCTGCAGCGCCGTATTATGCCTGTTTACAAATCTTTGTATTTCAATACGCATGTCTATATCAGTTTCTTTGGTGCTTCATTGTATTAGTTAATGTTTTCATTTACGTTATACAGCAAAACTCTTTAGTGTTCACAAAATCATTATAAGTGCCTACGTTAGAACGGGACAAGTCTCAAGTCGGGCTTTAAGTCAAAATTCAATAGGAAGATGTTGAGAAATTGTACTGCTAAGCTTCTCTGTTACTCTGAAAATGAAACAGCTTAATTTAAACCTTTGCAGGTCGTGCGTTTTTTCCATGGTTGGTTTAAATTCTTGTTTGCCGGGTATTGTCGGTGGCTGAAGCTGGTCAGCGATGATGCTCGAACAGCTAAATATGCTAAATGCTGAAAAATCGTAATGAATTTGGCATGGAAGGGTGTTTACAGTACTTAAATGACTCCAACAAATGCTGTATAACCATATACTGAAATATTTAACAGATTTACACACACGCACACACACACACACACACACACACACACACACACACACACACACACACGATTACTCTAACACATACAGTTCGACTTTTAACATCTAAAGAAAATTGAAGAGAGAGTTAAATCTGTAATGGCGCTCTTATTTTAATAGTGAAAAATTAACATAGCTTGATATATTATTATAATGCAACTGTAAGATACACTGTGTGATGAAAAGTATTGGAAACTCCCATAAACATACGTTTTTCATGTTAGGTGCATTGGACTGCCACCTACTGCCAAGTACTGCATATCAGCGACCTCAATAGTCATTAGACATCGCCAGATAGAAGAATGGAGCGCTCCGCGGAACTCACGGACTTCAAACGTCGTCAGGTGGTTGGGGGTCACTTGTATCATACGTCTGTACGCGACATTTCCACGTTCCTAAACATCCCTAGGTCCACTATTTTCGATGTGATAGTGAAGTGGAAACGTGAAGGGACACGTACAGCACAAAAGAGTACAGGCCGACCTCGTCTGTTGACTGACAGAGTACGCCGACAGTTGAAGAGGGTCGTAATGTGTAGTAGGCAGACATATATCCAGACCATCACATAGGAATTCCAAACTGCATCAGGTGAGAAAAGTTGGATTTCATGGTCGAACAGCTGCTGATAAGCCACACATCACAATGATAAACGCCAAACGCTTGGTGTAAGGAGCGTAAACATTGGGCGATTGAACAATGGAAAAACGTTATGTGGAGTGACGAATCACGGTACACAATGTGGCGATCCGGAGGGTGTGGGTATGGCGAATGCCCAGTGAACGTCATTTGCGAGCGTGTGCAGTGCCACCAGAAGAATTCGGAGGCGGTGGTGTTAAGGTGTGGTCGTGTTTTTCATGGAGGTGGCTCGCACCCCTTGTTGTTTTGCGTGGCACTATCACAGCACAGTCCTACACTGAGGTTTTAAAAATTTTCTTGCATTTCATTGCTAAAGAGCAATTCGGGGATGGTGACTGCATCTTTCAACACGATCGAGTACCTATTCATAATGCATGGCTTGTGGCGGAGTGGTTACACGACAATAACATCCCTGTAATGGACTGGCTTGGACAGAATCCTGACCTGAATCCTATAGAACACCTATGGGATGTTTTCGAACGCCGACTTCGTGCCAAGCCTCACTGACCGACATCGATACCTCTCCTCTGTGCAGCATTCGGTGAAAAATGCGCTGCCATTTCCCAAAAAACCTTCCAGGACCTCATTGAACATCTGCCTGCGAGAGTGGAAGATAACATCAAGGCTAAGGGTAGGCCAACACCATATTGAATTCCAGCATTACCGACGGAGGGCGCCACGAACTTGTCGGTCATTTTCAGCCAGATGTCCGGATACTTTGGCGACGTAGTGTATATCTGTTTTAACGTATAGTTATTCTTTGATGATTACATTAATTACAAAAAATATTTTTATAAATAAAATACATATTAGATATTACGTTTTGTGATGTTTGTTAGAAAAAGGTTTACATTTTTGCTTATTATTCATAATTTGTAAGGGCGTGTTATACCGGTTACCACAAAATAAAGTTGTTTGGAGTCGAGACTCCTTGTGCTCATTTTAAGTGAAGACCAGATACAGCTCAGGTACTAACGGGCAGAGACGGTTGAGCATTGTGGAGGGTCGTTGTAGAAAATCGTATGAAATCAGCGAAAGGAACCATTTGTAATTTCCAAGGTCCTACCGACAATCCAGCTGGCACAATGACTGTCCGTAGGGAGTTAAAAAGAATGGGGCAGAATGGTCGGGCAGCTCCTCATAAGACACACATTTCCGAAGCCAAAGCTAAGCGACGCTCGAGATGGTGCGAAGGGCGACGCCATTGGAGAGTGGATGACTGCAAACGAGTGATATCCGTAGTGACGAATCACGCTATACCAATATGGCAATCCTATGAAATGGTTTGGGTTTGGAGAATGCCTGGGGCACGTTATCTGTCATCATACAGGGTGACAATTATTGTAAAATATGAAAAAAACTTAAATTAGTTACTAACAACGACGTGCACACACTTTTTCAATATGTAAACGTCACTAGAGATATTCGAATTTAGGTTACGACATGATCGATACGCCTGCCATCATTGGCGATGATGTGGCACAGATAAGTAGCGAAATTCTTCATGACCTGCAGAAGTGTCGGGACATCGATGCTGTCGATGACCTCCTGAATGGGTGTTTTCAGCTCAGCAATGGTTTTGGGGTTATTGCTGTACCAGTTGTCTTTAATATACCTCACAAAAAGGAATCGCATGTGCTCAGATCCGAAAAATGTGGCGGCCAATCGAGGCCCATGCCAGCGGTCCCTGGGTACCCCAGAGCCAAAATGCGGTCCCCAAAGTGCTCCTCGAGGACATCACACACTTTCTCGCTTCCATGGGGTCGAGCCCGTCTTGCATGAACCACATCTTGTCGAAATCAGTGTCACTTTGGATAATGGAGATGAAAACACCTTCGAAAACATTCACGCACCGTTCGATAGTCACCGTGCCATCAAGCAATATCGGACCGATTATTCCGTGACTGGAGATCGCACACCACACAGTCTCCCGTTGAGGGCGGAGAGACTTCTCGATCGCGAAATGCGTATTCTCAGTCCCCCAAATACAGCAATTTTGTTTACTGACGAACCCACGAAAGTGGGCTTCGTCGCTAAGCTAATGCGCATTTGATCATTTGTCTGTATGTGTAGACGCACTTTATTATAGTTCATTGTATTGTAATTTATAATTAAAAATATATAATGTGAATAGTTTCGATGTGAAATGTCTCAATATATTGTCATGTAGAAGATGTAATTAGATGAATGACGAACGCTAACTTCACTTAACGAAGATTTATTCAGCACTTCCACATACAAGAGTGCGGAGCGAACTCGGGTTTCTCGCCACGTAAACGGCGGCTCTGTCGTGGCCTTGATGGGAGCCACAATGTCGTCGATAATGTGCGCCTGGTATTGTACCTTGTGACAGTGCAAATTATCGACGACACAGTGGCTCCCATCAGGCCAAGACAGAGCTGCCGTTTACGTGGCGAGAAACTCTAGTTCGCTGCGCGCTCTTGTATGTGCAAGTGCTGAATAAATCTTCGTTAAGTGAAGTTAGTGTTCGTCGTTCATCTAATTACATCTTCTGCGTGACATTCTTTTTTGGATACTTCTAGAATGTACTCGAACCGACTATAGAAATTAAAATGGTACGGTCTACGGTAATTTTTAACTCACGACCCTCCATTCAACAGTTTAGTATCATAACCACTACACCACGGCATTACTCAGCTTCTCGTACGACAATATTAAGAAGTACGACATTTAAAAAAAGCAGTGGATATTTGCTTGTTTCTGAGGAATTGTAATTATTAGCACAAAACCTGGTTTATGTGGCGTTGTCAGCCACGGTAATGTGTGAAAAAATGTTTAAAGTAATAAGTTTCTCTTTAGCTTATTAAAAACTAGCTGACCCGGCGAACTCTGTTCCGCCTTAAAGCCAATAAATAATCAAATTTTGGATGTTAAGTTCAATTTTTTATTAGGAAATACAAATAAAAAATTAAATATTTTAATGATTCTTTATTCTTTATGTTTTTTGGTGGATAGCTTCCACTCTTCAGTTAAGTACCTTGTGATACACGACATTTTTTGTTTTATTATCAGGCGCAAGAACAAACAACGCAGATGGTCTTCCGACCCGTGAACATGCCACATATAAACGACCGTGTGAAAAACATGGATATTCCAGATTTAAATCACAAACTTTCAAGGATTGGCCTTGTGATTTGTTAATGGTCATGGTGAATGCAAGACGGATAGGAAATTGAAGTCTTTTGAACTCAAACGGCATATCGGTTGGTATCATCGGAATCCTCGGAATGAGAACTTCCTCACCTTCGAATTTTCCTTTGAGTATCGTCGCGCAGATTATTGCATATGGATCACGATACCGCAACCGCGCTAGCGATCTATCGATGAAACAACATACATTTTAGGAAGAGTGGTCCAATTTTTGGACTTTAATGACTAATAGATCTATTACCTGCTACCTAACAGTTCAAGGTCGATTCTACTGCTAAACAGTAGCCAAAAATAGCATAACTAAAGCTAATGGTTCATTGTTCCAAACCAGTTCTTTAAGGCTAATTCAACTGCTAGAAAGCGAGAAATATAATATTCGCTGTAATTTCAGAAATCTGCTCTTGTGAGTGAGAAGCACGAAGTCGAGCCATACTAACGCGGCGCTCTTCACGGGCAATTTGTTGTTCTTCTTCAGTCCTTTCATTCGCAATGTTTTGTATCCTTCTTGCATTACGGCTTTGTCGAGAAATATTCGATCGTATTGGTCGCGGCATTGTTAATGATGATTCAAAGAAAATACAAATTATTTCTTTAAATTTTTAATTGATGATATATACTGATACTGAACCATAGACGTTTAGCTGTCATTTGCGTTTTGTTATTCCACGTCAGATGCGTTTTTGTTATACCACGTTTTATAGTGACGTTTAGCTGACATTTGCGTTTTGTTATTCCATGCCAGATGCGTTATTGTTATACCACGTTTTATAACGGTCGAACGGGATAAAAAGTATCTTATGTTCGTCTCCTGGTTCTAAGCTACCTCTTCACCAATTTTCAGCCAAATCGGTCCAGCCGTTCTTGAGTTATAAATAGTGTAACTAACACGACTTTCTTTTATATATATAGATTAATTCTAAACTGAATGCAGTTATTTGACTTGTTATTTAAATAGCAATCACCAGTCAATTTTTCATGTCCTATGTTCGTAAATGATTAATTGTCATTTTAGCACGAATGTTCACAGAAATCATCGACGGTTCCGCGGGACGAAGGAACCTGAAAGAAGTTGTCGTAATGAGCAAACTATTATTTGTCACTGAACGGTAATTCGTTGTACTTTATTTCCAAACGTTGGTCCCTTCGGTAATCTTGTTGAAATCCGGGGATCAGAAGCTATCCGGCGAAAATTTGACTACAATCTCCATTTTTGTTTCCCAGAAAAGTGTATCAAAATTATTGATCGCTTGTTTCAAGTATCCGATACTTCATTGTAAGGAACAAGGTGCGCTTATGTCGAAATCCGGCGTACTCGCACAATGCTAAATAAACGACGTCTTCTATAACATCAGGCACTATAAAAATGGTTGAAATGGCTCTGAGCACTATGGGACTCAACTGCTGAGGTCATTAGTCCCCTAGAACTTAGAACTAGTTAAACCTAACTAACCTAAGGACATCACAAACATCCATGCCCGAGGCAGGATTCGAACCTGCGACCGTAGCGGTCTTGCGGTTCCAGACTGCAGCGCCTTTAATCGCACGGCCACTTCGGCCGGCTCAGGCACTATAGTTAACAGCAAAAAACTCTCTCCACTTCCCCCCATTGAAAACATTTATAATAATACATTATCTTGTTCTTGCCAGTCTCTAGTTTATAATCTCCGTATTTCACTCATCATCAGCTATTTCAAATAAGGAAACTCATCTACTACTTTTAGCGTTTCATTTTCGAATCTAATTTCCTCAGCATCGCCCTGTTTAATTCCGCTACATACCATTGCACTTGTTTTACTTTTGTTGATACTAACTTTGTAACCTCTATTCAAGACACTATTGATTCCTTTCTAATCTGATCTTCTAATTCCTTTACCTTTTCTGGCAAAATTGCAGATCTCTATGTTTTTATTTCTCCTTGCTGAACTTCGATTCCCTTTTCCAAATATCTCCTTGGTTTCCTTTACTGTTTACTCAAGGTACAGACTTAATAATATTGGGGATAGGCTATAACCCTGTCTAACTACCTTTGTAATTACGTTTTCTCTTTCACATTCTTCGACCCGTATAACTGCAGCCTGTTTTTTGTACTTTTTGAACTCCCTATTTTATCCCTCCTTCCATCAGAATTTCAAATAATGTAATCCAGTCAATAACGTCAAGATATTTCTCTAAGTCTACAGGTGATGTAAACGTAGGTTTGCCTCGCTTCATACTAGATGACGTGACAAAAGTCATGGGATATCGATATGGAGATGTACAGATGGAGGTGGTGTAGCGTACAGAAGCTGTAAAGCGGCAGTGCATCGGCAGAGCTCTGCTTTCTCCTCAGGTGATTCATGTGAAAAGGTTTCAGACGTGATTGTGGCACACGATGGGAATCAACAGACTCTGAATACGGAATGGTAGTTAGAGCTAGATGCATGCGACATTCTTTTTGCGAAATCGTTTGGAAATTCAGTATTCCGAGATGTACACTGTCAAGGATGTGCAGGGAATAATAAATTTGAGGCATTACGTCTCACCATGAACAATGCAGTGGCCGACAGCTTTCACTTGGCGACCGAGAGCAGAGACGCTTGCGTAGAGTTGTCTATGCTAACAGACAAATAACACCGCACGAAATAACCGCAGAAATTCATGAGGGACCCACGACTAAGGTATGCCTTAGGACAGTTCGGGGAAGTCTAGTGCTAATGGACCGTGGCAGGAGGAGACCGACACGAGTGCCTTTGCTAACAGCACAACGTCGCCTGCAGAACCTCTCCAGGGCTAGTCACCATATCAGTTGGACCCTAGACAACTGGAAAACCCTGGCCTGGTCAGATGAGTCCCGATTTCAGTTGGTAAGAACTGATGGCAGGGTTCGAGTGTGGAGCAGACCCCTCGAGGCCATGGACCCAACTTGTCAACAAGGTACTGTGCAACATGTTGTGGGCTGTGATTACATGGAATGGATGGGTCCTCAGATCCATGCGAACCGATCACTGACAGGAAATGCTTGTATTAGGCTACTTGGAGAACATTTGCAGCCATTAATGGACTTCATGTTTCCAAAAAAAACAACGCCACCGAGCCACAAATGTTCGTGATTGGTCTTAAGAACATTCTGGACAGTTCGAGCGACTGATTTGGCCAACATTAATCTCATGGAACATTTACAGGACACAATCGAGAGGTCAGTTTGTGCAAAAATCCTGCACCAGCAACACTTTCGTAATTCTGGATGACTACAGAGGCAGCATGGCTCAGTATTCCTGTAGGGGACTTCCACCGACTTGTTGAGTCCATGCCACGCCAGATGCTGCGTTATTCCGGGAGAAAGGCGGTCCGACACGATATTAGGTGGTATACCATGGCTTTTGTCGCCTTGACGTAACCGTACATCTGCCGTTCTGCGTCGTATGTTTTAAGATCGTGTTAGGGTCAGTAGTGATTTCGAAATGCTACATTTCTGAACAACCAAAACTGATCTTTCCCGAGGTCAACTTCTACTAAATTTTCCATTTGGCTCTACATGATTCTTCTTCTTCAGTAGCGCTACAGCCCTTGGTGAACCTTGACTTCTTCAACAATCTTTCCTGGACACTTCTCGGTTATGTGCTGCTCTTTTCCACCCCAGACTCCCATATTGGAGATATCCCTTATTACCTCGTCGATTTCTTCTAGGTCTCCCTTTTCCCCTAACTGAATGGATCATACCTTTCATCATTTTTTTTAATTCTATTCTCTGCCATTCTCTCCAAGTGTCCTAGCCATCGTATTCGCTGTGATTTCACAAATTTTACCATGTCCCTGCCTTGTATTAACTCTTGTAATTCGTCATTGTAGCGTATTCTCCAGCCTTCTTCCTCCTTTACTGGCCCATAGATTTTGCGTAGTATTTTTCGCTCAATGCTTCTTAGTGCATTTTTATCGTGTTCTGTCAACGTCCATACCTCTGAGCCGTATGTGATAACTGGGCGGACTAGGGAATTATATATTAGCAATTCGGTTTATTTTGTAACAAGGCTGTTTTTGAAAAGCTGCATATTTGCAAAGTAAGCTCTGTTTCCTGCCTGTATTCTTTCCCTTATAGTCTTTCCAATACTGTTGTCATTTGTTATTAGGGCTCCCAAGTAGTTAAAAGAGGACACTCCATTGAAGGATTTCCCATTGATGTCCTGGTTTTTAGGGGTTCTTCTGGCCTCGGATTGTGACATTACCATATATTTTGTTTTGTTTTCATTTACTATGAGGCCAATTTTTATAGCTTCTGTTTCCATTGTCCGGTATGTTTCTAGGAGTGTATTGGTGTTTCTTCCTACTTTAGCAATGTCAACGGTGTATGCACATATCTGGCTAGTTTTCATAAATATGGTGCCTCTTTTGTTGATTTTATTTACTACACTATGCAGGGCTATATTGAATAGGACAGTGGAGAGAATATCCCCTTGCTTCACACCTTTATTAAAGTCAAAGCTTTCACTTGTTCTGCTAAGGACCTGTTGTGTACACAGTTCCGCGTAGTCAGCGCGTACATAATTTTCCCAATAGAGCGCGCCCCGCTAAGCACAACAGCGCAGGCGCAGCGCTCGTCCGTCTCCGCACTACGAGATGGCGCTGTCATAAAGACGGACCAAATTCTGCTTCCGCCGATCCGCGTATTAATATGTCACGCAGCCAATGAGATTGCTGCTAACGTAGAACCTTTTCTCCTCGCAAATCACACTCGCGCAGTGATACATGAACGCGCGAGGTATTATAACGAGTGTACAGACCTCCGATTAGTCAGTCTGCAATAGTCTGCACCAGTCTACATTTGTCTGTAACAGTCTATAGTCAAGTTTCATTCTGCGCCTAATAAGATTATCATATTCCTGTACATAGCCATGAAGATAAATGTATAGACACTTTGTCAAGTGTCAGAGATATATGAGAATAACATTAACGTACCAAGACCAAAGGAACTTCAGATTGTCAATTGTAAACAGCATCCAGAATCAAGTTACGTATATCTATGATTTTCATTATTTTAATAAATGTGTGTGAAAATTAATCAAGTTCTGTTTAAAGTTGGTCACCGTCAATCTGCTACTCTAAGCGTGCAAGTGGCATTTCTATCGTCTGACCTAACGGCAGAAGATAAACACGCCACGATAAGACCACGAGACATATTGCTGACACTCGCCTACTTCGTTAGAGCGACAAGTCAAATAATCTGATGGTGTGTGTACCGAAGGTCTTACAGTACGCACACCACAGGACCTTTACTTTTGCTTTTGTCTCTGTCATTGTCATTCTGATTAGTCATATTAATTTAGCACGTATACCAACTTCTTTCAGTACTCTGTATAGTTCTTGTCGATTTATGCTGTCAAAGGCTTGTTTGAAATCGATGAATAGGAAATGCAGATCTATATCATATTCATAGAACTTTTTCATCATTTGTCTTATCACAAATATTTGATCAGTTGTTCCTCTGCCTGGTCGAAAGCCACACTGATATTCCCCTAGTATGCCTTCTGCACACTTCTGTATACCTTTCGTTTAATATACTTGTCAAGTGGTTGGGAAGGGAGTGAGACAGGGTTGTAGCCTGTCCCCGATGTTGTTCAATCTGTATATTGAGCAAGCAGTAAAGGAAACAAAAGAAAAATTTGGAGTAGGTATTAAAGTCCATGGAGAAGAAATAAAAACGTTGAGGTTTGCCGATGACATTGTAATTCTCTCAGAGACAGCAAAGGACTTGGAAGAGCAGTTGAACGGAATGGACAGTGTCTTGAAAGGAGGATATAAGATGAACATCAACAAAAGCAAAACGAGGATAATGGAATGTAGTCGAATTAAATCATGTGATGCTCCGGGAATTAGATTAGGAAATGAGACACTTAAAGTAGTAAAGGAGTTTTGCTATTTGGGGAGCAAAATAACTGATGATGGTCGAAGTAGACAGGATATAAAATGTAGACTGGCAATGGCAAGGAAAGCGTTTCTGAAGAAGAGAAATTTGTTAACATCGAGTATAGATTTAAGTGTCAGGAAGTCGTTTCTGAAAGTATTTGTTTGGAGTCTAGCCATGTATGGAAGTGAAACATGGACGATAAATAGTCTGGACAAGAAGAGAATAGAAGCTTTCGAAATGTGGTGCTACAGAAGAATGCTGAAGATTAGATGGTTAGATCACATAACTGTTGAGGTGGTACTGAATAGAATTGGGGAGAAGAGCAGTTTGTGGCACAACTTGACAAGGAGAAGGGACCGGTTGGTAGGACATGTTCTGAGGCATCAAGGGATCACAAATTTAGCATTGGAGGGTAAAAATCGTAGAGGGAGACCAAGAGATGAATACACTAAACAGATGCAGAAGGATGTAGGTTGCAGTAAGTACTGGGAGATTAAGAAGCTTGCACAGGATAGAACAGCATGGAGAGCTGCATCAAACCAGTCTCAGGACTGAAGACAAGAACAACAACAACTTGTGAAGATCTTATGAGCTGTACTTAGGAGTGTTACACCTCTATAGTTTTCACATGCTGTTCTGCCCCTTTCTTATAAATGGGGACTATTATTCCAATTTTCCAATGAATTTTCCAATCTACATGATTGGTGACAGGATTTAGCAACCAAGAATTATGAAACTGATAGTACGCTAACTTTCACATCTGTTCAAAGTGCAACTCGTGCTGTACGGAGTACCAAACGCCAGAAGGCAGTGGTAGGTAGAGAGAGAGACGGATACTCGCCCCCAGGACGCCGGTGAGCACGCGTGCGGCGATGAGCCAGCCGACGCCTGCCTCGGCCGCGAGCGGGCAGAGGGCGGTGAAGACGGCCGCGCCCAGTGACGTCACGCCCACCACGAGGCGAGCGCCCATGAACTCGGACAGCATGCCGCCGGGGAAGGGCCCCACCACCGCGCCGTAGAAGTACGCCGCCAGGACGTGGCCCTGTATCGCCTGCGACCAATTGTACCGCGGCCCGTACTGCAACACGGCGCGGGAGGCGCTCTGCTTCACGTCGTGCTCACAGCGATAAAAGCATGCCATTTAGGGGTTTACCATCTGTGCGTAGAGGCTATCTGGCAAGTGTACTGACAAGACACGAAGTGACTGGGACGTGGGAAGCACAGAACTGCGAGTCTACATCTACATCTACATCTACATTCATACTCCGCAAGCCACCTGACGGTGTGTGGCGGAGGGTACCTCGAGCACCTCTATCGGTTCTCCCTTCTATTCCAGTCTCGTATTGTTCGTGGAAATAAAGATTGTCGGTATGCCTCTGTGTGGGCTCTAATCTCTCTGATTTTATCCTCATGGTCTCTTCGCGAGATATACGTAGGAGAGAGCAATATACTGCTTGACTCAAATGGTTCAAATGGCTCTGAGCACTATGGGACTCAACTTCTGAGGTCATTAGTCCCCTAGAACTTAGAACTAATTAAACCTAACTAACCTAAGGACATCACAAACATCCATGCCCGAGGCAGGATTCGAACCTGCGACCGTAGCGGTCTTGCGGTTCCACACTGCAGCGCCTTTAACCGCACGGCCACTTCGGCCGGCATACTGCTTGACTCCTCGGTGAAGGTATGTTCTCGAAACTTCAACAAAAGCCCGTACCGAGCTACTGAGCGTCTCTCCTCCAGAGTCTTCCACTGGAGTTTATCTATCATCTCCGTAACGCTTTCCCGATTACTAAATGATCCCGTAACGAAGCGCGCTGCTCTCCGTTGGATCTTCTCTATCTCTTCTATCAACCCTATCTGGTACGGATCCCACACTGCTGACAAGGGAACCTCCCCATCGCATCCCCTCAGATTTAGTTATAAATAGGCACAGTTGATAGGCCTTGAAAACTGAACACAGATCAATCGAGAAAACAGGAAAAAGTTGTGTGGAACTACGAAAAAAATGAGCAAAATATACAGACTAAGTAGTCCACGTGCAGGATAGGCAACATCAAGGTTAGTATGAGCTCAGGGGCGCCGTGGTCCCGTGGTTAGTGTGAGCAGCTGCGGAACAAGAGGTCCTTGGTTCAAGTCTTCCCTCGAGTGAAAGGTTTACTTTCTTTACTTTCGCAAAGTTATGATCTGTCCGTTCGTTCATTGACGTCTCTGTTCACTGTAATAAGTTTAGTGTTTGTGTATTGCGACCGCAACGCAAGACCGTGCGGTTAGTAGACGAAAGGACGTGCCTCTCCAATGGGAACCGAAAACATTTGATCGCAAGGCCATAGGTCAACCGATTACTCCACAGGAAAACACGTTTGATATACTCTATACGACACTGGTGACGGCATGTGCGTCACATGACAGGAATATGTTGTCGACCCACCTAACATGTACACTTGGCGAATGGGTAAAACGATTCTTCTACCTTGCCCGATTTAGGTTTCCGTGTGAATGTGATATTCATTCCCAAAAAGGTGATGAAAACGTACGAGTTTGTCACATAAACTGCAACAAATGAATGGAACAGTTTCACAATTGCACAGTTTTCCCTGTGCTCTGTAAAAACATGTTTTTAACGTTTTCAAATTTTTCCGTGTGTAGACTGTCGAATTTTGCATATGTCCAAGCAAATCTGAACATGTCCTGGAATTTTGGAGAGCGAATTTGATTATGTGTGAGCGCCTGAACTTTGATAATTGTTTGAAAATAAAAAAATTAAACTTTCCACTCGAGGGAAGACTTGAACCAGAGACCTCTCGTTCCGCAACTGCTCACGCTAACCACGGGACCACGACGCTCCTGAGCTCACACTCTCCTTCATGTTGCCTATCTTACGCATAGACTACTCAGACTGTACATTTTGCTTATTTTTTCATAGTTCCACATAACTTCTTCCTGTTTTCTCGATTGATCTGTGTTCAGTTTTTCAAGGCCTATCCACTGTGCACTCTTACAACAAAATCTGAGGGGGGTGCGATGGGGAGGTTCCCTTGTGAGCAGTATTCAAGCAGTGGGCGAACAAGCGTACTGTAACCTACTTCCTTTATTTTAGGATTGCATTTCCTTAGCATTCTTCCAATGAATCTCAGTCTGGCATCTGCTTTACCGACGATTAATTTTATATGGTCATTCCATTTTAGATCACTCCTAATGCGTACTCCCATATAATTTATGGAATGAACTGCTTCCAGTTGCTGACCTGCTATATTGTAGCTAAATGATAAAGGATCTTTCTTTCTATGTATTCGCAACACATTACACTTGTCTACATTGAGATTCAGTTGCCATTCCCTGCACCACGCGTCATTCGTTGCAGATCCTCCTGCATTTCAGTACAATTTTCCATTGTTACAACCTCTCGAAGTACTAAGCATCATCTGCAAAAAGCTTCAGTGAACTTCCGATGTTATCCACAAGGTCATTTATGTATATTGTGAATAGCAACGGTCCTACGAAACTCCCCTGCGGCACACCTGAAATCACTCTTACTTCGGAAGACTTCTCTCCATTGAGAATGACATGCTGCGTTCTGTTATCTAGGAACTCTTCAATCTAATCACAGAATTGGTCTGATAGTCCGTGGGATTTTACCGAGCACCCGTGAGAGACTTCACCTAAATTATGTATCGGGTGATCAAAAAGTCAGTATAAATTTGAAAACTTAATAAACCACGGAATAATGTAGACAGAGAGGTAAAAATTTACACACACGCTTGGAATGACATGGGGTTTTATTAAAACCAAAATGCAGGATGGCGTTCCACCCCATATTGCTAGACGCCTGAAAGATCTCTTGCGCGCAGGGTTTGGTGATGAGCGTATGCTCAGCCGCCACTTTCGTCATGCTTGGTCTCCCGGGTCCCCAGACCTCAGTCTGTGCGATTACTGGCTTTGGGGGTACCTGAAGTCGCATGTGCATCGTGATCGACTGACATCTCTAGGGATGCTGAAAGACAACATCCGACGCCAGTGCCTCACCATAACTCCGGACGTGCTTTACATTGCTGTTCACAACATTATTCCTCGACTACAGCTATTGTTGAGGAATGATGGTGGACATATTGAGCATTTCCTGTAAAGACCATCATCTTTGCTTTGTCTTACTTTGTTATGCTAATTATTGCTATTCTGATCAGATGAAGCGCCATCTGTCGGACATTTTTTGAACTTTTGTATTTTTTTGGTTCTAATAAAACCTCATGTCATTCCAAGCATGTGTGTCAATTTGTACCTCTCTATCTACATTATTCCGTGATTTATTCAGTTTTCAAATTTATACTGACTTTTTGATCACCCGGTACTTACACTAACGTGATAAAGGTCATGTTACACCTCCTAACATCGTGTCGGGCCTTCTTTTTCCGAGACAGTGCAGCAACTCGACATGGCATGGACTCAACAAGTCGCTAAAGGTCCTCGCAGAAATATTCAACCATGCTGCCTCTATAGCCGTACACAATTGCGAAAATGTTGCCAGTGCAGGATATTGTCCACGAACTGACCTCCCAATTACATACCCCTGTAACAGGACACCCTCATCTAGCATTACTTTCCCTCAACAGTAGTTGTCGATACCAGTATTATTATTCGAATTTTGGACAGGTCAGTATTATCTCAGTTGCTTTTCTGAAAACCTTCATATAATTTTATAAACAATACATTATATTTGAAGCTAAAATTTATGAAAAGGAATTACTTTATAAAATATTTTAGTGTGAATCTTATAATCGATAAGTACTAGTTCTGAATGTACAGTTAAAATTGTATTTTTTTTAGAAACATTTGAAATTACGAAGTATTTGCACACTTAAAATTTCTATTATTAATTTCGCAATCCTGGACTGTTTACTACGTTTATTTCTGGATTCATTTATGAAATAATAATCGAAATTAATAATATAACGAAAGCTCGCAGAAATTTGTTTGGTAACAAAAACTGAGGCGCGCCGAGTGGCCGCGCGGTTTGAGGCGTCATGCACGGACTGCGCGGCCCCTCCCCCAGGAGGTTCGAGTCCTTCTTCGGACACGCGTGTATGTGTTGTTCTTAGCATAAGTTAATTTAACTTAGTTTAAGTAGTGTGTGAGTATAGGGACCGATGACCTCAGCAGTTTGGTACCTTAGAAATTCACACATATTTGAAACAAAAATTGTAAATCCTTTGGGATATTGTTATTTCCGCAGAGTGTGAGAGTCGTGAGCATGCCTCTGAAGTGATCGGATGTAATTTTGTATAAGAGGTGCGAACAATGTAATTTCGGCTTTGTTAATGTGGAAAATCAAAACACTTATGATATACTAAAATGTGAGAAAATAGTTTTACGTAAAAACAAAAATTCTGCAAAAAATCGTCAAATTTATTTAGGTCAATTCAGCGATGTGGACATTGTTTTCTGGAAACATGAATTCCATTAATGGGTGCAAATGGATTCCAAGTAGCCAAACACAACCATTTCCAGTCAACGACCGTTTCATTTGTTGCAGAGGACCCAGTCCATGCCATGTAAATACAGCCCACACCATTATGGAGCCACTAACTGCAGGTGGTTGCTCACGTCGGTACCAATGATGTGTGTCACTTTGGATCGGAAGAGATTCATTCTGGTTTCGAGCCGCTAACAGAAGTGGTAAACGCTGCCAGTCTTGCTTGGGAGATGAAAGTAGAGCCCACCATTTGCAGCATAGTCGACAGGACTGATTGGTACAGAGCCGAGTGAAGGCTCTGATCAGAGGCTCAGACGGTTCTGCGACCGTGTAGGCTGCAGACTCCTCGACTTGCGCCATGGGGTGGTTGGGTTTCGGGTTCTGCTGAATAGGTCAGGTGTCCACTATACACAGGAGGCGGCTACACGGGTAACAGAGGCTGCGTGGCGTGGACTGCGCTGTTTTTTAAGTTAGAGGGTCTCGGGGAAACATAAAAAAGGGCCTCAGTCTCAATGGGTACAAGTCGAACACAGAATGAACGTACATCCAGGAACTGTAAATGTAATAGTTGTAAACTGTCGTAGCTGTGTTGGAAAACTACCAAAGGTCCAAGCGCTAATAGAAAGGAACGATGCTCAAATCGTTATAGGCACTGAAAGCTGCCTAAAGCCGGAGGTAAGTTCAGCCGAAATTTTTGCGAAAGACGTAACGGTGTTCAGAAAGTATAGGCTAAACACAGTAGACGGTGGCAAATTTGTTGCTGTTAGAAGTAGTTTATCTTGTAGCGAATTTGAAGTACATAGTTCCTCTGAGTTAGTATGGGTAGCGGTCGTCCTTGGCAACCGGAATAAAATAATAATTGGGTCCTTTCACCGATTTCTCAATTCAGATGATACAACTGCTGACACGTTCAAAGAAAACTTGAGTCTAATTCCAAACACGTACCCAACTCATACAATTATAGTTGGTGGTCACTTCAATTTACCCTCGGTATGTTGACAAAAATATCTGTTCAAATCCGGAAGTACGCATAAAACAACACCCGAACTTGTGCTAAAAGCATTTCCAGAAAATTATTTCGAGCAGTTAGTGTTTGAATCCACTCGAAAAGTAAACGGTTGTAAAAACACACTTGACCTCTTAGCAATGAATCATCCTGAGCTAATAGCGAGCATCAAAACGGATACAGGGATTAGTGAAAACAGGGTTGTCATAGCGAGATGGAGTGTTGTAACTCCCAAATCATCCAAAACTAAACGAAAAATATACCTATTCAAAAGAGCAAATAAAATTCACTTGACACATCTCTTCGAGTCAATCTTCATTTCTTCCAAATTACCAACATACCGGTAAGTGTAGACCAGATGTGGCTTGAATTCAAAGAAATGGTATCGACAGCAATTAAGAGCTTTATACCAAATAAATTAACAAACGACGGAATTGATCCGCCCTTGGTACGCAAAACAGGTTAGAACACTGTTGCAGAAACAATGAAAAAGGCATGCCAAAATTAACCAAACACAAAATCTTCAAGATTGGCGATCTTTTACAGAAGCTCGAAATTTAGCGCGGTCTTCAATACGAGATGCTTATAATAGTTTCCACAACGAAACTTTGTCTCGAAACCTGATAGAAAATCCAAAGAGATTCTAGTCGTATGTAAAGTACGCTAGGTGCAAGACACAATTAATGCCTTCTCTGCGCAATAAGCAATGGAGATACTATCGATGACGGTGTTGCTGAAGCAGAGTTACTAAACACAGCCTTCTGAAATTCCTTCACAAAAGAAGACGAAGTAAGTATCCCAGAATTAGAATCAAGAACAGTTGCAAACACGAGTAAGGTAGAAGTAAATATCCTCAGAGTAGTGAAACAACTTAATAAAAGCAAGTCTTCTGGTCCAGACTGTATACCAATTAGGTTCTTTTCAGAGTATTCTGATGCAATAGCTCCATACTTAATCATATACAACCGTTCGCTCGACGAAAGATCGGTACCCAAAGACAGGAAAGTTGCACAGGTCACACCAATATTCAAAAAAGATAGTAGGAGTAATCCACGAAATTACAGGCCCTTATCATCTAAGGTCGATATGCAACAGGATTTTAGAACATGTATTCTGTTAGAACATTACGAATTACCTCGAAGAGAACGGTCAATTGACTCACACTAAATACGGATTTAGAAAACATTGTTCTTGTGAAACACGACTAGCTCCTTACTCACACGAAGTTTTGTGTGTTACTGACAAGTGATTTCAAATTTATTCCGTATTTCTAGATTTCTAGAAGGCTTTTGACACTGTAGTAACTGAAGGAAAGTCATCGAGTAAAACAAAAGTGATTTCTAGCGTTCCCTAAGGTAGAGTTATAGGCGCTCTGTTGTTCTTTATCTACGAGGGTTGTCCAGAAAGTAAGTTCCGATCGGTCGCGAAATGGAAACCACAGTGAAAACCAGAAACGTATTATTTGCATTAGTTAGGTACACCTTCCACCTACTTCTCTACATAGTCGTCGCTCCAACTTCGAGTGTTGCCGTAGTGTTGTATCAACTTTCCAATATCCTCATCATAGAAAGCAGCCGCCTGTGCTTTCGACCAGTTATCTACACTGGTCTGCAGCTCGTTGTCTGTGTAAAAATTTTGTCTTCATAACCAGCGGTTCTTGTGAGCAGAGATGAGACTCAGGGGGTGCCAATCACGGACTGCGATGGGGGTGATCAAACACTTCTCATCAGAAACGCTGCAGGAGCATCTTCATTGCCCCTGCAATGGGCGGCCGAGAATTGGCATGAAGAAGGAACTGCTCGACAGTTGTTTATGTCGGCTGCATGACACAGGCGAAACTCTAACCAGGCCCTCATACTTGGCGGGAGACTTGACGTGCTCACTGTTCACTCAAAACTGAAAACAGTGACGCGACACGATCGACAGGCATACTAGATACACTGTCCAGCACATCTGTGCAAAGCTTTACCGGATTTTCCCGATTTTACCGATCGGAACTTACTTTCTGGACAACCATCGTATATAAACGGTTTAGGGGACAATCTGAGCAACGGTCGTAGGTTGTTTGCAGATGGAAAACGCATTACAAGAGAAAACAAATTGCAAAACGATTAGAAAAGCTATCTGTATGCCGCGAAAATTGGCGACTGACCCTATATAACGAAAAGTGTGAGGTCATCCACATGAGTGCTAAAAGGAATCCGTTAAACTTCGGTTACACAATAAATCAGTCAAATCTAAAGGCTGTAAATTTTGAGTGAATTCCGCGCGAACCCCGATGGTAGAAGGGGGTTTGGCCATTCTCGTGTAGTGGTGTGTTCAGTCTTCATGTGCGTGTTGGTCGGACACTGCCTGGGTGAAACTTTGTCACAGCCAGAGCTGGAGCACAAGACTAATTTTACGCTTGCGTGAGAGAGCGAGAATTAACTTTACACTTACCTATATACCTCTTTTAAAATTTATCACTACTGTAAAGTTTGCAAATTAATTCAAAGTTGATAATTAAAAATTTTAAAATCAGAGAGCCCAAAATGTCCTGTTCATTTGGTAGCGCTTCATAAGGGTAAAACTGATAAAACTCTTAGGAGATATGAATGCTGTTTTATCTGGTATCGTAAGTTATAGCTATTTAAATAAACTCTGAGATATTTGTATTTTTATTTTAATTGTAGCAGACCAAGGCCATCGTGGCAACTGCGTACAGAGTAAGAACTTCTATGGTCATATTATTGTATTGTCTGTATATTGTGTACCTAGAAATTCCTGTTATTTCGCTCCTTTTTGAATACACAACATATATGAAAATAATGTTTAGTAATTTTAGTTAATGATTTGAATTATTCCTGATGAAATTCTTCCATCACAAGATGCACATTCATTAAGATGAGATGTTTATATATTATTAAACTGTTTTGTATGCTTTGGGTAAAGATTTTGTAAACTCGTTACATGTAACATGGTTAATCCTTTTCAGGGGGTTGTCTTCTAATGCCTGGTTTTCATTACAACACAGTTGTTTATTGTACTGTGCTATCCATTTATCTTCTGATATTATATTTAGGTCAGTTCTCTCTTTTTCAGTTTTATTTAAATGGTTTCTCATCCTGTGAGCTATATATTGTCTTCTGTGTGAATCGCATTAAATTCTACATTTGTTTTCCTGATCATGTTCTTGATTTCTTTTCTCTATATATTCTTGTTTCGCAGATTCTGTTTTCACCAGCAAATACATCTGTTCTGCTCGTTCGTTTCCTCAACTGCTTTTAGTTATCTTCTTTCCACACTCTCAATCCCTTTTTATTTCTTTCTTTATTCCTTTTTTTAGTTATTCATTTGCAACCTGTTCAATGCATAGTTTTACATTTGGCATTTGGTTTTTAAATTATCATTTGTACCCATCTGGCTTGGCAAAGATTAAATCTTCACTCATGCTCATAAATTAAGGATAATTGCAGAATGTGCTGCCACACAACGTGGCTTTACACAAAACTGGCGCTAATGGCATAGGCACATAGGGAATATACACGACACCGATCTGTAAGTCCACAGTATTGGTGATAAGTTGATAAAACAGTCCCGAAACACATGTGCTACAAAACGCCATTGTTTGCTGCGCATGCACCCCGACATCAATATGGAATATGATCACCATACACACGTACACATGCCGCACAACTGGCTGGCATACCCTGGATCAGATGATCGAGCAGCTGCTGGGGTAAAGCCTCCCATTCTTGCATCAGTGCCTGTCGGAGCTCCTGAAGTGTCATAGGGGTTTGAAGACGTGCAGCGACACGTCGACCTAGAGCATCCCAGATGTGCTCGATGGGGTTTAGGCCTGGAGACAGGCAGGGCACTCCATTCGCCTGATATCTTCTGTTTCAAGGTACTCCTCCACGATAGCAGATAGGTGGGTCCATGCGTTATCATCCATCAGGAGGAAGGTGGAACCCACTGCACCCCTGTAAAGTTGGACATACCGGTGCAAAATGACGTCCCGATACACCTGGTCTGTTAGAGTTCATCTGTCAAAGACATGCAGGGGTGTACGTGCACCAATCGTAATCCCACCCCACACCATCAAACCACGACCTCCATACAGGTCCTTTTCAAGGACATTAAAGGGTTGGTATCTGGTTCCTGGTTCACGCCAGATGAAAACCCAGCAAGAATCACTGTTCAGACTATACCTGGACTCGTCCGTGAACATAACGTGGTACCACTGTTCCAATGACCATGTACTGTGTTCTTGCCACCAGGCTTTACAGACAGTCCTGTGACGATGGGTCAGTGGAATGCACCTTGCAGATCTCTGGGCGAATAAACCATGTCTTTTCAGTCGTCTGTAGACTGTGAGGCTGGAGACAACTGTTCCAGTGACTGCAGCAAGGTCCTGAGCAAGGCTACCTGCAGTACTCCGTGGCCGTCTGCGGGCACTGATGGTGAGATATCGGTCTTCTCGTGGTGTTGTTCACTGTGTAAGTCCCGTACTGTAACGCCTGGTCATGTTTCCTGTCTGCTGGAATCGTTGCCATAATCTTGCGATCACACTTTGTGGCACACGGAGGGCCCGTGCTACGACCTGCTGTGTTTGACCAGCCTCCAGTCGCCCAAGTATTCTACTCCTCATAACGTCATCAATATGTGTTCTTTGAGCCATTTTCAACACACAGTCACCATTAGCATGTCTGAAAATGTCTGCCCACTTACTCGCTGCACCATACTCCGACATGCACCAACACACCTCTGCGTATGTGGACTGCTGCCAGCGCCACCGTGCGACGACCGCAGGTCAAATGCACAGCATGGTCATACCCCGAGGTGATTTAAATCCACAAGCCGCCCACATTATCCTTAATTTATGAGCATGAGTGTATTTTGGTACAGATGTTAAGAAAAAAATTTCCAGAAAGAAACTTTTCGCCACCTACTTTTTCGCAATAAAGTACCACCTGATCTGTCAGACGTACACGGCACCTTGGATGAAGAACGTGCCGCGCTTCAGTGGCCTACTTACATCTGGCAGAGGCTCATCCGCGGAGAGCGTGGTCAGGTTGTTCTTCGCGCTGACGGGCACTAGGAAGATACTGCGGTCCTCGGCCACCTCGGCCTTGGAGGGGTACACCATGGCGAGCAGCAGCAGGCTGAGGCAGATGCGCACCACGAAGCCGCACCACGTGGCCAAGAAGCACTGGACGCCGATGACGAGCCGCGACGGAAGCGCGTCTGCACGAACAAAACGCAACACGACATACAAGTTCCAGCCACACAGCCCAAGTTGCTTGGTGTTACAACGTGTCTTTCATGCCGGAAGACCGGGGCAGCACCGAGTCAGAAATTCTCAACCACCCACAAATCAGAGATCAACAACACAACAACTGCTATTCTAATGTAGTACTCAAATGTTGAGGGTTGCACAGTCCGGTATTACACTTGAAACGTCCCCTTTGAAAAATTTTTGATTGACTGTGCTGATAAACATCTTACGTTATTTGATTGTCAAACAGCTGAGCAGAACTGAACGTACTCAGACATTTCGCTCTTTACCTATTCTGATCAACACTAAACAGACACACAATATTTTTAGCGCAACGCAATCTGACTTTCAAAAATCCCTACAATAGAATGGCCCTGACTAACATTAACCTATACCTTTGACAAATCACTTACCTCATAAAAATCTCCGTTACTCGAATTACTGCAATACAGCGAACACCAATACTGGCAGCTAAATAAAATATTCTAACTACTGAAGGCACTAACTACTGATAGGCATAGTTAGCAAATGAAAGATTTTGATAGAGAACAAACAATGTATTTACCTTAATAGTGTTCAAAAGTCATAATATATATATATATGTATATTATATATATGTCATATATTATATATATGACATCCAGTCTTACAAATTTACTGTCTCTGATGGACACACGTCCAGATCATCCGCTCTCAAAACTCCATTTCTCTCCCCACATCCACCACTGCTGGCGGCTCACCTCCAACTGCGCAACGCTACGCGCTGTTAACAGCCAACTGCTCTACACTACAATAGCCAACAGCAATGCAAACCAGCCACAGACTGCGCACAGCACAGCCAGTGATTTTCATACAGAGCGCTACGTGGCGTTACCCATATGAAAACCTAAACAGCCTGCTTACATATAAAAACCTGAACAGCCTACTTACACACTATCATACGAGGCCTGTTCAGAAAGTAAGCTCCGATTGATTGCCAAATTGAAACCACAGTGAATATCAGAAATGTTTTACTTGTAACAATTAGCTACACCTTTCAGCTACTTCTCTACGTAGTCGCCGTTCTGACTTAGACTTTTGTCATAGCGTTGTACCAACTTTTCAATAGCCTCATCATAGAAGGCAGCCGCCAGTGCTTTCCGCCAATTCTCCACGCTGGCCTACACCTCGTTGTCTGTGTCAAAATGTTGTCTTCAAAGACAGCGGTTCATGTGACCAGAGATGGAACTCAGGGGGGGACAATTGCGGACTGTATTGTGGGTAATCTCACATTTCCATTTGAAAACGATGCAGGAGCATCTTCATTGCCCCTGCAGAATGCGGCTGAGAATTGTCTTGAAGAAGAAACAGCACGACAGTTATGTAATGTTAGCTGCATAGCTTCAGGCGAAATTTCTCACCAGGCCCTCGTACTTGGCGGCAGACACTATTTTCTAGACATCTTTACGCACTCACTGCGAGCTCAGAAATGAGAAGAGCGACGTGATGCTAACTGGGGTTATACTAGAGACACTACCCAACACATCTGTGCAAAGCTTTATCGGATTTTCATAGTCGTTTCCATTTCGCGGCCGATCGGAGCTTACTTTCTGAACGCCCCTCGTATTTCTTTGACAAAGAAATATGATCAAATATTCGTCAGATTTCAATAAAAAAAAAAAGGCTCTGAGCTCTATGAGACTCAACATATGAGGTCATCAGTTCCCTAGAACTTAAAACTACTTAAACCTAACTAACCTAAGGACATCACCCACATCCACGCCGGAGGCAGGATTCGAACCTGTGACCGTAGCGGTCGCGCGGTTCCAAACTGAAGCGCCTAGAACCGCTCGGCCACACTGGCCGGCTGTCAGATTTCCTTGATAAAGATCTTTGACGTGGCGCTAAAAAGGGGTGTTACACCATCGTCATAGTTTTCGTCAAATTTCAATATGTCGGATAACAACTTGTTGTTACGCGCTGCAGTTGCTAGTACCACGACGGAAAAAAAAGGAAACACACTTGGATGAAGCCACATGTATTACTTCGAGATAATAAAAGCATTCAGAAAAAATTGAGCTGCAAGTGGAGGGTGTCAACTCTTAGGTATAAATTACATACGATTTAATGAGAGTGTATTTCAATATTTCGTTAGTAAAGTGGCTTGTCATATTACAAAACAAAATACTCACTTGAGAAATGTAATACCTGCAGAAGACAGGCAAACTGTGACACTGGGATTTCTTGATACATTATAGGGCTACTCTAGTTTGCAGCACAGCACTCGAATATGACATTGCACATTATCCAAAGTAATTCCAGAAACATGTGAATCGATTTATAAAGCAGTGAAGGGGGAATACGTAAAGGTAAATGTTTAGTACACTACGTGGGCAATAAGAACTATTTTTATTTTTGAATAATTTAATTAATGGAATTAGTGTCCCAACAACTAAACAATTAATAAAAATGAACGTAACAGATGAAGCGCTTTTTAACTTGTGGCTTCCAGAGTTCAAAAATAGTCAAAGTAGAATGGAAAGCTAAGAACTCTATTCTGGCTTGCTGAAAAGCTGCCTCGATGTTTCCAGATATAGAGAGGGATGGCTTCAGCTGTGATTGTTTACACATGTCCCCTGCAGCATATTCAAACTGCCCATCAGCACACATTTAATAGCCCTTGCTCACCCCGCTCACCCTAATCGAAGCAAGTTTATTGGAAAAAAAAACGAGTCGAAGGAAACACCAATTTTGAAGCCATGTTTACAAATAGACTACAGCAACGTCAAATAGCTGTAGCGACGCCAGCGCTCCAAGTGGTTACGTTTGATATTGCAGTAAACACAAGACGAGCGACTTTTATGATCAAATCTACGGCAAGGCCCTAGATTGATGATGTTTGTATTTGCCAACAGGCGAGATCTGACAAAGTTTCTTATTATACCATCAAATTTCTTTGACATAAATATTTGATATATCAACTTTGACAAAGAAATATGATAGTGAACTACTGTCCATGTGAGGTCTGGTCAAAAAATTCTGGAACTTTGTTCACAGAATTTTTCTACGTTTAATTTATTGAGCATGGTCTCCTTCGAAAAACTCTCTTCCACAACTGATACACCGTTCCCAACGCCGTTTCCAATTCCGGAAGCAGTCTTCCCGGATCGCTCGAAGAAACGTCTGCGAATTTTCTTTAATCTCGTCTATCGTTGCAAATCTTCGTCCTTTCAACGGGATTTTCGACTACATAAGAAATAAAAGTAGTCCACAGGGACCATCTCGTTCATTAGTGAGATCCAAAAGCTCTTTACAGATTGCGAGGCGAAGGTCTATCTGATCTTTACTCATGAGCCGTTGGACAAACTTGGTGGCAACACGATGCATTCCAGGATGCTGTGTCAGGATTTCATGACATGATCCAACTGAAATGCTACATACTTCTGCCACTTCTCGGACAGTCAGTCTTTGATTGTTACGCACAGTTTCGTTGACGTTCCTGACGTGAGCATCTTCGGTAGACGTCGAGGGGCGTCCTCAACGTGGGTCATTTTTAACTTACGTCCGGCCATTTCTAAACCGTGTGAACCATCCATAACACCGAGTACGGCCTAAGCACTCATCACCGTGGGCTTCCTGCATCATTTGGCGTGTCTCTGTAAGGATTTTCTTTAGTTTCACGCAAAATTTAATGCAAACGCGCTACTCCTCTAACTCTGCCGCCTCAAAATTCGCAAAGTCTGCGACGCTACTCAATACAGCACTGAATAACAACTAACAGTCAATCAACAATGAAACTTCCGGTAGTTATACATGAAAAACAGCCGTGTGCAAGGATGCCAACCGCATTTTGCTCCAACACATCATTGGCGCGAAAGTACGAATGTTCATAAATTTTTTTAACAGACCTCGTACATTGAAAATCAAGGTGCGACTGTTCCGTCACCGCTGTTCCCGGACAACGGAGGGATATCTGGTGAGAGGCCAGACAAACTTGTGGTTCCTGAAGAGGGGCAGCAGTGTTTCTAACAGTTGCAGGGGCAACAATGTGGATGACTGACTGAACGGGCCTTGTAACATCAACCAAAATACCATCGCTGTGCTGGTACGGCGAACAGGTGAAAGCAAGGGGAAACTACAGCCGTATTTTTTCCCGAAGGCATGCAGCTTTACTATATGGTTAATGATGATGGCGACTCTTGAATGAAATATTCCGGAGGTAAAATAGCCACACATTCCGATCTCTGGGCGGGGACTACTCAGGAGGACGTCGTTATCAAGAGAAATAAAACTGTCGTTCTACAGATCGGAGCGTGGAGCGTCAGATCCGTTAATCGGGCAGGTAGGATAGAAAATTTAAAAAGGGAAATGGTTAGGTTAAGGTTAGATATAGTGGGAATTAGTGAAGTTCGGTGGCAGAAGGAACAGGACTCCTGGTCAGGTGAATACAGGGATATAAATACAAAATAAAATACGGGTAATGCAGGAGTAGGTTTAATAATCAATAAAAAATAGGATTGCGGATAAGCTACTACGAATAGCACAGTGAACTCATTATCGTAGCCAAGATAGACATGAAGCCCACACCTTCCACTGTAGTACAAATTTGTGTGCCAACTAGTTCCACAGACGATGAAGATATTGAATAAATGCATGATGAGTTGAAAGAAATTATTCAGATAATTAACGGAGACGAAAATTTAGTAGTCATGGGGGAATTCGATAGTAGATAAAGGAATAGAAGTAGTAGGTGAATATGGACTGGGGGTAAGGAATGCAAGAGGAAGCCTCCTGGTAGAATTTTGCAGAGAGCATGATTCAATCATAGCTAACACTTGGCTTAAGAATCATGAAAGAAGGTAGTATACGTTTAAGAGACCTGGAGACACCGGAAAGTTCAAATGGTTCAAATGCCTCTGAGCACTATGGGACTTAACATCTGTGGTCATCAGTCCCCTAGAACTTAGAACTACTGAAACCTAACTAACCTAAGGACATCACACACATCCATGCCCGAGGCAGGATTCGAACCTGCGACCGTAGCAGTCGCGCGGTTCCGGACTGAGCGCCTAGAACCACACCGGGAAGTTTCAGATAGATTACATAATAGTAAGACAGAGATTTAGGAATCAGGTTTTAAATCGGAAGACACTTTCCAGCGCAGAGGTGGACTCTGATCACAATTTATTGGTTATGAACTGTAGATTAAAACTGAAGAAAGTGCAAAAAGGTAGGAATTTAAGGAGATGGGACATGGATAAAAGGAAAGAACCAGAGGTCGTAGAGACTTCCAGAGAGATCATTAGGGAACGATTGACAAGAACAGGGGAAAGGAATACAGCAGAAGAAGAATGGGTAGCTTTGAGAGATAAAACAGTGAAGGCAGCAGAGGTCGATATAGGTAAAAAGACGAGACCTAGTAGAAATCCTTGGGTAACACAAGAGATATCGAATTTAATTGATGAAAGGAGAAAATATAAAAATGCAGCAAATGAAGCAGACGAAGAGGAATACAAACGTCTTACAAACGAGATCGACAGGAAGTGCAAAATAGCAGGAGTGGCTAGAGGAGAAATGTAAAGAGTAGGGTAATACAGAGGTCGCCTACAGGAAAATTAAAGAGACCTCTGAAGAAAATAGAACCGCCTGTATGAAAATCAAGAGCTCAGATGGAAAACCGGTCCTAAGCAAAGAAAGGGAAGGAGAAAGGTGGAGTGAATATTTAGAGGATCTATACAAGGGAGATGTACTTGAGGGCAGTACTAGGGAAATGTAAGAGGGCGCAGATGAAGATGAGACGGGATATATAACACTGCGTGAGGAATTTGACAGAGAACTGAAAGACCTAAGTTGAAACAAGAGCCAGGGAGTAGACAACATTTCGTTAGAACTACAGATAGTCTTGAAAGAGCCAGCCATAACAAAACTCTTCCATCTGGTGAGCAAGACGTATGAGACAGGCGAAATACCTTCAGACTTCAAGAAGAACATAATAGTTCCCATCCCAAAGAAAGCAGGTGCTGATAGGTGTGAAAATTACCGAACTATCAGTTTAATAAGTCACGGTTGCAAAATACTTAAAAGAATTCTTTACACAAGAATGGAAAATCTAGTAGAAGCTGACTTCGGGGAAGATCAGTTTGGATTCCGTAGAAATGTAGGACAACGCATGGCAAAACTGACCCTACGAATTGTCTTAGAAGATAGGTTAAGGAAAGGCAAACCTACGTTTATAGCATTTGTAGACGTAAAGAAAGGTTTTGACAATGTTGACTGGAATACTCTCTTTCAAATTCCGAAGGTGGTAGGGGTCAAATACAGCGATAGAAAGGGTATTTTCAGTTTGTACAGAAAACAGACAGGGTTGCAGCCTATCCCAGATGTTATTTGATCTGTATATTGAGCAAGCAGTAAAGGAAACAAAAGAAAAATTCGAAGTAGGAATTACAATCCATGGAGAAGAAATGAAAACTTTGAGGTTTGCCGCTGACATTATAATTGTGTCAGAGACAGAAAAGGGCCTGGAAGAGCAGTTGAACGGAATGCGTATTGTCTTGAAAGGAGGATATAACATGAACATCGGCAAAAGCAAAATGAGGATAATGGAGTGTAGTCGAATTAAATCAAGTGATGCTGAGGGAATTAGATTAGAAAATGTGACATTTAAAATGGTAGATGAGTTTTGCTATTTGGACAGTAAAATAACTGATGATGGTCGAAGTAGAAAGGATATAAAATGTAGACTGGCGATGGCAAGACAAATAATTTCTGAAGAAGAGAAATTTGTTAATATCGAGTACAGATTTAACTGTCAGTAAGTTTTTTTTTTGAAAGTATTTGTACGGAGTGTAGCCATGCACGGGAGTGAAACGTGGACGATAAACAGTTTAGACAAGAAGAGAAGCTTTTGAAATGTGGTGTTATAGAAGAATGCTGAAGATTAGAAGGGTAGATCACGTAAGTAATGAGAAGGTAGTGAATAGCACTGGGGAGAAGAGGAATTTGTGGCACAACTTGATTAGAAGAAAGGATCGGTTGGCAGGACACGTTCTGAGGCATCAAGGGATTAGGAATTTAGTATTGGAGGGAAGCGTTGAGGGTAGAAATCGTAGAGGGAGGGGAAGAGATTAATGCAGTAGGCACCTTCAGAAGGATGTAGGCTGCAATACGTACTGGGAGATGAAGAGGTTTGCACAGGATAGAGTAGCATGGAGAGCTGCATCAAACCAATCTTTGGACTGAAGACCACAACTACAATGCATACCCACTTCTACCCTTCCTGCTAGACTCAGATAAGAACAACTAGGCTGAGAATGGTGGCGCTACAGTCGCTACTCAATGGTCGACTCGCGCCCTCTTACTGATGCCTCTAGAAGTGTAAGGCTGGTAATGACTTAGTGCAGAAGTCGAATGCACTTTCTTGCTGTTGTAAAGCACGGAGTGGTTGTAACTGAGGCGAACGTACTCACAGAGGTCCAATGCGGACTGTAATTATCGTATGGCAGCAAAATTTGGTACTCTACCGCGTTAATGTGGAACCGATTTATGGCGGAAAAAAATTAGTTCCAATTTTGGCCACTAAGTGCAAATCTGGTTTGCGAATGCAAGAAAGACGTATAGAAATGTTTCCAAAAGCAATGGATCAGGAATGGCACGTGGGAAGAGGCTGTAAAACATGTGAGAAAGGCATAATGATGATTTTATTATTAACCAGCGTTTACACGATTTGTTCAGTATGAGCACCGGAGACGTTGAAGAGATTTTGCATCAGTAAAACGACGCGATCAACAGTTATCTGCACCAGTTCCCATAGAATGTGTGCAATATATTCCTGTATGCTTTCCTTCAGGTCAGGTGAGACTGTGCCTGTCCGTGGTAAACGCTTTTCTTTAGATATCCTTAGTGCCAAATGTCACACGGATCAGATCAGGTGATCTTGCAGGCCATGCATCTGAAAAAAATACGGAGATAACACGGTCGTGGAAGATTGCATTACGCATATATCTCATACTATTGCAAATGCGCTCCATTAGTGGAAGAGTGATGTCTGGAATAAGTTTGATTGTACAGTCGATTCTTCAGACGAAAAACATACAAATTTCGTCCATTGCAACACTGCAGTTGTATACCTCCACCATGCACCGTCGTCGACATAGCGAAGCCCGTCTACTGCACCCGCAGTGCACCGTGCGCTGGTGCAAACACCCTGAGAGGCCCTGATTCAAAAATGGTTCAAATGGCTCTGAGCACTATGGGACTTAACTTCTGAGGTCATCAGTCCCCTAGAACTTAGAAGTACTTAAACCTAACTAACCTAAGGACATCATACACATCCATGCCGGAGGCAGGATTCGAACCTGCGACCGTAGTAGCCGCGTGGTTACGGACTGAAGCGCCTAGAACGGCTCGGCCACCGCGGCCGGCCAATATGTGGTACTCATACATCCAATTTTTGAACCTTCCCCACTGCATGCAAATGTCGCACGATGGTGGAATGATCACAGTTCATCACATTTGCCAGTTCTCGAGGACACTGACGTGAATCATTGAGGATTAAAGCGTTTAAAACATCTTCATCAAACCCCGAAGATCTTCCTGAACGTGTAGGTCACTAATGTCAAAACGATCCTCCATAAAATGAGAAAACCATTTTCTTGCCGTGCTCTGTCCAATGCCACTATCCCCACACACAGCGCAAATGTTCCTGGCTGCCTCCCGCCGCTGCCATACCTCTACTGAACGTAAACACAAGAATATGTCGGAAATGTTTCGATTTCTCCACTTCGCGCTCCATTTTCTAGCGTCCATAGCACCACTACCGACCTCCTTATGACAAGACGAACTCAAATAGCGACAGTGCATTACAAATAAAAAATTTGTTTATTTCTGTAGCAGGGGTCCAAAGATTTTTCTATTCATGCTTTTTACGTTCTTGTGGATATATTTCCATAGAAACTTTCACCCACTAACAGATATTTCTTTATATCTAACCGAGAAGTGAAATATCAGTTTTCATAAATTTAGCTTTAAAATTTTTAATGTAACGAAACATTTTCTTAAAAATTTTCATGCTCAATTGTATTCCCTTAGGGACTGAGTTTCCAGAAACACTGAAAAACGTATTTTTTATATCTAACTGAGAAGCCAAATACCAATTCTCGTAAATGTAGCCTCAAAAATCCTTTAGCAATTCTTTAGTAACTATTTATTTCCAAAAAAAGATTTTCACCGAGTATTTTACTATTTTACCCCCTTAGTGATTAAATTTCCAAAAATGCTGAAACATGTATTTTTATTTTCTTACTGAGAAACCAAATACAAGTTTTCGTAGTTCTAGCTTGAAAATTCCCTTAATGGCGACATAATTTCAAAAATCCTTTCATCCCGTATTTCACTCCATTAGGAGTGGAATTTCACACAATCCCTTCTTAAATGATGACTACAATATAAGATCTTCACCCTCCCTAAACTTCAAGTTTCTGTCCTTAGCGGTTTGGGTTGGGTGATGATGAGTAGATACCGGATATTATACATTTGCATGTTCCATATGCATTTGCATATTTGGCTCCATTTCACCGGTTATTCCATATTTTAACCAGAAACTAGTGACGATGCATATTTTCGCTCTATGTTTATAATATTTTAAAAATTTAGACGGGCAGTCTCTAGCTCGATCTAGTTTTGATGTCTCACAGATCGACCGCGACCTAGAATTGCGTGCAATCGCTAACCGAGAGGCCACTGCCTGGAGAAATCACTACAGAAGAGGAACAGGAACAGGCAGACCGAGTCAATACTCCTACGCCCGCACACCCGCTTAATCTCTCCCCCCTCCCCCCTTCCAGCTGTCATACGGTACGCGTCGGCAACAATTAAATTAAACTACGCAAACTTTTAGTCGCAAGTCCATTGCTTCAGTTTACCTTTCTATTTACTTGTACACAGATGAACGCGTTTACGACGTACAGCGTGTAACGCTCTGTGCGCCATGCTGCCTGGAAAAAGAAACGTCGTTTCATGGATAGCTGACCATCCTGGAACATTTACATGTGATGGAACTGTTTTATATTGTCGAGTTTGCGAGAAAAACGTTTCGTGCAAAAAAAAGTTTCAAACAGACGAGCATATCAAGACAAGTCTTCACATCTCAGGAATGCAGAAGAAAGGACTGCGAGAATAACTTCTGACAACAGCAAGTTGTAGTAGCTGCGATTCGTCCAAAGGTAACCAAAAAGGTCGGTTTAACATGGATCTATAAGAAGCATTCATTGCAAGCAATATTCCCCTTCACAGACTTACAAACCCAATCCTCAAAGGCTTCCTGCGCAAAAATTGCTTAAATCAAAATACACCAGATGAATGAACATGGCGTAAAAATTACATAACGACAATTTACGTAAAAATTCTGGAACAAATACGCAATGAACTCAAGGAGAGCATTGTCTGGATTTCAGTTGACGAAACTACAGACACTTGAGGCCGTTACATTGCAAATTTAATTGTTGTTGCTTTAAAAGAAAGCCTTCTTCTTCCTATTAGTGCTACTCCCTTTGCTGTTAGTTGGCTTCAATCTTTAGATATCGAACTACGATTAAATGCATCTGCCTTTTTTAACTTGCAATTATACCAGTCAAAGTAGTCAGTAATATTAAGTTAGTAATTTTCACAATTTAAAAATGTATATACAATTTGTGCCAAAAAGTAAAACTAAAATATATGTAAATACTTAACTAGATATACATGTAAAATTAAACTTTATGTACTTGTCAATGTTTGCTGTTATTACCATACGATAAATAAATAAATAAAATTCTACGATCACCAGAT
Source organism: Schistocerca americana (assembly GCF_021461395.2). Classification (NCBI taxonomy): domain Eukaryota; kingdom Metazoa; phylum Arthropoda; class Insecta; order Orthoptera; family Acrididae; genus Schistocerca; species Schistocerca americana. The sequence goes on from NC_060124.1 coordinate 166,524,337, forward strand.
TTGTGAATGAGGGTATTAGAAATATATTTCCAAAATCTTCTGCAGTTGAAAGGGTGTTTGTGTTTATTTTAGGTGCTGCACCCTATATGATCAAAGCAGGAAAAGCCCTCCGAGCATTTTATCCCAATGTGATTCTTGTGACGTGCTTTGTTCATGGAGTACATCGCCTTGCTGAAGAAGTACGTTCCACGTTTGTGAATGAAAATAAACTGATTTCATCCTCAAAGAAAGTGTTTCTAAAAGCTACCTACAAAGAAAAACTACCAAATGTACCTTTACCACCCGAACCAGTGGTAACTCGTTGGGGTACGTGGGTCGAAGCTGTGTTGTTTTACAATGAACATTTCGAGGCCATTAGGGGGGTAGAAAACGACTTCGATAGTGCAGAGGCTTCGGCAGTTTGTCAGTGCAAGGAAGCTTTTAATAATTACGGTATTTAAAAAGAGTTTGCTGTGATTAGCACTCATTTTTCCCATATACCCGCAATTATTAAAAAGCTTGAAACTCAGTTAATAAATAAAATTATTCTAGTTAACCTCTCATTGCCGGAGGTATTCCCAAGAAAACTTAAAGGAAAGTTTGAAAACACTTTAAACAATAACCCAGGCTTTGAACTCTTGTGCAAAACTCATAGTTTTATTAATGGGACGGGTGAGCTTTTACCAGAAGCAACAAGTGCCAAAATAGCATGCAAATTCGACATCAGTCAATGTAGAACAGTCCTTTTCTGTTTATAAAAATGTTTTGAGTGATCGAAGACACAATCTTACTACGGAACATTTGGAACAGTACTTGGTCGTTTATGTTTACAACAATAGAAAAACGTAAAATAAATTGTAAATGATGCTTTGGTCCAATAGTATCAGTTAAAAGTTAATGCTGTTCAAAAATATTCATGATTGTTTGTTGCTTTTTAAACAAAATATTACGGAGTTTTTGAGCGTGGCCCTCTGCGTGCAATGTATCTCGAAGTTGGTCCTGTACGTATCGATTGTTTCATCGCGACTCACCCATATCGATCCGCTTGTTACTGACAACAATAGCAAACAAGGAGCAATTCTTGAAACTCGGTATTGATACATACAGGTTAGACTTTGAGAAATGAAGCACGCAGTAACTACTATGTTTTTTTTATTATTTGATTTTGCATGTTTCCACACTTTTCACGCATTTTAATCATTTTTCATGCATATTTGCATGCATTTTTTTATGATGCATACAAACCGGTCTCTAATGACGACTCAGTGAATCAGTCACTCAGTTCTCGGTTGAATTTCTAAAAACAGAACATGAGTAAGTTTTATTTCTAAGCCAAATACAAAATTTCATAGATTTTGTTTCATAAATGCTTGCATAATGAAATAATTCCATAAAAACTTTCATCCTTGTTTCACCCCCAAAGGGGATGAATTTCCAAAAACATTGAAACATGTATTTGTTTTATTTCTAATTTTCATAGATGCAGCTTAAAATGCTTTCACAAAAAACTATTTTCATAAAAAATTTCATTTCCTATTTCGCCTTCTTAGAAGTTCAATTTGCAAAAATTTTATTTGTAACCGGAAGCCAAACACCGATGGTGTTATATATCGCTTTAATATACTTTAGTAGTTCTTTAACAATGATATATTCTCAAAAAAACCTTTCACGCACTGTTTCACTCACCCAAGGTTAAATTTCCAAAACTGCTCAAACACATATTTATTTATTTCTGACCGAGAAGCCAAATATCAATTTTCGTAGTTCTAGCTTCAAAACTGTCTTGATAGCGACATTTTTTAAAAACCCTTCATCCCCTGCTTCAACCCATTCGGGTTGTAATTTCGAAAAATCCCTTCTTAAACGACGCCTACGGTATAAGAGGTATAAGATCTACACCTTCTCCAAATTTCAAGCTTCTATCCAACTTATTTTCGAGGAAAGTGAAGCTTAAAGTTCAAGTTATTAAAATTTGTGCTGGTGTTTGAAGGGTCACCTTTAACAGACATAGACTGGGAGGGGGTGGGGGGTGCCACTGATCTGCTGCATGAACTACCGACTACATGTCCAGCTGGATAACTGCACAGGAATACTCGATGCGTCCTCGAAGTTCATTCAATATGCGTGGTTTTTGTCGATAAACGACCTCCATTACGGTTCCTCAAGGTAAAAGCCCAGGGGCATTAAAAGCTGGAGAACGTGGAGGATATTGGGCATTACCTCTTCAGCCTGTCCATGCAGCAGGTACAGTTTTATTGAGGTACTCCCAGACACGATTGTGATAGTGAGGTAGGGCACCATCCTGAGTGAAGTGAAGCCTTTCGTCGGCACATAACTCACATATGGCAGGTAAAACGGATGTCTCGAACTTTCCTAGGTACTAGGTACACGTCATCGGTAACTGTACCGTCAAAGAAAAACAGCTCAATTTTACCCGGATACGACAACCCGCCCCCAAACATTCACTTCCGGTAAATTGACAGGTCTGTCCACACTGATGTGCAGTGGCCCCGGCTGTGGCATTTTACTGTTCCACTGAGTGTAAATCGCGCCTGACCAGACCACACAGTCATCACTGCAAACACTTGATTGTTGCTCACAGTGTCATGAAATCACTCGCAGCACTAATTTATCACCAAGCTCCGGTAAGTAGGGACGAATTTTGCGCCATTTTTTCGTGTGATGGATGCAGCAGCGGTTTTTCATGTTTGTTGTCTGCGATCTTTCCCATTAGGAGCCTGATAGCTTCTGTGTGATGAGCATTCTTGTCTGACGTTTATTTTCGTCATGGAGCAGATGAACGCTGAGCAATGTATCCAAGTGATAAAAAATTGTTACAAAAACAGTGAAAGTCGTACGGCAACCGTTCGTGACTTGCGTGTGACACTCGGACGTAATGCTGGTCCAGATGATTCGTCAGTTCGGAAGTTGATCTGGAAGCTTGAGACGACGGATCCTGTCTCAAACGTTAAGAAAACAGGACGACCGCATTCTGTTCGAATACAAGAAAACATTGCTGTGGTGCGTGACAATGAAACCGTAAGCCCAGAAAATCGGTTCACCTGCGAGCTCAACAATTGAATTTATCACCAAGTTCATTGCATGAAATCCTTTCAAAAGATCCGAAAATACATGCATACAAGATCATAGAATGAAATCCTTTCAAAAGATCTGAAAATGTATCCGTACAAGATTCACCTTACACAAGAGTTGAAACCTGCAGATCACGGAAAGACATCGATTTGCTCAGAGGGTCTTGGCTCGACAAGCGGAGAGCGACACCTTCACAAAAAGAATAATTTTCTCAGATGTGGTGCACTTCTACCTCAGTGGCTACGTCAATAAGCAGAAAGGAAGAATTTCGGGTAACGAAAATCCGCGAGTGACTGTGGGAGATCAGATGCATCCACAACGCACGACTGTGTGGTGTGGGTTCTGGGCAGGGGGAGTCATCAGCCTGTACGTTTTTGAAAATGGTTTGGAAGCTGCCGTCACTGTGAACGGCGACCGTAACCGAATCACGATTTCTGATTGGTCTTTCCCTATTATTGATGAAAATGACGATTTTTGTTTTCAACAAGATGGTGTGACATGTCACACATCTCATGAAACGATTCCTCTGCTGAATGAAAAGTTTTGTCAAAGAATTATCTTTTTGCGTGGCAACGAGGAATGTCCTTCCAGATCACGCGGTCTTACGCCTTGTGACTTTTTTGTGGGAATCACAAACAATACACCAACTGAAGGATGAAATTAAAAGGATTATTAACGGCATCCCATCAGATGTTTGTGAACGCGTCTTCAAGAGCTTCAATGAAAGCATATATATTACATTTCCAACAAATTCTGTATGTTCTGTAGCACTTTAATAATCGTACCTACTTCCCGGACTCCCTCTACATCACACGATCTGGGTGGTCCTCGTTCATTGCGTGTAGTAAACTTTGAACGCAGATATTAAACTTCACTGTCTTCGAAATGGACTGAATACTTCAGTGATTCGACCGGGTTTCAAGGTAGCACCGTCTCAGGCTTCTTGCGGTGAGCGAGCAAAACCATTTCAATGCAGCGTAGGAGTTAGCTGGACAGGTTGCTGTTACAGGTTGTCCAGATCATTATTTGTGTATATCTTTAAATCGGCCTTCGACTTCAAAATTGTCTTGAAGGCGCGCAGTTGTTAAACGCGTCAGTGGCTCCGTTTGAAACTCATTTCGTCATTGTCATGATATTTTTCTGGAAAAAACCACTTCATTCAGATGTAATGCCGTACTTAGATTTATAAAGCCAGTATAACTTTTAACATGGATACTTGTATACACGTGTAGAACCAAGACCGCTTGTGATAGTAATCTGGTTGTGGTTTTTAGCGTCTGGCGGTTTGTGAGAGGATTACGCCTCTCCTTCTAAGACACAGTGATACCACTCGCAAGAAAACTTATGAGACATGTCCACCCATCGCTGATTTTCGCTCAGTATTATTTCGTATCGCCAGCAATCAATTATTGGCGATGTATTATACTTAGTAGTAGGGGGTGCTTGATAGGTTCGCCATGAGCATAATGCATATAAAGTATGTGTTCGTATTCTGACATGTGCAAAGGAAATGACTGTGGAATACTGTGATAGCAAAGGGGAGAGTATGTCAAGTCATAAGAATGGTACAGATATTTCTATTTCTAGAGCCACCGCTGGCAACAGGGTGTTTTCCAATACATCACTCATTGTCGAATGTCGTTCAATTGAGACTGCAATCGTAACATTTAATTTTAAGTATAGCGATCAAATATATATGAGGCTGGTTTTTTTCCTAGGACGATTCTGTCTATGCGTACGTGGCATGTAGCGCCGGTGACCTGTGACGGGAATGATTCACATTTCCCGTTAACGGGAGGAGCTGTCTGAATGGAGAGGTCTGTTAGGAGTGTAGGAATGTAGCTGACTTAATCGTATCGTCCTCTAGACGACCGAATAGCGAACTAATACTTAGTATGTGTTGGGTAGCTTTAGTGATCGTGTGCAAATTTGAGAAGATTCAAATTTGCACTGGGCCATTATTCCTGCCCATGTAAATTGTTTGGTTGACTGCTTCTTCACATTTCGCGTCTTTATTTAGTTGAGAGAACATCGATTGTGGTGTGCGCATCTAGCAGGTGGAAGACATGTTTGCTGGTTCTCTAGGCATGAGAAACACCTTAGTTGACTTTGTAAATTATAGGGGTGATTTGGAATCTGTTACATCACCGACATCGGTATTCACGAGTGGAAGTATCAGTTTCTTCTTTTTTTTTTTACTTTTTTCACATAAAGGTATTTGCAGACGGGATAAGTTTCTAGTTACTCCGTGGTTTATAGCAGGCTCCACCTCACTAAAGTTTCGGGTTTCTAGAGAAGTAATTTCCAACCTATATCTTCGGAATTATGTCGCACGAGTGATACTGATATGCAAGCGATATTGCTATGTGCTTGACATCGAGAAGTACTGCGAAAATGGTATGATATTCTAGCAAATCATGCGAAATTACATATGTTCTTGTAGTCCCAGAGTCTGGAGATGTGTGTAGAACAGCAAGCAAGCAAGCAGGTCTGGACCAGAAACAGTAACGCATTTGTGGCGAGGGGGAAACGAGCCAGTCTTTGCTCAACAGTTCTGAGAGTGACTTCAATCCACTGAGGGTGCTCTGGTTACACTTTGGGAGTAGATGACTACGCGACCTCGCAGGGAAATATTTAGTGCTGCGAATATACCTAAGGTGCATGTGCTTATGCTGTCTGTCTTTGGGGTATATGTACGAATGATGTAAAAGGGGTGATTTTGTATGGCGCAGGATACCAATTGTATGGTTACTACATCGAAATGGTATGCTGTGATATATTGCTGGGTTGGACATCAGATTCAAGCTCTAGTATTCAAGCTCCTGTCCTCAGTGGGAGAGCAGTGTAATTGAGTAAGCGTCTTTCCATATTTGACGATATATAGGGCCCTGATCAAGATTTAATTGTCAGAACAATATGGCGATCTGTGTAAAATAGTTTTTTGCCACTGGAAGTCTCGTCTGCAGAAAGAAAAAAAAAGGGCAGCATCAGTGATTTGGCGGGTAAATTCGATAAGAGCCAACCATAAAGCCCCATTCATTCATAAGACATCCTTTGAGCTGGGATATAAGAGTCTCTAAATAGCGGTGAGAACGTTTGCGTATGTTGAAAACAGGAAGGGTAACACATGATGGGTGGGGTGCCACATTAGGACCGCGAGGAAGAATGCATTCGACGTTATTCTGTGCTATTTTCGTAAACAGGTTCTGTTAGGGCAAGAATTTCCATTCACACAGGCTGAGTCTTCACGAAAGCTCCTACAAAAGCGAGCGTTAACTATTTTTGGGACACTATGCGATTTCCGAGAGGTCGACTTGGTTTTTATTTTACATAGTCATGTGACATCGGTATAACATAGAGAACCTTTTTAGATGCGCTTGCGATGGCTTGTAGCTACGAGCGCGCATTTCGCGGCTATGCGTCGGTCATGCTGGGCACGTAAGCACAGCTAAACGCAGCTCGAATGTCCCATTAAGATCGCGAGGAAGAGAAAGCAGCCTGTGCTATTCTGGGAAGCAATGGAACGGATTTCTGCAGCGTCTGTATGGGTGAATCACTGTGCAAATAGGTCTTCACTCCTGTCCGGTCTTCGCTCCCATTCTCAGTGGCAGAGCAGTGTAATTAAATAAGAGCCTTTTGGAGTGGTATTGCGTAACTTTTTTTCCACGCAGGATCTTCATCATCATTTCAAGACCAGTCACCTCAACAAAGTGCTTGTGATGAGTGTGCTTCACCCAGCCTGTCATGATACCTTTTGTGTTAGGTACTGACGTGCAATAGGCTGTTATGTAGGATCATTTTGTCACAAAATGCGAGTGTAAACGTGTGTAAACGTGCATGTATTTGCGTAAACGTGCATTTATGTGTGTAAACGAGCATGACATTTCTAGGTAGAATCATTTTGTCTAGATAAATAACACAAGCACAAATTTGAGATTATGAATATATTTGTTTATTCTCGATATACAGTTATACATGCCAATATCATCAACTTCGAAAAAATCACTTGCTTCTTTTTTAATCGGTGCAACGGCAGTACAGTATTTCAAAAATAACTGATTCTTATTTTCCGCAAATTCTGCACATATATCTCGCAATGTTATCGGCACATTGCAATAGTCTAGTACTCCTTCAGTAAATTTGAGTTCAACGTATTCCACACCTACTTGGCGAATAGCACAAGAGCCGGCCAAAGTGGCCGTGCGGTTCAAGGCGCTGCAGTCTGGAACCGCAAGACCGCTACGGTCGCAGGTTCGAATCCTGCCTCGGGCATGGATGTTTGTGATGTCCTTAGGTTAGTTAGGTTTAACTAGTTCTAAGTTCTAGGGGACTAATGACCTCAGCAGTTGAGTCCCATAGTGCTCAGAGCCATTTGAACCAATAGCACAAGACTTGGCACTGCACTTATACAGGTACTAAAACAATTATCTATATCTTCTATGTGAATGCTGCATGTGTGAAGCTAGTTAATGGTATCACTACGTACGGTTTGAACATATGGGAGCCATCTATTTAGTCCCCCATCGTAGTAGTTATCTCCAAGTCTAGATTGAAAAAGTTATCAACAGTCGAGTGCTGTATGTAAATACCCTGACCCTCAGCACCTTTAACTCATAGTGTAGCATCGTCATACATTGATAATATAATCACTGTTAAACCACCGCAGTAAGATGTCCTGATAGGAGTGGGACGGAACATATTTTGTAGTCAAATGCATTTTGATGTGTGTTTTTGTGTGACAGAGTTCAACCTACTCGTAGTCTGAAAGCAGCACTTTAATATTTTTCGGCACATTTTCGGGTACTACCACAGTTGACAAGATACCGTCTTGTGAAACTTCAATTCCTACATGAAGACGTTTTGAATTGCTAACTGTTAACACATAGCATGAGGCGAATAGTGAAGGTGGCGGTGCACTGGAGGTTGGTGTCTTCTCATCCACAACATCCACACCAGCGTGGTTAGCCACGTGTTCTTGCACTGATGCTGGAATGTCTCTTGCGGGTTGCTCAATGGAAGGTGCATATGATGGAGGCCAGTAAGATGTAGGACACTTTAGCGCAGCTTCTCAGCATGCTGGATTGGAGGGAGTTGTCTCTTATGGGGCAGGAACTGTAACATACGTTTCCAATGGTTGTGTGAAGCATTTATTTGCAGGACTGTACTCTTCCTCTTCATATGTTCAAGCATTAATGTTCACTTACATTCCTCAGCTGCATGAGTGCATGTAATACAACTATTCAAACCCTCCCTGTCCAGCATCATGCTCGTTCCACACCGACAACTGATATCTCAGCTTCTTGTGGCGGTAACACGACACTAATGCTGTAGGTAGATAATAAATTTAAACAAATTTCATGAAATTTAAACAAATTTATACAAATTTAAACAAGTTTAAAGAAATTATATTCGAACTGAATGACATAATGAGCAGCCTCTAGTGGGGGCAACATCATACTAACTCTCCTCAGCTGCAGGAGTAAGCTCTTAGAGCAAAATTCGAAATTCCCACCCATTTTCCTAGAGGATGACACGCCAGGACCCCATGGCTAACACACCTGATGGTGGTAATGCCTCTAACTGTTTAAATAAAGACTGAGAATAAAGACTCATGTCCAGCACAGTCTGTGTCCTTTTCCCCTCCAGTTCCTAGGAAGAGATGACGGTCGGGTGACTTAGGTTAGTGGAGGTAGCCCAAGTGCCCTTTCTTTCCCGCCATGTTCTTAGGTTAGTAGAGGTAGCCCAAGTGACCTATGTTCCCTCCAAAATCCAAGCTTCCCGCCAAAAGCCGCCATCTTGGATAACGGTATTCGCGTCATCAACTCAAGCCACGGCCACCACCTTGGCTAACGGTACGCGTGCCATCAGCTGATGTCACTTCCAATTAAGGATAGGCAACCCGCACACTGCCCCTGAAGGGGCGGCAACCCGCACTTTTGGCTTGACACTCTCCTCTTTCCCCTACTGGTGTGGAGTATACTGCTGCATCCATTTTCAATAAGCTACCACTCGAATTCAAAAATCTTAGCAGTAATCCACGAGCTTTGAAATCGAAACTGAAGAGTTTCCTCATAGGCCACTCCTTCTATTCTGTCGAGGAGTTCCTCGAAAAAGAAACTGATTCTTGTTGTATTGTTGATTGCTTTTACTTAAACTTATGGATTGACTTTTTTTGGTTCATAGACATTTTATTTTTATCTGCTATTACTTTTATGTTGTAATTTCATGTACTGACACGTTCTATGACCTTGGAGATTTGCTCCTCAATTTGGTCCTACGGAACTTAACGCGTAAATAAATAAATTAAAACCATTTTCTTCATGTGTTGCCTATTGCCTCTAGATCGTCGCTTCTAGAAGGGTGATTTAAGACTGTTCGAGCCACAGATTACGTTATATGATTTGATCAATGGCACACTTCTTGCAGAAATGCTAAAAATAAAACGTGTATTTACTGGTGAAACTGAAGCTGTTCAAATGTTCAAATGTATGTGGATTCCTAAGGGACCAAACTGCTAAGGTCATCGGTCCCTAGACTTACACACTACTTAAACTAACTTACGCTAAGAACAACACACACACCCATGCCCGAGGGAGGACTCGAACCTCCGGCGGGAGGGGCCGCGCAATCCGTGACTTTGCGCCCTTAGACCGTGCTGCCGCTCAGCGTGGCTAACTGAAGCTGAGTTTCCACATACGGAAATTGTAGAGGAAAGCAAGAAATGAACTTGCGAAAGGTACAAAAATACTTTTCAATCGACCATACAGGTGGATCTGATGATGTGCAACACATTAATGTGAAGAAACACAAGCTGGCTCTTTCAAGCAAAACGTCTTCACAAAGTGTCATGACTTTTGTTATAAAATATGAGAGTAGAACCATTGTTGTTGTTGTTGTGGTCTTCAGTCCTGAGACTGGTTTGATGCAGCTCTCCATGCTACTCTATCCTGTGCAAGCCTCTTCATCTCCCAGTACCTACTGCAACCTACATCCTTCTGAATCTGCTTAGTGTATTCATCTCTTGGTCTCCCTCTACGATTTTTACCCTCCACGCTGCCCTCCAATACTAAATTGGTGATCCCTTGATGCCTCAGAACATGTCCTACCAACCGATCCCTTGTTCTGGTCAAGTTGTGCCACAAACTTCTCTTCTCCCCAATCCTATTCAATACTTCCTCATTAGTTATGTGATCTACCCATCTAATCTTCAGCATTCTTCTGTAGCACCACATTTCGAAAGCTTCTATTCTCTTCTTGTCCAAACTATTTATCGTCCATGTTTCACTTCCATACAGGTTCGCCGATGACATTGTAATTCTGTCAGAGACAGCAAAGGACTTGGAAGAGCAGTTGTATGGAGTAGAACCATTATAAATGATGAAAAAGAGCGGGTTACTGTTGAGGAAGATTTGCTAGCTTTTCATGCAATGAAACATAACCTTTCCTTCAGGTCAGTGTACTTCACTGAACAAAACCTCGTTAAAAATCTAAGCGAAAAGCTGCGAATTGACAACTGTTAAATGTGTAAGTGAAAAATGGTCTCTTACTTTTAACTTCCTTGCGTCTCAAGATAACTGCTTCAAAAATGTACACCTTATTATGTTATGTTAACCGGGGACCTAGAAACGATGGAGAGGCTCCTACCCCGCCGCAGCCGAGGTGGTCCACAACCCCACGACACCCCTCCGCCGCCCCACACCGAACCCAGGGTTATTGTGCGGTTCGCCCCCCGGTGGACCCCCCAGGGAACGTCTCACACCAGACGAGTGTAACCCCCATGTTTGCATGGTAGAGTTAAGGTGGTGTACACGTACGTGGAGAACTTGTTAGCGCTGCAATCGCCGACATAGTGTAACTGTGGCGGAATAAGGGGAACCAGGCCGCATTCGCAGAGGCAGATGGAAAACCGCCTAAAAACCATCCACAGACTGGCCAGCTCATCGGACCTCGACACAAATTCGCCGGGCGGATTCGTGCCGGGGACCAGGCGCTCCTTCCCGCCCGGAAAGGCTTGCGCTAGACCGCACGGCCAACCGGGCGGACTACTTCTTATTACCGCATTTGTGCTAGCTCTACCTGGCACTGACGCTGGTCCGGGAAGAGAGTTCTCTGCCGTAAATGCTTTATGGACGGATGGAAAGAATAGGTTTAGCGTGGGAGCTGTTAAGGAAATAATTATAACTAACACTCATTTCCACGTTTCTTCATGTGTTGATTTCTGTAAAATTCTATTTCGAGATATCAAACTCCTGAAAGACAAACATTCTTCTGCAAAATATAACTGAGACTGAGAAATAACTGACCTGTTTAAGCAATAATCATTGTGTACCTCAGTTAAACATCTCGTTATATTAAAATGATATAGTGTTATTTCATATGACAACAATAAAACAATAAAATATTTACTGGAATGGTTGTACGTTGTACACTCATGCTCATAAATTAAGGATAATTGCAGAATGTAGTGCCACACAACGTGGCACTACACAAAACTGGCGCTAATAGCATAGGCACATAGGGAACACACACGACACAAGTCCACGGTATTGATGATAAGTTGAGAAAACCGTCCCGAAACACATGTGCTACAAAACGCCACTGTTTTCTGAGCATGTAGCCCGACATTAGTATGGGACATCATCACCATGCACACGTGCACAGGCCGCACAACGTGTTGGCGTTCTCTGGATCAGGTGGTCGAGCAGCTGCTGGGGTATAGCCTCCCATTCTTGCACCACTGCCTGTCGGAGCTCCTGAAGTGTCGTAGGGGTTTGAAGACGTGCAGCGACACGTCGACCGAGAGCATCCCAGACGTGCTCGATGGGGTTTAGGTCTGGAGAACAGGCAGGCCACTCCATTCGCCTGATACCTTCTGTTTCAAGGTACTCCTCAACGATGCCAACACAGTTGGGCCACGCGTTATAATCCATCTGGAGGAAGGTGGGATCCACTGCACCCTTGAAATTGCGGACATACTGGTGCAAAATGACTTTCCGATACACCTGACCTGTTACAGTTCCTCTGTCAAAAATATGCAGGGGTGTACGTGCACCAATCATAATCCCACCACACACAATCAAACCACGACCTCCATACAGGTCCCTTTCAAGGACATTAAGGGGTTGGTATCTGGTTCCTGGTTCACGCCAGATGAGAACCCGGCGAGAATCACTGTTCAGACTATACCTGGAATCGTCCGTGAACATAACGTGGTACCACTGTTCCAATGACCATATACTGTGTTCTTGACACCAGGCTATACGGGCCCTCCTGTAACCAGGCATCAGTGGAATGCACCTTGAAGGTCTCTGGGCTAATAAAACACGTGTGTTCAGTCGTCTGTAGACTGGGTGACTGGAGACAACTGTTCCAGTGGCTGCAGTAAGGTCCGGAGCAAGGCTACCTGCAGTACTCCGTGGCCGTCTGCGGGAACTGATGGTGAGATATATGTCTTCTTGTGGTGTTGTACATTGTGGACGTCCCGTACTGGAGCGCCTGGACACGTTTCCTGTCTGCTGGAATCGTTGCATAATCTTGAGACCACACTTTGTGGCACACGGAAGGCCCGTGCTACGACCTGCTGTGTTTGATCAGCCTCCAGTCGCTCTAGTATTTTAAATCTCAAAACGTCATCAATATGTGTTCTTTGAGCCATTTTCAACACACGGTCACCATTAGCACGTCTGAAAACGTCTGCACACTTACTCGCTACACTGTACTCTGACATACACTAACACACCTCTGCATATGTGGACTGCGCTCAGCGCCACCGTGCGACGACCGCAGGTCAAATGCACAGCACGGTCATACCCCGATGTGATTTAAACCCGCAAACCGCCCACCGGAACGTTGTTTCACCATGTATCAGCATTATCCTTAATTTATCAGCCTGAGTGTATGTTTACCGGGGACCTAGAAAAGTCGGAGAGGCTCCATCCCCGCCGCAGACTTAGTGGTCCACAACCCCACGAGGACTATACCGCAGTCACTTCACCCCTTTTCCGTCCCACACCGAACCCAGGGTTATAGTGCGGTTTGGCCCCAGTGGCTCTCCAGGGAACGTCTCGCACTAGACGAGTGTAACGCCTATGTTTGCATGGTAAAGTAATGGTGATGTACGCGTATGTGGAGATCTTGTTTGCGAAGCAATCGCTGACATAGTGTAGCTAGTGTAGCTGAGGCGGAATAATGGGAACCAGCCCACATTCGCAGAGGCAGATGGAAAACCGCTTAAAAACCTTCCACAGACTGGCCGGCTCACCAGACCTCGACACAAGTCCACCGGGTGGATTCGTGCTTGGGACCAGGCGCTCCTTCCCACTCCGGAAAGCCGTGTGTTAGACTGCTCGGCTAACCGGACGGGCCTACTAGAATGGTACTGCAAGGTATTGATGCAGCAAGACGTTGGCACTGACGTTGAGTAGTAGAGTGGTATCATGCGGCCTTACAGGTCCTCCCTCACTGGAAGTACGGCCATCACATTGAATGGAGATTATGTTGAAAAATTCGGTTTTGTGGCCAAAAGAGTGGGGAATAATGTGGTGTAATGCAATCCTGAATAAAAGCAACCTCCTTTCCGAAAAAAGTGTGGCATTACGTTTTGAACGTTCCTCGTACATCACATAGTTTGATATTTATTATAGAGATGTACTTACCATACATTCTGCGAAACCACGATCCTGTCTTATTGCCTGGAGGTTCCATTTTCTGCAAACAAAGAAATTTAAGAGATACTTTTTTTTTTAGAACTAGCGACTAGGCAAATCGTATTTCAGTTTCATTACAGAACAAAAGATAGTCTTTCCAAAAACTCTGTTGTTTTTTAAATTAATTTTGTAGTAAATGTATGTAAAATGGTTCAAATGGCTCTGAGGACACTGCGACTTAACTTCAGAGGTCATCGGTCGCCTATAACTTAGAACTACTTAAACCTAACTAACCTAAGGACATCACACACATTCATGCCCAAGGCAGGATTCGAACCTGCGACCGTAGCGGTCGCTCGGTTCCAGACCAAATGTATGTAAATTAATGGCAATTATTTTCAGCATAAGGTGACGTTATGAACAAAATTCAGTCAGTCTTAATCACTACCAGCAGAAAGGTGTAAAAATGAATACAATATATTTCTAGTGGCCCCACTTTAGGCCCTTTGTTACGCTTTCAAGGTCTTAAACAATACCCAACTGCAACATCTATGATTCTCTACAAAAATGTTCAGATCTGCTTTTCTTCTGTGTTAGAGGTCCGACCTTATCCGTACTTAGCACACTAGTCAGAATGCTGACACTGGCCTACATTTTATACCAATTAGGAACGGCACTAAGTCACCATGCTTTTGCCCAAGGTATATCAGTACATATTACTTTCCCACGAATCAGACTGCCCACTACAATTTCTCCAGAGTAATAACATCTTGTACTACTGTAAACGTTCTAAATGGTATCTCGAGTGGTTTATTGGTGATGGACACTTTAAACTCGGTGTCGTGTTTGGAGATATTCGGTCGTAGTGGGATGTGTGGTTCTCGTCCTGCCATCGTCCGCCCTTGCTACAATGGAAGTATAACTATGGCGGTCACAGAATCTGGACCATCGCGTTTAGCATTTTTACTATCTGTTTTACTAAAAATATTACTACAAACTTTAAGAAGCATCATATATCTGTGCAACAAAATATATCATTGGATATGTCTTACAAGTACACCTTATTGATTTAATTATTAGTATAATATCAAACACTTTAGAGAGTCAAGAAACACTGGACCCACCTCACTGACGTTATTTAAGCGCAGTTGTACCACCAAAGATAATAGCGAAATTTCTAAAAACATACATGCTTTGGAAATTTCAAAACGTGTGGATAACAAACAGAATCTGACAGTGCGCGTTAGAGAAAGAGGATTTCCTCTGCCTGAAACAGAAATGAGAACGATGTTAACGAAATTTTATGTCTTTTATTTTGGTTTGTTTTTTTCTAGTAACCTAATTCAAGTTTCCACTTGTTTTATACCTATAGTTTTTTTAAGTAGCCGTGATGTATGTGATTCGTGCAGATGGATGTTAAACTACAATACAGTAACTTTCTTGTTGGGTACTTTGTCGAAAATGGACATTCTTGAGCTTCCGAAGTTTATAAAAAGAACCCAGGCCTTGAAGTACCAAGCAATGGACAACTGAATTCTAAAGTAGACCTAATTTTCTCATGTTTATGTTCCACATGGATGTCGTTTTAAAACAGCAGTCATAGACGAAGTCATCGAGGAAGACCACTGGCGTGGTATTGGACTATCGGAGTAAAGCCATAGCCAATGAAACAAGAGCACGAGACAACTGAAATAAAGAATTCACAATAAGAAATCTTTGTACAAGGTCGCTGTAACATATATCCAATACCATTCAAAAGCAAATTGTAATTCATCCACTCATACATTCATTCATACAGTATATTAGGTAGTCGTCCAGTCAACGAAGGAAAATTATGGTAAAAAACTTACTGGAGTCGCAAATTTTTGTACAGTGTTTGGAAACAGCTCCTGACGAGTGAGGTCTGAGCGTGGAGGAGGGGCGCAGCGGGGCGGTAAGAAGCTACCTTTTTATGTTTTCCTTGAACAACCCGAGAGCTCTTCTGGATTGAAACAGCATATATTTTGTACAAAAAGGGGCTATTCATTTTTCCTCTGGGACCAATAGTTTCCACTTTGCAGGGGATAAAAAAATCACAAATGATTAAAAATGGTGTTTCAGTGGAATAAAATTAAAGTTTATTTTGGAATGCAGTGAGCTAATAACAAATATTAAATGTACATATCGCATCCAAGTGCATCGGAACCGTATTTATGGATAAATTGTGTTGCGTAGGTGTGACACGGGCTAGAGTGGGTTGGGAACTGAGGGGAGATGCGTAGGGAAGGTAGGTGGTCGGACTGGGGTCGTACATTTCTCTCCTTCCTCGGGCTGTAAATTGAAGAGCCAGGAGGCGAGTACCCACTCTTTTCTACTCCACTACTCCTCAAGAAGCAACTACAGGGTGTTTCAAAAAGTTACACTGACCCTACCACAGGTCGGCTTATGAATCACTGGCGAAGCAGTGCTCTGACATAACAAAAGGCATTAATACTATATGGAATACAGAAATACTAATAATACTATAGCACGAGGGGCATATCGACAGAACCTATACAAATCTCTGCGCACTGTTCTACACTATTAGAGGAGAAATAAATTCTTAGTCATCCTGCACGGTAGTTGCAGCGTTCACCCAGGGTAGTTCCAGCGTTCACCCAGGAAAGGCAACTTCCCCCACCACAAGTGCTTGCACTTCAGTTTACAGATAAACTATACCTCCCATGCGTTTCTTGTCCATTTCTCTTACGTCAGTATACAAAACATTTTCACTGAGATCGATTTAATACTGTGAAGCTATTTTCAGTTTGTTAAGTAAGTACTTATCTGCAGCTGTCAAATGAGCTCTTACTCAAGAAAGCTAAAGAGCTAGAGGTATCAACTGTCTGTCACACCGAGTTGCCTGCCCCAAGTGTGACAAGCTGTCAGTACGTATTTGAGTATGCACATCTACATCTACATCTACATCTATACTCCGCGAGCCACCTTACGGTGTGTGGCGGAGGGTACTTATTGTACCACTATCTGATCCCCCCTTCCCTGTTCCATTCACGAATTGTGCGTGGGAAGAACGACTGCTTGTAAGTCTCCGTATTTGCTCTAATTTCTCGGATCTTTTCGTTGTGATCATTACGCGAGATATATGTGGGCGGTAGTAATATGTTGCCCATCTCTTCCCGGAATGTGCTCTCTCGTAATTTCGATAATAAACCTCTCCGTATTGCGTAACGCCTTTCTTGAAGTGTCCGCCACTGGAGCTTGTTCAGCATCTCCGTAACGCTCTCGCGCTGACTAAATGTCCCCATGACGAATCGCGCTGCTTTTCGCTGGATCATGTCTATCTCTTCTATTAATCCAACCTGGTAAGGGTCCCATACTGATGAGCAATACTCAAGAATCGGACGAACAAGCGTTTTGTAAGCTACTTCTTTCGTCGATGAGTCACATTTTCTTAGAATTCTTCCTATGAATCTCAACCTGGCACCTGCTTTTCCCACTATTTGTTTTATGTGATCATTCCACTTCAGATCGCTCCGGATAGTAACTCCTAAGTATTTTACGGTCGTTACCGCTTCCAATGATTTACCACCTATGGCATAATCGTACTGGAATGGATTTCTGCCCCTATGTATGCGCATTATATTACATTTATCTACGTTTAGGGAAAGCTGCCAGCTGTCGCACCATGCATTAATCCTCTGCAGGTCCTCCTGGAGTACGTACGAGTCTTCTGATGTTGCTACTTTCTTGTAGACAACCGTGTCATCTGCAAATAGCCTCACGGAGCTACCGATGTTGTCAACTAAGTCATTTATGTATATTGTAAACAATAAAGGTCCTATCACGCTTCCCTGCGGTACTCCCGAAATTACCTCTACATCTGCAGATTTTGAACCGTTAAGAATGACATGTTGTGTTCTTTCTTCTAGGAAATCCTGAATCCAATCACAAACCTGGTCCGATATTCCGTAAGCTCGTATTTTTTTCACTAAACGTAAGTGCGGAACCGTATCAAATGCCTTCCTGAAGTCCAGGAATACGGCATCAATCTGCTCGCCAGTGTCTACGGCACTGTGAATTTCTTGGGCAAATAGGGCGAGCTGAGTTTCACATGATCTCTGTTTGCGGAATCCATGTTGGTTATGATGAAGGAGATTTGTATTATCTAAGAACGTCATAATACGAGAACACAAAACATGTTCCATTATTCTACAACAGATTGACGTAAGCGAAATAGGCCTATAAGTATTCGCATCTGATTTATGACCCTTCTTGAAAATGGGAACGACCTGCGCTTTCTTCCAGTCGCTAGGTACTTTACGTTCTTCCAGCGATCTACGATAAATTGCTGATAGAAAGGGGGCAAGTTCTTTAGCATAATCACTGTAGAATCTTAAGTGATTTCATTGTCTCCATTGCCATGGCTGGAATACAAGTGCCAGCAATTTAGGCAGTGGACGGTAAATAGTTTAGACAAGAAGAGAATAGAAGCTTTTGAAATGTGGTGCTACAGAAGAATGCTGAAGATTAAATGGGTAGATCGCATAACTAATGAGGAGGTACTGAATAGAATTGGAGAGAAGAGAAATTTGTGGCACAACTTGACTAGGAGAAGGGATCGGTTGGTGGGGCATATTCTGAGGCGTCAAAGGATCACCAATTTAGTATTGGAGGGCAGCGTGGAGGGTAAAAATCGTAGAGGGAGACCAGGAGATGAATACACTAAACAGATTCAGAAGGATGTAGGCTGCAGTAGGTAATGGGAGATGAAGAAGCTTGCACAGGATAGAGTAGCATGGAGAGCCGCATCAAACCAGTCTCAGGACTGAAGACCACAACAACAACGACCAGTAACACAATGAATGGTAAGGGAAGTGCAGTAACTTTCTGGTCATTCGTTAATTCACCACCAAGAGAGTACAACGCAGTTACACACCTTTACAGTATGCTGCCAACGATAGGCACCACAAGCCTCCACATTTACCTACCCTATCCCTTTTCCATCAGAACTACATAGGTCACTGACGTCACACTTACAAATTATACATTTCTCAGACACTTTTAATAGCAATTTATTTCATGTGAAAACTAACTTAACAACTTCGAATAAGTACTGACTTAATAAACTGAAAACAGCTCCATTTTACTAAGTCGAGCTCAGTGGATTGCTTGCTTACAAACGTAAGAGAAATGAACAAGAAATGCTGGAGAGGCATAAGCTGTCCATACACTGAAAAGTAAGCGGAACTTGTCGTTGGGGAAGTTGCCTTTCCTGAAAGAAGGCTACAACTTCCGCACGGGATGACTAAGAATGGATCTCCCTTCTAGCAGTGCCTTGACGGATCGAGAGAGAATGAGAGCTTTGCGTTGCAGCTGTCTGTTCATAGCCAGTACGTTGTGACGTCGTCAGCGGCTCACCTTTCATGGCCGTGTATTTAAAGCCGCTCCATCAGTTGTGTACTGCGACGATTCCACATTCTTACTTAGTATATAATTCTCCTCGCTGTGATTTTATCCTCTATGGGTTT
The DNA here is from genome assembly GCF_021461395.2 of Schistocerca americana. Lineage (NCBI taxonomy): Eukaryota > Metazoa > Arthropoda > Insecta > Orthoptera > Acrididae > Schistocerca > Schistocerca americana. Next base: position 166,543,562 of record NC_060124.1, read on the forward strand.
CCTTTTGTCACAAGCTAGTCGAATATAAATGTTGCTATGTACAGGGCGATTTTTTCGAACGTATACAGTCTCTACGGATTGAGGGTACGGAACAAAAAAATATCTAATTAACTTACGTCCGGAACTGCATGGTTTCCATGCTAGAATCCATTTATTCAGTCATACTTTGTTACAGAGACTGTGGTCTAATTCGCGCTGTACCACGCAGCCACAGTTGCAGTGTGTATGATTTCCTCCTAGAGGGTGGTATTGCTCCTCATATGTCATGCCCTAGCCCCCTCTCCTGCCATAGTCATTGGAAGTGTTGTGTTCGATCCAGTTCTCTTGCTGACTCACCTTGTAGTGGATATGATGTTGCATTGTACACAATGGTTCCGTATTCGAATCGAGAGCATGCCGATGTTGTGTTTACTTACGAAAAGGCAAATGGTAACAGGCGACGGGCACCAAGGCTGTATCAGGAGATCTATCCCCACCGACAACAACTATAGAATTCAATGTTTGCAACAGTTTTTCGACATTTGTCTGAGACAGGGTCGTCATAGGAAGCAAAAAATCATAAAGGACGTATCCGAAATGTTCGGACACCAGACGTGGAGGAAAATGTGATTAACACTGTGAAAGGTGACAGCCGTGTCAGTACCAGGCAGTTGACCCACCGGTACAGGGTAAGCCAGACGACCGTGTGGAACTTTCTACATGACAATTGTTACTACCCTTATCACTTAGAGAGTGTGCAGGGCTTACTAGCGACAGACTTTCCACATCGAGAGCAGGTTTGTTACTAGTTTCTTCACCAGGCAACCACGATCCCGCGATTGGAGTCTCCATCGTATTCACAGATGAGGCAACCTTTACACGGAGTGATATCTTCAACATTCATAACTGTCGTCTGTGCGATAGTATGAAGAACCCGCGAACCCACATGGTATGGTGAAAGCGAATTATCAGCATATGCTCACCCGAAATGTGTGGGCCGGCATAATTAGTGAGCGTATTTTGCGACCAGTCTTCCTTTCACGTCGCCTAACAGGCCAGAACTATAGCTTTTCTTGCGGGTGACTTCGCCTAGCCTACTGGAAGAAGTGCCGTTGATGATTCGAAGGGTTATGTGGCTGCTACATGATGGTGCTCCAGCTCGCTTCGTCTTCCCTGGTTGATGAATCGGACGAGGAGGTCCAGTTATGCGGCCTGCTCGTTCACCGGATCTCAACCCCTTGCGATTCCTGGTTATGGGGCCATCTCAAAAGTGGCGTGTATGCATAGCCCATTCCAGATGTGGAGACACTGGAGCAAAGTATTCCTGCTGCCTTTGATACTCTTCGGATGCAGCCTGGCCGATTTGAACGTGTGAGACAGAACATGCTACGGCACGCACATTCATACATTGAGGCACATACTGTTGAAAGGTATGTGCTGAGATTCGATCAGGATAGAGCCAGTGAAAAATGTCGATAGTTCCCAATCGCAAGGTTGGACGAGCAGTACATTTTCGAGGAGTAAGATCTTTGACAGCTAACAGAGCTAGGTGCACGCGGTAAAAGTTTTAGTGGTGAGGAGATGCGCAGAGACAGCAGATGTGTTTCGAGTCGGAGCTAGATGCCTGCAGGAGGCTGCCGGGTCGTGACAGCATCAAAGTAAGAATTGGTGCTACGCACATAATAAGCTATATATTGAGCGAAACACGGCACATACCTGGGGAAACTAGAAAGAATAATTAATAAAATAGGTTTTCTTTGGTTAAATAATGTCTAAAAGCTAGATATAAATCCCATTGTTGATGCAATAAGCGCTTTGTGAAACTTTCTCGTAAATCCATGCTATAGAAGTTTTTTTTAGTTTTTCACATGTGCCTTAAAAGTTTGAACCATAAATATTTTTGTAGATAAAATTAGGGTTTCATCTCACACCTTATGTCGGTCTCCGCATCCTGTGCTTGCATTGAACCAAAAGGTACATTAAAGTAAAGTTCCCTTGAGTAAAGCTAATAATTTCATTTATCAGAGTAAAATAATCTATATGCCATTGCACAGTTGGCAAATTATTCAGATCAGGACAGAATTTTTATTAAGTAACAAACAGGGCCAAAATGAGTAAAGTTATCTAGAATGACAATTTTATGCCATTGCACTACGGCTGAGTTGAATATATGTTTTATTATCGGCTAAACGGGAAGGAGTGCACGAGCTAAGCCCACAGACGCAGTCAGATGTAGGTTGGTGACTTTCATTTATTTTTTACCACTAAACTTTCATGCAGTCAGATGTGTATTTTGAGTATTAATTTTCCAAAAATATTTTCATGCAGTCAGATAAAGTTCAGTTCGGTTAAATACACAGTCAGATGCAAGTTTTATTGAAGACTAAAGCAGTCACATGCAGTTCAGTCTAGTTTAAATAGAGAATTTTTACTAACAACACTTTCACTGTAAGTGTGGCTGCATGGTACAGCGCGTTTTAGACCGCAGTGTCTGTACCAATGTATGATTGAATGAATGGTTTCTAGCATGGAAACTACGCATTTCCGGACGTAAGTTCATTAGACCTTTTTTGTTCTGTAACCTCTCATCAATTAATCACTATAGTTTATACACGGTGGAAAAAATTACCCTGTGTGTCGATGACCGCATACTCATGACTGTAACATCTCTTTCACACACGACATTGGTATTTATGTCTAGTACAAGGTTTGAAACGGTGTAAAATTCGCTGTAACTCCCCAAGTTTAGCATGCATATCACGCTCGCGTATACACAGTTCTGGCGTACCAGTTTTGCATGTAGTAAACAGTTTAAATACTTCCACACAGATAATTAAATCTAATGAGCACCAGTTCATTGAATTGCAAATAAAATAAAAGCCTTAAAGTACATTAGTTTGTGCAACTGAGATACCTGCAAACAGTTTGGTTCCAATAACGGCAATCATTTTCCTTTCACATGTACATTGACATTGCTGTTTGTAGCATTTCCGAAGCTTATTTTCATGTTACTTATATTACTTATAGCTTTATATGTCGGTTTCCTGGTGAAGTGCTCACCTAACGTGTTATTCATATTTAAGTACGACATTAAAGGGATTTATAGAAGTTCCCGATGAAAAATAGAGGTTCGCCGTGATTTTGCATTTGGTGCACATTACAACACATGTTACTGCCTATGAAATTTAGCTAAGATGAACTTTTCTGTAGATTTGGGAGGAGGTCTCTATCTGTTTCCAGTCTCGAGAAAACGGAATTTATGTAGCACGTTAATTTCCGACCGCATGCACGCGAAAATGAAATATTCGTATCATCCTTCATTCTTTCCCTGCTTTCGTAAACCGTTCGAGATATCGGTACGATATTTTGACAAGGGGTAGCCGGCAAAGAGGAGAGCATTACGTTTTATGGTTAACACACGGAACTTCTACCTACAGCGAAATAACAGAGACCATATTTTATTTTATTGTTTCAAAGCAGTACTGTAATTTTTAAGATTCTTCGTGAGCTATTTAAAAGTCAATTTGCTACTATGAAAATAAACATGGATCTTTTTCTCTTGTACTACTGCAAACCGAAACAATGAGCTTTTCCGTAAGCTGTAGACCTCTCTGATGCCAACTGTTTGTTTAATATGACAATGCTGCAATAGCTACTGAAAGGTGAGTTCGTCCAAAGTATACTGTTTTGGCAAAACAAGCAAAATCAAACGTGTCAGAAAGAGAAATGTAGCAGTTACTCATAACTGGTGATGCTTCTTCAAATAAGGAACGGTTTAAAATTCATGCAAAAATTACTCGCCAATTTTGTTGCAATCTTGGCAGTATCTCCAAAACCTATCGTATTTTTAATAGTGAATGACTGGAATGAGAACTTATCAAAGCATTTTCTCCCTGTTATATGAAATATGAAAATAATTCTCAGTAAACAGTGTAACATCTTTTTGTTTCTATCCCAGTCAGAGTTTAAAAGTGATTTCTTCACCTTAATTGTCTTTTGATGTGTTAAAGATAGATTAAATATGTTTATAATCTATTTTAATCTTAATGCATAGCATCAATTGTACCATAGAGTAAGGAGTATCACGTTTTTGTAACCAAGTTATCCACAGATACTCGGCCACAAAATTTGTTATTTTTATTAGAACAATGGTGTATTTTTGTGGAGAGTAGAATTGACCCATAAAACACTTTCGTAACTCTGTAGCTTTGAACACACTAATGACATGTAGAACCTTGGCAACTATTCATCAAAGTCAACATCACTGATGAATTAAAACACATTTGTAGTAAGAAGATTCACTCCCTCATTCTGTAAAGGGATAGGAATGGAAATATGGTACGCTATTTGTTGTTGTTTTTTATAAGCCAAATATAACTGAGGTGTAAAATAAAAATCCTTTGCTAAGCTCCAGTCCCAGCTGTTTAATGGTTCAAATGGCTCTGAGCACTATGGGACTTAACATCTGAGGTCATCAGTCCCCTAGAACTTAGAACTACTGAAACCTAACTAACCTAAGGACATCACACACATCCATGCCCGAGGCAGGATTCGAACCTAAGACCGTAGCGGTCGCGGGGTTCCAGACTATAGCGCCTAGAACCGCTCGGCCACTCTGACCGGCAGTCCCAGCTGTTCATTATTAAAAATACACTGGGTTGCAGGATTCCCCAGAAATTGCAACAGAATTGGCAGCTTATGTTCACCTGAGTTATTAAACTTGTTTTCTTCAGAGAAGTGCCAACATTGAAGACATACGAGTCACACATACAATTATCTGTCACATCAAATTTTCCTTTCTCTCCAAAATAGTAAAAATTGGACAGATTCACATTGCAGTAGCTATTGTGACAGGATCTTGAGACAGATGTCTTATTAAACAAGCAATAGGCGACCAGGGAGGCCAATGCCTTGCGAGAAAACCTCATTGTGTCAGTTTTCTGTAAAATAAGAGAAGAAAGTTTAAGTTTATTTTCATACTGGCAAATTCTCTTTTTCGTAGCTATCAATGCTTTTTTAAAAAGCACAGTATTGAAATGAAAAAAAATTTAAAAAAATTGTAGCTTCAGCTGAGTTGGTGAAGATAAGAAAGTTTCATATGTTGACCACATGGAAAAATACTCTTCATTTTATGTGCAAAAATGTCGTTTCGATATCTCAAACGGATTGGGAGACGTAGGTTATGTTATGAATATTTCACTCTTGCGCTCATGCGGTCAGAAGTGAACGTCTACATGAAGCCCATTTTCTGAAGACTGGAGACAGATAGAGACCTCTTCCCAAGTCTACAGAAAATTTAAATATCTTAGCTCTTTTCTATTTGCAGCACCTTTTTGTGTAATATGCGTCAAACTAAAAATCATAACAACCAATATTTTTCATTACGAATTTTGCACAGCGTCTTACTTAAATGCAAATGTCACAATAAATATGGCCATTGGTGAGATGACGATTACTTCACGATGAAAGTAACATATAAAGCTATAAGTAATGTCAAAATCGATTTTTTATGAATAGCTGCTGTAAAATAGCGTGAGAAAGACGATACTGCGAACATGTCGTTCTACCCATAATGGCACTGCCGCACCCTCGCTAGCAGGCTAACAGCGTTGTCTGTGTGCACCTGTGGGCGCATACGGCTGTGCTGGACAGTGTGGCGAGTCGTCATGCAGACTGTGGGCTTTCTTTCTGAGACTGTGGGCTTTCTTTCTGAGACTGTGGGCTTTCTTTCTGTTCTTACACTTTAACACTTACACAGAACACATGCGTGTGTACACCACTGCACCGTGGTCTGACAGTCCTGAAAATCCAGTAGTTTTGCTGCTGCAGTGCTACCAAACAGCTGGGATGTATAAACACACCACAAAATGCGACTCTTCGAGCTGTCCCGGCGGAAAACTCGTGTGGTATCTGATCCTGAAAGGCTATCGAGTGAAATACAACGTTGGGAAGAAAGTGTTCCGACAAAACGGTTATTGTGAGAGACAGCTACACAATGCATTCAAACCCAAGCGAGTACAATCTGAGGCAGAATGAAGGTACGAAGACACCCACCATTTTGGCCTTTTTGCGGTATTTGGTGCCTTGTCAAGAATCGGGTGGGTCCTCGAAAGATATGACATTAAGTGTATTTTTCGACCATCTGCACAACTGAGAAATCTGTTGGGTTCGGTTATGGATAATTTTGGCCTGAGGAAATATGGTGTGTATAAGATTCCTCGTCAATGTTGGGCAGCATATATAGGCCAGACACGTCGCACAGTGCAAAGACACTGCGATGAACATCAGCGTCATACACGCCTACGTGAACCGGAAAAGTCGGCAATTGCGGAACAGTGTCTCAACACAGAATGTCACATGATTTATGAAAATGGCATATGGCGTTTTAGTATGACAAAATCTATCTGCAAATCACTGCGCACGCGTGATTTCCACGCCGGATCATTCTTCTCGCGCGTGTTCTATATAGGGCGTCGACATGCGGATACCGCCAGTCGTAACTAGCTACCAGCAAGGCTCAGCCACCGTAAGATTTTGGACAGTTGCTCCGAGGAAATATTGTGGAATTTGCACAACCTCATCCGGCAGCAAACCTATGAAGACTATTTACACTGTAAAATTATTGTGCATTGCACATTTGAAGCGTTGAAGTATGTTCAGAACGCAAATGAGGTTGCGTTGCAGAGCCATTTGTGCTACTACAAATTGTAGCAGCAATGAAAAAATAGCTCCACAATTGCGAAAAACATGTCTAGTTTAGAACGTACTAAAATGAGTCCGAAATCCACAAAGAAATTTGTGAAAATATATACTATTGGTGCAAATCATCACCATTCAAAAGATATGTGCCAAGCACATGGATACACTCAGTCATTTCCTTCTGAAATTAAACACACCAGGTCTCAATTCATTTTCCGTCTTAAACGATTATTGATGATACGATTACGACTCTGCTGCTGCTGTGAACCATATTTATTACATTGCTCTGAGATATCATTATTATGTATTGACATTATCAGGAAACAGGATATTACTGTAATTACATTTCCCTTATATATTGGAAAGGTCACTGCCAAGTTCAATGAGTGGGAAATATGGAAGTAATACCATTAAAAATAGCAAGTTCTATATTTTTACTGTTCCATTCTTCTGTTGTTAGACACTAGTTACTTGCAGCGTCAAAAGTTGAGACAGCTGAAGCGATGCTAGCGTTCCAAGTGGCTGGTGTGTAGAACTTGACTCAAAATGTTGCCCTACAGAGTTTTGGAACTGTTGTTCATAGACCGTGACTGCACTCACACTGACTATTTAACAGCAACTATCGATATCGGTCTTGCATCATGCTTCATCCAGTACTACCCACAGATGGCACAATGTTTCCGGTCAGCGCAATACACTTCCAAGGTTTCTTAAAATGAAACTATATGGATGCAAAGAACTTTTCAAGTCTCAAATCTCTATGATGTATATACAGGGTGTTACAAAAAGGTACGGCCAAACTTTCAGGAAACATTCCTCACACACAAATAACGAAAAGATGTTATGTGGACATGTGTCCGGAAACGCTTAATTTCGATGTTAGAGCTCATTTTAGTTTCGTCAGTATGTACTGTACTTCCTCGATTCACCGCCAGTTGGCCCATTTGAAGGAAGGTAATGTTGACTTTGGTGCTTGTGTTGACATGCGACTCATTGCTCTACAGTACTAGCATCAAGCACATCAGTACGTAGCATCAACAGGTTAGTGTTCATCGCGAACGTGGTTTTGCAGTCAGTGCAATGTTTACAAATGCGGAGTTGGCAGATGCCCATTTGATCTATGGATTAGCACGGGGCAATGGCCGTGGCGCGGTACGTTTGTATCGAGACAGATTTCCAGAACTAAGGTGTCCCGACAGGAAGACGTTCGAAGCAATTGATCGGCGTCTTAGGGAGCACGGAACATTCCAGCCTATGACTCGCGATTGGGGAATACCTAGAACGACGAAGACACCTGCAATGGACGAGGCAATTCTTCGTGCAGTTGACGATAACCCTAATGCCAGCGTCAGAGAAGTTGCTGCTGTACAAGGTAACGTTGACCACGTCACTGTATGGAGAGTGCTACGGGAGAACCAGTTGTTTCTGTACCTTGTACACCGTGTGCAGGCACTATCAGCAGCTGATTGGCCTCCACGGGTACACTTCTGCGAATGGTTCATCCAACAATGTGTCAATCCTCATTTCAGTGCAAATGTTCTCTTTACGGATGAGGCTTCATTCCAACGTGATCAAATTGTAAATTAACATATGTGGGCTGACGAGAATCCGCACACAATAGTGCAATCACGTCATCAACACAGATTTTCTGTGAACGTTTGGGCAGGCATTGTCGGTGATGTCTCGATTGGGCCCCATGTTCTTGATTTCATACGGGATACTCTACCTGTGCTGCTAGAACATGTGCCTTTACAAGTACGACACAACATGTGGTTCATTCACGATGGAGCTCCTGCACATTTCAGTCGAAGTGTTCGTATGCTTCTCAACAACAGATTTGGTGACCGATGGATTGGTAGAGGCGGACCAATTCCATGGCCTCCACGCTCTCCTGACCTCAACCCTCTTCACTTTCATTTATGGGGGCATTTGAAAGCTCTTGTCTACGCAACCCCGGTACCAAATGTAGAGACTCTTCGTGCTCGTATTGTGGACGGCTGTGATACAATACGCCATTCTCCAGGGGTGCATCAGCGCATCAGGGATTCCATGCGACGGAGGGTGGATGCATATCCTCCCTAACGGAGGACATTTTGAACATTTCCTTTAACAAAGTGTTTGAAGTCACGCTGGTACGTTTTGTTGCTGTGTGTTTCCATTCCATGATTAATGTGATTTGAAGAGAAGTAATAAAATTAGCTCTAACATGGAAAGTAAGCGTTTCCGGACACATGTCCACACAACATATTTTCTTTCTCTGTGTGTGAGGAATGTTTCCTGAAAGTTTGGCTGTACCTTTTTGTAACACCCTGTATGCAGACTGAAGCAACGAATGAAAATTTGTACCCAGGCTAAGGTTCAAACCCGGGTCTCCTGCTCATCTGCATCTACATCATCCTCCGCAAGCTACCTATGGTGTGTGGCTGAGGGTACTTTCGTTACCACTATCTGATCCCTCCAGCCCTGTCCACCCGCGAATAGTGCGTGGGAAGAATGATTGTCGGTAAGCCTCTGTATTGGCTCTAATTTATCGAATTTTCTCCTCGTGGTCAATACGTGTATGTGGGGGGAGGGGGGAAGTAATATGTTGTCCGACTCCTCCTGAAAAGTGCTGTCCCGAAATTTCATTACTAACTCTGTCCGTGATGCACAACGCCTCTCTTGTAACGTCTGCCTATGGATTTTGTTTAGCATCTCCGTAAAGCTCTATCACAAATGGTTCAAATGGCTCTAAGCACTATGAGACTTAACATCTGAGGCCATCAGTGCCCTAGAATTAGAACTACTTAAACCTAACTAATCTAAGGATATCACACACATCCATACCCGAGGCAGGATTCGAACCTGCGACCGTAGCAGCAGCGCGGTTCCGGACTGAAGCGCCTAGAACCGCTCGGCCACTGCAGCCGGCAACGCTCTATCGCCTTCTAAACGATCCCGTGACGAAACGCGCCACTCTTTGTTCGATCTTCTCTATCTCTTCTATCAGTCCTACCTGATAGGGATCCCAGATAGATGGACAATACTCAAGAATCGGGCGAACAAGCTCCTTATAAACCACTTCTTTCGTGAATGAGTTATATTGCCTTAAGATTCTTAAGATCAATCTGAGTCTGGTATCTGCTTTTCCCAATATCTATTTTGTATGGTCATTCCACTTAAGGTCGCTCTGGATAGTTACGCCTAGAAATTTTACGGCAGACGCTGTCTCCAGCTGCTTGTCATCAATAGTGTAGCTGTATAGTAGTGGGTTTCTTTTCCTATGTATGCGCGATATGTTACATTTATTCACGTTCAGGGTAAGCAGACGCGCTAATCACTACACCACCCTGGCACACGGGCCTCGCACAACTGCAGGGACTATCCTAGCATGCCTCTCTCCTCAACCCAAATTCCCATTCTCGCTCCAACTTACTTTGTATTCCCCACAACTCAAACGGCGTTGCAAAGGATCTCCAACTGTGTAGGGGTAGTTCCTCAGCATCAAACAAAAAGGGGAACCTGCCTGAAACCCAGGCATGGTGCTTTAATCCAATCACCTCAGCAACGAACAAAATGGGAGATGGTGCCTGAAACCCAGACATAGCGTTTTAATCAAATGAAATCAAATTTAAGTAAAGCACCTTTGGTTGAGTTTCAGGCGGGCTCCAGGTATTTTGTTCGATGCTGAGGTGATATTCTAATACAGTTGGAGAGCCTCTACAATGCTGTTAGGGTTTAGGGGGAATACCAAGTGGGCTGAGGAGTGAATGAGAAATTTGATTGAGGAGGGAGATGTGGTAGGCTAGTATGTGCAGTCGTACACAGCCACTGTACCAGAGTCAGTCTGCTTTCGGCTGCGGTGGGGCGAGGACGTCCGCTGCGCCTCGCCGTGCGCGACCGTGAGCGCTTGCTTGTGTTTACCTTCTCGCGGCGCGAGTGTATTTGTTCCAAGTTCAGTGCGACTATGGCACACACATGGCGCCACGATACGATCAAAATTACTTTCCAACCAGATCACGCGCGTCCTCGAGCCTATGAAGTAGAACAGTTCATACGCGACGATCTACGTTTAGACCCGGCGACTGTCGTCGGAATACATTTTTCTATAACGGCGAGCGTGGTTTATGTTAAAATGACCAGTGCAGAGGTCTGCGCGACAGTGGTTTCTAAATACTCGAACTCTCTCCGATTCAAACATTCTGACGGGCATATCGGTGCAGTGACGGTGGATCATGCAGGCATGGGCCTAAGGACTGTAAGAGTTTTTGAGCTCCCCTTCGAGGTCCCGGAGGAAGTTGTCAAAGACGCCTTCCGACCATATGGCAATGTTATCAGCCACGTTGCAGAAAAGTGGCAAACTTTCTCGACGTATAAGGTCTACAATGGTGTGCGCCAAATTAAACTTGAGCTCAAGAAACATGTGCCGTCCTATTTGAACATCGGTGGCTGTCGTGCAATCATCATGTACGACGGTCAACCGCGTACCTGTTCCGGATGTGGGCAGGAAGGCCATGTTCGATCGAGCTGCTTACAACGTAGAATTACGCAGACACCAGTGGGAGACTCCGTTTCCCCGACGGGGACGACAATCCTGCCCCTCACGTACGCTCAGACGACGATGCGCACCATAGTTGAGAACGAAACGGGCGATCAGACACATCCATCGACGCCAGAAGTACCACGGGAGGAAAAGGAAGGACCCTCGGTGCCAACCCATATGTCGCCCCCTCCACAGCCACAACAGCAGCAACAGTCCCTCGGACTCCAGACGCAACATAACATTCAGAACGCGATGGACGTGGACGCGAACATTGTCCCGACCGCGGCTTTCCTAGCGGAAGGTGATACGACGCTGGATTGCCTCCCACATTCGGATACCGATGTCCACGTTCGAAAGCAACGTTCGCCCCGACGACGCAAGCGACGTCGGCGGACCCCTTCTGACGATTGCCTCCTACACACGGCCGGTCAAGAAGGTGACATCTCATCAGACAGCATGGATGCTGCGCCTGCTGAGGATCTAAGTGGTGTAGACGGTTCACTTGCCCATACTACGAGTGCCCAGTTACTTCTTGCACCACAAACGCGGCAGGTCGCGTCGATGGATGGCGATCCGTCTACCTCTACCAAAGACGACGTACGTGAGAGAGATTTAGGTGCCGATCAGCCACACAGCATCGTGTTGCACCCACTGTGGTCGGACGATGTTGAGGAACATCCTGAAGAGGGCACGGGTGACAGCGGAGGGGGCGGCATTGGGGATGCCACTACTAGCGTGAACGCCTCATAATTTGTAACGGGTTTGGTGGGTCCGGCATCTCTTGCGGTTAGCTTTTATTGCCATGGCGTCTACCCTAGGTGAAGAGGCTAGGCAGCACACCTTTCGCCTTGCCACAATCAATATCAACGCGATAAGGGCACCACACAAACTGACAATGCTACAACGCATGCTTGATGCGGCGGACATCGACGTGGCCCTCTTACAGGAAGTATGTGTCGCTAGTTTCCCTGACTTCTACGGATATACCGCCCACATCTCCCACGCCTCTACTACCGATTGTGGTGTGGCTATTCTGTTCCGGGACGGTTTGGCGGCTACGGACGTACTGTACTTACCGAGTGCAAGAGCCATGGCAGTAACTGTCAACGGTGTACGACTCATCAATGTATATGCCCCTTCAGGATCAGGGAGACGGAGAGATCGGGCCCGCTTTTTTTCGGAAGATATTACGCGTCTATTTATGGGCCACATAGACGATATGGTGATCGGAGGAGATTTTAACTGTACATTATCTCCATCTGATCAGCAGCCACATCACGTCCCGTGTGCGGAATTGGAAATGCTAGTGCGTGACCTCCACCTGATTGACACGTGGCGCCACATCCATGGCCCAGCTCCTGGTTACACCCATTATACAAGCCATTCATCAAGTCGGTTGGACAGGATTTACGTCACAAGCACCCTTTCGACGGCGACGAGAGGAGCAGAGCTCTGGCCCACTGCATTCACCGACCACACAGCCTATATTTGCACCATTGCCCTCAAACCTGCACGTGTGTGGCGCAGTAGGCCCCCCTGGAAACTGAACGTCGCCCATCTGGACGAGCCGGCATGTAAAGGTGCTGTCGAAGAGTCGTGGAACGCGTCCTTACGGCGTCGTGGTCGGTACCGATCGACCCTCAGTTGGTGGATTGAATGTGCGAAGCCTGCTCTTAGACGCACCTTCATGGCTTACGGCCGGGAAGCAGCGGCATGGAGGAGGAGCACGGAAAACTTTTACTACACCGTCCTACGGGAATGTCTTGCTATGGAGCCCTCACCTGACAGGCAGATCACAGTCAATCGCGCGAAAGCGCAGCTCGTCTCCTTAGCACGCCATCATTTACAAGGCGCTGTTATACGGTCGCGTGCTCCAGACATGATACAATCAGAAAGGCCATCTATGCACCACGTGCTCATAGAACGCAGGAGGCGCCGCAGGGCACTGGTAACCGACATGATAACCGACGACGGTCGACATGTGGTAGAACAAGCAGATATAGCAAAAGCCTTCTATGGGCATTACGCTCAACTTTATTCAGCAGTGCTCCCTGATATGGCGACGGTAGACACCGTTTCAGCACATGTCCACGGTACAGTTCCACCAGACATGGTACCGAATTTACTGGGAGAAGTGACAGAAGAGGAAGTGCTCGACGCCATTGGTAAAGGTGCTCCCCATAAATCACCAGGAATCGATGGGTTACCATTAGAGTTCTATCGAGCCTTTACACAACTGTTGCTACCGTGTTTGATTGAAATTTGCCAGGAATTGATGTCCCCGGATATAACATTGCCTGCACCATTCTTGGAAGGTCTGATTGTCCCCATCCATAAGCCGAAGGGACGGAATCATGTCCGCGACTATCGTCCCTTAACGTTATTGAACAGCGACTTCAAGATCTTTTCGAGGCTGCTCTCAGAACGTATTCGCGGCACACTACTGCACGTCTTGTCCGGCGATCAGACGTCCTTGGGGGGACCCAACAACATCAGAACTGCGTTATGTCGTTACAGAGATCTCATCTCCCTTGCACGGGTGAGACGTTTGCCGGCAGCCCTCGCGTCTATCGACTTTAGCCAGGCTTTTGACCGTGTGGGCCACACTTTCCTCACGGCCGTTCTACGGCGCATGGAATACCCCGACCCCTTTATCACAGTATTGACACGCCTACTACATGGTGCAACTTCTCGAGTTCTTGTCAATGGAAGACTGACGGCACCCATGCCGATCCGCCGATCAGTACGACAGGGATGTCCATTATCAACATTGTTATTTGCATTGGCCTTAGAACCCTTGTTGTGTGGTCTCCGAGACAGGCTCACTGGGATACAGTTCGGCGGCTCCATCTATCGCTGCACCGCATATGCGGATGATTTGCTGATCGTCATACGAGGAGCTGACGATATGGCCGCGGCTTTGGACTGGATTGCAACCTACGGTACAGCTTCTGGTAGCCAAATCAACGTTGACAAGTCCGTCGCCTTGAGCATTGGGATTGGGCTACCGCAGGTACACATTGCCCCCTTACGCTTCAGTGATACTGTACGCTGCTTGGGCTTAGATTTCATGAACGACATGCGACGCGCGACGACGCTCAATTATCGACGCCTTCTTAACCAAATTAGGGCCGGAATTGCAAATCAGCGCTTGCGATCCCTCAACATCGTTCAGCGGGCGTATTATGCCAATGTATACCTTGCGTCCCGCATACCGCATGTCGCCCAAACGCTACCCATTCCGAAGCCCTTGGCTCGTAGCATTATGGCAGCGCTGGGATACTTCGTCACTACTGGTATGTTACTGAAGATCAGATACGTATCTCTTACCCTCCCCAAGGAAAAAGGTGGTCTCGGCCTAGTTAACGTCCATGATAGGGCCATTGCCCTCTATGTTAGCTCACATTTAAGTCTGCTGCGCCGTTGTCCTACGAGCCTCACGAGTCTGCTTCTGACGGCGCTACGTCTTGCTTCACTAAGAGCGCCGGTGCCACTACAGGACATCCCAGCGCCCCTCTTTTATATAGGACGTTTCTATTTAGAACAAAGTTATTGCAGTGTCGCGCTCACGACACCACAAATGGCCACAACTCGACGCCTATATCATGACATGCTGCAACGCCGCCCCCTAAATGTGGTCGAACTAAAATATCCTGACGTACGGTGGCGCGTGGTGTGGAAGACTGTACACGATGCCATGCTTGATTCCGATGTTGTTTCTCAATGGTACGTCGTCGTTAATGGGAAGCTCGTGACGCAAGAACGTCTCTACAATATCCACATGACAGAATCTCCCAATTGTGTGGGTTGTAATACAGTAGATTCTGACGAGCACCGCCTCAGCTGTGGAGAGGCGGAACCGGTTTGGCACCTAGTGCGGCAGATGCTAGCTTATCTCTTGCGAATTAGGCCGGAGCATATATCTGCACGCACGTTATTGTTTCCGGATGAGACATTTTACCCCAAGACTCGAACCAACTCTGTCACCTGGATACGTGGACATGCCGTCCATTACCTCTGTCGTGACGGACACAAGGATTTCCTTGACTTCTGGCTCTATTTGCAAGAAAGACATCATGCTATTTCCGGGCATACCAGATATCGACAGTGCTTCGCAAACTACCTATGGAGTGCCTTTCACAGCCCGCCGTGTAGCTGGAATGTTCCAGGCAGTGGCAGATGAGGTCAGAACGACCTGCAAACGACCATATATTGAACAATCTTATCAGTGGGCGCAGTCGCTGGGAAGCCTCACTACGACGTGGTAGCTTTCTTTTCATGCTCTTTATGTCTCATATCTTCGATGGCATCTTCATTCTGTTTTAGTTTTCCAGGATTGGTTAACGGTGACTGATCACACATTTAAAAAAAAACAACCGTGGGCAGGAGACCTGCTTTCAAATCCAAATAAATACACAAGAACAAAATAAGAACAAAATGAACAACAAATAAAATTTAATAAAGTATTATACCCTTTCCGTTCTTCTTTTATTTTATTTTTTTATACAAAGTTCAGAGGCATATTTAATTTTTGTTCGTTGGCGGAACCTGAAGTGGCGGCGAACGGCCGTCCTAGTTAGCTTCAGGATGAAAGTGGCGGTGGCACTAGCTTTGTTTTTGTTTTTAGGCTAGATAGATTTTTGGGGGTAGTATGGGAAAAAAAAAAAAAAAAAAAAAAAAAAGGTCTTAGGTTCAAATCTTCAAACAACTGTAAATTTTAATTTTTATTTTCAGTAAAAAAAAAAAAAAAAAAAAAAAAAAAAAAAAAAAAAAAAAAAAAGAAGAAGGAAAAAGAAAAACAAAACGAAAAATAAAAAGAAAAAAAACAAACAAAAAAAAATAAATAAATATGTAAAAAAAAAATAAAAATAAAAGAGTAAAAAAAAAATAAAGAACAAAACAAGAAAAAAAAAGAACAAATAAGCAAGAAAAAAAAAATGAAGAAAAAACAAAATCAAAATAAAATAACAAAAGAGTAAAAAAGCAAACAAGTATAAATAAACAAACACGGTAAATTAAATACAAAACGTGAAAAAAAAAAAAAAAAAAAAAAAAAAAAAAAAAAAAAAAAAACAAAGGACAAAAAGACAAAAAAATAAAAAAAAACAAAATAAAAAAGGAAAAAAAAAGAACCAAAAGTACAAAGATAAAAAGTAAAAAAAAACGAATAAAAAAAAATAAAAAAAAATAAAAAAGTAAAGTAACAAAAGAAAGAATAAAAAAAATAAAAAAAATAAAAACAAAAAAAAAAAAAGAGTGGCGTAGTGGTTAGCGAATCTGCCCAGTGAGCAGGAGATCTGGGTTCGAACCCACCTTGGTAAAAATTTTCATTCGTCGCTTCAGTCTCCTTATATAGATCAAAGGTTCCTGATGTTCTCAATATTACTGCGCAACCTCTCAACCTCGCACCTACACGTTCAATATTACTGCGCGTCAGGAAATATTGCACAATTTATTGATTTTTTAGGGGAGCCTTAACAGTGCTGTATACTAAATTTTGTTTAACATGGTTTATTTAACAAAACCATTAGAGAGAAGATAAAAAAGAAACAGAGAATTCTGCATACTCAAAAATAAGAATTAACATATTCGTGTTTCAACATAGAGAAAGTAAAACATAATTAAATTTCTTACCATTGAGCGAACCAAAACAATGTTCTAAACCATCAAAGATATATATATGAAGTGGAAAGAAGCGAGAGAAAGAAGAACAAATATCACTCGCTACCAAACTGAGGTCCATTGGAAAAATTCTCAGGATATTTAGTCTATCCACAAAGGAGATAGCTTACAAAACTCTCTTTCGACCAATACTTCAATATTTCTCGTCAGTTTGGGGTCCGTAAAGTTAAAAGTTTGAGGTCGTATGTTCCTAAAAGAGTGAAACAATTTTTTGCTCCCTGCTACGTAAATCTCGTGAAAAGACCGTGATGGTAAACCTAGAGATACTTGAGTTTGCATGGAGGCTTACCATCAATGGTTCTTCCAGCGAGCCATTCGTGACTGGAACAGCGGAAAGGCCAAGCAACTGCTGTACAAAACGTACCATCTGCCACACATTGTAAAGCTGCTTGCGGCGCATAAACGTAGTACACGTAATAGTACTAGTTTAAATGACAATATTAATAGTAGCCTCAGACGTTCTGGACGTGCTGCAGATATGTTACTAAGTAACGTATGAAAAATGCACAAATATTCGTTCCAGTCCTGATAAGGTTTCAAAGTGGTACAGAGATCGTCAACTTGCTTTAAATGTGCAGAAATGTAAAATTGTACTCTCCAGAAAACGGAAAACTGCAGTAGACTACGGCTACAGTATCAACGAGTCACAGTTAGAATTGATTAATTCATATAAATATCCAGGTGTAACACTTCAGTGGATCATGAAACGGGACGATCACGTACGCTCAGCCGTAGATAAAATAAATGGCAGACTTGACTTCATTTGTACAATGCAATCTACTAAGGAGATTGCTTACAAATCACTCACGCGACCCATCCTAGAATATTGCTCAATTTTGTGTGACATGTACCAAACGGGACTAGAAGCGAATATTGAGCGTACGCAGGGAAGGGCAGTACAAATGATCATAGGTTTTTTTGAGCTGCGGGGGAGTGTCACAGAGAACGTGAACAAAACGAACTGGCAGGCATTTGAAGATGGACACGAACTATCCCGAGAAACGGTACTTAACAAAGTTTCAAGAGCCGTCATTAAATATTACAATCCCCTACGCAGGATCTTGAGGACGAAATTAGTTTAGATTAGATTCAGTTTTTGTACCGTAGACCCAAAAATGAGATAATGCTCGTGCGTTTGCACCTATAGAGGCATTTATATAGTCATTCCTCCTGCGTTACTTGTGTCAATGAAACGAGAAAAAGCCGTAACAACTAGGGTTGTCAGTGTTTGATATAAGAAACAAGAGACCTTTACCTAAAAATATTGTATTTTTCACAAAAATATGGGGCAGTTCATAAAGACTTGGAAATCAAACGTTATGTACCAGTATCAATTGTATTTAAATTAGTCTTTACCAGGATAAGATAATTATTGAAATACGCAAAAGAAACTATCTTACACCCTCTTTACAATACATACACTACAATGCATGAGATGTGATAAAACATAGAAAAAAAACATTAATAGAACTACGATATTTTCTCAACCTGTACTTCACATTTCACCTAGCAGACTAAAAGTGCACTGTCTAACTTTATCATGCAGTGGGAACTTCCTAAACGGCACATTCATGTGTACAATGATTAGTAGTTCACTTTTCATCAGATCAGACCACGGGTTAGACATTGCATTCAACAATTGCACTTGACCCAGGAACGTTCATTACAAAAGATTCACGTTTTTCTAATTCTATTTATTTCTGTTGTCCTTTACGACATGTAAGCACTGCCACCCACTTGTTTGAGTTATTTTACGCACTCTCAAAAATACTGGCAGGAATATTCCCAGAAAGACGAAATCCTTCATACAGTTCCTCCACCTCAATTATTGCAGTTAATTGGAGGGATTTCACTGCAGATTCCAGGGAAGAAAAATCTATGCTTCTGTTTAAACCAAAAAATTGTAGCTTCGCTGCAACAAACTCCTCCAAGAAATCGTGCGATATCTGAAGGTAGTTTAAGGCATCTTGATAGAACTGTTAAAACTTCTCTCCAGTTTAGTTGATTCTAAAGAAGAATGAGCGTCCATGGCATTCTTCACTGCAGTTTCGAAGAACTCTTCCTTTCGTTTCCTCGAGTTTTCTTTTCAGTAAGCACATTCCGTCGTAAGCTTCATTTACACAGTGTCTCATTCTAAGACCTTGATGCAGTGAACAAAAATTTTAGCCATGTTACTGAAGAATAGTAAATGGATTTTACGTTCATCTTGTTAATCAAAATACTTCTTCAGAAATTGTGAACAATCCTCTACCAGTAGTTTGAAGTAACTTTTGATGGCGACCAGTCGTGGATTAATCTTTCTACTACACGTTCTAGAAAAGGGGAGCAGTTGCAACGTGTCCAAATGTCTTCATCCACTGAACATTTACAACCTCAAAATATTTCTTGCGGCGCTTCGCAGACATGGAAAAATGACAATGTATTATCGGAAAAACATTTTCTATGTCTGTATCAAATGGATCAAATGGCTCTGAGCACTATGGGACTTAACTGCTGTGATCATCAGTCCCCTAGAACTTAGAACTACTGAAACCTAACTAACCTTAGGACATCACACACATCCATGCCCGGGGCAGGATTCGAACCTGCGACCGTAGCGGTCGCGCGGTTCCAGACTGTAGCGCCTAGAACCACTCGGCCGCTCCGGCCGGCAGGCGGCTATGTCTGTATCAAAGCAGTCAGTTACGTGCCTCATTATACACACATCAAAAAAAGTTTTGCATCAACACGATTCCCAGAACTCCTGATAGACGTTGACTGTGGATACTGTATCACAGACACAGTCCCTTTGACTGTTTAAGAGATGTCACTAAATCCGCCCAAAGATGTAAAGAACGATGCATGAGCAGCGCCTATTTGACGGAGGGGGTCCGACAGCCGATCAGTTCCAGTCTTCCATCAGGAAAGAGGTACACGGCTCGTGTTATCTGTAGTTCAACCATGCCTAGACGATCAATACCGCGGTTCGATCGCGTCCGGATTGTCACTTTGTGCCAGGAAGGGCGCTCAACAAGGTAAATGTCCAGGCGTATGGTGTGCACCAAAGCGATGTTGTTTGGACATGGAGGAGATACAGAGAGACAGGAACTGTCGGTGACATGCCTCGCCTCAGACCGCCCAAGGGCTACTACTGCAGTGGATGACCGCTACCTACGGATTATGGCTCGGATGAACCCTGACAGCAACGCCACCATGTTGAATAATGCTTTTCGTGCAGCCACAGGACGTCGTGCTACGACTCAAACTGTGCGCTATAGGCTGCATGATGCAACTTCACTCCCGATGTCCATGGCGAGGTCCATCTTTGCAACCACGACACCACGCAGCGCGGTACAGATGGGCCCCGGCAACATACCGAATGGACCGCTCAGGATTGGCATCATGTTCTCTTCACCGATGAGTGTCGCATATGCCTTCAACCAGACAATCGTCAGAGACGTGTTTGAAGGCGACACGTCAGGCTGAACGCCTTAGACACACCGTCCAGCGAGTGTAGCAAAGTTGAGGTTCCCAGCTGTTTTGGAGTGGCGTTATGTGCGGCAGACGTACGGCGCTGGTGGTCACGGAAGGCGCCGTAACGACTGTACGATACGTGAATGCCGTCCTCCGACCGATAGTGCAACCACGTCGGCAGCATATTGGCGAGGCATTCGTCTTCATGGATGACAATTCGCGCCCATATCGTGCACATCTTGTGAATGACTTCCTTCATGATAACTACGTCGCTCTACTTGAGTGGCCAGAGTGTTCTCCAGACATGAACCCTATCGAACATGCCTGGGATAGATTGAAAAGGGCTGTTTATGGACGACGTGATCTACCAACCACTCTGAGCGATATACACCCAATCGCCGTTGAGAAGTGGGGCAATCTGGACCAACAGTGCCACAGTGCCTTGTGGATAGTATGTCACGACGAATATAGGTATGCATCAATGCAAGAGAACTTGCTACTGGGTATTAGAGGTACCGGTGTGTACAGCAGTCTGGATCACCACCTCTGAAGGTCTCGCTGTTTGGTGGTACAACATTCAGTGTGTGGTTTTTGAGCAATAAAAAGGGCGGAAATGATGTTTATGTTGATCTCTATTCCAATTTTTTGTACAGGTTCCGGGAGTCTCGGAACCGAGATGATACAAAACTTTTTTTTTTATTTTTGTGTTAAGGATAATATGAGCTGAGCAATTTGACTTCAGAATTCTGCCATGTACATCATGAAGTAGCTTATAAACAGAATTGTGCTTACCGTTACTGACTTAGTGTTGTCTGCAGTATAGGAAATAATTTTGTCTAAAGACAGGCCCCTTTCATTAACTACCGTAATGATACACTCATCAACTGAACCTGAGATTTCACTAGCACTTTCACAAAAGTGCAGCAACTTGTTCTGTACACCACTTTCAACTGTGCGGTGTCTTACACGGACAGGAAACATTTTACGACTACCTTTATTGCTTGTATCTGTTGCAACTGAAAAGAAACAACTTTTAGCGACAAGTTCGGTGACAACATCTTTTAGAGACCTTGGACCCAATATATTCTGTATCAAATTTGCTCCCTTCGTTCTTCCACACGAAACACCGTTAACAACAATGGAATCCCCAAAAATAAGAGCTATCACTTTATTTGATCAATCGGTGCTGGCGTAATTGTGTTTATGTTTACAGTGTGAAACACAATAGTTAACTCTGCTGCAATCACTTTATCTCACTGTATTTGAGAATCACTTGATTGGAAAAGTACGAATCCAGATGTTTAGTTTTATTTTATGACCTTGTATTTCGTTTATGGGTTTCGCTTGTGGCCTGTTGTTTAATATCCGACTCATCACCATGCTGTATAGAGAATTCACGCGCCCGGCTGGAACATCGGGTTTGTAGCACTGTCCAATAACAGATTTCATCTAGGTGTATGCCGATTCCCAGTTGTTTTGATATGACGTTACTCGTTTAACTTCCTTCGCAGGAGTTGTATTGACTGAATTTTCATCAGAATCGGGCATCTTAATACCGACGTCTTCAATTACGCTTGATAACTGCACATTTATGTAAATTTAGTCTCAAACCATGTGACCAACCACGTTGGATATTGGAAGACCTAGGAAAGTACGCGACGGAAGACAAGGTAAATAACGCAGAATGCTCAGATTTACCAGCGAATGGCGAGAAAGAGGCTAAAAAAAAAAAAAAAAAAATTGGAGATGCTTTGAACTTCAACGCAAATCAAATAAGGATTTTGAAATATTTAGAGACAAAAATGACAAACAGTTAACATTTCACTTCAAATACGGGATGTCCCTTGCAATAAGGGGCAGGTGAGAACCCTAGTAAGAGCAGATATAACGGGAAGTAACCTTTGTCACACACTCCACAAGGATTTGCAGCGTATGGATGTAGGCGTAGATTTAGACGCAGATGTTACTGTTCAGCACTGAGTTGGGTAGCGATCTACTACACTACTGCTATTGTATCCACTGTTTTAATCATTCACAAGTAGGCCACAAGTAGCACAGTAGGCAGCAGTTTCAACACATTTAGTTACTTGCGGCTAAACACTGTAGCCGGTTAAAAATTCAGTGACAGCAAGATTTCAGTGATACAGGGTCCCATATCTCTGGATCAATGATCTGAACGTTATCAGATATGACGTCCACCCTTCGGCTGCAATACAACTTTCGACGGGTTACATTTTACTTTCGACAGCGGCGGAATAGTGTGCTGCTGTTGGCAACGAGCGTTGAATGCAGGGAATTATGTGTAACGTTCATACTAACGCAAACGTTTTATTATGAAATGTTCGCTTTACGAGGATAGTTAGTTTAGTGAGCGGATAAGGGTACGTACAAAAATCTGTCAACCATAGAGCAGAAACAGCCTTAAATATTTACTTCATGCCTCGTCGTTACCGACTTCAGCACACTACGTCGCCGCTGC
This sequence comes from Schistocerca americana, assembly GCF_021461395.2. NCBI lineage: Eukaryota > Metazoa > Arthropoda > Insecta > Orthoptera > Acrididae > Schistocerca > Schistocerca americana. Next base: position 166,566,376 of record NC_060124.1, read on the forward strand.
CATAAGTAAAAGTTTACCCTTTCGACGACATGAACATAAACGTAATGTGACTGCAAAAAACACTGCATTCGCTCACACAAGAGAAGCTACAGCTCTTCATTATAGCAGCAACCTCTTTCTAATTGCGTATAGTGACGAAAAAATTAGTCTTGTAATACTTACAAAGCGAAGTAAGAGTTGTTCAGCGCACGGTCATATGATTATATACATCGAACAACCACCAACATAAACAATTCAGAGACATACGAACAATATCAGATGAACTCTAGTCAGAGATTGTGTGCTGTTGACTGTAACTACCATGGTAACTAAACGAACTTCTTCGTTAGGCGCCTCTTAAAGCTACAGCGAAGTTCTTGTAGACTCTGGCTAACTATACCGTCGCGGAGAGTTTTTTAAATAATTTGTTTACGTTATTGACTGTAACTACCATGGCAACTACACGACCTTGTTCGTTAGGCGTCTCTTAAAAGCTGTAATGAATTTCTTGTAGACTCTATTTTTAACAGTTTATTTACGTGCACACTTAAGAAGTAAAATAATCACATTTTCTTTAAACTCTTAAGGCATTTATTACAACTTCATCAGTAATATTTTCATCTGTCAGTTGTTTGCGTTTTCTGTGACAAATATAGTTGTTTATTTACAGTGAAAGTTATTCAGTGGAGGAGTTGGATCTTATGTTGTCTGAACATTCTGAGTTAGTAGCTTCTGCAAAAAATTTGATTTGTTTTAATACGTTCTGGCACTTGTTTACAGACATATGCAAGAATGAATTGTCCTTCAAATTCTTTTATATTTTACCACCAACATGAGTAAACCAACAACAGCTAGCATCTATATATAATAATCATTAATATATAATATATAATATGCAATAATCATTTATATATACAAAATGAACCTTGCTGAGGAATGATCACATCTTATTCTGGGTAAAATACTTACGTCAAAGTGCCAAGGAATGTCATGCGAAATGGTGGTCGCCACGAATTAGAAAATTCAAATTCTCTCGAATGAGTTCTGCCTTTTTCCCGTGACGGTTAACTTGATAGCTATGCTCTCAACACTATTGTTTATGGTACACAATGTCCGACAGCAAAACTAGCAGCTGCGAGAAATTGAGAAATCTGTTAACTCTAACCTCTGTTACTTTACTTCCTTTTTGTCTGACTTTGTGAAACATTTAACTACGCACATAGAGGCTGTAACATATTAGTTTTCATCGATTCAGTTATGAAACACCTGTGATACAGAAGTAGTGATCTCAGTATCCTATATTCATTTGTCTATTTTACAAAATAAATGACACATTTTCGAATATTTCAGCCTCACCCTTCTTAAAAGGAAAGACGTCTATTTTGTTACTCTAAAGTTATGTCAATAATCATAATTTTGACACATTACGAGTTACTATTCGTTAGACATACCTGTGCTGTATCCATAATCATTTGCATAATCGCATTATATGTTTCAGCTATTCATTTCTGCTGTGAAGCATAAATTCAGTGATATGATAATTACTTCCCATCCGCGCACTATTACATGATTAATTACTTCATTTATTTTGCAATTAGCAGTCTGATTTGTTTTCAATAGAAAGTCTGATTTTTCTTGCCGTGCACTGCTACGAATTTCATCGCATTGTTCTGCAGTTTCACGCGGTCGCACATCAACCAACGTATTGCTATCCAACAGCGAATTCTGCGCCATTTCTGAATGCAACGTTTTCCGTTACCTGTAGAGCACAGTAAGACTCAGTAGTGTTTCTCGTTATGGTTAATTACGATTATCGATGCTTCTTGATTATCGTAACACAAAAAGGGACAGTAGTACGCGCAGAATCAGCTATGGTAGAAGTCTTTTTCAGAATATATCTCATTTTAAAATTATTCAGAGTCATTTTCTGTTCCGATGCAGCTCTTGAAGTATATCCCGTCATAGAACAGCTAATATTCTACCTTGAATCCACAATTCATCTTACTACAGGATATATTGCAGAGGCACACTAGATTTTAGGCTACATCATTGTTAAAATCACCTTACCAGGAAAGTACTTGGGCTCGAACAAACACAAATACATCAAAATCGTGTGAGAAATAATGTAAAGGTCTCTTATTGCACTAGTGATACTCCCACATGTTCAAAACTCTGCAGTCGTCCGTTAGAGGCCTCTGCGTATGCCACGCCGCATTGCACACTGACCTGCCGGTACGCCAGTCGGAACCAGTAGGGACGGTGCAGTGTGCCTCAGAAGTTGCGTTTTGTGACATTATTTGTGTATTGAAGCGTCAGATGGCTCGGCGATTGGTAATCAATCCTGCTAATGTATTGCAATTGGTTGAGATGAAGTTACGAAGAACCCTTCTTCGTGAAGATGGTATTGGTGTAGAAGACGAATCATTCACATGTTTTCTGGTATCTATTATAGTGCAGAAATGTGAGCATAAGTTAGAAACAGATACTGTTGTAACACTAACACATGATGATGATAGGGATGATAATGACGAACAACTCATTGCATACGGTAGTGCTACGGCAAGTACGGGAAGAGGCGATGGAAGCAGTGACAGTGAATACCAACCGTCTCCCAAGAAGAAGGTTAAAGTTGCAAGTATCATCACGGCGTTTGATGACAACACACTGGAGAACATGTACGATGATTATTACGTAAGAGGTTTCGTCACATACGACAGGCTTCTTAAAAGATAGCCTAAACTGAAGTCTAAAAGCAATATTAAAAACATATTGGATTACGTGGCAAAGAAAAGAGAAGGAAATACAGTTTTCAAAGGAAATCGTACACTGCTGTTCAAGACCATCAAGGAGCATGTAATGGCGAAATTCGATGAAGCGCGAGAATGCGGTTCCGCCGTTCATTATTGGCATTTACAACATTGGGCATTGGACGTAGCCAGAAATCTCGGGTGTACAAACTTTACAGCTTCACTAGGATTTATTACTAATTTGAAAAAGGAGTTTAGGATAACATCACGCCATATCACTATGCTTCAAGCACTAAATGATAAGAATGACAAAGAAGAGCTGATGAAAGAGCTCAAACGTTTGTTGCTGACGTCAATGAGCAGATCACGAGAGAAAACATCGGTATTAGTTCTGTATGGAACTGTGATCAGACTCAGTTAAAGTATGAACTTTCTTATGACAGAAAGGGGAGAGAAACACTGTCGCGATGTTGCAATCAGTTAACTGTGCAACACATAGTTACACGATCGATGTTGCTATATTAATGGACCGATGATTGGCAGACAAACTCTATATTTGCTTCCAAGAATCCAGTGGAAAGTTTGTACCCCGCGTGTCAAGGGAAATAGAAACGCGGTGCCCTCCAAATGTCGTCGTCGATGCAAGTGTGAGTGGGAAGATGACGAAACAACATCTGAAGACGTTTTTTATGTCAGTTTTGAATCCACATTTGTCGAGAAAGTCATTAGTACTTTGTGACTCCTGGTCTAAACATAAGAATGAACGAGTACTACTGGAAGCATCTGGCGGAAAACATGTAGATTTAAAAATCATTCCGCCTACAACTACAAAATATCCACAACCTCTGAATGTGTATTTCTTCAGGCAATATAAAATATCTGCCAAGAGACTAACAGACTTCATTAAACTACGTTCCAGTAATATGCAGCCGAAATTGCGCGACAGATTCTTTATCATGAATATGCATTCTGTCATTTACAATCAGTTATCTGCGGGAGTATACAGATCAATGCTTCGTTACGCGTGGCAGAACGCTGGCTACGATATTGGAGAACAAGTGAACAACTTCGAAAGTGTCATTGACGTGGCGTTCAACACTGATATTATACAATGTGCAAATACGCCATTCGATCAACTTGCATTTCTTCATTGTGCGTTTTGCAGTCATTCGTATTGCTCGGAGCATTTTATTGACATTCCGCATTTACATTTATAGTTAAGATTGCTGCATTGCGTATAGCGTCTACAATTACATCTACAGTGATATCTAGAACATGACTGCAGAGTTTTGCAGAAAAACGACACCCACCAGCACATTCAGAGGTACATAATGGTCCTGTAACCAAACGCTCATAGATCTGTTTGTTCGATCCCAAGTACTTTCCTGGTTAGATAAAAGCGACATTTCTGAATGCAACGTTTTTCGTTGTCTGAAGAGCACAGTAAGGCTCAGTAGGCTTTCTCGTTATGGTTAGTTACGATTATCGATGCTTCTTAATTATCTCGAATGCTTACTTAATTCGGAATGACACGCTTTCTCCAAGTGGCCTTACATAAAGCGTATGCGCTCCACTTCTGCAGAGGCCGTGGGTGTTCTGGGTACAAGAGTGAGTAGACATACAGTAGCTGCAGTTGTTATGGGGCCTAGAGAATGCTGGAAAGAGATGATGAGGAATGAACTGTTTTAACTGTGTCGATAAAGTCTGGTAGTTTCTTGTGGAGAGGATTAGCAGGAAAGCTAAGACGGATTTGGTTTCCGAATGTACGAATGAGTAGAAATTTTAAGACATGCGGAATCTTCAGGGTTCGAAATCCGATACGGAAAGCGTTGGGAAGAAGTAACTGTCCTTCCAATACTAAAAGAGCATAGACAGAGGTGTTTAACGTCTGAAAACACCGATATGGTACTCATCTTTAAGAAAAAGTGCCTTCAGCGCTAAGAATGTGCTGTGAGAGAAATATGTGGTGCTCAGGCTCGATCATCTTGTAGACACGTGTGTAAGGAGTTGGATAATTTGTTTATTGCTTCACAATAGGTTTATTACATTATGAAGTCTGTTGTAGATACTCCACTACATTTCACTTCAAAAGGAACAATGAAGTACGTAATTGCAATACCAGAAGAAAAAATGACTTCATTACTCCACATTAAGGCTGTATTTAACACAAAAAGATGTTTCAAATGGCTGCAACTAAAATTTTTGATCAGTTACCCAACGCTATAAAATGTCTGAGAGACAGCGGAGTAAAATTTAAAAGCAAACAGAAAACGTTTTTTCTTGGCAGCTGCTTTATTTTCTGTCGAATAATTTCTGTTATTGTAATGTATAAAAGGTGGTGCGTAGAAATTGCTAACGCACCTCAGTACATCTAAAAAAGATTTGCGAATGATCAGTATATAGCTATATTTACAAATCAATTTGTCATATGAAGGCAAAATGCAAAATGACTCGCTCCACATTATTACGATCCATGAAAAAGAAAACTAACTGTCCTCTAAGTAGTTCTTTCAAATTTCTACTATAGTCGTTTTTGTTGAATACCTGAACATAAGTTATGGGTTTTCGCAAAAAAAAGAAAAGATTCAAACATTGCATAGATGTTACCGGTTTCAAATAAGAGCAAGACATACTTTGCTTACAAAAAAGTTGCACTAGATATGATCTAGACTTTGAGTTCGCTGGACATATAGAAGTTACTAAAAGTAATTACAAAAGCACAGCGGAGCAGACTGGCCATGTACAAAGATGTGCCACTATTTAAGTGGGTCATTGTGTCTCATCGCTGTGTTGGAGTTAATTTATTTCGTTTATATTTATCGCCGTATACAGTGTGAAAATAATCTTTATATGGGCTTGCACCTGTTTATTTAGTGAGGGCGTTGTCTTGGGGTACACCACAAAATATCCTGAGCAAGGAAAATTTACTTCCACTAACAAGAAAACATAAAATGCGTGCCCTTCCTCGCTCGACATTCTAACTGCACTGACGCGTTTGTGTGCAATGATACTATTGCCACTAACGTCCTTGGTCGGTCTTGTATTCTAAAGCCAGTTTAAAGAAATAACACCAATTGGTCATTGTATCCGTATGGGCAATGTGCCTCGGTGTCCCCTATATTTCCAGCTTACCTTCTGTGCGTAGAACTGAGGCAGTTTCAAATAATCGAGTTTTGCAATGAAGCACAAGACATGAATCATGTAATACTTTTGTGTGCCAGATACTAGACGCTACTAAAATATTTTATTCAAAATTTAATTACTGCAGATGTTTCTCTTTCAGCATCAGTTGCAGTTTTGCAGGCGTGACCTTACGTTATATGTTGAGCTTATTCACTTAAAGACGTTCGACGTGATTATACGGAAGCAGTGTTTAAGACACGTAGATGTATTGTATCTGTAGATGTTTATGCATACTTTCACATACTTAATTTTACGCGTTTGTTTGAATTCCTGTTTTCTCTAGATAATATACAAATATTGTTGATAATTGCAGACGTTCTTCCTCAATTCTTGTATCAGGGCTGATTGTACTGTAGATAAGAATTTCAATTACACTCTTTTCCAAGTAAATTTTATTTTCATTTTTAATCACACATTTTCACCTAACTGTCTCATGCATTTTCAGTGGTCTACAACGGAAGTGAGTATTAGAATAGTTATTAAAATAGTTCGTTTCGACTTGCATAGATTTACATATGTTGTGCTCCGATCAAACAAACGATTCAAAGTAAGAGGGGTATTTATATGAACCAAAAACCTCACTGCAATTATTTCTTCGTAGACCACTCATGACACCCTTTTAAAACAAAAATAAAATTCAGTTGCGTAAGATTGGTAACAATTATTTTTGTCTGCAGTATTGATAATTATTATCCCAGACACATTTCACTATTGGTATAAAAACATTTTCAATGGATGTTAAACGCCAATTAAAAAATAGTTACCTAAACTATGGTAGTACACAGTACTTCTCACTTAATTTCCAGTCTGTCATTGAAGTGTTTACATCACATACCGGACACACAAGAATTTTTTAAAAACCAAGAAAACGAACAATTTCGACATGAATGTGAAGAAAATTTTTGTGAGTGAAATTCAGATGGGGAATACACAGACTTCGTCAGAACATAGAAATATTAAGTAGCGTTAATTGTCGATGCCTTTCTCGTAAAACGCTGAATGTGTCTGCGGATATAAATATAAATATTGCAGCAGCAGAAAAGCTTTTTTGGGATACGTTTCGTTTTCTGTTGGTGTAAGAAGTTAACAATTAGTTTATATTTACATGTGTATCTACCGTAAGACTAATGAAATATGTGTTAATGAATATTAATGTGTTATAATGGATAGTTATTTGGCGACAGCCAAAAGATAACAAAAAATGTCGAATTCAAATAATTTTGTCTGCAGGGATTGAGCGAGTGGATATATATGAGTAACTCCTTCCGCTCCACTTTAAACAACGAGGAGGACGGTACAAATCATCACAATAGTTTGACTTCGGAATTTTACCTATGGTAGACGATCGTGTGTATTATCTTTCGGCAGAATGATTCGGAAACACTCTGGGCGAATTACAGACTTAATTTGAGGTAGCAGAAGTGTGCATTCGCTGTACAATAAACACTAGATAGTTTCTCTCTGTACTAATATTATGTGGCCAAGTCGTAGGGATGCAGCAGACATGTCAGTGAATGTCATTAGATTATGCAGTAATTCTGTGAAATCAATGAATTGTTTATCTATAAAGAGAAGGCTAAATATTGTCAGCATATTGGATGTCGGGTAAGTGACAGTAACTAACCTTGGGCGTTTGTTTCTGAGACCAAGACTAGAAGATAGTTCTTTATAAATATATAATAAGAGATCCATTTATTTCGAGATAATAATCCTTGATATGTTAGAAAGATGCTATTTCAATATATTTCCCTTATTTACAGTTTTGAAATGTTCGTTGGAAATGGATCTAACGCCCTTCAATACAAAATTCACAACCCCGATGGCGTGACTACCATATTTGTAGTGCAACATGGAAGAAGCATTGCACACAAAAAACTACTTTTGTATTATTTGCAAAATGTTACTTTTGAACAAAACTGTAGTTGCCCTCTCAACAGAACAATGGATTAAACATCAGCTGTAATTTTTCATCCTAAACTTAGATGTAAATATTCCATTTTCTCTCTTTCTCTCTCATCACTCTGGGACCCAAATCAGGTAAGAAAATAGAAGAGCTAGGGAAGATCCAATAAAGAGCGATGCATTTCGTCCCAGGATATTTAGTTGTTACGAGAGTTTATAGAGATGCTGAACAGACGCCAGTGGCAGGCGATACAAGAGAGGTGCTGTGAATGACAGAGAGTTCTTCTACTGAAATTACGAAAGCGTAAGCTCCGGAAGGAGTCGGACAACATGTTACTTCCTCGCACATACGCCTCGCTAAGTGATCACAACTAGAAAATTCCAGAAATTAGATCTAATGCAGAGGTTTACCGACAGTATTATAAATACGCACCATTCCCGAATGGAACAGGAAGAGGGAATCATTTAGCGCTACCAGAAGCACCCTCGACCATAGACAGTGTGAGGTCTCTCTTATTTTGGACAGCATTTTATTTTGCAAGTTTTACATTTAGTTGGGACGCCACAGCTAGCAGAAGTAATTAGCTTCCTTATGCGACACTGCAGCATGCAGCAGAAGGTAGTGGGAAGCCGTTTCCTGGGACCGCTGAAGGAGAAGTCTTATGTTGTAGTAGTGAGTCACAGGAGCGAGCACATGTTCGCGAGCCATGAGAGGGAATCTTGCTTCGCGAACCATACTCGGGGGAACCATATACATTCAGGTACGAAACTCAGAACGTTCTTTATTAAATACTAATTATCAAAGTCCACTTTTGTCATATCAGATACCAGGAAAAGCATACGTGTCATCAGAGCTTTAATAAGACAATACCACTATGCGTGGCCGTCCGGTGTGGCCGAGTGGTTCTAGGCGCTTCTCCCTAAAAAGGGGGCAGGCCACCAATCTGTTTGAGACGTCAAAGTGAACAAGCTACGGCAGGCGCTTGCAAGAAGTCCGACAAAATCAGAGCGTACGATGGCCAGAGAGTTTGAAATGATGTGATCAACAGTGCTCAATGTCTTGCATAAGATGTTTCGGCTGTATCCCTGCCAGAGTCAGCTGCTTCAGGCATTAATGCCTACGGGCAAACGTCAGCGCAAACAGTTTAAGGTGTATATGTTAGGCAAGATTGACGCAAACAATGACTTTTTGGAAAAGATTTGTCTCCATTGAGTCAACGTTTCGTGTACTGGGCAAATCGAATCGTCATAACGTTTGTGTATGGGGTTCACAGCTTCCTCATGTTACACGAGAAATGAAAATGGACATTCCCCAAGGTCAATGTTTGGTGCGGACTGATGCACAACTGCACTATTTGCCCCATTAGTCCATTCTTTTTCATTGAGTCTACCATCAACGGGGATGTGTACCTGGGCATGCTAAAAGTGTTTGCTGTGCCACAATTGGAACACCTGCAACCTGATGTCACATTCCAGCAGTATGGCGCACCAACTCACTGGTTCCTAAGCGTCCATCAATTTCCCGACACGTGGATTGGACAAGATGGTCCAAGATGGCCGCCACCATTCCCTGACCTCACACCACTAGACTTATTCCTGTGTGGTTTTGTAACGAATCTGGTGTACCGAACCAAGGTTAGAGACCTGGAGGACTTGAAGGCATGCATTCTCAATGCGTTCGAACATGTCAACATGGAGATTTTTGCCACTAAGGGCGCACACACTTATGTGTACGAATAAGAAAACAATACTTTGAGTTATCCTATCACACTTGAAAACCATTTGTTAATATCTAATGTAGTTTTAAATCGTAAAGATAATTTATGGACGCCCTTTACTATGTATGCAGGGTGATTCAAACTGAATGTGCCAAAAGGAAGTGTTGCTGTAACTACAGTAGTGGCTTTATTTCAGAAATACACGTCAAACTGAAACGTTACCTTTCACAATTTAGGCTAGCAACAATGAGACAATGGAAAGTCGCCGTTGTTGATCATCGCTGGTTAGTTTTAAAAATGATGGCATCTGCTATAGAAAAGGCGTATTGTGTCACAGAGTTCGCAAAATCATCGCCAATAACCGTTGTTCAAAGACATTTTTCTGACCATATTTGGCAAAGTGGTTACACCCTCTCACAACACTGCTAGATAGGCAAAGCAATTCGAGGAGACAAGATGCATATGCAAGAAAAGAATGAAGTGGTGGAAAACATTGGTACGATCTACGAAAGAAGGCCCACAAAATAGAGACGTCGTGCCAGCGGAGAAGTGAATGTGTCGCAGTCAGCAGCGTGGCGTGTGTTGCTCAGTCGTCTGCAGTTCAAGGCTTAAAGAATACAAACCAGTCGATGAACCAAATTATTATGCATTGATTTTCAAGCACGCATAGAGGTGGATGTTTTCGAAGGCAGATTTGTGTCTCCTGACGAAGGCACATTCCACTTAATTTGCAAACTGAACAAGCATAATAAATATCGGGTACACAAAACCCACATGCCTCTGGAACCTGAATGTGATTCTCTGAAACTTAATGTTTATTACGACGTAGCCAACCGCAGAGTCTTTGCTTCTTCCTTCTTTTAGAGCCTACCGTTACAGGCATAACCTGCATCAATATGCGTTCTCTCTTGTTGTTGTCGTCTCAGCTGTCAGAAGAGGCAACTGACTTCATTTTACAGCAGGACGGCAGGACGGAGACACCCCCCCCACCCCACCCCCCACCCCCCCCCCCCACCTGCACGAAATTGTCATAACTTCGTACGTAGTCACCTCAACGAACATCTTCCACATCACTGGACTGATGGTGCTGGATCAAATGAAGCACCGTCCATGTTATGCTCCCCAGGTCGCCTTTTCCTTTGGGAAAGTGTGAACGGCATGGTTTACGTACCGCCATTTCCTCACGACTTACAACAGCTAAGGTACCGGGTAGTCGGCACGGTTAACTCCACTGATCGGGCTATGCTGGAACGGATCTGGCAGGAAATACAGAACCGGATAGACATCTGCCGTGTTACAAGTGGAGCTGACATCGAACATCTGTGAATGGCTGTAGGAAAAGTGAGATTTAACCTTTTACTCTCTATATGTATTTCTGAAATAAAGTGGTTACTGTAGTCGCAGGAGTAGTTTATGTTTGTCCTATTCCTTTTTAATCACCCTTTATATCATCAACGTGACCTGTCTTTGGAAAATTTCCGGGTACAGGATTCGGGTTTCGTTCCTGAGATTACAGGAAGCTGAACATCAATCACAGTTCTGCATTTACAATCACTCATGCTTCTCTACACTATCGCACAGCTTTTACTCGCTGTGTACCACGTCAGCTGACAAACACAAACAGGGACGTACGTAAATGTCAAAATGACGTTTATGAAGAGAGAGAGAATGCTTTCTCAGTCGCATAGTAACCGTTGATGAGATTTCGTCCATCACTACGAAGTACTGATCAAGCGGAAGTGTATGCTTTGGAAACATCCATCTTCGCCTAAACTAAGAAGTTCAACAGCCAAGCTTCTGCAGAAATGTTGATGACAACGTTTTCGTATATGAAAGATCCACTGCTAGGTCACTACACAGCTACAGGTCAATCAATGAATAGTGACTGTTACAGTAAGCTACTGAGAGAACTGAAATCTGAAATGAAAACGACGAGGAGAGGGAAGCTTCTAAAACGTGAGAATTTACGTCAGGATAATGCCCGCCCTCATACAGTTGGGACAATCATCTACTGCATTTAAAATCTTGGTTTCGAGTAGTTGTCATACAGCATTGACCTAGTTCTAAGAGAGTTTCGCCTATTAATTCCGGTGAAGGCGTACCTGCGTGAATCCAATATTTCATCGGATGACGTGGTTGTGAAGGCGATGCAAGACTGAGCTTGCTGAAGGACGGATTCAGCAAGCTTTTCAACAGATGGACCAAGCGCGTAGACTATGAGGGAAATTGTTTACAGACATAACGTTATTTGCAATGCCTTTTCGTAGTGAGAAGTTTCTTTTTTAAAAATGGTCTTATTAATGAGGAGAGTTGCCCTAGTACGATGGAAACAAATTTCCATGTGCATTTGTCCGTCGATGTGTTCTAGAGCATCATCAGTAATAAGTTCATCGTCCTCTTATTTTGTAGGAGGCAGTGATAGAACAGAGGTACCTGTATTCTTTTTGGAGATAAAGAGATTAGCTTAACAACTTGAGGCCGTGCTAATGGCTACAATGCTATGAATGCTATGTTCTTACAGCATGCTGAAACCAATCCTTATTCTGCCATTCACACGAGGCAACATTCAGTCGCACTTTCCCTAATCGGCTGCATTAGTTGATATACCATGACTGTTATTACATCTCCAGAAGCTAAACATTTAAATTTTTGTTCACAGGTTCGGGCGAAGACGCATGTGTACAAACCAAGAGAGCACCGGGAGATGAACTGCCATCTGATTGACTGTTCCCGTCATAAAAAAATAAAATTAAATAAAAAAAAAAAATTGTTGTTGTGGTCCCGAGTGCGAAGATTGGTTTGATGCAGCTCCAATTATCTACACCAACCTCACCCATTTGAAACTGCTTACTGTTTTCGTCTCTTGGTGTCTCCCTACAATTTTTACCCCCCACGCCCCCCCCCCCCCCCCCCCCCCCCCCACACGTCCATCCAGTATTAAACTGGTGATTCATTGATGTCTCAGAATGCGTCCTATCAACAGATCCCTTCTTTTAATGAAGTTGCGCAACAAGTTTCTGTTCCCTCCCCCCCCCCCCCCCACTTTTATTCAATACCTCCTCAATTATTATTCGATCTAGCGATCTAATCTTAGGCACTCTTCTGTAGCACCATATTTCAAAAGCTTCCATTTTCTTCTTGTCTGAAACGCTTATCACCCAAGTTTCATTCCGTACAAGGCTACACGCCAGGCAGGTATCTTCAGAAAAAGCCGGCCGCAGTGGCCGAGCGTATCTAGGCACTTCAGTCTGGAACCGCGCGACCGCTACGGTCGCAGGTTAGAATCCTACCTCGTGCATGGACGTGTGTGATGTCCTTAGGTTAACTGGGTTTAAGTAGTTCTAAATTCTAGGGGACTGATGACCTCACATGTTAAGTCCCATAGTGCTCAGGGCCATTTGACCCATTTGAACCTTCAGAAAAGATTTCCTAACACTTCGATTTACACTGAAGTGACAAGTCATGGGAGACCTCTTAATATCTTGTCGAAACTCCTTTTGCCCGATGTAGTGCAGTAACTCGACGCGGCACGGACTCAACAAGTCGTTGAAAGTCCCCTGCAGCGATACTGGGCCGTGCTGCCCCTATAGCCGTCCGTAAGTGGGAAAGTGTTGCCGGTACAAGATTTTTGAGCACGATCTGAGCGCTCGATTATGTCCTACAAATATTCGATGACCTCCATGAATGGCTGCAATTGATCTCCTCCAAGTAGTCGAACACAATAATTTCCAGTCAATGACCGGTTCAGTTGGACCAGAAGATCCTGTCCATTCCATGTAAGCGCAGCCCACAAGTTTATGGAGCCTTGTTGACAAGTTGGATCTGCGCCACAATCGAACCCTGCCATCAGCTCTGACCAACTGAAATCGGGTCTCATCTGACCAGTCCACGGTTTCTAGAGTCCAGTCGATATGGTCACGAGCCCAGGAGAGGCGCTGCAGGCGGTGTTGTGTTGTTAGCAAAGGCACTCGCGTAGGTCGTCTGCAACATAGCTCATTAACGCCAAATTTCGTCCCACTGTCCTGACGGATACGTTTGTCCCACACTCATTCTTAGGGTGTTTTACGCAGTGTTGCACTGACAACTCCATGCAATCGCCGTTAGTCTCGGTCGTTAAGTGAAGGCCGTCGCCGGTCGGAGTGGCCGAGCGGTTCTAGGCGCTACAGTCTGGAACCGCGCATCCGTTATGCTCGCAGGTTTGAATCCTGCCTCGGGCATGGATGTGTGTGATGTCCTTAGGTTAGTTAGGTTTAAGTAGTTCTAAGTTCTAGGGGACTGATGACCTCAGAAGTTAAGTCCCATAGTGCTCAGAGCCATTTGAACTATTTTTTGAAGGCCGTCGGCCACTGCGTTAACTTTGATGAGAGGTAGTGCTTGAAATTTGGTGTTATCGGCACACTCTTGACAGCGTGGATCTGGGAATACTGAATTCCCTAACGATTTCCGTAATGGAATGTCCCGTGAATCTAGATCCAACTGCCATTCCGCATTCAGAGTATGTTAATTCGCGTTGTGTGGCCATAATCATATCGAAACCTTTCCACATGAATCACCCGAGTACAAATGGCAGCTCCGCCAATGCATTGCCCTTGTATACCCTGTGTACGCGATACTACCGCTATCTGTACATGTGCATATCGATGCCGCATGATTTTGTCACCTTAGCGTATATTCGACGTTAGAAAATTTCTCTTCTTCAGAAGCGCTTGCCAGTCTACATTTTATATCCTCTCTGCTTTGACCCTTATCAATTTCTTTATTGTTGCGAGTGATACTTTTTTTGCTTTATTTTCCTTTTTTTCACTCAATGCTTACACTTAGATGATTAAGAATAGTTTTTGTTTTGGCCTATGTACCTACACTGAAGAGCCAAAAAAACTGGTACACCTGCCTAATATCGTGCAAGGCCCCCACGACACGCAGAAGTGCCGCAACACGACTTGGCATGGACTCGACCGATGTCTGAAGTAGTGCTGGAGGGAACTCACACCATGAATCCTGGAGGGCTGTCCATAAATCCGTAAGAGCACGAGGAGGTAGATATCTCTTCTGAACAGCATGTTGCAAGGCATCGCCGGCCGCGGTGGCCGTGCGGTTCTGGCGCTGCAGTCCGGAACCGCGGGACTGCTACGGTCGCAGGTTCGAATCCTGTCTCGGGCATGGGTGTGTGTGATGTCCTTAGGTTAGTTAGGTTTAAGTAGTTCTAAGTTCTAGGGGACTTATGACCTAAGATGTTGAGTCCCATAGTGGTGGTGGTTATTGGGATGTTTAAGGGGGACTAAACAGCGAAGGTCCTCAGTCCCCCAGTCCCATAGTGCTCAGAGCCATTTTGAACCATTTTTTTGCAAGGCATCCCGGATGTGCTCAATAATGTTCACGTCTAGTGAGTTTGGTGGCCAGCGGAACTGTTTAAACTCAGAAGAGTGTTCCTGAAGCCACTCTGTAGCAATTCTGGACGTGTGAGGTGTCGCATTGTCCTGCTGGAATTGCCCAAGTCCGTCTGAATGCACAATGGACATGAATGGATGCAGGTGATCAGACAGGATGCTTACGTACGTATCACCTATCAGAGTCGTATCTAGTCGTATCAGGGGTCCGATACCACTCCAACTGCACGCGCCCCACACCATTACAGGGCCTCCACCCGCTTGAACAGTACGCGGATTCATGAGGTTGTCTCCATACCCGTACACGCCTCTCCGCTCGATACAATTTGAAACTAGACTCGTCCGACCAGGCAACAGTTTTCCACTCATCAACAGTCCAATGTCGCTGTTGACAGGCCCAGTCATCGAGGGTACACGAATGGGCCTTCGGCTCCCAAAACCCATGTCGATGATGTTTCGTTGAATGGTTCGCAGGCTGACAAAATGTTGATGATCCACCATTGAAATTTGCAGCAATTTGCGGAAGGGTTGCACTTCTGTCCTGTTGAACGATTCTCTTCAGTCGTCGTAGGTCCCGTTCTTACAGGATCTTTTTCCGGCCACAGCGATGTCGGAGATTTGATGTTTTGCCCGTTTCCTGATATTCACGGTACACTCGTGAAATGGTCGCGCGGGAAAATCCCCACTTCATCGCTACCTCGGAGATACTGTGTCCCCTAGTTCGTGCGTCGACTATAAACCCACGTTCAAACACACTTAAGTACTGATAACCTGCCATTGTAGCAGCTGTAACCGATCTAACAACTGCGCCAGACACTCGTTGGCCTTTATAGGCGTTGCCGACCGCAGCGCCGTATTCTGTCTGTTTACATACCTCTGTATTTGAATACGCATGCCTATATCAGTTTTTTGTCGCTTTAGTGTATGTTTTATTGTATTTATGTTGCTACACGAATCTCTTATTAATTGAGTGTGCCAAAAATTTCAACTTCTTCCTTATCTTCTTTGTAACGCTTTTCTCAAAAGTACCCTGTCAAACTCATGTAAAACAAAATGTAACATGCAGAGCTGTCACATGAACTGTGATGAAAAGATGGTTTGTCGAACACAGAGACTCAATGTGTGTGCTGTGGCGGCTGAGCGCTGCTATGCACTATGTTATGTGTCAGTACCGCATTGGATAATAACACACGAAAACTCACTGTCGGACTTGAATGTTTTATACTTGCTTCGGACTAAATATTAATGCGAACGTTATAAAAAAATAATATTAGACTGCTTGAATAATGCTAGCTTCGTGGAGTGATATAACCTACGAATGGTATAGCTCTGGAAAAATGTATTATATGTATGGGGTCTTTTTTTACAGCAAAGTGTTTCTAGCAACTATATTGCGACAAAATATAAAATATTTCCACAGAAATAATAATGAACTATCGTGAGACCCATGCACGTTGTTGAAATTACAACTCCATTTTTGCATGTTATAATTAAGTTGCAAACATTTAAAAAGTTATCAGTGGAAATAATCCTGCCACTTTTCCTTAGGTGATCAACTAAATCATGTACCACTCGTTTGCCTTGAATTATTTCCCTTCATTCAGCAGATTTTCCTCTACACAATTGTGCATTTATGAGACAACTGATCTCAGAATCTACAGCAGCGCACACTTTTATCCTGTACTGTCCAGGTTATGAAGGAGTGAACGCTTTGAAGGGACACCGTCCTCTGAAAGTACGTAGGTGCTCATCAACTGCAATATAAGACCCAAGGATATAAAACGAAACACACATCAATGAACATTTCAGACACAGCAGTATAGGTTCAGCTTTTGATCCAGAGACTGCTTTATCATCGCACTGGAGGCGCATCAGAATGTCATGAAATCTTGAAAAGCTCGTTGTCGTTCGAAAAATGGATAATCCATACTCATATTATCAAAATTCACTCAAAGGTGTCCCACGTGCCTTGTGTAAACCAACTATTACTAGCAGAGAAATGAGTACTTTTAGTTCTGTAGAGTCAAGTTCAAACCGGCGTTAAAGACATAGGTGTAGAATTTTTCTGTCTTTTGAATGATTACTGGTATGCGTTACTGTTGCGCTGTGCATTTAGTTAAAGATAAAGAGTCTGAGACAATGTTCCCTTGTCTTCATTTGTGGTCTAAGGTGACGTGGAATTTGTTTAGTTTCAGGTGTTATATTCCTGGAAGCCTGCTTGCCCACATCAGGTGGTACTATATCATATGTTATCTGTCCACTTCTAGATAGAAGAATAGATGTACTAGCTTCCTGAATACCATTATCATCTTCTTAGCATTCATTTACATCCACCTCATCTCCGACCTGTATTTTTCTCCTGTCGCATCTACATCATCATCACTCTCATTGTAATTTTCAAAAATCGGTTATCATTGCTATCACTCTTATGTATATCTGCTAAAACCTGCTTGATGTCGTAGCCCCTTTCAAAGAGCACATCATGATCCGTTACGAATAAAATATAATACCACGCCTTCCTTCAACAAAATGCAATTCCTAAGAATGAATTGGTTCCAACCACGCAGCTGTATGTATTTTCTACGAATTGGTTACAATAATGGACACACAAGTGTTGATTGAAGAGGTGCATTGTTCCCAAGTTTGTATTTCTATAATAAAGTTGAATTACAACATTGAAAATCATGTATTATATCTTGAGTATATACCTACGTGCTTTCTGACCCCACTGGAAAAATTTTAAATTGTTACGTTACAAATCGTGGTACAACCATAAATATTTTGCCTATTTATAATAAAATGTAAAGAGACTATAAGACAAGAAGTGCTGTGTGCTCTTCTGAGAACAGTAGAGTCCATCTAAATTGGTGGCGATGTTCATGATTTCCTTTGTGAATTACTGAGAACTGATTTTAAACTGTTGTAATTATATTGTGTACTGCTCGAAATCTAGTGGTGAACTGTAATAGGATATATTGTGAACTGCTGGAAATGTATTATGAGGTTTCATGTCTTTTCCATGTGTCCGCAGAATGCCATACCGATGGCGGAGAGATGATTGTAATATTCTTGTAGATGATTGTACTTCACACAGTACTGGGACGTTTTTGGTGCTGTCATGAACCTGCTCTAATTTTTTTGTCTATGGTCCAACTAACTAATAATAGTTTCCCGGGACAGTAATTAGTAAACTAAATTGTAATGTGATAGTAATACCAACAAAGTGTACTTCAAAAACTTTATTGCTACAGCAGCATCTTTGTACTGGCACTGCGTCCAGCAAAGAGTGTGCAGTGTTTGGTGCAGATATCAAGAGGGTGTCGCTTCCTCCTTTTTCTTGAGGTTCCAGGGCTGCGTCTCAGCAGAGCCAAAGAAGATAAACACGAGACCGCTCACGAGGTACAGCCCAGACCCGATGAAGAAGATGATTTGCCACTGCTGTAAGGTACTCTGCAACAAAATAAAACGTACATGTGGTTACATCAAACACTCAGTGTTACAGGATAAAATTCTAGAATCGTTATGCAGAATTTGGTACAGCGGAAGTGGGAATCAGTTTGTCGTCCTCGGTGTGCTGTTGCCCCAGAACTGTTATGGATTCTGGTCAAGTCAACTGTGACAAAGAACGACGACTTCACAGTCACAATTTCACGACTATATTTACACTCCGAAAGCCATCTTAAAGTGTGTGGTGAAATATTCTGCTAGTACCACCACCCTTTCCTAGGGATGGTAGTGTGTGCAAAGAGTGGCTGTTGGTAAAGCTCCGTACGAACTCTTATTTCCATGATTACCATGTTGTGGTCATTTTGTGAGATGTGTGTGAAAGGATTTAATATAATACGTTGTGCAACTGTTCCTGAAATGTGCACTGCACGTACACTCACTGACGAAAGAACCGACAAGACATGGTCAGATGCCAATATAATTCATACACATAGGCGCCATTAGTGGGTATGTAAATGATAAGAGTTGCAATTCTCGGAAGCTGGTAGGCCGGCTGGCAAATTGTATTAGTGTTATTCTAGTTTAGTGTTGTTACCAGGGCCGAGCGGTTCTAGGCGCTTCAGTCTGGAACCGCGCGACCGCCACGGTCGCAGGTTCGAATCCTGCCTCGGGCATGGATGTGTGTGATGTCCTTAGGTTAGTTAGGTTTAAGTAGTTCTAAGTTCTAGGGGAGAGATGACCTCAGATGTTAAGTCCCATAGTGCTCAGAGCCGTTGGTTGTTACCAGGCTTGATGTGATATATAAGGGCCGTAAACCATGTCATATATTTAGTGAGGGCAGTAAAGGACACAGAAATGCTACGTACTCGTGTAAGACAACATCATCAGCACCTGACATAGTTTGAAAGCGGCCTCACTCTGGGTATCCATCTGTTCAGCTGTCGAATCGTGAAGTATCTAAACGTATGGGGTATTCAGATGTGGCAGCTGCCTGACACTGGACTTCATGGGAAGGTGAGGGCACGAATATGTGTCATCAAGGTTCCTATCGATCTCGCCTGACAATCATAACGGAGGAACGCCATAGTCTGCACCAAGCACATCGTACCCAACCACATCAGTCCTGCCGTCTGAGAACAATTAACGGACTATCAATAAAATGTTGCGGGTTGTTATGCTGTGACCGAATGAATTTCACATTAAAACCCAACATTTCGTCCTCATCCGTCTAGGATATTTCGTCACCCTTGAGAATGCGTTCCGCAGGTGGAGACGAAACGTTGGGTTTTAATGTGAAATCCATTCTATCATGGGATAATAGCCCAGAACATTTTATTAACTGTAACATTTCCGGCAGTGAAGTTAACATTTTACTATCAGTAACCAACTGCCTGTAACATTCTGTGTTATCCGATCTATTGGTCAGAGAACGGCAGCAGACCAACTTGAAAATTACTGTGCCCTTCATAGGCTGCCATTAACACCGCAACACAATCGGCTGCGTTTACTGTTGTACCATCACTGGCAGCCATGGACTGCTGAAGAAGAGCTCCACACTGTGCTGAGCGATGAATCGCGGATCCACACTACCCCGGATGACAATCGTTGGTGGCTATGGTAGAGACTTTGAGAGAGGTCTCGTTCTTCCATTGTTCTGGAGAGGCACAGCTGTGCTACCGCTGGTGTCATGGTGTGGGAAGCAATCAGTATGATTGCAGGTCACAGCTGGTATGATTGCAGGTCACAGCTGGTAGTGACTGACAATGTGGTACGTGACAGACATCCTGCGTTCTCATGTGTTACCTCTATGAAGGTGGCATTTCTCAGCAGGACAATGCTTGCTCAGACATGACACGTGTCTCTATGACAACTCCGCATGTTTCTGAGGTACGTCCACGGCCGAAAAGATCCCAAACCTGTTCCCACCAGAACATTTGTGGGACCGGCTAGGACGTCCAGGACGTTAAGGATCATTTACAACAGTTTGCGGCCAGCTTGCCTGGGGAGATGATACAATGGTTCAAATGGCTCTGAGCACTATGGGACTTAACATCTGAGGTCATCAGTCCCCTTGACTTAGAACTACTTAAACCTAACTAACCTAAGGACATCACACACATCCATGTCCGAGGCAGGATTCGAACCTGCGACCGTAGCGGTCGCACAGTTCCAAACTGAAGCGCCTAGAACCGCTCGACCACATCGGCCGGCGAGATGATACAATGGCTTTATGGTATGCTTCCCAGCCAAATCAGTGAATGCTTCCAGATCTAAAATGGTTCACCGTCACACTTGTAAGTGTATCTATACTGCCAAGTTCCTGTAAATTGGACTCGATATTGTAATCAATGAAAATAGCATCACTTACCGTCTCAACCCGTGAAGCTTCATTTTGTTTTCTCCTCCCCTTCTGAGTACTTCAATCTTTTAGTCAGGCAGTGTATTTCAGTAGTAACCTGCTCTGTGAATCACAATGCCTATCGTGTAGCGTCTTGCCATTGGAGCATCTCCATAACGCTCTCGCTCCGACTAAACGGTCCTGTGACGAACCCCCCGCTTTTCGTTGGACCTTCTCTATTTCTTGCTTAACGCAACCTCATAGTGGTCAGAATGTGACGAATGCTCTAGAATTGGTCGAACATGTGTTTTGTAAGCCACATCTTCTGTGGACGATCTACATCATTTTTTAACATTATTCCAGTGAATCCCAGCCTGCACTCTGCTTTTCCTGCTATACATATTACGTGGTCATTCCAACTCAGTAAGATCGAGATGCCTACTTCTAGGTATTTTACGATAGTTACTGTTTCCCGTGATTTGTCGTCAGCAGAGTAATCGAAAAATAGACGGTTTCTTTACGTACGCGCAACATATAACATATACGAGGGGTACTCCGAAAGTAAGGTCTGATCGGTCGCGAAATGGAAACCACAGTGAAAATCAAAAGTGTTTTATTTGAAATAGTTAGCTACATCCTCCAGCAACATCTCTACATAGTCGCCGCTCCGTCTGAGACATTTGTCTTAGTGTTTACCAATTTTCCAATACCCTCGTCATAGAAGGCAACCGCCTGCACTTCTCGCCGATTCAATACGCTGATCTGTAGTTCGTTGTCTGTACCAAAACGTCGATATCATAGCCAGCTGTTCATGTCAGCGGAGATGAAAACCAGAAGGAGCAAAGTCCGGGCTGTATGCAGGGCGATCGTACACTTCCCATCGGGAACGCTGCAGGGGTGACCTCATTACCCCTGCAGAGTGCGGTCGAGAACTGTTATGAAGAAGGAAATGCATGACAGTTATGTTGTGTGGGCTGCACCAAATCAGGCAAAATCTCTCACAGATACTCATACTTGGCGGGAGACGCTGATTTCTAGGCATCTTTACGTGCTCACTGTACGCTCGTAACTGAAAAGACAGACGTGAAGCGATCGATGGGCATGCTAGAGACACCCCTATGCAAAGCTTTATCGAATTTTCATTGTGGTTTCCATTTCGCAACCGATCGGACCATAGTTTCGGAATACGCCTCATATTTAAACTCTGGTTCAGCCGTCAGTCGCTGCACCAATCTTTGCGCTTTGCAGGTCTTCCTGATCTCCGTTAGTCTCCTTGCGTTGCAACCGTTCTGTAGGCAATAGTATCGTCTGCTAGTTAGCTTACAGTGTTATCCACGAAATCATTAAGATGTATTTACAAATAATAATGGTCCTATCTCAGTTTCCTGGGGTAGTCCCGGAACAACTTTTACTTCTGTCGATTTTGCTCCGCTAAAAGTGATGTATTGAGTTCTACCTGCAAGGAAGCCGTGAATCCGATCACAAATCTGGACTCACCTACCCCGTATTGTGCTCACTAAATGTTTGTGCGAAACAGTGTCGATTGCCCTCCTGAAGTCAAAGAATACAGCATGAAGATTGGCACTCCGGATCACATGGACGAAGAGACTGAACTGAGTATCGCATGATCTCTGTCTGCAGATTCCACGTTTCTGTACGCGGGGGATTTTATCCATGACGGCCATACCAGTCGAATTCATTGGAAGCTCAGCACTAGCAGACACAACTCAGTAACCAAGAAGACTTCATGAGTATCCACTATTGAGCTTGAAAGCCGCCTGTTTACTTAGCACTGTCCGTCCCCTTTGCTTAGTAGTCAGCGCGTCTGACCCTTCGCTCTAACCGGTTTCATCGAGCGAGGTAGCACAGTGGTCTGCACAACGGACTCACATTCTGGAATCAACGGTTCATATCGGTGTCTGACTATCCAGGATTAAGATTTTCCCTCATTTCCATAAATCACTCCAGGCAATTTCCGAGATGGTTCCTTTGAAAAGGGCTTGGCCGATTTCTTTCCCCATTCTTTCGTTACTGAGCTTGTGCTCCATCTCTAATGACCGCGCTGTTGTTGAGACTTTAACTGTAGTCTCCCCTCCTTCTTTGTTTTTTTAACTAGTTTAGATCCATCGGAGTACAAGCTCTTCAGCAACCCCTTTGTTTGACCACTGTGACAAATTTCGGTCTTTCACGAGTCCGTTTGCTCTCGGCCAATATTTCCAGTTCGCGGGTGTTGGTATATGTGGTCTTTCTTGTTTGAAAGTAGTATGCCACTATTCTTGATAACTTGCTATTTGGACTTAGTAGCGGAAGAAGAAGAGTCACTTTGTACTGTGTTTTTGATGTTGAGAAGGAAGCTGCGTTTGTGTGGTGGAGGAACACGCTGTTGAGTAGACATTGCAATGCATAAAGATTCGGGTGTGACCGACTCACCATATTTACTGTGACGAAGATTAGTTTGCGTAGCGAGGCTAGTTAGAGAATGTCCACTTGTCTTAATCCGCGAGCAGATATCAGATAGCGTGCTTCCGCGAAGTAATGGGCGCTCATATGTTGCTATAGTGAACTATTTGGAAGCTGGTTATTGCATCATATACTGCTTTATTTCACTTAGAGCTACTAGAGATTCCAAGATGTTCACCTGCCTTGAACTTTAGAGATTAGTTTTGCAACGAATCAGCATCACGTGTTTCAGACAATGTTGCTTCGCTTTGTAAAATTAAGTCTTTAAGTTTTGGGTTGAAATATTCCCACGGGAGTATAAAGTTTATTTTTGTGTTCATTCATAATTTACTGTTTGTTAAATTAACTTCTCAAGATTTTATTCCACCGAGAACGGCACCACTCCTTATCTTTAATCTACTTAAAAGTGCCATGCTGCCTGGCCGCTATTGTGTGTCTTATGCAAATGAACGACCTGTGTCAAAGTCAATTAGATAAGCAGACATTAGGCTATGAGCCGCAGCTGAGAAATAAGAATTATCTCCGTGCAAATATGGTTTCAGGTGCTAAGAAAAGGGAAGCCGTTGTGTACTGGATTGCTGACGACTGCTAAGGGCCATTATCCTGCGTTGCCTAGTACAATGTTATGTACGAAGGCAGTCAAGATTTATACATGATTTTTCTACTAATTGTTTTCAGCGTTGTGAATTTATGTGCGTACGAACAAGGAAACTGTCTCATTGCACAACTGGACTCTACAAGCAGAAGGCTAACACATGTTTAAAGTAACCTGTTGCACTGTCGAACCAGTACCCTCATATCCTGCCTACAAGTATTACAGATGTAGACCTCCATTTCTCTTCGTTGAGAGTAATTTATGTGTGTGCTGAGTGACTATTTTCTAAGTTGAAACTTCCTGACAGATGCACTCTGTGTGCCGTACTGGGACTCGAACTCAAGACCTTTGCCTTTCGTGGGTAAATGCTCTATCGACTTAGACTGAGTGAAGTTTGGAACGTAGGAGATGAGGAAATGGCGGGAGTAAAGCTGCGCTGACGGGTCGTGAGTCATGCTTGGGCAGTTTTAGATGTTCTGCAGTCCATATTTTATTATGACAGCATAAGGATGCCACATTGTTTAAACGTAATTACAGATAATGGCAAGGACATTCCAAGAATTAAGATATGCCTTCAGTTAGTTTTCTTAAAACATATTTATTAGTTTCATGACCAAACGGATATTTTGTGCAGGGCCTGAATATTTGATAATAGACCTTGTGGTACATCTTTTGAGGTCCTGATTATACTAAAAGCATATGGGTGTACGGTTTTATTTTGTCTGTAAAAGTTCTATGACTCACTAGCTGTATCTCTATCCTAAAATGTAATTAAATGTTTTAAATAACTAAACAAGAAAGTTAACTCACTCGGTAGAGCACTTTCCAGCGAAGGCAAAGGTCCCGAGTTCGAGTCTCGGTCCAGCACGCAGTTTTAATCTGCCAGAAAGTTTCACTCCGCTGCAGAGTGAAAAATTAATCGTATTTTCTATTTAACTTGCGAGTCAGTTTCTTCTCTTGGGCGTTATAAATGTACATTCAACATGTCATTAAACTATTAGGGCTTATTTGTCACTTGCTTTGAGAGTAGTCTACGCTTCTTTATACACCCACCCACACCCACCTACCCACCTACAACACGCATTTGGGGAGGATGCCATTTCAGTTCTCATTCAGACGTGGGGTTTCCGTAGGTTCCCAAAATCGCTAAACGTGAATGCAGGGATGGTTTCTTTGAGTATGGCGCTTATCATTCTCTTCCCCAACCAGTTTTTGCGCTTCGTCTCTAACGACCACATATCGACGAGACGTTAAACCCTAATCTTTCTTCATTCCTTCAGAGCTAATTCTAATCTTTGTGGTGACAGAACTGTTCATAACTTCTATATGACCGAGAAAGGAAGGAGAGAGTCCCGATTTCCACACTGCGCGCAACTGCCTCGTGAAATCTCTGCGTACCGTGTATTTATGTAAGAGGGTTGAATGAAAAGTAATGCCTCCACCTTCGTTAATTGGGTTTGGATGGGAATATTTTAATAAATCAAACGCAGAAATAATCCTTAGAATGTGATCTTCAATTACCAATATTCACTTCTCCACATAGCCACAAGGCAGTTGGATACATTTCTGCCGACGATGAACTAGTTTTCTGAAGCCGACACTCTGTTTCCGTAACCACAGTCTCACAGTCCTCTCAACGTCTTCATCAGAAAGATAATGATGTCCCCGCAGATTGTCTTTCACAATCGGGAACAGATGGAAGTCAGATGGTGTTAAATCTGGACTGCATGGAGGATGCCGTGCTTGCTGTCACAGGACGTCCAACTCTTTCTTTGTCACGCAGGTCAGATGTTCCTGCCTCAACGTCTTTAAACTTACTCGCCCAACAACGCACAGTACTCACAGCACCACAATCAACATAAAATGCTTTCATTCTCTGATGAATCTCCTTTGGGATGACACCTTCTGCTGTCAAGAATTCAATGACTGCACATTGCTTAAATCGCATTGACCGACCGTCTGCGCAGGGTTCCATACTTTACACTGTAACAACACAACCGTTCAATGCTAAGGCTTCCCGCCAACTGGAGCTGTAGAGAAGAGGCTACGGAACAAGCCAGTACCTGCCGCATACCAATGCTGCCAACTGTTGAAGAGTTACGAAGGTAGAAGCATTACTTTTCAGTTATCCATCTTGTTTCATGTTTACTAAATTGGCGCTAGAGGCATTCAACATGGTATTGGCACCTTGTACTCTGCACACCCTGTAAAAATAGCGGAACCTATACACAGATACTAAGAGACGCTCACGATGAACTTGCTTTAATACCACAAATTGATAAGAGATGCATTGATAACACTGGATATTTAATACGTTAATCATGTTGGTGCACGGCTCTAAACGCACGGGAACTACAGGAACCACCCAAACGAGGTGGGAAAACAGGAAAATTCTTCTCAGATGACATAGAGGACGCCGTCCGTTAGTTCCAATAAAATTACTGGCGTAGTGGAAGTGGCTTTTAGAACACCATTATGTCGACCAATCACAGGGCTGAGGAGGAAGAAGAGGAGGAGAACTAGGGAGAGGAAGAGGAGGAGAACTAGGGAGAGGAGGAGGAGGACAAGAAGGGCAAGAGGAAGAAGTTATCTCCCAGGGTTAGACGTTAATTGACGAGCCTGGCGACAGGGTACGTAGATGTGGCAGTAAATTATGATGCATGGTAAATTACGATACACTTGACGTGAGAGTTAAGTCAGAAAATCATTTGAAGATACACTACTCAATTACGATATAATGTCCAGCGGCATTTTCACAAGTCAAAGGTAGGCACAAATTGAAACAAAGACAAAGCAAAAATGGAACAAATACGATAACAACAAAGAGCAATAAATTGTCAATGATCTGTGAAAGAAGGAGTGACAAGTTAGTAAATGCGTTGAGACAGATGCAAACTACATTTAACATTCGATAAATAAGAGCAGATATATAACTGACTA
Source organism: Schistocerca americana (assembly GCF_021461395.2). Classification (NCBI taxonomy): domain Eukaryota; kingdom Metazoa; phylum Arthropoda; class Insecta; order Orthoptera; family Acrididae; genus Schistocerca; species Schistocerca americana. Next base: position 166,593,072 of record NC_060124.1, read on the forward strand.
CTTCTCAGAAACTCACAAAAAATACGATCCTGGCCGGCTGTCGCCAAGTGTAACCTCCCAACAGATAAATTCCGTAACCTTCCAATAAAAAAATTACTAACCTCCCAACAAAAGTGTGACTCATATATAACCTTTCAAAATAAATCTCGTAATGTAACCTTTTAATGATTAACTGACTGTGAATCTAAACTGGTAAATCTGGACGTCAGCAGTGCTGCGTCATGTCCCTGAGAAATCATTCTGAATAAACTGAAAATTCTTACCTCAATGATGTCGCCGGGTAACGCGTATATATCTGTCCCTATAAGAAATTTTTCTGGCACAGTCTAGTGCAATGCTGGCCACTAGATTTTGTTATGTATGAAAAATAACTGGTTTTCTTTACGATAATCGGCATGACTATGGATAGGAGAAATTAGTAACAAACTTTAAATTCAGGTGAATGGCTGTCAAAAGTTATCTTTATAAGAAAGATTATTATTGAAAGATTTTTGAAAACATTTACATGGGACTTTGATATAACAATAGTACGAAAATCGGTTGTAGCAATTAACATATGAGCGCAGCAATAAAGAACAATAATTTTTGCTTTTACCTTATACTACATCGCTCAGGCACCACCATCGTTCTCCACGATCGGCCTTGGTAATTCCATAACTCTGCTGCTCTTCTCGAGCTACAAAACACCACTACTGGACTGCAAACATGGTCAGCGATCGACATAACCTTATGCATCAGAATGAGAATTATAGAGGATACAAACGACTGATGTTTGCAAGGTACCACAACAGTGTAGCGGCGACGGATTGGAGCGTATGGTTGGTGCCTGAGGACCCGGCCACACGCCACACAGTACCGTGCTGCGGGTTGCCGTCCCGCCAGACGCCTGCAGCCGACGCAGCTCGACTTCCCCGTGACATCCGCTGCAGTAACGAGGGCCCCGCCCCACGATCACCAGTCACAGCCGGCACTAGCCCGCCTCCGCGCGCCACGTGAGTCCGACCAAACTTCATGGTATCTCTACCCCGGCAGCCTTTATACGACCGCAGCCTGCTGCCTTCCACCAGCCGGATGCCGACCGCGAAACTGAGTGCAAATCCGAATGCCATAGGACGAGTCTCCAGTATCGCACATCAGGACCAAGACTGCGCTAGCGCAACCACCGACGGCGACCCGCAGCAGTGAAAACTATTGCGGGGGATTGTTTGCCTTTTCTCGCAACTTTCTGGAACTGTGTGTGATCCATTACATTCCTTTAACTGAGATATCTGTTTTCTGTTCATGTTTTCATGTCTGTTTTCTTATAGAAATAAACTTCTGTTGTTCATTGATAGCTGGGCATCTTCTTGCGTTTTGCATGAACCATGCCATAACAGGTTAGTTTAAGAATAATATAAGACACTTCTGGTCTGTCAAGCCAGGAAACGTCAGACTGGCTTCCAGAAACCACCTGACCTACAGCGCATGTGGGACGCACGATATGTAGACTGTCCTCTTCCCCTCATATGCTATACGCTTTCCTTAATCATAAGTAAGTTAAACTTTCCTGTGAGTGTAATAAAATGACTTTTGAATGCGTTATTCAAAAACTTCGCTTCCTGTTCGATCTAAACTGAGCCCTTACAAGCATAGTGGTCTCGTAGGAAGAACGCTAGAAAAACAAAAAGATAGAACTGTTAATTTCACGCTGTTAAAATTCACAAAACTGTGAGGTAAAGTTTACAGAAACGGCTAAGTTGGTAGTGTAAAACAGTGAGAGGATATTCTACACCTTGTACAAATTAGTGGTTAAAATTCAAGTTTGTAACAGTGGACTATTGCAGCTTGTTGGATAAACGATTACCTTTCCCATGTTCTATACAAATACGAGGGTTGGAATTTTAATAGTGGCAACTATTTATTTAAAGCTTTTACAAGATAGATACGTGTTTCAAAGTATTATTGACCTTCAAAGTAGTCACCAGCATTGCGTAATCACCAAATCTCCACCATGCGTCACTCTTCACGGTAAGCAGCCTGCATCGTAGCCTGGGATGGCATATGCCAGACGTAAACTCAGACACAAGCTGAAAACAGTGTGAAACAAGACTCATTCGACCAAGTAACTTTCTTCCATTCCTCCATAATCCAGCTTTTATGGCTTCGGCAACACGTTTTCCTGTATCAGGCGTTTACACCACTGTTTACTAGTTTTTCAATTCCAGCTCGCTGTTCATTCCCTGCTTATGAAGCTTCCATCGTGTTGTTTTTGTGCTGAAAGGTTTCGCGAGTGCGACATTCACTTATGCAGTGACTTTTGTAGCTGTCGTCCTCTTACGTTTTGTCACTACACTCTTCAATAACCGTCCGTCACGATCAATCAACACACATTTTCTTCCAACTTGTGATTTACCGGATGATGTATTTCTGTTTACCCTGCATACGGTATAGATCTTCGATAGGGTGCCTCTCGAAACACCAAATACTTTGACTCCCTTGTTTACTCAACCACCCATAATGCGAGCACCTACGATTTGTGCATGTTAGAATTCATTAAGATCCGACATAACGCACTCATAACTACACAGAACACTAGTCTCACCACGACTGCCACTTATACACATACCAGACTTCGTACAGGTGCCGCTCGTGGTCAAATACAAGTGGTAAAATACAAGTCAGACTTTACGTAACACTCACGTTACTTGATGACATTGTTAATAATGTACGGTGTCTGATGAAAAGAGAGAATCACCCAGAAGACGTCGTCGGATGTCAGTGTAACGTACGCACCATTGGCTGGTATGTAAATGATTAGAAACGCAGTTCTCTGAGACAAGTTCATTAGTGATGTTAGTGATTGGTGTTGTTACCAGGCCTGGTAGGGTATATGAAGGGCGTGAACAACAAAAGATGAGTGATCACTGTGCAGTATATGGGGATGCTGCATACTCGTCTGAGTCAGCGTCATCAGCACCTGACAGAGAGTGAAACGGACCTCATTGTGGGTCTCCGTCTGGTCGAACTGTGTACTGTCCAGATTTGTGGGGCCATTAGATGTGAACTGGCCCGACGTTTCACTGCACGCGGTCATGAGGACAAGAGTACTCGTTCTCAAGATTCTTGTTGACGACGTCTGACCACTAAAAGGAAGGATCGCCAAACTGTATACCAGGCACATCGTAACCCCTTCATATCTGCATCTGCCATTCGATAACAAGTGTAATGGACTCCCTATGGCATTCTGCGCCATTCCACAACATCGGTTAGAGACTAGCAGCACCTGGACTGGAGAATCATCGTCCCACGTGTAGTCTGCTGATAACAGCACAACGCAAACGCTTGCAACTGTAGTGGTATCGTGGAAGGACACCGAGGACTGACTGCTGATAGATGGCGCCACAGTGGTCAGCGATGGATCTGATTCTGCACGATGGATGACCATCGTCAGCAATTATGACGGTGACCTAGGCAGAGTTCACATACTCCAATGTATGGAAAGACTCATCCGTGTTGTGCAGAGCCATCAGCTGTGACTTCACGTCAGGGCTGGCAGTGATTGAGAGTACTCTGACTGCACAACGTTACCTCGTGGACATCCTTCATGCCTATGTGTAACCTCTGATGCAGAAGTACCATGGTGCCACTTTTCAACAACACAATGCTCGTCCACATATCTGTGTGATGCTGAGGTACGCAGGCGGCCAGCAAGATCCCCAGGTCTTTCTCTAACAGAACATGTGTGGGAATAGCTCCAACTTGATTTCTGTCTCAGTTCGAGTATCCAAGATATCAAGGACCAGTTACAACAGTCGTGGACCTGTTTGACACAGGAGTGGATGCAACAGCTTTATGACATCCTTCCCAGCCAAGCAGTGCGTGCATCCAAGCCAGAGTGGATGCAACGTCATACTGATTAAGTGGGCTCATACTGCCAAGTTCTTTGGAAATCTGAATCAATTTTGTAATCTCATATCCTGTCAACTTGTGAAGATTAGTTTATTCCTTTAATTTTATAGCTGACTGCACATCATTGAAAATGTCTGATCATGCATTATGTTTCTTTCTGTACTAAAGTAAGTGACTTTAAATCTTTATGAGGTTTTGCTCTCATTTCTAGTAGTGATTCCATGAAGTGAGCTGTTGGTTTCATTTGTGGCAAATTTCGTTAAGGAATAAATATATTGGTAAGTAGAAGTCAGCATCCGCAATTCCGTGAACAGGCCTGTGTAAGACGTTCTTGAGTTCACAATACAAATAATCCGCTTTGTATATTCGATGAATGGCCCGCATCTCGTGGTCGTGTGGTAGCGTTCTCGCTTCCCACGCCCGGGTTCCCGGGTTCGATTCCCGGCGGGGTCAGGGATTTTCTCTGCCTCGTGATGGCTGGGTGTTGTGTGCTGTCCTTAGGTTAGTTAGGTTTAAGTAGTTCTAAGTTCTAGGGGACTTATGACCACAGCAGTTGAGTCCCATAGTGCTCAGAGCCATTTTTTTTATTCGATGAATGAAAGAAAAGTTTGAGAGTGAACCTCGCACTTTCCCTGTCAGGGATGTGGACGTATACCCGAAGTAGTGACGACTGCCTGATGAAGACTGGTGCGCTGTTTGCAATTGGAGATGCATGTGAGAGTTAATAGTGTGTGTGTGGGCAACAGTAATACCAAAAGAAACCTCCAGCAGACTATTTTTTTTATTAATACTTACACCTCCTTCTAAGATGTACCCGACCATGGCCGGCATGATGAAACCCGTGCATGTGCCGACTGCGTTCATTATACCGTACAGAGATCCTGGAAGAAAAGATACAAGATATGTTAATATAGAGAAAACGGAGCTCTAGGTGTAACGGCAGTAAATAAAAAGGAAAATGTTCGAATAGACAATAGTGTTTCATAGAACATGTTAGACTTCTATATAAGTAAAGTGATACAAAAAAGGGCTGAAGACCTGCCTCAGAAAACGTTATATATCACATTACTGACTTCAATTCACTCCTCAGTCCATCTAGATTTTCCCCTCCTTAAATCGTCAATATCGCTCAGGCTCTCTGGTACTGAAATAGCACTGCAGCATTATGTACAAAGCTGGGGTGCTATTCCAGTATCAGAGAGCTTCAGCAATACCGACGGTTAACAAAGGGGAAAATCAAGATGGACTGAGTGGAGACCTGAAGTTTGTGTTAGGGAAGGCATTGGGCTAGACTAATCCGTGCAGTCCTGTTAGCCCCAATACCAGGGTGGTGTAGTGCATAACACGTCTGCATAGTAAGCAGGAGTCCCGGGTTCAAGTTCCAGACTAGGCACAAATTTTAATTCATTACTTCATTTCAGTGTGTCAGATAACATATTCTGTCAATGCAGTCCATTATTTTTGTCACTGTAACAGAAAATTAATATTTTATCGAAGATAGAGCTGAGACTCAGTATGCTTCCAGGAAAACCTAATTCCGTCATATTAGTTTTTTTTGTTATTCTTTCTCGTGCTATATGGAATTAATTTTTTTTTTTTTTTAGTTTGGAGGTTAATTAAATAGACATGTTGTATTATTGCAATATGTCAGATAATATGTTCTGTCAATACAGTCCATTATTTCTGCCTCTGTAACAGAAAATTAATATTTTTTTATGTGCAGCGTTATTTCACAATGTATTCTTACAAGATATGCAACATTCTTTCATGGAAAGCTACGTAAAAATTAAGACACCTTCCTACTGTTGTAAAATATGCTAAATACTTGTTGCTATTCTATAATACATACTGACTGTATAACTTTATCTTACCTAACAAAACGTATAAATAAATAGTACCAAATGAAAATAATTATTTTTACTTACTGAAAAATTATGAAATTATGTATACAACCTTCATTGATGGAAGTATTCAGTTGAGCGGGAAGATAATCTCTTTTTAACGCCAAGTCAAGTTACATTTGTTTAACACTGAATCAAAGTAACGACTGTGTGAGAGCTCAAGATAAAAGGAAACCAGAGCAATGTCTCACATTAGCCCATTAACTGCCAATTTTTTTCTTCAAGTTACATTTATTTTTGGGTTGCCTGATTAACGTACATACTGGGAAAAGGAATTTAAAATTAGAAAATGAAATAACCTTGAAATAAAAATTATATTGTAGTCGATCCCCAAATGGGGATCCTGGCACAAGCCACTCGCTTTTTACATTTTCTTTTGCCTTTGTGCCAGACAACAAAACATTCGATGTTGAGTCCCACATTGTACACAGATTACTACTTTCTTGCAATTTTCCTGCAAATTCCACATTTTATTTCTTTCCCAAATGTAGTGCGTTCAGCCACGTGTCCAGTTCCAGAAGTCGCTAGCTCAAATGGGTGCACTTTATGTGAATGCTTTCGGGTATGATGGATGTCCTGCTCATTATGGATCACCAGCAACGGATGACTTTTCAAATTCAACTCGATGTGATAGGTTTCACCTTAAGTTGCATCCTCAATTGTTCAAAAAAATGGTTCAAATGGCTCTGAGCACTATGCGGCTTAACTTCTGAGGTCATCAGTAGCCTAGAACTTAGAACTAATTAAACCTAACTAACCTAAGGACATCACACACATCCATGCCCGAGGCAGGATTCGAACCTGCGACCGTAGCGGTCTCGCTGTTCCCGACTGAAGCGCCTAGAACCGCTCGGCCACACCGGTCGGCCTCGATTTTTCAATTTGAAGTGATACTAGCTTTCATTTTCTTCGTGCAATGATCTGCACTTTCTTGATCCTCTATTTTTTCATTAGCATGATCCTCCAGAGTACCTGAGGCATCAGCTGGAAGAATATCTTACAGCGTATTTTCGTCGTTACCATCGCAGTCAGACGTTTCATCTACGCAGTCTGGAGGCAGTCTGACAATTTCACTGGTTTCATTCACCTCACCATCGTCATCAGAAAAAGACATTAAATTGGGGTCATTTACAATGTCTTCAATTTCCCTTATAGAAAGTGGTTTATAGCAACATACTGCGCCTGGAGAGAGAAGATAAGCAAAATGTTGCTTTAGGCTGAATCTGTCTTGAGCCCCAAACGAGGGTCGAAAATCAGAGAGAGACGTCACGGGAAAATAAAATAAGCCTTCGAAATAAACAATCGATAAACATCTAAAACCATTGGAGAACATGCCAGTGCTGGGAGTTAGTTACATAATAACATAACCCATGGTGTTTTAAAAATGTCCAGCTCTTGTAACTTTGAAAACCTTTAGCTCTTCACACAAATAATCCTGTGCAGTCTACTCGTTTAACAACAGCTAACTAACAGTCAATTCACAAGCGCGACGAAGGTCTGGACAACAATACAAAATAGTAACAACTGTTGGCAATATAATTACAAGTACAAAATTTATGTTGCAAAGACTAGTCCACAAACTGGAAGCATGACAATTCGAGTAAAATCTCAGAAATACAATAGTTCAAATTTCTTTCAGTATATGTTTTAAATGACAGTTCCACGTTGAGGAAACAGTTAAATACACAAGGTGCTAAAGTTAAAAACCGCATCTTCAGCTGGTAAAGTCATAGCGAATGTCTTCAGAAACTCTGAAGGGGTTATTCTCTTTGATATCCTCCCGCATGGTGTAACGATCAACTGCGAAGTGTACTGCACTACCCACACGAAACTGAAGAAACAACTTCAACGTGTTTGTCGCCACAAAAATGCAAACGTACCTCTCCTTCTCATGACAACGCAGAGCCTCAGACAGGTCTGTGCACCCGAGAGGAGCTCACAAAACTTCACTGGACCATTCTTCCTCATCCGCCCTACAGACCAGATCTCGCGCCTTCCGACTTCCATCTCTTTGGCTCAATGAAGAATTCATTACGCGGAAAGCAGTGCGCGGGTGATGGGGAGATTATCGATGGAGCGAGACGTTGGCTCCGACGTCGACCAGTAGACTGGTACCATATGGGCAAATATTCCCTGTCAGTGGAGTGGCGTAAGGCCGTCGCATTGGTAAGAGGTTACATTGAGAAACAGGGTTTCGCAGGCAAAAGAGTGGGGAATAATATGGTGTACCAGAATCCTGAGAAAAAAAACGAACCTGTTCTCAGAAAAAAATGTGTTGCATTACTTATTTACTGCCCCTCGTAAAAGCTGTAGACATACAACCGCTTCTTTCCCAGTCTTTCACCATAAATGTTCCGTTTGTCGGTAAAGAAAAATCACATCAGAACTGAAAGAGTCGATACTGAGGTTCGGTTTATGACAAACGAGAAATTAATGTTGCGGCCTCACTATCAGCGTTACATTAAGAATGCAGAGTAAAAAAAACTGTTAATCTTCCCCCCCCCTCCCCCCCCCCCCCCGCCTCCAACACCCAGAGGAGACCATGCTAATTGCGTGTAACACCGTCTCTGGCCCTGGTAATGACGACGATTCAACGAGGAAGAGTGTCTGCGTGTGCTTTTCGAGTGTATCATATTCATCGATACCACTCATCGATCATTAGATTCCTTAGAACCTCCGAATTTGGCAGTATTTTCTGTGGATCTAAGATTAAGTATTTTACTAGTAAATTTAAATTAATGCCAGATTATGCATTCTGTACATAAAATGTGAATTTTCCGTAAAATAATTGATCAAACAATGAAAGTAGCGGCACCACAACAGATTAGCCTTAGATCTGTATGGAAATATATATTTAGTCTGTTTTTATTTATTAACAAAAAATCCGCTTGAAATAGTGATTACGCCAACAAAATATTAGTTGCTGAACAAACTAATGCTCTTAGCAGAAAACCATGGACAGCAGTGGAAAGCTGAATAAATTTACATGCAAACTGATTTATCGTGGACGTGTGTAGCATAAAAATAAGAGTTTATATGTACTAGAAGATGGAAGGGTTTTGATTTGGCTAGTGACAATGCGAGTGCTTTAATAATTGGCGCCGCGCTGTCTAGGGCACCTTACCACGGTTCGCGCGGCTGCCCCCGTCGGAGGTTCGAGTCCTCCCTCGGGCATGGGCATGGGTGTGTGTGTGTGTGTGTGTGTGTGTGTGTTGTCCTTCGCAGAAGTTAGTTCACGTTAGATTACGTAGTGTGTAGTAAGCCTAGGGATCGTTGATGTCATCAGTTTGGTCCCATAGGAACTTCTTGTTGTTGTGGTCTTCAGTCCAGAGACTGGTTTGATGCGGCTCTCCATGCTACTCTATCTTGTGCAAGCTCCTTCATCTCCAAGTAACTACTGCAACGTACATCCTTCTGAATCTGCTTCGTGTATTTATCATAAGAACTTACCAGTACCAAATAACTGGCGGGCGCTTTGATCTTGGTCATTCGTCATTCGGCTGCATTAGGTGATGGTGCGCCCAGATTAACTAGGGCACGAAAGTACAAAATGGTTCAAATGGCTCTGAGCGCTACGGGACTTAACTGCTGAGGTCATCAGTCCCCTAGAACTTAGAACTACTTAAACCTAACTAACTTAAGGACATCACACACATCCATGCCCGAGGCAGGATTCGAACCTGCGACCGTAGTGGTCGCGCGTTTCCAGACTGTAGCGCCTAGAACGAAAGTACACATGAGCGAAGATTAGATCGCGTTACGGTAGTGTCTGAAAAATTTACAAGTCCTAACTCGTGAACTTGTGTTTTTCTTCAGCGTCAGCAGCGAATAACTTTGAAATACTTTAGCGAGTGAGCTAGCTTCTAAACTCAGAATGATTCACGTTTGGCGAATAGGCCAGAACTCTGAAACATTTCCGCAATTAATTTCTGGCGATTTCAACTTATGGCCACTCCATGGATTGCTATTTTGTTCCCGGTTCGAAGTGATGAGCCCATGTTTCATCGCCTATGATGATGTTCGACAAAAAATTGTCGCTATCGGTATCGTAACGCACAAGCAATTCCGCGCAGATCGCGTTTCGCTGCAGTTATCGTCCTCTGTTATACAAAGAGGAAGCCAGCGGGTGGCCAACTTCGACTACCCCTAACGGTGGACGAGTGTGTCAGCACTACTCACAGAGACGTCCAACTGAGCAGCGAGGTGTTTGACTGTGACCCGCCTAACACCTCCAGTGAGAGTGGCCGCACTTCCCCGCATTGCAGGAGTCACAGCTGTGTGTGACCGGTCGGCAAGCGAGAGATCGTACAGGTTTTCACGCCCTTGTTGCGATGATGATACCCAATGATTCACAGCGCTTTTGTTCACTGCCAGGTCTCTGTAGACATTCGGCAAGCGCCTAGGAATATCTGTGATGCTCCGGTTTCCCGCCAAAAGAAACTCAATGACAGCATCTGCTTGCAGCGTACCCCCGTTACACACGCCATTTTGAAGCCCACATATAGCGCCGCCACGTATCGGAACTTATGAAACTGAAGCGGGTTTCTTCCTCGATGTCCCACAACAAATTCTAAAAACTGGTGGAGAAAAAAATTGTGTTGCACAATTTATTCAAGGCCCCTTATACATGATTCCATATCTGTATCGCTCATTTTCATGTGTCCAGAATGAGATTTTTCATTCTGCAGCGGAATGTGCGCTGATATGAAACTTCCTGGCAGATTAAAACTATGTGGCGGACCGAGACTCGAACTCGGGACCTTTGCCTTTGCACACAGTTACAATCTGCCAGGAAGTTCCATTTTCATATTGTCTTCGCGTAAAATGCCCCACTTCGTTCTGCTGCAGCTAAATCCACCGATGAATTACATAAATTGACATCACTTCATCTGTAGCGTCTCAGACATGTAATTAGATGCTTGTGGACGATGTCGCAGAGAAAATGACACGGCTTCGGAACGAAATTCAGAAAATTCATTGAGCCAACAAAAGTCATGGGATATCTCCTAATATCATGTCGCACCTCATTTTGCCCCGCATAGTGTAGCAACTGGACATATTATGGACTCAACAAGTCGCTGGAAGTCCCCTGCGGAAACATTGAGCCATGCTGCCTCTATAGCTTCCATAATTCGCAATTCTTGCCGGTGCATTATTCGGATTTATGTCGGCCGATGTGGGTGGCCAATTCATTCGCTCGAACTTTCCAGAATGTTCTTCAAACCAATGGCGAACAATCGTGGACCGGTCACATGAGGCACTGTGATCCATAAAAATTCCATCATTGTCTGGGAACATGAAGTCCATGAATAGCTGCATATGGTCTCCAAGTAATCGAACATAACCACTTCTCGTCAATGATCGGTTCAATTCGACCAGAGGAGCCAGTCCATTCCACGTAAACACAGCCCACACCATTACGCAGCCACCACCAGTTCGCACAGTGTCTTGTGGACGACTTGTGCCAATGGCTTCGTGTGGTCTGCGCCACTCGAACCCTATCTGATCAGTCTACGCTTTTCCAGTCGCCTAGGGCCCAATCGATATGGTCAGGAGCCCAGGAGAGGCGCTGCAGGCGGTGTCGTGCTGTTAGCAAAGGCACTCGCGTTGGTCGTCTGCTTCCACAGACCTTTAAAGCTAAATTTCGCTCCACTGTCCCAACGGATACATTCGTGGTACGTCTCACATTGATTTCTGCCGTTATTTCACACAGTGTTGCTTGTCTGTTAGCACTGACAACTCTACGCAAATGCCGCTGGTCTCGGCCGTTAATTGAAGACTGTTTGCCGCTGCGTTGTACATAATGAGAGGTAATGTCTGAAAATTGGTATTCTCAGCACACTCTTAACGCCGGCCGCTGTAGCCAAGCGGTTCTAGATGCTTCAGTCTGGAACCGCGCTGCTGCTACGGTCGCACGTTCGAATGATGCCTCGCGCATGGATGTGTGTGATGTCCTTAGGTTAGTTAGGTTTAAGTAGTTCTAAGTCTAGGGGACTGAAGACCTGAGATGTTAAGTCCCATAGTGCTTAGAGCCATCTGAACCATTTGAACCACTCTCTTAACACTGTGGATGTCGAAATATTAAATTCCCTAATCATTTCCGAAATTGAAGGGCCATGCGCCTAGCTGCAACTATCATTTCGAGTTCAGAGTCTGTTAATTTCCGGTGCACCACCATGATCACTTAGAAACTTTTTCATATGAATCAGCTGAATACAAATGACAGTTCCGCCAGTGCACTGCCCTTCTATACCTTGTGCATGCGATAATATCGCCATGTGTATGTGCACAAATCGCTATCTCATGGTTTTTGTCAGCTCAGTTTATTAATCTTTTGTTTGTCGTAAACCGAAGCTCAATATTGACTCAGTCCTGATATCTTTCTTACGCTAAAAGCTTTGCAGACAAAAGTAACATTTAAGGTACAAGACGGGAATAGAAGCAGTTGGATGTGTAGGGCTTATCCATGAATGCGGAACTGTGTCGCTCACGTTCACCCAATATTCGTGGAAAATGACTTATTTTGTTGTGTTGTAACTACATCCGCAAATGAATTAAATAAAGTGACTTTATTTCACCTGAAGCATCTGACATGTTATCAGATGCTTGTGAACGATGACTCAGGACCAGTGGTGTCTATTCAGAAAATATGATACCCCTTCGCAGTTTCCTAACGTGGAATCCAAAACTGATACAATAATATCATCGCCGGAATGAAGTTCAGTAAGATGGAGACATTAGCGGAATCACATTGAAGATGTACACCATTGTCGTCACATGAGACATTCTCATGAAAAATCAACGCTGATAAACATTCCTTGAGGCAGTTTCAGTCCAAAGAATTCGAAAAGATTATCTGCATTTAATACTATTTATAAATTTACCTCTCGGCTTGAATTATTCATTTCGGGTCACGGTGATACGCGGTACGTTTAAATGAAATTAGAAAAAAATATTTTCGCACTGAACTGTGATAGCAGGTACTTTGGGGGACAAGGAAGGAGCCTCCACGAGAGCATGCTATAGCAACATCATCAGATCATAGCATGCCGGGGTGGCCTGGAAACGTTATCAATAACGATAACGGCCAATCCTTCCACCACCGGAAGCCTTGGAAGAAGGCAGCAAGTAGGCACTTCTCAGAGCCAATCTTGGCGATTGTAAGCCTAAACGTCGAGGGAATTACAAGCAACAAACAACACATCTTATCGGAACTCTGCCAGACTCATAAATGGGATATGTTACGCATCCAAGAAACCCACATAGCCGCAGAAGCAAAAATACCTGAAGTAGAAGGAACGCGACTAGCTATGGAAGCACCACATCCTAAACAAGACAGTGCCATATTCGTTAGAGCTTAGATGACGGTGACTTCTGTCGGAAAATCTACAGCCAATGATATTGAAATACTAACAGCTGAAATTGGAAACTTTGCAATAACATCCGTGTATAAACCTCTAGGAAAAAAATTGCTTTCACCCCGCCAAAAAACTTCACAAACCAAAACACCAAATTCATTGTAGGAGATTTTAACTGTCACAGCAACACTTGGGGATATAGTGAAACAGACGAAAACGGACACCTATTGGAGAAATGGATAGAAACAAGAAACCACAGTATCCTCCATGATCTAAAACTTCCTCCTTCTTCACAGCTAAAAAATGGAAACGTGGATATACCTCGAATACAGCGTAAACCAGTAGGATACAGGTGTATACGGCTGTCAAGACCACTACAGCACCGTTTCGCAGAAGCTTTAATTTTAAAAAGGTCAATTGGGAAACTTTCGCAGAGGAACTAGATAAAGCCACAGTAAACCTCACCCCAACCCCAGAGAACTACCAGGCATTTGTGCGGATGCTACAGAGAATCTCCAGACAACTTATACCACTAGGCTGCCGATAGCAGTACATCCCAGGTCTCCCACATGACTCCAGGTATATCCTACCCAAATACGAGGATTTATATCAAAAGGACCCCTTTAATCAAGAAACAACAGTATGTGGTACGGCTCTGATGGAAATGCTAAGTGAAGCTCGGCAAAACTGATGGGTGGAGACCCTGGAGAGGATGGATATGACAATAGCAGCAAAATAGCCTGGAATCTGATTAAAAAAACTTGACGGAGACCCAAATGGTCCCAGACAGTCTGCCGCGGTAACACCTAATTAAGTGGCTCATCAATTGCTCCTGAATGGAAAGACTAATACAAAACAACAGCAAGTAAAAATTAACAGGACTTTACAATGAGAGACTACAATGAAGGAATTCAACAAGGGTGTCAGCAATATGAAAAGCGGCAAAGCAGCTGGGGTGGATGACACGTGCACGGAGCAGATCAAACGCTTTGGACTCTGCACAAAGAACTGGATCCTCCCACTCTTCAATCAATGTCGCGAAACATGTAAGATCCCCAAGATGTGGAGGAAGGTAAGGATAGTGGCACTCTTGAAACCTAGGAAGGCACCTCATTCACCAAAGAGCTATCGCCCAATATTTCTCCTGTGTCACCTTTATAAACTGTATGAGAGATTTATTCTAAATCGTATGACAGACTATTGAGATGAAACTTATTCCTCTAAAAGCTGGTTTTAGACCTGGAAAATCATGCACTAGCCAAATTATGTACTTAGCAGAACATATAGAGGAAGGACACGAAAACAAAGAGATCGACTTTAGCTCTGCATATGACACAATTAACCACAGGCTGCTGCATCAGAAGCTCTATAATAAACTAAGAGACTATCAGTTTGTTAAGATTATCAAGTCCCTATTACAACATAGACAATTTTATCTTGTCCTCAATGGGAAAAAGAGCAGATGGAGAAACCAGAAAAATGGTCTGGCTCAAGGAAGAGTTTTCAAAAATGGCTCTGAGCACTATGGGACTTAACATCTATGGTCATCAGTCCCCTAGAACTTAGAACTACTTAAACCTAACTAACCTAAGGACATCAAACACAACACCCAGCCATCACGAGGCAGAGAAAATCCCTGACCCCGCCGGGAATCGAACCCGGGAACCCGGGCGTGGGAAGCGAGAACGCTACCGCACGACCACGAGATGCGGGCAAGGAAGAGTTTTGGCGCCCTCCCTATTTAATCTGTACGCCAACGACCAACCGATGCCTAAGCACACAAATCATTTTCTGTATGCAGATGACATGGCAATTACCTTTGAGAATGTAGAACAGAAGCTGGAGAAAGCTCTTAGAGAAATGTCAGGGTACTACAAAAACAACTTTCTTGAGCTAAATCCGTCCAAAACACAAGTCAGCGCCTTCCATCTTCGATCCCGGCATGCTAAGCGTAAACTTAATGTCTCTTGGAATAATACCACAGTGGAGCATACCGACAAACCAACTTACCTGGCCGTGGTGCTCGATAGATCTGTGACATACAGGAACCATTGCGAAAAGATACGACAAAAGGTAACTGCCAGCAATAATATTCTGCGGAAACTAGCTAATAGCAAACAGGGTGCTAAACCTTCCATATTAAGAACCACCGCACAAGCCTTATGATTCTCTACAGCCGAATATGCCTGCCCCACATGGTCCAGATCAACACATCCAAAGCATGTCGACATAAGTCTTAATGAAACATGGCGATTAACAACTGGATGCATGAAACCTACTTCCCTATCAAAATTATATAGAGCTGCCGGGTTTGCGAGTCACAACTCTCGGAGAACATCACATGAATTCACAGAGAGGCTAAGACAAACTATTGACGATCGGCATCCCTTTCTGGCAGTGAGTGTATTATTATTTTTTATTTACACGTCAAGTTCTGTAGGATCAAATTGAGTATCAAATCTCCAAGGTCATGGAACGTGACAGTACATTACATCACAACTTAAAAGTAATAACAGATAAAAATAAATGTTTATGAACCCGAAAAAAGTCAGCTATAAGTTTAAGTGAACGCAATCAACAATATAATAAGAATCAGCTTAATTTTTCAAGGAACGTGGGCGATTGAAATCCCGTAAAAGGTTCTTAGCCACGATAATAGAGGATCCGCCAGCTGATTACCCACCTGCACAGGAAACACCCAGCGGATTCAGCACAAACTGGAAGACATGAAGGACACTGAATCGAATAAGGTCAGGTGTGGCCCCAGTGGAGACAAATATGATTAGATGGGGCCTTGGAACCACGGATGATAAGTCTCACTGTGGCGCCGTACAGGATATGAAGCAGCTGCTCGCCTGCCCAAACTGCGATTATAGGTGCAACCCCGACGATTTGTGGATGGACCAGAAAGAAGCCCTATATTGGGCTGAAAGATTGTGACCTGGTTTCCGGACACGAAAAAGTAAAAAGAAAGTAAGCAGATACTTTGCGAACTTTTCAAATGGCCTGTTACAATGTTGACTGGGAAACACTGTTTGAAATTCTGATGGGAGCTTGGGTAAAATTGAGGTAGCAAAAGGTTATCTATTACTTTTACGGAAACCAGACTGCAGTTATGGGAATCTAAAGACATAAAATGGAATCAGTTGTTGACAAGGGAGTGTACCATGGCTATAGCTCACTCCCGACGTTATTCAATCTGTACAATGTGCAAGCACTGTTGGAATCAAAGGAGAAGTTTGGAAAATGAATTAAAGTTCACGGAGAAGACATAAAAACATTAAGGTTCCCCGATGACATAGTAACTGTGCCAGACACGGCGAAGGAATTGGGAGAGCAGTTGAATGGAATGGATAATGGATTTCGTGATTATCACGTCACAGTCACCATCGCATAACTATTAGGGAACTGACTGCACCACCGAGAAACTGTTAACCCTGTCAACGCACTGGAAATATCAGCTGGAGCTTTGTGGATTTCTGTCAGCTTTTTCATACTTAGTTCATATCTTAGCGTATGATCGATCCTTGGTCTTCAAAAATCACAATACTCTAGATAAGTGATAATCAAACACGTTTGCTCCAAAGCCAATTCTGACATTGGGAGGCGGCACCTCGGACCACATATCTTATTATTAATTGGTAACATACATAAATTACACACATCAAAAAACGTTTTGCATCACCTCTGTTCCGAGACTTCCGGAACCTGTACAGAAAATTGGAATAGAGATCAACATAAACATCATTTCCGCCCCTTTTATTGCTCATTAAAACCACTCTTGCAAGTTGTACCACCATACAGCGAGACCTTCAGAGGTGGTGGTCCAGACTGCTGTACACACCAGTACCTCTAATACCCAGTAGCACGTCCTCTTGCATTGTTTCGCATGCTACATTTCAATGTTACATTGTTTAGAGCACCGAGTGGACGAAAACATTTCTCGTTCCATTTTCAAGCCTACAGTGAAACTTAACATACTGATCACTGTTGTTGAGGGATCCAGCTCCTACGCATTGCGCCTGTTTATAAACTGAGCCTCGTAGAGTGGAAACATGCGAATGAAGGACTCACCTGCGTAGTTGGGGGCGAGGTCGTGGTGGTTGGCAAGACTGGTGACGGTGGCAGCTCCGTTCAGACCCAGCGACAGACTCAGGATCGCCACGGCGAGTGCCTCGTTCTTCCCCACATAGCCCATCCCAGCCATCATCACAGCCGGTAAGAAGTGCGCTGCGGTAAACAGAGGCGAGAATCGACAAAACTTACTTCTGCTAGAGTGACTTCATAAGCGGGTTTCTGGTTAACAACCACTGTCACATTTATATGTCGACATCTATACAATGCCTGTCATTCTAAATTATTTTGGCGGAGGGGATTTGGAACGATTTTGCTGACATTAAACATACAGTTACTCCAGAATGAGATTTTCACTCTGCAGCGGAGTGTGCGCTGATATGAAACTTCCTGGCAGATTAAAACTGTGTGCTGGACCGAGACTCGAACTCGGGACCTTTGCCTTTCGCGGGCAAGTGCTCTACCAACTGAGCTACCCAAGTACGACTCACGCCCCGTCCTCTCAGCTTTACTTCTGCCAGTATCTGCAGGAGAGCTTTTGTAAAGTTTGGAAGGTAGGAGACGAGATACTGTCAGAAGTAAAGCTTTGAGGACGGGCGTGAGTCGTGCTTGGGTAGCTCAGCTGGTAGAGCAAATGCCCGCGAAAGGCAAAGGTCCCGAGTTCGAGTCTCGGTCCGGCACACAGTTTTAATCTGCCAGGAAGTTTCATACAGTTACTGTTCGCTTCCGTAGCGTAGCGGTAGCGTTACCGCCTGCCACATAAGGGGCCCGGGTGCGATTCCCGGCAGGGGACTGGGTTTTGTGTGTCCTTCATCATCATTGACTCCTAAGTCACCGATGTGGCGTCACCTAAAAAGGACTTACAATAAGGCGGCCGAACTCCCCCGAATGGGGCCTCCCGGCCAACAATGCCATACAATCGTTTACATTTCCATACAGTTACTACTCGTAATTTTGAAAGCTATACAAACAAGTGTGTTTGTCCCACTACCATTTGCTTATTATTAAACAGTTTCTACCTCATTAGGACACTGCCTGTCTGACGTTAGCCAAATTATCCAATAATCAGTTCTTAATAAACAAATATTAGTGGAACACAGCGCATTTGCTCGATTTTTACTCTTTAATAACAATTTTTTGTTCAAAATGGTTCAAATGGCTCTGAGCACTATGGGACTTAACATCTATGGTCATCAGTCCCCTAGAACTTAGAACTACTTAAACCTAACTAACCTAAGGACATCACACAACACCCAGTCATCACGAGGCAGAGAAAATCCCTGACCCCGCCGGGAATCGAACCCGGCAATTTTTTGTGCCAAAACGCAAAGGAAGGGTCCAGTTTTTTGTTAGTTACTTGTTCCATAGATCAAATTCACGATGAACCTTATGATGTGGAATGTGTCAGCAGAACAAACATGCGACGCTTACATGCAACAAGATAAAAAATAAAACTTGCATAACTACATGCTGACCATATACAGTTTTTTAAAATATATTATTAATCATATCTACTCAAGAAGTCCTCTATGGTGTAGCTGTAATTGTTAAGGGAAAACCCCTGTAATCTACATTTTAAAACAGCTCTGCTATCAATCAGTCATTTTATTTCCTTGGGTAGATAGTCAGAGTTCATTCTCGTGGCAAAAGTGGATGAATCTAAACTTTTTAGCAAGTCTACGATATGGTTTTTCAGGTTTAAGTTTTATCAATATGGCCTGCCTAAGAACTAACAATATTCTACACTATTATTTCTCATTGGTATACTAGGTTAATTGGGGGCGCGATATTTTTGGGCAGTACAAAAGCTAGCTCATTTGTGCGAAACCATTCAGTAACTTTCACAAAAACGTCATTTATTATTTTCTCTATTGATGCCTCTTTTTCAGCTTCACAGCAACGCTTTCATCATCTGCAAACACGGCTAATTCTGCCCCCTGATTTAAATAAAATGGCAGCCCACTAACGTAAAGCGAGAACAGTTGTGTGACAACGACGGAACCCTGTGGGGCTCCTGCTTTAATTTCTCCCCACGCATATCATCTAACTTCACTCATTCTATTACTCGAACAGCCTGTGGCAACACACTGCTTTCTCTTCCTTAAATAAGGTGCAAACCAGACATTCGCTGGACTACTCTTCCATATAAACTTAACTTCTCTAACAGAATATTATGCTTGACCTAATGCAATGCCTTCGATAAGTCCTTTTCGATATTGTTTGGTGACCCCTATGAACTTTTTAGAGTCATGATAATGTTTCTTATTACAGATGGGGATGTGAGATTAATTTTTAATTCACTAAATGACCTCCGTTTGCTCCTTCAGTATAGTGTTTTGCTTTCACTTTTGAACTATTTGTAGCAGTACAAAAGCTAACTCATTTGTGCGAAACCATTCAGTAACTTTCACAAAAACGTCATTTATTATTTTCTCTATTGATGCCTCTTTTTCAGCTTCACAGCAACGCTTTCATCATCTGCAAACACGGCTAATTCTGCCCCCTGATTTAAATAAAATGGCAGCCGATTTCCAAGAAGTAGTTATTAAAAATACTTACTACGCATGATATCTCTTTTACACTGCACCCATTCTTTTTAACAGAAATAATGTCATCTTATAGGTCTTCTTTTTCTGTCTGTGTTTTAACAATATCCGTATTGATTTAATTTTATTATCTGATCTGTCAATTGCAGACAAGATGTTCGTTGATTCTCCTGAGCTTTTTTCAACTTCTCTTAATATCTTACAGTACTAATGACTTTCCATTACTACATTTAATTATCTTTCTAGGAAAACTGTTTACCACTGTATAGGCTTGTGTCTCCTTGACTTCTCCTTGTTGAATGAATGCATTATCTACAGGGTGAAAAGTATTTAAACCGACAAACTCTGGGAGGTTGTAAGGGACAAATATTTTTCCCTAATGTCATTTTTTCCTTTGAGGATTACTTAAACCGGTGGAGGCCGTATTACGCTCTTCAGTTGTAGGCAACTGGTGTCCACCAGTGTAGTGGTAGCGCATTGTCTCTGTTTACTAATGGAGCGATACACCTGGAGTGAGTACACTGATATGATTGGTGCGTGCTACGCAGCGCACCACAACGGACGAGCTGCACAGCTGGTTTACCAACAGCAATATCGTAATCGCCATATCCAGCATCATACGACCTTTGCTGCTGTGTACCAACGTCTGCGTGAGACCGGGTCATTTAGCAGATTGCCTGGACAGGGACGCCGTCGCACGGTAAGAACGCTGCGATTTGAGGAAGATGTCTTGCAGCATGTAGAGCGGGATCCTTCAATCAGCACTCGTGCAATTGCACGTAACATGGGGACGAATCAGACGAATGTAAGAACAGTCGTTCGAGAGCAATTTTTACGTCCATTTCACTTACAGCGTGTCCACAACCTGGAACCAGTTGATTATCCAACCAGAGCACAGTTCTCGCAGTGGTAGGTGGAAGAGTGTGAAATGCATCCTACATTTCCATCCTCTGTGTTGTTTACCGATGAAGCAACGTTCGGGTGTGATGGAGTCTTCGACATGCACAATCCTCATGTTTGGAGTGAGGATAACCCACATGCCACACTTAATAGCGCTCATCATCCATAACAATTCGTTATTTTATTGGCTCTGTGCACTATCACTCTTGGTATTATTTTCTCTAAAAATTCTTATTATGCTTCTGCTGCAGATTCTGCAATAAACTTGGGCCAGTTTAGACCGACATATTATTTCAGTAGATTAATGAATGCCGTTTTATTTAGATTATTAATGGGTTTTGAAAGAACAAACAACCCTTTTCATGTCGTTATTTCGTCGCACGAGATTTTTCGATACCTCACCTGGAGATGACACAGATCATTGTGACAGAATTAAGCATGCACACCTCGGCTGGCGCCTTTCAAGTTTCGTTTAACTTGAAAGACTTATTGTACATACATTGATAATGACAGATAATGACTTTTATATGTGGTAGGGGAGACACATATTTTTAAATAATTGTTATTCGGTTTATGTAAACTGAAGGAGGAGGTGGAGGAGAAAGGAAAAGCAAGGGATAGGGTTATCGATATCAGCTGCATCAGGACTTTGTGTGGCATCAGTGGCCAAGAGTGAAAATGTGGGGCAGATGGGAGATTTGAGCCCAGGAGCTTCTGCTTACTATGCAGTTGCGTTAACCATTGCACTACTTGACCAAAGTGTTCATCCCAACTACGTGGAGAATCTCTGCCGACTCACATTCCCACGTAGCGCCATCTGTGTCGATGTTCTCCATGGTCGGTACTTAGAGATTCCCGCAGGAGGTCGGACATAACTGCGCATCCGCACTGAATGTGGTGGATACACTGCACATCAAGGCGAATCAGTTCTATGATTGCGTGGTGTCTGCTCTTTCGTACATATTAGCTACTTAGAGATTTCTGCAAGAGCTCGGACGTTATTGTGCATCCGCGCTGAATGTGGTGTCTCCATCGCCCATCAATGCGAATCAGTTATATGACTGTGTGGTGCCTGTTCTTTTGGACAACAGGCAATGGATCCACTACATTCGGTGCATATGCACAATTACATCCGATTCCTGCGGGAATCTATATTACCCAGACACTCAGACCAGTACCAAACGTTGTGTGTCAATACAGTATCAACGAAAACAGCGATTTAGTTCGTGCTATGTGCTGTCGCCCACTAGAACACGCGTACACGACAATTAAAAGTAACACCAGAACTACGGAGTATAGGCAAACCGTATCTGTGAATTCGAAACATGAAGATCTCTGGTAGGTGAGTTGGTAAAGTGTAAGGTCGCTGTACTAAAACTCACTGTTGGCAATTTTTGTACAGTTTACGCGTGAAATTGTTATGTGAGGGAACATTTTTCTGACATGTAAAAGGACGTTTTGAAGTTTGTAGCACTGTTCTTTTGGCAGTCTGCTTTCATTTCGTTAGTTGAATGTAGCAGACCTATAGCGTACATTATCGATAACACCACACCTATCTGTACACATGTACTCTATAGATTTGTTTCACGTGTAAACCGGGAAAAAACACTGCAAAGATAGAGTTCCAAACTGGGTGCCTTTAGTACGATGATCTATCGCTGTACCAACTCACGTACCAGAGATCGTAACGTCTGCGGCTCACAGATACGCATTTCGTATATTTCGTAGTTCTGGTGTTACTTTTAAATACCGTTTACGCATCTTCTTCTGGGCGATGAAATAAAACAACACTTTTGTTTTACATTCCTGTTTTGAAAGTTCCGTAATTCCAGTGGTATCTAATAAGCGATTTCGCGTAATACATTAAATCTCATAAAATTTATTATTCTATTTGTTTACTAGTAGGTCATGCTTGTACAATATACGTTCGCAATATTTTGCTTTTACAAATGAAGCCATAATTAAGAAAATTTAAATTAGCATTGTTATCTTTCAGTATTTTATATAATATGATGTATATCCTGTGTAAAAGTATTTTTATGCGCCAGTTTCAGCATAAAATAAGTAAGGTTTTGTGGAGTTACTCATAAAAATGTTAAACTTTTAATTGTTAATTTAATAAATTTGTACTGTAGTTTTGTTGACTTAATTGTTAAAAAACGTATAAATAGGAGGAGCACAAGGCTCAAGAATGGACAGTTGGAGACAGTTTTTAGACGCAACCACTGTGTCTCACGTGTGTGCAATAATCTAATTGTTGTAGTACAGTATAGTGACTATGTAGCCTGTTATGTGGAGTGGGCTCCCACTAAGAAGAAATGGTGCAGCTTGTCATAAATAAACCACTATAAAACGGTTTGGTGCCTGGATTATTTCATGCAATTTACGTAACTTGATCCAGTTTGCAGATGAAATGGACCGAGGCAACGACTACTTCAGCAGCAGCAGCAGCAGCAGGAACCAGATTACTCCGAGTTACACCGAACTAAGATACGTATAAGAAATCAACTGAACTACTCGTACATATGTGTCGCTGCAAAAAATGGTTCAAATGGCTCTGAGCACTATGCGACTTAACTTCTGAGGTCATCAGTTGCCTAGAACTTAGAACTAATTAAACATCCATGCCCGAGGCAGGATTCGACCCTGCGATCGTAGCGGTCGCTCGGCTCCAGACTGTAGCGCCTAGAACCGCACGGCCACTGCGGCCGGCTGTGTCACTGCAGAACTAATTACTAAAGTGTAACGTTTTGGAAACTGTTCTAGCAGTAAACATTTGCATTTGTCTCAAAGTGATTCTTTGAGTGGTGGAGGCCAATGTGATCAGTAAGAAACATCCCCATGATCGCACGTTTCTTGATGTCTACGGAACACAAGGATAACAACAAATTTTTGAGTTTTTTTTTGTTTAAATCAAATTATCTCTTTTGGATGTTGAAAATTTACGCCCCAGCAAAATTTTACTGTCTCCCCACGTAACAGTTTCGTTACAACGACAGCACACAGCACGAACTAAAGAGCTGTTTTCGTTGATACTGTATTGACACACAACGTTTGGTACTGATCTAAGTGTCTGGCATCTAGAAATTTGGGTTTAACTATCGAGCAAAGAGGGCATGGAACAGAGACTGCGTATAGGTGGCGCTAGATGGGAATGTGGGTCGCTTGGAGAGATGTGCCGAGATAGTCCGCCCAGTTACGATATACAGTGTACAGGTAGCACAGTGGTTAACGCAATTGCTTACTAGGCGGAGATCACGAGTTCGGATCTCATTCCGGCACACATTTTTTTCTCATTGTTGCTGACGCAGCGCAAAGTCCTGATGCAGCTGCTATCAGTATTACCTTCCATTACCTCCCCCCCCCCCCCCCATCCTTTAATCTCCGTAATATGTTCCACGGCTGCAGATTCTGCATGGTGTCTGTTGTTTCGAGATGTCCGAAAGAACAGACACCATACAATCATATTACTATATTCGGTTTTAACCATCAGATCTTGGCTACGTCCCTAGTTAGTATAGAGAATAAAACTCCGCTGATGAGTCTCTATCGCTGATTGTCAGTAGAGAGCATATTAACAAAAACAAAAAGGAATTTTTCCACTTGAATGTGAGGGGCTGAAGGTAAAGTTCGAAAGCATTGTTCACCATTCTAAATGTGTTTCCTTAAAATATCTAGCAGCAAAATATAGCTTATAGGTAATTCTTCTGACTGAATTCCATGGTTGTACATAGCCTTAGATTGTACAGAAAATGTTAATGCAGTAATTAGCACTAACTTTTATCCCTATCAGGTGTATCCTTACCATGGAATGTGTCTTACACCTCTCCACCCTCCTATTCGCCATTCATGCAATTACTTCATAACAACAGCTTAAGTAATATTCACTGACAAATTATACTTGCCATCTGTTTGAGAAATCTAGCGTTCACAATTCTTTCAGATTCTCTTATTGTGCACGAGTGTCAGGAAAAAAACAATGGATGAATCGTTTAGAAAGGTACACATATATTGTAACTAGTTTCTGAGACGTGATTAACGATACTAATTAAGCTCCACTTCCCGCCCGGTTAGCCGAGCGCTCTAACGCACGGCTTTCCGGAGTGGGAAGGAGTGCCTAGTCCCCGACACGAATCTGCCCGGCGGAACTGTGTCGAGGTCCGGTGAACCGGCCAGTCTGTGGATGGATTTTAGTCGGTTTTCCATCTGCCTCGACGAATGTGGGCTGGTTCCCCTTATTCCACCTCAGCTACACTACGTCGGCGATTGCTGCGCAAACAAGTTCTCCACGTACGCGTACGCCACCATTACTCTCCCAGGCAAACATAGGGGTTACACTCGTCTGGTATGAGTCGTTCCCTGGGGGGGTCCACCGGGGGCCGAACCGCACAATAACCCTGAAAGAGTGGTTCGGTGTGGGGCGGCGGGGGAGTGAAGTGGACTGCGGTAGTCGTCGTGGGGTTGTGGACCACTGCGGCTGCGGCGGGGACGGAGCATCTCCGTCGTTTCCAGGCCCCGGTTAACATACAATACATACAAGCTCCACTTACATGGGATGACGAACAGCTTTCGGACCACGGTCTTGTTTCTGTACGGGTCGGACAGAATCCAGTCGCCCACAGAACTGAAAACTACTCCAAAGAGCAGCCTCATCAGGTACGGCAGACTTGCGAAACCTCCCGACTGCAACAGAAGGGCATCCACAGTACCAGCCAGAGTCTCTAGCACACATATACACTGCTGGACATTAGAATTATATCATAATGCAGGCGGCACACAGCAAACGTCAGACAAGTTTGGATACGCAAATGGTTAACATTTCAGCCCGCAGTAACTCCATTCACATTCTGCTTTGAGGAGAGATTAGGCGCAAGCTTCCTCAGTCAGAAATAGGGATGGTGGTTATCGCTGAGACAACCGGTTTTCGGTTATATCTGTTTTTTCAACGCCAGTTTAACGTGACTGTTAAAATCGACTTTCGGTTTTTGTTCCCATTACTTCCTATAATAAACGTGAAAATTTTGACTTCCTAAGTTCCAAGATACTGTGAGGTGTCCACTTGTATTTGGAGCCCGATTTTGTAATATGATTCATGAAAAATGACCTGAAACGGTTCTCATATGTAGAAGAGATTATATCTTTGATACCACTGAGCCAAAGATGTTGCATGAGTGGCGGATTCGATTGTAAGTAGGAGCATGCGGAGCGCAGTAGCAGTTACCGTTACACTCTGTTATAGGTAGGATATGATACTTAAAGCTAGTGGCAAGCTGTGAGAATTTAGTTGTTGGTCTGTGGACGTAACATAACACAGCTTTTATAAGATGAAGTTCGTGCTCACACAGAGCCCGTAAATATTAGGTCTTAGTTATTTATATAAAAGTATAAAGTGTGTGTTATTATTCTGTGAGGCTACAAGACTATCAAGAATTGAAGTGATAATGATCGTTAACAAGTACTGATCATTGTCCATGGCTGTTGTAGAAGAGTAATGAATTTATACTGTAACTCAAGGGAAAGCAACGCGACCAAATTTGTAAGGTAATGAAATTTTGTATATTTACCTTTAAGTATGCAGCAATGCGATTTGTGGATTTGGCTGAATTTTACAATACTGACCCTTCAAGATAGAACCAAGTATTTTCCATCAGATTTAATGTACAGGTTGATTAGGTGTATCCGATTTGTAATATTTTGTGTGTTTTGTAATCCTGATACAGAGAAGTTAAATTTTGGAGTCTATTTTGTCAACCGATGTCAAACATTTTGTCATGTTTTTAATTGCGACAGTAAGTGAAAATTATAGAACAGTTGGGAAGTTCACTGATTTTGAAGTTAATGTAAAATGTTTCATATCAGTTTTTGTGAAGGTGAAACTTTATTTTGAATACAATTTTCAAACTGAAGCTTCGGTCTTAGCCTACCCCGTTATCAGTACCTCGTCCACTTCCATGTCGTGTTTATTTAAATCCAAGGATATTTTTTCTAAAATTAATCAGTTTTCAATCAAAATCAGAAAAATATTAATGTGCTAGAATCAGAAAAGTATTAATGTCTGTAACAGTTTCAATGTGGGCAGCACTGCACAGTGCTGAGCCAATATCCAGTATTTTCACTGAACATCTGCAAAGTTATTCTTTTATCAGCCAATCTACTGATATTATTTGTGTGAAGCTATTTTACGGCTGGCTTTGTACTTCGCTGTGCCAAGACTGCATACATTCTACGCCTAGTGTGGAGAGTACAGAATACAAAGATTACATCCGTTGCGACTCTAGAGCCAAGGAAAATTTATTTTACTGTTAATTTCCACAGGGAGTTTTGTCAGTTTATTGTACAGGGCCATAGAACTCGGTGCTCACGGGACAAGGCAAATTTCAGAGGGATTGATTTCATTATGGGCATTGCGTATTGATTTTCCAGATTAAGTTGTTTAATTTTGTTGGATTACAGTGAAACTGATTAAGCTCATCATTTGCTCAACAACACATCTCACAGTAAATTTACACAACACAAACATTACGCATTTCATTTTCATTGGCAAACAAACACATAAATTTTTAAAGAATGTTACAATTTTTAAAGAACGTGGCACTTTTATAAAGAACGTTACATAGAACCAAAATACACACATCAAAAAAAAGTTTTACATCACCTCGGTTCCGAGAGTTCCGGAACTTGTACAGGAAATTAGAGATCAACATAAACATCATTTCCGTCCTTTTCATTGTTCATAAAAATCATACATTGCATGTTGTACCATCATACAGCCAGACCTTCAGAGATCGTGGTCCTGATTTCTGTACACACTGGTACCTCTTATACCCAATAGCACGTCCTCTTCCATTGATGCATGCCTGTATTCGTCGTGGCATACTATACCCAAGTTCATCAATGCGCTGCTGGTCCAGATTGTCCCACTCCTCAACGGCGAGTCGGCGTAGATACCCCACAGTGGTTGGTGGGTCATGTCTCCATAAACAGCCCCATTTAATCCATCCCAAGTATGTTCAATAGGATTCATGTCTGCAGAAAAAGCTGGCCACTGTAATCGAGCGATGTTATCCTGGAGGAAGTCATTCACAAGATGTGCATGATGGGTGCGCGAATTGTCGTCCATGAAAACGAGTGCCTCGCTAATATGCCGCAGGTATGGTTGCACTATTGGTCGGAGTAGGGCATTCGCGTATCGTACAGCGGTTGCGGCGCCTTCCATGACCGCCAGCGGCGTACGTCGGTCCCACATAATACCACCCCAAAACAGCAGGGAAGCTCCACTTTGCTGCACTCGCTGTACAGTGTGTCTAAGGCATTCAGCCTGACCAGGTTGCCTCCAAACACGTCTTCGACGATTGTCTGTTTGAAGGCATATGCGACACTCATCGATGAAGAGAACGTCATGCGATTCCTGAGCGGTCTATTCGGCATGTTGTTGGGACCATCTCCACCGCGCTGCATGGTGTCGTGGTTGCAAAGATGGACCTCGCCATGGACGCCAGGAGTGAAGTTGCGCATCATGCAGCCTATTGCGCACAGTTTGAGTCGTAACATGACGTCCTGTGGCTGCACTAAGAGCATTATTGAACAGTGTGGCATTGCTGTCAGGGTTCCTCCGAGCCATAACCCATAGATAGCGGTCTTCCACTGGGCGGCCTGAATGAGGCATGTCATCGACTGTTCCTGTCTCTCTGTATCTCCTCCATGGCCGAACAACATCGCTTTGGTTCACTCCGAGACGCCTGGACACTTCCCTTGTTGAGAGCCCTTCTTGGCACAAAGTAACAAGGCGGACGCGATTGAACCGCGGTATTGGCCGTTTAGGCATGCTTGAAGTACAGGCAACACGACCCGTGTACCTTCTTCCTGGTGTAATGACTGCAACTGATCGGCTGTCGGACCCCCTCCATCTAATAGGCGCTGCTCATGCACGGTTGTTTACATCTATGGGCGGGTTTAGTGACACCTCTGAGCAGTCAAAGGGACTGTGTTTGTGATACATTATCCCCAGTCAATGTTTATCTTCAGGAGTTCTGGGAACCGGGGTGATGCAAAACTTTGTTTGATGTGTGTATTAAGTTAAATAGGGAAGTAAAAGAAAAATTAGTCTGTCCACCGTTAATTGCTTTGCTCAGAAAGTGGTAATTGGCTGAATAGTACATAAAATTACCAGTGTTCTCGGGCTAATTTTAGTTTTTAGAAATTCTGCTCGGAAATCATGTTCTAATCGAAGATCATCCCACTATGTGGACATTAAGAATAATAAGTGCTGAAGGGTGAACTCTGATTTTGAAGAACTGTATTTCTGGAGTTAGTTTAGCCGTTTTCAAGGGCTACAAGCAGGAAAAAGCATATTATGTAGATACATGCTGCAGGTCAGCTACTTTCTATTTTTTTATTCTAAACTATGAATGAACTGCTAAGTTTCAGTTTTCTTCCTATATGATGTCGCAAGCCCCTTGTGGCTCCTCTCTTTTTAAATCTGTTATAGCAAATGGAGCACTGCACAGCACTGCACAGCACTGATAGCGCACTTTGTAAAATACTTCCAGTCTAGGGATGGTGAAATTACCGTACAGAACAGACAGGACAAGTCATGCGCAGTGCATGTACACACATACTGTCTACCAGGCCATGTAACATTGTAACAGACGCATTATTGTCTCAGAATGCTGTACGAATTCTTATGGCACATGTTTTTACTCGTTTCTGACGGCATCGTTATTAAAATAGCATTGATCGCTCTTCACATTTTCGATAATAACGCAATGGAAATATAACGAATAATAATTACTCGTTTAAAGAAAAACATTTTATTCAAACTCAACAAATTTTAGCGCTGCTACTATGACTAATTCATACTTCGGTATTTTTACTCGGTTATCACACTGAAGAACCAAAGAAACTGGGACACCTGCCTAATATCGTGTAGGGCCTCCACGAGCACGCAGAAGTGCCGCAACACGACGTGGCATAGACTCGACTAATGTCTGAAGTAGTGCTGGAGGGAATTAACACCATCAATCCTGCAGGGCTGTCCATAAATTAGTAAGAGTACGAGGGGGTGGAGAATTTTACTGAACAGCACGTTCCAACACATCCCAGATAGGCTCAATAATGTCCATGTCTGGGGAGTTTGGTGGCCAGCGGAATTGTTTAAACTCAGAAGCGTGTTTCTGGAGCCACTTTGTAGCAATTTTGGACATGTGTGTGTACACTGTCCTGCTGGAATTGCCCTAGTCCGTCGGAATGCACGATGGACATGAATGGATGCAGGTGATCAGACAGGATGCCTTCGTACATGTCACCTGTCAGAGTCGTATCTAGACATATCAGGGGTGCCATATTACACCAGCTGAACACCCCCCACACCATTATAGAGCCTCCACCAGCTTGAACAGTCACCTGCTAAGATGCAGGGTCCATGGATTCGTGAGGCTGTCCCCATATCTGTATACGTCCATCCGCTCGATGCAATTTCACACGAGACACGTCCGACCAGGCAACATGTTTCCAGTCATCAACAGTCCAGTGCCGGTGCCGAGGGGTCCAGGTGAGGCGAAAAGCTTTGTGTTGTGTAGTCAGTCATCAAGGGTACACGAGTGGCCCTTCGATTCCGAAAGCCCATATCGATGATGTTTCGTTGATTGGTTCTGTTGAGGCCACATGTAGTAAGCGTTGCTTCATGCAGTGGAGAATGGCAAAACAGGGGCAGCCGGCGAACGCGGCATTACGAAGTAGGCGCGGCACAGATAGCCTTGCTGACAGTTGCTGTCTATCAGCCGGCTGACGCAAGGACGCACGCAGGCCGAGCGCCGAGCGAAGCCTGGAGAGTGCTGAGTAAGGGAAGTGAGGCCAGCACGCTAAGCTACGCTGCAATATACTGCGGGAGTAATAACAAGAAGCTGAAACCGGGGGTAAAAAACGTCCTCCCACCGGATTTAAATACTGGAGCGCAGGCAGCAACGGGGAGAAGCCATTAGGAAGCAGTTCGGATCTGAGGACGGACGTGGTCCGTATCCGAACGTTCAGTCTTCGTAGGTGACGATTCCGGAAGTCTGTTCCAGCTCGCAGGAGTCATCCGTTCGCCACCAGATGTCAACTTCAGCTCTGGATGTCAGCCCGAGTCCGGTCGGCACCATGGCTGACTAACTACAGCAAGAACTTCCAGCAGGACTGGCCGAAGCGCGGTCTTGGTCACAGGCACCGACGGGGACTGACGCCCGGACTTAACGGCAACTGGGAGCCACGGCGCGTTGCCCATTCATGACGGGACCTCGCGGACATCGCGACTGACGGCTTCCCAGCCGCCAGTGTAGCAGGCGTCGGCAGCTGACCTCATGGGGACGCGGATCCGTGGGCGTGCCCGCACTGGGGGGCGCCGAGTGGCGACGAGTTCATCTCAACCGCAGGGCATCCTGGCTTCAGCGGAGCCCTGCTGGCGCGCGTTGCGCTCATTGTCGGAGAATCTACACAGCAGCAGCCAGGCGGAAGGACCCGCAGGGCTGGGCAGCGACGACGAGGGAGAAATTGTAAAGAAAGCTCAATAAATAATTGTAAAACTCAACGCCGTCTCAGTCTTTGGGGCAGCCACTGTGTCTGCTGCTAACAAGTACTGCAGAAGTCGTAATAAGTGGCCATCTGACGTAACAGTTCTTACGCTGACAGTTGTTGATGGCCCAGCATTGAAATCTGCAGCAATTTACGGAAGGGTTGCCCTTCTGTCACGCTGAACGATTGTCTTCAGTCGTCGTTGTTCCCGTTCTTGAAGATCTTTTTCCGGCCGCAGCGATATCGGAGATTTGATGTTTTACCGGATTCCTGGTATTCACGGTACATTCTTGAAACGGTCGTACGGGAAAATCACACCTTCATCGCTACCTCGGAGATGCTGTGTCCCATCGCTCGTGGGCCGACTATAACCCCACGCTCAAACTCACTTATATCTTGATAACCTGCAATTGTAGTAGCAGTAACCGAGATAACAACTGCGCCAGACACTCGTTGTCTTATATAGGCGTTGCCGACCGCAGTGCCGTATTCTGCCTGTTTGCATGTGTCTGTATTTGAATACGCTAGCCTATACCAGTTTCTTTGGCGCTTCAGTGTAGTAAAAAACAAAAAACACCTATTATAATCGACACCAAATAATTACCTAAAAATACCAATTATTCAGAACTAAAATACCGGTATAGGGTTTAGCCGGTCGGTTTTTCCCGTCCCTATTTTATTGCCTGCCAGATCCTTAATGTACCAAAACAAGGGCCCCAACAAAATTGCCTGGGGCACCTCGGAAGTTACTTCCACTTATGTCGATGAGGCTCTTCAGTACCTAACAATGACAGTGGCCTTACTCATCCTGCGTATCGATATGGAGGAAGGTCGGAGATACCGGGCTCATAGTGGCTACTGTATCAAAATGGTGTCTGTTCTTTCGCAGATGCACGAAAGAACAGATACCACATACAAACTCTGGGCTTTGTTTTTTCCTAGATGTACATTCACCTGATTACCTTGATCCGAGGCTTGCAGGATGCCACGCGAGGATAGCGGAAATGGTGTTTTGCATCATCGACGTTTTCGTAATTCGTGTGGGCTGGCATGGAAGAGCTCATTCTATTCGAAAACCTGCGTTGTGTTTGAGATCTGAATATTTTCTAAGATTCTACAGCGGATGGATGTCGGTTAGACTGGACCGTAGTTTAGTGGATCACTTCTGCCGCCATTCTTGTACGTCGACCTGACCTGGACGTACTTTTAATGATTGGGCATAGTTTTCCGTTCAAGGGACGTACGATACGTTGCAGCTGAAAATGGAAACACTTAGATCCAAATTCTGTCCAGAATCTGACAGGGAAGCCATCTGGTCCTTGAGTCTTGTTTAGGTTTAGGGATTTAAGCTGTTTCTCAACAACACTGATATAATACCTGTGTCAATCATTTCTGAGATGGCGCGGGACGTCAGTGAGCACAAGAAAGTAATGTTTCTTTTCTCGCGCTGTAGTGTGGGGTCTTGGAATCTAGTGACTTTCTTATACTCTTTCCCATTGTGGTTTGTTGAGCATTTCTGAGATGCTATCGTGCTGAATAAACTAAGCTGTGACGAACTAATAATCGATCGAGCAGATGTTTTGTAGATGTCCTCCTACGTCATTAAAATACCCGTATTTAGGATCCTTCCAATAACGAACAATCACGTATTAACACTCTCCTAGGATAAGTTTTAATACCTGTTCTACATTAAATTGTTTCACATAGATGTTATTAGGTACTTGACACCTGTAAGTGATCCACTGATATAGCCAATCAGCAGGCACACGATAGCGATTTTTTTGCCTGAGGCGCTTACAGGTTATCGCCTATAAGGTCATCATAACTCAGAGCATGCAGATAATAAAAAGTTACTTGTCTACGTAGTCAAATTCAAATTTACTAAACAGTTCTTGGAGGAAACGCCCTTGCTGTGCAAGGTATAATTATGCCAATAAAACAACGAAATTCCAAAACAGTATCGCATCTCTTTGGTATACCACAGTGCAATGCGCAGTATTATGAACTGAAAACACACAAGTTATATGACACATTTAAATCTGGCGAAAAGCATAGAAATTGGATCTCATTAAAGCTCATACAGCGGCTAAGGTGGAAAGAACTCTTACCTGTTTGATGTCGAAGCCGAGAACTTCAGACATGTACTTGGGTCCTTCAGTCATCAGGAAGAAGAGTCCTCCCAGATTGCCGAAGTGCAGTGCCACCAGCGCCAGGAACGGACAGGAAGTTATCACCGACAAGAACGGCAGCACCCTCTGAAACAGGATCACTGTGTTGGGACTCTAGATTCATTTGGTACCAGATACTGGATTTCATGCTTGCCCATGTAACAACACTGGCAAAAATCCGTGGTACATTTAGGATTATGCTTGTCCGTCGTATGCATATAAATTCTACTAATTACTTGTACGGATTGCACCCACAATTTCGATCTCAAATTCTGTTGCAGCACCCAACACCTCTGCCTTACCCACCTTCAACCCTGCCAACAAAATACTTGTAAATTCACCATTTTGCGTATCCCTCGATCTTATAAAATCCAATGTCCAGAACCAAGCACATCAGTAAATTATGTCCGCATTATTGTATTTGTGCGCCCAAGTTGCCATCCTACGGAATCATTTATTTAAAATAGCACCAAAGCCATATCTTTCACTCCGCTGTAGGTACAACCAAATATGCTGTACCTTCTGACCTTCTGTACATCCTCTACACTCCCACTGTCTCTCGGTCCCTTCTTCTTGTCCTCTGGCGACATCAACTTCCGTGACCCTCATCCCACCCTCCCAGTTCAGTGTCAACCAGTTCACCTCTCGGTACAAGGACTGGCTCCTAAGGAGAAATCCTTCCAAGACACATACAGTAATTATATGATGAACTATCTGCAGCTTCCAGTCCAATGATATCTGTCTTAGCAGGTACAACTGCTCCATACAAGTAACCAACACAATGAAATAGACTTTCTCGATTGAAGTTCTCAGTCACATAAAATCTTTTAAAAGACTTAACCGTCTCCTTTAATTATCATATTTGTTTTATTCATAAAATCACCTATAGCAGTTTGGATCTTTAAACATTTCCAAGCGTAACGTAGTGAAAATTTCGTGTAAAGGCATAAGCCAAAATTTTAAAAATCATCATATCCTCAGACTTATTACTGAACGTTTTGACATAATTTTCGTGATTTTTTAATGAATTCCGTTTCCTTTTTCTCTCTGAAGTTAAACGTCTACGAATCTCAATTGAGCCTAGATCCTACTACAGTGCCACACTTCACAGAGCACACTCTCAACCTCGCACCTAAGTACTGTGATTACCGACTCTTTGGAACACTATTTCCATTTCTGGTATCTCGCGATCGAGGTCATTTACCTAGTGACGTCATCACTCTTTCAGTGACGTATCACTCTTCTCAGTCACGTCATGATCCTCCATCAAGCCACGCATTCCTAATGCCCTCTGCTCCACTCTCCTATCCTACCGCCAGCCAAACAAATATCCAGAAGCCCAGTTGTGCTTTATGCCCCACCCACCTCCATCTGTTTCCAATCAATCACAGCAAAGCATTAAAAGGAGGCAGCTAGTCAAAATGTACTTTCAGTAAATAAATAAAATAAATTTTTTTAAAAGTTAAAAATTCAACTAGGCCAGTTGCGCTTCCCACCAGCCAGTCAGTGTACTATCAAAATGACGTGTAAAAATGGCGCCAAGCTGCATTACTTCCCTAACATTTGTGTACACTTACATAATTCTCGCGTAATAGTATAGCAATGTGTAAAAATGACTACAAGTCAAAGATCACCCATCCAAGTGCCGGCCACGCCCGACAGTGCTTAACTTCGGTGAGCTGACGGGAACCGGGGTATCCACTGCGGCGAGGCCATTGTCGGCGTTGTGGTGTGTAACAGGGTAGAAAAGGGGGTGGGGCATGGAGGTTAAAAGTGTGACGGCAGGTAGGTCGCTCGCATCTGGATTGTGGTCATGGACTTCCCTCCTTCATAAATCTACTAAATGAAGAGTCAACAGACAATTCCAGATTCTCTCTACCGCACTACGTCACAAAAAGCGCCTACAAGATATTTCACAAAGGTATACCGACCTGTCCGCATCTCGCCTTATGCATCCCGGTGACGCAGTGCAGGTGGGGAGTTATTTTCCACAAAGTGTGTTAATACTATATAGTGTACATAATTATATGAGTTGCTGCTAACATAAACGCAAGAACAGCCTATAGGACAGATCCTACGCTAATCTCAGCACACTGTTCTACACTGCTACAAGAAAATTGTTTCTTAGTCATCCCGGAAAGCAGTTGTTATGTTCTTTCGGGAAAGGGAACTTCCTCAGCATAAGCGCTGCTCACTTTTTAGTTTACAGACGGACATTATGTGCGGGTCTCTCACGTAAGTAGGCAAAATAGCTTCAATAAGCTCGTGTTTATCTAGCGGAGCTACTTTCAATTTATTGAGTACTTATCTGCAGTTGTTGAATGAGCCATTATGTAAATAAGCTCAACAGCTGGAACTGTCAACTGAGGAGCCTGCCGCAACTGTAACGCGCTATCAGTATGTTGCCGACAATGTCGATTTCACTGCCTGCACTGCAAATGGCTGGGATACTGCAGTATGTACTGTGGATGTTCGGTAGTGCGTGCACTAAGTGGACCGGACTCTACAAGAGCCAGTAGTTTCTGAATGGAGGAGGTTTGCGATTACAACATAGTCACATGGCTTCACAATATGCTGTCAACGAGAGACAGCAGCAAGGTATCACATTTATCAATACAATCCCTTTCCCATCAACACCGTAGGCCAATGACAATGTCACACTTACAAACTAAGCGTTTCTCAGCCGCTGATTATAGGAATGTTCAGATGGTTCAAATGGCTTTGAGCACTATGGGACTTAATATCTGAGGTCATCAGTCCCCTAGACTTAGAACTACTTAGACCTAACTGACCTAAGGACATCACATACTCCATGCCTAAAGCAGGATTCGAAATTGCGACCGTAGCAGTCGCGCGGTGCCGGACTGAAACACCTAGAACCGCTCGGCCACCTCGGCCGGCTATAGGAATGTCTTCTACACAAAAGCCCTTCATAGCCGGAAACAAGTACCTACTTAATAAACTGACAATAGCTCCACTATATAAACACGATATAACTAAAGTTATTTTTTCTATCTACATAAGAGAACTGGACAGAAAATGCATCTGTATTCTTAGCAGCTCATACATGTATTCAGTGTAGTGTTAAAACACTTCGTCGAAAGTAACGACCTCCCCCTCCCCCCCCCAAACCCCCCTTCAGTTTGTTGTCTGCACAACGCGTCGCCAGTGATTCATTAGGCGAAATAGGGGAGGGTCGGTATAACTTTGTGAGACACCCTGTAGTCGCTTTTTGTAACGTAGTGCAGTAGACAGAATGGGTAATTGCCTGCTCGCTCTTCATTTTGCAAACCTATGAAGAAGGATAGTCGATCACCGCAATCCAGCAACCTAACCTACGTCACACTTCTAATCTCCAACCCCCCTCTCCGCATTTCCACCCTGATCCACACCCAGAATACAGTTTATCCCTTAATATGGTTGTACCGCAGAAAGATGAGGCACACACACATATAATATTTGTTCTTGACCCACATCATTTAACAATAAACATCAGTTTTATAACATTAAAACCCTACTTTTAACAAACTGCGATTTTGCCACCCCCTGCAACATGGAAAAAAAATGAGTAGAACCTGTCTGTAGGAAATTTAATGTAGTCTAATTTTGCACAGGATAACATTTTCGTTGGATGTCGCAGTTTTCGAGGTATTCGAGAAAAACCTAAACAAATGACCTTTACATTCTCCTCCATCCCCATGCTCATACCACACTGGTCAGGATTTTTAGTATGTTTCTCATGAACTCTTCCTCCTACCACTGTACATAAACATTCGACTTTACGAATTTTCCCTCCCGCAGTCGATATTTGCTGGCCTTTGAATAAAATTTTCTCAGTTTTCGGGTGGAGTTTTTCTGGTGGCTCAACGGGGAATGCGTTCTGACATTCGCCAGTTGTCGGCAGGCACTCCGCAACGATCGGTGCTATCTCCCATCCTATTTAATATCTATGTCAATAATATGCCGGTCATCCCCGAGTGCCACCTTGCACAATACGCTGACGACACAGCGCTATACACCACTGGCCGCATTACTGACGCCGTCGTCGCCCGCCTCCAGCGACAGGTGGACGCCCCTATCACCTGGTGCCGGACAAACAAAATAGCTCTCAATGCCGCTAAAACTACGGCAGTTTACTTCACGAAACGGCGCCCAGTTCTCCGCCGCAATATCTCGATTGCAGGTGCCCTGGTCCCCGACAACCACCTATCTCGGGGTCCAGATGGACCACAAGTTGCTCTTCCACTGTCATGCAGAGTATGTCACCAACAAGGGGCAAAAGCTAACCAGGGCTTTGTACCCGCTCTTTCGCAGTAGGGAACTTAACCTGCATACCAAGCTCCGCATTTACCGAACAGCTATCCTGCCTGCCCTCACGTATGGATCTGCTGCATGGGCCACGATTAGTGTCACCAAGATGCGGACACTGCAGCGCCTACAGAACAAGGTGCTCAGGTGGAGCCTGCACGCCCCGCCACTCACGAGAATTGTCACTCTCCACGAGGAAGCGGATATCGTCCCCCTAAAGACGACCATACGCAACAACGCGCGGCGGCTCTATAAGAAAGTGGATGCCTTGCGGGACACTGTCCATGGGTTACGCCACGTTGGCCGCTGGCATCGACATCCGGTTCCCCTAACCATCCTAGAGGAAACGGATTCCGACCATGGCTAACGATAGGTCTGGCACGCCCACCACGGACGCATCCTTTGGCGGGACTAGCCCCCATTCTACGTCCAATACTTTCCAATCATACCTGCCCATGTTAGGCTAAATTTTTCTGCCTGACTCATGTAGTACTGTCACCGTAAGAGGGTGGTACGGGACTACAAGACCCACCGCCACACCTCCAAAGTCACTGCCCTGTGGAAGTTTACTGTCTCACCAACACAGTTAGACCGCAATAGACCGGTGATGCTGTATTGTAACACATCAAAAAAAAGGGGGGGGGGTTGGAATTGGTAGGAGGAGTAGATGTCATGGCAAAGCTCTTCATCTGGGAGAGGTAGGTGCTGGAAGTTGCGTTAGGGGAAGAGGTGGAGGATGTGGAGAGGGTGGGACACAACGGTAAAGGCGCGGCAACAGGCTGGGGACAGAGAGGAAGGGAGACACCAGAGGCTGGGGAGGGGGGATCGAGTCGATGAACAACATACAGGGTGCGGACATGTTCAAGAAACAGGAGAAGGTGGGGGAAGGGGATGAGGTCGAAGAGGATGCGCATGGGGGATAGAAGGCTTATATTGAAGGTGAGTCGATCAATGTCTACATAAATACTCCGCAAGCCACTGCATCGCGTATGGCAAAGGATACCATGTACCAATACTAGTCATTTCTCTTCCTATCCCACTCGAAAATGGACGCTTAGGTGATGGCCGAAGCCAATTACAGTCGCAAGTGTAAAGTTTCGTTAATACTATGAGTGGTAATGTGCATAACTTAGTTCAGTGCTCAAAATATTTACGATAAAGAGCACACGTGTGACAGATTATGTATTCATATGTTGTAATCATCTGGTGGTAATGATGCTGTGGCAAGACTTACAGCACGGAATAAAACAAGGCATCACTCAAATTATATTGTAGGGCTCTTTACTGAGAAGTAGAGCCTCATTTACGGATAATCATAACCGTTACAGCACCATTTCATAAACGAAGCCACGGCATATCTTTTCCAGCTAAGGTGTCATCATGATCTTCAGAATACACCAGATGAGACATAGAAACATTTTGAGGTGTACGTGATGCTGTACTTCTCCCACTACAGTCCCCACGTGTAGAGCCAGCCTGTTACAACCAGGTGCCCAGGTGCCTGGGCACGTCTTTCAAAGAAGTGGTAGGTGTTGTACAGTGTCCGGCTATTATTTGTGACATTGTAGAAACATATCACAAAAAAGAACAAATTCAAGAGGTCGGCTGTCAGAAAAGGAGAACTTGTGACGAAGCAAGCTGGGACCTCTTCACTTCCTCTCTTGTTTTGCCATCTGCCTCCTTAATGTAATTTTATATTCATTTTTGCCTAATTACCATTAACATGCATGAGTATAATCTGCATTTTCATAAAAGAGAAAGAGAAGAGTCTTAAG
Source organism: Schistocerca americana (assembly GCF_021461395.2). NCBI lineage: Eukaryota > Metazoa > Arthropoda > Insecta > Orthoptera > Acrididae > Schistocerca > Schistocerca americana. The sequence goes on from NC_060124.1 coordinate 166,632,538, forward strand.
GAATATAGCATCAGGTCTAATTTTGTGCTTAGTTTTGTGTATGTTATTAATTTCCTAATTTATTTTGAGCATTCCTAGTTAATACTTTTGTTATATGATGAAATCAGTAATCGTTTCGTGACTTAGATTCTGTTGTTGACTTAGATATAAATTCTGTACTACTTATAAACATTTGAAAGAACTACTAGGATTCTTAAAGTATTTATTGTGCTCTATTCGAAAACATATTAGCAAAGCCAGCAATTAATTAATTCCGAATTAATAACCAGCAGGTTTCCCAAAAGTATTGTTTGTATATCTACATTTGTTAATTTCATTATTGATACTAATAATTCGCCCTCAGCTTTGCTGAGGAAAAAATGTTAAAAATAAGGAGTTTTCGATGAAATCAGTTAATTGAATGAGTTTTGTTTTAATTGTAATTTCTGTAACTTGAACATTGAACAATGTATAGTTTCAGTGCCTATTATAGTGAGGATATATTAAGGACCGATTTTTGTCCCGAGACAGTCAGTCCACGGCCGATTTTCAGACGGGAATTATGTACTTGTTAAATTAACAACAATGCATCAACTTACCAGTGGAATAATTGTAACACAAATAGGCCGTGTGTTAAAACAATTAATGACAATGTCTGTTCAATTTATTTGAGAAACACTGTCATACATACCGTATTATTCTGCAAGAACTGTGAACTGTGTGGTTAAGTTTTTACTGCTCATAGATGTTGAACAGCAAACTATTGTAGCAGTATGCTGATGTTGCCTGCAACCTGTTAATGAGACTTATCAACATTTACCAATAGTGAACTGGCCATATAATTGTGTAATATTGGAGGGTTGTGAGCAGTGAAAGTAAAGAACTGTGAAATGCAATTGTGCAAGTGTCGGCTACATCTTTTACAGTATTCACTGTAAAACTTCTTCCACCGCCCCCCCCCCTCCCACCCATTTTTCAGCCAACATAACAATGCAGTACGTCGACACCGAGCACTATCGACGAAGAAGTAAAGCAGGCGAAAGTCGCAAACTCCTTGGATTATGTGGGAGAAACTTGCCATGCATTCTTGAGTCAACTCGGTAAAAAAGGCACACTGTGAGAAGATTTGTCGTTTGCAGCAAGAAAAACTAGCAGAAGAAATGTGGTACTGTTGTAAACTATTTGAACATATCTTTTGTTCGATGTTTCGAACTGAACGATACACGAAATAATTTAAGACATGCAGAGCTTTCCTTCATTGGAAAGTTTTTTTGATGTCAGTAAAGAAATAAATGCAGCAGCAAACATAATTTCTAGAACAACAGAAATGATCAGCATAGGCGGGACTGGCATGAGATGGGTGTCATTGTGTACAGTTCTGCAGTGCTGGGGCCAATCCAACAGTAAAGGTTCAGCACACAATGGCAGCCTCGAATATCTCTGTTTGTCAGCAACTCCTGGACGAGTAGTAGATCTCACCTTCTCCGTGGAGACGGTATCCGCGATGCTGGTGGTGATGTAGGTCAACTCGTCGGGCGAGATGCGGGGGTGTCTGGCGGGAGAGTCGTACACCGTCACGAACCACAGGATGGTCCAGACGCCCACGATGCCGCCGAGGATGTAGAAGCTCGCCTTCCACCCCAGGGCCTCGATAATGGCCGAGCAGATGGGCCACGTCACCACCGTGCCGAAGGTCCCTCCTGGGAACCGCATGCCAGTAAAGTTCACCCTGTTCTATGCAGGTCAAGTTATTATTATTTCAACCTCCTCATCCCATATTGGCAAGGGGTGGGCTGCCAGCGGTACAATAACATACTCTTCAGCCAAAAGCCCGCACAATTTAAATAAGAGACATGACAACAAGAAATTAAATACGCAAAGTTAAAAAAATCTTTAAAATCTATGAGAAGATGCTTGCATGATGGTATTTACGTAGAAAAAATACAAAGTTGTTTCCATTCATTACATTAAAATCAGCAAAGGCTAATAGGTTAAGACAAAATGAAAAAATAGACATTTCAAACACTGTAAAAAATGACAGTGATGTGCATTAAAAATGAGCACTACATTTTCACCAAAAGACTGAAGGACCTGCACAGCTGGAGAAAGTTGAGGAGGGAAAATTGCGTTCTAGAGGATGGAAGTGGTTGGTTAAAAATGTAAGGGTCTATTAGGGAGGAAACAAAAGGAGATGAAGTTAGGCGTTGGGGTGGGTAATGGAAAGAGAGAAAGTGAAGAGGAGTCGGGTCAGTGGGCAGTGCCATTGAATCAAGAGTGGACAGGACTTGGAGAAATGATTAGGGAAGAGGGAGAGGGGAGCCCTGGTCTGCAGTGAGATAGCTGGGGAATTACAGTATGTATATCAGATAAATGTTGGAGTGGATTTCATTATCTTGGAGAGGGAATCGGTTGAAATTGTGTTGTGGTAGGAAATGGACGTTTGTAGGTGTAGCGACTGTGGGATGTCTTTGTAACGGCGCGGCAGCCAGGGGAAGACACTGAGATTATTGGAATGTGGTTTGCAGAGAGCGAAGGACATGCAGAGACATTCAGTGTGGGTGAGGAGGGTTTGATGAGATACTAGAGCAGCCACGTCGGGGTAGTAAACGTATGTGGAAAGCACGCTGCATTGCTTGACGTTCAAGGTTTTTGGGAGGACAGATAAAACTTAGGTCGAACGAATATTCAGGCAACATTTGCATAGGAAAGGATGGGTAAGTCAAAGGTGTTTTACAGGGTGAATACGATTGGACATGAATTTGTGGTAGCGTTAACGAAGGAGGGAAAGATCTAAAGTTACTTCCAACAGGATGGAGCAACTGTCCATACACCCAACGGAATGTTGGAACACATTTACACAATCTTCACATGTGACAGAGTTGTTAGGAGAGGTCAGTTTTGTCGCGGCCCTAGCTGGCCTCCCAGGTCACTGATCTGTCAGTGTGCGATTACTCTGTATGGGGAGCCATCAAGTCTAAGGTGTATTGTAACAACCATCATAGTCTTCAAGAACAGCAGCAGAAAATTTCGGAAGAGACTACAGCAATTCCAGCAGTCCAGCTTCGATCCGCCTTCAACAACTTGCTGACCTGGCCCAAAAGTGCCAAGAGATGAATGTTGGTCACTTTCAACATCTGCTATAGTCAGCTTAATACTGTATTTCCTTTCCTCTGCTGTGTTTCTGTCTACCTTCTTGGAACGCTGTTCTCCAGACCAATATTATTTGCCCGCCCTGTAGCGGTCGAGGATAGTGGAGGGTTGAAAACCCCAACTTCAGTCAGTTAGTTGTTTTAGTCTATTGTGGCCTTTCTGTTGAATAGCTAGTATTTGAGTTTTCAATGTTCGTTGGCTATCAGTTGTTAATATGAGTTATTTCAATGCGTTAGTTAATCAGGCAAGATGCTTGTGGATGGCGAAGTGGAAGGTATGAAGAGTGGTTCATCCTATTAATGTATTAGTGCCTGGAAGGGTTAATTCTGAAGGACCGTTTTGGGAAGTAAACTGACTAAGGTTGATTTAGAGAGATCGTTGGTATTTCTGGAGCGAGGGCAAGGAAAGAAGTGTTAATCAGCATACCAAACGAGGTGGATTGGCAGAGGTGGTTTGGAGGAAGAGAGGACAGAGCCTTGGGACACACCTATAGAATGATGGAAGGTATGGAAGTTGGTGTTGCTAATGGTGGCAAAGGATGGCGATTAGGTAGGAAGGCTGCAATAAGGCACATGTAATTAAATGGAAGTGAATAAGTCTTGAGTTTGGAAAGGAAACGGGAATGCCATACATGGTCATAGGCTTTCTCTACGTCGAGGGGGACAAAAATGGCGGAATTTTAGGTGTTGTGCTGGTGAGATAAGAGATGAGTGACATACAGACGACGGTCATCAGAGGAGATACTGGGATGGAAGCCACAGTGGTTAACAGGAAGGAGGTGGTGTTGCTACATGTGTTGATGGATATGTTTGGAGATGGTGGATTCAAAGATCATGCTGAATACTGAAGTTAAGCTGGTGGCGTGGTATGAGGAGGTATCGGTAGTGGGTTCGTGAGAGTTGAGAAAAGTAGGGTTGTGGAGGTTTTCTGCAGTTCAGTATAGTACCTGAGGATAGGATAGTGTTATAAAACGTTGAAAGTATGGCGAGGAAGGAGAAGGATCATTCTTTTAGGTGATGCAGTTGTGCCCAGCGGAAGTCTTGCGTTTTTTCAACTATTTGTTTTATGCCATGTGCTGTGATAAGTGTTTGTGGCATGTTGTCCAAGAAGTGGAAGTTGTGACCAGGGGGTGTAACAGTGGTATTTGTGCGTTCTAAGATTGTAGGTAATAGGAAGTGGTCAAAATGAGGTTCATCAGGGATGAAGAAGATGTCCAAGAGACAGGATGCAAAATTTTCGGATTTGCTCAGATTGACAGGTAGGAGATGGAATTACTGCCAGATCGATGGAATGCTTTCCAATACTTGGATGAGTTGCGGGTCAAGTCTAGTGCCGAACGCATACTTCCATCGTTTACTAAAGAAGTAACAGGCCTTTTGCGTTACATGAACTGAAATAGCAGCATCTAGTTATTATACAATGTGTATCATGATCAGTGTCTCACACCGAGACACGTGAAAGTATATAAAGACAGAAACAAAAAAGTTTAATAAACATGAGCCCTTGAATGAGCCGTCTCCTTCGGGTAGAAATTCATGATGGATCAAGCCCTTACTGTCTAAAAAGGCGATCAACATCGATTTTAATCTTCGATTTTGTCAGCCGATCAAACAATGAGTGACTGCTGCGCTCTAAGCGAATCCACAAGAAGCCCTTGCTGACAATGTCCAACAGCTTTACAACCGATGTCAGAATTGTGTTGTATCTGATGGTCATTACTCTGAAGGCCGGTAAAGGCATTTAGTTCGTAACTCTTGTTTCCTTTTTTTTTTTTTTTTGACACCATTCACCGAACTTTTCAGGCGCTCCTTGTAGTTAATGCACATGTACATATTGTGTATAAACATGCTGAAATTAATGTCTGACTGTACACTACATGATGTAGTTATTCTCAGTTAGTCTATGAAGTTAGCAGTTTATTAAATTCATGCAGAGAGAGAACTTCAAAGTCTACACCGTGTTTTTCATTGGCATAATATTGGCTGTAAAACTGACAACAGTAGCTTTGTTTTCTCAGGTCTATAGACACAGTAACTGCTTTCCTAGTTGATCCAAGTTTATGATTATTTATGCAGTACCTGCATGACTTTTCAAAATTAAAATTAAGTACTACAATCAGATTCTTGCACAAGCAGTATTTTTTAAGCAAATAATTTCACGATATGCCAACATCATTAATGTTCAAGAGGATGGTTTTGATAGTAAATATTGGCTACCGTCTTAGCTGCACCACCACGAACGTGGCGTAAGAAGGAGAAGGAAAACCAGGTACAATATTATGACAGTTTGTAACGACCAGTTTTCAGTGTGTTGTTGTGTCCTTGGATACAGACTAACTATGTGTTAAGCAGGTCATGGTCTAGACACACTGGAAACACTTCAGGAGTGAGCCGGTTACTTATTGTGCACAAGAAGTACCGCTCATGCATTTAACGCTTTCCTTAACCAGAACTATGAATTTCATTACTTTTATTTTACTCCACAAAGTGGTTTCTTCAACAATAATTCTTAATGACGATCATTTTTTTATTTAAGACTAGCTGTTGCTAGCGACCACACTTGCATACCAGTAGTTTTGTTATGATGAATGGAGGTGAGTAATTAAGCTACTGTATTTGCAATAACGTCAGCCGCCCCCACGTGTCTGCCTGTTTGGGTGAGCATAGCACATGATGTGCTCTCAGACTTCCCACATCCCAAGCTGTCCCACTGCACAATGCGTCGGTATGCGCAACGTCACTGCCGAGCAGTGCACACAGAAAAGCATGGACAGGAACACCCATCTATGTATCATGCTACTGAAGTAATGTGGAAGTACGGATTAAATACATTGAAGATGGTATACACACCGCATTCATTACTTTGAATCATATCACGTATCACATATCAATCAATAAATGCGTTTTCACATATATTCAGTTCAAAAGTCAACCAGTAAACATTTTTCCCTAACCCACGTAATATTCTTCAAACCGGTAAGTATCATGGACTACACACTTTCTTAAGGAGCCCGTGTTCTTCCCCAGAGTTCAAGTTATCTCGTTATCAAATTTTATCGAAAACGTCATCCAAGATGCCACAGTGTTCCCAGTGTTCTTGATGCCATATACAGGGGACAGGCAAAATAACGTGAACAGTGGTAGTAGTGGGATGCTTGTTCAAATGGCTCTGAGCACTATGGGACTTGACATCAGGTCATCAGTCCTCTAGAACGTAGAAGTACTTAAACCTAACTAACCTAAGGACATCACATACATCCGTGCCCGAGGCATGATTCGAACATGCGACCGAAGCAGCAACGCGGTTCCGGACTGAAGCGCCAAGAACCGCTCTGCCACAGCGGCCGGCCCATATCTATCCACGTTGTCCGTCGAGAACTCCGAAACCATTAGTGACGACAACCAACGCAAAGAATCGTAATACATGGTGTCAGGAGCATAAATCCTGGATGGCTGCTCAGTGGAAACACGTCATATGGTCCGTCGAGTAAACGTTTTCGTTATTTCCAACATCGGGCCGGGATTACGTCTGGAGAACGCCAAGCGAAGGCTACAATCCTGATTGCATGATTCCAACGGCTAAGCATGCAGATGGAAGTGTGATGGTGTGGGCAGCCATGTCACTACTCTGAGGCCCTGTTACAGCCAAAGATTATGCGAACATTTTAGGTGATCAGGTGCACCCAATGATTCAAATGTAGTTGCCAACAACGATACCGTATTTCAGGACGACAATGCACCCATTCACACAGCCAGAACACAACAATCGTCGTATGAGGCGCATGCGACGGAGCTGCAGCGTCTTCCCTGGCCAGCACAGTATCCAGATTTGATCATTATCGAACCCTTATGGGTGGTATTGGAGTGCAGACTCCAGAGCAGATTTTCGTTTCCAAGTGGCCCAACATAACCAATTCCAGTGAATGATCTGTTCAGTTGGACCAGGGGATCCATTCCAAGTAAACACAGCCCACACCATTATGCAGCCACCACCAGCTTGGACAGTGCCTTGTCGACAACTTGGGCCCACAGCTTCTTGGGGTCTGCGCCACAATCAAACACAGCAGTCAACTCTTATTAACTGATATCTAGACTCATCTGACCAGACCATCGTTTTCCAGCCGTCTAGAGTCCAACCGATGTGGCCACGAGCCCATGAAAGGCGGTGCAGGCCATGTCGTGTTGTCTGCAAAGCCACTCGCGTCGGCCGTCTGCTGCCATAGCCCATTAGCGACACATTTCCAGCACTGTCGTAACGGAAACGTTCCGTGTACGCCCCACACTGATTTCTGCGGTTATTTCGTGCAGTGCTACTTGTCTGTTAACACTGACACCACTACACACGCCGCTGCTTCCGTTCGGTAAGTAAAGGCCATAGGCCGCTGCGTTGACCGTGGTGAGAGGTAAAGCCGGAAATTTGTTATTCTCGGCGCACTCTTGACACTGTGGACCTCGGAATATTCATTTCCCTAACGATTTCCGAAATGGGACGTCTCGTGTCTATCTCCAGCTGCCAGGCCGCGTTCAAAGTCTGTTAATGCCCGTCGGGCGACCATAATCACGTCGGAAACCTTTCCACATGAACCACCTGACTACAAACGACAGCTCTGCCAATGCACTGCCCTTTTATACCTCGAGTACGCCATATTACCGCCATCTGTTTATGTCCACATGGCTATCTTATTACTTTTGTCACGTCAGTGTACATTATGGAACGTTTAATTTATGTAAGAAATAGTGTGGAAGGATGCAGTATATGTGTATATGGCTGTCCCATGACTTTTATCACGTCAGTGTACATAATGCAAAGTTCACGTTATGGTACAAATAGTGTGGAAGTATGGATTAATGAACCTGAAGATGGCGCCACGTGTTAGATACACTGAATCGCCAAACAAGACGGTATAGCCATGCGTACTCAAATACAGAGATATGTAAACAGGCGGAATACGGCGCTGCTGTCGGCAACGTCTATAAAGACGAAGAGTGCCTGCCGCGGTTGTTAGATCGAGTACTTCCACTACAACGGCAGGTTATCAAGATTTAAGTGAGTTTGAACGTGGTGTTAGAGTCGGCGCACGAGCGATGGGACACAGCAGCTCCGAGGTAGCGATGAAGTGGGGATTTTCCCGTACGACCATTTGACGAGTGTACCCTCAGTATCAGGAATACGGTAAGACATCAAATTTCTGACATCGCTGCGGCCAGAAAGAGATTCTGCAAGAAGAGAGTCCGCATAAAATGTAGCCCATCAACAAAGGAGGTGGCCTACAAAACACTCGCTTTATTTGTTCATGAGACCCAGAAAATATTAGATACAGGCTCCCAGGTAGATGCCATTTTCCTTGACTTCCTGAAGGCGTTCGATACAGTTCCGCACTGTCACCTGATAAACAAAGTAAGAGCCTACGGAATATCAGACCAGCTGTGTGGCTGGATTGAAGAGTTTTTAGCAAACACAACACAGCATGTTGTTCTCAATGGAGAGACGTCTACAGACGTTAAAGTAACCTCTGGCGTGCCACAGGGGAGTGTTATGGGACCATTGCTTTTCATAATATATATAAATGACCTAGTAGATAGTGTCGCAAGTTCCCTGCGGCTTTTCGCGGATGATGCTGTAGTATACAGAGAAGTTGCAGCATTAGAAAATTGCAGCGAAATGCAGGAAGGTCTGCAGCGGATAGGCTCTTCGTGCAGGGAGTGGCAACTGACTCTTAACATATACAAATGTAATGTATTGCGAATACATAGAAAGAAGGATCCTTTATTGTATGATTATATGATAGCGGAACAAACACTGGTAGCAGTTACTTCTGTAAAATATCTGGGAGTATGCGTGCGGAACGATTTGAAGTGGAGTGATCATATAAAATTAATTGTTGGTAAGGCAGGTGCCAGATTGAGATTCATTGGGAGAGTCCTTAGAAAATGTAGTCCATCAACAAAGGAAGTGGCTTACAAAACACTCGTTCGACCTATACTTGAGTATTCCTCATCAGTGTGGGATCCGTACCAGGTCGGGTTGACAGAGGAGATAGAGAAGATCCAAAGAAGAGCGGCGCGTTTCATCACAGGGTTATTTGATAAGCGTGATAGCGTTACGGAGATGTTTAGCAAACTCTAAGTGGCAGACTGCAAGAGAGGCGCTCTGCATCGCGGTGTAGCTTGCTGTCCAGGTTTCGAGAGGGTGCGTTTCTGGATGAGGTATCGAATATATTGCTTCCCCCTACCTATAACTCCCGAGGATATCACGAATGTAAAATTAGAGAGATTCGAGCGCGCACGGAGACTTTCCGGCAGTCGTTCTACCCGCGAACCATACGCGACAGGAACAGGAAAAGGAGGTAATGACAGTGGCACGTAAAGTGCCCTCCGCCACACACCGTTGGGTGGCTTGCGGAGTATAAATGTAGATGTAGAAGAGAATCGTTCAACGTGACAGAAGTGCAACCCTTCCGCAAATGGCTTCAGATTTCAATGCTGCACCATCAACAAGTGTCAACGAGCGAACCATTTAACGAAACATTACCGACACGGGCTTTCGGAGCAGATGGCCCACTCGTCTACCCTTGATGACTGCACGACACAAAGCTTTACACCTCACCTGGGCCCTTCAACACCGATTATGGACTGTTGATGACTGGAAACATGTTGCCTGGTCGGACGATTCTCGTTTCCGATGGTATCAAGCGGATGGACGTGTACGGGTATGGAGACAACCTTATGAATCAATGGACCCTGCATGTCAGCAGGTGACTGTTTAAGCCGGTGGAGGCTCTGTAATGGCGTGGGGTGTTCCGGAGTAAAGTCAAGCGCCGGTACGCGGTCGGAAACGACGGAGCGGAGGTGGTTGTGAAAAAGACGTCAGCCAATAGCACGCTGAACGACCCCTCTCTAGGAGAACAGCGCGACTGCTGAGGCCTCTAGGCCAAGAGAACATAAGCGCCGCTCCCGACTGATCGCGACCCAGGTAATCCACAAACTCACCACAAGACTATACAGAAACTCTAGACATTCGCAGAACCCGTTTATTCTGAATCTGGGGAACTACGACCACAACCATAGATGGAAACATAAAAGACCAAAAGACATACTTGTAAGGACCTAACATCTATGGCCAAGCACACGCAAACACAACGGTACAGGTGAGTCCCTGTTAATCAGACACCATTACTGGATATCCAGCTGGAATACACTGCCGAATAACTGGCACCACGCAGGGAAGCCGTACCGTACACTGCATGCAGACAAGCTCCACACATCCCCCACACAGTGAGATGATCTATGGCCGATCTCCCACTACTATATAACGATCTTGATTGTTTCAGGAATGTAGCGGCTGCAGCAACTGGGATACATCGCCATTGCTTACCACGGTAATGATGCATGATACCCATCTAACAAATCCAACCTTGCATGAACTATCGCAGCTAGTAAGCCACTACTGCTCTTATTACCCATCCCACTGTCGCAGAGGTTTTTCCCACGGCACGAGCCTTGGCACTCTTTTCCCTCTGCTCTTCAAATCGCTACCCTCACTCGCGTTTCGTCCACTATCTATCACCTGATGGGTCGAGTTAATGTGTAGTCTTACCCAGACGCACGGATAACATCACAGCCCAGCATCCTGTGATCCACTTACTAGATAACTAACATGTTGACGGAGGTGACAGCAGAACTTTTGATTTGGTCACCACGTTGGTGCGGGCGTGGAGGGGCCCCATCTCTAACCCATTTCTACGCAGATCTACAGAAGCGTCAAGACCAGTGACCTGAATAAGAGCATTCACTGTATTACTTCACTTGTATTGGAATCGTTATACTGAAGGACATTGATTCTATTCCATGTCACCCCTTGCTTGCAACACATCTATGTATTGCTCAAAGTTAAGTATTGTCATTGATTCATTTCATAACAAAACTGTTTAATACGTTTTGCTTGAACCTTTGTCTAGCGATCCGAGAAGCAAGTTTCCTAGACACCCCTTCCTTGACAACTAGGCAGGATACAACATGGGGCGTGTGCTGTTGGAGTGATGTGGGACCCCTAATACGCCTAGATACGACTCTGACAGGTACATGCACGTAAGCATCCAGCCCGATCACCTGCATCCATTCATGTCCATCCTACATTCCGACGGACTTGGGCAATTCCCGAAGGACAATGTGACACCCCACACGTCCAGAATTGCTACAGAGTGGCTCCAGGAACACTCTTCTGAGTTTAAACACTTCCGTTGGCCACCAAACTCCCCAGACATGAACATTATTGAGCGTATCCTGGATGCCTTGCAACGCGCTGTTCAGAAGAGGTCTCCACCCCATGGTGCTCTTACGGATTTATGGACAGCCCTGCAGGATTCATGGTGTCAGTTCCCTCCAGCGCTACTTCATTCATTAGTCGAGTCCATGCCACGTCGTGTTGCGGCAGTTCCTCGTGCTAGCAGGGGCCCTACACGATATTAGGCAAGTGTATCAGTTTCTTTGGCTCTGCAGTGTATTCCTTATTTAAATGTCTACTTTACTTCTATCACCTGTTTTAAATTCATTTTTCATTTAATTAATTCCTTTAATTACCACTACATATTTTTTCTTTATTCTGATTTATTGTATATCCGAACATGTAAACGCTGCATAGCTAAGATTCCCTCCATTGCGTCGGCAGCGTCCTGCTTGCCGGTTTGACGTAGCGGGTGCACATGCGGCCAAGTATTCTAGGCCACTACAATTTATATTCCAATATTTATGTTTCAAGATTACAAGTGTGGCACAGTCTTGCTGCTTCCTGTCGTCCGAAGTAAGAATCGTCGTCTCTTCACGGTTCCACTACGTGCTTGGCTTTTCGTCGTTGGACTGTGCAAAGTTGTTTTCAAATTCTTTTATTTTTGTCTTCTAGTGCATATCATAATCTTGACTATTGGTGACTAATGTCCTCCTTCACTCTGGTTCTTATACAAGGCGTTTCACAAGCGATGGTCAATAATTCACACATGGAAAGTACAGGCCAAAAATAGCTAAAAAGCTCCAATAAACATGGGTGCACAAATGAACCCCTGTTTCCTGTTGCGGTTCATCAGTGTCTAGGAACACATGGCATCTCTAAACCTTAAAGTAGGTGTTTGAAATGTTGTCCATGCGTCTGAATCCAACATGCAACTTATACACGAAATGAGTTGCGAATCCTATCAGCCAGTCCAGGGGAATTCTGTAAATGCTGGAAAGCTGCTTCAATCCGCAAGCGTAATTCCTCAACAGAGTTGACCTCGCTAGCGTAACCAGGCTTTTGACATGACCCCGCACACAGAAATCCATGGGAATTAAATCCGGAGACGTTGGAGGCCATGGCACAGGCCCTCCTCTATCTATCCAATGTTGACCATCCGTCCGAGTTAGAGGCCGGCGCATTCGTAAATGAAAATGTGCTGGAGCACCGTCATGCGTGAACCACATGTTCAGAGGTTAGTTCAGTGGGATATCATGATATACTTCTGGAAGTACAGTTCGCAGAAACCGCATGTGCTGCTGCCTGGTTAGTCTGTATGGTAGGAAGTGTGGCCCAATTATGAGGTCTCAGAGCAGTTCTGCCCAGAAGTTCAACGAATGACGCTGCTGATGTCGTGATACGGTGTGCTGCGTTAGGATTGACATCGGCACAAACGTCACAGTTATGGTAGCTAAAAGTACGAGTAAATCCAGCCTCATCTGCGAACAGAATACTGCTTACAAACAGGGGATTCAGGGTACACTATTGTTGCACCCATTGGCAGAAATTTTCTCTAGGAGGGAACTCTGCGTTGTTGAGGGCTGCACTCGCTGGATATGATGTGGACAGAGTACTTGCCGATGTAAAATCTGACGGGCTGCCTGCGGAGCTTCTTTGTACAATTGAGCAGCCTCAGGGGCACTGCCATTCGCTTTGCCACACATCAAGCGTACTCTTCAGCTGTGGCACCTCTGTCCATGGTGCCTTCACGATCGTAACTGATTGTACGGCCGGTACGGCACAGAGCACGGAGGTGGAAAGGGAAGTAGTTGGGCATGCGTAAACAAACAGATAGTTGATCTCTGTTGGTCCATCACGGCCAAGGGACATCAGCTGGTAAGTACTGGTTCTGAGCACTATGGGACTCAACTTCTGAGGTAATCAGTCCCCTAGAACTTAGAACTACTTAAACCTAACTAACCGAAGGACATCACACACATCCATGCCCGAAGCAGGATTCGAACCTGCGACCGTAGCGGTCGTGCGGTTCCGGACTGAAGCGCCTAGAACCACTCGGCCACTCTGGCCGGCAGGTAAGTACTTTTCAATGTCAATTAACTTCACCAACAGCCGTATATTTTAAGATATTTAATTTTATTCTGAAAGCATCCAGTTTCGGCAATTCATTTTGCCATCTTCAGGCATATCTTAAAATGTACGGCTGTTGGTGAAGTTTATTGTCATTGAAAAAAAAAAGCATTCGATCCCAAACCTTAAGATACCAAAGTAAATACAACGGTATCCAGGGGCGTTTACAGCTGGTTCCCAACTCGAATTAATGCGATACCTCGGCAACGGTCGATTTGCGGACCCTTGTTTATTGGAGCTTTTTAGCTACTTTTGACCTGTAATTTTCATGTCTGAATTACTGACCATCACTTCTGACAAACTCTGTGTAAAATTTTTAAAAAGTTAACAACTTTCTCATGATACACAGGACACCTCTAATCTCGTTTATGTACTTTTCCCACGTAGAAATCATGAAGATGCCTCAAAAAGAGGAAACGCGCCAATAAAGCTTCTGCTGTCATTACAACCTAGACAGTTATCATTACAGAAAATATATCACTAAGGTTGCTGCTCCACAGCCATAGACTGGGAGGATTTATATAACAGCCGGCCGCGGTGGTCTAGCGGTTCTGGCGCTGCAGTCCGGAACCGCGGGACTGCTACGGTCGCAGGTTCGAATCCTGCCTCGGGCATGGGTGTGTGTGATGTCCTTAGGTTAGTTAGGTTTAAGTAGTTCTAAGGTCTAGGGGGACTTATGACCTAAGATGTTGAGTCCCATAGTGCTCAGAGCCATTTTTATTTATATAACACTGAAGATTGCATAAGCATTGTGTTCATTACTTTGAATGGTATCACGTCGCACATACCAAACAATGAATGCATTTTCACAAATACGATGAAGTTCAGAATCGAACAGTACACGGCTTTTCCAAAGAGTAAATATTTTCCCTAATTTGCGTAGTATTCTTCAAATCAATAACTATTTGTTCCACACGATTCATAAAGTAGCCTATGTTCTTCTATCTCAGTTCAGCAGGTTAGTAATAATAAATTTAAACGTCATGCACCATGCGCCAATTTTTCACGCATTTCAGTGTTTCTAACGTCATAGATCCTCAACTATGTATCGCACAATGATTTAATTTTGGAATCATGTTCAGCGGTACATGTGAACACTGTCTGAAAAATGTGTCCCGAACACCGTTAGTGGTAAAAAAGTAATAAATTAAAACATCATGCCTGACGTAATAATGAACACCGAAAATGAAGTAAGTGATAAACGTTTCTCCTTTCATCATATTGCGGGTGGTGTCAAATAGAAAAGTTTCATAAAGGTTTGAAATTATGTGTGAAGTTTGTTGCAGGTCTCTAAGTGCTCCCATTGTCAAATACTGAATGACTATATTCAGTCAGACCTTGATAAGATTTCAAAGTGTTGCAAAAATTGTCAACTTGCTTTAAATGTTCAACACTATAAAACTGTGCACTTCACAGTGCTGTGTCCTATGATCACAGTATTAACGAATTACAGTTGGATTCGGCAACTCATACAGATACCTGGGTGTAACACTTTATACAGATATGAAACGGAACGATCACATAGGCTGAGTCGTACCTAAAGCGGATGTCAGACTTCGGTTTATTTGTGCAATACTAGAAGAAAGTACTCAGTCTACAAAGCAGATTGCTTAGTAAACACCCTTGCGACCCATCCTAGAACATTTCCCATACATGTGGGACCTGTACCAATTTGGTCTAACAGGGGATGTTGAATGAATACAGAGAAGGGCAGGACTAAAAGTTACAGGTTTGTTTGATCCGTGGGAAAATGTCACAGAGATGATGAAGAAACTGGACTGGCAGACACGTTAAGGTAGGCGCAAACTATCTCGATAAAGCCGAGTTACAAAGTTTGAAGAATCGGCTTTACATGTTGGCTCTGGGAACACATTGCAGCCTCCTACACACCGCTCCCGGGCAAGGTTAATTACAGCGCGAACAGAGGTAAACAGTCACACTTCCCACACTCCATACGTGAATGAAACGAGACGCAGCCCTAACAACTGGTACGCTGGGACTTACCATCCTCTGCCATGCACTTCACAGATGTTTGCAGCGTATGGCTGTAGATGTAGATGAAACTCACCGAGCATACTCCAGACGAACTTGCCCTTCTCCTGTGGCGGTCCCCATTGCGCCACCAGAGCGTGCAGTGACGGGTACAAAGGGCCCTGTCAACAACACAGTTACTTAGTTAGCTGCATCCTGCATAGATCATTTGAACGAATCTTTTATGGCAATGAAGTGGAACTAGTCAGTTTACAGGATATGTATACGTGTCTACTGTTAACATTAATGACCATATTGGTGTTTAGTTTAACCTCAGTAAATGGTTCTTCCAGTTCGTTTTCATCAATATGTACACCCAAAAATTTAGAGCATTCCACCCTATTTACTCACTCCTGCTCATGTGCTATGTCAGTTGTTCGTATAACTACACCGAAGAGCCAATGAAACTGGTACACCTACCGAACATCGTGTAGGGCCCCCGCGAGCACGCAGAAGTACTGCAGTACGACTTGGCATGTCTGAAATAGTGCTGGAGGGAATTTACACCATGAATCCTCCAGGGCTATCCATAAATCCGTAAGAGTACACGAGGGTGCAGATCTCTTATGAACAGCACGTTGCAAGGCATCCTAAGTGTGCTCAGTAATGCTTATGCCTGGGGAATTTGGTGGCCAGCGAAATTGTTTACACTCAGAAAGGCAACTCTATAGCAATTCTGGGCGTGTGGGGAGTCACATTGCCCTGCTGGAATTTCCCAAGTCCGTCGGAATGAACAATGGACATGAATGGATGGAGGTGATCAGACAGGATTCTTAAGTACGTGTCATCTGTCAGGGTCGTACCTAGACGTATCAGGAGTCCCATTTCACTCCACCTGCACACACCCCACACCACCAGAGCCTCCACCAGGTTGAACACTCCCCTGCTGACATGCAGGATCCATGCATTCATGAGGTTGGCTCCATACCCGTAAACGTCCATCCGCTCGATAAAATTTGAAACGAGACTCTTCAGACCAGACATGTTTCCAGTCATCAGTAGTCCAATCTCGGTGTTGACTGTCCCAGGCGAGGCAGTCATCAAGGGTAGACCAGTAGGCCTTCGGCTCCGAAAGCACATATCAATGACTTTTCGTTGAATGGTTCGCAAACTCACGCTAACTGATGGTCCAGCACTGAAATCTGCAGCGATATGAGGAAGGATTTCACTTGTGTCACGTTGAACGATCGTCTTCAGTCGTCGTTGGTCCCTGGAGGATCTTTTTCCGCCTGCAGCGATGTCGGAAATTTGATGTTTTATCGGATTCCTGATACTCACGGTACACTCGTGAAATAGTCATAAGGGAAAATCCTGACTTCATCGCTACCTCGGAGATGCTGTGTCCCATCGCTCGTATTCCGACTATAACACCACATTCAAATTCACACAAATCTTAATAGCCTGCCATTATAGCAGCAGTAACCGATCTAAACCGAGCGAGGTGGCGCAGTGGTTAGACACTGGACTGGCATTCGGGAGGACGATGGTTCAATCCCACGTCCGACCATCCTGATTTAGGTTTTCCGTGATTTCCCTAAATCGCTCCAGGCAAATGCCGGGATGGTTCCTTTCAAAGGGCACGGCCGACTTCCTTCCCCGTCCTTCCCTAATCCGATGAGACCGATGACCTCACTGTCTGGTCTGCTTCCCCAAAACAACCCAACCCCCAACCGATCTAACAACTGCGCCAGACACTTGTCGTCTTATATGGGTACTGCCAACCGTAGCCCCGTATTCTGCCTGTCTACATATCTCTGGGTTTGAATGAGCAAGCCTGTACCGGTTTCTTTGGCGCTTCAGTGCATTTGTCGTATAGAACGGAACATAGTATATGTTTTTTTTCTTTAACTTATAGAGAGTCAATTTTCTGACAACCACTTAATAATTCTTCGAAAAACATCATTTACAGTCTCTTCTGTGGCTTTCTCTCTAACGGGATTTATTGCAATATCGTCTGCAAAAAGTACCAATTCGGCTTGTTGACTGTTAAGTGGAAGGTCATTCATATACGGTGATCAGCCGGAACATTATGACAACCACCCTACCGTCGATATAAGCCCGTCCAGGCGACAGGGGTGTCACCTGGTGAGGTGGTCCGACTGTTAGTCAGACACATGCAGTGTGCATGTAGTATCAGTGAGCGTGCTGTCAATGTCTAGAATGGGGAAAGCGCGCGATGTGACTGAGTTTAACCGAGGGCAGACTGCGATGGCCCGGAGGCTCGGCACGAGCGTTTCGGAAACTGCACGACTTGTCGGATTTTTGAGGAGTCCTATGTCGAATGTCTTCAGCACTGCCGAAACCAAGGTGAAACCACGTCCAGATGTCGCAGGGTTGAGCGGCCACTTCTCATTACAAATATCGCACATCATAGGCTGGGCAGACTGGTAAAACACGACAGGTAGCGAACTGTGGCGGAACTGACATCAGACTTTAACGATGGGCAGAGGACCAGTGTGCATAAACACGCAGTGCGCCGAACACTCCTAACGATGGGCCTCCTCAGCCGACGACCCATGCATGTGCCAGTGGTAACACCACGACATCGGCAACTACGACTGAAATGGACACGTAACCATCGGCACTGGACGTTGGTGCAGTAGCAGAGCGTTTCATGGTCTGATGAACCCCGAAACCTTCTTTATCATGCAGATTGGAGGACGTGAATCCGTCGTTTTCCAGAGAATCAGCTCCTTAACACCAGTACTGCGGGATGGAAACAAGCTGGCGGCGGCTCTGTTATGCTCTGGAGGACATTACGTGGGCATTCATGGGTCCAATGCACCTCGTGCAAGATACCATGATGGCCAAGGAGTATCGTACACTGGTTGCAGACCACGTGCACTCCCTCATGACGATCATGTTTCCCGAAGACAGTGGCAATTTCCAGCTAGATAACGTGCCATGTCACAAGGACAAGAGTGAGATGGAGTTGTTCGAGGAACACTGCGGCAATTTCCAATTGATGCGCTGGGCCCCCACAACACGGTAGATCTCAATATGATTGAACACATCTTGGATGTGATTGCATATGGCGTGAGAGCTCTTTGCTTGCCCCCCCCCCCCCCCCCCCCCCCGCGGAATTTACCAGAATTAGGTGAATTGCGTGTGCAGATATGGTGTCAACACTTGCCTTTCGCGGGCAAGTGCTCTACCAACTGAGCTACCCAAGCACGACTTACGCCCCGTTCTCACAGCTTTACTTCTGCCAGTACCTCGTCTCCTACCTTCCAAACTTAACAGAAGCTCTCCTGCGAACCTTGCAGAACTAGCACTCCTGAAAGAAAGGATATTGCGGAGACATGGCTTAGCCACAGCATGGGGGATTTTTCCAGAATGAGATTGGGTAGCTCAGTTGGTAGAGCACTTGGCCGCGAAAGGCAAAGGTCCCGAGTCCGAGTCTAGGTCCGGCACACAGTTTTAATCTGCCAGGAAGTTTCATATCAGCTCACACTCCGCTACAGAGTGAAAATCTCATTCTTATGTATTAAACTGCTTATGAAGGAGCAATACAGGAACCCTCTCATGTGACATAGTCTGTTGGATATGGCCATCCTACTGTACAGGTAATGAAACTTTACACCAGTCTGTGGAAGCGACTTCCATCATGAACCAACTGCTCCAGTGAATCAATACCTGTATATTTAATAGGATCGCCAGATATGTTCGAGTGATAGACATGAATGCACCCTGAGAGACACAGATCTCCTTCGGACTACCTGTATGTAGTTTGGAGACGTGTCTCGAAACCTTCGTCCTTCCTCCATGCCATGTATGATGTGTAGTCTTCCTAATTTTCCCAACAAGAAACACCACCGTAACTGCTCATACTATCTCTTCTACTACCACATGTTGCAGGGGAAAGTTTCGTTTGGCGCTGGCCTTACACACTGTACACGGTTGGCGGAGCTATGACACCATGTTCCCATTTCAACTGTGTGACCAAAACGCGCTCCTGTCTTCTGTACAGGTCAGACTAAAACTGAGACGATCGCATGCACTGAGCTACAGGGAGGGCGGGGCAGAGACTTAGGAGCAGTTAAAAGATCCAGAGGGACTGTCTAAAATCAGCACTGGAGTTCTTGGTTATGGGATCCATAGCAGACAGGTTCGAAAAAAAATGGTGACTCGTTCCGAGATACGAGAGTGGCACGAATATGATTCACCAGTGGCTTTAATCATTAAAAGACGTCTCTAAAGGATCCAACGCAAATATGTGGTTGAATGGATAGACTTGATTCCAAATGTGGACAGCATTGCGGACAGCATTTCTGCCTGAAAGCGTAACACTATCAGTGATAGTGAGTTCTTGTAGACTCAAGACCGCTTTTTGTGCAGGGTGATGATAACATTGGCGTTACGCAGCTGAGAAAACATGCGACATCGTCTGGCGACAGGGGTGAGCGTGGTCGGGGGTTGGGGTGGGTGGGAGTGGGCGGGGTTTGTCGGGGGAGAATTGATCAATATCATTACCTGTGTAAGTAATAAAGTTCTCGGTTTCCTGAACATCTCTCTTCCCGTAGCGTGCATCAGCCACATCACGTGAGACAAAAAAAAAAATTGGGATTAAGTAATTTTAAGGCGCAACGTGAATAAAGGAAGGAATCAGTTAACAGCACTTATTCTTAGGCGTTAAGAAACCGTCAGTTTGGCAATGGAGGGAGGTGTAGAGGGTAAAGATTGTTGAGGGGAACCAAGTCACGCCTACAGTAAGCAGGCTCAAATGGATGTAGGTTGCAGTAGTCATGCAGAGACGAAGGGAGTCACACAGGATAAACCAACGTGGAGACCTGCTTCAGACCAGCCTTTGGACTGAAGACTATGGCAGTATTGGTGCGTAACTGACTTAGAGAAAGTGTAGTGTCGGCAGACTTGCCAACACTACGTACACTAATAGAAAGAGGCGGCCAAGATGCACGCGCTAACTCACGCAGGGTGGCGTGAGGTCTGAAACAGGATACGTAATGAATGCTATAAAGAAAAGTACGTAGCTGCTGGAATACTTAACTTTAATCCATCATTTGTATACAGCGTTCTTGATGATACAAGTGAGACTCTCTCTAGATAAATGCAATGTAATGCTAATGGCGCCTTGCTAGGTCCCAGCCATGGACTTAGCTGAAGGCTATTCTAACTAGCCGCTCTGCAAATGAGCGAGTCTTCGTCCGTGTAGTCGCTAGCAAAGTCCTCCGTACAACTGGGGCGAGTGCTAGTCCGTCTCTCGAGACCTGCCGTGTGGTGGCGTTCGGTCTGCGATCACTGACAGTGGCGACACGCGGGTCCGACATGTACTAATGGACCGCGGCCGATTTAAAACTACCACCTAGCAAGTGTGGTGTCTGGCGGTGACACCACAGAAAGCGTCTGCATTGGGCAAGAAATCCTCTGCTTTACCAGCCAAAAAGTTTTCATCACTGTGTTCCAGCAGATGCACGAAGTTCTATTAGTATACCTTCGTCCAAGTGGGACGTCTATCAGTAGCAAAACATTTGTCGATTACAGCCATCCAAATAAAGAAGGAAGATTAGTGGCTAGCTCCCCGTTGACGAAAAGGATGTTAAACACAGAGTA
This sequence comes from Schistocerca americana, assembly GCF_021461395.2. Classification (NCBI taxonomy): domain Eukaryota; kingdom Metazoa; phylum Arthropoda; class Insecta; order Orthoptera; family Acrididae; genus Schistocerca; species Schistocerca americana. The sequence goes on from NC_060124.1 coordinate 166,653,622, forward strand.
CATAGCGAGAGAAAGTTACTGTAAAAAGTCCTGTTCAATGGACTACCAAGTTTTTGCGTTTCATGACTTGCTGAAACCACAGGAATCCTAAATTGAATGACCATATGGGCATTTTAGTCCCACTCTTTTTGCACTAGTGTGACAGCTGTGCCTTAAACACTGCATTGCTTCACACGGTGATGCAATATTCGACTGCTAAACGACAATACAGGCCCTCTATTGCGCAGCTTCAATTCCCACCAAAATTGGACAGTCTGATTGGGTAGTGTTCAACAGTAACCATATAGTCTTGAACTGCTATTCGGTTGTATTCCAGCTTGAGAAAACGTTGGGCAATACGAATCAGAAGACACACGAAATGTCTAAACATTCAACCAACGGAGTTTTTTAAAAAAAGAATTGTGAAACCACTGACCTACAGGAAAATAATACATTGAGAGATTTGATGCAGTCGTTGCAACAACTAAGGTACTGTATTATCATCAACATTTTTTGTTTTGTCCAGAACATTAGAGGCAATGTTCACGAATACCTGTGCGTTAATTTTTGATCATTTCTCTCTCTCTCTCTTTTTTCCACTCCTCTAATGCTGACTGCACACATGGACTGTCCTTGGTGGCTTGACTTCCTAGCTGATGCTATGGACTGTCGAAACAGTGATGTGTTATTCTATGTACACCGCTGTTTTTTGAGGTGTGTGATCGAGATTAAGGGATTCCTGTAGTTACGAATTTATGAGTATGTAATGTTGCGCGGTAGAACCATAACGAAACGTCAAACCAGATGTTTACGTTAAAACATTTAGCGCTTTCTGTAGTGTCTTGCTCGTGAAAGACTATTAGATCTGTACAGAAATTCGTAATACATTAAATATTATAATTAGCAACGAAGTGCACATTAAGAATACAGGATTCTGTACACAAATAAGGTTGTAAATGGACAGCCTGGAATTCTGACTGCGATGCAGATGACTCACGTTTGATCTTCTTTGTGGAAAGACTAGAATAGGTGGACTCAGCGTCATAAAGTGAACTGAGCATCTGCTTAAATACGAAGCATCGGCACCAGGATTCGCAGAACTTACAGCGGGTTAGAGAGCAGTGTGCTAACCATATGCCCCTTGGAAGGTTTCCATAACTCCTGTACTGCCATAATCCGCTTTTATTAACACATGGTTCTGTTCAGTTTTGAATGAATCATATTTAAAATTAGGCAGCCATGGCAAAGAAGAGCTGGAAATCAAAGTTAGACTGCTACACTGCAGTAACATGATAAATCGTAGCCAAACTGTAAGTTCATGCGTTATCACTGATTTTGAAGTTGCGTGGCAAAGTGCCAGCCTATGTTGCCCTTCTACACAGCTAAACTAAATGTCGAATGCTGTGCTATTGGTTATCAGTTATCTCAGTGAAATTTCGTGGCAAATTGGGACTACTTTTTCCTTGTGCTTGTAGCAGACCAAACACCACGAATAAATATCAGTTGTTTATGTATACTATATGATCAAGAGTTTCCGGCCGCCTATTAGCGGACCTTACTGTCAGGCTTGAACGCTGCACTGGACACTTACAGTGAGGCGTCTGAATATCTGTGGAGGAATGGAACCCCAATCTTCCTCAAGAGACGAAATGAAAGAATTTGGGCTCCGGGGTCGGCGTTCTAACTCATCCCAAAGGCGTTCGATTGGGTTCAGGTCCGGACTCTAGTACGGTCAGTCCCTTTGAGGAGTGTTATTGTCCACAAACCATTGTCTCACAGGTGCTGCTTTGTTACAGGGAGCATTGCAATCCAAATACAAACAGTTATCGCCTCTGAAATTTTCATCTACTGTACACAGTACTCAATGTTGTAATATGTGTCCGTATCCGTTCGAATTCAGCGTTTTCTTAAGCGCTATAAGAGGATCACATCGTAACTACGAAAAACACACCCATAGCATAATGACACCCACCTCCTCCATACTCCACTGTCGGCGATACGCACAGTGGCAGAAAACGCTCTTCAGGCAAACCCTGCCATCGAATTGCCGTAGGGTATAACGTGATTCATCGATCCAAACCACTCGTTTCCTGTTACTCATTGTCCCGCGGTGTCACTGTTTACACTACCTCGAGCGTCACTTAGCACGGAGTGTGTTGAAATGTCTGGCCTGTGAGAAGCTGGTCGACCGTTGTAATTCGTTCTTTACGTTATTTTTAAGTGCCTTTGCACAGTCATTATGCTGGCTGGACTATTGGTAGCGCTTTGGGATTCCCGAGTGATTCCTTCCGCTGATTTTTTTATTTTTTCCTTCCATACACTGCAGTGCTCGTTGGTCCATGTCCAACAGTACATAAGATCTGTCAGGTCGTGGTTTGCCGTGATTGTTTCTTTGCGTTTGCACTTCATAATCACACTACTAACAGTCGACGTGGGCAGCTTCAGAAGTGTTGAAATGTCGCTGATGGACCTGTTACTCAAGTCATCGAACGACAAGTCTACGTTGGAATTCACTGAGCTCTTTCGACCATCTATTCTGTTGGACTGCCTCTCTACCCACAACACAACACTCCCCGTCTACTTTTACACTGGTGGGTCGTTTCCTCTAGTGGTCAATTACACATTACATAGGGATGTCCAGATACTTTCGATCAGACGTGTCGTTCCTCGACTTCGTAATAGCAAAATGAAGTGACCTAGCCTCTATAGAGTTAGTTAATTTATCCCTACCCCATGACTCACACAACAGTTGTAGACAGCGTCGTCACATCCCAGCATCCATGCTGCATCCAGAGAAGTCAGCGGCAGGGGATGGCGTATCAAGGTAGCACCGTCTCCAATACCATACTTTTCGTTAGATTGTCTAAAAATGTAAAGCAGTTCTCAACCATAAGGTTAGTTTGAGCAGCACAGTGCTTTACTAGTCAGAGACACGCTGAAAGTTGTGTTTCCCTTCCTTCCTGTCAGCCTGACTTACCCAGTCAGCCCGTGACGTCGCTACTGACGACAGCTCATCTGCACATGTACGAAGTCCTGTGCTGTTTGATATTTAATTGGGGGTGTTCCCCATTTATCACTCATGAAACTGCAACTCAACTGATGTAATTATATCCTGTCGATTAGACATTATCAGCTCTTGCATCTCCAGTGAATAATTTGATTTTGCAGGAGCATGTTCTTCAGACTTGCTCCCATTTTGTTTACATTTGCAACCCGAATTTTTGCTTGCCTCAAGCAAAGCATCAGGTGGAACCAGTAACCAATTTCGCAGTGACCTATTCTGTAGCCTACTATTCGCTTGCTCCTTGGAGTGGCATTCGCACTGCTCCAGATTCTGAAAATTTGTAGTCACTTTCTGTTGTGAAAAACCTGTGAGTAATGAAACTATGGACACACTTGTACACTCTACATTGTTGTCAGATCTCCCCCTAAGTTCAAGGTCAAGGTCATCCCTTTCTTCACTCCCTCCCCCACCCCTCACCAGTCTTTCAGGCCAGTTGGATAAAGTACAAATGGTAGAAAATACAAAAATCAGAGATGTGGCTTACTTGTACTAGCTGGGAGTAGTGGTGCAGCCCACATGGTTGCAAGTTTTAGCTAGTGCCCTATAATTTATTACTTTATTAGTATAATTTATGACACAAAAATAGCTGCCAATTTTTTCCGAAAACGCTTTTTCTTAATGTCCTCATGTATTACGAAATTGATTACCCTGGTAGTCGCCATTTCTTAAGATGGAATAAGTAGCTCATTATGATGAGAAATTCAAAGTTATACACAGTTCACTGGTTTTATGATTTAAAACACTGGTGTACCATGCTTTCCCATCACTACCATCAGACATGAAGCAGGAACTTTTATATACATCGAAAAAGTGTCAGCGGTTGCAGCCACATTAAAAGTGTTTGTTTAAACCTAACACGGGTCAGACGTGGTTTATTTAATGTTATGGCCATTACACAATCATTTTACACAGTCCAGAACACATCGGTAACACATCTCACACCGATGGATAGACCATACCAGCAGCAGCAGCAGTTGACTGTGACATGTGGCAATGACACGTAAGAGACCGTATGCTGCTCTACAGGTGTGCGGAGCGAGGAAGGAGGCTGACAGCTGCGCCGACTTACTATCTGCAATAGTGGCCCAAACAACACGACTCTAGCCCGTCCACTAACAGCCTGACACTTCCTGTTAAGAAGATAGCTGCATATACAACGATCGCTAAATACTGTAACCAGTGATAAACTCTACAGTGGACACATCACAGTCGTCTTTACAATACAGGTCTCTCTTCCTTTATTTTGCCATACATTTAATCCATAAGACATTTGGATCATACGCTGTCTCTCGTTTTTATCCCTTGCAAAGCAGTCACTAATAATCTTCATTCCCGACAGACGAATTCGCTTTTGCCGTTTTTTGCTTAGAGATACAGGATATCTATCAACGAGTTAAATCATTATTGTTTGATTTTTCATTTCGAAGTAAAAAAAAAAATATCAAGGGAATGAGAGTGATTTATAAACGATAAGCTCTTTCGTGTATTCTTTTGTCCCGTTCGACACACTCCAAAGCACTTTGACATAAAACATTCATTCTACACTACTGGCCATTAAAATAGCTACACCAAGAAGAAATGCAGATGATAAACGGGTATTCATTGGACAAATATATTATACTAGAACTGACATGTGATTACATTTTCTGGCAATCTGGGTGCATAGATCCTCAGAAATCAGTACCCAGGACAACCACCTCTGGCCATAATAACGGCGTTGAAACGCCTGGGCATTGAGTCAAACAGAGCTTGGATGGCGTTTACAGTTACAGCTGCCCATGCAGCTTCAACACGATACCACAGTTCATCAAGAATAGTGACTGGCGTATTGTGACGAGCCAGTTGCTCGGTCACCATTGACCAGACGTTTCCAATTGGTGAGAGATCTGGAGAATGTGCTGGGCAGGGCAGCAGTCGAACATTTTCTGTATCCACAAAGGCCCGTACAGGACCTGCAGCCCGCATCTCGTGGTCGTGCGGTAGCGTTCTCGCTTCCCACGCCCGGGTTCCCGGGTTCGATTCCCGGCGGGGTCAGGGATTTTCTCTGCCTCGTGATGGCTGGGTGTTGTGTGCTGTCCTTAGGGTAGTTAGGTTTAAGTAGTTCTAAGTTCTAGGGGACTGATGACCATAGATGTTAAGTCCCATAGTGCTCAGAGCCATTTTTTTCAGGACCTGCAACATGCGATCGTGCATTATCCTGCTGAAATATATGGTTTCGCAGGGATCGAATGATGGGTAGAGCCACGTGTCGTAATACATCTGAAATGTAACGTCCACTGTTCAAAGTGCCGTCAATGCGAACAAGAGGTGACCGAGACGTGTAACCAATGGCACCCCATACCATCACGCCGGGTGATACGCCAGCATGGCGATGATGAATACACGCTTCCAATGTGCGTTCACCGCGATGTCGCCAAACACGGATGCGACCATCATGATGCTGTAAACAGAACCTGGATTCATCCGAAAAGATGATGTTTTGCCATTCTCGCACCCAGGTTCGTGGTTGAGTACACCATCGCAGGCGCTCCTGTCTGTGATGCAGCGTCAATGGTAACCGCAGTCATGGTTTCCGAGCTGATAGTCCATGTCGCTGGAAAGGACGTCGAACTCTTCGTGCAGACAGTTGTTGTCTTGCAAACTTCCCCATCTGTTTACTCAGGGATAGAGACGTTCTTGCACGATCCGTTACAGCCATGCGGATTAGATGCCTGTCATCTCCACTGCTAGTGATACGAGGCCGTTGGGATCGAGCACGGCGTTCCGTATTACCCTCCTGAACCCACCGATTCCATATTCTGCTAACAGTCATTGGATCTCGACCAACACGAGCAGCAATGTCGCGATACGATAAACCGCAATCGCGATAGGCTACAATCCGATCTTTATCAAAGTCGGAAACGTGATGGTACACATTTCTCCTCCTTACACGAGGCATCACAACAACGTTTCACCAGGCAACGACGGTCAACTGCTGTTTGTGTATGAGAAATGGTTTGGAAACTCTCCTCATGTCAGCACGTTGTAGGTGTCGCCACTGGTGACAGCCCTGTGTGAATGCTCTGAAAAGCTAATCATTTGCATATCACAGCATCTTCTTCCTGTCGGTTAAATTTCGCGCCTGTAGCACGTCATCTTCGTGGTGAAGCAATTTTAATGGCCAGTAGTGTAATACTACTCCTACTGCACGATATTGACATACATGTGGCAATAGGTCGGAGTCGTATTTATTTAAACAATCACATTGCAGGTAGTGGGCCATGAAAGGCGATGCTGACTGCACGAGGCAGTCCACGCCACAGGGGTCAGCTACACACAACTCACTCCCAGTGCTAATACATGTATGTGGGCCGGAGGAAAGGTATCGTGGCTGCGTCATCGCATTTCCCCAACTCCGGCCTCACGGAGACTGTGATTTCCGAAACCACCCCTACCCCAACCAATCACTGAGAACCGAGTCTCTTTTTTTGCCTCCATACATGAAAGCATCATCTCAGTGGTCATTATCCAGCGCAGGATATTACACAAAAATCTGTACTACAGTACAAGCGATCGCCTACATTAAAACTGTCTGTCCTCTTTTTACAGTGTCGCTGTGTGGTATGACGGCCCTTTAGAGAAGTGGAGTTTTGGGTAACAGATCCATCCCCTGGGCTATGAAACACATTAAAAAAAATACGCTTTACGATGCCGTATCTTACAAGAATTGAAGTAAACCATGCGCACTTTATTATTTATTGAGCTACCCTCTAAATGTTCGCCTTGCTTGCAAAAACATTAATAATTCCATTCCTTAAAGAAACTGGATGATGCCAGTTTTTTTAAAATAGTGCGTTTTGCATTGTTATGTAGTTTTCATGCAATATACACCAACAAATTTGTAATCTACAGAAGTTATAATAATCTATTATAAAATGCTAAGCTGTTCAAACCAAAATTATAGTCCCAAAAAAAAAGAGAACTGTAGAATTATGAGACAGGTGATGGCAAGTGCAAGCAGATGTGCTGGCTATCGAACTGTGTGGAGTTCTGGGTCACAGACCAGTGTTCTAGACTATGTAGTACATTTAAAACGTAGTTACAAGAACTGAAATAAAACAATCGTATTTCATTTTATAAGGTGCATTTAAAAAAAAAAAAAAACTTGCATTTTTCATGTTATGTAGTTTCCATACAACGGACAATAATGTAGTAGCAATTTACAACAGTTTTAATATTCTACTACATAAGTAAATTGTCTACTGCATGAATAAGTTGTCTAAGTTCTGTTTCCTAATCTGTAATAGAGAATACTATTGGAGAGCCTAAAAGAGTCTCTTATATGAATCGATTCTGACACAATAATCCTCGCTCTCAGCAGACAGTCTTTAATTTCGCATCTGACTCAATGAGAATGGTTTTTTGCATATTTCTGACGTGTTAATAGTCGCTGTTGTCACGTTCTGTCCTTTAGTTTTGTATTATGCGGAGAAAATATTTAGAATTCTATATTTATCAAAGTATGGATATGTGGATGTCATCTCCCTCTTATATCTATTGTTTAAGTTAAAGCTCTACAGCTTCTGTTCCAAATACCGATTACTTGATTGTCAAGGATTCTGACATTTTAGATGTAGGCAAGGAATTATAACTGTTATAGTACAGAATCGGATATTTTCAGTTCTAACCTGCTGCAGCCTCGAGTTGATCTATGTTAGCGGAGTGTACAAGCTGCCTCTGGAATGTTATTTCCACTTCAAAAAGCACTTGTTAACAGATAATACGTAACGGTGTGGTACAAGTCTAAATGTCTCAACAGTTGTACTTTGCAGCGAATAAAATGATGTTTTAATCTTTGGAAGTCTGTCTACATCCACAAATGATGATACTGTGCAGACTACTAATACTATGCTTTCTAATTAGGAGACTTTATAAATTAGTAGGATATCTACTAAATCATAAATACTGTTGCACCAGCAGATAACATACTAGTGCGGTGAAGTAAAAATTAAGAAGTCTTCCTTGGTAACGAAAAAGCCACAGAATGGAGTAGTGTTGAACAATGTATGTGTCCCACACCGAACTGTCTCGCACCAATGCAGCAAAGGGAGATAGCTTCCCTCATTTTGGTGGTCCTGCAAAACTTAGCAAGAAAGATTAAGTCAGTTGCATGGGTAACTATCCAGTACAAGTTGCAAAATACGCAAGCAAGAGTGACTGAAGTGTAAAGTTAGGACATCACAGAGTGGTCAGGACAGCTGACTATCCAAGGAAAGTTGGCTAACGATGCCACTGTGTCCTTATGGTAGCATAACGAATGCCACCCTGTCTCACATAAATATTTCTCATTTGTGTTGATAGTATGTCAGTCTGCAGCCGACGAGCCAGGAGGAGGTACCTATGTCATTCTACCATCTGCTTGTCTAGCTGACTGTGCGCTTCTGTGGAACAGCAGATCTCACACCTGGGACTTATAGGCTGGTAGCCACAGCACAGTCACCCAAGCCAAGGCGAAAGAGAAGAACATAGGCACCTTCAACAAGTGGGCCACTTTAGAGTCATATCATGACTGCTGCTGCCTTCGAACTTGGAGTCTCTGGTTCCCATCCAGGGATGTGAAACTCCTCTTTGCTCACTGGAATGGCGCACAGTCTTGGATGTCCACCTCCTGCCCTTGACGGAAGACTCCACTGCCGGTGACCACCCTTTTCGAGTGCAGAATGCAGTGGGATTGTGCTCACTCAGGCCACCCACTTCCAAAGCTGCTAGCCACCTTGTGCAGTGTAGAAGCCATGTGCTAATTCACGGAGCCAATGGTTATGTGACAACAGTAATGCTTATGTCACCATCTAAGCCACCATCACCCCTGTCAGCACGTACCATGACAGGTGACTGCTGTTGGTAAACATGCCAGTGCTATCTGTCTAGCTGTCAATACATCATCTGTTGCCTTTTATGAACAAGAAATGCTTAGTTGGTTAACACTGCTTTACTGATGCCCTCTGGCATCCACACACCAAGCCCCTACCCACCAATGTCTGGTTGGTGGCCAGACCCATGCCTGGGGTGGTGATCAGACAGACCTCTGTCCTTGGCCTGCCCTAAATCTCTGGCCAGTGTAGCATCTGACCTTACCGGTGTTACAGTAGGGTTTTAGTCTATGTAATAGTCTCCCACATTAAATAATTAAAATTATGGGCAATCAGAACACACGTTTTTTTGGGTATAGGTTATCGAATCTTAACCCCATGTTCTGCTGTACAGTACTAAAGGGGGTTACCACCATTTTATCGAGTGAATAGCTATTAAATGTAGTACATTACAGAACGCTGTTCGGCAGTTTATGTCAAAATAGAAGCATCTGGCACTGTAAAAAATGCTATTTGTTAAAGTGAAAAATGCTGAGCGTAACTGACGTGTTATAAATAGCAGCTTAGTTCCATTTCTTCAGTCACGAGGATGTATAACAGGGCATTATATATGATCAGTAGGACAAGCAACATGCATCAATACAGACCAAAAACATCTGCTTAGGGAAGAAATTTAGTGGTACATATTAATTAAAGCATCAAACCTCTTTTGCTTTTACTGTGGGATGTAGCTCCTAAGCAAGCATTACAGCCCACCCCGGCAAATGTGTAGAACAACTAAAATAAAAAATAAAAAAACAGGGTAAACCGACTAACCTTCAATATAAAAAGTTACTCTAGCATTTGGTTCACTATAGTGCATGGATGATTCTGATAACATATTTATCAGATTTAAGAGCTTTTTGACAAAATAATACAGACAATGTAGTGTGGAAATAACATTGTTGACTTGGGTATGGAGATCAAACTAATTTTTTCGTTCCCAATGAGATATATGTAATCATACCTGCATATTACGATAAGCAACCTACTCATGTATAAATAACATCTGTACATACAGGGGAGAGAGTGTCATGGGATGACAATCAGTAAAACAATGTGAAAATATCTTGGTGACCACCTCCAACATAGAGGAAAATGGCCAGAGTAACGGAATAAGAGAAAACAGAGCTCGTAGGGAAAGATTTAGGTGTTCATTTTTTCCCCTGGAAGAGGAAATTTGGAGTGTGATACATATATATTAAAGTATAGATATGTGGTGTCATCATCCTCGTATATCGCAGCACAATCTTATTTGACAGCTGATGTTTATTGCGTTTGTTTACTCCATGCACTATGTAATGTGATATATAACTTAGAATGTTTCATATATTAAAGTACACTTATGTACTGTCATCGCCCTCCTATATTTAGTGTTCACACGTTAAAGAATTCTGACACATAGGTGTAGGCACCAAAGGATGTAATTGTTATGTTATGGAGGGCTTGTGAGGTAACAGAATCAGATGTTTTCCATTCTAAATATCCTGTTGTTGCATCGAGTCATTACTGTGCTAGTTCTTTCTGATATGATTTAAATGGATTCGAATAATGTACTTTTCTCACATCACAATTAGGCTAGGTGTTTACAGCTGAATAAGTTACTTTCTCAAACATTATTTCCAGCTGTGACATACATTTTGAATCTTCAGAGGTGAAAGAGATCGAAATAAAAACTGAAGCTGGGATATTTGGCGAAATCACTTCCATGAAAGAAAACTATAATCTGCTACTCGAAAAGAAGCAGGTCGTTGACAATGAGTAAGCACGGTTTACGAGTACTTTATACACAGTGTATGGAAAAACTCTGGATAAGAATGACAAATACAAGATATCTGCTTTTACTGTAAATATTAGGATTGGAACTTTTATAGTGGCAACTATTTATTTAGAGCTCGTACAAAATAGATACGGGTTTCAAAGTTTTACTGACCTTAAAAGTAATCTGCATCATTGTGTATAACCCGTTGCCATGGATGTGGAAGTCGTAGAATACTCTTAGCAGTGCCAGTTGTGTTGGCAGTTCGAGCGACTCGGTCTATTGCCTGACGAATTTGTAGCGGTTCTGAAGCGAATGCCGTGAAGTATTTCTTTCAGTTTAGAAATCGAGTTGAACTGACGAGGGCTTACGTCAGGGGAGTGCAGTAGGTGGTATAGCAGTTAGTAGCCCCATCAGTCAAACAAATCTGTAACAGCTTGCACTGTACGTGCTTGAGCATTGTCGTGCAAAATGATGGTCAGGTAGTGCAGAAAGTGTCATCACTTCTGTCTCTAAGCTGGTCGTAGGTTGTGTTACTATTAAAATTACAACCCTCGTATTAAGAGAAATTGATCACACATTGGTGTACTTGTTACAAATTATGGGTTTGAAAGCGTTAAATGCATTAGGGGATATGCGAAAAAATCTGTTTATAAACCTCCATTTCAGGGCAGATCTGCTTAAAAATTCAGGAATTAAAAGGAAAAATTAAAATTTTGAATGTTCTTGGCTACTGGCAGTCATAGAATATGCAGTCTCTTTGGTAGACTTGTTACATATTCTTAGTGTCTCGGTAATAGAATCTGGTTCTATTGTGACATATAGTACTGATCATTACATTAATTTCCATGACACTTACGTCAGAGACATAGAAGATAAACAGATGTTTTGGATACTATGCATAGTATACACTGTATTGGAGATCTACCGTCACAGATCCTATGGTAGGGTTACCAAAATGTTGTATAATTATACAGTGTGTTCAGAAACAGTCTGAAAAGTTGTAAGGGTGTTGTAGGTTAGGCTGTGCTGAGAAATAATTATTAAGAAAAGTGATGTAACCAAGCATGTTCTTCGTTTGGTTTGCTAAAACCGAACAAGAGAGCGAGAGAAAGTTTGGACATGCGACAATAATAAGACTCAGACCTGAGCCAAAGGCTGAGCAGTCTTATGCACTATCGTCTATGCTATGAGAGCAACTGGCACTAATTGTATCTAGTGGGCTGTTTAAATTTGTGTGTGTAACGGTCTGGCTGGCTAAATTCAATCGTATCGAATTTTTTTCTTAATAATTTTTCTCAGCAGAACTTTCCTTGCAACACCCTTACATATTTTTCGTACTGTTTCTGACATCCCCGTATATGCCCAAAGAAAATGGATGATTTTTTGTTAAAGTGTTATTTTGCACATTAGCATTCCATTTCAAGACAGATAATACCTAGATAAATCAACTCTTAATTTTATGAATATATATACACCATGACCTTCCTTTGAAAAAAAAAAAAAAAAGAAAGAAACTTACCAACACTGACACTAAAGAATCATGATTTTAGTATCACCACATAGAACTCTCAGATAATAGTCTCCACAATAGCCCCAGTTGTTGATGTAGGCAGTCTTTCACAAGGTTAAGAAACACCATTTTGTCCCCTGCAGAGTATTGTTATTATGACATTTAAGTCTGTAATACACTACTCTGCATCATCTGTTAACAAGTTAATTGAGATGTCAGAACAGTGCGCTATTAGAAATGAATTAAAGCACGTTGTAATGAGCAAGCCCAGTAATGACTCGAAAAAGCAGCGAGATGTATAGCACGGAAACTATCCAATTCAGTCATCACACAAAACCTCATAACATAATAGTGACATAATTTACTGTCTACCGTCACATATCAAAATCCTTTACAATTCCGACTTTAATAATATTATTTATACATATTCTTCGAATAAGCAGTATACTGAGGAAATAGTTCGAATTAGCAACAGAAACTGTTGGGCTAGACACAAGAGGCAGATGACGCCACATATGTATACTTTAACAGATGAATCATTCTAAGTTATACATCATATTACATAGTGCATGGGTCAAATTAACAATGTAAACATCATCTGTCAAATACAATTAAACAGCAATATAGGAGAGTGACACCGCATGTCCGTACTTTAATAAATATTGACAGTAAAAATTTCCACCTTGGGGAGGGATGGGGAGACGAACACCTACATCTTTCCATGTGAGCTCTATTTTCTCTTATTTTATTGCTGTGGCAACTTCTCCCTATGTAGAAGAGGATCACCATAATTTTTCACAATTTTTTTACTGGAAGTTATTTCGTGACGCTCTCTCGCCTGTATGTACAGATGTTATTTATACACTAGTACACTATCAGTTTGCTTATAGTAATACACAAATGTGATTATAGATCCCTGGCTGGGAACAAAATCTTAATTTAATCTTTTTTTCAAAGTAAACTATGTCTTTTCCACTTCTAAATTATTTGTATTATTTTGTCAAAAACTCGTCTTATATTTGCTAAAACTGTTATCAAAATCATCCACACAAATCATAGTGACTGATGTACCAGGATAAATTCTAGTGTTCAGAGGTGGCTGGCATTGTCTTGGTTTCACTTCATTTGTTCTATATACTTACCTGAGAGGAATTTGAAGTTCACTTGGGATTGCTATCTTGCATTAAAACGACACAGAGGCAGATATTTTATTAAATACACATCGCTACATGTCCGTCCTAAGTAAATGTTTTCGGTTTGTGGAGTAACACCATGAGTACGAAAAACACATGCATGTACTTGTCCTACCGACTAAAGAAAATGGTATTAAGTTGCTCTTCATAATTCCACGATGGTGCTCGGCAGTTTTTCTTTCTAACAGTCAGTATTCCTTACATTTTATTCCTTGCCAATGATTCTGTTGTGGCATAAACTGCCAAACTGTGTTCTGCAGTGTAATACAAGTAATAGTTATTCGTTTACTAAAGTGGTGGCTATTTTAGTACCATAAATGACGGTAAGAGCTGATAACATGTACCCAAGAAAAATCTGTGTTTTCACTGCCTATAATTTTAATTCTTTAATGTTGAAGCCTGTTACACAGACTAGATCATTCTTTAATATTTGGCAGACATCTTACTAATTTCATAAAATACCGTGACTAAAGGACATGTTGTTATCAATATCACAATTTGTGGACACAGACAATCTACTAAAGGGTTAAAAACACTATTTCATTCCCTGTAGAGTACTATTGTTAAGACATTTAGACCACTGATGCGCATTTCCGTAGTACAGTTGAACAAGTGCTTTGCAATGTGGAAATAAAATGCCAGAGCCAGCTTTTACGCTCTGCTAACCTAGTAACAATTCGAAGGTGTCCAGTGCGATGTATAGAATGGAAAATATCCGATTCCGTAACGTAACATGACAGAATCCTTGACAGTTGAGTAATCGGTATTTTCAGCAGAAGCTGAAGCTTTAACGTAAACAGTAGATATAACATGGAGATGACGTCACATATCCATACATTAATAAATGTATGATGCTAAATATTTCGCACATATAATGAAAAAATACAGGACAGAACTTCGTAGTAGCAACTTTTCACATGTCAGAATTATGCATAAAAGAATTCTCATTGGGTCATACTAGAAATCAATGACTATGTGCTGAGAGCAACAAACACTGTGTCACAACGATTCTTATAGCAGATTCTTTTAGAATTTCCAGTAGTGTTCTCAATTACAGATTAGCAAACAGAGCTGCAACAATTTATTCCATACATCACTATGTTACAGCGCAGCACTGTAGCAGACTACACTGCTGGCATTTTATAACTTGGTTTGAACCGTTTTGGGTTATGTAGTAGAACATTAAACCTGTTGAAAATTGCAATTGTGTTGTCGTATGTTGTGTGGAAACTATATGGTAACGGTAAATGCAAAATTTTTTAAACATGCACTTCATGTAACGAAGCAGGATTTCTTTATTTCAGGTTTTGTAACTATGCTTTAAAGATGCTACAGAGTCTAGAACACTGATCTGTGATCCAGGACTCCACACAGTTAGATAGCTGGCACATCTACTGACATTTCTCATCACCTGTCTGACAATTCTATAATTCTCATTCGTCTTGGCAGTCAAATCTTGGTTTGAAAAACTTAGGATTTTCTAACAGATTATTGTAAAGTTTGTAAATTACAAATTCGTTGCTGTATATTGCATGGGAACTACACACAGAAATGGAAAATGCACGACTACAAAAAAAAAGAAGAAGCTGGCGTCACCCTCTTTCTTTAACAATGGAGTCATTATTGTTTTTGTAAGCAAGGGCACAGTGGGGGAGTAGCTCCATTAATAATAAAATGAGTATAGTTTACTTCAATTCTTGTAAGGATAGGGCATCGTGAAGTGTATGTTTTCTTTCAAATGTGTAACCTATTTCAGAAGATGGATCTGTGACCCAAAACTCCACTTCTCTAAAGGACCATAATACCACACAGCAATGCTGCAGAAAGGGAACACACAGGTGTATTGTATAGGATCTCTTTCCCTGTAGTATAGATTTGTGTGTAATATTCTTCAGTGGATCATGGCCATCGACATGATACTTTTTAGTATGGAGGCAAAAAGAGATTCGGTCCTCAGTACATGGTTGGGGAGTCACAGCCTCCCTGAGGGCTGTGTTGGGGAAGTGCGATGTTGCAGCCAGGACAGCTTTCCTCTGGCCCTCAGACGTGTATTAGCTGTTGGAGTAGCATTGCCTTTCACGGCCGAACCCACTACCTGCAAGGCGATTGTTTAAATAAATATGATTTTTGGCATACTGCCACACATGTGTCAATATTGTGAAATTGGAGCAGTGGAGCAGTATTAAAATGAATGTTTAATCTAAGAGCGCTTTGCAATGTGTCCACTGGGACAACAGAATACACAAAAGCCCTTACATCTTGTATAAACCACTTTCATTACAATAGTACCTTTATATCCGTTTATAATGTTTATTTCAAAATGAAAAAATTAAACAATAATCATTTAAATCATTGATAGATACCCGGTACCTCTAAACAAAAGAAGGCAAAATCGAATTCATCTGTTTGGAATGAAGATTTGTTTTATCTGTGATGCACACTGGTTTTTTTCTTCGTGATAGTTTTGCTAGGGATCGAAACGAGAAACGGAGTATGATGCAAAAGTCTTGTGGATTAAATACATGGCAAAATAAAAGAAAAAATTACTTGTATTATAAAGATGACTGTGATGTGTCCACTGTAGAGTTTATCACTGGTTACAGTATTTACCCATCATTGTATATGTAGCTATCTTCTTAACAGGAACTGTCAGGGTGTTGGTGGATGGGCCAGAGTCCTGTCGTGTGGGCCACTCTTGCAGGTAATATATCAGCGCAGTTGTCAGACTCCTTCCTCGCTTGGCACTCCTACCTTCCAAACTTCACAGAAGCTCTCCTGCTGGAGCATCTGTGGAGGTAGGAGACGAGGTGCTGGGGAAGTAGAACTGTGAGGACAGGCCACGAGTCGTGCTTGGGTAGAGAACATACCCATGAAAGGTAAAGATCCCGAGTTCGAGTGCCAGTCCGGCAGACAGTTTTAATCTGCCAGTAAGTTTCATATCAGTGCATACTCCGCTGCAGAGTGAAAATCTCATTCTGTGTTTGAACTTTCAATTCCCCACCATAGTGAGGTGTTTATGCCATCTTAGGAGAAGGGGAATACGAGAGTAATAAATATAATAATAAATTATACAATTAAGGAAAAGGATCTTGGAAAAAATTTGGTAGCAATTTTATGCCACAAATTATAATAATTGAGTAATAAATTTTACTGGTAAGTGTCCTATGGATGTCTGGCAACTGTGCAGGCCATGCCAGTACTACAACCCAGTAGGGATATGTCCCACCTCTGATTTCTTTAATTTCCCGCGATTTATACGTTACCCAATTCGCCCAGAGGGGAGGGGTTGTGGGGAGGGGAGGGAAGGAGTGGACGAGTGTGGAGGAGATGACTAGTTTGACCTCAATCTGGTGGGAGGTCTGGAAACAATGCAGGTTATGCCGGTACACAAATAGGTCCAATGCTTCCATTTTCTGGTGTTGTGTAATATTATTTTCGCTCTAGACTCCATTATTACACGATCTCAGGAGATAATATACACTCCTGGAAATGGAAAAAAGAACACATTGACACCGGTGTGTCAGACCCACCATACTTGCTCCGGACACTGCGAGAGGGCTGTACAAGCAATGATCACACGCACAGCACAGCGGACACACCAGGAACCGCGGTGTTGGCCGTCGAATGGCGCTAGCTGCGCAGCATTTGTGCACCGCCGCCGTCAGTGTCAGCCAGTTTGCCGTGGCATACGGAGCTCCATCGCAGTCTTTAACACTGGTAGCATGCCGCGACAGCGTGGACGTGAACCGTATGTGCAGTTGACGGACTTTGAGCGAGGGCGTATAGTGGGCATGCGGGAGGCCGGGTGGACGTACCGCCGAATTGCTCAACACGTGGGGCGTGAGGTCTCCACAGTACATCGATGTTGTCGCCAGTGGTCGGCGGAAGGTGCACGTGCCCGTCGACCTGAGACCGGACCGCAGCGACACACGGATGCACGCCAAGACCGTAGGATCCTACGCAGTGCCGTAGGGGACCGCACCGCCACTTCCCAGCAAATTAGGGACACTGTTGCTCCTGGGGTATCGGCGAGGACCATTCGCAGCCGTCTCCATGAAGCTGGGCTACGGTCCCGCACACCGTTAGGCCGTCTTCCGCTCACGCCCCAACATCGTGCAGCCCGCCTCCAGTGGTGTCGCGACAGGCGTGAATGGAGGGACGAATGGAGACGTGTCGTCTTCAGCGATGAGAGTCGCTTCTGCCTTGGTGCCAATGATGGTCGTATGCGTGTTTGGCGCCGTGCAGGTGAGCGCCACAATCAGGACTGCATACGACCGAGGCACACAGGGCCAACACCCGGCATCATGGTGTGGGGAGCGATCTCCTACACTGGTCGTACACCACTGGTGATCGTCGAGGGGACACTGAATAGTGCACGGTACATCCAAACCGTCATCGAACCCATCGTTCTACCATTCCTAGACCGGCAAGGGAACTTGCTGTTCCAACAGGACAATGCACGTCCGCATGTATCCCGTGCCACCCAACGTGCTCTAGAAGGTGTAAGTCAACTACCCTGGCCAGCAAGATCTCCGGATCTGTCCCCCATTGAGCATGTTTGGGACTGGATGAAGCGTCGTCTCACGCGGTCTGCACGTCCAGCACCAACGCTGGTCCAACTGAGGCGCCAGGTGGAAATGGCATGGCAAGCCGTTCCACAGGACTACATCCAGCATCTCTACGATCGTCTCCATGGGAGAATAGCAGCCTGCATTGCTGCGAAAGGTGGATATACACTGTACTAGTGCCGACATTGTGCATGCTCTGTTGCCTGTGTCTATGTGCCTGTGGTTCTGTCAGTGTAATCATGTGATGTATCTGACCCCAGGAATGTGTCAATAAAGTTTCCCCTTCCTGGGACAATGAATTCACGGTGTTCTTATTTCAATTTCCAGGAGTGTAGTATGACCCAAGATGCCAAATCGGTAGTAGAACACAATAAAATGTTGTTAACAGAAAACTCACTACATTTTATGAGGTAGCACAGTGCCTTCTATTTTAAATAACTTTCCTTTTCAATGTACTCACCTTGCCTCTGAATAATTCAAACCAAATAATTTAAGACACTTGACAGTACCTCACACAATGACATTAAATATTAGAGTCAATAACACAGTACAAATATTACACATCTAATGGACAATGTCCTTTGCACTTCACACTATTTGAATCTAGATTTAACAAAATAGCTTTCAATGTGATTATAATTTCGTTCACCTGCAATTATGATTGCCTAGTGCCCTGTATGGTTTCTGCTTAAACATAAGTTAAACATTCTACAATTATGCCATACTCATTGAACGGTACTTTGCCAATGAAATTCTGATAACAATGCTGGTGTACTTCGGAGGTAAAACGGAAAAGTTCCATTAAAAAATAAAAGGAATAAAACAGCAAAGGAGGGGCTAGTTTGCTCATTTACATCTTCTTATTCTGTTTAAATCGCCATCGTTTAAGTCATGAGGAAGAAAACCTTCAAAATTACGGAAAACACTTCAAGGAATTTCAGTATTCTCCCCTTGACTTGGGCTAACGTTGGGCAAATATCCTGGTACGAAATGGTGCTTTTTTCAACCAAGTTTAAAATATTATAATGTTGTCAGGTCAGGTTATATAACTCGACGTTAAGCCTGAATTCCTTGCAAAATTCATGAGCTTCTTTTTTATCTGACATAGTGGCAACCATTCACCGCTGTAAATACATATAGCCTCAACTATTCACTTTCCACTTATAATTACCAAAATGTCTTTCAGATATTAAAATACGTGGTACTGAGAACATACTTTCACAAACTGTCGTCAAAATTCTCGTCTGCTGATTTAGGTTACAATGCCTCACAGTTCTGAGCGTAGTGCTCTCACATATATAATGTTTCAAATATACTTAAACTCTTTAACCCTTCACTCCACGGCTCCACAAATGCCCAATTACGCCCTCCTGTACGAGCATTCTTTTCCTCAGTTGGGAGCACTCATCGATTACTTCTGTGCCAGCCCAGGAAGAGCCTGGACGACGTTTCCTCATAGTACTGGATACTTTTAAATCAATTTTGAATCCGTACATTGGTCATAATGTTTTCTATGTAAAGACAGCTATTCATAAATATTTAACATACATAGTGCAATATGTTTTGTGCTGGCGTAAGCTGACGCCAGCACCCCGGTCGGCAAAGATGTAGCAGGAAGATGGACAGTAGGCACTGGATCAAGCTCGCCTATCAGGAGAGACGCCAAAGACTCACACTGCCAACGCCCTCTTGACCACAAGTATGCAGATCGCCACCGCTGAGGGCCTCAGTCTAAGTCTCTGTCATTAGCTCAGTCTCAGTCATTAGCTCAACTGCTCAGTACATTGGGACCAGATTAGTGTACATAGCGGGACCTGTACATTACCCATAGCGATACTAAAGTCTGTAACAGCTGGAATACCGATATTGTCTGCAAGAGGACTGAAGAGCTTGTATCGCAACACATGCACTCTCTTAAAGATAAGTAGCTTCCCATTTATGTAAATAAAGAACCCTGTTAATACATGTGTGGAGTTGGTTTGTAGAAAGTGGACACTAGCCACAAAAAAACATCCTCTTCCTTGATTGCTACAGTACAAGACTCTACATGTTCCTTTATGTTGTATTGTATACTATCGCTTTGCCTGTTAAATTATTTTCAACTCCCCACTTTCTGGACATTAACTACACCTTCCCTACGTTTCAGACTCCTTACCACACAAGGAAATTCTGAGAACTGTGTGTCCTTAAATGTCAAAGAAATTTACTACTTTTTGCAGCTTTTGTTAATTCTTTCACGTAGCACCAGTAGGATTTTTATCTGTCACTTAGCTATTATTTTATCACTGGCAATATTTTTTCAATATTACAGCGGCAGAATTTGGCCGTAGTTTGAAGATCCGCCTAAAACTGGCAGGGTACGCCTGTTCATGTTTTATTGTAGTTTTTTTTTGCACTGTGCGCGAGAGTTGTGAGTAGCTGTTGACTGAAGTCACAGCAGCACCGACGTTTGGGGCGTTCCAACGACGACCAAGATCATTCATTCAGTTCACATTTTTAATCTTCCAGGAATTTTCAATACAGTGATCTGTAGACCAGGTACATAAGTGTTGTCCTTTTAGAACTTCCTACACGCAGAAAGCAGCGGAATCTGTCACTATTTTGAAGCCTGAAAATATTCGCTATGACATGGCACCACAATTTTCGTCTTCGCACTATAAATAGCTTCAAATTCATCCACGACTCCACGGTATAAATTCATAAAATGTGTGTCATAATCTTTTTGGCTGTAAGTTTATACAAATTGAAGTTATCAATTTATTTCTCAGATTACAATTTTTAAATCTATAAGAGAGAGAGATACTTTTCGAGTATGTAACCCCTTCGTTACGGAAAGAACGATTACGACACCACTTAGCAGAATGTGTACCACAAAGATGTGCCTGAAGGCAGCACACATGAGTTTAAAGCAGTTTAACTCTTGAAAATGAAAGTTAGTCTTCGATGACATTGTGAATAATTAAGTTTCAAGACTGTCTCTGGTTTTCTCATATGAAACCATGGATGCACTTCAGTATACAGGCATCTTAGCTCCCAGCTGCTGTGATGGCTCCAGCGTGAAAGCAGATGCTAAACACTGTCAGGCAATCGCTTCTGGTTAACTGTTTATCAGTGGGTACCCAATATGATTATTAATGAAAATGTACTATGTTATTGTTGTTGTTGCGAAGGCTTTCAGTCTGAAGACTGGTTTGGGGCAGCTGTCCACGCTACTCTATCCTGTGCAAGCCTGCAAGTTTCTGAATTGTTACTGCAACGTCATATCCACTTGAATCTGTTTACTGTATTCGCCTCCTTGTGTCTCTCCACAGTTTAACCCCCCCCCCCCCATACTTCCCTCCAATACTACATTGATTAAATTGATAAATTCTTGATGCCTCAAAATGTGCCCTGTCAACCTGTCCCTTCTTTTAGAAACGTTATGCCACAAATTTCTTTTCTTCCAAATTATATTCAGTACCTTCTCATTAGTTAAGCAATCTACCCATCTACTCTTCAGCATTCTTCTGTAGCAACGCACTTAGAAAGCTTCTAGTCTCTTAAATTGTTTATTGTTCATATGTCACTTCCATACATGGCTACACGTGATATAAAAACTTTCAGAAAAGACTCATTAAAATTTAAATCTATATTCAATGCTAGCAAAATTTCTCTTCAGAAACGCTTTTCTTGCCATTGCTAGTTTACCTTTTATATCCTCTCTACTTCTGTCATTATCACTTATTTAACTTCCCAAATGAAATACATTTACTACTTGTTTCCTAATCTAATTCCTTCAGCATCGCCTGACTCAACTCGACTACATTTCATTACCCTTGTTTTGCTTTTGGTAATCTTCATCTTACATCTTTCTTTCAAAACACTGTCCATTCCTTTCAACTGTTCTTCCAAATCGTCTGCTGTCTCTGACAGAATTACAATATCAATGGCAAAGTTAAAAGTTTTTATATCTTCTTCCAGTCCTTCCCTGTCATGCCTTGTAATTGCTCTCCGGTTTCTGTAGAAGTTGTAAACAGCATTTCGGTCCCTGTATTTTACCGCCGCTATCTTCACAAATTTAAGATTGTATTCCAGTCAACATTGTCAAAAGCTTTCTCCAAATGTATACTGCTACACGGTCCAGTCTCAATAAGTTGACAACCACCTATGTACAACATTAATGCGAAATAACCACTTGCAGACAGCAGGTGGCAACATTAGCATTACTTGCGGAGTGCTTGTTATATACTCATTCCAATATTTCAATTATGGCTTCAAACGAAATTTACTGTATACTGTATACAGCTACATGGTCCAGTCTCATTAATGTGACAACCACCTATATACAACATCAACGCGAAATAACCACTTGCAGACAGCAGGTGGCAACATTAGCATTACTTACGGAATGTTTGTTATATACTCATTCCAATATTTCGATTATGGCTTCAAACGAAATTTACTGATTTGATTGCTGAGCCAGTCCATAAACGATTTTTTGAAGTCAGTAATGAACTCATAGTATATGATTATTTTACACAGTTCAGATAATTTGATGAATTATTTATAAATATTTCAGATACTTTTGAGGACAGCCCAGATGGGGTTAAATCGTAATAGTAATACTAGCCCCTGACTGGAGAAGAGGAGGGAGAGGCGTGTGGATTCAGATCGTTCAGGTGCTACTGAGCATAGCCCACATGGGACTGCACTGTATTCAGCTCTTTCTTTTTAATACTGCACTATGATTGGCTGGAAATAAGGAGGAGGAAGGAGTGTGACGTGTTGTGTGCAACAGAAATGATGCAGCTTGACATCATTTTATGTGTCATTTTAATACTATGCTCTGACTGGATGGAGATAGAGAGGAGGGTCATAGGGTATGAAGCACAATTGGTATATCTCCATCAACTTGGATTTTTAATACTGCACTATGATTAGTGAGATAAAAGAAATTATTCAGATATTTAAGGGAGACGAAAATTTAATAGTCATGGGGGTTTGCAATTCTTGAGTACGAAAAGAAAGAGAACGAAAAGTAGTAGGTGAGTATGGAATGGGGGTATGAAATGAAAGGGGAGGCCGCCTGCTGGAATTTTGCACAGAGAATAACTTATCATAGCTAACACTTGGTTTAAGAATCATGAAAGAAGTTTGTATACGTGGAAGATGCCTGGAGACACTGGAATGTTTCAGATAGATTATATAATATTCAGACAGAGATTTAGGAATTAGGTTTCAAATTGCAAGACATTTCCAGGGGCAGATGTAGACTCTGATCACAATGTATTGGTTATGAACTGTAGATTGAAACTGAAAAAATTGCAAAAAGGTGAGAATTTAAGGAGATGGGACCTGGATAAATTGAAGGAACCAGAGGTTACAGGGAGTTTCAGGGAGAGCTTTAGGGAACGATTGACAAGATCAGTGGAAAGAAATACAGTAGAAGAAGAATGAATAACTTCGAGAGATGAAATAGTGAAGGCAGTAGAGGATCAAATAGGTAAAAAGAAGAGGGCTAGTAGAAATCCTTGGGTAACAGAAGAGATATTGAATTTAATTGATGATAGGAGAAAATATAAAACTGCAGTAACTGAAGGAATACAAACGTCCCAAAAACGAGATCAATAGGAAGTGCAAAATGGCTAACCAGGGTTGGCTAGAGGAGAAATGTAAGGATGTAGAGACGTATATCTGTCTACAGGAAAATTAAAGAGATCTTTGGAGAAGACAGAACCACTTGTATGAATATCAATAGCTCAGATGGAAAAACAGTTCTAAACAAAGAAGGGAAAACAGAAAGGTGGAAGGAGTATATAGAGGGTCTATACAAGGCCGATGTACTTTGAGGGCAATATTATGGAAATGGAAGAGGACGTAGATGAAGATGAAATGGGAGACATGATACTGCATGAAGAATTTGACAGTGTACTGAAACACCTAATTTCGAAACAAAGCCCTGGGAGTAGACAAAATTCCATTAGAACTACTGGTAGGCTTGGGAGAGCCAACACTGACAAGACTCTACCATCTGGTGAGCAAGATGTATTAGACAGGTGAAATACCGTCAAACTCCAAGAAGAATATAATAATTCCAATCCCAAAGAAAGCAGGTGTTGACTGGTGTGAAAACTGCTGAACTATCAGTTTCATAAGTCAGAGCTGCAAAATACTAACACTAATTATTTACAGATGAATGGAAAAACTGGTAGAAGCCAACCTCGGGTAAGATCAGTTTGGAGTCTGTAGAAATATTGGAACACGTGAGGCAATACTGACCCTATGCATTGTCGTAGAAGATAGATTAAGGAAAGGCAAACCTACGTCTCGAGCATTTGTAGCCTCAGAAGGAGAAGACAGGGTTTGACTGTTGACTGGAATACTCTTTTTCAAATTCTGAAGGTGCTAGGGGTAAAATACAGGGAGCAAAAGACCATTTACAATTTGTACAGAAACCAGATGGCAGTTACAAAAGCCGAGGTTTATGAAGGGGTAGCAGTGGTTAGGAAGGGTGTGAGACAGGGTTGTAGCCTCTCCCCGACGTTGTTCAATTTGTATATTGAGCAAGCAGTAAAAGAAAAAGAAAAAATCGAAGTAGGTATTAAAATCCATGGAGAAGAAATAAAAACTTTGAGGTTCGGCGATGGCATTGTAATTCTGTCAGAGACAGCAAAGTACTTGGAAGAGCAGTTGAACGGAATGGACAGTGTCTTGAAAGGAAGATATAAGATGAAAATCAACAAAAGCAAAACGAGGACAATGGAATGTAGTCGAACTAAGTCGGGTGATGCTGAGGGAATTAGATTAGGAAATGAGACACTTAAAGTAGTAAAGGAGTTTTGCTATTTGGGGAGCAAAATAACTGATGATGGTCGAAGTAGAGAGGATATAAAATGTAGACTGGCAATGGCAAGGAAAGCGTTTCTGAAGAAGAGAAATTTGTTAACATCGAGTATAGATTTAAATCTCAGGAAGTCGTTTCTGAAAGTATTTGTATGGAGTGTAGCCATGTGTGGAACTGAAACATGGACGACAAATAGTTTGGACAAGAAGACAATAGAAGCTTTTGAAATGTGGTGTTACAGAAGAATGCTCAAGATTAGATGTGTAGATCATGTAACTAATGAGGAGGTACTAAACAGAATTGGGGAGTAGAGGAATTTATGGCACTACTTGAACAGAAGAAGGGACTGGTTGGTAGGACACATTCTGAGACATCAAGGGATCACCAATTTAGTATTGGAGGGCAGCGTGGAGGGCAAAAATCGTAGAGTAAGACCAAGAGAAGGAAACACTAAGTGGATTCAGATGGATGTAGGTTGGAGTAGTTACTTGGAGATGAAGAAGCTTGCACAGGATAGAGTAACAGGGAGAGCTGCGTCAAACCAGTCTCTGGACTGATGATAACAACAACATAACTGGTGGCAGGTAACGGGAAGGGAATGCGCGAGGGGAGATGGATTTTTAATTTCCCATTAACACAACTAGGCTATTTCTACCATACTGGATTTTTAGCGTTTAATACTGTCCTATGGTTGTCTGGAGATAAGAAATGGGTGGTAGGAAAGGGTCCATGGCTTCCCACTGATAAGGGTGATGACTTCACTGATGATGCCTCTGATGACATCACTGATGATGTCACTGATAAGGAGTAGTTGGTCAATAATGATTCCAGCTAGTACAGGGTCTTTTTGGTCCTGAATGGGAACTGACAACCTGCTTGTAACAACTGATGTGATATACAAAATAGTTTGTTACCCACAATTGAGTATTGTAATTTGCAGCATTCACTGTCTGCATCATAGTTTATTCCTAAATACAATTCCCATGGTACTAGTGAAACTAAAGCAATACAGTAAACAAAAGACTTGTAACTCATGCCTTGGGAAAGGATAAAATACGGTTGGAATAGGAGAAGAGAAGAGTATTCATGTGACATTGTCATCTCAGTGGGAGTGTTAGTGTTGCGGCAGAGGGGAATTTTGCACTGTGTTAGTGGGTGGGACAGATAATGGAACAATTGTATCATCAGGCTCTTCCCTACGTTCAGTTCACAGAAGCTCTAAGAACATTACAAGTCGTAATCATACTATCACTATCACTGAGCTTTCCAGTCATGTTAACAGACTGTGGAAAACTAAAAGTCTATTACACATTCTTCAGAATAATTGGAAATACACAGTGCACATTTAATAGAGCAGACCAAATTATTGAGCACCTTCTTTTACCCTGCAATAATTTGTTGAAAGGAGAACAATGACCCTTCCATAAATCAGACTCAATTCATAAATTCACAGCAGCTTTTCACGACTTTTGTAATTGTATAAGATTTTCATTTATATGACAGTACGTTTGTGTCAACTATAAGTTCACACAAAACCTGCAAAGACTGGATATATGTCCGAGGGGAAGTGCTCAATAGGAGGGACAGTAAAGACATTTTAATTCAGAGACGATAATAACATTGAAGTTACCGTGATTCATGATGGTCTCCCAAACACTACAAACAGTGGAACATGGTTATGTGATCACCACAGATGGCAATACATGTTCTGCAACGTTTTCACATACTGACTACAAGATTGGTAAGGTGTTCCTTTTCTCCATCAGCATGGCTGATAAATTGCTGGATGGTGGTTGGGGCTTGTGGACATGCTGCAATACATCTTCCTGATGCATCCTACACATGCTCCATGGGATTAAAGTTGGGGAATGGCAGGCCAGTCCATTCGCTGAATAACCTCTCGTTCCAATAGCTCCTCTACGTGCACTGTTCTGTATTGCATATAGTGCACCATCATCCATAGAAGTTAAGTCAAGGCCAAATTTACCTCTTACAATACACACATGGGGAAGGGGTACATGTCGCAACAACATTGACCAGCGAGCGTACCATGATCCAAGATCTGGAGGTCAGTGTACCAAAGGAACATGATGCCCACCCAAACCATAACACATGGACCACTAAAATTATCATGTTAGACATTAAGTGTTCCCATCTCTCATCGTAGAAGGATATATCCAGCATTGCTGAGAATGATCATTTGGTGGTCCACGTAATATGGTGCAGGTAAGCATCATATTGCTTGGGTGTACCGACCTCCAAATCTTTGAACATGGTACATTGGCTGGTCAATGTTATTGTGACATTGTACTCCTTCCCCATGTGCATAATTTCAGGGGTGCATTTGCTCCTGACTTCATTTTTGTGAATGACATTGTGTGACCAGATTCAACAGACAGTTGGAGGAGCTCATGGAGCGAGAGGATATTTGGTGAATGAACTAGGCTGCCCATTCTCCTGACTACATTCCTCCGAAGCAAGTGTGTGGTGCTTTGAGGAGATGCACTGCAGGATGTCCACATGTATCAATGACCATCCAGCAGCTGGTAACCACGCTGGCAGAGGAGTGGAACGCGCTACCACAAGAACTCTCTACCAGTTCTTGTGGTCAGCATGGGAGCACGTTGTAAAGGATGCAGTGCCATTTGCGGTGATCACACATGATATGAAGAAGCATGTCCCATCAGTCGTAATGTCCAGGGGACCAACATGAATCATGGTGACTTCAGTGTAATTATTGTCTTTGAATAAAAGGTCATTTCTGCTCGTTTCGTTGTGTATTTCTTTCAGTTACCTTCTGTACTACACTGTAGCAGTTCTTTCTATGGATGGTGCAAGTTACATCGACTTCTGGTACTTGGCAGCAGTGACATTCATCCTTAGTATTCGCACACCAATGTAGTTGGTGGGTCGCAAATTGTGGACACTAAAAACTCGACATGTACTAGGTACAAAACGTCCAAATTAGAAAAGGAAGGGTTGAGACTAAAAGAAATGTGCATGCAGCTAGGGTCTCACGTTGGGTTGACCAGTCACCTGGTGCAAGTTTTTTCAGTTGATGCCACTTCCCACTGTGGCGACTTGCATGTCGATGAAGATGAAATTGTGATGAGTACAACACAACAGCCAGTCACTGAGTGGAGAAAGTCTATGACCTAGATGTGAATCGAGCCCGGGAGCCTCAAATGGCATTCTGCCGTGCTGACCACTCGGCTACAGCGATGGGCAGGGTTAAGATAAAGCAGTAGTAGAGACAGGTACTCACCCCACAGACGCCAATGAACAGGCGGGCAGCAAAGAGCCAGCCGACCCCAGCATCAGCCGCGAGCGGGCAGAGGATGGTGAGGACAGCACCAGCCAGCGACGTGACACCCACCACTAGCCGTGGGCCCAGCAGCTCGGCCAACATCCCACCAGGGATGTGTGCCACCACCGAGCCGTAGAAGTAGGCTGACAGCACGTGGCCCTGTGCCGTCTGCGACCAGCTGTACCGTGGCCCATACTGCAACACAGTGTGGGCGAAACTCTGCTACATGTCATGCTTTCAATTTGCCTCATAGACATAAAAATACCAATGCCGGGAAAAAAAAGATGAAGTACTCAGATCACATTCTCGAATGTCTATGTAACTTTGCACGCATGCAGACCATCACTGGGTAGTTTCTGTCCTCTGTGATAGGTACAGTGTCTAGCAAACTGGAAATTGCTGTCCATGTTTAATGCTTTTATCACACTTTGTACGGTATATAAGACAGTGAACAGTGTCAGCAGTTGAGCGGTCACTATGAAGGATATAGAGATGCCATGCAGTCATGTGAGATGGCAAATTTACAATCAGGCCCTAATGTGGGTCTTTATTTGGCCAGCTGGTCTAATTGTGTAATATGGAGGTATGTGGGGCATTCGGATGTGACAGTGGCCTGATACTGGATTCCATGGGAACGTGAAAGCAGGCATACTCATCATTAAGATTCTGCTCGACAATGTTTGACCAACACAAGGAGGGTTCCCGTATTGTGCACCAATCACACTGTAACTGCACATCTGTGCCTGCCTTCTGAGAACAAGTAATGGACTCGCTGAAACATTCTGCGGTCATCCTGCTCTATTCGCCAGAGACAAGCAGCCGCCATCTCATTTATAGGGTGCCTTGACACCACAATTGCTTTGCTCTTAAGTACAGTATCACGAATCACCTTTTACGGCTCACCTCTTGGTAGTTGCATCAAACGAGCTACTAACATTTCGAGATTGGATCTTTTGAACAAATTAGGTTTGGAAATGCACAATTATACTCATCAGATTCAGCCCTCCTTACCCAGTACGCACCTGCAAGAACTACTATCGAAATATAGTTCCATATTCACTGGGCATGCAACTTGTACTATTAATTAAGAGGCGCACATTACATTGAGGCCTTCGATAGTCCTCAAATTCTGTAAAGCACGGAATATACCTTTTGCTTTATTAGATAAGCTGAGGGTGGTATCCAGTGGTTACGGGATGACGAGATCCTTACACCAGTTGCTAACAGTTTGAGGATAGCCCCAATTGTTTTGGTGTAAGAAAAAACAAGACCTGCCTTACGGATTTATGGAGACTTTACGGCCATGTGAATGCCAGACAATAATTGACAAATATCCTGTTCTAGAGGTAGAGGAGATGATGTATAGTCTGTCAGGTAGTACAGTCTTCATGAAGATCGACCTCTGGGACACTTACCTACACCTACTCTTCGATGAGGATTCTAGACGCATCCTATTGATAAACGTGTCTTTTGGGCTGTTTCAATAAAATCACCAGCTATTCAGCGTATCCAGTTCACTATTTTTCTATAGCTCATGGAATGACTGATAAAGGAGGTTCCTGCACCTCAATTTACTTGGATGATATTATCATCAGGGTAAAAATGCCATGGATCTCTCCACAAATTTTGTAGCCCTCTTCTGAGTCTTGGAGACACACAATGTAAAATGGAACAATGGCAAGTATGCCATTTTTGTCCAACAATTGGAATACTTTGGTTACATCTTTAGTATTTCATGGATCTACCCCACACCACAGCATATGGAAGCTATCCGAAAGTTAGCCAGGGGCACAGGATGCTAAACCATTAAAATCAGTCCTCAGGCCACTTAATTATTGTTGTATGTTCATCCCTTATGCTGCAGCTATAACATGGAATCTCTTCACGATTTGCAGAACAAGGGCATTTGGTGGAACTGGTTCGACACTTGTTAAAAGACTTCCCAAGACCTTAAGTGTGCTCCTCTCCTACCAACGTGTCTGATAGGGTATGACCCAAACAAATTGCTTATTGTGGAAGCAGAAACGTCGAATTATGGGCTCAGGGCAGGTGTTTCCCGCAAGGTACATGGAGTAGAGCGCCCTACTTCTTTCGCATCCAAAACCCTGGTGCCAGCACAGCGAAATTGTCACACAGTTTCTGATCCACGCCAAGTCAATAGCCAAGCTGCTGCCAGAGGACACTACCCTACAAG
Source organism: Schistocerca americana (assembly GCF_021461395.2). Taxonomy (NCBI): domain Eukaryota; kingdom Metazoa; phylum Arthropoda; class Insecta; order Orthoptera; family Acrididae; genus Schistocerca; species Schistocerca americana. The sequence continues at coordinate 166,683,910 of NC_060124.1, forward strand.
ATGCGATGCCGTATGTTCAACACAGGTGGCTGACAGATAGGAAACTCCTTCAAAACCGAGATGGGACTGCTTAATGGTACTACTGGCACAAACTTTGAAAATTGAAAGGGATCCTGCTAATCCAAGACAATAGCAAAACCATACTAATCATTCTAAAAAATTTTCAGCACCACGTTTTGTACCTGCTCGATCAAGGTATTGACAAAATGTATAGGTCTGCAAATGTGTTTTTTGGAGAGGTATAGACAAATACAAAGACAGTACACTTGCCAACTGCTGCCAGCGAAATCAAGCAACCCCAGCGCGAAAATATTTACCACGCCCTGTTGAAATTCACCTGTGATGCAGACTTTATGTAGACTTTGTGAACCCATCCATTGGGCACTCTGACTTGTATTAGTGGATACTTGTAGTAAATTCCCTTATATTTCTTGCGTGCAGTCATCTACAATGGCCAAACCTATTCAAGCATTGGCTATAAATTTTGCCATTGATGGCCTTCTGGAAACGATAGTTGCTGATAGTGGACCATAGTTTACATATACAAAATTCCAACACTTTTGTGAGTCCGAGAGTATTCATCACGAGAAAACAGCCCCATTTCACCCAGCTTCCAATGGGATGGTAGGATACTTGATAATAATTTTCAAGTCTCAAATAGCAAAGCTGCAGCAAGAGTGCAACATCGATAATGCACTCACTCTGTTCCTGGCATCAAATCGTTGAGTTCCACGAGATGAAGCGAGTTCAGCAGAAAGATTACTGGCCACACATAGTGTACCAAGCTCTCTATAATGAAACCAGTGGCCCATGACAACTCTCTCTAGCGGCTGCATCATTGTCACTGTCACCACGTGGGATTAACCGAGCGGTCTCAGGCGCTGCAGTCATGGACTGTGCGGCTGGTCCCGGTGGAGGTTCGAGTCCTCCCTCGGGCATGGGTGTGTGTGTGTTTGTCCTTAGGATAATTTAGGTTAAGTAGTGTGTAACCTTAGGGACTGATGACTTTAGCAGTTAAGTCCCATAAGATTTCACACACACACACACACACACACATTGTCACTGTCGACTTCACAATGGGGTGTGGGTGACAGACTTTATGCAGTGCAAGTACCGATAGGCCCTGGCGTGGATCATCCAGCCCCTGGACAGAGTCATGGTCGACGTTCAGCTGGAAGACCGGATATGGTCCAACAACAGAATAATATGCTGCACCTCTGCATGGCCCAGGGTCTTCTGCCAGCCATTCCATAAATCTGTCTGTTGCAAATAGCTCACCCCCAGTTTCCGAGTTCGACCATCCATGCCTGCAGTAGCAACGTCTTCCACACTAGGAAGCTGACAGCCAGCCTGACACCAATATCAACGATAGTGCTGCCGAAATGGACACCCCCATCCCAACTGGTATTGGCAGCAAGGGTTTGGGGACATCGCCCCCTATGCCTGCCGTGGACTTACCCGGACTTCAGGATGTCGAGATGGTTCACCATCTTTTCTTCTAGGGTGGACGGGGTAGGGGAGGCGCACTGTTTTGTCACACCCAGTCCATTAACATAGCATGCAAGTCTAGCAGGTAGGAGAAGTGCAGACCTGCAGGGAAAGTACGTTTGGGAATCACACACAAACATTTCTGGGTCACAACAGCACCATGTCGTTTTCAGAGTGTCTCCAGTAGCTGCCACAACGACAAGTGTTGCTCAGTTTTCCTACAGGCGGCGGCTGTATCATCACTAGGAGGCATGTCGGACACAGCACTACTATGCTCCACTGTGTCACGTGCCAGCAAGTAGGCCATGCCATATCCATACACCCGAGTAGTATTTAGGCAGCTGCACGGCCCTGGCAAACCAGTCCAGCCACTGCACCAGCCTGGAATCACGCCTTCGAGACCACAACGAGCACCCAGCCGTCAGCAACGAGATTCAGCCTCAGCAACATTGTCGCCCATGAACTCTGGCACCAGGACTTAGTATCTGCCGGTTTATTGGCTTTAGTGATCGTGAGTGCAGGCAACCATCCACTGGGGGCCCACTAGATATAGAATTATACTACCCACAGTCAACAGTGAATGTGAATCGCACCAGATAGTAGTTGCAGATTTGACATTTTGTCACAAATTCAAGATATAATTATTTAGAATTCGGATCCAATCAGGAAGATCTTTCTGTTCTATTATGAGACAATTAGCGCCATCAGTGCATTTTATGTGGTTCAGTACATTTATGTTTGTTAAAATAAAGTGGTTTTTTTTTGTTTGTTTTGTTTTTGTCCACCTGGGAGTTTTGTCTTGCTTGTGGAGCCCACATAAGGTCGGAACAGAGAGGACGACTGCAGTGCGAGTTTATTATTAATTGTCATGTGGAGAGCCATATCGATGGAAGATGCGTTCTTCAAGGTGGGACGGGATCTCAGTAACTTCACACGATGAAATACCTGCACATTTCAAAGTCCTCGGAGATCACTTATTGCCATTTCTTTGAATTTTCATGATGAGTATGCTGTGGACACACCCATCTTCAAAAATAAGGATAGCCACATTCACTGGGATGCATACAAGTTTTCCTGCTTCGATGAAAACTTAAAAATCGGCCGGAACTGGCCACTAACGATGAAAGATCTATAAGTAACGGCAACAAAAAAAGGCTCTGAGCACTATGGGACTTAACATCTGTGGTCATCAGTCCCCTAGAACTTAGAACTACTTAAACCTAACTAACCTAAGGACATCACACAACACCCAGTCATCACGAGGCAGAGAAAATCCCTGACCCCGCAGGGAATCGAACCCGGGAACCCGGGCGCGGGAAGCGAGAACGCTACCGCGCGGCTAACGGCAACAGAAAAAGGCTGAAGAGATAATCTAAGAATAGCTGGATGTATCTCAAAGGTATGACATGATGGTCTACTGCTTACCAGACACAGAAAATGCAGATAAAATACCTTCTGCGCGAACCAAAAGCTTTCGTCGTTTAATATCCGTTGTTGACTTGATTCTGGAGCTGTAAGCTATATCACAGAAACTATATTTAATAAGCAATCGATGTAATAGTGTATTTATTTCTGACGATATATAACTGATTGAAATTTTAATGAAAATATTGTAAATTGTGGTGTTTGGAAGCCGGCCGATGTGGCCGAGCGGTTCTAGGCGCTACAGTCTGGAACCGCGCGACCGCTACGGTCGCAGGTTCGACTCCTGCCTCGGGCATAGATGTGTGTGATGTCTTAGGTTAGTTAGCTTTAAGTAGTTCTAAGTTCTAGGGGACTGATGACCTCTGATTTCAAGTCCCATACTGCTCAAAGCCATTTGAATCATTTGAAGTTTGGAAGGTAGGAGACGAGGTACTGGCAAAATTGAAACTGTGAGGATAGGTCGTGAGTCGTGCTTGTGCAGCTCAGGTGGAGAGCACTTGCCCGCGAAAGGCAAAAGATTCCGAGTTCGAGTCTCGGTCCGGCACACAGTTTTAATCTGCCGCAGCACACTCGGCTGCAGAGTGAAAATCTCATATTATAAATTGTTGGATCATAGCTAAGGGAACTTTATCTAAATGTATCAATGTTGTTGTTCTGGTCTTCAGTCCTGAGACTGGTTTGATGCAGCTCTCCATGCTACTCTATCCTGTGCAAGCTTCTTCATCTCCCAGTACCTACTGCAACCTACACCCTTCTGAACCTGCTTAGTGTATTCATCACTTGGTCTCCCTCTACGATTTTTACCCTCCACGCTGCCCTCCAGTACTAAATTGGTGATCCCTCGATGAATCAGAACATGTCCTACCAACAGACCCCTTCTTCTAGCCAAGTTGTGCCACAAACTCCTCTTCTCCCAAATTCTATTCAATACCTCCTCATTAGTTATGTGATCTACCCATCTAATCTTCAGCATTCTTCTGTAGCACCACACTTCGAAAGTTCCTATTCTCTTTTTGTCTAAACTATTTATCGTCCATGTTTCACTTCCATACATGGGTACCCTCCATACAAATACTTTCAGAAACGACTTCCTGACAAATCTATACTCGATGTTAACAAATGTCTCTTCTTCAGAAACGCTTTCCTTGCCATTGCCAGTCTACATTTTATATCCTCTCTACTTCGACCATCATCAGTTATTTTGCTCCCCAAATAGCAAAACTCCTTTACTACTTTAAGTGTCTCATTTCCTAATCTAATTCCCTCAGCATCACCCGACTTAATTCGACTACATTCCATTATCCTCGTTTTGCTTGTGTTGATGTTCATCTTATATCCTCCTTTCAAGACACTGTCCATTCCGTTCAACTGATCTTCCAAGTCTTTTGCTGTCTCTGACAGAATTACAATGTCATCGGCGAACCTCAAAGATTTTATTTCTTCTCCATGGATTTTAATTCCTATTTCAAATTTTTCTTTTGTTTCCTTTACTCTTTGCTCAATATACAGATTGAATAACATCGGGGATAGGCTGCAACCCTGTCTCACTCCCTTCCCAGCCACTGCTTCCCTTTCATGCCCCTCAACTCTTATAACTGCCTTCTGGTTTCTGTACAAATTGTAAATGGCCTTTGCTCCCTGTATTTTACCACTACCACCTTCAGAATTTGAAAGAGAGTATTCCAGTCAACATTGTCAAAAGCTTTCTATAAATCTACAAATGCGAAAAACGTAGGTTTGCCTTTCCTTAATCTATTTTCTAAGATAAGTCGTAGGGTCAGAATTGCCTCACGTGTTACAACAATTCTACGGAATCCAAACTGATCTTCCCCGAGGTCGGCTTCTACCAGTTTTTCCATTCGTCTGTAAAGAATTCGTGTTAGTATTTTGTAGCCATGACTTATTAAACTGATAGTTCGGTAATTTTCAAACCTGTCAACACCTGCTTTCTTTGGGGTTGGAATTATTATATTCTTCTTGAAGTCTGCGGATATTTCGCCTGTCTCATACATCTTGGTCACCAGATGGTAGAGTTTTGTCAGGACTGGCTCTCCTAAGGCTGTCAATAGTTCTAATGAAATGTTGTCTACTCCCGGGGCCTTGTTTCGACTTAGGTCTTTCAGTACCCTGTCAAACTCTTCACGCAGTATCATATCTCCCATTTCATCTTCATCTACATCCTCTTCCATTTCCATAATATTATCCTCAAGTACATCACCCTTTTAAAGACCCTCTATATACTCCTTCCACCTTCCTGCTTTCCCTTCTTTGCTTAGAACTGGGTTTCCATCAAAGCTCTTGATATTCATGCAAGTGGTTCTCCTTTCTCCAAAGGTCTCTTTAATTTTTCTGTAGGCAGTATCTATCTTACCCCTAGTGAGGTAAGCCTCTACATCCTTACATTTGTCCTCTAGCCATGCCTGCTTAGCCATTTTGCACTTCCTGTCGATCTCATTTTTGAGAGGTTTATATTCCTGTTTGCCTGCTTCATTTACTGCATTTTTATATTTTCTCCTTTCATCAATTAAATTCAATATTTCTTCTGTTACCCAAGGATTTCTACTAGCCCTCGTCTTTTTACCTATTTGATCCTCTGCTGCCTTCACTACTTCATCCCTCAGAGCTACCCATTCGTCGTCTACTGTATTTCTTTCCCCCATTCCTGTCAATTGTTCCCTTATGCTCTCCCTGAAACTCTCTGCAACCTCTGGTTTAGTCAGTTTATCCAGGTCCCATCTTAAATTCCCACCTTTTTGCAGTTTCTTCAGTTTTAATTTACAGTTCATAACCAATAGATTGTGGTCAGAGTCCACATCTGCCCCTGGAAATGTCTTACAATTTAAAACGTGGTTCCTAAATCTCTGTCTTTCCATTATACACTCCTGGAAATTGAAATAAGAACACCGTTCAAATGGTTCAAATGGCTCTGAGCACTATGGGACTCAACTACTGTGGTCATCAGTCCCCTAGAACTTAGAACTACTTAAACCTAACTAACCTAAGGACATCACACACATCCATGCCCGAGGCAGGATTCGAACCTGCGACCGTAGCAGTCGCACGGTTCCGGACTGCCCGCCTAGAACCGCTAGACCACCGCGGCCGGCTAGGACACCGTGAATTCATTGTCCCAGGAAGGGGAAACTTTATTGACACATTCCTGGGGTCAGATACATCACATGATCACACTGACAGAACCACAGGCACATAGACACAGGCGACAGAGCATGCACAATGTCGGCACTAGTACAGTGTATATCCACCTTTCGCAGCAATGCAGGCTGCTATTCTCCCATGGAGACGATCGTAGAGATGCTGGATGTAGTCCTGTGGAACGGCTTGCCATGCCATTTCCACCTGGCGCCTCAGTTGGACCAGCGTTGGTGCTGGACGTGCAGACCGCGTGAGACGACGCTTCATCCAGTCCCAAACATGCTCAATGGGGGACAGATCCGGAGATCTTGCTGGCCAGGGTAGTTGACTTACACCTTCTAGAGCACGTTGGGTGGCACGGGATACATGCGGACGTGCATTGTCCTGTTGGAACAGCAAGTTCCCTTGCCGGTCTAGGAATGGTAGAACGATGGGTTCGATGACGGTTTGGATGTACCGTGCACTATTCAGTGTCCCCTCGACGATCACCAGTGGTGTACGACCAGTGTAGGAGATCGCTCCCCACACCATGATGCCGGGTGTTGGCCCTGAGTGCCTCGGTCGTATGCAGTCCTGATTGTGGTGCTCACCTGCACGGCGCCAAACACGCATACGACCATCATTGGCACCAAGGCAGAAGCGACTCTCATCGCTGAAGACGACACGTCTCCATTCGTCCCTCCATTCACGCCTGTCGCGACACCACTGGAGGCGGGCTGCACGATGTTGGGGCGTGAGCGGAAGACGGCCTAACGGTGTGCGGGACCGTAGCCCAGCTTCATGGAGACGGTTGCGAATGGTCCTCGCCGATACCCCAGGAGCAACAGTGTCCCTAATTTTCTGGGAAGTGGCGGTGCGGTCCCCTACGGCACTGCGTAGGATCCTACGGTCTTGGCGTGCATCCGTGCGTCGCTGCGGTCCGGTCCCAGGTCGACGGGCACGTGCACCTTCCGCCGACCACTGGCGACAACATCGATGTACTGTGGAGACCTCACGCCCCACGTGTTGAGCAATTCGGAGGTACGTCCACCCGGCCTCCCGCATGCCCACTATACGCCCTCGCTCAAAGTCCGTCAGCTGCACATACGGTTCACGTCCACGCTGTCGCGGCATGCTACCAGTGTTAAAGACTGCGATGGAGCTCCGTATGCCACGGCAAACTGGCTGACACTGACGGCGGCGGTGCACAAATGCTGCGCAGCTAGCGCCATTCGACGGCCAACACCGCGGTTCCTGGTGTGTCCGCTGTGCCGTGCGTGTGATCATTGCTTGTACAGCCCTCTCGCAGTGTCCGGAGCAAGTATGGTGGGTCTGACACACCGGTGTCAATGTGTTCTTTTTTCCATTTCCAGGAGTGTATAATCTATCTGATACCTTTTAGTATCTTATTTCATCATAGCCTTACTCATTGTAAAATCTCATTACGCACATGCGATCACAGTTATATCGCAATCCAGTAGGTCGATTAGGATAGGGGAGGTTACACGGTTGGCAGGGTATTCGCTGAAAGGACGACTACTAAATGCTAAACGCAACAACCACATTCACGAAGTATGCAAGAATGAACCCCTCGGTGCCTGTTTTTACCAATAAACTACCACCTCGCTTGTCGAGATTACACTGCAGCTTGGGTGAAGCACTTTCTTCACCTCACTCGCCTACTTACGTCTGGCAGGGGGGCCTCCGAGTAGGCTGTGGTCAGGTTGTCCGCGGAGGCCGGCAGCAGGAAGATGTCGCGGGGCTCCACGGGCTCCTCGGTCCTGGAGGGGTGCACCATGGCGAGCAGCACCAGGCTCAGGTTGACCCGGAGCATGTAGGTGCACCACGTGCCGAGGAAGCACTGGATGGCGACGATCAACCGCGCCGGCACCGCCTCTGCACACACACACACACACACACAGTGGGACGCAATGAAATCAAACGTACGAAAAGTTCCAGCCACGTAACCCAAATGTGCTAAAATGCCTTTCATACCAAATTCTGAAGGTGGCAGGTGTAAAATACAGGGAGCGAAAGGCTATTTACAATTTGTACAGAAAGCAGATGGCAGTTATAAGAGTCGAGGGGCATGAAAGGGAAGCAGTGGTTGGGAAGGGAGTGAGACAGGGTTGTAGCCTCTCCCCGATGTTATTCAATCTGTGTATTGAGCAAGCAGTGAAGGAAACAAAGGAAAAATTTGGAGTAGGTATTAAACTCCATGGAGAAGAAATAAAAACTTTGAGGTTCGCCGATGACATTGTAACTCTGTCAGAGACAGCAAAGTACTTGGAAGAGCAGTTGAACGGAATGGACAGTGTCTTGAAAGTATATAAGATGAACATCAACAAAAGCAAAACGAGGATAATGGAATGTAGTCGAATTAAGTCGGGTGATCTGAGGGAATTAGATTAGGAAATGAGACACTTAAAGTAGTTAAGGAGTTTTGCTGTTTGGGGAACAAAATAACTGATGATGGTCGAAGTAGAGAAGATATAAAATGTAGACTGGCAATGGCAAGGAAAGCGTTTCTGAAGAAGAGAAATTTGTTAACATCGAGTATAGATTTAAGTGTCAGGAAGTCGTTTCTGAAAGTATTTGTATGGAGTATAGCCATGTATGGAAGTGAAACATGGACGATAAATAGTTTGGACGAGAAGAGAATAGAAGCTTTCGAAATGTGGTGCTACAGAAGAATGCTCAAGATTAGATGTGTAGATCATATAACTAATGAGGAGGTACTAAACAGAATTGGGGAGTAGAGGAATTTATGGCACTACTTGAACAGAAGAAGGGACTGGTTGGTAGGACACATTCTGAGACATCAAGGGATCACCAATTTAGTATTGGAGGGCAGAGTGGAGGGTAAAAATTGTAGAGGGAGACTAAGAGATGAATACACTAAGGAGATTCAGGAGGCTGTAGGCTGCAGTACGCACTGGGAGATGAAGAAGCTTGCACAGGATAGGGTATCATGTAGAGCTGCATCAAACCAATCTCAGGACTGAAGACCACAACAACAACCATTCCGCCATTACTGGAGCTGCCAACCAGAAATGTCAAGTTGAAGTCTGTCAGTGCTGATGACCGCAAGCGCACTGATCAATTTTCAAGCAAAGTCTGCTACAATGGGGATTTTACTGCCTACCAGTTTCCTTGTCACTTAGGATGCTACACTCACCTGCTGATCTTCAGCCCCTGACCTGTGAATGCGTCTGGCTTCTTCCATTTGCAGGTGTTTCTTCGTCTAATTGATAGTTTAATTAAGTACAGAATATCTGATCAAGCGAACATGAGCCGCTAAGCAACATATTAATAGACAAAAAATCCGCTTCCGTTGCAAGTAATTGCTTATCCGTTGCACGACTTGTTTCGAAATCTAAAGCTTTGTCTTCAGATGCCACCAAATAATTATGGGGACAAAAATGTGTGGCTGTCGGGGGCCAGACAGTCATTTTTGGCAGCGGAGGGGTGGGGGAGGGGGGGGGGGGAGAAGTCACACCCACTTCAGACAAATACATGGCGGCGAAGGACGAGTAATTGTGGCGCCAACCTCGACAGCACTAAGTGGCCATAGTTACACTGAAGAGCCAAAGAAACTTGCACACCTGCCTAATATCGTGTAGGGGCTACGTGACCACGCAGAAGTGCCATAAAACGACGTGGCATGGACTCGACTAATGTCTACACTAGTACTCGAGGGAACTGACACCATGTATCCGGCAGCGCAGTCCATAAACCCTTAAGAGTACGAGGGAGTGGAGATCTCTTCTGAACAACACTTTGCAAGGTATGTCAGATATGCTCAATAATGTTCATGTCTGGGGAGTTTGGTGGCCATCGGAAGTGTTTAAACTCAAAAGAGTGTGCCAGGAGACACTTAGTGGCAATTCTGGACGTTTGGGGTGTCACATAGTCCTGCTGAAGTTACCCAAGTCCGTCGGAATGCACAGAGGACATGAATGGATGCAGGTGATCAGACAGGATGTTTACGTAGGTGTCACCTGTCAGAGTCGTATCTAGACGTATCAGTGGTCCCATATCACTCCAACTGCACACGCCCCACACAATTTCAGAGCCTCCACCAGCTTGAACAGTCCCATGCTGACATTCAGGGTCCAGGGATTCATGAGGTTGTCTCCATACTCGTACACGTCCATCCGCTCGATACAATTTGATACGAGATTCGTCCGTCCAGTCATCAACACGCCAAGGTCGGTGTTGACGAGACCAAGTGAGGCGTAGAGCTTTGTGTCATGCAGTCATAAAGCGTACACGAGTAGGCCTTCGATTCCGAAAGCCCATATCGATGATGTTTCGTCGAATGACTAATGGCCCAGCATTGAAATCTGCAGAAATTTGCGAAAGAGCTGCACTTCTGTCACACTGAACGATTCTCTTCAGTCGTCCTTGGCCCCGTTATTGTAGGATCTTTTTCTGGTCGCAGCGATGTCGGAGATTTGATGTTTTATCGGATTCCTGATAGTCACGGTACACACATGAAATGATCGTGCGGGAAAATCCCCACTTCATCGCTACCTCAGAGAAGATGTATCCCACCGCTCGTGCGCCGACTACACCACGTTCAAACTCAGTTAAATCTTGATAACCTGCCATTGTAGCAGCAGTAACAGATCTAACATCTGCGTCCGACACTTGTTCTCTAATATAGGCATTGCAGACAGCAGTAAGTATTCTGCCTATTTAGATGTCTCTGTATTTGAAAACGCATGCCTATACCACTTTCTTTGCCGCTTCAGTGTATTTTCTGGCATCTAAAGATGAAGCTTTGGCCTCCGAAACCGACCGTGCAATAGATAAACAATTACTAGCAACTGAAGCCGATTTTTTATTCTATTAATAGCTTAATTAAGAGATAAGGGGCAGTGAGAAAGCTACAGATGAGTAATAGCTCGTAAATGTGGTTGAGCATCACGCAGCCTATTGCGCACAGTTTGAGTCTAACACGACGTCCTGTGGCTGCACGAAAAGCATTATTCAACATGGTGACGTTGCTGTCAGGGTTCCTCCGAGCCATAATCCGTAGGTAGCGGTCATCCACTGCAGTCGTAGCCCTTGGGCGGCCTGAGCCAGGCATGTCATCGACAGTTTCTGTCTCTATGTATCTCCTCCATGGCCAACAACATCGCTTTGGTTCACTCCGATATGCCTGGACACTTCCCTTGTTGAGAGCCCTTTCTGGCACAAAGTAACAGTGGGGACGCGATCAAACCTCGATATTGACCGTCTAGGCATGGTTGAACTACAGACAACACGAGCCGTATATCTCCTTCCTGGTGGAATGACTGGAATTGATCGGCTGTCGGACCCTCTCCGTCTAATAGGCACTGCCCATGCATGGATTGTTTACATCTTTGGGTGGGTTTAGTGACATCTTTGAACAGTCAAAGGGACTGTGTCTGTGATACAATATCCACAGCCAACGTCTATCATCAGGAGTTCTGGGAACCAGGGTAATGCAAAACTTTTTTTTATTTGTGTATACTGCTACATGAATCTCTTATTAATTGAGTATGTAAAATTTCACTGTAGGTTTGATTATCTTGTAATGCTATCGTGAAATGCGCTGTGCAAAACCAAATGTAGAATGCAGCTCTGGTGTATGAATTGTGATACTAGAGCGACATGGATAACGGTAGTCGAACAGTGACTGTCAGTGGGTGTGCAGCGTAGCGGCGTGGATGCGCGTGTGTGGTGTATAATTGTGCTAGACAGAAACACAGGAAAATTTATGGCCGCGTTCTTATTTTTGGGGCACGGTTTAAATTTAATTTTGGCATGGACGTTATGAAACAAAGTGGCAGACTGTGAATACTGCGAGCTTCTTTGTGTACTATAGACAGCAGGACAATGTACACTTGAATGACCAGTGATTGTCATTGTGAGATACAAGCGGATGGCCTGTAGTTTCGCAGTCGCCGACTCAAAATGAATTTTACATATTTTAAAACAATGTACGGGGCACTGATAACATAATCGCGTGTGTTATTGCTCGAAACTGAATTCATGTAGTAACGATTACGTGCTACCATCCCGCGACAAGAGGAATGCGACGAAGGACAATATCATTGCCTGGAGAATCATACTCTGAGCAAGAGAATGTACCCAGTGCAATTTCACAACTGATCGAATGACAATAATCACGCCGCTAGCGCCGGTGAGTCGCCGTCGACATCACAACGCACAGAACACTCAAAGATAAGCTGTAGTGCATAGCGCTCTTCGTTTATTAAGGCTAAAAGCATTCGTAAGCATATACAAATGTAATTTCTTTTTCTGTTGTGACATTCTTTTCTTACTATTCGCTTACTGTAAAACAAAAGTAATATCAGTGAAGTGCTCAAATGTGTGTGAATTCGTAAGGGACCAAACGGCTTAGGCCATCGGTCCCTAGACTCACACACTGCTTAAACTAAATTATGCTAAGAACAACACACACACGCATGCCCAAGGGAGGACTCGAACCTACGGCGGGAGGGGCCGCGCAGTCCGGGACATGACGCCTCAAACCGCGCACCCACTCCGCGCGGCTCAGTCAAGTGTATTACGATCTGTTGACATTGTTGATTCCACCACTAACACTAGTCAATATTATCTGCTACTTCCATCTTTTCTCTTTTGTTTTACTGTAGCTGTTATTACATGTGTTTTAGTGTACCTTCTGGAGGGCTGTGCCTTTACTTACGTCAGCAGTGTATTGGTCAGTTGCATTTATGTATTTTGTTGTGATATGTGGTGTTTCGCGTAAGTTGTGGCCATGGATTTATAATAAGGGGAGCTGTCGTAACGTTACAAACTTGAAGCCAACGTCCGCCATGTTAGTGGCGTCAAACATTAGCTTCAGGTTGTACTATAGTCGGAGTCACGAACGATGGCGCTCGAGTTTAGGCTCGCTCTGCGCACGTACGTCACGCAATCTCCGAAAGCCAGTGAGCCTTCATTAAGATTGTGAGTGCTCTTTTGTTGACGCTGCAGCTAACGCGAGCATTAAACGTAGCGAGTTGTTTAGTGAATTTGTATTCCATTTGTTGCGACTTGTCGTCGCTGATGGTCGTGGTAAGTGATAAATTCTGCAGAAGCAGGCGAGAGACGTAATTTGCAGGATATACGCTGCTTTCTTAAACTGGAAAGCACGTGCATGCACGTACCGCAACTGTCGTTTGGAATCGTCGTGGGTGGACTCGTTCAAGGGGTATTTTCTTTCACATACATGAATTTCAGTTGCGCTGGGTACTTTAACTGCAGTGTTTTATTTACGTAATTAGACTTTAGATTTCCCATCAGTACACCTCGAAGAACGCTCTGGTTGAACACTGAGAAGGAGGTATTGCAAACCGTGCAAACATAACAAAATAATTTCTCAGAATTTCCAGGAAGAGGATATAGACGGAACATCACTTTCATCACTCCATTTTGCGGGAAAACGCTGGATTACGAAAGCACCCTTTTCACATAATTTACTTCCCTTCTCTGTTATTCAAAACGTGTAGAAAAAAGACATTTACATTAAAGAGGCCAAATGCATCTTATTATTGAACCAAATGTGGCTTTACGCCTAGGAAAGCGTCTGAAAACGCTTTCCCCAATCTGTGTTATTCAAGAACGCAATATAACTGTTGTCTGGGCACGACAGAAATTAAGAACAAGAACCAATTGTACACAGTGGTCTACTAATGTTTAGGGGCTACTAAAATGCCGGCGCTGGCTTCAAACTAACGAACAGCATAAGTCTGTAGCGCCACCTCCCCTCGTTATGCCTATTATATCTCCATGTTCTTTTATTATTATTTGGTATGCGCATTCCATGGCTCCGTACATGCGATGCCGACCGTGTCAATTCAATTGCACAAATACAGTTAATATTACAGAATAATAATAACATAGTACGATAACATAACTAATATAAGTATCAAATTTTCTTATTTATTAGCTAACATTTATCTAACACTGTAAGTCACAGCCTAACATTAACATAGCATTGTATCTTTCATCCAGTAACTGAATAACAAACTACATCTGTTTATTCAAGAAGTGCATTAATAGTGTATATGGTAATATTTAATCATTTCCGGAAAAGAATTCATCTGAGGAGTACAGTGGATGGTCAGGCAGGTATTTCTTTAACGTACATCTGAATGGCATTTCGTTTTCTCTTGTATATTTAATATATCGGGTGATCAAAAAGTCAGTATAAATTTGAAAACTTAATAAACACCGGAATAATGTAGATAGAGAGGTAAAAATTGACACACATGCTTGGAATGACATGGGGTTTTATTAGAACCAAAAAAAAGTTCACAAAATGTCCGACAGATGGCAATGGACAGCAAAACGTCAGTGACTACGCATGACAGTCGTGTATAAAAGGAGCTGTAATGTGAGAGAGAATCAGATGGCTCTGAGCACTATGAGACTTAACTTCTGAGGTCATTAGTCCCCTAGAACTCAGAACTACGTAAACCTAACTAACCTAAGGACATCACACACATCCATGCCCGAGGCAGGACTCGAACCTGCGACCGTAGCGGTCGCGCGGTTCCAGACCGTAGCGCCTAGAACCGCTCGGCCACTCCGGCCGGCAAGAATCAGATGCGCCAGCAGGTGCAGCATGTTGACGTTACCTGAAAAGGCGCTTTTAGTGAAGCTGTATTATCAGAATGGAGAATGTGCTAGTTCAGCGTTACAATCCTATCGCCATATGAAGGGGATTCGAACGGGTAAAGGTCCGTTGACAAATGCAGCTTTGGCGAGAATGATTTCGATGTTCGAAGCTACCGGTTGTTTGGACGATGGACCCCGTAGTGGCCGACCGAGCACAAGGCGTAACGCTGCTGAGACAGTTCAGGAAGAAATGGAGACTGTAGCGGGTTCGTCTATGCACTGGGAAGTCAGCGCTCGTGCAATCGCACGTTGCACCGGCATTCCATACACTACTGTTTGGTAGGCACTTAGGCGTACCCTCTGATGCTATCCGTACAAAATCCATCGGCATCATGAACTGTCACCTAGCGATTTAGTGAAGCGGAGGGCATTTACGGTGGGTGCGTTTCAAAAGATGGCGGAAGATGACGATTGGTTGAGTAACGTGTTGTGGACCGACGAAGCTCATTTCACGCTCCGAGGGTCTGTCAACGCCCACAACTGCAGAATCTGGGCTACCGAAAATCCTGGAACTGTCGTGGAAACTCCATTGCACGACGAGAAAGTCACGGTATGGGTTGGATTTACCACATCTACCGTTATCGGGCGTTTTTTCTTCGAGGAAATGCGTGCTTCTGGTTTTGTAACTGCTACCGTGATGGGTGAGAGGTACGCCGATATGTTACAGAATCGCATCATCCCCAGCCTGGCTGATAAACACCTGCTGGAACGTACGATGTTTATGCAGGATGGCGCTCCACCCCATATTGCTAGACGCGCGAAAGATCTCTTGCGCGCATCCTTTGGTGACGGTCGTGTGCTCAGTCGCCACTTTCGTCATGCTTGGCCTCCCAGGTCCCCAGACATCAGTCCGCGCGATTATTGGCTTTGGGGTTACCTGAAGTCGCAAGTGTATCGTGATCGACCGACATCTCTAAGGATGCTGAAAGACAACATCCGACGCCAATGCCTCACCGTAACTCCGAACATGCTTTACAGTGCTGTTCACAACATTATTCCTCGACTACAGCTATTGTTGAGGAATGATGGTGAACATATTGAGCATTTCCTGTAAAGAATATCATCTTTGCTTTGTCTTACTTTGTTATGCTAATTATTGCTATTCTGTTCAGATGAAGCGCCATCTGTCGGACATTTTTTGAACTTTTGTATTTATTTATTTTTTTTTTTTTTTTGTTCTATTAAAACCCCTTGTCATTCCAAGCATGTGTGTCAATTTGTACCTCTCTATCTACATTATTCCGTGATTTATTCAGTTTTCAAATTTATACAGACTTTTTGATCACCCGGTAATTAGGCAGCGCTTTGAAAGTCGTAATACCTGCACACTTTACTCTTCTCTGTACAAGTGAAAAATTTTTTAATTCTAAATAGAGATCACCTTTACCTCTGGTGTTATAAATGTGGTATGAACAATTTGTTTTGTGGCGTCCACCACCTGATCAATCATAGAAAAGCTGCTCGTTCGCTACTGGTGCAAGGCACGCTGCCGGGCGGAAATTTAAATTTTGCAGGTGTCAGCTACGTAAACTGCGTTTACATTCAGTAGAATGTCATATTACGGCATACTCATGAACAAACGAGGGTTTGTTTGGTCGTTCATTTATAACTCAACCAAATTTCGGCGTGTTTCATCATCGTTTACGAAATTATTTGCGGATGTTTTTGTTTCGCTTTCTTTTTGGAGTTCGTTACCAAGCTCTGAAGAGCTTCGAGTTAACTTCGGAACTAAAACTGGTTCTTTAGAGTTCGAATAATCAAAATTCACGGTCAAAATTACGCGAAGTAGATCTCTGAGAACCATTTTCTTCTCGTATGGTTCACTTCGTAACAGAAAGAGTAACATAGCAGGTTATGGCCGTTACGGCCAAATTCGTGTCATCACTGAGCTAAATTCGTGTCATCACTGATCCGTTTTGTTCACGTACTGCAAGTTTCCTATCGCAGATCATTCTGACCTGACCGGACGGTCGTAGCATAAGGCTGCTCTCAAGGAGATGGAAGCCCAACACTTGTGCATGAAAATGGCGGTAACTTCCGCTATACTACCAGCTGCAATGTGGAAACGTCCAGGACCAGCAATGAATTGGGATAGGTGAGGGGAACTCTCCATACTATTTGTAAAAACTGGCGTCGCACCATAGTGTGTGTGTCCGCAATTAATAAGTAGGTTCCCATAGCCAACATGCAGGGGTGAGACGGTGGGGGAGGGAGAGGGGCCGTCGTCACTGCAGCCTCGGCCTGATGGGGCAGTTCAGTCTCTCTGCACTCAAGTTGGGGCACCTGTCTGGGCGCCAACTCTCCCAACAAGGGGAAAATTGATGTGGCTCTGTAACGCGTGGCTTTAATTTAAATTCAAACGTAATGGCCCGGAAATTTATAGATTTTCGCCATCTCGTGTACTTCCTAAATTGATTGAATTGTGAATTAGAAATTACTTCGCCCCTACCAATCGATGGTCCTCCGTAGAGACGAGCCATCGGTAGTATCCGCTGACGAGGGAAAAATTAATGTAATTACATAAAAAACTCAAGCGTGCCAATGCATTAGCCGACAACAGAAAGAGACTAGCTGTCCTATGAAAAAATCTGCGTGTTCTTGATACAGGTAAAGTAAAAACTGCAGCTGATCCCAACATCCCAACTGATGAACTGAATCGGTACTTAACGTTACCTACAACCACAATTGACCCACAAACGAAACAGAGACTCATTGATTAGTTCATGGGAGTAAACGACTTGAGCCACGAAAAAAACTTTCTAAACGATTATGCTTTCAATACCGTCATAAGAGCCACCATGCATTTCAGGTAAGTCTCTACTGGACCTGATCAGGTTTCCTTAAACACTGCAAAACAATATCTGCCTCATAAAGGTAACAGATCACCAGAAGCTTGCCATGGATCCCCAAGAGACGATCAGCAGGTGCTTCTTAGACTTCAGCAAAGCCTTTGACACTGTCGGCGTCAACATTTTACTTGCCAAACTTAACAGCCTAAATTTCTCGCCGAATGCAGTGCAATGGTTTCGTTCGAGAATCTCAATACCGACCTGTGTGCACTGTCAAAACGGTGATAGAGTATAGGACTAAACCTCAACCCACCCAAAACCCAAGCGGTACTGGTTAGTCACTCAAGATTCATTAACCCGAAATATAGGCAATCCTTACCATATGTTAATTCAAATGGAGTAAATATCAACTTCTCTCCCTCAGCAAGTATTCTAGGAGTAATAACAGGCGAAAATCTGAAATGAACTGAGCACGTAACTGCATGTGCCAAAAACCATCAGCATCTCTCCATGCCCTACAAAAATATAAAAAGCTGTTCCCTTTTGACATGAAAAAGAAACTCCCACAAGCGCTTATACCTCCTATTATTCATTACAATGATGTCATCCCACAAGGCCTTTCTCAGGAAAGGTCACGGCACCTGGAACTAGTTATGAATGCCTGTGTTCGTTATATATGTGATGTTCGACTGTCTGATCACCTTTCACTATCGTATGCACAGCTATCTGGCTGCGTGCAGACAAGCGCAGAGATTTCCATACTCTTTGTATCTGTACTGTCTTACCAGCAAATATTGTCCCCCATATCTATCCTTGACGTTAATGCTCTTATTTGAACAACATGTCAGGAACACTGTCTTCCGTCAGCGCAAAATCCTTTCTGTCCTACTACACCGTGCAGCCACTTTCTGAAAATCCTTTACAGTAGCAGGAATCTGATTCTGAAATAACGCCCCGCATTACATTAGAGAACTAAATAAAACTCTAGCTTCAGAAGACAATTAATTACATGCTTACTGAAGCAACAATAAAGACTAACATTGTCCCAGTAGCACTCGTCACCCCTATACAACCTTCTTTCCAACTAGTTCTTTCTCATTTTCCAGTATCCTTAGCTGGTGCAGCCTCTTAAATTCTTTCCCCAGAAGTCGCTATATCAGATAACACCTATTTTGGACACATACAGATGCTTTTTATAGCTGCCGCTATCATTATTGTCGTTACGATTATTATTATTATTATTATTATTATTATTATTATTATTATTATTTCTTTCTTTTCTCAGACGTTATGTCTGGTAAAATGGAAAAGTCGTGTGGCTAGGGCCTCCCGTCGGGTAGACCGTTCGCCTGGTGTAGGTCTTTCGATTTGACGCACTTCGGCGACCTGCGCGTCGATGGGGATGATCAAAAATGGAAAGTGACGCGGACCTTGATCAAGCGTGACTTCCTTTTAACTATACGGTATATGTTATATTGCATTTAGGAACTTTCGGGTAATTGAACATGTATCAATAATTACGGATTTCTGTAGTTGTATATATAAGTTTGGATGTAGCTGTATTGCATTGATGTACTGGGGGATATTGTGTGGTATGACTCCTGTAGTTGATAGTATAATTGGTATAATGTCAACTTTATCCTGATGCCACATGTCCTTGACTTCCTCAGCCAGTTGGATGTATTTTTCAATTTTTTTCTCCTGTTTTCTTTTGTATATTTGTTGTATTGGGTATGGATATTTCGATTAGTTGTGTTAATTTCTTCTTTTTATTCTTTTTATATTATTATTATTATTATTATTATTATTATATTATTATTATTATTATTATTATCATTACTACTACTGCTAATGTCATTATTATTGGCGGAAGTAGCAGCAGCAGTACAAATACTGCCAGTATTCAGTTTATTAGTTCATAGTCAGTATTATTTACTCACATTGCCACTTAAGATACTCAAATAATTTTAATACTATTTGTCATATTAAAATCAGAGTCAGCTTAAATAAATAAATAAATTTATTTGTTAAGTTTTATAACTTCTTAATTAATGATTCGTCTGGTCTGGTAATACCGTCAATGAACTCAGAAGTTTGCAAAGTACCGGAATCTGTGATTGAAATTAATTTTACTCAACTCTCATTCTTTGCGATACGGGCTGGTCTGAATAACCGTGTGGCCGCGCAACGCGCTGTAGGCCTCCGAAAAGTCTTCACATTGTAAGTTTCTTAGAAACATATAAAACAGTATGTTTTTTTGTAAATTTCGAGCATTTCTTTCAACGTTAAAGAGGATGGAGAGTCAACGGGTCGTGAACCCTCAGAAAGTATTTTAGTAGAAGCATATATATTTTGCATACAAAGTTTTCTAAATTTCTCAGCTACCTTTCGGGGAATAAAGTATCATAAAAGATTAATTATTATAAGCAGGTATTCTGATACATCTGTCTAATAATCATGTCACCATCTGACGTATATTATGATGCCAGCCCTAAAAAGTTTATCGAATTTGTGAGGATTTGTTGCTGTTGTATACCTTAAATCAGTACTTCTCAAATTTTTAGACGAACTCTTCTAAAATGTACTTTCTTGGAAGTTATATTAAAGGGATGTACTCCGTGATGTAAATAAATTATTATTGCATTACAATATTTCATTGTTGCACCACACTGCTCTCACAGATTCATTGGAAGCCTATGACAGTGATCTGTATCATTTACTACTCAATGGTTAAAATGTCCCACGTGTATTCTCCGTCTCGCCTATCCAACAGTTTTCCCCAGAGACACGTGGTGCGGCAAGGTTCAGCATTGTTACTACTATTATTCATCTGAAGTCTAGGATCTGTATGGCTGGCTTAGCCAATCTTAATTATATTTGAACATCGTAAAAACAGAGTACTTGCAAGTAGATTTTTACTCTCGAACACTCCAAATAAAAGGACAAATTCTAATGAAGGTGGTCATGTTCCAGCACCTTGGATACTATCTCCAGTGATTACTGCGTCAGTAATAATGAAAGAACTACAATGAAGTGCCAGAGAAACTGGTATAGGCATACATATTCAGATACAGAGATACGTAAACAGGCAGAATACGGCATGCAGCCGGCAACGCCTATATACGACAACCAGTGACTGGCACAGTTGTCAGAGCGGTTATTTCTGCTAAAATGGCAGGTTATTAAGATTTAAGTGAGTTTGACGTGGTGTTATAGTCGGCGCATGAGCGATGGACACAGCATCTCCGAGGTAGCGACGAAGTGGGGATTTTCCCGTACGAGCACATCACGAGTGTACCATGAATATCAGGAATCCGGTAAAACATCAAATCTCCGACATCGCTGCTGCCGGAAAAAATCCTGCAAGAACGGGACCAACGACGACCGAAGAGAATCGTTCAACGTGACAGAAGTGCAATGCTTCGGCAAACTGCTGCAGATTTCAGTGTTGGGCCACCAACAAGTGACGTGCGAACCTTTCAACGAAACATCATCGATATAGATTTTCGGAGCCGAATCCCCTCACGTGTGTGTTCCCTTGATGACTGCACGACACAAAGCTTTACTCATCGCCTGAGCCCATCAACAGCGGCATTGGACTGTTGATGACCGGAAACACGATGCCTGGTCGGACGAGTCTCGTTTCAAGTTGTATCGGGTGTATGGACGTGTACAGGTATGGAGACAACTTCATTAATCTATGGAGCCTGCATGTTAGCAGTGGACTGTTGAAGCTGTGGAGGCTGGTTCAAATGGTTCAAATGGCTCTGAGCACTATGGGACTCAACTGCTGAGGTCATTAGTCCCCTAGAACTTAGAACTAGTTAAACCTAACTAACCTAAGGACATCACAAACATCCATGCCCGAGGCAGGATTCGAACCTGCGACCGTAGCGGTCTTGCGGTTCCAGACTGCAGCGCCTTTAACCGCACGGCCACTTCGGCCGGCTCTGTGGAGGCTCTGTAATGGTGTGAAGCGTGTGCAGATGGAGTGATATGAGACCCCTGATACGTCTAGATACGACTGTGACAAGTGACACATACGTAAGCAACCTGTCTGATCACCTGCATCCATTCATGTCTCTTGTGCATTCCGACGGACTTGAACAATTCCAGCAGGACAATGGGACACCCGACACGTGCAGAATTGCTACAAAGTGGCTCCAGGAACACTCTTTTGAGTTTAAACACTTCCCCTGGCCACCAAACTTCCCAGACATGAACATTATTGAGCATATCTGGGATGCCTTGCAACGTGGTGTTGAAAGAGATTTCGACCCCGTCGCACTCTTACGGATTTATGGACAGCCCTGCAGGATTCATGGTGTCAGTTCCCTCCAGCACTACTTCAGATATTAGTCGAGTCCATGCCGCGTTTTGTTGCGGCACTTCTGCGTGCTCGTGGGTTCCCTAAACGATATTAGGCAGGTGTACCGGTTTCTTTGGCACTTCAGTGTATAATCGAAGTAGCTTGAATGCCACTTGAAAAACACATCGTGGTACTGCGTCATAAGCAAACATCAGTATATG
The DNA here is from genome assembly GCF_021461395.2 of Schistocerca americana. Taxonomy (NCBI): domain Eukaryota; kingdom Metazoa; phylum Arthropoda; class Insecta; order Orthoptera; family Acrididae; genus Schistocerca; species Schistocerca americana. The sequence goes on from NC_060124.1 coordinate 166,705,953, forward strand.
AGGTGCTATCAAATCAAAAATGAAATGATCTTCCGACAAAATGGAAGATGGAATGGTTCCATTCAAAAGCAATCACCACGTCTGTTAAAACATTTATCCCATTGGGGGACGAGACTATCAGTTTCTGTTTCGTAGAACGCTGTCGGCCACTGACTGAACCATAACCACACCCATTCTCGCATTTCTTCACCCGACTGAAACCGACGTCTACCCATGTCTTCATTCAGGTCACCAAAGATGTCTAAATCACACGGTGAGAGATCTCGGCTGTACGGATGGCGTACAGGGAATGTTGCACTATTTCCCAAAAAAATCGCCGAACCGTATCTTTCGTCACTGAGGGAGCGGGCGTTATCGTGCTACGGGATGATTCCGTCCGACAGCATTCCGACAGCCGGAGGGCAAACTTCGACTGTAGGGGCCCTGTGTTCGTTGAGTTCTTCGAGCGTGAAACCACAACCAGTACGCAGCGCTATGAACACACTTTGCAGAAACTGTAATGCGCTATAAAGTCAATACGCCCAGAAATGCTGCTGCATGAGAACGCCCGCTCCCACACTGCCAGTCGGACGAAGGCAACACTTCAGCAGTTTGTTTGGGAAACAGATATTGCAACATCCTCCGTACATCGCAGATCTTTTACCGTCTAATTTTCACGTATTTGGCGACCTGGAGAAAAACATGCGAGGACGTCAGTTTCAGTGGAACGAGGAAATGCAAGAGTAAGCGCGTTTGTGGAGCCGCCAGCGGCCGACCGCGTTCTACGACACAGGAACTGTTCGTCTCGTTTCCCAGTGGGATAAATGTCTTAACGCGTGTGGTGATTACTTTTGAACGGAGCCATTCCATGATTCCGCGGTGGCGGCTGTTCGGTTTTCATTTGACGGCCCTTGTACCAGAAGATGAAGATGCAAAAGTCTTCCATTCTATAGAGCCGCAAGGACTGTGTGCTGGGAAATTACAGTGGCCACTGAAAAGTATCTGTTTTATGAATGGCTGACAACCTGGAGACGTGTGGCAGGCGATCGTGTGGACAACCTAAGTAGAGATAGCAGGACGTTCTAAACATATGAAGATCGTTGGTCTCCGTCTAGAATACACAATAGATCGAAATATGTTGCGTCTATAGATTCCAAGAAGCGAAACCCTTGCAAGCGATAAAAGGCTAGCATGATGCAGAAGTAGTACGGTTTTGAACAAATAAAAGTTCTTTTATATATTGTCTAGGCTTTTAGTCGTTTACGGAACTTCGTGAGTATGAATACACAGCTGAGCTTAATATTTATTTTAACAATCGATATCGGTCTTTTTTAAGAGTATCTTCAGTTTATACAAGATGTTGTTTACTTGAGCGTCAGGTACGTCAAATTTTTATACATAACGTGAATCATTCAAGAGTTCCATAGCTGCATGCATATCGATACAGATTATGTTGGTAGTATTAAGACCCGCGAATTCTAGAGTATATATGTCATTATGCCAGCTGCTGTCTTTATACTACGCTTTGTAAAAGAAATTTTGTGTATGTGACGATCAGCGAGTAACTTCTTATATAATCTGAAGAATTTCTTAAAACTGACCTTCAAATGGCTCTAAGCACTATGGGACTCAACATCTCAGGTCATCAGCCCCCAAACTTAGAACTACTTAAACCTAACTAACCTAAGGACATCACACACATCCATGCCCGAGGCAGGATTCGAACCTGCGACCGTAGCAGCAGCACCGTTTCGGACTGTAGCGCCTAGAACCGCTCGGCCACCCCAGTCGGCACCCCTCGATTACGTCCCATAAATGTTCGATGTGATTCAAGGCGGACGATCTGGGTGGCCAAACCATTCGCTCTAATTGTTCAGAATATTCTTCAAACCAATCGCGAACAATAATTATGGCCCAGTGATTTGCCACATCTTTGTTTGGGAGCATGAAGTCCATGAGTGACTGCAAATGGTGTCCAACTAGCCAAACATAACCAATTGCAGTGAATGATCAGTTCAATTGGTCCAGGGGACCCAGTCCATTCCAGGTAAACACAGGCCACACCATTATGCAGTCACCACCAGCTTGCACATTACTTTGCTGACAACTTGGGCCGTAGCTTCGTGCGGTCTGTGCCACACTCGAACCCTAGTGCTCTTAACAACAGCCACCGTGTCTAGTCGTTTAGGATCCAACCGATAGGGTCACGAGCCCAAGAAAGGTGCTGCAGGCTATATCGTGCTGTCAGCAAAGACACTCGCGTAAGTCGACCGGTGCCATAGCCCATTAACACCAGATTTCGCCGCACTGTCCGAACGGATACGTTCGTCGTGCTCCCCACATTGATTCCTACGGGTGCTTGTCTGTTTGCACTTACATTCTACACGCTGCCCACTGTCGTTAAGTGAAGGCTGTTCGCCACAGCGTTGTCCGTGGTGGGAGGTTACGCCTTAAATTTGGTATTCTCAGCACACTCTTGACACTGTGGATCTTGAAATGCTGAATTTCCTAACGATTTCTGAAATGGAATGTCCCATGCGTCTAGCTCCAGCTACAATTCAGTTTTCAAAGCCTGTTAATTCCAATCATGGGGCCATAAGCACCTCGGTAGCCTTTTAACGTGACTTACCCGACTACAAATGACAGCTCCACCAATGTACTGCCGTTTTTTTCTTGCTTACAAGTATATGCATATAGTACTTATCCCATGACTTTTGTCACTGGGTGTATGCCTCTGAAGTGTGAGGATAGATCCATGTTTCGCTAAGGTTCCATAACAGGGTTATAACTCCTTCGGAATATTCTGTACCGACAAATGTGGATGTGCTTAACACAGGACAACATCAGGTTTCTATTCGATTTGACTTTGCAGTATTTTTGCGTGTATGTCTGCATGTGGTAGTGGAACACATATCTAAGATAAATGGATTGCTCGAGCATATTCAAATTATTCTGTGGTGTAACATGTTTCCACGAAGCGAGCCCCCCAAAAATAGTGTAGAACGGAAGGTCATGAGCATCCTTAGGAGTTCTAAGGCAGTTTCGGGAGGGATTTTGGGTTTGCTATACATCAGGTGACAGAGTGCACAATGGACGAGCCAGGGATATATCCAGATAGCAGAAAACTCTATGGTCCTATCAGGGAAGGAGATTCTGGGAGAGATATTGGCTTATTAAGTTCCACTCTGTAACGATATTAGAGCGGACTTTTATGGTAAAGACGTATCGTTAGAGCACGAAAAGAAGTGCATATGTAATAGAAACAAAACTGACTAACAGACAATATATTCGGTGGGCCACAAAATCAAAAAGTAAGGCTACACCCACACCAGTTATTGCAGAACGACGGGACAGAAAGCATCCTAGACTCACACACCTACCATAGTAGGATCCCTTCTCTGCTGTTCCTGATGTGAGAAACATCAGTTAATCAGCGGAAGTACCTAATAATATGAGGGCGTCAACATACCTCATTCGTGGTAGTTTGTCATAGATAGCCAGAAAAGAGCACAGCCCTGCATTCTGGAGACGGTAGATCTTGAACAGTGGATATTACGTACTGATGACTGGTTTTGTTTCTCTGTATTGAACCCAAAAATCATCAAACCACAAAAAAGAGGTAGTAAAAATTACCTAAATGAGAAAGTGTATTTTTAGGCAGTAAAATTTTTAAAGGTAATTCTCAGGAAAAATATACAAACACAGTCGTACTAAAGAGTCAGTATCGGTACGATGTAGAAACACATCATGCATAATCTGGATGTACTTACCATTTATTCTACGTAACCAGGACCCTGATTTATCGGCTGGAGGTTCCATTTTCTGCAAAGAAAGAAAGAAGTGTTACGATACTTTTTAATCATAGCAGCTATACTATTTTAGTTCAATTTCATTACAGAACAAAAGATGTTGTTGTTGTTGTGGTCTTCAGTCCTGAGACTGGTTTGATGCAGCTCTCCATGCTACCCTATCCTGTGCAAGCTTCTTCATCTCCCAGTACTTACTGCAACCCACTTCCTTCTGAATCCGCTTATTGTATTCATCTCTTGGTCTCCCTCTACGATTTTAACCCTCCACGCTGCCCTCCAATGCTAAATTTGTGATCCCTTGATACCTCAGAACATGTCCTACTAACCGATCCCTTCTTTTTGTCAAGTTGTGCCACATACTCCCGTTCTCCCCAATTCTATTCAATACTTCATCATTAGTTACGTGATCTACCCATCTAATCTTCAGCATCCTTCTGTAGCACCACATTTAGAAATCTTCTATTCTCTTCTTGTCTAAACTATTTATCGTCCATGTTTCACTTCCATACATGACTAGATTCCATGCAAATACTTTCAGAAACGACGTCCTGACACTTAAATCTATACTCGATGTTAACAAATTTCTCTTCTTCAGAAACGCTTTCCTTGCCATTGCCAGTCTACATTTTATATCTTCTCTACTTCGACCATCATCAGTTATTTTGCTCCCCAAATAGCAAAACTCCTTTACTACTTTAAGTGTCTCATTTCCTAATCTAATTCCCTCAGCATCACCCGACTTAATTCGACTACATTCCATTATCCTCGTTTTGCTTTTGTTGATGTTCATCTTATATACTTTCAAGACACTGTCCATTCCGTTCAACTGCTCTTCCAAGTCCTTTGCTGTCTCTGATAGAATTACAATGTCATCGGCGAACCTCAAAGTTTTTATTTCTTCTCCATGGATTTTAATACCTGCTCCGAATTTTTCTTTTGTTTCCTTTACTACTTGCTCAATACACAGATTGAGTAACATCGGGGAGACTCTACAACCCTCTCTCACTCCCTTCCCAACCACTGCTTCCCTTTCATGCCCCTCGACTCTTATAACTGCCATCTGGTTTCTGTACAAATTGTAAATAGCCTTTCGCCCCCTGTATTTTACCCCTGCCACCTTCAGAATTTGAAAGAGAGTATTCCAGTCAACATTGTCAAAAGCTTTCTCTAAGTCTACAAATGCGAGAAACGCAGGTTTGCCTTTCCTTAATCTTTCTTCTAAGATAAGTCGTAGGGTCAGTATTGCCTCACGTGTTCCAATATTTCTATGGAATCCAAAGTGATCTTCCCCGAGGTCGGTTTCTACTAGTTTTTCCATTCGTCTGTAAAGAATTCGCATTAGTATTTTGCAGCTGTGACTTATTAAACTGATAGTTTGGTAATTTTCACATCTGTCAACACCTGCTTTCTTTGGGATTGAAATTATTATATTCTTCTTGACGTCTGAGGGTATTTCGCCTGTCTCATACATCTTGCTCACCAGATGGTAGAGTTTTGCCAGGACTGGCTCTCCCAAGGCCATCAGTAGTTCTAATGGAATGTTGTCTACTCCCGGGGCCTTGTTTCGACTCAGGTCTTTCAGTGCTCTGTCAAACTCTTCACGCAGTATCGTATCTCCCATTTCATCTTCATCTACATCCTCTTCCATTTCCATAATATTGTCCTCAAGTACATCGCCCTTGTATAGACCCTCTATATACTCCTTCCACCTTTCTGCTTTCCCCTCTTTGCTTAGAACTGGGTTTTCATCTGAGCTCTTGATATTCATACAAGTGGTTCTCTTTTCTCCAAAGGTCTCTTTAATTTTCCTGTAGGCAGTATCTATCTTACCCCTAGTGAGGTAAGCCTCTACATCCTTTCATTTGTTCTCTAGCCATCCCTGCTTAGCCATTTTGCTCTTCCTGTCGATCTCATTTTTGAGAGGTTTATATTCCTTTTTGCCTGCTTCATTTACTCCATTTTAATATTTTCTCCTTTCATCAATTAAGTTCAATATTTCTTCTGTTACCCAAGGAGTTCTACTAGCCCTCGTCTTTTTACCTACTTGATCCTCTGCTGCCTTCACTACTTCATCCCTCAGAGCTACCCATTCTTCTTCTACTGTACTTCTTTCCCCCATTCCTGTCAATTGTTTCCTTATGCTGTCCCTGAAACTCTGTACAACCTCTGGTTCTTTCAGTTTATCCAGGTCCCATCTCCTTAAATTCCCACCTTTTTGCAGTTTCTTCAGTTTTAATCTACAGTTCATAACCAATAGATTGTGGTCAGAGTCCACATCTGCCCCTGGAAATGTCTTACAATTTAAAACCTGGTTCCTAAATCTCTGTCTTACCATTATATAATCTATGTGATACCTTCTAGTGTCTCAAGGTTCTTCCATGCATACAACCTTCTATCATGATTCTTGAACCAAGTATTAGCTATGATTAAGTTATGCTCTGTGCAAAACTCTACCAGGCGGCTTCCTCTTTCATTTCTTAGCCCCAATCCATATTCACCTACTATGTTTCCTTCTCTCCCTTTTCCTACTCTTCAATTCCAGTCACCCATGACTATTAAATTTTCGTCTCCCTTCACTACCTGAATAATTTCTTTTATCTCATCATACATTTCTTCAATTTCTTCATCATCTGCAGAGGTACTTGGCGTATAAACTTGTACTACTCTAGTAGGCGTGGGCTTCGTGTCTATCTTGACCACAATAATGCGTTCACTATGCTGTTTGTAGTAGAAAGATAATGTTTCCAAAAACTCAGTTGTCGATACAGTGAATTTCGTAAGCAGTTGCGTATATATGGCCCCTTTTTTACCATAAACGGGTGTTGCAAAGAAAATCCAGCTGAATATTGTAACAGTAAATGCAATATATTTCTAGTGTCGCGACTTAAGACCGTTTGTTGCGTTTATGACGCCGTAACAATACCCAAATGTAACATCTTTTCTATTCTATACGAAAGTATTAAGATCTGCTGCGTTCGAGGGTCGGCCTTATTCGTACACGATGTACCATTCGAAATACCTAAGTACATTTTACATCGGTTGCTACTTTATGACTGAATGCATTGTCATCCTGGAACGATCAGTCATCGTCTCAGAATTGTTCCTCTACCGTACGTAGTATGTACACTATGCTGTAAAATGTGCTCGCGCAGTTCTGCATTTCACGTTTTCTTAAGCGCAATAAGGGGACCACGCCCTAACGAGAAAGACAAGCCCATGGCGTAACGTTACCATCTCCCTACATCTACATCTACATCTACATCTACATCTACATGGTTACTCTGTGAATCACATTTATATGCCTGGCAGGGCTTCATCGAACCACCTTCACAATTCTCTATTATTCCATTCTCGTACAGCGCGCGGAAAGAACGAACACCTATATCTTTCTGTACGAGCTTTGATTTCCCTTATTTTATCATGGTGATAGTTTCTCCCTATGTAGGTCGGCGTCAACAAAATATTTTTGCATTCGGAGAAGAAAGTTGGTGACTGGAACTTCGTGAGAAGATTCCTCCGCAACGAAAACCGCCTTTGTTTTAACGATGTCCACCCCAAATCCTGTATCATTGCAGTGACACTTTCCCCTATTTCGCGACGATACAAAACGTGCTGCCCTTCTTTGAACTTCCTCGATGTACTCCACTAATCCTACCTGGTAAGGATCCCTCACCGCGTAGCAAACAGTATTCCAAAAGGGGACGGACAAGCGTAGTGTAGGCAGTCTCTTTAGTAGATTTGTTACATTTTGTAAGTGTTCTGCCAATAAGACGATGTCTTTGGCTTGCCTTCCACATAACATTTTCTGTGTGCATTTTTTCCAGTTTAAACTGTTCGTAATTGTAATTCCTCGGTATTTAGTCGAATTTATGGCCTTTAGATTAGACTGATTTATCGCGTAAATGAATTTTTACGGATTCCTTTTAGCACTCATGTGGATGACCTTACACTTTTCATTATTTATGGTCAATTGCCAATTTTCGCACCATTCAGATATCTTTTCTAAATCGTTTTTCAATTTAATTGGATCTTCTGATGGGTTTACTAGACGATAAACGACAGCATCATCTGCGAACAACCTAAAGGCTGCTCAGATTGTGTCCTAAATCTTTTATATAGATAATGAACAGCAGGGAGCTCTAACACTACCTTGGGGAACACGAGAAACGACTTCTGTTTTACCAGATAATTTTCCGTCAGTTACTACGAACTGTCACCTTTCTGACAGGAAATCACTAATCCAGTCACAGAACAGAGAGGATATTTCAAAAGCACGCAATTTCACTACAAGCCACTAGTGTTGTACAGTGTGAAAAGCCTTCCGGAAATCCAGAAATACGGAATCAATTTGAAATCCCTTGTCAATAGCACCCAACACTTCGAGCGAGTAAAGACGTAGTTGTGCTTCCCAAGAACGATGTTTTCTAAATCTGTATTGACTGTGTGTCAATAGACCGTTCTCCTCGAGGTAATTCATAATGTTCGAACACAATATACGTTCCAAAATCCTGCTGCATATCAACATTAATGATGTGGGCCTGTAATTCAGTGGATTACTCCTACTACCTTTCTTGAATACTGGTGTGATCTGCGTAACTTTCCAGTCTTTCAAAACGGATCTTTCGTCGAGCCAACTGTTGGTACCACGCGTGACAGCAGGTGAAGTTCTCCAGCCATCCCAAACCCTGCCATTGGATTGCCACAAGATACGAGTGTAGCGTGATTCATCTCTCCACCACTCGTTTCCAGTGATCCACCTTCCCGTGCCACCGCTGTTTGCGCCTCTACAAGCGTCCACTTTTTAACTCTCTACCCATAGGCTTTGCCGCTAGTTGGACTGATGGTAGCACTTTGATACTCAAGAGTTGTGCCTTCCACTGATTTCATGCGATTCTTACAACCACCTTTCGCAGTGCTCAGAGATTCCCGTTAGTGAGTACAAGAAGTCTACCTGATATCGGTTTAGCTGCGGTTATTCCTTCGCGTTTCTATCGCACAATCACATCACTAACAGTCGACTTGCACAGCTTTAGAAGGGTCAAAATGTCCCTGGCAGGTTTGTAGCTCAGGTCACATCCAATGATCAGCCCACATTCCAAGTCATTGAGCTGCTGTGACCGACCGATTCTGCTTTTTCTGCTTCCCGACACACAACACAGTATCCCTGTGTCTTTTTATATTATGGGTACGCCCCTCTGGTGACACCTAGTTTATATATACAATGGTTTGCAAAACTAAAGAACGAAAGTAATTTTCGCGTGATGTGTCACTACCAAGAAATAGCTTGATGAAAGTTGGATCATACGTAGAGAGAACTGCCGCAGTACAGTATGAAAGGTAACGGAAAAAAATACGCTGTGAGGCGAACAGTAATGACACTTCAATTAAAAGACAATAGTTACACAGAAGTCTTCGCGATTTATGATGGTTCCCCGTGTGCCAGCGTAAGCTGTTGCCAGCACATTGGGCGGCAAAGAGGTTGCGAGCAGATCGATAGTAAGCGCAAGCAACGAGCCTATCAGCACAGAAGCCAAGGATGAACTCGCAAGAAATGCGCCGCCAACGTCCTCTCGACCGCCAGTATTTAGATCGCCGTCGCGGACCGGAGGGTCCAGTCTGTCACATGGCCAGTCAGTCATCCAGTGAGTCATCCAGTCAATCAACAATTCAAGTCACCAGTCGCAGCTCAGTGGGAGTCACAGTCGCAATTAGCTTAGCCTCTAGCTCAGAGTCAGGCAGTGCCTGGCGACCAGAGTAGTGTACATAATGGGACTTGTACTTCACCAGCAGTGAGGCTAATGTGGACTATACGGAAGAGCTTGTACCACAACACCTGGGCTATCGTAAGTAACTTCTTGTTCTTATGAATAAAGAACCCTGTTAATACATGCATGCAGTTTATGTTATAGAACAGGATACTGGCCACCAAACAACATCCTCTCCTTGCTTCCCATTTTACAAGCCTACAGTGACAACTAGACGACACAAAACCCTGGAAATTACAAAGGGGAGGGGACATGGTTCTTAACAGGGTGTGTGATCACCACAGGTGTCACAGCATGCTCTGCAATGTACTCTTCGTCCTAGCCACAAAGTTGTTATGTGGTTCTTGTGGTAAGGCGTTCCATTCCTCCACCAGCGCCGTTGACAAATGCTGGATGGTCGTCAGTGCAAGTGAACGTGCTCTACACATTCCAAACTTGATCAATGGGATTCAAGCCAGGGGAATGTGCAGGCCAGTCCATTCGCCGAATACCCTCTCGTTCAAAGGAGCTCATCCACTTGCACTGTCCGATGTGGTCGCGCATTGTCATCCATAAAAATTTTTTTGGTTATAAGAATATATGTTTTAAAAACTCGGATTTCAGAACAGTATTTTGTAGAAAATCATATTTCATCATATGTTGTACGATAAGTTTTCAAAAACCAAAACCTGGGATGTTTGGGGCTGCGGATGGGAGGTGTCGGGGTATGGTTGAAGAGCTACGCTCTGGCACTTAAAACGTTGGAAATTAAGCACTGCTGCACTGCGTAAGAATATTTGAGCAGTTGGCCCCACTTTCTATGCTGTGTGGATGACTTGAATAACACAAAAAGTACACAATAAGCTACAGATGGTAACATACACTGGTGTCCAAAATTAAAGCACCAAACGGAAATGTTGCAAAGCTGCGTACATTTTGCCACAAAATAGCATAAACAGGTGATAGTAAAGTAGAAACAATGTAAAGAATACAGAACGTAATCAACTGCAACACGCATAGCGGTAGACAGAAATGTTCTTCGTTTTTTTCCAACCTAACGGATTTGCACACACATTCTGACAATTGATTAACGTGCTGAGTATGGAGTGTGACTACCCGTGGTAACAGTACAGCCCTTACAACGACTGGAGATGCTGTGAATGATGTCATCAGTCTCATGATGAGGCAATAACGCCAATTCTTCCTGTACAGGTGCTCACAAGTCTTGGAGAGTGGTTGGTGGATGCTGACGTGATGCAACCCCTCTCCCTAGTGCATCCCAGACATGCTCTGTGGGATTCATATCGGGAGAGCGAGCAGGCCACACCATGTGTCCAATATATCCCATTTTCACAAAAACATCAACTACCCTTGCTCTATGAGGTCGAACATTATCATCCATCAATATGAAGTCTGGGCCCAGTGCACCTCGCAACAACCGTAAATGACGCCCCAATATCTCGTCACGTTACATAACAGCAGTTAAATCTTGCCGATTCACCTGTACATTTCCATGAAAGGAGTTCGAGTGGTCAACACAATCCCTCCTCACACCATTATGGACCCTCCCCAGTATTGGGTTTTGGTCCTGAAATCGTGTTCCACATACCCTCCAGATGCGAATCCGTCTAGAATCACTCTCGAGACTAAATCTGGACTCACATGTGAAAAGAAAATTAGCCCACTGTTCGACCCTCCAGGTGGCATGTTGACGAGTCCATTCTTGACGTTCCCTTCTGTGAAGACGCGTCAGAGGTACACATACAGTACGTGTCCGACAGTAAAAGCCACACTGCCGAAGCCTTCTGTACACCGTTTGCCTCGCTACAACATGTCCAGTGGATGTTGTGAGGTCAGGTGCCAATTGCCATGCAATACTAAGGCGGTAGCGTCGTGTCCTTACAGCCAAATAACGGTCCTCTCTTCTGAAGTCGCACATGGTCGGCCCTCTCCTGGTCTCCGGGATACAGTTTCGATCTCTATAAACTGTCGCCACATCCGAGAAATAACTGAACGATTCACATTAAGCCATCGGGCCACATCAGTTTGCGACTGTCCTGCTTCCATGCTTCCTACGGCCCTCCACAGCAGAGTCTGTAGGCGTCTTCTCTGTCACACACTGCACTGACTGTCAATGTGTACACAGCGCTTGTGGATGTGGGACTACCCAGCAAACCTACCCCTCTTCATAGGTGCCCTGTCATCATTGCTGGTGTGGTTGTCCGTTGATCGGAAAGCCATCTTCCGTGCAGAACAAGATCGGAACGACATCTGTTGACAGTTTGTGTGATTATATTGTGTATTAGACTCAGGACGGGGAAGTTGCGGTTTGTTCCTTTAATTTTGGACACCTGTGTATAAAGTGAATGAAGTAGCGCAACTACATTTGTTCTAGTGAGATTCGTTTCGTCTCTTTTTCTTCCTTATGCACATCTGAGAAGGTGCACACAAACAGCTGTGGCACACAACATTTCCAAAAATCCTTCATCTCAGTTACAGCTTTGACTCGTGCTTTACAAGGATAAAAGAACACAGAAGCATAATGGGTTAAAATAATTTATTATTAGTAAAGTGTAGCCTCAAGTACCTTCATAACACAAACAGTCTTGGATCTGAGAACCAGCATAAAATCTAAGTTTTCATCTCGAGTAACACTTGGAAAATTCGTTCTTTACCACTACTACGATGTTCTAACCATGGAAGGAAAAAAATAATGAAAACCGAAAGCACTACCGTTGTGGTCACGGAGGGACCAATCGGCATCTGCCGACCGCCGTGTCATCCTCAGCGGGTGACATCATGTGGATGTCGTATGGAGGGTTTGGAGCCAGCACGCCGCTACCCAGACCGCAGACCTTGGCATCGCTTCTTCTCATTCAGATAGATCGGTTCCTCAGCTGACATCACGTGGTTCAGTGAGTGCTCCCACCAAGGAAAACGAACCTGACAGTATCGGGAATTGAAGTCGGGTCCTCCGAGATGAGAGAGAGAGAGAGAGAACGTACTTAATATCTTTTTAAGTGTCAGCATGTACTATCGTGAAACAGGTGTATGATGACCTCTATTTACAAATTCGTATCATACATTAGATAACCTCTCACATGTACTCGGTTATGACGTCATTCTTAGCTTAAGACTACAATTCGACGACTTGAGCTCAAAAAACAAATGGGCTAGCAAAATTTTAGTATTGCACTGTTGTTCAAAATAAAAGAAACAAACGTAAATTATGTTTGGTTGTGCTCCTTTTGCCACAAAACACTATACACAGGTGATAGTAAACTAGAAACAATGTAAAGAATACAGAAATGTAAACAACAGCAACATGCATAACGATAGACAGAAATGTTCTTCGTGTTTTCCAACTTAACAGATTTGCACACACATTCTGACAACTGGTTAATGTGCTCAGTGTGGGGTGTGACCACCTCTGGCAGCAATACAGGCCTGATAACGACGGGACATGCAGTGAATGGTGTCATCAGTCTCCCCGTTCCTCCTCCATTACCACTCGCAAGTCTTGGAGAGTGGTTGGTGGATGCTGACGTGATGAAAACCATCTCCCTAGTGCATCCCAGGCATGCTCTATGGGATTCAAATCGGAAGAGCGAGCAAGCCCCGCCATGGGTGCAATATCTTCCGTCTCCAAGAAAACATCAATCATCCGTGCTGTATGAGGTCGAGCGTTGCCGTCCATCAATACGAAGTCTGGGCTCACAGCACAACGCAACAACCGCACATTAAGGTCCCAAGATCTCGTCACGATACCTGACAGCAGTTAAACATTGCCGATCCACCCGCACAATTTCGTGAAGAGGTGTTCGTATGGTTACTATAATCCGTGCCCACACCATTAGGGATCCTCATCGATATCGGTCTCTTTCCACAGTGTTTGGGTCCCTAAATAGACTTCCACGTTCTCTCTAGGCGCGAATCCGTCGAGAATCACACTCCAGACTAAATCTGGACTCATTTGTGAAACGAACATTGGTTCACTGTTCGAATGTCCAGGTGACATGCTGATGACTCCACACTGCACGTTCCCTTCTGCGAAGAAGCGTCAGAGGTACACATAAACCAGGTCTCCGACAATAAAGGCCACTCTGCCGAAGCCTTCTGTACACCGTTTGTCTCGATACAATACGTCCAGTGGACTCTACGGTATCAGTTGCCAATAGCCGTGCAGTACTAAGTCGATACCGTCTTGGAATTACAGCCAAATATAACGGTTCTTTCTTCCTGATGTCACAAATGGTCTCCGGGATACAGTTTCGGTCTCTATAAACTGTCGCCACATCCGAGATAGAACAGAACGATTCAGATTAATGTATCTAGACGTTTGCGACTGTCCTGCTTCCACTTTTCCTATGCCCCATCATCACAGAGAGTATGGTAGGTGTCTTTGTGCCATACAGCAACGTCTGTGGCTGTGTACACAGTGATTGTGGATGTGGGGCTACGCGGCAAACACCACCTCGTTTCGTAGATGCTCTGACGTCATCGCTGGCGTGGTTGTCCGTTGACCGGAATGCCACCTTCCGTGCAGAACACGATCGTACGGACATCTGTTGACATTCTGTATGATTATATCGTGAATTACACAGAACGGGGAAATGGCGGTTTGTTACTTTAATTCTGGACACCAGCGTATTACAACATGACCCTTGGAATGAAACATTAATTCCTTTCATATATTATTCAGAGCAATCATACCCTGCCCGAGAGTTCACCAATGTAATCAAAAAACCGTAACTGATACAAGTACAGTAAAGAAAACATAACCTGTCATCCATAAGCCGTCTGCGATCAGTACCCAATCGTCAGTTCACTGAGACGTTGGTTTCCATATTAAGCGTTAATCGTTGTCTGTCTCTCCGTAGTCTAAGCCTCATGCAGATGGAGGAGCAAAGCAGTGATGCAAGGATGACGTAATTCGCCACAGTGATTATCCCACGCCGCAGACGCCCATATCCTGGTAATGGAATTTTACACTCCATCAGTGTCACGACCGTGCCGTAGCCGTGATTCACAAACACCGTGCAAAGGCGAAGCACTGTGCTGGTTTTGAGGTGCAGCCGGGTGGGAAAGAAGCCGGAATAGACAAAGATTATGAAGACGAACAAAAGGAAGGCAGCTACAAAACAACTGCGCAGTTATAACATCGATTCCCGGAATGATGACTGAGAAGATACACCGTGTCCACTGTTACATCGGGCACTCACTTTTTCTACAGAGACACTTCCGCAGTTTCCTTACTGAAAGAAGTAACAAAATCTGAGCGTCATCAGAATCTGATTTATGAAAGGTGGAAAGTATGAATTCACTATGACGCTCGATTTATTCAGGGCGAAACGAGTCCATGACTTTACCGGATTTAATTTCAGGTGAAGGTAACAGCTCTTCCGTCAGAACTACTGATAGCCTTGGGAGAGCCAGCCATGATAAACTATTCCATCTCGTGCGCAAGATGTATGAGACGCGCGAAATATCCTCAGACTTCAAGAAGAATGTAATAATTCCAATTTCTAAGAAAGCAGGTGCTGACATGTGTGGGTATTACCGAATTGTCAGTTTCATAAGTCATGCCTGCAAAATACAAACAGGAATTCGTTACAGAAGAATGGAAAAACTGGTACAAGCTCATCTTGGGAAGGTCACTTTGGATTCCGGAGAAATTAGGAGCATGCGAGGCAATACCGACTCTCCGACTTCTCTTAGAAGATAGGTTAAGGAAGGACAAACCTACGTTTATAGCATTTTTCGACTTAGGAAAAGCTTTCAACAATATTCACTGGAATACTCTCTTCCAAATTTTGAAGGTGGCAGGTGTAAAATACAAGAACTCGAAGGTTATTTAGATAGATTAGTTATAAGAATATATGGCTATGAAAGGGAAGGAGTGGTGGAGAAGGAAGTGAGGCAGGGTTGTAGCCTATCCCTGGTGTTATTTAATCTGTATACTGAGCAAGCAGTAGAGGAAACCAAAGAAAAATTCGGAGAAGGAATTAAAGTACAGAGCGAAGAAATTAATCTTCGGGATTTGCCAATGGCATTATAATTCTGTCAGTGATAGCAAAGTACTTGGAAGAGCAACTGAACGGAATGGACACCACCTTGAAAGGAGGATATAAGATGTACATCAACAGAGGCAAGACAAGGATAATAGAACGTAGTAAAATTAAATCAGTTGTTGATGAGGGAATTAGATTAATAAACGAGACACTTAAAGTAGTAGATAGGATGGTTGTTTCGGAAGTAAAATAACTGATGATGGTCAAAGCAGGGAGGATATAAAATGTAGACTGGCAATGGCACGAAAAGCGTTTCTGAAGAAGAGAAATTTGTTGACACAGAACAGAGACTTAACTTTTCTGGAAGTAGTTTTATGGCGTGTTATGGAAGTTAAATATTGAGGATAAACAGTTCAGACAAGAAGAAAATAGATGCTCTTGAAATGTGGCATATAGAAGAATGCCAACGGCCTTGCCGCAGTGGTAACACCGGTTCCCGTTAGATCACCGAAGTTAAGCGCTGTCGGGCTGGGCTAGCACTTGGACGGGTGACTGACCGTTCGATCTGCTGAGCGCTGTTGGCAAGCGGGGTGCACTCCGCAATTGTGAGGCAAACTGAGGAGCTAAGTGATTGTGAAGTAGCGGCTCCGGCCTCGGAAACTGACATACGGCCGGGAGGGCGTTGTGCTAACCACATGCCCATCCATATCCGCATTCAGTGACGCCTATGTCTGAGGATGACATGGCGGCCGGTCGACACCTTTGGGCCATTATGGACTGTTCGGGAGGAGTATACAGAAGAACGCTGAAGATTAAGTGGATAGATCACGTAACTAATGAGGAGGTACTGAACAGAATTGGGGAGACACGAAATTTGTGGCACAACTTGACTAAAAGAAGGATCACCAATTTAGTATTAGATTGAGGTGTGGGGTTAAAACTGGTAGAGGAAGACAAAGAAATAAACAGAGTAGGCAGATTCAGAAGGAAGGAAGTTGCAGCAGTTATTCAGAGATGAAGAGCTTTGCACACCATGGAGTAGCAGGACAGCTGCACCAAACCAGTCTTTGGACTAAAGAAAATAGCAGCAGCAGCAACAACAACAACAACAGCTTGTTCTGCATTACTAAGTCTTTACTCAAATGGTTTCATACAGCTCTCCTCGCTAGTTTTCAAACGTTCAAATGCGTGTGAAATCTTATGGGACCTAACTGCTAAGGTCATCAGTCCCTAAGCTTACACACTACTTAACCTAAATTATCCTAAGGACAAACACACACACCCATGCCCGAGGGAGGACTCGAACCTCCGCCGGGTCCAGCCGCACAGTCCATCACTGCAGCGCCCTAGACCGCTCGGCTAATCCCGCGCGGCTCGCTAGTTTTCCTCTGTGCAAGTCCCTTCTTCTTTATGTAACTACTGGAACCAGCTATTGTATTCATTCCTTTGTCTTCCTCTACAACTTTTATCCCTCAGACTTCTCTCCATTTCCAAACTGACTCAGGATTTGGCCGGTCAACGGATCTTTAATTTTAGTCAAGTTGTGACATGAATTTCTTGTCTCCCCAATTCCAGTCAGTACCTCCTCATCAGTTACTCGATCGAACCCATCAACTCTTCAGTGTTTTTCTGTAGCTGCACTTTTCAAAAGCTTGCATAGTCTTCCCGAACTGATTATATTCCAGTTTTCACTTTCGTGAAAGGCTATACTCCAGGCAAACACCATCAGGAAGTTCTTCCTATCATCTAAATTTGTATTCGATATCAACGTATCCCTCTTCTTCAGAAGTGCTTTTCTT
This sequence comes from Schistocerca americana, assembly GCF_021461395.2. Lineage (NCBI taxonomy): Eukaryota > Metazoa > Arthropoda > Insecta > Orthoptera > Acrididae > Schistocerca > Schistocerca americana. The sequence goes on from NC_060124.1 coordinate 166,723,295, forward strand.
ACTGTAGCCACTCTGAATTTATATCTTCACTAATTCTACCACCATCAGTGTTTTTCCTAGTTTTAATATATTACTTCCTAATTTAATGCCCTCACAATCATCTCATTTTGTTCAACTACATTCCATTACCTTTGTTTTACTTTTGTTGTTGTTCATCTTATACTCTTTCCGTTCAACCGCTCTTCCAAATTCTTTGCTGTCTGTGACAGAATGACGTACTTTAACTCCCTTTCCAGATTTCTCCTTGTTTCCTATCCTGCCATTTTGTTCGACTACATTCCATTACCACTGTTTTACTTTTGTTGTTGTTCATCTTATACTCTTTCCATTCAACTGCTCTTCCAAATGCTTTGCTGTCTGTGACAGAATGACGTACTTTAATTCTCTTTCCAGATTTCTCCTTGTTTCCTATCCTGCCTGCTCCATGTACAGGTTGAAAAATATCGGAGATGCGCTATTGACTTCTCAATCACTGCTTCGGATTGACTCCTTTCGTTCTGAATAGATTCTTTGGCTGAGTGACAGAGAACTGATGTCAAAGAGAAACCAGCCGCGGGCTCACACCTGTCTTATGTGGCATGGAAGGACGTAAGGGACTCAGTACTGTCACAATGCAACGTCAGCCTAAGGAAATGGGGCTTCAGCAGTGATTATGATGGTAACCTACACGACCAACACATCTTCTAGTCTGCGGGAACGTGCTGGGTATGTTTTACCTGTGATCTTGCTGCAGCTAACAAAATAGCGCTCAAAACTCTCGACAGAATATAAGACAATTATCTTGCTGTTTGTTTCATCAGTTCTTGCCGTACATACTAATCCCGTTATTTTTATTGTTATTACTTTCTATTTGTACTGTACTGAATTGCCTCTACAACTGGTTACTTGTCTGCAATTGATATCTGTGTGTCGTCATTAACGCTCTACCAATAGTGTAATAATTTCAGGTCTTGTACACGTGAAATGAATAAATAAATGCCTTTCTATCTGAAAACTGCAGTTTTGTTTCTGTGAAATTTTAAATAACCTTTCGCTCCCTGTATTTCATTCCTGCTAACTTCATAATTTCTAAGAATGTATTCCAATCAACACTGTCGCAACCTTTCACTAAATCTACAAATTCTGTCGACTATGTCGTTGACTCACTACTGCGTCCCGTGTCCCCACATTTCTCCGGAACACAAACCGGTCTTCTCCAAGGACGGTTTTTATTAGCTTTTCCATGCTTCTGTAAGTAATTCGTGTCAACATTTTTGCACCATGAGTTATGAAACTGTCAGTTCGATTAAAAGTCAGCCGGCCAAAGTGGCCGAGCGGTTTTAGGCACTTCAGTCTGGAACCGCGCGACCGCTACGGTCGCAGGTTCGAAGCCTGCCTCGGGCATGGATGTGTGTGATGTCCTTAGGTCAGTTAGGTTTAAGTAGTTCTAAGTTCTAGGGGACTGATGACCACAGATGTTAAGTCCCATAGTGCTGAGAGCCATTTGAACCATTAAAAGTCCCACCTGTCAGCACCAGCTATCTTCGGAATTAGAATTATTGCGTCTGGAGAAAAAAAGCGTGAAACTGGCCAGTATGGGGGGAAATTTACCTACGTATTTTACTTACACATTTCATTCGTGTAGTTCGCAAGCCCCAATAAATAGCGCCAAGAAATGTACACCGCCTGATCAAAAGTAACTGAACACCCCTATGTAATACGGAACTGGCTACTAGACGTCACGAGAGGCTGACCCGCCAGTATATAAGAGAGCACTGTGTTGTCAGTAGAAAACAAGCATAATGGGTCGGTCAGAAAGACTGACTGATTTCGAACGTGGGCTACGCACTGGATGACACCTGAGTAACAAATCCGTAAGGTGTCTTTCAGCCATTTTGAAGCTGTCCATGTCGACTGTTAGTGATGTCATGCTGAGGTGGAAAATCGAAGGGAAAGCCACAACTAAACCAGCGCCAGGCAGACCACATGTACTGATCCACAAGGAGTGTCGACGGTTGCGGAGGGTGGCTGTAAGAAATCGCATGAAATCAGCTGAAGAAATAATTTGTTTGATCCAGTGTTACCAGTAGTACAGCCAGCACAATGACTGTGCGCAGGGAGTTGAAAATAATGGGATACAGTGGTTGAGCAACTCCTCGTAAGCCACACATTTCTCTAATGAACGTTAGGTGGCGCTTAAGAAGGTGTAAACATCGGCGCTACTGGTCAACTAATGACTGGAAACGAATAATGTGGAGACAAAAATCACGTTATACCCGGCGTCAGTCTGGTGGTAGGCTCTGAGCGTGGCGAACGCCTGGACAACGATACCTGCCATCACTGGTAGTGCCAACAGATAAGTACAGAGGGTGGGTAATGTTACGATAGGGGAGTGTGTTTTGTCTTTAGCCTATGGTCCTCGTATTCTCTACTGCGGTTAAGAAAATGCTAAATACAAACGTGCATAAACACATTTTTGAGCATAGTGTACTGCGTACGGTAGGGGAACACTTCGAAGACGGCGATTGATTGTATCAGCATGAAAATGCACTCTGTCATGTAGCAGCATCAATGAAGGAATGGGTTGTTAGCAGTAACATTCCTGAAACAGGCTGGCCTACCCAGAGTCCCAATGTGAACCCAATGGAACACGTCTTGGATGAGTTAGAAAGTCGACTTCGCTTCAGACCCCATTGTGCAACACAGCACAACCTTCTCTGGTTTCGGCACTCCACATACTTTCACGCATCTCATTGAAGCTGCTTCCAGCATATTTCAAGCCGTCGTAAAGACCAGGGATGGACATACCCTATGTTAGGGTCCATTAATGGCTGTCCGGGTACATTTAATCTGATAGTGAAAGTAAGAGTCGGATTTGCACAAGATGTATGTTGAAGGAAGCGACATGTTTTTGTGTCGTTTTGGAAGATGAGCTTCCCAAATTTTGTTGTGAGGCCCCCCTGGGACATACTCACTGCAGCCTGTTGAGTATCTCGGTCACGCTGACTAAACGAAACGGTGACGAATCTTTCGTCTCTTCTTTTAATCTTCTCTATATCTTCCGTTATTTCCACTTCGTAAGAATCCGAGACCGATGAACACCACTCAGGAGAACTTCTAACAAGAATTTTATAAGCGACCTCTGTCATTTCCCGACTATCATTTTCTTAGGATTCAAGGTTTTCAGTAATGACTGCAACCAGTCGCCTCTTGTGATGGTAGAATTTTTATTTTCCCGTTACCGGTTTCAAGTCGCCTAGCGACTCATCATCTGATGGTACAGTTTCAGTGTTCGTTCATAGGGCTGTGAGGGTCGTTGTGAAGCTTGGCACTTAGTAATTTTTCTCTCAGAATAATAGAACATAATGCACAATATGTTTTGAACAGAATCTTTGATACGTCATTGATAAGTTAGACTACTTAACCATCAGTCGAGAATATTTCTATCAAAAAGACGCACTGCTTAAGACAATGGACTAACATTCGAGATGTCACCCAATTTCGGTTTTCCATGACTTAGAAAATCGCTTGAAGTGAATGTTGGTGCGGTTCCTCTGACAAAGATGTGGCAGAATTCCTTCCCTGTCATGCTCGAACCGTTGCCCACGCTCACTGTGTGACGGTCGTTGGAGTGACAAGCACTTTCTTCGACCGACTGCTCTGATAACGGTCTTTCAGTGCTCTGTAGGTCGACGACGCCGTTATTTGGAGCAGTCTAGCAGGGATTAAGCAGTCTCTGTTGTGATCTGCATCTTACCGGAAGCAGAGACCACAGCCTTATTCGTTCCCCTGCTACGATAGTGCTACTTTTATAATGACCTAATTTTCAAAACTCCAACCTTCTTTTTATTTTTACAGCTATTACATCAGAGCAGAAACCTACAACACCAAACATTTACGATCTTTGTCAACCCATCGGTGGACTTGACGTGTCACAGGAGGGAAATTTATTGTCGAAGTACCAACCCACAACTAATTTCCGTTACGCGCTTTTTTTATTGAGAAATGCTAAATTTATCTCCTCCGCACTTTCATCAAGCTTAATACTTATTGTATACAATAATAGTATCATTATGGCCGTGCGGGATAGCCGTGCGGTCTTAGGCGCCTTGATACGGCTCGCGCGGCTCCCCCCGCCGGAGCTTCGAGTCCTACCTTGGGCACGGGTGTGTGTATCGTCCTCATCGTAAGTTAAAGTTAGATTAAGTAGTGTGTAAGCCTAGGGACCGATGACCTCAGCAGTTTGGTCTCGTAGAACTTTCCACTAATTTCCAAAAAATTTATCATTATTAAGTCATTTAGAGAAATCATGTTAACCCTTTAAATGGCAATGATAAATATAGATACCATTATTTCCTTAGTACGAACAGAGATAAAATAGTCCCCCATTCGGATCTCCGGGCGGGGACTACTCAGGATCACGTCGTTATCAGGAGAAAGAAAACTGGCATTCTACGGATCGGAGCGTGGAATGTCAGATCCCTTAATCGGGCAGGTAGGTTAGAAAATTTAAAAAGGGAAATGGACAGGTTAAAGTTAGACATAGTGGGAATTAGTGAAGTTCGGTGGCAGGAGGAACAACACTTCTGGTCAGGTGAATACAGGGTTATAAATACGAAATCAAATAGGGGTAATGCAGGAGTAGGTTTAATAATGAAGAAAAAATTGGAGTGCGGGTTAGCTACTACAAACAGCATAGTGTACGTACTATAGTGGCCAAGATAGACACGAAGCCTACACCTACTACAGTAGTACAAGTTATATGCCAATTAGCTCTGCAGATGACGAAGAAATTGAAGAAATGTATGATGAGATAAAAGAAATTATTCAGGTTGTGAAGGGTGACGAAAATTTCATAGTCATGGGTGACTGGAATTCGACAGTAGGAAAAGGGAGAGAAGGAAACATAGTAGGTGAATATGGATTGGGGCTGAGAAATGAAAGAGAAAACCGCGTGGTAGAATTTTGCACAGAGCATAACTTAATCATAGCTCACACTTGGTTCAAGACTCATAAAAGAAGGTTGTATGCCGGCCGCGGTGGTCTAGCGGTTCTAGGCGCTCAGTCCGGAACCGCGCGACTGCTACGGTCGCAGGTTCGAATCCTGCCGCGGGCATGGATGTTTGTGATGTCCTTAGGTTAGTTAGGTTTAAGTAGTTCTAAGTTCTAGGGGACTGATGACCACGGATGTTAAGTCCCATAGTGCTCAGAGCCATTTGAACCATTTTTTGAAGGTTGTATACATGGAACAATCCTGGAGATACTAAAAGGTATCAGATAGATTATGTAATGGTAAGACAGAGATTTAGGAACCAGGTTTTAAATTGTAGGACATTTCCAGGGGCAGATGTGGACTCTGGCCACAATCTATTGGTTATGATCTGTAGATTAAAACTGAAGAAACTGCAAAAAGGTGGGAATTTAAGGAGATGGGACCTGGATAAACTGAAAGAACCAGAGGTTGTACAGAGTTTCAAGGAGAGCGTAAGGGAACAATTGACAGGAATGGGGGAAAGAAATACAGTAGAAGAAGAGTGGGTAGCTCTGAGGGATGAAGTAGTGAAGGCAGCAGAGGATCAAGTAGGTAAAAAGACGAGGGCTAGTAGAACTCCTTGGGTAACAGAAGATATATTGAACTTAATTGATGAAAGGAGAAAATATAAAAATGCAGTAAATGAAGCAGGCAAAAAGGAATACAAACATCTCAAAAATGAGATCGACAGGAAGTGCAAAGTGGCTAAGCAGGCATGGCTAGAGGACAAATGTAAGGATGTAGAGGCTTATCTCACTAGGGGTAAGATAGATACAGCCTACAGGAAAACTAAAGAGACCTTTGGAGAAAAGAGAACCACTTGTATGAATATCAAGAGCTCAGATGGAAACCCAGTTCTAAGCAAAGAGGGGAAAGAAGAAAGGTGGAAGGAGTATATAGAGGGTCTATACAAAGGACAATATTATGGAAATGGAAGAGGATGTAGATGTAGATGAAATGGGAGATACGATACTGCGTGAAGAGTTTGACAGAGCACTGAAAGACCTGAGTCGAAACAAGGCCCCCGGAGTAGACAACATTCCATTAGAACTACTGACGGCCTTGGGAGAGCCAGTCCTGACAAAAGTCTACCATCTGGTGAGCAAGATGTACGAGACAGGCGAAATTCCCTCAGACTTCAAGAAGTATATAATAATTCCAATCCCAAAGAAAGCAGATGTTGACAGATGTGTAAATTACCGAATTATCAGTTTAATAAATCACAGCCGCAAAATACTAACGCGAATTATTTACAGACGAATGGAAAAACTGGTAGAAGCCGACCTCGGGGAGATCAGTTTGGATTCCGTAGGAATGTTGGTACACGTGAGCCAATACTGACCTTACGACTTATCTTACAAGAAAGATTAAGGAAAGGCAAACCTACGTTTCTACCATTTGTAGACTTAGAAAAATCTTTTGACAATGTTGACTGGAATACTCTCTTTCAAATTCTAAAGGTGGCAGGGGTAAAATACAGGGAGCGAAAGGCTATTTACAATTTGTACTGAAACCAGATAGTAGTTATAAGAGATAAGAGTCGAGGGGCATGAAAGGGAAGCAGTGGTTGGGAGGGGAGTGAGACAGGGTTGTAGCCTCTCCCCGATGTTATTCAATCTGTATATTGAGCAAGCAGTAAAGGAAACAAAAGAAAAATTTGGAGTAGGTATTAAAATCCAGGGAGAAGAAATAAAAACTTTGAGGTTCGCCGATGACACTGTAATTCTGTCAGAGACAGCAAAGGACTTGGAAGAGCAGTTGAACGGAATGGACAATGTCTTGAAAGGAGGATATAAGATGAACATCAACAAAAGCAAAACGAGGATAATGGAATGTAGTCGAATTAAGTCGGGTGAGGCTGAGGGAATTAGATTAGGAAATGAGACACTTTAAGTAGTAAAAGATTTTCGCTATTTGGGGAGCAAAATAACTGATGATGGTCGAAGTAGAGAGGACATAAAATGTAGACTGGCAATGGCAAGAAAAGCGTTTCTGAAGAAGAGAAATTTGTTAACATCGAGTATTGATTTAAGTGTCAGGAAGTAGTTTCTGAAAGTATTTGTATGGAGTGTTGCCATGTATGGAAGTGAAACATGGACAATAAATAGTTTGGACAGGAAGAGAATAGAAGCTTTTGAAATGTGGTGCTACAGAAGACTGTTGAAGATTAGGTGGGTAGATCACGTAACTAATGAGGAGGTATTGAATAGGATTGGGGAGAAGAGAAGTTTGTGGCACAACTTGACTAGAAGAAGGGATCGGGTGGTAGGACATGTCCTGAGGCATCAAGGGATCACAAATTTTGCATTGGAGGGCAGTGTGGAGGGTAAAAATCGTAGAGGGAGACCAAGAAATGAATACACTAAGCAGATTCAGAAGGATGTAGGTTGCAGTAGGTACTGGGAGATGAAGGAGCTTGCACAGGATAGATTACCATGGAGAGCTGCATCAAGCCAGTCTCAGGACTGAAGACCACAACAACAACAACGAACAGTCTATTATATCGGTATTAATACATTGCAATAGTTTCTCTCATGCGTGTGAATACCATTTTTATATTTCTAAACTTGTAGGCTTGAGATACCAGCGAACAAATGAGTAATTGTAAAAATGTTTACGATGCCATTTGAGGGACTCGTCTTCAGATCTAGTTCTGTGTTCAGCAACTATTTGTCACCTTTGGATTTCCTCTTCTGTAATAGACGACGGTAAGTTCAATGCACACCAACATTTGCTACATTATAAAGTATAAATTCAATACAAGAATCGTTTGCAAGCGTAGTTACGAGGGTCATTCAATAATTAAAGAGACAAATTGGTCTGGAGAAAAAAAGCGTTTATTTTTACAAAACAAAACTTTTTTTCTATTTTTCAACATAATCCCCCTGAAAATTTATGCACTTGTTCCAACGGGCTACAAGCTTTTTCATTCCGGTTGCAAAAAACTCTTTATTTTGTTGTTTGTACCAATTTCCCACAAACTTTTCCACGTCCTCGTTGTCCTAGAACCTCTTCCCACGAAATGCCTCCTTCAGTGCACCAAACAAATGGAAATCACTAGGTGCTAAATCAGGACTGTAAGGGGGATGAGGCAGTACTTCCCAGCCCATTTTGGCGATCGTTTCACGGGTTAGTTGAGCAATATGAGGACGTGAGTTGTCTTGCTGGAGAATCACACCTCTCTTTTAAGATCCACGACGTCTCTCTCTCATGGCTGGCTTCACCTTGTTTAAAAGCAAATCCGAGTAGTATTTGCTGTTCATTGTACGCTGCTCTTCGAGATAATCACAAAAAACTGGACCTTCAGCATCCGAAAACACCGTCAAGATGACTTTTCCTGCTGATGCTTGGGTTTTGAATTTTTCCTTGACAGGTGAGTTGGTGTGCTTCCACTCCATGCTTTGTCTTTTTTATTCTGGCTCATCATAATGAACCCAAGTTTCATCACAAGTTAAAATTTTGTTGAGGAAATGCTTACCTTCTCTTTCATAACGTTCCTTTAGCTCTGTGCCTACTCTCAACCTTGTTTCCTTGTGTAGCCGCGTCAACTCCTTTGGGACCTATCTTGCACATGTTTTGCGGTACTTCATCCTGTTACAGGTAATGTTATGAACTGCACCAATAGTAACTTGAACCTTATCAACTATCATTTCCTTTCAAGTGAGGGAGTTGAAACTGCAACTCGTCGGCCAGAACGGTGATCGTCAGTCACTGAGTCGCGACCATTTTTGAACTGCTCTACCCACTTGTAAAAATTTGCACGACTCATACAACCTGCACAATAAACTTTAGACATTCTACAGTATATATTCACTGGTTTCTCGCCTTCAGCAAGTAAAAAACGAATAACAGAACGTTGTTCAATTAATGTGGACGTTTAAAGCGGAATCGCCATCTTGAAATGTATTTTTGGGATTATAAAGAAAACAATGTTGGTACATCAGCTGATCAGGGCTCATCCCAGTGATTCCAACTTAAAGCCATAAAAGTACCAAATTTGTCCTACTAACAGTTTTTGCCCCAGTCCAATTTGTCTCCTTAACTACTGAATGACCCTCGTACATCTAATTTTCTTCCGCGCCGTACATGTAAACAAATAGACTGTCATGAATGAAGTTCCTAGTTACATCCTATTTCTCTTACTATAAACCGTATTACAGGGGCGCCCATGCCCGGGAGCAAGGGTGGGCCGAAGCCCCCCGCTCTCTTCTGGGAGAGGCCGACGATCAATTGCGACAGTTGGAGGTGTGGGGGCAAATTGGGCAGGGGTCGCGCGCAACCCGAGGTCTGGCACCACGTCCCGTTCCCACCCTCTGGAACAAAGGAAAGCGTAGGGAACGTGGAGTAGAGATACAATGAACATCGTTTATTTATTTTTCTTTTCGATCTTTTGTATTTTTATTTATTTTTGTGATTAATACCACCGAGAATATCAGGAAACCAGCGTCACGCGAGGAGGAGGGGCAGGAAGAAGTCAGACTAATAAGAACATTCTGATTACCAGTGAATATATCGGTTCTAAATGTGGAAGAAGCGAGGATCAGCTCTTCATGACAGAAACACCCCAGCTAAGGGGTGGGTTAAGGAAAAAACTGCAGAGGAAATTGGAGAAAAATTGTCTGTATTTAGGACTGCGAATAACTGCACAGTGGCGTTCATTAAGGAACTGGCAAAATTCAAGGATACTTTTCTCGCCATCAGTAAACAAGTGGTGCCCTTAAATCCACCTCACAGAGCTCGTCTTTGCTTGCGGGAAGTATCCATCGTCCGGAAAGAGGAGCAGTTGAGTAGGTATCTGATGAGGGGTCGTACGGGTGTTAGGGACATCATCTGTCGCACCAAGAACCAGACACCTATCGCCGAACTGCACACCAAGTGGTGCTCGTCTGTGTCCATGACGTCACAGTCGACGCACAACGGCGTGTCTGCGAGGTGAATCCTGTGTACGCGTGACCGGCATACTTGCTCCCCTTGACAGTAAGGTACCAAGTAGACTGGACGTCAGTGTCAAAATAAGGAGCGCACACCGTTCGTCAAACGGCACGCCAGCCGACGTGGGGAAGCTTCCCCTCAACCACGTTCGGTGACCTGTGCTGCTGAAGGAAACTATAGAGCGCCTTTGTGGATGTCAACTGCGCCAGCAGTATCACAGTACGGACGTAGCTCAGTTCAAGGAAAAAGTGGCGGAAGTAAAAGAAGGGCGGCGCAAAAATTGGAAATTGGAAGGACTGTGTCACCAAATTGCTGAGGTCATCGGTCCCTAGGCTTACGTACTACTTGATCTTAATTAAACTAACTTACGCTAAGGACAACACACACACCCATGCCCGAGGGAGGACTCGAACCTCCGACGGTGGAAGCCGCACGAACCGTGACAAGACGCCCTAGATCGCACGGCTATCCCGCGCGGCAAGGGCGGCAGGACTTCCGAAAGCTGGATAGGTGCTGCGAGAGATTGTGGTGTAAGGGCCTCCGGCAATAGGCTGGTAAGGCACGTAGGACTATGGCGCCACAATGTCATGTGAGAACCAATGAAAAGGGCTACCGCTCTGTCAGACACATTCCACTTGGCCACCATTAGCGCTAACTTCCAGTTCCTACGCACGGATACATCAGTTACGTAATAGACGCGTAAAACTTCTCTGGTGATTTTCTCGGAATTTCCAGAGTAGTGCACCTTACTGCTTGCGCATTACGTTGTTTTAATGGCCTACTAAAGGTGTACAAAGTTTTAAGTAAATCCATGACCCCAATGTCGTGGCCTCCCCTTGTGAATTTCTCAAAATCTCTGTTTGCGGAATCGATGCTGATTTTTATAGAGGAGATTTTCATTCTCCAAGTCCCAGTCTTCAAGAAGGGTCGTCGAGCAGATGCGCAAAACTATAGACCTATATCTCTGACGTCGATCTCTTGTAGAATTTTAGAACATGTTTTTTGCTCGCGTATCATGTCGTTTCTGGAAACCCAGAATCTACTCTGTAGGAATCAACACGGATTCCGGAAACAGCGATCGTGTAAGACCCAACTCGCTTTATTTGTTCATGAGACCCAGGAAATATTAGATACAGGCTCCCAGGTAGATGCTATTTTCCTTGACTTCAGAAAGGCGTTCGATACAGTTCCGCACTGTCGCCTGATAAACAAAGTAAGAGCCTACGGAATATCAGACCAGCTGTGTGGCTGGATTGAAGAGCTTTTAGCAAACAGAACACAGCATGTTGTTATCAATGGAGAGACGTCTACAGACGTTAAAGTAACCTCTGGCGTGCCACAGGGGAGTGTTATGGGACCATTGCTTTTCACAATATATATAAATGACCTAGTAGATAGTGTCGGAAGTTCCATGCGGCTTTTCGCGAATGATGCTGTAGTATACAGAGGAGTTGCAGCATTAGAAAATTGCAGCGAAATGCAGGAAGATCTGCAGCGGATAGGCACTTGGTGCAGGGAGTGGCAACTGACCCTTAACATAGACAAATGTAATGTATTGCGAATACATAGAAAGAAGGATCCTTTATTGTATGATTATATGATAGCGGAACAACCACTGGTAGCAGTTACTTCGGTAAAATATCTGCGAGTATGCGTGCGGAACGATTTGAAGTGGAATGATCATATAAAATTAGTTGTTGGTAAGGCGGGTACCAGGTTGAGATTCATTGGGAGAGTCCTTAGAAAATGTAGTCCATCAACAAAGGAGGTGGCTTACAAAACACTCGTTCGACCTATACTTGAGTATTGCTTATCAGTGTGGGATCCGTACCAGATCGGGTTGGCGGAGGAGATAGAGGAGATCCAAAGAAGAGAGGCGCGTTTCGTTACAGGGTTATTTGGTAAGCGTGATAGCGTTACGGAGATGTTTAGCAAACTCAAGTGGCAGACTCTGCAAGGGAGGCGCTCTGCATCGCGGTGTAGCTTGCTGTCCAGGTTTCGAGAGGGTGTGTTTCTGGATGAAGTATCGAATATATTGCTTCCTCCTACTTATATCTCCCGAGGAGATCACGAATGTAAAATTAGAGAGATTGGAGCGCGCACGGAGGCTTTCCGGCAGTCGTTCTTCCCGCGAAGCATACGCAACTGGAACAGGAAAGAAAGGTAATGACAGTGGCACGTAAAGTGCCCTCCGCCACACACCGTTGGGTGGCTTGCGGAGTATAAATGTAGATGTAGATGTAGAACGTCATAATTCTTGAGGATAAAACACGTTGCATAGTTCTACTACAGATTGATGTCAACGATATAGGTCTATAATTGTGTTCATCTGTGCTGCGGCCCTTTTTGAAAACGAGGATAAAAAATGGTTCAAATGGTTCTGAGCACTATGGGACTTAACATCTGTGGTCATCAGTCCCCTAGAACTTAGAACTACTTAAACCTAACTAACCTAAGGGCATCACACACATCCGTACCCGAGGCAGGATTCGAACCTGCGACCGTAGCGGTCACGCGGTTCCAGACTGAAGCGCCTAGAGGCGCACGGACACACTGGTCGGCGAAAACGAGGAAGATCCGAGCTTTTTTCCAGTAGCTAGGTGCCATTTGTTGATCCAACGATCTACGATAAACTGCTGTTAGAGGGGTGTGGCGTGCGGACGTGTTGAGCGAGCGCTCTGCTTATTTTCGCGTTTGTTGTGGGAAGTAGAGGTTGGAGTGCAGTGCAGATTTCTGCGCGGATACTTAAACGTGTAAGCTGTCACGTTACACAGTAAAGACTGCTTCGGGATCGTAGTTTTGCCGTGAGAGGTTTCTCTGCGACTGTGAATGTATTCGTGCGAGCTGTGTGGCAAGTTCCGTCGGCGGAGCGGGAGGCCTTTGTCCTCTACCGGCGGCCTTCTGCTGACGGCGCGGCTGCGGTGACGTCGGACCCGGACAGTGCTGACAGCGCGGTTTGCGGCGGGTTGACTGCGCGAGTCGCCGCTGTTCGTTGCGTCAGGCGTCGCAGACAGCAGCGGCCGACTCAGCGGGCGCCGTCAACGGAAAGCCGGCTGCAGGTATTGTCAATCGGCACGTGGCTCTTATTTCCTCGCACTTCTTTGGCACTGGCATACTAGCACACTGCCTGAACACGAAGGCCGAGTTAACAGTGTTTACTACGACTTAAACCTGTTTTTCACTTACATCAGACCCAGATATGGAGAGCTGGCTGTCGATTACCAAGTACAAGCCGGTGCGGGCTCCCTCTACCTCACTTTGTGAAAAATTGACAGCACGTGCATCTACATCTACATCCATTCTCCGCAAGCCACCTGACGGTGTGTGGCGGAGGGTACTTTGAGTACCTCTATCGGTTCTCCCTTCTATTCCAGTCTCGTATTGTTCGTAGAAAGAAGGATTGTCGGTATGCCTCTGTGTGGGCTCTAATCTCTTTGATTTTATCCTCATGGTCTCTTCGCGAGATATACGCAGGAGGGAGCAATACACTGCTTGACTCTTCGGTGAAGGTATGTTGTCGAAACTTCAACAAAAGCCCATACCGAGCTAGTGAGCGTCTCTCCTGCAGAGTCTTCCACTGGAGTTTTATCTATCAACTCCGTAACGCTTTCGCGATTACTAAATGATCCTGTAACGAAGCGCGCTGCTCTCCATTGGATCTTCTCTATCTCTTCTATCTCTGGTACGGATCCCACACTGGTGAGCAATATTCAAGCAGTGGGCGAACAAGTGTACTGTAACCTACTTCCTTTGTTTTCGGATTGCATTTCCGTAGGATTCTTCCAATAAATCTCAGTCTGGCATCTGCTTTACCGACGATCAACTTTATATGAACATTCCACTTTTAAATCACTCCTAATGCCTACTCCCAAATAAGTTATGGAATTAACTGCTTCCAGTTGCTGACCTGCTATATTGTAGCTAAATGATAAAGGATCTTTCTTTCTATGTATTCGCAGCACATTACACTTGTCTACATTGAGATTCAATTGCCATTCCCTGCACCATGGGTCAATTCACCGCAGATCCTCCTGCATTTCAGTACAATTTTCCATTGTTACAACCTCTCGATATACCACAGCATCATCCGCAAAAAGCCTCAGTGAACTTCCGATGTCATCCACAAGGTCATTTATGTATATTGTGAATAGCAACGGTCCTACGACACTCCCCTGCGGCACACCTGAAATCGCTCTTACTTCGGAAGACTTCTCTTCATTGAGAATGACATGCTGCGTTCTGTTATCTAGGAACTCTTCAATCCAATCACCCAATTGGCCTGATAGTCCATATGCTCTTACTTTGTTCATTAAACGACTGTGGGGAACTGTATCGAACGCCTTGCGAAATTCAAGAAACACGGCATCTACCTGGGATCGCGTGTCTATGGCCCTCTGAGTCTCGTGAACGAATAGCGCGAGCTGGGTTTCACACGGCCGTCTTTTTCGAAACCCATGCTGATTCCTACAGAGTAGATTTCTAGTCTCCAGAAAAGTCATTATACTCGAACATAATACGTGTTCCAAAATTCTTCAACTGATCGACGTTAGAGATATGGGTCCATAGTTCTGCACACCTGTTCGACGTCCCTTACTGAAAACGGGGATGACCTGTGCCCTTTTCCAATCGTTTGGAACGGTACGCTCTTCTAGAGACTTACGGTACACCGCTGCAAGAAGGGGGGCAAGTTCCTTCGCGTACTCTGTGTAAAATCGAACTGGTATCCCATCAGGTCCAGCAGCCTTTCCTCTTTTGAGCGATTTTAATTGTTTCTCTATCCCTCTGTCGTCTATTTCGATATCTACCATTTTGTCATCTGTGCGATAATCTAGAGAAGGAACTACAGTGCAGTCTTCCTCTGTGAAACAGCTTTGGAAAAAGACATTTAGTATTTCGGCCATTAGTCTGTCATCCTCTGTTCATATTGGGCTCTCCACTAGCTTAAGCTCCAAGTTCGCGCAAACACGCGGACACTAGCGCAAACATCGTGGGCAAAGCTGGCTGCATCAAACACCGAAGGCGGCCAGGAGCCGAAATTGAACTTAACCGTAACATCGGTAGGAAACGGGAATGACAACTGGCCAACACGTGAGCAAGGAGCGACCAGACGAACAAACTCATCAGCGGATGTAACACCCAGGCGCACAAACATGGAATTAAGTGTAGACCAAATTCTGGCGGATTTTCAAGAAGAACTATAGCAGAAAGGGCGTCCACCACAATTACTTCAACAGTTAGGATCAAAATTTGGGCATTAACACTCGGCAAAATAAGACTCCGTGGACAAAATGATGAACTAAGAACTGAAAACGAAAGATTGCGTAGGGAATTAGCGGCGGAATATACCCCTGACGCAATACACAGAATTCAACGTTTGGAAATGGAGATCGCAGCCATAAAGGAAGAAAAACAAACATTACGCTCTAAAACGAGGCTAACACCACTAACTTCCGCTGCAGTCGCTGCAGTAGCGTCCTGTCACCAGGCCGAAAAACAGGGTCGAAGAACAAATCCAATTAGTAAGAAATGAACAGTCCTCTTTTTTAAACCAGAGAACAAGAAGGATACTAAAACCATGACGGAAACACTAACAAAAGCAATAAACCCTTGAACGGATAAAATAAAAGTTAAAGCA
Source organism: Schistocerca americana (assembly GCF_021461395.2). Taxonomy (NCBI): domain Eukaryota; kingdom Metazoa; phylum Arthropoda; class Insecta; order Orthoptera; family Acrididae; genus Schistocerca; species Schistocerca americana. Next base: position 166,738,873 of record NC_060124.1, read on the forward strand.
ATAAGGAATAGATCAAATACAGTAATGCTTGGAACGGAGACACAAAGAGACAAAAAGAAGATTGTTGAAAAAACATCAAACTTAAAGGACATTCGATGCGAAGAACCCAGAAAACTAAGACCACTACTGGCGGTACACGGCCTTCCAACAACACTCACACATCAAGAGTTTCTAGAAGGACTGTTTGAAATAAATCCCAGCGACCACATCACCAGAGAGAAATTTCAAGAAGAATTCCAAATACGATTCAAAACAGGTCCTAAAGGGAAAAGAACGGTAAATAATATTCTAGAGATGACGCCAAGGTTAAGATTACTGTTATTACAGAGGGATAGGGAGTGTATACAGTTTGAATCTTTAAGCATTAGGGACCATGTGTCAGTGCAAAAGTGCAACTGTTGGGATTTTGGCTATTCGTCGATAAGATGTGCCAAAGAAACTATTTGGGGGAAATGTGCGGAACCTAGTCATAAAATATTCGAATGTCATGAAAAAAGAACTGTTGGCTGTACTCTCAAGAACAGGAAAAGAATGTGGAACAAAATTGGGCGATTACCATTCCATACTTACAAAGAACTCTACAAAAGACAAATAGAAAAAACGAAGTATGATATTACCAACAATGTCATCTAGCACACTCCAAAACAATAGCAGTGAGACAACACTCTTTGGACATCTAGGTAGGGATATGAATACAAACATCAACAATGTACAGACGTCCTCTCAACAAAACACAGATATAAACACCAGGATCCCATCCTGCAGAAGCAACCACAAATCACCAGCAACAAAAACAAGAGCGTGGTGACTTGCAGTAGCCTAGAGGCAACAACTTGAGCTGATACTGACCACAGACTTTCCAACGAACATGAATCCCCTCATTTAGTTGCAACACTGTGCAAGAAAAATATTTGAGCCTAACAGATTACATTGACGATGCGTGTTTCTACGGCGCCATGGATTGCAATGTGGCGAGGCACATCAAACATGAACTTTTTCAGTGGGAAACACTCCAAAGAGTAGATTAACTGGAAGAGAAAGCCTTTAGTAAAGAAGACCTTAAGAACAACACACTACACACTTAACAGAAGTACATAACCATGACAATAGGCATGCGAGACACGGTCAAGCCCAATCAGAACAGGGCACAACACCAGTACATCTGGACACACCGGAACAACATAAACGTAAATTAATTCTTTCCTCGCCAGAGGATAGGTCACCGTGTAATGAAAAACAACATCAGAAAAATATGAATATGACACATCAAAATGTAAACCATACATGCAAACTGTACGTTTTAGCTACGGTGACAATACGCACGAAAAGACAACTCAAGGGCAAAACGCATGAAAAGACAACTCAGGTACAACAAACAAATGCAAACAGAAAACTTCAAACAATAAAAAGAGGCCACACGCCATATAGATTCTAAAAACAACATGAACACACAAAAAGCTCACACTGAAAATTCACAAAAATGTTCAAACGGTGAGATACCACATCACCCAAAACCGGAAATTGCATCAAGAGACAAACACCATGGGTCACTATACGAGGATTACAAAGTTACGATGTAAGAAACAAAACAGACTGCGATAACATCGAAGACAACTTCCGCCTAAGTCGACTTGAAAAGAAAGGAATTTTTGAAATTGCGCTAAGAATGGTAACAAGACTAAAGCACCCACTGGGCGACACTACATGCTACCCCACGACTGAACAAACAGGCAGAATGATTCTACATACCAACATATAAACTCGAACTCTGTAATCTTTTAAGCAAATTATGTGCACGAAGAAATGAAGACCTTAACCTTGACAATGTCTGCAAGGACCTGCTAAGGGCGCACGGACGCATGTACCTCGATTACACGTAGATCGAGTCGAAGTTATTTGTTTTTACTAAATTTCCATAGTGAAAGTATTGCAAGTAAACTGTATGGGTGCACGGCGGTGGACGCAGAGCTTGGCAGACAGGTGAACGAGGTATGCGCGGATATACGCTTAAGCGCCAAAGAAACTGGGATACGCATGCATATTCAAATACAGAGATATGGAAACAGACAGAATACAGCGCTGCGGTCGACAACGCCTCTATAAGGCAACAAGTGTCTGGCGCAGTTGTTAGACCGGTTACTGCCGCTGGAATGGCAGCTTATCAGGATTTAAGTGAGTTTGAACGTGGTGTGATAGTCGGCGTACGCGCGATGGGACACAGCATCTCCGAGGTAGCGATGGAGTGGGGATTTTCCCCTACGACCCTTTCACGAATGTAGCATAAATACACTACTGGCCATTAAAATTGCTACACCAAGAAGAAATGCAGATGATAAACAGGTATTCATTGACAAATATATCATACTAGAACTGACATGTGATTACATTTTCACGCAATTTCGGTGCATAGATCCTGAGAAATCAGTACCCAGAACAACTACCTCTGGCCGTAATAACGGCCTTGATGCGCCTAGGGATTGAGTCAATCAGAACTTGGATGGCGTGTACGGGTACAGCTGCCCATGCAGCTTCAACACGATACCACAGTTCATCAAGAGTAGTGACTGGCGTATTGCGACGAGCCAGTTGCTCGCCCACCATTGACCAGGCGTTTTCAACTGGTGAGAGATCTGGAGAATGTGCTGGCCAGGGCAGCAGTCGAACATTTTGTGCATCCAGAAAGGCCCGTACAGGACCAGCAACATGCGGCAATGCATTATCCTGCTGAAATGTAGGTTTTCTCAGGGATCGAATGAAGGGTAGAGCCACGGGCCGTAACACATCTGAAATGTAACGTCCACTGTTCAATGTGCTGTCAATGCGAACAAGAGGTCACCGAGACGTGTAACCAATGGCACCCCATACCATCACGCCGGGTGATACGCCAGTATGGCGATGACGAATACACGCTTCCAATGTGTGTTCACCGCGATGTCGCCAAACACGGATGCGACCTTCATGATGCTGTAAACAGAACCTGGATTCAGCCGAAAAAAATGACGTTTTGCCATTCATGCTCCCAGGTTCGTCGTTGACTACACCATCGCAGGCGCTCCTGTCTGTGATGCAGCGTCAAGGGTAACCGTATCCATAGTCTCCGAGCTGATAGTCCATGCTGCTGCAAACATCGTCGAACTGTTCGTGCAGATGGTTGTCGTCCCCATCTGTTGACACAGGGATCGAGACGTGGCTGCACGATCCGTTACAACCATGCGGATAAGATGCCCATCATCTCGACTGCTAGTGATACGAGGCCGTTGGGATCTAGCACGACGTTCCGGTTTACCCTCCTGAACCCACCAATTCCATATTCTGCTAACAGTCATTGAATCTCGACCAACGCGAGCAGCAATGTCGCGATACGATAAGCCGCAATCGCGATAGGCTACAATCCGACCTTTATCAAAGTCGGAAACGTGAAGGTACGAATTTCTCCTCCTTACACGAGGTATCACAACAACGTTTCACCAGGCAACGCCGGTTAACTGCTGTTTGTGTATGAGAAATCGGTTGGAAATTTTCCTCATGTCAGCACGTTGTAGGTGACGCCACCGGTGCCAACCTTGTGTGAATGCTCTGAAAAGCTAATCATTTGCGTATCACGGCATCTTCTCCCTGTCGGTTAAATTTCGCGTCTGTAGCATGTCATCTTCGTGGTGTAGCAGTAGTGTATCAGTAATCTGCTAAAACATCAAATCTGCGACATCTCTGCGTCCGGAAAAAGAACCTGCAAGAACGCAACCAACGACGACCGAAGAGAATCGTTCAACGTGACAGACGTGCAACCCTTACACAAATTGCTGCCGATTTCAATGCTGGACCATCAACAAGTGTCAGCGTCCGAATTCGTGTACCCTTGACGACTGCACGACACAAAGCTTTACGCCTTGCCTGGGCTCGACAACACCGACATTGGACTGTTGATGACTGGAAACACTTTGCTTGGTCGGACGAGTCTCGTTTCAAATTGTGTCGAGCAGATGGATGTGCACGTGTATGGAGACAACCTCATGAATCCTAGGACCCTGCATACCAGCAGTGGACTGTTTCAGCTGGTGGCTGGTGGAGGCTCTGTAATGGTGTGGGGTGCATGCAGTTGGAATGATATGGGGCCCCCGACACGTCTTGATATGACTGACAGGTGACACGTATGTAAGCATCGTGTATGATCACCTGCATCTAATTACGCCTATTTTGAATTCTGACGGACTTCAGCAATTCCAGTAGGACAATGCGACACCCCATACGTCCAGAGTTGCTACAGAGTGGCTCCAGGAACACTCCTTTGAGTTTAAACACTTACGCTGGCTACCAAACTCCCCAAACATGAACATTTTGAGCTTATCTGGGATGCGTTGCAAGGCGCTGTTCAGAAGAGATCGCGAGCCCCTCGTGCTCTTACGGATTTATGGACAGCCCCGTAGCATTCATGGTGTCAATTCCCTCCAGCACTACTTCAGACATTAGTCGAGTCCATGCCACGTGGTGTTGCGCCACTTCTGCGTGCTCGCGGGGGCCCTACTCGATATTAGGAAGATGTACCATTTCTTTGGCTCTTCAGTGTATTTTATCTAATAAAACAGTACGTGGCAGAATTCCAGGCCTTTCGAGGCAGTGCATGCAGATAACAGGCACAAACAAGGCCAAGGCTGCAATCGTTTCAGCAAAGATTAACATTATTGATACGCAAATAACACAACTATGCCACACTGCATGCGGTTACAGTCGAAATAACTTCAGGCAGGCACATACATGACAGCATCACCAAATGTCTGACTCAGCTGTCTCAAGAATTTCAGTCGGTCTCACACCACACAAGTGGAGAAAACGAATGATCACGCGCTGTTCTTGTAATGGAAACGATTTTAAGTATCAAGAACAATCCTCTACCGCCTATCACACAGGGGGCCCGGGTTCGATTCCCGGCTGTGGACTGGGTGTTGTGTGTCCTTCATCACCATTTTCATTATCATTGACTCGCAAGTCGCCGAAGTGGCGTCAACTAAGAAGGACTTACAATACGGCGGCCGAACTCCCCCGAATGGGGCCTCCCGGCCAACAATGCCACACGATCACTTCATTTTACGCTATCCGCTGACACCAAGAGTCCTGTAAGCCGTGTAGTGCTGCCATCTCTGTCATGCATTCACAACGAGCGCATGCGTATTTCAAAACAAACCGCAGGTTTACGCATGGATCAAATGGCTCTGAGCACTATGGGACTTAACTTCTGAGGTCATCAGTCCCCTAGAACTTAGAACTGCTTAAACCTAACTAACCTAAGGACATCACACACATCCATGTCCGAGGCAGGATTCGAACCTGCGACCGTAGCAGTCGCGCTGTTTCAGACTGTAGCGCCTAGAACAGCTCGGGTTTACGCTTGTTTCCAGTCCTGAGGAAAAGAACCGGAGTCCCTATAACTTGAATGCACCTCGTAGAATGAGTCTATTTATCTTTCCTTCCGTTATACTGTATACTTCGATTACCATGTCACGTGCCTGCAGCGCCAGCAGCCGTCATTGAGTTTCGTGGTTGGCAGTGGCCATGACGTATTGGCTCATCAATGTGACACCGTCTCTAGCTGCGATTTGATTCCGTAGAGCTACCAGATTTCGAGGTTGTACCAAATACTATCTCACTTTTTCCATACGATTACGATCGGGCAATTTAACAGGTTCAGTCGAGGTACGACAGCGTACCTGAGTGGTAGTTAAACCGCTGCGTTCAGGCAGCTAATTTTAAGTTTCTGTACTGTTTGGCCCATTAAAAATATACAGCTATGTGTGTTTCTGTCAGGTATGATCTTCTGGGAGGTATCCATCTCGAAACTCCTGTTGCATTCAGTGCCCTTTACAATATTCACTCGGAAAAAAGGTTGAGGTGAATATAAAGGGCTTGAACAAAAATATGAAAACACTGCGAGAAATGCATACTGAATATAAATGCATGTGATGTCGGAGCCTGCAGACTGCTCTGCGATATTTTAACACAAATGGCATCTGTGAAATGTCCTGATTACGTGTAGCCGCGTGGGGTAGCCGCCTGGTCTAGGGGCCTTGCCACGGTTCGCGTGGTTCCCCCCTTCGGAGGTTCGAGTTCTCTCTCGGGCATGGATGTGCGTGTTATCCTTAGCGTCCTTTAGTTTAACTTAAACTAGTGTGTAAGCCTAGGGACCGATGATCTCAGCATTTTCGTCCCTTAGGAACTTACGACAAATTTCCAAATTTGATTACGTGTAAACGCCAGTCGTGCTCAATACTCAGAATAATATTTGTGCAGTTTCGATTGCATTATGCCGGAGCTAAGTGAATTCGCTTCCCCCATGAACCATGGACCTTGCCGTTGGTAGGGAGGCTTGCGTGCCTCAGCGATACAGATAGCCGTACCGTAGGTGCAACCACAACGGAGGGGTATCTGTTGAGAGGCCAGACAAACGTGTGGCTCCCGAAGAGGGCCAGCAGCCTTTTCAGTAGTTGCAGGGCAACAGTCTGGATAATTGACTGATCTGGCCTTGTAACAATAACCAAAACGGCATTGCTGTGCTGGTACTGCGAACGGCTGAAAGCAAGGGGAAACTACGGCCGTAATTTTTCCCGAGGGCAGGCAGCTTTACTGTATGATTACATGATGATGGCGTCCTCTTGGGTAAAATATTCCGGAGGTAAAATAGTCCCCCATTCTGATGTCCGCGCGGGGACTACTCAAGAGGATGTCGTTATCAGGAGAAAGAAAAATGGCGTTCTACGGATCGGAGCGTGGAATGTCAGATCACTTAATCGGGCAGGTAAGTTAGAAAATTTATAAAGGGAAATGGATAGGTTAAAGTTAGATATAGTGGGAATTAGTGAAGTTTGGTGGCAGGAGGAACAAGACTTCCGATCAGGTGACTACAGGGTTTAAACACAAAATCAAATAGAGGTAATGCAGGAGTAGGTTTAGTAATGAATAGGAAAATAGGAATGCGGGTAAGCTACTACAAACTGCATAGTGAACGCATTATTGTGGCCAAGATAGATACGAAGCCCATACCTACTACAGTAGTACAAGTTTATATGCCAACTAGCTCTGCAGATGACGAAGAAATTGAAGAAATATATGATGAAATAAAAGAAATTATTCAGAAAGTGAAGGGTGACGAAAATTTAATAGTCATGGGTGACTGGAATTCGAGTGTAGGAAAAGAGAGAGAAGGAAACGTAGTAGGTGAATATGCATTGGGGCTAAGAAATGAAAGAGGAAGCCGCCTGGTAGAATTTTGCACGGAGCACAACTTAATCATAGCTAACACTAGGTTTAAGAATCATGAAAGAAGGTTGTATACATGGAAGACCCTGGAGATACTAAAAGGTATCAGATAGATTATATAATGGTAAGACAGAGATTTAGGAACCAGGTTTTAAATTGTAAGACATTTCCAGGGGCAGATGTGGACACTGACCACAATCTATTGGTTATGATCTGTAGATTAAAACTGAAGAAACTGCAAAAAGATGGGAACTTAAGCAGATGGGACCTGGATAAGCTGAAAGAACCAGAGATTGTACAGAGTTTCAGGGAGAGCATAAGGGAACAATTGACAGGATTGGGGGAAAGAAATACAGTAGAAGAAGAATGGGTAGCTTTGAGGAATGAAGTAGTGAAGGCAGCAGAGGATCAAGTAGGTAAAAAGACGAGGGCTAGTAGAAATCCTTGGGTAACGGAAGAAATATTGAATTTAATTGATGAAAGGAGAAAATATAAAAATGCAGTAAATGAAGCAGGCAAAAACGAATACAAGCGTCTCAAAAATGAGATCGACAGGAAGTGCAAAATGGCTAAGCAGGCATGGCTAGAGGACAAATGTAAGGATGTGAAGGCTTATTTCACTAGGGGTAAGATAGATACTGCCTACCGGAAAATTAAAGAGACCTTTGGAGATAAGAGAACCACTTGTATGAACATCAAGAGCTCAGATGGAAACCCAGTTCTAAGCAAAGAGGGGAAAGCAGAAAGGTGGAAGGAGTATATAGAGGGTCTATACAAGGGTGATGTACTTGAGGACAATATTATGGAAATGGAAGAGAATGTAGATGAAGATGAAATGGGAGATACGATGCTGCGTGAAGAGTTTGACAGAGCACTGAAAGACCTGAGTCGAAACAAGGCCCCCGGAGTAGACAACATTCCATTGGAACTACTGACGGCCTTGGGAGAGCCAATCCTGACAAAACTCTACCATCTAGTGAGGAAGATGTATGAGACAGGCGAAATACCCTCAGACTTCAAGAAGAATATAATAATACCAATCCCAAAGAAAGCAGGTGTCGACAGATGTGAAAATTACTGAACAATCAGTTTAATAAGTCACAGCTGCAATATACTAACACGAATTCTTTACAGACGAATGGAAAAACTAGTAGAAGCCGTCCTCGGGGAACATCAGTTTGGAATCCATAGAAATACTGGAACACGTGAGGCAATACTGACCTTACAACTTATCTTACAAGAAAGATTAAGGAAAGGCAAACCTACGTTTCTAGCATTTGTAGACTTAGAGAAAGCTTTTGACAATGTTGACTGGAATACTCTCTTTCAAATTCTAAAGGTGGCAGGGGTAAAATACAGGGAGCGAAAGGCTATTTACAATTTGTACAGAAACCAGATCGCAGTTATAAGAGTCGAGGGACATGAAAGGGAAGCAGTTGTTGGGAAGGGAGTAAGACAGGGTTGTAGCCTCTCCCCGATGTTATTCAACCAGTATATTGAGCAAGCAGTAAAGGAAACAAAAGAAATATTCGGAGTAGGTATTAAAATCCATGGAGAAGAAATAAAAACTTTTAGGTTCGCCGATGACATTGTAATTCTGTCAGAGACAGCAAAGGACTTGGAAGAGCAGTTGAATGGAATGGATAGCGTCTTGAAAGGAGGATATAAGATGAACATCAACAAAAGCAAAACGTGGATAATGGAATGTAGTCAAATTAAGTCGGGTGATGCTGAGGGAATTAGATTAGGAAATGAGACACTTAAAGTAGTAAAGGAGTTTTGCTATTTGGGGAGCAAAATAACTGATGATGGTCGAAGTAGAGAGGATATAAAATGTAGACTGGCAATGGCAAGGAAAGCGTTTCTGAAGAAGAGAAATTTGTTAACATCCAGTATTGATTTAAGTGTCAGGAAGTCATTTCTGAAAGTATTTGTATGGAGTGTAGCCATGTATGGAAGTGAAACATGGACGATAAATAGCCGGCCGCGGTGGCCGTGCGGTTCTAGGCGCTGCAGTCCGGAACCGCGGGACTGCTACGGTCGCACGTTCGAATCCTGCCTCGGGCATGGATGTGTGTGATGTCCTTAGGTTAGTTAGGTTTATGTAGTTCTAAGTTCTAGGGGACTGATGACCTAAGATGTTAAGTCCCATAGTGCTCAGAGCCATTTGAACCATTTTTTTGACGATAAATAGTTTGGACAAGAAGAGAATAGAAGCTTTCGAAATGTGGTGCTACAGAAGAATGCTGAAGATTAGATGGATAGATCACATAACTAACGCGGAAGTATTGAATAGGACTGGGGAGAAGAGAAGTTTGTGGCACAACTTGACCAGAAGAAGGGATCGGTTGGTAGGTAATGTTCTGAGGCATCAAGGGATCACCAATTTAGTATTGGAGGGCAGCGTGAAGGGTAAAAATCGTAGAGGGAGACCAAGAGATGAATACACTAAGCAGATTCAGAAGGATGTAGGTTGCAGTAGATACTGGGAGATGAAGAAGATTGCACAGGATAGAGTAGCATGGAGAGCTGCATCAAACCAGTCTCAGAACTGAAGACCACAACAACAACAACAAGTGAATTCGATCGTGGACAGATTGTTGCTGCTGTATAGTGGCTGCTTTCTTAACCAATGTAGCTGCAGTGTTTGATCTTTGAAGAGGTGCCATTTCGAAGATTTATACAGCATGTAAGGAAAACGTAAAAACATTGTCTGCTAACTCTCAACGAGAAGGAATGCGTGTGTTGAGTGAGGTTGACGAACGGTCATTGAAGACGTTTGCGACGAAAGATAAGAGGACGACAGCCGTTAAGTCGAAAGTGAGGTGTCTGTTCTTTTGGACATGTCCGAAGAACAGACACCACGTCCGACCTCCTGTGAGAATTTCAGATACCGAACATGGAGACAATGGACAGAGACTGTGGATAGGTGGCTAGGTGGCGCTCGATGGGAGTGTGGATGGGCTATGAGGTGTGCCCAGATAGTCCACGCAGTTGTGTTCCGGATGGCGCAGTGGTTACCGCACCTGCCTCGTGAACAGGATATCTCGGGTTATAATCCTGGTCCGGTACACATTTTCTCATCGCCGCCGATTACGTGTAATGTCCCACTGAAGCTGACAGCAGTGATCCCTCTGGTTTCCTTTCATTCCTTCTCCTCTCCAACTTCAATTTATAAAGTCGTAAAGTCACTGTGGAATTGCATGTCTCGCTCGCGAACCCTGTCAGCCTCAAACCAACACGAAGGGAGCACCATAAACAGGGAACTGGAGGGCGAGCTGCATTTACAAAGACATATATCTCTGAGGAAAATCCCCGTTACAGGAAAAGTTGGTGCCGAAGCCATAAAACCTGGAGTATGTTGCAAGGGAAGAACATCATTTGGTCGGACTAGTCTTGTTTTACACTGTTTCCAATTTCTGGCCGAGTTTACGTCCCAAGAGTGAAACATGGCGGATTTCCGGTGATGATTTCGGTAGCCATATCCAGGTATTCCATAGGCCCCATGCATAGACTGCAAGCTAGCATTGCTGCCAAGGATTACGTGACCACTATGACTAATCAACTCCACACCGTGGTACAATGACTTTTTTCCGCAACGGTGATGCTGTGTTCCGAGACGTCAACCTGTTCAAACAGGCGCATCGTCCAGAAATGGTTTTTCGAGCACGAGGATGATTTGTCGCATCTTGCCCTAGCCAGTGCAGTCTCCTTATCTCAATCTGCCGTCATCATCGTTATCCAGACTTGCCATTTATTTGCTGAAAGAATGGTATAAGATTCCCTTTAAAGCCACACATGAGCCGTATTTCTCCATTCCGAGACAACTAGAAGCTCTTTTGAACGCCAACGGCTTTACACACTAGGCATGGTAATGCGTTGTGTTTTCGTCCTTTCGCCCACCACCTGTACTTTTGCTGAGAGCAGCAACTTCTGTCGAGTTTGTTACTGACAGGGCGTGACACTCGTTAGTTAGGATCTTTTTACGGCCAGAGTTGTCACGCCGTGTTACATCTGCATCTACATCTACATCTATGAGGCTAATCCGAAAAGTAAGGTTACAAGAATTTTTTGAAGTTCAAAAACTGAATTTATTTCAATAAAATTTTCATGCATCGTAGTACAGGTCTTGCATTATTTTTCTGCATAGTCACCATTTACCTCAATACATTTTGTCATCCGTGGGACGAGTTTTTTGATTCCTGTATCATAGACGTCTCCCGCCTCCTTTTTCAGCCAGTTCTTCAATTTGATTTTCACCTCGCCGTCGGATAAGTGTTTTCCACGAAGGTGTTCCTTCAATTCAGTGAACAGATGACGGTTACTAGGTACGAGATCGGAGCTGAGAGAGGGGTGGCTTAAGACATCCCAAGCAAAAACTGTTTTCTTCCATGGGCAGTGTGCAGACACACGTTGTCACGAAAGAGACAGACTCCCGTTGTCAGCATCCCGCGACATTTGTTTTGTATGGCTCTGCGAAGTTTCTTCGTGGTCTCACAGTGTCTTGCAGCATTTATTGTTTCACCTCTTTCCAAAAAATCAACGAGCAGAACCCCTTTTCTTTCCAGAAATATTGACACCATGGTTTTTCCTCGCTATCTGCTGAGTTTTTAATTTTTTGCTGAAGGAGAATGAGTATGGCGCCACTGCATTGATTGTTGTTTGCTCTGTGGAGAGTGATGATAAGCCCAAATTTCATCTCCTGTCACTACAGAGTTGAGAAAAGCCTCGCCTTGTGTCTCAAAACGGTCAATAAATTCGCGAGAGGTACTGACTCTGTTCGTTTCGTGTGCTTCAGTAATCATCTTGGTCACCCATCGCCCACACAAGTTGCGATAATTTAATCGATCAGTTACGATTTTGAGGACAACAGTTCGTGAAATGTTTTGACAGACTGTATGCAGGTCTTCAATTGCCGAACGGCGATCAGAGAGAAGATATTCTCCAGTTTTCTGCACCACATCATCAGTCACAAAAGACGGCCTTCCGCTTCTGCCTTAGTCGTGGATTTCCGTCCTTCCGAAATTGAAATTCCGTATCCATTTCGTAACATGCTGCCTTGACATTGCGTCCTCTAAATAAACTGAAACAATTTCGCGACGAATCGCAGCGGCGTTCATGTCCTTAGAATTTAGTAGCGAATTACAGCGTGCACCTCGTAGTTGGCGTGAACCGGAATGAGAACGCTCATTTCTAACAGCCACCACAACACTAATCGACGAGCTACTGATTGTTGGGAATGCTACTTCCTTCCGCTGGCTTCCCGCTACACGGCAGTGGTACCAACTTCCACCACGGACATTCCATGCTAAAGCTACATGTCTTGTAACCTTAATTTCCGGGTAACATCCGTACATCTATGCTCTGGAAACCACCGTGAAGTGCATGGCAGAGGGTATGTTCCATTGTACCAGTGATTAGGTTTTCTTCCCGTTCCATTCACGTATGGAGCGCAGGAAGAATGATTGAATGACTCTGTGTGTGCTGCAATTATTCTAATCTTATCATTATGATCCCTATGTGAGCGATACGTAGAGATTTGTGGTGTGTTCCTAGAATCATCATTTAAAGCTCGTTCTTGAAAGTTTATAAGTAGGCTTGCTCGGTATAGTTTACGTCTATCTTCAAGAGTCTGCCAGTTCAGTATCTGCAGTATCTCTGTGACACTCTCCCTCAGATCAATCAGACTTGTGACAATTCGTGCTGCCCTTCTCTGTGTACGTTCAATACCCCTTGTAGTCTCATTTGGTACGGATCCCACACACTTGAGCAATATTCTAGGAGGGTCGCTTGAGTGATGTGTAACTAATCTCCTCCGTAGACTGATTGCAGTTCCCTAATATTCTAGTAATAAACTGAAGTCTACCACCTGCTTTACCCGCGACTCAGCGTATGTGATCATTCCATTTCAGTCCCTTCGAAGCGTTACTGTTGTTGTTGTGGTCTTCAGTCCTGAGACTGGTTTGATGCAGCTCTCCATGCTACTCTATCCTGTGCAAGCTTTTTCATCTCCCAGTACTTACTGCAACCTACATCCTTCTGAATCTGCTTAGTGTATTCATCTCTTGGTCTCCCTCTACGATTTTTACCCTCCACGCTGCCCTCCAATACTAAATTGGTGATCCCTTGATGCCTCAGAACATGTCCTACCAACCGATCCCTTCTTCTGGTCAAGTTGTGCCACAAACTTCTCTTCTCCCCAATCCTATTCAATACTTCCTCATTAGTTATGTGATCTACCCATCTAATCTTCAGCATTCTTCTGTAGCACCACATTTCGAAAGCTTCTATTCTCTTCTTGTCCAAACTATTTATCGTCCATGTTTCACTTCCATACATGGCTACACTCCATACGAATACTTTCATAAATGACTTCCTGACACTTAAATCAATACTGGATGTTAACAAATTTCTCTTCTTCAGAAACGCTTTCCTTGCCATTGCCAGCCTACATTTTATATCCTCTCTACTTCGACCATCATCAGTTATTTTGCTCCCCAAATAGCAAAACTCCTTTACTACTTTAAGTGTCCCATTTCCTAATCTAATTCCCTCAGCATCACCCGACTTAATTAGACTACATTCCATTATCCTTGTTTTGCTTTTGTTGATGTTCATCTTATATCCTCCTTTCAAGACACTGTCCATTCCGTTCAACTGCTCTTCCAAGTCCTTTGCTGTCTCTGACAGAATTACAATGTCATCGGCGAACCTCAAAGTTTTTATTTCTTCTCCATGAATTTTAATACCTACTCCAAATTTTTCTTTTGTTTCCTTTACTGCTTGCTCAATATACAGATTAAACAACATCGGGGAGAGGCTACAACCCTGTTTTACTCCCTTCCCAACCACTGCTTCCCTTTCATGTCCCTCGACTCTTATAACTGCCATCTGGTTTCCGTACAAATTGTAAATAGCCTTTCGCTCCCTGTATTTTACTCCTGCCACCTTTAGAATTTGAAAGAGAGTATTCCAGTAAACATTGTCAAAAGCTTTCTCTAAGTCTACAAATGCTAGAAACGTAGGTTTGCCTTTCCTTAATCTTTCTTCTAAGATAAGTCGTAAGGTCAGTATTGCCTCACGTGTTCCAGTGTTTCTACGGAATCCAAACTGATCTTCCCCGAGGTTGGCTTCTACTAGTTTTTCCATTCGTCTGTAAAGAATACGTGTTAGTATTTTGCAGCTGTGACTTATTAAGCTGATAGTTCGGTAATTTTCACATCTGTCAACACCTGCTTTCTTTGGGATTGGAATTATTATATTCTTCTTGAAGTCTGAGGGTATTTCGCCTGTTTCATACATCTTGCTCACCAGATGGTAGAGTTTTGTCAGGACTGGCTCTCCCACGGCCGTCAGTAGTTCCAATGGAATATTGTCTACTCCGGGGGCCTTGTTTCGACTCAGGTCTTTCAGTGCTCTGTCAAACTCTTCACGCAGTATCATATCTCCCATTTCATCTTCATCTACATCGTCTTCCATTTCCATAAAATTGTCCTCAAGTACATCGCCCTTGTATAGACCCTCTATATACTCCTTCCACCTTTCTGCTTTCCCTTCTTTGCTTAGAACTGGGTTTCCATCTGAGCTCTTGATATTCATACAAGTCGTTCTCTTATCTCCAAAGGTCTCTTTAATTTTCCTGTAGGCGGTATCTATCTTACCCCTAGTGAGATAGGCCTTTACATCCTTACATTTCTCCTCTAGCCATCCCTGCTTAGCCATTTTGCACTTCCTGTCGATCTCATTTTTGAGACGTTTGTATTCCTTTTTGCCTGTTTCACTTACTGCATTTTTATATTTTCTCCTTTCATCAATTAAATTCAATATTTCTTCTGTTACCCAAGGATTTCTACTAGCCCTCGTCTTTTTACCTACTTGATCCTCTGCTGCCTTCACTACTTCATCCCTCAAAGCTACCCATTCTTCTTCTACCGTATTTATTTCCCCGATTCCTGTCAATTGCTCCCTTATGCTCTCCCTGAATCTCTGTACAACCTCTGGTTCTTTTAGTTTATCCAGGTCCCATCTCCTCAAATTCCCACCTTTTTGCAGTTTCTTCAGTTTTAATCTACAGGTCATAACCAATAGATTGTGGTCAGAGTCCACATCTGCCCCTGGAAATGTCTTACAATTTAAAACCTGGTTCCTAAATCTCTGTCTTACCATTATATAATCTATCTGATACCTTTTAGTATCTCCAGGGTTCTTCCATGTATACAACCTTCTTTCATGATTCTTAAACCAAGTGTTAGTTATGATTATGTTGTGCTCTGTGCAAAATTCGACCAGGCGGCTTCCTCTTTCATTTCTGTCCCCCAATCCATATTCACCTACTATGTTTCCTTCTCTCCCTTTTCCTACACTCGAATTCCAGTCACCCATGACTATTAAATTTTCGTCTCCCTTCACAATCTGAATAATTTCTTTTATTTCATCATACATTTCTTCAATTTCTTCGTCATCTGCAGAGCTAGTTGGCATATAAACTTGTACTACTGTAGTAGGCGTGGGCTTCGTATCTATCTTGGCCACAATAATGCGTTCACTATGCTGTTTGTAGTAGCTTACCCGCATTCCTATTTTCCTATTCATTATTAAACCTACTCCTGCATTACCCCTATTTGATTGTGTGTTTATAACCCTGTAGTCACCTGACCAGAAGTCTTGTTCCTCCTGCCACCGAACTTCACTAATTCCCACTATATCTAACTTCAACCTATCCATTTCCCTTTTTAAATTTTCTAACCTACCTGCCCGATTAAGGGATCTGACATTCCACGCTCCGATCCGTAGAACGCCAGTTTTCTTTCTCCTGATAACGACATCCTCTTGAGTAGTCCCCGCCCGGAGATCCGAATGGGGGACTATTTTACCTCCGGAATATTTTACCCAAGAGGACGCCATCATCATGTAATCATACAGTAAAGCTGCATGCCCTCGGGAAAAATTACGGCTGTAGTTTCCCCTTGCTTTCAGCCGTTCGCAGTACCAGCACAGCAAGGCCGTTTTGGTTATTGTTACAAGGCCAGATCAGTCAATCATCCAGACTGTTGCCCTTGCAACTACTGAAAAGGCTGCTGCCCCTCTTCAGGAACCACACGTTTGTCTGGCCTCTCAACAGATACCCCTCCGTTGTGGTTGCACCTACGGTACGGCTATCTGTATCGCTGAGGCACGCAAGCCTCCCCACCAACGGCAAGGTCCATGGTTCATGGGGGGGAAGCGTTACTATACCCCGGTATTTGTATGAGTTGGCCGATTACAGCACTGAATCACTGATGTTAGTCATAGGATACTATGGTTTTTTTCGTTTTGTGATGGAAGATTAGGATTTAGCGTCCCGTCGCCGTCGAGGTTACTAGAGACGGAGCAGAAGCTCGGATTGTTTCAGGGATGCGGAAGGAAATCAGCCGTACCCTTTCAAATGAATCGTCCCAGCAACTGGCTGGAGCGATTTAGGGAAATCACGGGAAACCTAAATCTGGGTGGCCGGACGCGGGTTTGAACCGTCGTCCTCTCGAATGCAAATCGATTGTGCTAACCACTGCGCTATCTCGCTCGGTTTCGTTTTATGAAGTGCACAACTTTACATTTTTGAACATTTAAAGCAACTTGCTAATCTTTTCACCACTGAAATCTTATTATGGCTACGAGTAGCAGCACACACATTCCTTGCGGACACACTGGATAGTTCCCGTGCATACATCAATAAATCTGGCAACTTCTTTCACGGTCTTGTCATGTACTCATTCAAATACAATAGCTCCTTTCTACAGTTCTGTCGCTTCGCCACACCGACCCACCTCAGTGCATTATTTCTATACAACTAACTGACACATACACAACACTTCACTGCCGGAATTGACTTCAGTGTTGCAAGGTCACATAACTGCCCAGTTCTGGTTCTACATAACCTACAGCAGTCCTCAACGAGCAATGAGCTCTTCTAACGGGATGAATTACTACCGTAGTATACGAATCCCGTGGTGGAAGAACTGGGCGTCTTTTGTGGGGATCCATGAATCGATTCAATTTTCATTTGTTCATATGATCGTAAGTGCTGGTCAGCCAGACTGTATGCCGCTGATCGAAAAAGGTGGTGTCAGGGAGAGAAACGTATGTAGAATACGGCGGGAGGGATAGGACTTCTCATTTCAAGGTTTCCGTGTATATTTTGACGGGTTTTGCGGCATGGGGTCGAGCACCGACCTGCTACAAAGTTACCTTTACGTGTCTATCGCTGTATTGTGGCCGTTTGTGTTTCAGTACTGGGATCGAACGCATCAATTGCTTTCGATAATGATGTCCTGTGGCGGTCGTCGTCTGTTTCAGTAGCTACGAAAACGTTCTGTCTTCCCCCGCCACGCCGGTCTTCGACATCAAAATCACCGTTCTTACGGCGTTCAAAACATTCTCTGCGCGTTCTTCCACTAATAGTCCCCTCACCACTGGTCTTACGCAGCATTTTAAGAGCCACAGACGCAGATTTCTTCATGTTGAAGCAGAAAATTAAAACTTCCCGCAAATAGCGAGAAATGGGTACGTAAGTTGACGTACTTAATCGAGAATAATCTTATGACGCAATCACAGATCGACTAATATGTTTATAGCATTATGTTAACAGATGCATAAACTTATTTTATTACACCTATGACCAACCACCTGAACCCCACTTGCCGCTACTGCTGTCTATTGCAAAACGGCGGAAGCAAAGTTGTAGAATTAATAGTCTTTTGTCTGGCGAGATAGCGATAATACGAGGTACCACACAAGACGCGTGACTTAATTGAGGATTTCGTGGTAAACTGGATGTAGCATGTGGCTTTGGATGAAGAGTCATCGACAGAGGAAGAAGTAACTTCAGGCATGCCCAAGACAGTATGTTGGGTCCCTTGCTGTTAATGTCCTATATTAATCCTATATTAACGGCCACGCTGACAACATTAATAGTAACGTCAGACTTTATGCAATACTATACGAATAAATGCGTGAATATCCAGTTAGGTCGTCATTCTTTTCCGTTATCCGTCGTTCCGTATGTGCTTTTATATTCATGGATGTCTATTCCGCCTTTGCAGCTAAATAAAAGGCAGTTTCTTTGCCAGACACATCTCACTTATTTTATTTGCAAAGCATCTTCAGTGGTCGGTAATACATGTTTATTTTATGAATATAATAAATGAGTTATATTGTAGCCACAAGTAGGTTCCTACATTACTTTTCTCTTGGCATTCTAGTGATATCACATATCGATATCACCCTATCAGCGTATCACAGTTGGCAACAGAATTGCAGGTATCCATTAGGCGCCAACGATGGTCATGTGGGATCTGGCGGACCCAATGGTGTGTGCCTGCTGAGCCACGCCTCCAGCGGTTCCAACCATAGGCGCCTCTGCCGTCATGATATACACTGAAGCGCCAAAGAAACTGATAGACGCATGCAAATTCAAATACAGAGATACGTAAATAGGCAGAATACAGCACTGCGGTCGGCAACGCCTATATACGACGGCAAGTGATTCGAGTAGTTGTCAGACCGGTTACTGTTGCTACAATGGCAGTTATCAAGATTTAAGTGAGTTTGAACGTGGTGTTATAGTCGGCGCACGAGCGATGGGACACAGCATCTCTGAGGTAATGATGAAGTGGGGATTTTCCCGTACGACCATTTCACGACTGTACCGTGAATATCAGGAATCCAGTAAAACATCAAATCTCCGACATCGCTGAAGCTGTAAAAAGATCCTGCAAGAACGGGACCAATGACGACTGAAGAGACTCGTTCAACATGACAGAGGTGCAACACTTCCGCAAATTGCTGCAGATTTCTATGCTGGGTCACCAACAACTGTCAGTGTGCGAACTAATCAATGAAATATCATCGATATGGGCTTTCGGAGCCAAAGGCCCACTCCCGACATTAGACTGTTGATAAGTGGAAACATGTAGCCTGGTAGGACGAGTCTCGTTTCAAATTGTATCGAGCGGATGTCCGTGTACGGGTATGAATCCATGGACCCCGAATGTCAGCAGGGGATGGTTCAAGCTGGTGGAGACACTGTAATGGTGTGGGGGGTGTGAAGTTGGAATGATATGAGACCCTTGATACGTCTAGATACGAGTCTCACAGGTGACACGTAAGAATCCTATCTGATCACCTGTATCCATTCATGACCATTGTGCATTCCGACGAACATGGGCAACTCCAGCAGGACAATGTGACACCCTACACGTCCAGAAATTCTACAGAGTGGCCCCAGGAACACTCTTCTGAGTTTAAACACTTCCGATGGCCACCAAACTCTCCAGATATGAACATTATTGACCATATCTGGGATGCCTTGCAACGTTCAGAAGAGATCTCCAGCCCTTCGTACTTTTCGGATTTATGGACAGCCCAGCAGGAATGATGGTGTCAATTCCATCCAGCACTACTTCAGACATCAGTCGAGTCCAGGCCAAGTCATGTTATGGCACTTTGGTGTGCTCACGGGGGCCCTACACGATATTAGGCAGGTGTACCAGTTTCTTTGGGTCTTCAGTGCAGAACGGCCAGTGGCAGCCACTCAACTCACTTTCACTTTGAGCCTCATCACAACGACACCATCGTTCCTGCTTAGTACAGCGAGCTTCATCCTAGTTGGTATTGTATGAGCTGGATTCTACTTTTTGCTGCATTATTTGCAATGAGACTTCATTCGCTCTGGTGAAATAGAAGTCATGTAAATCTTCTGTTTGCTGCGTTCACTTGTTCGATAATGATTTCTGCTCCTGTCCAGTTTTCCTATGCTGACAGCTGCTGCACCACTCTATAGCGCATCATTCCATACTGTTGTGTTCAACGTCGTACACAACAATTCTCTTGTATGTCAAGTTAAAAAAAAAGCATTTTTCAGCACTAGTTTCGTGAGGTTAAATTATTGTTTGGTGTTACGAGTCCCGATATTTTTAATCCATGTTTATCGTCCTGGAGATGTATTTACTTTGTCTGCGTTCCCCAGGTGGTCAATTTTCGGCGCTTTATCGACCACATTTATTTCAGCACTTCAGTAACACGTTTCACTGTCTCTTGAACGTTTGTGTTTACTGTGTTCAGTGTTGCCAACTATCGCTATGTGTATATTCTTTGTCTTTTGTTTGTGTTGTGATCAGTATCTGTGGTTTGATATTTATTGTGTGTGTGTGTGTGTGTGTGTGAGAGAGAGAGAGAGAGAGAGAGAGAGAGAGAGAGAGAGAGAGAGAGAGTGCGGACGGTCACGCGAAAGGGAAGGAGAGGAAGAGAAAGTGTTATTAATCTTTTAGTACACTTTAACATACAAGCACAGATCAACACCCATACAACAAATATAATAACGAAACAAAGATTACACATCGCTTACAGAACAAGAAACACACTCCAGTCACATTTACAAACAGCAATAGACGAACCAAATAACCACCGAGTTGTAGGTATATACCAGTTAGAATGTCAAGAATGTGAAACAGTGTACCTAGAAATGACTGGTAGGAATCTCAAAACTAGATACAAAGAACATATGAAAAGCTGTAAGTATGAAAATAGCCATTCTACCTTCACCAGACACCTCATAAAACATCGACGTGAACCATCCAACACAGAACAGGACTTGAAAATTATTAGAGTGTACAGTTACTCTTACAACAAAAACCTCATGACATTAGAGAAAAAGTTTCATCTACAAAGAGTCTTTGCAATGAACCAGAAAGTTATTAATGGTCAAGTCAATACAAATAATAAAGCAGTGATCATGTCAGCCAATAAAACAATGATAAACAGAGATGTGAAACGTAACCAGACAAAACAGCAAATTAACCTATCTCTCTCCACCTCACGAAATTTATGCTCCATAACTTCTTTCTAACCTGAAAAAATAAGAGAACAATAAGTGAAAACGTAATGGGTTAACATGCTTGTAAATATTATATAACTCATTTATAATATTCATAAAACAAACATGCACTACAGGCTACTGCAGATGCTTCAAAAATAAACGAAGCGAAACAACTATGCCAAAAAACTAATTACCTTCCATATACCTTCATGAATCCCGTTAGGTGCTTGATAAGATTTCAAGTAGTACAAAGACTGCCAACTTGCTTTAAACAGTCAAAGGTAAAACGAAGAGCTAAGCATCCTAGATGCTTAAATGTCGTGACGGGATTGAGGACGTTTGGTAGGGAGGACACAGCATGTTAACTACGGGTTTGCCCAACGGAGGTTAGTTGGGACCCTTGCTGTTCGCGTTGGGTATTAATGACCTGACAGACAGTTTTAACAGCACTCTCAGACTTTCTGCAGATTATGCAGTTGTGTATACTGAAGCACTGTCAGAAACAAGCTGCGTAAATATTCTGTCAGAGCTTGACGATATTTCAAAGTGGTGCAAAGACTAGCAACTTGCTTTAAATGTTCAGAAACGTAAGATTATGCACTTCATAAAACTAAAAAACGTTTTATCCTGTGACTGCAATGTCAGCGAGTCAAAAAATCATATTTGGAGTCGGTATATTCATACAAATACATGAGTGTAACAGTTCGCACGGATAAGAAATGGAGCGACCACAGAGCCTCAGTTGTGGGTGAAGCAGGTGGCAGACTTCGGTTCTGTTGAAATGAAATGTTTATCGTAATCTCTATGCAGTGTATCATACATGTCTCTTTCGTTGCTTTCCTAAAATACACTGATGAGCCAAAACATTATGACCACCTGCTTTATAGCTTGTTTGTCCATATTTGAAACAAAATACATCGCTGATTCTGCGTATCGGGGATACGACAGTTTCTTGGTAGGTTTGTGGTGATATGTAGCATTATATGTCCACACACGGGTCACGTAATTCGCTTAAATACCGGGTCGCTGATTTGCGTACTCGGTAATGGCTATAAAATAACGACAAAAGAACTATACATGCGTAATGTTGGGTGAACTTTAAAGCCTAATTGTATACGGACAAAGTGACGAAATAACTTTAAAGACAATTTATCGATTCTGATAATAGAAAAAAGACATTATTCTCCATGATATAAGATCATATGTGTAAACTAAAGAACTGAACACTATAATCTTTGTTATATTATAATAGGACTGGAAGACAATGAACTTAGTCGCCTTCTGATGTTTTCTTGTGTCTTAGGTATTGTTTGAGTGCAGAAGGTACGATTGTATTGCGATAGCTTTTGTCTTGCTCTCGTTTAGTTACTAGAACATAATTGATGTGTAAAAGAGTTATGAAAATATAATAAGCTAATCTGGAGTGCAGAGTATACATTTAAGGAACCCACGCCACATTTGTTATAACGCAAAAGTTTGTGTAGTATTTTTTGCAGCTGCTGCGGAGCTAGCTGCGATCATCTTTGACTGAGAAAGTTGGCCGCCATTACGCTGCGCATTTAAACTTTTTATTTCCACAGGAAATACGACGTAGCCGGAGAAGAAGAAGTTATTTAAAAATACTATCAAAATTAATTAGCATCAAATCACAAGATTTATTTTATCATAAAGTGGCTATTTTCAGTGATACAATTTATTATAGGTCAGGTGCCTCTTTGCATAAATTTTATTACGCTAACGCATCTGATATTAAACTTCCTGGCAGATTAAAACTGTTCGAGTCTCGGTCGGGCACACAGTTTTAATCTGTCAGGAAGTTTCATATCAGCGCACAATCCGCTGCAGAGTGAAAATCTCATTCTGGAAACATCCCCCAGGCTGTGGCTAAGCCATGTCTCCGCAGTATCCTTTCTTTCAGGAGTGCTAGTTCTGCAAGGTTCGCAGGAGAGCTTCTGTAAAGTTTGGAAGGTAGGAGACGAGATACTGGCAGAAGTAAGGCTGTGAGTACCGGGCGTGAGTCGTGCTTCGGTAGCTCAGATGATAGAGCACTTGCCCGCGAAAGGCAAAGGTACCGAGTTCGAGTCTCGGTCGGGCACACAGTTTTAATCTGCCAGGAAGTTTCATATCAGCGCACACTCCGCTGCAGAGTGAAAATCTCATTCTGGCATCTGATATTGTTTGTAGGGATCCTGGGGCCCGTTTTCAATCAGAATTTAAAGTTTAAATTGGCAACCCGCAAATATAATATTACTTATTTGTAATTGTTTCTTACGAGATTTTGTGAAAGATAGCTTTACGAAATTTAACTTCACGAACTTAATAGAATCTTCATATAACTTATAGCAGAAAGAAACATTGCATGGCGCCCGATAGCGAGCCAGATGGGTTCCACTGGATTTACATTAGACGAATCTGGTCGCCAGACATCAACGTGAGTTCACAATAATGCTGCTGGAACCACTGCAGTATGGTTCTGGCTCACAGACACGGACAGTTATATTGCTGAAAGATCGCCGTCGGGGAAGACATCAGGTTCGAAGGCATGCATGTGGTTCGCATCTGTCAGCGTGTCTTCGGTTACTACCACAGGTCCCATGCAAGCGCAGGAGAATGTCTGCCGTACCATAATACCGCTCCCACCAGCCTGCATCTGTGGCGCCCTGCCCGTTTCGAGCCACCGTCCACCTCGATAACGGCGTTTGTGAAGACGACCATAGAACTAGAGGAGCAAAAATGTGATTCGCCCGAAGAGCCGACATGTCTCCATTGATCAACGGTCGAATCTCAATGATCTCGTGCCCATTGCAATCGTAACTCACGATGTCGCTGGGCCGACATGTGAACACGTAGGGGTGGTTTGGTGCGGAGCTCCACGTTCAACAACGTAGGATGAACGGTGTGCTCCGCAACACTTCTGCGTACACGAGCATTGTGCTCTTTCGGCAGAGATGCCACCGATCACCATCTATTCTACTTTACAAAGCAGACAACTCTCCGAACCCCACGTTCTGTGAAGAGTAGTGGAGGTCCAACCATTTACCGCCTAGTGGTAGTTTAACTGTCCTACCTCTTTCCGTAGGTGCTCACAGCAGCAGCACGTGAACATTCGACCAGCTTCGCCGTTTTCGAGGTCCTCATTCACAAGTTCTGCGTAATGATAATCTGCCCTTAGTCAAAGTTGCTTTACCGAGCGAGATGGCGTAGTGGTTAGCACACGGGACTCACAATCGGGAGGACGACGGTTCAATCCCACGTCCGGCCATCCTGATTTAGATTTTCCGTGATTGCCCTAAATCGTTCCCGATAAATGCCGGGATGGTACCTTTGAAAGGGCACGACCGACTTCCTTCCCCGTCCTTCGCTAATCCGATGAGACTGATAACCTCCGCTCGGGGACTCGGTGTGGTGTTGTCTTTATCATTTCATCCTCATCATCGCCGCGCACGTTGCCCAATGTTTCGTCGATTGAAATAAGACTTGCACTTGGCAGCCCCGAACGGGGCCTCCTGGTCAACGATGCCAGACGCTCCTTTCCATTTTTCCACTTAAAATCATTAATCGGAATTTTTTAAGTACTGTTTTTAGCGATATAAGCATGTCAGGGAAATGGTGAAGTGAAAATTTTAGATTAATCTCTATGTAATTTAGAATGTCTCTCTCATTTGTTGCTGTCCTAAAATATACACTCCTGGAAATTGAAATAAGAACACCGTGAATTCATTGTCCCAGGAAGGGGAAACTTTATTGACACATTCCTGGGGTCAGATACATCACATGATCACACTGACAGAACCACAGGCACATAGACACAGGCAACAGAGCATGCACAATGTCGGCACTAGTACAGTGTATATCCACCTTTCACAGCAATGCAGGCTGCTATTCTCCCATGGAGACGATCGTAGAGATGCTGGATGTAGTCCTGTGGAACGGCTTGCCATGCCATTTCCACCTGGCGCCTCTGTTGGACCAGCGTTCGTGCTGGACGTGCAGACCGCGTGAGACGACGCTTCATCCAGTCCCAAACATGCTCAATGGGGGACAGATACGGAGATCTTGCTGGCCAGGGTAGTTGACTTACACCTTCTAGAGCACGTTGGGTGGCACGGGATACATGCGGACGTGCATTGTCCTGTTGGAACAGCAAGTTCCCTTGCCGGTCTAGGAATGGTAGAACGATGGGTTCGATGACGGTTTGGATGTACCGTGCACTATTCAGTGTCCCCTCGACGATCACCAGTGGTGTACGGCCGGTGTAGGAGATCGCTCCCCACACCATGATGCCGGGTGTTGGCCCTGTGTGCCTCGGTCGTATGCAGTCCTGATTGTGGCGCTCACCTGCACGGCGCCAAACACGCATACGACCATCATTGGCACCAAGGCAGAAGCGACTCTCATCGCTGAAGACGACACGTCTCCATTCGTCCCTCCATTCGCGCCTGTCGCGACACCACTGGAGGCGGGCTGCACGATGTTGGGGCGTGAGCGGAAGACGGCCTAACAGTGTGCGGGACCGTAGCCCAGCTTCATGGAGACGGTTGCGAATGGTCCTCGCCGATACCCCAGGAGCAACAGTGTCCCTAATTTGCTGGAAAGTGGCGGTGCGGTCCCCTACGGCACTGCGTAGGATCCTACGGTCTTGGCGTGCATCCGTGCGTCGCTGCGGTCCGGTCCCAGGTCGACGGGCACGTGCACCTTCCGCCGAGCACTGGCGACAACATCGATGTAGTGTGGAGACCTCACGCCCCACGTGTTGAGCAATTCGGCTGTACGTCCACCCGGCCTCCCGCATGCCCACTATACGCCCTCGCTCAAAGTCCGTCAACTGCACATACGGTTCACGTCCACGCTGTCGCGGCATGCTACCGGTGTTAAAGACTGCGATGGAGCTCCGTATGCCACG
Organism: Schistocerca americana; assembly: GCF_021461395.2. NCBI lineage: Eukaryota > Metazoa > Arthropoda > Insecta > Orthoptera > Acrididae > Schistocerca > Schistocerca americana. The sequence goes on from NC_060124.1 coordinate 166,764,876, forward strand.
GCAAACTGGCTGACACTGACGGCGGCGGTGCACAAATGCTGCGCAGCTAGCGCCATTCGACGGCCAACACCGCGGTTCCTGGTGTGTCCGCTGTGCCGTGCGTGTGATCATTGCTTGTACAGCCCTCTCGCAGTGTCCGGAGCAAGTATCAAGTATGGTGGGTCTGACACACCGGTGTCAATGTGTTCTTTTTTCCATTTCCAGGAGTTAATGTATCTTTCTGTGGGTGTGCTTTATATTGTGCCCTTTTTCTTGACGTTTCTGCAAAGCTTCATTAGTAGAAAAATAGGGAAATGCAATCAGTCCACAAAGGAGATTACTTGCAAATCACTCCTGCGACTAATTCTAGAATATTACTCAAATGTGCGAGACCCGTTTCAGATAAGACTAACAGGGGGTATTCAATGTATAGAGGGGATACTGAATGCACGTATAGAAGGGCAGCACGAATGGTCACAAGTTAGCTCGACCGTAAGAGAGTGTCACAGAGATGCTGAACAGAATGAACTGGCAGACACTTGAAGACAGACGCAAGTTTTCCGAAAAAAGCCTATTATCAGAGTTTCAAGAACCGTCATTAGATGATAACTCTAGCTGTACACCACAACATATCGCAACCTCCCCTTATGGATCGTGGGGTCAAGATTAAAATAACTACAGCGACGATGGTATCATTTAACGGTAATTCTTCTTGCGTTCCTTACGTGAATGGAATGAGGAAAAAACCCTAACAACCGGTACAATGGAAAGTGTCCTTTTCCACAAACTTCACACTGATCTGCAGAGTGTGGCTGTAGATGTAGATGTTATTGTCAAGCACTGAATTCGGGAGTGATCTGCTACACTGTTGCTGTTTTATCCCCAGTGTCTGTCAGAACCAGACGCCGTTCACTACTGTCATTCACAATATAGTACATTGGTCATGGCAGATGGCAACAATTTCAACTACATTTAGTCACTAACGATTTAACACTGTACGCAGTTGAAAGTTCAGCAATTGCAAGATTTCAGTGATGCAGTGCAACGTCACATAACGTAACACGTCTAGAAAAATATCAGAATCGCTCTCACAAAAAGAGCAATATCTCTCCATTAGAGCAGCTTTCTCTATTCAGTTGTTTATCGTGTTCAAAAGAAGTAGGTTTCTAATACTTACGTAGTGACGTAACAGGTGTTCGAGGAAATGTCACAGTATTATAGGCATCGAAGTCACCAAAATAAACCATTCAGAGACATACGAACAACATTAGATGATCTCTGGTCAGAGATTGTATGGTGTTGACCGTAACTACACGAGTTTGTACATTGTGTGGCTCTTAAAGCCACAATGATGTTTTCTTGTAGAAGCAAGTTAACTGTACCTTTGCAGAGAGGTTTTCTTACAATTTAGTTACGCGCATGCTTATGTAGTAAAATGATTGGATTTGTTAAATCTTTATGGCATGTACTACAATTTAATGAGTAAAAGTTTAATCTATTGGGTGTTTAGGTTTTCGGTGTCAAATACTGTTTTTATTATTAAGTTATTCGTTGTTTATGACACTTTTATGAAAATTCGACGGTTTTAAATCCATATTGCAGTGGTCAACTACTTCCTAAATTACAAATATTAGGTACAATATTCATAATTTGTAGTGACTGTTCTGTAGATCACGCTAAATGGAGAATGTGAGCCTGAGGTAGTTTGATCATATTGTGTTAGCATCTTCTTCAAAAGAGTTGCTTTGTTGTAATATTTTCTGGCACTGATTCACGAAGATATTCAAGAACTATCCTTCAAATAACTATATTTTACCACGAACGTACGTACAAAGCCTCGACTGTTAGCATACATATCATTCTATCTTTTGTTGCTAAATTTTAGTCTTTAAACAACATGGAAGGTTTACAGTTTCCCGTTAACTCCTCTTGTAAAATTCTGTGGTGATAGGTAAAATTATTCTTGGTAAGAAGAGATCATATCTTATTCTGGGCAAAACACTTGCTTTAAAGTGTTAAAGAATGTCGTAAAACTGTTGCCGCCACCAGTTAGAAAACTCATATCCTCTGCAATGTCTTTTTCTGCTTTTTTCTCATGACAATGAATGTGACAGCCACGCTCTCACCATTATTGCGCCAAGGTTATTAAAAATTATTTGTGGTACACAGTATCCGACAGCGAAACTAGCAGCTGTCAGAAATTAAGAAATCTGTTTACTTCCATTCCTTCTACCACGTAAAACATTTAACTACGGACGTAAAGGATATACCGTACTAAATTAGAGCCTGCATTGGTGTTAAAATGACCTTACATGAAAGTGATATTTCTAAGGACATCGTTATTCAGTGCCTGCAGAGAACAGAGAGAACGGAGATCATGGAGCCAAAAGAATGGAGAATAATGTGGTGTATTGGAATGCTGAATAAAACCAACATGGTTTCACAAAAAAATGCATTCCGTTAATTACTGATCTCAGTGCCACGCCCTTGAAGCCAGAAGCCGCTTTTATCCCGCTAATGCTGCTCGCCACATGGACGTTGGCCAAAGGGCACTTTAAAGTTAGTATAGTGTAGTACCGCTAATGTATGGTAACCCTAACTGAAGGGTCCTCAACATCCACGTTAGGCCGTGTGTGCGTGGAGCTACACACCCACACAGTAAAAATACACTCCGTGACAAAAAGAAATGTGAAGCACCCAGAAGACATGCTCCGGTATCAATGTAACTTCATAAACGTAAACACCACCGTCAGGTGTAAATGCTTATAGATGTAATTCTCTGTGACAGATTAGCTCTAATGTAAGTACTAGCTCCTTAAAAGTTGTGGTAAGTAGCGTCAATAGGCTCATGGCCATATATCTTTCCTCTTTTACGAAGATCTTCTTCGTTTGACGCATGGGATTCCTGGATTAAAACCACGTCAATATTATTACTTAAAAGTAATTTTGACAAAGTCATCACTTTTAACTCGGCTAATTCCTTGTACACTGAAGAGCCAAAGAAACTGGTACACCTACCTAAAATTGTGTAGGGACCTCACGAGCAAGCAGAAGTGCCGCAACACGACGTCGCATGGATCCACTAATGTCTAAAGTAGTGCTCGCGGGAATTGACACCATCTATCCTGCAGGGCTGTCCATAAATCCGTAAGAACACGAGGGGCTGAAGATCTCTTCTGAACAGCACGTTGCAAGGCATCCCAGATATACTCAATAATGTTCATGTCTGGGGAGTTTGGTGACCAGCGGAAGTGTTTAAACTCAGAAGAATGTTTCTGGAGCAACTCTGTAGCAATTCTGGATGTGTGGCGCGTCGCATTGTCCTGCTGGAATTGCCCAAGTCCGCGAAATGCACAATGGAAATGAATGGATGCAGGTGATCAGACAGGATGCTTGCATACGTGTCACCTGTCAGAGTCTTATCTAGGTGTATCAGGGGTCCCATTCACTCCAACTACACACGCCCCGCACCATTACTGAGTCCCCACCAGCTTGAACAGTCCCTTGCTGTCCTGCAGGGTCCTTGGATTCATGAGGTGGTCTCCATACCCGTACACGTCCATCCGCTCGAAATAATTTGAAACGAGACTCATCCGACCAGGAAACATGTTTCCAGTCATCAACAGTCCAATGTCAGTGTTGATGGGCCGAGGGGAGGCGTAAAGCTTTGGTTCAAATGTCTCTGAGCACTATGGGACTTAACATCTATGGTCATCAGTCCCCTAGAACTCAGAACTACTTAAACCTAACTAACCTAAGGACATCACACAACACCCAGTCATCACGAGGCAGAGAAAATCCCTGACCCCGCCGGGAATCGAACCCGGGAACCCGGGCGTGGGAAGCGAGAACGCTACCGCACGACCACGAGCTGCAGACACGTAAAGCTTTGCGTCGTGCTGTCATCAAGCGTACGCGAGTGGGTCATCGGCTCTGAAAGCCCATATCCATGATGTTTCGTTGAATGTTTCACTCGCTGACACTTTCTCATGGCCCTGCCATGAAATCCGCAGCAGTTTGCGGAAGGGTTGCACTTCTGCCACGTTGAACGATTATCTTCCGTCGTCGATGGTCCTGTTCTTGCAGGATCCTTTTCCGGCCGCATCGATGTCGATGGTGATATTCACGGTATACTCGTGAAATAGTCGTACGGGAAAATCCCCACTCCATCGTTACCTCGGAGATGCTGTGTCCCATAGCTCGTGCGCCGACTGTCACACCACATTCCAACTCACTTAAATCTTGATAACCTGCCATTGTAGCAGCAGTAACCGATCTAACAACTGCGCCAGACGCTTGTCTTGCATAGGCGTTGTCGACCACAGTGCTTTATTCTGCCTGTCTACATATCTCTGTATTTGAATATGCGTGCCTCTACCAGTTTCTCTGGCGCTTCATTGTATTTTTGTTTCAAGCGGTCATATTCATTACGTATTGTAAATGTATGGCCATGATCTCTGACAGATATCACGGCTACCAGAGTGCATTAGTGTTGTTCGTGTTGAGTGTTGTTACCAGGACTGGTAGGATACATAAGGGGCGTGAACAACGTAGGGTGTTGAGTGATCACTGTGCTTTAGCGTGCAGATTCCGGACTTGAGGGTGGTCCGATGTTGAGAGTGCGTGGGAATGTGGAGGCAGACGTACTCACAGTCAAGGTTCCAGCTGAGCACGTCTGATCACCACAAGAGGAGATCGCCGCGTTGTGCACCAAACACTTGGTAACACCTTCACGTCTGCGTCTTCCATCCAAGAATAACTAATAAGTAAATAATTCACTTGGAAATATGCCTTTATTATTTAGGTACTTGCAGTGTGCGTAGCGATGGCAACAAATTCTAAACGATTTATTCAGTTGTATTATATTATTTGTTCACATTATAATACGAGGGTCGTTCAATAAGTAATGCCCCACATTTTTTTCTCAAACTATATTTATTGTTAAGAGTCAGAATTTGGTGACAAAATACATCAACATGTCTTATCCATGTCCTATTTTTCTACATAGCCTCCATCACGTTCTGTGGCTGTACGCCAACGTTGTGAAAGAGCACGTATTCCCTGCTGGTAAAAGTTCTTGTCCTGTAGGCGTAGCCATGTTTTCACTGCATGACTGACAGTCTCGTTATCTTCAAATTGTGTTCCCTGTACAGAATCTTTAAGCGGCCCAAGGAGATGTAAAGCCGAGGTTGCCAGGTCTGGACTGTAGAGTGGATTAGGCAATGATGTCCAACCCAATTTGGCAATGTGTTCCGAAGGTTCTCAGACTTGTGTGTGGGCGTGCGTTATCGTGTTGGAGCAAGATTTCTGCTGGATTCTTGTTCGATCGGACACATTATTTAGAGTCTTCACTTAAGCCTCTGAATTGATGGTTGACCCTATTGGCATCACACACGAAAATGATGCCATCACAATCCCAGAAGACTGTCACCATATCTTTTCTGGTAAAGAAGGTTGTCTTGAATTTCTTCTTTTATGGTGAATGAGGATGATGCCACTCCATGGACTGCCTTTTTGTTCCCGGCTCAAAGTGATGTACCCAGCTTTCGTTCCCCGAACGATCCACGACAGAAAATCCTCTCCGTCGGTCTCTAAACGCTCCAACAATTCAGATGAAATGGCCTTTCTTTGAATCTTGTAGTCTGTTGTGAGCATTCGTGGAACCCATCGTGAACACCTCTTTGAATATACGAGAGTCTCGATCACTGCAGACGCACTTCCAATGCCGGCTGACAACTGTAGAGCCAATTGTCGAGTTGTTATGCGCCGGTCGGCACGAATAAAGGTATCCGCACGATTCAGCATGTCTGGAGCAGTGGCTGTGACAGGACGTCCAGAGCGTGGCAGATCAAGGAGCTCTGTTTCTGCATTTCCTGAGGCTGTAACTTTCTTTACCCATCTCCCAACTGTACTCCTACGAACTGCAGCATCGCCGTACACTGTACACAAACGTTTATGGATCTCCACCACGATTTCTTTTTCTGCACACAAGAATTCAATAACGGCTCGCTGCTTGTAACGTGAATCGTATGTAGATACCATTTTCACACTGTGTCTACGGCTCTGCCAGAACGGTTCGGAACTTCACCGGCGCACAGAACAAACATCAAACGTAAAATACCGACAAGGACGTTTGTCTGTGTATATTAATGGCTTTTTTTTAAAAAAATGTGGGTATTACTTATTGAACGACACTGGTAGTTCTGGCTTTAACAGGCTTTCCTATATCTCAATTAGCAAGTACATTGTGTAATTGGTTGGTTTGTCTGGGGAAGAGGAGCAAACTGCGAGGTCACCGGTCCCATCGGATTAAGGAAGGATGAGGAAGGAAGTCGGCCGTGCCCTTTCAAAGGAATCATCCTGACATTTACCTGAAGCGATTTAGGGAAATCACGGAAAAACCTAAATCAGGATGGCCGGTCGCGGGTTTACAGTGTGTAGTATTTTCTCTCTTATGGACAACTGAGATGAGACATAAGGTATTTTCTTAATCTAACTGCATGTATTAGTCGTAAGCTTAATATTAATTGAAAAATTACTTAATAAACAGTGAGACAATACACATACACGTGTTAAAACTTATATTATTAACATAAACAAGGAAAGGCAGGTGAAATTGATTTTGCCGGCCGAAGTGGCCGTGCGGTTAAAGGCGCTGCAGTCTGGAACCGCAAGACCGCTACGGTCGCAGGTTCGAATCCTGCCTCGGGCATGGATGTTTGTGATGTCCTTAGGTTAGTTAGGTTTAACTAGTTCTAAGTTCTAGGGGACTAATGACCTCAGCAGTTGAGTCCCATAGTGCTCAGAGCCATTTGAACCATTTGAAATTGATTTTCCAGCATTAAATCGCCGGTTACTGTCTTTGTGGCGTACGTGACCTGCTATAGGTTACAGTAAGCGGCTCACCAAAATAATCACAGAACTTACACACGTGAAAAACATGCAGCAGTTCTGAAAGGAAACTCTACATTGAGAGTGTTTACGACGCTGCAGAAGTGACGAACTGGCATCTAGAAGCGCTGGAGAAACTTCTTGCAGCGAAGAGTGATAATTAGCTTGTAATGAGATTTTACGGTTACCTGGGAATTACTTTGCATTCAGTTATCGGCAAACTTGAGGGTTGTCTCTTCACTAAGCATGGGTTGTTACTCATGCTCCCAATGACAGACTTCGTATTCCGAGGCTCTTCAACGTAGTTGGCGGTCATAGTCGTAAAAGTGACATTTACGGAAAAGAAGGAAGGAAGATTACAGTTTAACGTTCCGTCGACCACGAGGTCATTAGAGACGGAGTACAAGCTCGGTTTAAGAAAAGATGAGGAAGGAAATCGGCCGTACCTCTTGAAAGAGACTGTCCCCGTATTTGTCTGGAGTGATAAAGGGAAATCACGGAGAACATAAATCTGGATGGTCGAACGGGGATTTGAACTGTCGTCCTCACGAATCCGAATCCAGCATGCTGACGACTGCTTCACCAACGTGAACCTGCGTGATCTACAAAACATAAAAATTATGCTCTTCTCAGTACCGTTTCGGCATGATCTTCCATTCTGATTACACGTGAACTTAGAAGAGGGACGAGTAAATGAAGGACTTCGTAAATACTTTACAAATGTCTCTTTTGTAAATAAAACTGACTTGGGTAAAGATTTCACATCACTCATGGCTTCCATGTGAATAAACTTAGAAAAAATATGTGAGTGATGAAATCATCACTCTAGTTAGTAAGTTAGCCTTAGCACAAATTGAAGGGTTCGAGTCAATACCACGACACAAAGCTTTACGCCTCGCCTGGGCCCGTCAACACAGACATTGGACTGTTGATGACTGAAACATGTTGCCTGGTCGGACGAGCCTCGTTTTAAATTGTATCGAGCGAATGGACGTGGCCGGCCGGCGTGGCCGTGCGGTTCTAGGCGCTACAGTCTGGAGCCGGGCGACCGCTACGGTCGCAGGTTCGAATCGTGCCTCGGGCATGGATGTGTGTGATGTCCTTAGGTTAGTTAGGTTTAATTAGTTCTAAGTTCTAGGCGACTGATGACCTCAGAAGTTAAGTCGCAAAGTGCTCAGAGCCATTTGAACCGTTTTTGGATGGACGTGTACGGGTATGGAGACAACCTCATGAATCCATGGACCCTGCATGTGACCAAGGGACTGTTCCAGCTGGTGGAGGCTCTGTAACGCTGTGGGGAGTGTGTAGTTGGAGTAATATGGGACCCCTGATGCGTCTAGATACGACTCTGACAAGCGACACGTACGTAAGCATCCTGTCTCATCACATGCATCCATTCACGTCTGTTATGCATTCCGACGGAGTTGGGCTATTCCAGCAGGACAATGCGATACCCCACACATCCACAATTGCTACGGAGTTGTACCAGGAACATTCTTCTGAGTTTAAACACTTCCGCTGGCCCATACATGAACATTAGAAGAGATCTCCACCCCCTCGTACTCTTACGGATTTATGGACAGCCCTACAGGATTTATAGTGTCAATTCCCACCAGCACTACTTCAGACATCTGGCGAGTCCATGCCACGTTGTGTTGTGGCACTTCGGCGTGTTCGGAGGGCCCTACACGATATTAGGCAGGTGTACCAGTTTCTATGGCTCTTCAGCGTATAGCGGTAGGTATTCCATAGTCGGATCCCTATTACTGGGAAAGACTTAGAGATGTGGCTAAATAGAGTGGGACAGCAAGGATTTTGCTGTGATGAGAACGGATGTTTCTGCCATGTTGTTCAGAAAAGAGCGTTGTGGTCGAGGGGAGACATGAGGGACAGTGTTCACTGATAAGACAGTAGAGAACGCAGGGTCTTGGAAAACTCTGCGCTTGTCTGCACGCAGCCAGGTTAACTGTGCATATGGTGGTGAAATATGATCAAACAGTCGAACATCACAGGTATAACAAACACAGACATTCGTAACCATTTCCAGGCCCCACGAGCTTCCTCGAGAAAGTCCTTGCAGGATAACATTGCTGCAATGAATAATTGTGAGTAATTGGAAGTATAAATGTTTGTACGAGTTTCTTTTTCCGGTTAAGAAGGAAGAGCTTTTTATATTTTTGTAGGAAATTGAGAGACGTTGATGACTTCCTGCACACTGTAGTTTCGTGCTCAGTCCAATTTAGATTTTCGTCCGTTATTACTCCTAGACTCATTGCTAAACGAGAGAAATTGAAATTTGTCCCGTTTAGGGACTCAACTGATATTTTAGGCTAATCAGCCTAGAATGACCAACCAGTACCGCTTGGTGATTTGCTGATTTTAGCTTTAACCCTACATCTTGTGTCAGTTTTGATAGTGCACACAGATCGATATTGAGATTCTCAACAGCTGTCTTTAGGTTTATTAGTCTTGCGCTTAAGATACAACTGCAGATCATGAGCGTACATGTAGTGTTTGCAGTAGGACAAAACTGATGACACATTGTCGACATATATCAAAAAGAATATAGGACCTATTACCGAACCCTGATGGACTCCTAATACCGTCTGCCTCCACTGTGACGTTGTGGTGCCAGATATGACGCATTGTTGGGGAGACGTAAGGTACGAGCAAAACCATTACACTGCACTTGGCGAACAATTTAGTCTGCTACGTTTGGAAAGTAAAATATCGAAGTCGATAATATCAAAGACTTTGCTGAAGTCTAAGAAGCCTGCCAGGAAGTTTCAAATTGGCATACTTCCGCTGCTGAGTAAAAATCTTGTCCATGTCTCATGTTTATTCTTCGTATCGGACCTAGGGCATCCTTTGAGCTTTCTTAGAAATGGGCCTCTCACTGAAGTACAATAGCAGCTTGTCAACAATGAACAGAGGCAGAGTTGTGCCGTCAGTGTTCTTCCACCACATGTATGCAGAGGCAGTCTCCACCAACAGTGTAATATCTCGTCCCTGTTCCCCTGCTGTCAATCTACAGTCAGTACTATACTCCATCTGCCCCAAGGCCTACAACCGCGGTTTCCTGCGGCAAAAGTGATCTCGGGAATAACGTGACACCCTTATGCGTTTGATATATCGTCTGCTCTGTTCTGTACCGAGCGAGGTAAGAAAATAAATAAAATAAAAATATTGTCGTTTATCTGTTACAGCAATAGATAACATCAGTTTACAAGCGTACGTAAATATACAGCATATACACAAAAAGATTAGTTCATAAAAGCGAAAACGACATTAAATTACAATAAATTTCGAATAAAGTGCTATATTTAAACTAAAACAATTTGAACAAAGTGTGTTACATTAACAATGTAAAAGAAATTGTGGTACACTCTGCAAAGAATTACCACTATGCTGTCACATTTTCTCATTGATAAAATTCATTAACTGAGTGAAAAGGGTTAATGGGTAACCAACTGTACGGTTTGTGATTAAATAAGTCGAATGGAACTTCTACCCATTCCAGAGGTAGTTTGTGAACATTTTCATACCCACTACTTCATAGCTGTTCAATGAGTTAGTTATCACGTAAGGTAAGTCAATATGCCTATCATTTCTAATGCCATGAGGGTGCAAATCCTGTCTAAGCTGATATACTGATAAGTTATTCTTTGTATAAAAGAGAAAACTGTAAATGTACAAGTTTATTACAGTTAATTTTTTAAGTCAATAAACAATAGTCTGCAGTGGGCAAGATTTTCTGAGTTTGTAATAATCCCGATGATTTTTTTTTTGTAGTGCCAAAATATCCTGAACATCTACGCTATTGCCCCAGAACAAAAGCTCATAGGACATAATATTGTGAAAAGGCAAAGTACACCGATAATATACAGGGTGATTCAAAAAGAATACCACAACTTTAAAAATGTGTATTTAATGAAAGAAACATAATATAACCTTCTGTTATACATCATTACAAAGAGTATTTAAAAAGGTTTTTTTCACTCAAAAACAAGTTCAGAGATGTTCAATATGGCCCCCTCCAGACACTCGAGCAATATCAACCCGATACTCCAACTCGTTCCACACTCTCTGTAGCATATCAGGCGTAACAGTTTGGATAGCTGCTGTTATTTCTCGTTTCAAATCATCAATGGTGGCTGGGAGAGGTGGCCGAAACACCATATCCTTAACATACCCCCATAAGAAAAAATCGCAGGGGGTAAGATCAGGGCTTCTTGGAGGCCAGTGATGAAGTGCTCTTTATACGGGTTGCCTGGCGGCCGATCCATCGCCTCGGGTAGTTGACGTTTCATAACTAACCTTTTTCGTAGGACTCTCCATACAGTTGATTGTGGAATTTGCAGCTCTCTGCTAGCTCTGCGAGTCGATTTTCCTGGGCTGCGAACAAATGCTTGCTGGATGCGTGCTACATTTTCATCACTCGTTCTCGGCCGTCCAGAACTTTTACCTTTGCACAAACAACCATTCTCTGTAAACTGTTTATACCAACGTTTAATACACCACCTATCAGGAGGTTTAACACCATACTTCGTTCGAAATGCACGCTGAACAACTGTCGTCGATTCACTTCTGCCGTACTCAATAACACTAAAAGCTTTCTGTTGAGCGGTCGCCATCTTAGCATCAACTGACGCTGACGCCTAGTCAACAGCGCCTCAAGCGAACAAATGTACAACTAAATGAAACTTTATAGCTCCCTTAATTCGCTGACAGATAGTGCTTAGCTCTGCCTTTTGTCGTTGCAGAGTTTTAAATTCCTAAAGTTGTGGTATTCTTTTTGAATCACCCTGTATAAGCCAAAGGTACATAATTTTTTATATTTCTTAACAAGTACACAAGTCTAAACAACTTTGCTCTAACATACTTAATGTATGGATCCCAAGACAATTACTATGAAAGACAATACCTAAAAACTTAACACTACCTAAACAGTCTTAAACTAAATACGGTTTGTTGAATTTTACTCTCATTGAGCAAGAATCCATTAGGATTATGCGAAACAACTTGCTCCCCTTCTAGCAGTAATTTATCGTAGATCGCTTGAGCAACTAAAGGTACCTAACGGCTGGAAAAAAGGGCAGGCCGTAAGATAGATCCACACAATTATAGACTTATATCGTAGACATCAATGTGTTGTAGAATTATGGAACATGTTTTATGATCAAGAATTATGACGTTCTTGGAAAATGAACACCTCCTCTATAAAAATCAACATGGATTCCGCAAACAGAGATCCTGTGAAACTCAGCTAGCTCTGTTCCTCCATAAGATCCACAGCGCAGTGGACAACGGCGCTCACATTGATGCTGTGTTCCTTGATTTCAGTAAGGCATTTAACACCGTCCCGCATTGTAGATTAATGAAAAAAATACGAGCTTACGGTGTATCGGAGCAGACTTGCGACTGGATTCAAGACTTTCTTGCAAATAGAACTCAACATGTCGCTCTTAACGGAACTAAATCGACAGATGTAAAGGTAATATCCGGAGTGCCACAGGGAAGTGTGATAGAACCGTTGATGTTTACAATATATATAAATGATCTAGTAGAAAGCGTCCGATGCTGTTTAAGGCTATTCGCAGATGATGCAGTTGTCCATACCAAAGTCGCAACGCCAAAAGATAGAAAGAATTTGCAGAAAGACCTGCAGAAAATTGATGAATAGTGCAGGCTCTGGCAGTTGACCCTGCACGTAAATAAATGTAACATATCGCGCATACATAGGAAAAGAAATTCACTACTGTATTGCTACACTACTCATGACAAACAGCTGGAGACAGCGTATGCCGAAAAATATCTAGGCGAAATTATCCAGAGCGACCTTAAGGGGAATGACCATTTAAGAAGACAGTGGGAAAAGCAGACACCAGACTCAGATTCATTGGAAGAATTATAAGGAAATATAACTCATCCGCGAAAGAAGTGGCTTATAAGGCGCTTGTTCGCCCGATTCTTGAGTATTGTTCATCTATCTGCGATCCCTATCAGGTAGGACTCATAGACGAGATAGAGAAGATCCAATGAAGATCTGCGCGTTTCGTTATGGGATCGTTTATCTGGCGAGAGAGCATTACGGAGATGCTAAACAAACTCCACTGGCAGACGTTAGAAGAGAGGCGTTGTGCATCACCGAGATATTTATTACTGAAATTTCGGGACAGCACTCTTCAAGAGGAGTCGGACAAAATATTACTTCGCCCCATATACATCTCGCGTATTGACCACGAGGAGAAAATTCGAGAAATTAGAGGCAATACAGAGGCTTACCGACAATCATTCTTCCCATGCATTATTCGCGAGTGGAACAGGTTTGGAGGGATAAGACAGTGGTACCGAAAGAACCCCCCGCCACACACACCATTATATGGCTTGCGGAGTATGATGTAGATGTAGGTGTAAAACTCCAAATCAGATTGATAATTGTGATAGGGTGTATTTAATCATGGTTTGAAGGGTATCAGAATATGAACTGACATTGAAATAAGTGGTATCATCAATGTAGAGAATGGAGTGATTATATAAAATGGCAAATTATCTATCATTAGAATAAATCACAAGGGTCCCAAAACTGAACCGTGTGGCACCCACACTTAACTGCAGCTATCTCCAATCTTTCCTTCTCAGTACACACAATTACGGTTATTATGAAATGATTCAAAAATATTACGAACTTTGTTGTTAATGGTTCCATAAAAAAACTAATTTGTTGAGATGCAAATCATGCTCTACACCTTCAAAAGCCTTGCTAAGATCGCAAAAAGTAGCCTGTGAAAAGTTTATCTTACATAAACTAAGTACACCGAAAAACATGATTACATACTCAGTCATTCACATAAAAAGAACTGAAATCTCCGACAGGTGCCGAAAACAAAGTGGAAACAATCATCATTCATCCTGGCATCCTGGGTGCTTTTCATTGTACTTTGAGAGCTTCAGTAATGTGGATGCCCTCCGTGAGGGTCAATCACTGCCTGACTCCTACGTTGCATGCTCCATATAAGTCTACGGAGGACCATTGGGTGGCTTGCGGAGTATCAATGTAGATGTAGATGTAGATGTATCCGTCCGCACCTTTCAGTGAGAGCACTTGAAATTTTTTGGAAAGTCTGTGTTGGAAGAAGACGAACATGTCTGTCAAGTACGTCCCACATATGCACGATGGGGTTTAGGTTGGGACTCACAGCCGGCTATTCCATTACTTCAATGTCCAGGTTTCAGGCTTCGCAACACATGTCTGCTGACGATAGCCACATCGGCCCTGGCGTTAGAAAGAATTCAGGGCTACCACCGCATGCAACAGCCACGAAATGGTCCCTAAGGATATGTCAGATATACTTCCTGGTAATAACGTGACATGGTCAACGACAGGATCCGTATGGCTGTCAACACTGAAGCCTCCCCACAACATCACAGAACCTTGGAAGTCTATCGCTTTCCTAGACAACATTTGGGAGGTACCGTTCGCAAAGGATCTCCACAGACGAACACGGCCATCGCCTTGCGTCAGAGGATATCTGGACTCGTCTGTGGACAACACGTTTCGGCAGTGATGAAGTTGACAAGGGAACGGCAGAACCAAAGGCGAAGTGCTCAGCTGCAAGATGTTATCGTATCAGGCGGGTTACTCGAACAGGACGTCTGAGTCGTAGGGTCGTCTCTCGTACCCTGATTCGAACAGCGGCTCCAGTGGCCCTTCTGAGATCGTCTTGCAGTGCATTGGCGGTATCCGTAGGACGCCGCAACGCAGAGATGGCCAGTATCGGTCTTCACGTGGGGCTGTAATGCGTCGGCGACGTTGTCTAACTCGCCTTGTGTACTGACGTGTCTCTCAGTAACGTGTCCACAACCTGTGGATGATACATGGAGAGGCATTGGCACCTGCAGCAATCGACCGAAAGCCCATCTTTTCTGGATAAAACAGACCGCCCTTTCAACATGTGCTGCATGAAGGTTTCACATTGCATGTGTCTGGTTGAATACCACGTGCATCAACGGCAACTGCCACCTGTGCACTTCTCTACAGAACACTGGAACACCGGTACTCACTTCCTTCTGAGGGGGCCACCTCGCATTGTAGTGCATAACACAGTCAATAGATAGTGAATGATTTTAATTGTTGGCTACACTGAAAGCGAAGATCTCAAGGCGTGCAACAAGACCACAGGTACCGCCTGCATCAAAATAGATTTAACGGAGTGAATCTTGATACACGTGTTCCTCTAATTCTTTTAAACAGTGTATATCGACGAAGATTACTTTCAACACTTCAAGAATCAGGTTTCAGTGACGAATCTAGGAATATACTACAAAGCACTACGTATAGCTCCCGAATGAAGCGGAAAGTCAAGATCAGACCAATTACAGCGCACATACGTGAATGGAACAGAAGTAAGACCTAATAAATGGACCAGTGGGAGGTACCCTCCGCCACGCACTTCAAAATTATTTGCAGAACATGGCTGTAGTAGTAGTAGTAGTAGTAGTAGTAGTAGTAGTACTGTGTCGAGAAACTCTGTTCTTGCTTCGTTCTGAATGGAACACAGATCGTTCGCCAGCTGAATAATTTGAAGGTATTTATTCCAGTCGCTCTTATTCGCACATTTCCGAGTGTAAGTTATTAAACGTATGTGTTTAGTAAAGAAGGCTGCCATGGATAAGCACCGAATGCAACGTTATGTTTATTTCGCAGATAATATGAGAGGAGCTCAGTGCTGGTAATGAAACTTTCTTTTACCGCCAGCAAAGCAATCACCGGCTTCTAGGTCAAATACCACAGCATCAGCTACCTTGCGCTCACATCAGAAGCAGGTGCACACGCATCAGCGAGGTTACACTTGTTACCTTAACGGCGTACATCTACACTACTGGCCATTAAAATTGCTACACTAAGAAGAAATGCAGATGATAAACGGGGTATTCATTGGACGAATATATTATACTAGAACTGACATGTGATTACATTTTCACGCAATTTGGGTGCATAGATCCTGAGAAATCAATACCCAGAACAACCACCTCTGGCCGTAATAACGGCCTTGATAAGCCTGGAACGGCCGGGGTGGCCGAGCGGTTCTAGGCGCTACAGTCTGGAACCGCGCGACCGCTATGGTCACAGGTTCGAATCCTGTATCGGGCATGGATGGGTGTGATGTCCTTAGGTTAGTTAGGTTTAAGTAGTTCTAAGTTCTAGGGGACTGACGATCTCAGAAGTTACGTCCCATAGTGCTCAGAGCCATTTTTTTGGAGAATGTGCTGGCAAGGGCAGCAGTCGAACGTTTTCTGTATCCAGAAAGGCCCGTACAAGACCTGCAACATGGGGTCGTGCATTATCCTGCTGAAATGAAGGGTTTCGCAGGGATCGAATGAAGGGTAGAGCCACTGGTCGTAACACATCTGAAATATAACGTCCACTGTTCAAAGTGCCGTCAATGCGAACAAGAGGTGACCGAGACGTGTAACCAATGGCACCCCATACCATCACGCCGGGTGATACGCCAGTACGGCGATGATGAATACACGCTACCAATGTACGTTCACCACGATGTCGCCAAACACGGATACGACCATCATGATGCTGTAAACAGAACCTGGATTCATCCGAAAAAATGTCGTTTTGCCATTCGTGCACCCAGGTTCGTCGTTGAGTACACTATAGCAGGCGCTCCTGTCTGTGATGCAACGTCAAGGGTAACCGCAGCCATGGTCTCCGAGCTGATAGTCCATGCTTCTGCAAACGTCGTCGAACTGTTCGTGCAGATGGTTGTTGTCTTGTAAACGTCCCCATCTGTTGACTCAGGGATCGAGACGTGGCTGCACCATCTGTTACAGCCATGCGGATAAGATGCCTGTCATCTCGACTGCTAGTGATACAAAGCCGTTGGGATCCAGCACGGCGTTCCGTATTGGCCTCCTGAACCTACCGATTCCATATTCTGCTAACAGTCATTGGATCTCGACCAACGCGAGCAGCAATGTCGCGATACGTTAAACCGCAATCGCGATAGGCTACAATCCGACATTTTTCAAAGTCGGAAACGTGATGGTACGCATTTCTCCTCCTTACACGAGGCATCACAACAACGTTTCACCAGGTAACGCCGGTTAACTGCTGTTTGTGTATGAGAAATCGGTTGAAAACTTTCCTCATGTCAGCACGCTGTTCGGTTAAATTTCGCGTCCGTAGCACGTCATCTTCGTGGTGTAGCAATTTTAATGGCCAGTAGTGTACTTTCATTAACTCAGAAACAGAGTTAAAAGTGTGTGTCAAGCTTTAAGGTTTTCATGAAAGTAGGACATTATAGGCCTGTATATAATGCAACTGACGACGTTCATCGCTATGTTAGCAGTTGGGAGTGTTTTTCGTTGCAAGTTCGCCACAACAGTGCAGTCGCCGGCTGCGCAGCTAGAGGACGGAAGCAGGAGAAAGACTGTTACACCGTGCCACGTTGCTCAATCACTGTCCTTCGCTGGTCTGAAGGCTACGAAAGAAGTTCCAGGTAGCGCGGGTCTCCAGCTGTGGTACGAAGAACGGTGACCGCGTGAAACGACGGCCGCTGGAGAGCGACAGCCTGCGCATGACTGCTCAAATGAACTGCCGCGTAAAATCATTCAGTTTGAAATTTTTATACTTTTGTAATATGCATAGGGACTGAAAGTGTTAACACGTGCAAGGAATCTACTGTAGTCAATGTAGACTCCATTATACAATGTAATTATATTACGCTGTAGTCACCGCAAAATCGGTTATACAATATAATTATCTTACGCCTTCCATCTTAGTGGAAAAAATTGCAGAGAATAATGAACTATTTACTCTCCTTGTTGCCAACCGCTGTGACCGAGCGGTTCTAGGCGCTTTAGTCCGATTCCGCGCTGCTGCTACGGTTGCAGGTTCGAATCATGCCTCGAGCATGGATGTGTGTGATGTCCTTAGGTTAAGCTACGTTTAATTAGTTCTAAGTCTAGAGGACTGATGACCTCAGATATTAAGTCCCATAGTGCTTAGAGCCATTTGAACCATTTGAACTCTCCTTGTTGTGATACCCACAACAGAAAAATTTCTATCGGTTTCGAAGCGGTCAGGGCTTCATAATGAGGTACTACCGACGTACTGTGCAACCACAAAATATTTTTTCACAATCATGGACCTTTATCAAATATGTCTACACTCTGAGGGGCGCTGAGCACTATGGGACTTAACATCTGAGGTCATCAGTCCCCTAGAACTTAAAACTAGTTAAACCTAACTAACCCAAGGGCATCACACACATCCACGCCCGAGGCAGGATTCGTACATGCGACCTCAGAAATAGGAGGGCATCCATAAAAGAGGTGGCTTACAGAAGTCTCGTTGGACGAATATTTACGAGAGGCGTTCCATAAATATGTAGACTGGTTTTTTTCAAGATTCCAGTAGCCCATATTATTCCCCACTCTTTTGTCTACGAAACCCTATTAGTAGATGATAGACCCTATTATTAGATGATTATGGAAACGCCTCCAGCAGACAGGAAACGTGTCCAGGCGCTACAGTACGGGACGTCCACAGTGTACAACACCACAAGAAGACCGATATTTCACCATCAGTGCCCGCAGACGGCCACGGAGTACTGCAGGTAGCCTTGCTGAGGACCTTACCGCAGCGACTGGAACAGTTGTCTCCAGACACACAGTCTACAGGTGATTGAACAGACATGGTTTATTCGCCCAGAGACCTGAAAGGTGCATTCCACTGACCCCTGGTCGCAGGAGAGCCTGTAAAGCCTGGTGCCAAGAACACAGTACATGGTCATTGGAACAGTGGTCCCAGGTTATTTTCACGGACGAGTCCAGGTATAGTCTGAACAGTGCTTCTCGCCGGGTTTTCATCTGGCGTGAACCAGGAATCAGATACCAACCCCCTTAATGTCCTTGAAAAAGACCTGTATGGAGGTCGTGTTTTGATGGTGTGGGGTGGGATTATGATTGGTGCACGTACACACCTGCATGTCTTTGACAGAGGAACTGTAACATTTCAGGTGTATCGGGACATCTATTTGCACCAGTATGTCCGCCTTCTCAGGGGTGCAGTGGGTCCCACCTTCCTCCTGATGGGTGATAACGCACGGCCCCACCGAGCTGCCATCGAGGAGGAGTACCTTGAAGGAGAAGATATCAGGCGAATGGAGCGGCCTGCCTGTTCTCCAGACCTAAACCCCATCGAGCACGTCTGGGATGCTCTCGGTCGACGTATCGCTGCACGTCTTCAAACCGCTACGACACTTCAGGAACTTCGACAGGCACTGGTGCACGAATTGGAGGCTATACCCCAGCAGCTGCTCGACAACCTGATCCAGAGTTTGCCAACCCGTTGTTCGGCCTGTGTACGTGTGCATGGTGATCATATCCTATATTGATATCGGGGTACATGCGCAGGAAACAGTGGTGTTTTGTAGCACACATGTTTCGGGACAGTTTTCTCAACTTATTACCAATACCGTGGACTTACAGGTCTGTGTCGTGTGTGTTCCCTATGTGCCTATGCTATTAGCGCCAGTTTTGTGTAGTGCCACGTTGTGAGGCACCACATTCTGCAATTATCCTTAATTTGTGAGCATGAGTGTATTACGTGGCGAGGAACCCAGGGGTTTGAATACCGCAGCTGGTGGACGAGTGTGTCAGCGCTACGAATGCAGACGTCAACTTGAGCAGAGAAGCGTTTGACTGTGATCCGTCAATCATCTTGAAGAGAGTGTCCGCACGTTCTAACATTTCAGGAGTCACAGCTGTTTGCGACCGGCCGGTAAGCGTGAGATCAGACAGGTTTGCGCGACCTATGACACACGCCTCGCCCAATGACTCATCGTGCTTTTGTTCACTGGCAGAGCCTATGGTTTTCCGCCGAAAAAAACTCAATGACATATTTCCGTCTGGAACGCACCTCCGTTACAGACGCCATTTTGGAGGCTACTAATAGTACCTCCACCTGTCGGAAATTCATGAAACTACAGGGGTTGAAGCGGGGATATTTCACGACGTCCCACTATAAATTACTCACTTTTTCAATCGAAACTGGCCGAAAAAACAAGTGTGTTGCATTATTTGTGAACGCCCATAATAAATATTACTCCTCAGTCTGAGATATGTACTAGATGAGATTCAAAGAAGAAGTAGAGATGATCCAGAGAGGAGCTGCGTGTTTCGTTACAGGTTCATTTTGGGACGTGCGTATGTGTCAGGGACATGCTGAGGCAACTCCAGTGGTAGACGCTGCAACAGACGTTCTGCCTCGAGGTATGGCCTGTTGTTAAAGTTCAGAGAGCGTACGTTCCTAGAAGAGTCAACCAGTATATTGCTTCCTTTTGCGTATATCTCGAGAAAAGTCCACGAAGGGAAAGTAAGAGACATCCAAGCTCAGACGGAGGCTTACAAGAAATCATTCGTCCAGCGAACCAATCACGACTGGAACAGAAACGGGGGACGTGACATTGGTGCAGAAAGTATCCTCCACCGCACACCGAAAAATGGCTTGCGGAGTATAAATGTCTTCGAAATAGATAGGGATCAATGGCTAAGAATAAATGAAGGCGTGCGAATCACATACAACAATAACAAGAATAATTCATTATTCTCAGCAAAAAATGCTGTGCCTCAGATGTGTAGGCCTACAACTACTAGTATGAGGGGCGTTCAGTAAGTGATCGAACATACTTCTTTTTCTTCACAAATTTCGGTTGATAAAATGCTGACTTTGGAACATTCGCGCTTCAGCCCCCATAATTTCTTGAAGTTCGGAGAGGTGGCGACGCTATACGTAGCCTTCAAAATGGCGTCTGTAACGGAAGTGCATTCCAAGTGGAGAGCTGCCATTGAGTTTCTTTTGGTGAAAAACCACAGCATCGCAGATCTTCCTTAGCGCTTGCAGAGTGTCTATGGAGATCTGGCAGTTAACAAAATCACATGAGTCGTAGGGCGAGACATCTGTTTGATGATGATGTTCGGTTTGTGGGGCGCTCAACTGCACGGTCCTCAGCGCCCTTACAAAGTCCCAATTTTTACACAATCCAATATTTAACTCAGTTCAATCTAGCAACTGTCACGAATGATGATGATGAAATTATGAGGACAACACAAACATCCAGTCCCCGGGCAGAGAAAATCCCCAACCTGGCCGGGAGTCGAACCTGGGACTCCGTGATCCAGAGGCAGCAACGCTAGCCGCTAGACCACGAGATGCGGACCGAGACATCTGTCATCATCACAATAATGTCTTGTATATATGCCTGATCTTGCGCGTGCCGGCCGACCGCACACAGCTGCGACTTCTGCAGTGTTGAAATGTGCTGACACATTCATTCGAGATGATAGACGGATCACAATAAAACACCTCGCTGATCAAGTGTACGTCTCTATTCGAAGTGCTGAATACTCGTCCACCTCTTGGGATACTCATAGCATGCCCGTTGGAATTGCTTGAGAGTTACGAGGCTGATGGAGACAATTTTTTGTCGAACATTGTCGCAGGCGATGATGACACATGGGGTCATCACTTCTAGCCGGAAAGAAAACGTCAACGCTTGGAGTGGCGCCACACCGCCTCTCCTTCGAAGAAGTTCAAAGCCGTCCCCTCGACCGGTAAACACATGGCGACGGATTTCTGTATCTCTGAAGGGGTTATTTTGGTTGATGTTCTCCCTCATTGCGCAACGATCAACTCTCAAGCGTATTGTGCAGGACTGCTCAAATGAATTGCTGCGTAAAATCATTCAGTTTGAGATTTTTTTATTTTTGTAATATGGATAGGGACTGAAAGTGTTAACATGTGTAATAAAACTAGTGTAGTCAACGTAAACTCCGTTAACAATGTGATTATCTTACACTGTAAGGTAACTGAAGAAACGACTTCAGCGTGTTCGTCGCCACAAAAATCCAAACCAACTTCTGCTTCTGCGTGACAACGCAAGGCCTCACACAAGTATAAGCACCCGAAAGGAACTCACAAAACTTCACTGAACTGCTCTTCCTCATCCACCTTACAGCCCGGATCTCGCACCTTCCGACTTCCCTCTGCCTGGTTCAATGAAGGATGCACTTCTTGGGAAGCAGTGCGTGAGTGATGAGAAGGTTATTGATGCAGCAAGACATTGGATCTGAGGTCGACCAGTAGAGTGATACCATGCGGACATACAGGCCCTCCCAGTAAGGTGGTGTAAGGCCGTCGCATTGAACGGAGAGTATGTTGAAAAATAGCGTTTTGTAGCCAAAAGGGGAATAAGTGTGGGGAATAATATGCTGTATTGGAACCCTGAATAAAATCAACCTGCTTTCAGAGAAAAAAGTGTTGCATCACTTATTGAACGTCCCTCATAGAACCAGTAATCAGATATTTTTATTAGTTTTTTCAGAGAGAACTATATTACTGTAGCTAACTTTAATTTCTGAAACAAAGGCGGGAAGATTAGGATTTAACGTTAGGTCGAAGCGAAATCTTTAGAGACTGGCACGCAAGTTCCGGCTGGGAAGAGATGAGGAAGGACACAAGCCGTGTGCTTTTCAGAGAAAACAACCTGACATCTGCTCTGTGCAGCCCTAAAGCATCAACTGCACACGGACGGCATCAAGAAGGCGCCGACCCGCACGCCAATGGAAAGAGGGGGCAGGAAGACGCAGTTCAGCGCTTAACCAGCCGCCCATGGCTGGTCAGAACCAGTTGTGTCACAGACTTCGAGAGCATCAGTACTGAGTAATAGGAAGACGATACTTAGCCTGCATTCTACGAGTAGTAGTATATTATTTCAGCAGTGGTGCATAGGAGGCAAAGGAAGCACAGACATCAAGAGAACTTTTTCTTTATTTTAGAAATAAGGTATTGTAATAAATTGAAAGTTTAAGGTAGAGATCTTTTTAGGATTCCTGCCGCCAGCCATCGCAACTTCTCTCCTTCCTTGCTTTTGTCCGTGCTGGCTCCCACAGTAGCTGACACAACATGACCTAAGTGACTTATGAAGACTACAGAAGACTACAGCAAACCCAGATCTATATGGTCGGAGGGGACTATGAGCCGAGTTCTCCAGAATGCCACACCAGTACGTGTGCTACCGCGTCACCTCGCTAGGTCCGTATGTGTACGAAAACTGCTACGTACAAACAATGTCGTAACACTGAGGTCCAGCACCTTAATTTCAGCCTCCGTGGCTCAAAAAATGCGTCGCGCAATTCCGTGGACCAGAGTCTGACTCGCTCGTATAGCGTAAAGCATAATGCGCTATCTTGGGAGACCTGGATGGAATCCGCGCAGCGGATTAACCACCGTGGGCAGGTATACAGGCCATCCTGAGTGAGGTTCATAGGCCATTTCTCAAACTCGTTTACACAAACTCTGGGCTGATCCCCAAAATCTGCCTCGGCGAGTACGGTACGTAAACAGGAAAGAAACGATAACACAAAGAGTAAAGTGTACACGATTCACGGACAGGTGGCAAACACGACTCCCATGCCTTAGGCTACGCTGAACACTGTGGGATCAGGAAGAGCAACTGGCCATAAAGTTAAATAACAAAAATGAAAAATTTTCAAATCCGAAAAAAGCGGACCCCTTACCAGGTGGCAAAGGGAGAGAAGTATCTAGAGTTTACTGTGAAACCTCTACTGTTGTAAAATCGTCATCGCTTGGGAAAACTGCCATGGCACACAACGAGCGGGTGTCAGACTACCACCCCCCCCCCCCCCCAGTCCATATAGTGTCCACGATGGACAGCGACATGCGATGAACCATACCTTCCAGAAAAAAGTATTCTCAATATGTTCTAGAGAGAATATTGTTGCACATAAGCACTTTTCTTCAGGACGCTAACATTGGAAACACGATAAAGGCTGCTTTAGCAGATAAGTATATTTACACATTGGGTACGTGCATAGCACATAATCCGCGATGCAGCCATAATGGTGAACATATTCTCAAAAATGGAAACTTATAAAAATGTGGCATTTGCTCCATTTCAAATCAGATGACAATAGAAGAACCTTGTGAGGGAACATGGACAGGTATCGATTCGTCTATTAAATTCTCTTAAAATTTAAAACCAGAAAACTTCGGGATCAGGGCTAGAGCACCATACGTTGCTGATCAGCCCCCGACTGATCCCCAACCAAATGGCGTCCTTTGGAGGGTCATCACACTGTTGTCCCAGCCATTGTCAGCCGCTCCCAGCCATTGGAACCGTTTTTTCTGATACGAGTAGTTCCTCAGATGGCCTCACGTGGCCGAGGCCACCCCGTTCTAATCCTCCCACCAAGGAAAGCTACCTGACATTACTGGGGAGTGAGTTTGGGTCCTCAGTATGGCAGGCAGACTCATCGACCACTCCGCTACGGAGACTAACACTACATGCTGATGGAATCGCAGATGAATGAACTACCCCATCATCTGTCATTTGTAGCCGAATCGATTTACATTTCGACGCTCACAGCGCCATCTAGTGGGAAAATTACGGTTAAATTTGTTTTGTTTCCATAAGCTTCCCCTTTTTTCAATAATATGCAGTTCAAATCTGACGTCATTCTGAGCTGCGATTCTTTCTTCTACAGCATTTTGAAACTCTAACTTTAATTATAATCACCCTGCATATAAAATCTTGCATCACTTAATCAGGGAAAGGAAGAAACGACTATAATTATTGCATGATTGAACAGTAAATAATAGAGATAAAAATGAAACGATGGAAAGGCTCCAGCGAGATCCATTTCGAGGTTCAGTGAAATTGAAGAGGTTTCCTGTACAGGCGCGCATTGCCAGCAGGTGTTGTATAGTTATGTAGTCTTCAGTCCGAAAACTGGTCTGGTGTAACTCTTGACACTAGTTATCAATTGCAAGTCTTTTCATCTCTGCAAAGCAAGTACAGTCTAAATCCATCTGAACATGCATATTGGATTCAAGCATTGATCTCCCTCCACAATTATCACCGAACTCTTGGAGGCAGGTAGTTCTAATGCTGATGCTGGAAGCACATATTTCCAAGAAGGCAATAGACGGAGGTGGCGGCGTTCAGCCCCTGATCCTGTCCCTATCCTGAATCAAACCCAGGAACTCGCTATGTGTCTTATGGAGTGAGGCTTACGTCACTGCAAGTGAATCGAGTCCAGTATTTGATACCGCCGCACCGAGCTTCGCTCTTGTCGTCGGTGGAGAGAACGTAGTTGTTAAGGAGTTGGACGGCGACCAGAACTCCGGCCAAACATTGAGATTTAGATTTTCTGTTGTTACCCTGAGTCAGTGTTGGCTGCTTCAACGTCACGCAAGATTTTCAGCCCCATTGCCGTCTAGTTCAGCTCGTGTATCATCGTCTAGAATCACGTCAACGCAGACGAAATGAACTCTAATCTTCTTTCTGTCACCAACACCAACAGTGAGCGAGATGGCGCAGAAGTTAAGACGCTGGCCTTGTAGTCCCAACGTCCGCAGCTCAGATCCTCTCCGAGCCACCCACATTCAGCTTTACGGTGCTTTCCCTGAACAGATTCAGGCAAATATCGGAATGGTTCATTTGGAAATGACACTGCCGACTTCCTTCTTCACCTTTTTCCTACCCAGAATCACACTCTGGCTGCAGTAACCTCATCGTTCAGATGATGTCAACACGTGATCTTCGTTCTCAAGTATCAACGACAAATACCCTATTGCACATTCGCCAGTGTCATCACTGCCATCTACACCCTCTTAAAAACGCATCACTTGCATTAGACGAGAGTGCAGTTGAACTAACAGAAAGATATCATGAATAAATAGCTACACCACCGCGCAGTGCGGTCTAGGGCGCCTTTCCACGGTTCGCGCGGCTCTACCCGTCGGAGATTCGAGTCCTCCCTCGGGCGTGGGTGTGTGTTGTCCTTAGCGTATGTTAGTTTAAGTTAAATTAAGTAGTGTGTAAGCCTAGGGACCGATGACCTCAGAAGTTTGGTCCCATATGAACTTACCACAAATTTCAAATAGCTACACCGATACCGGGAGAAATATGATGGGAGATGGGTTCGATGATAATTGTGGAGGGAGATCAATGCTTGAATCCCATATGCATGTTCAGATGGATTTAGATTGCACTTGCTTTGTAGAGATGAAAAGACTTGCAATTGATAACTAGTGTCAAGAGTTACACCAGACCAGTTTTCAGACTGAAGACTACATAACTATACAACACCTGCTGGCAATGCGCGCCTGTACAGGAAACCTCTTCAATTTCACTGAACCTCGAAATGGATCTCGCTGGAGCCTTTCCATCGTTTCATTTTTATCACTATTATTTACTGTTCAATCATGCAATAATTATAGTCGTTTCTTCCTTTCCCTGATTAAGTGATGCAAGATTTTATACACAGGGTGATTATAATTAAAGTTAGAGTTTCAAAATGCTGTAGAAGAAAGAATCGCAGCTCAGATTGACGTCAGATTTGAACTGCATATTATAGAATAAAGGGGAAACTTATGGAAACAAAACAAATTTAACCGTAATTTTCCCACTAGATGGCGCTGTGAGCGTCGAAATGTAAATCGATTCGGCTACAAATGACAGATGAATCGCAATACGGCGGCATATGGTGTGAGCTACTCATTAAACCAACCATGCTGTGGAATGTGCGTGACGGCACAAGCTGTGGCACTGTTATTTGGGTATGTCTGTACACCACGGGAGGTCGTACCACAGCAGATGGGAAAAATCGGTATCTTAAATGTCGTGTGTCCAAACATCGTACAAAATGCAACTTTTTTAATTGTCTTGAGGCCAAAAATCGCATAAAAAGCAAGGATGAAACGGATTTTTAACTGTCGTGAGACTTGTTCAAGACATGTTCAGTACGCTATCCATGGTTTTCCACAACACATCGGAGTGTCTCAGGGGTCACGTTCAGAATACATTGTGCACTTCAGCTACGGAGCACTGAACTAACCACCTTTCAGATAATGCCACAGCCAGAAGTCAAACGGATTAGAATTGGGTGATGTGGACGGCCAGGCTGTAGGCAAATGGCAGCTGATAACTCTATCATTTCCAAAATGCCTCTGCAGCAGCTGATTCACTGGCTGTTATGCGTGAAGGAGTACTGTCTTGAATAAAAATTATCCTACTCAAACATCCACGCTGTTGAAGGGTTGGAATGACGTTGGTGCGCAAAAGGTTCTCACAGCGTTTACCAGTGGCAGTACAGGTAACAGGACTCGCAGGACCCATCCCCTCGAAAAAATGTTGCCCTGCGATAAACGATGCCGTCAACCCGCACCACAGAGTCACCTTTGTCCATATTCTGACGCTCTATATATTGGAAATAGGCTTCGTCTGTCCGCAGAATGTTCCATAGCCATTCGTTGTCGTCTTCCATGAGAGCAAGAAATTCTAGAACGAACATCTATCTTACTGCCATGTCAGCATGAAGCAGCTCCTGAGCATGGATAATTCTGTATGGCCAGTAATGCTGGATGTGTCGTAGAATTTTATGTGCCGTGCTTACAGGCACGTCCAAAGTTCGGAGAATTCCCTGTGCACTGTATGTTTGCACACCACCGTTCTATCCCTCTTGCACTGCTATTGCCGTCTTCTACCCAGGTTGCATCAATTTTTTCCCTTCATCTGCCACACTGCACTTCAAAAGAATTCTCTTCGGATTTCGTAATCATTTTCTTCAGGTCCTTAGCAGACGTCATTCGAACGCCTTTTTTCATACCCTTGAGTGTCCGGGACTTCTGCAGAACTACTGGCGCACAGTCACCATCCTTGTAAAAGAGCTTTACTCTCAGCACGGGATCGTGCATTGAGACAGTCGTGCCTAGCGCCTCCTACGCAAACTGGGGAACAACCGTGTATTCCGCTTCTTTTACACTGAAGAGCCAAAGAAACTGGCACACCTGCCTAGTATCGTGTAGGATGCCCGCGAGCACGCAGAAGTGCAGCATCACGACGTGACATGGACTCTACTAATTTATGAAGTAGTGCTGGAGGGAACCGATACCATTAAGTCCTGCAGGGCTGTCCATACATCCGTAAGGGTACGAGGGAATGGAGATTTCTTTTAAACAGCACGTTGCAAGGCATGCCAGGTATGCTCAATAACGTTCATGTCTGGGGAGTTTGGTGGCCAGCGGAAGTGTTTAAACTCAGAAGGCTGTTGCTGGA
This sequence comes from Schistocerca americana, assembly GCF_021461395.2. Taxonomy (NCBI): domain Eukaryota; kingdom Metazoa; phylum Arthropoda; class Insecta; order Orthoptera; family Acrididae; genus Schistocerca; species Schistocerca americana. Next base: position 166,792,904 of record NC_060124.1, read on the forward strand.
GCTACTCTGTAGCAATTCAGGACGTGTGGAATGTCACACTGCCCTGCTGAAATTGCCCAATTGAGATGAATGGACGCAGGCGATCACGCAGGATGCTTTCGTACATGTCACCTGTCAGAGTCGTATCTAGACGTATCAGGAGTCCCATATCACTCCAACTGCGCAAGCCCCACACCATAAAAAGCCTCCACCAGCTTGAACAGTCCCCTGCTCACATACAGGGTCCATGGATTCATGAGGTTGTCTCCGTACCCGTGCACGTCCATCGGCTCGATACAATTTGAAACGAGACTCGTCCGACCAGGCAACATGTTTCCAGTCATCAACAGATGGGTCCAGGCGAGGCGTAAAACTTTGTGTCGTGCAGCCATCAAGAGTACACGAGTGGGCCTTCGTCTCCGAAAGTCCATGTCGATGGTGTTTCGTTGAATGGTTCTCACGCTGACACTTATTGATGGCCCAGCCTTGAAATCTGCCGCAATTTGCGGAAGGATTGCACTTCTATCACATTGAACGATTCTCTCCAGTTGTCATCGGTTCCGTTCTTGCAGTGTCTTTTTCTGGCTGCAGCGATGTCGAAGATTTGATGTTTTTATATTCATACCGGCCGTTGTGGCCGAGCGGTTCTAGGCGCTTCAGTCTGGAACCGCGCGACCGCTACGGTAGCAGGTTCGAATCCTGCCTCGGGCATGGATGTGTGTGATGTCCTTAGGTTGGTTAGGTTTAAGTAGTTCTAAGTCTAGGGGACTGATCACCTCAGATGTTAAGTCCCATAGTGCTCAGAGCCATTTTTCTGATATTCACGGTACACTCATGAAATGGTCGTCGGGAAAATCCCCCCCTTCATCGCTACCTTGGAGGTGCTGCGTCCCATCACTCGTGCGCCAACTGTAACACCTCATTTAAACTCACTTAAATCTTGATAACCTGCCATTGTAGCAGCAGTAACCGATCTAACAACTGCAGCAGGCACTTGTCTTACGTAGGCGTTGCCGGCAATAGTGCCGTATTCTGGCTGTTTTCATCTCTCTGTATTGAAATACGCATGCCTTTATCAGTTCCTTTGACGCTTCAGTGCATTTTACACATTCCATCGCATACAGCGCTATATACAGGTCAAATTTTCGTTAAATGTCTTTTGTTCCCATAATGTTTCCCCCTTCTCCGATTGTACTGCGTTCAAATTTGATGTCATTCTAAGCAGTGATTATTTTTTTAGTGCGTTTTGATTCTGGAAGTACCCTGTACAAACAGCAAATAGTTAAGATATTTTGATTAATTTGTTTGCATGTTGCACTAGGTTGGCGGATGATGGTTGAAGTGATCACCGTAGCAGAAATCTACTAATACCAGTATTTCTGGCCCCTGTTTTGATCACAACCGAGATAGAATCTTCCTACACGTCGGTCAGGGGCCTGAAGATGACGTAGTAAAACGCTGAAACTGGTTGCCAAATAAAATAAGGTTGGAAACTAGAGAGCTGAAAGGTGTTTCATTTGATATCCTGAACATTTATGTCTCTGTCAGCTTACATTGAACTGTTTACGCTAATAAGATGAGTGACAGCCTGACGGTTCCAAAGACCAAGTTCGTCAGCTTAGAAATAGGTCGATGTAAAGTACTCATTACATACAAAGTAGCGGTAGTAATTATGTGAACTAATAAACCACAAGGAATCGTGTGTGTGTGTGTGTGTGTGAAACGGGGGACGGGGAGGGGGATGTGCGTGCACGCATGCCCGTGACTTATCTCGAAAGATACACCATGTTACTGTCTTCAAACTAAATTCCAACGCATCACTGCCGGCTATACAGGAACATGATGGAAGACCCCCCAGCATCCCACTAACTTAATATTTGTTTCAGAATAAAGCAAAAATGAAACACCGATCGAACGGACGCATTAGCAAAGAGATTAATTATGAATGTGCGGTAAGGCGCAGACAAAAGAAAACATTTTATCATTCAATTTTTTGTACAGTTTTTTGTTTTAAGAGAGAGTCAGACTTTCGAGTATGTAGCAGGACTACGTACAGTGATAGCAACGTATTCTATTGTATGAGAGAATAATAGAAGGTTAAAGAACGTATCAAGCATTTTTATTTATTGAGATAAAGGGAAGAAAAAAAACGAAGAACGTGGATTTTTCTGTGATTACGACAAGTACCGATATCCCGGGAGTCCTCTGCTGCCTGCAGCTTCAACAACGAGTGAAGTCCGATATTCAAGAAGAAATTAAGATAAGTACAAACATTTGAAAAGTTTGTTTGTGCTTATCTTAATTTCTTCTTGAATATCGGACTTCACTCGTTGTTGAAGAGGGAAACCAGATGGCGCTATGATTGGCCCGCTAGATGGCGCTGCCAAAGGTCAAACGGATGTCAACTGCGTTTTTTTTAAATAGGGACCCTCATTTTCTATTACATATTCGTGTAGTACGTAAGGAAATATGAATGTTTTAGTTGGACCACTTTTTTCGCTTTGTGATAGATGGCGCTGTAATAGTCGAAAACGTATAAGTACGTGATATCACGTATTTGCTTCGTGATACGCTACCCGTGTTAAAATGGACCGTTTACCAATTGCGGAAAAGGTCGATATCGTGTTGATGTATGACTATTGTAATCAAAATGCCCAAGGGGCGTATGCTATATATGCTGCTCGGTATCCTGGACGACATCATCCAAGTGTCCGGACCATTCGCCGGATAGTTACGTTATTTAAGGAAACAGGAAGTGTTCAGCCACGTGTCAAACGTAAACCACGACCTGTAACAAATGATGATGCCCAAATAGGTGTTTTCGCTGCTGTCGCGGCTAATCCGCACATCAGTAGCAGACAAATTGCGCGAGGATCGGGAATCTCAAAAGCGTCGGTGTTGAGTATGATACGTCAACATCGATTGGACCCGTACCATATTTCTATGCACCAGGAATTGCATAGCGACGACTTTGAACGTAGAGTACAGTTCTGCCACTGGGCACAAGATAAATTACGGGACGATGACAGATTTTTTGTACGCATTCTGTTTAGCGTTGAAGTGTCATTCAGCAACAGCGGTAACGTAAACCGGCATAATACGCACTATTGGGCAACGGAACATCCACGATGGCAGCGACAAGTGGAACATCAGCGACCTTGTCGGGTTAATGTATGGTGCGACATTATGGGAGGAAGGATAATTGGCCCCCATTTTATCGATGGCAATCTAAATGGTGCAATGCATGCTGATTTCCGTAATGTTCTACCGATGTTACTACAAGATGTTTCACTGCATGACAGAATGGCGATGTACTTCCAACATGATGGATGTCCGGCACATAGCTCGCGTGCCGTTGAAGCGGTATTGAATAGCATATTTCATGACAGGTGGATTGGTCGTCGAAGCACCATACCATGGCCCGCACTTTCACGGAAGGCGAACTACTCGCTGTTGAGAGGAATGTCGTTACACGTATTGCCAAATACGTTGACGTTGACGGACATTATTTTGAGCATTTATAGCATTAATGTGGTATTTACAGGTAATCACCTTGTAACAGCATGCGTTCTCAGAAATGATAAGTTCACAAAGGTACATGTATCACATTGGATCAACCGAAATAAAATGTTCAAACGTACCTACGTTCTGTATTTTAATTTAAAAAACCTACCTGTTACAGACTGTTCGTCTAAAATTGTGAGCCGTATGTTTGTCACTATTACAGCGCCATCTATCACAAAGCGAAAAAAGTGGTTCAACTAAAACATTCATATTTCTTTACGTACTACACGAATATGTAATAAAAAATGGGATTTATATTTTAAAAAACGCAGATCATATCCGTTTGACCTATGGCAGAACCATCTAGCGGGCCAACCATAACGCCATCTGGCTTCGCCCTTCAAACTAGACAAGTTTCGTTCTTTGTAGTTTTTTCGTTTGACTTACTTCGTGAGATATTTGGCCCGGTCACGATCAATGGACCACCCCGTATAATATAATTATTTTTTGTTTACATATATTACATGGCGAGGACCGTATTTTTTGTTATGATGGCGATAAACTTTTGCTGTGGAGCCTTTGTACATTGCGCGCCAGCCCTACACGCAGATACAACGCTTACCTAGTTTCAAGAGATGGATCAGGCAAACTGATTTCCTTTGCTACACAAGGAAAGTCCAATGCAGGAAGGGGCTATTTTTTCGGTTTCATGCACCACCGTTGAGTTGACCAAGAAAATACGTTTTCTTGTGATAGTTTTGTGTTTTTAGTCTGCGGAAAGGCGTATAAGATACCCACGACTTTGCTTCACTCTCTCTGTATACTTGTATATGAAGGATCGTCGCATGCCTTTTGCACCATACGATATGAATTTTCGATAACAGCCATGTTGCACCACAACGGTCATCGCGAGTTAAAAGTATCCAACAACATTAGTCAGAGGGGACTCAAATGCCCCTGACATGTAGTCTGCTCGTTTTGCTTCTTATTTCGCGTTTCCACTTACAGTTTTAAAAGCACAGGAAGACGCGACACGCTTTCGCAGTTGGATAAAGGAACGATTTTCAAAAATGTGACTCGGTAAAATACTGGAAAGCGTTTTGCATCAGCCGGATTTACTTCTCACTGATGCTCATCTCCTTTCTCACCTCAATTATTTAATATTATGAAAAGTAACACTTCAGACCCCTAATCACTGTACGAGAAGAAGGTTAAGCCATAGTATAGCAGTTGCGTCTTCTCGTGCATTACTTTTCTTAAACCAGAGATTCAACAGCATTGTGGGATTAATTTAGTATCACCCTTTGCTGTCATTTGAAATGATCGCTTAATTTCTATTGCGAAGCTTTAAATACGTTTGTGCTGAAAATCACAACCAGATTGAGTGTTACATGTGATCTAAGAGTTTTACGGCGTATATGCTTTCGTGCTTCTCCAGTGTACTGCCGGATCCAGTCATCGAAAGTCCCCGGCATTTCGCCGGACAAACGTTCTACGATCAGGTTGTGATGATGGAAATTGGTGTGCCGAACTTATTTCCGATTGAAGTTTCATGGTATCTACCTCTCATAGGCTTACTACTTATAAGAAATGATTGAATTTAATGAAGGGCAAGAATCAGTTCTGCTAGTAAGTGCTGAAATACAACGCTTACACCTCTAACTGTATTCCGCAGGACTCCACACGGTTTGTGGCATAGGGTATCTAATCCATTCACAGATGCTATACGGGAAGAAACACCACTCCGATGATCCAAAATTTCTCTAATTTCAGCAACGTGGTCATTATGCAAGATGTATTTTAAAGCAAGTATTTCTCGAACAAAATAAAGACATACTGACAGTTGAGCATGAGAGGGGCTGGCTGGTGACGGTTCACGTTTGTCTGTGCGCACAGTATGACTCGAGCAGCAACACATGGGCGTTCCCGTTTTATAAGATACATTCATACGCTGTTTGTTAAGGAACATTATTGGACTTCGTCAACTGTCTGCTAAAAATCCTACCACTTTTCTGCGAACTTTCGTGACGAGGTTTGGACATGCTCATGCCGCAGACAGAAATAATGCAAAGAACGGAAACGAGTCACAACTGTTTCGTTACCGGTTGCGAGCCGCGTCCGCAACTGACCGACAACAGGCGTCTGACGTAGCAGAAGGCAAGGCCACGCCCAGTCTCTGCTTGGTTGTTGCTAGGCAGCCGTCCGGTAAACAAGAAGCTGTCATCTCTTTGTTACTCCGATCCAGGTATAGTGTGTTCCTTGCCTCGCTTTGAAGCATGAGCTTTCGTAATTTTTCCGTGTAGACCGATGCACGATGTCTTCCATGCAGTGTTTATCACTGAAATTTATTGACCAACGCTAAGATACACTAACGCTTACTAAACTAACCTGTGACGAATCACACAATTCTTCTGTGAATCATTTCTATCTTCCCCGCTAATCCCACTTGTCAAGCGTCCCCTATCTACATCTACATCTACATCTACATCTACATCTACATGACTACTCTGCAATTCACATTTAAGTGCTTGGCAGAGGGTTCGTCGAACCACTATCATACTATCTCTCTACCATTCCACTCCCGAACAGCGCGGGGGAAAAACGAACACCTAAACCTTTCTGTTCGAGCTCTGATTTCTCTTACTTTATTTTGATGATCATTCCTACCTATGTAGGTTGGGCTCAACAAAATATTTTCGCATTCGGAAGAGAAAGTTGGTGACTGAAATTTCGTAAATAGATCTCGCCGCGACGAAAAACGACTTTGCTGTAATGACTTCCTTCCCAATTCGCGTATCATATCTGCCACACTCTCTCTCCTACTATGTGATAATACAAAACAAGCTGCCCTTTTTTGCACCCTTTCGATGTCCTCCGTCAATCCCACCTGGTAAGGATCCCACACCGCGATGCAGAAGAACGATGTTTTCTGAAACCACGTATCAATAGATCGTTCCCTTCGAGGTGATTCATAATGTTTGAATACAGTATATGCTCCAAAACCCTACTGCAAACCGACGTCAATGATATAGGTCTGTAGTTAGATGGATTACTCCTACTACCCTTCTTAAACACTGGTGCGACCTGCGCAATTTTCCAATCTGTAGGTACAGATCTATCGGTGAGCGAGCGGTTGTATATGAGTGCGAAGTAGGGAGCTATTGTATCAGCGTAATCTGAAAGGAACCTAATCGGTATACAATCTGGACCTGAAGACTTGCCCGTATCAAGCGATTTGAGTTGCTTCGCAACCCCTAAGGTATCTACTTCTAAGAAACTCATGCTAGCAGCTGTTCGTGTTTCAAATTCTGGAATATTCCATTCATCTTCCCTGGTGAAGGAATTTCGGAAAATTGCGTTCAATAACTCCGCTTTAGCGGCACAGTCGTCGGTAACAGTACCATCGACGACCAGTACTCGAGAATTGGCCACAGGACGGTCTGCTAAACGTCTTCTTTCTTGCGTGAAGCACGGTAGCACAGTGTCCTTCCAATAAGTACAGGGTGATTTTTTTGCACTGTGTACAAACTCTAGGAATTGTTCGGTGAGAGGATGCGGAACAAAAAAAGTCTAATGAACATGTCTGAAAGTCCATGGTTTCCATGCTAGAGACTATTTATTCAATTATACATTGTTACAGACACTGCGGTCTAATACGCGCTGTACCATGCAGCTACAGATACAGTATGCGCCTCAGCGCATGCATGTACTCGCCTTAGCGTGTTCTGCCTCTCACGTTCACATCGGCCAGGTTGCATCCGAACAGGGCCAAAGACAGTATGAATACGCTGCTCCAGTGTCTCCACACCTGGAATGCGCTCTGCATACATAATACTTTTCAGATGGCCCCATAAACAAAAACAGCACGGGTTGAGATCCGGTGAAAGAGCAGGCCACGCAACTGGAGCCCCTCGTTCGATCCACTGACCAGGGAAACACGATTGAGATTCGTCCTGACTTTATCGGCGAAGAGGGCTGGAGCACCATCATGTAGCAGCCACATGACCCTTCGAATTGTCAATGGCACTTCTTCCAGCAGGGGCGGCAAAGTCACCCGCAAGAAACGCCGACAGTCCCGGCCTGTTAGGCGCCGTGGAAGGAAGACTGGTCACAAAATACGATCGCCCCTTATCCTGGCCCATATACACTCCTGGAAATGGAAAAAAGAACACATTGACACCGGTGTGTCAGACCCACCATACTTGCTCCGGACACTGCGAGAGGGCTGTACAAGCAATGATCACACGCACGGCACAGCGGACACACCAGGAACCGCGGTGTTGGCCGTCGAATGGCGCTAGCTGCGCAGCATTTGTGCACCGCCGCCGTCAGTGGCAGCAAGTTTGCCGTGGCATACGGAGCTCCATCGCAGTCTTTAACACTGGTAGCATGCCGCGACAGCGTGGACGTGAACCGTATGTGCAGTTGACGGACTTTGAGCGAGGGCGTATAGTGGGCATGCGGGAGGCCGGGTGGACGTACCGCCGAATTGCTCAACACGTGGGGCGTGAGTTCTCCACAGTACATCGATGTTGTCGCCAGTGGTCGGCGGAACGTGCACGTGCCCGTCGACCTGGGACCGGACCGCAGCGACGCACGGATGCACGCCAAGACCGTAGGATCCTACGCAGTGCCGTAGGGGACCGCACCGCACCGCCACTTCCCAGCAAATTAGGGACACTGTTGCTCCTGGGGTATCGGCGAGGACCATTCGCAACCGTCTCCATGAAGCTGGGCTACGGTCCCGCACACCGTTAGGCCGTCTTCCGCTCGCGCCCCAACATCGTGCAGCCCGCCTCCAGTGGTGTCGCGACAGGCGTGAATGGAGGGACGAATGGAGACGTGTCGTCTTCAGCGATGAGAGTCGCTTCTGCCTTGGTGCCAATGATGGTCGTATGCGTGTTTGGCGCCGTGCAGGTGAGCGCCACAATCAGGACTGCATACGACCGAGGCACACAGGGCCAACACCCGGCATCATGGTGTGGGGAGCGATCTCCTACACTGGCCGTACACCACTGGTGATCGTCGAGGGGACACTGAATAGTGCACGGTACATCCAAACCGTCATCGAACCCATCGTTCTACCATTCCTAGAGCGGCAAGGGAACTTGCTGTTCCAACAGGACAATGCACGTCCGCATGTATCCCGTGCCACCCAACGTGCTCTAGAAGGTGTAAGTCAACTACCCTGGCCAGCAAGATCTCCGGATCTGTCCCCCATTGAGCATGTTTGGGACTGGATGAAGCGTCGTCTCACGCGGTCTGCACGTCCAGCACGAACGCTGGTCCAACTGAGGCGCCAGGTGGAAATGGCATGGCAAGCCGTTCCACAGGACTACATCCAGCATCTCTACGATCGTCTCCATGGGAGAATAGCAGCCTGCATTGCTGCGAAAGGTGGATATACACTGTACTAGTGCCGACATTGTGCATGCTCTGTTGCCTGTGTCTATGTGCCTGTGGTTCTGTCAGTGTGATCATGTGATGTATCTGACCCCAGGAATGTGTCAATAAAGTTTCCCCTTCCTGAGACAATGAATTCACGGTGTTCTTATTTCAATTTCCAGGAGTGTATTCCGGCTGCACCGATGATGATAATTCTCCGTCAAGACGCTATGGGGGTTCTGCATACCATTCCACAGATGACTGTTATGAAAGTTGAAGATACCACTCCACGTGAAGGTGGCCTCATCTGTGAATAGGGTGGATTACAGAAATCCCATAATCGTGGTAGCCTGGTGAAGAAACCAGTGACAAAACTACTCCCGATATTGAAGGTCTGTCGCTAGTAAGCCCTGCACACGCTGTAAGTGATAAGGGTAGTAAAAATTGTCATGGAGAATGTTCTACACGGTCGTCTGGCTTACGCTGTACTGGCGGGCCAACTGCCTGGTACCGACTGTGCCTTCCACAGTGTTAGTCATATTTTCCTCCAAGTCCATGTCCAAACATTTCGAGTACGTACTTCATGATTTCCTGCTTCCTGAAACAACTCTGTCTCAGACAAACGGCGAGACACTGTTGCAAACGAATGCTGTGGTTTTTGTCGGCGGGGATAGGTCTCCTGATACAACCTTGGAGCCCGGCGCCCGTTGCCATTTGCCTTTCCGTAAGTGAACACCATGTCGACAAGCTCTCGATTCGAATACACAACCATTGCGTAGAACGCTGTATCACACCCACTACAAGGTGAGCCAGCAAGAGAAGTGAATAGGAATCAACATTGCCAATGACTATGGCAGGAGAGGGCGCTAGGGCTTGACGTATGAGGAACAGTACCACCCTCTACGAAGCCCTGCGTACTGTAACTGTAGCTACATGGTACACCGCGTATTAGACCGCAGTCTCCGTAACAAATAATGGTTGAATAAATGGTATCTGTCACAGATTTCCGGGCTTAAGTTCATTAGACCCTTTTTGTTCCATATCCTCTCATCGATTAATCCCTAGAGTTTGTACACGGTGGAAAAAATCACCCTGTATGTCTTCCAGCGGGACTTCCTCGGGCTAGATTTCTGTGGTCGTTCCACCTTAAATTGTTCCGAATAGATAATCATGAATACTTGAAATTTGTGACCTATTCCATTAACAGTTCGTCGGTCACGCAGTCAAACGCAATCAGCTTGTTAGGTTACATTGCCAGACATAAAAAAATGAAGTACTTAGAAGACGTGATCGGACGTCAGTGTAGCTTCGTAGACGCACACACCATCGGTGGGTACGTAAACAGTTAGTTGCAACTCTGCATGACAGGTTGGATAGCCACCAGAGAGCATTACTGTAGTTCGTGTGTAGTGTTGTTTCTAGGCATGGTAGGTTATATAAGGGCGTTAACAGCGTCAGATTTTAGGGAATTATTGTGAAGCACACGGAGATTCGCTGTACTCGTGTGAGGCAGTGTTATCAGCATCCGACAGAGTCTGAAAGCGGCCCCATTGTGGGTCTCTATAGGCCTGGTTGGTCGAATCGAGCAATATGTAGAGGAAGTGGTACAAATATGGAATACAGTTTTGTTTTTCGTTCATAAATTTCTCAGTTTTTCTCAATAAGCAAATAATATATCTGTAGCACATACATTGGGATATATTTTAATGCTCCCTATATTTTCGAACACATACTACATTAGGAACGTTTCTAAATTAGGCTTAATACAAAGTTTGACGTTTTTGGCGCTTCAGATTATGGGGTACAAATATGGATTACTCCATTCGTTTCACGTTTGTTAAAGTTAAAACAAGTAATGGAAAATCTAATAATTCATTCTCAAAGAAAACACTATAAAACATAATAATACAGTAGAAAATATACCATTTTCGCTTATTAAATTCCATACTGTAAGTAATTTGACTTGCAGAAGTGACACACATATCGTCCTTTACCATAACGTGCACATTCAGTGTGCGTCAACATTTCGCACATTCCCTTGCCTCATTCTGCTAAAAATTACCTGAGCAAAAGAGACAATTGCCGTCTTCATTAGTGGGGACACTGTTGTTCACAACACTAAAAGCATCACCCTTAGAATCAGATGATTCTTGGCTCCTAGGCATTGGTGGCCTATGCTTCTTTGTCTCCGGTTTATTTGTTGCTGTCGCCTATACTTCAAGAGATCCCATGTATGGAGACTATGTTAGGAGTGCTGTAGGACCTGCTTTTCTTCCCTTCATTGCTGGACTCTTCTTTATTTGCGCAGTGGGTGCGATTTGTCAAGGTGTAATTTCAGATGTGGCAGCAGATGTTCCTCCCTCGACTTTAACATTAGCCTTTCCACTTTTAGAAATCACAGCTCCCGCAGGTGGTTCATCGAGCGGATCATCAGGTAAATACTTAATTATTCCTTCGTTGAAATCTGCCTCTGTGAAAGTATGAGGGTTAAACGGATGCATTTCCGTCACCCTAAACCCATTGACTCCCGTCACCCCTGCCTGGCACTTGAGACAGACCTTCCCATTCAGTTCGTCGATGTTCATGTTTGTTACTGGACCTGCATTTTCCCCCATCCATGCACGTACCAGCTCAGAATTATAGGGTTTCAAAGTTGTGTCCAGCGGTTGCATCTTGTGAGAGGCATGAGGAAGCAGACACGAGATTTCCACATGGTTTCGCGTGATAGATTTATAACATCCAGATTTCTAGAGTGGGCGCATTTCCTTTTTTCTGACATTTGTAATTTACATAGCAAACTCATCCCACTGCTCGTAAAGTCATTCCTGGAGCAATTGCTATAAGTAAAACAGATTGTGAAAGTACGGTACAAATGTGGAATTCTAGGGTAAAACTATGGACACAGCTATCTTGAAATTCAGAAACACAAATAAAATCGAAAATTAAATTTAAATAGGCAGCAAACACTCCATTTTTCAGCTTAATGATTTAGCTAAACGTCTGTTTAGAAAATATATCAACAATTTATGTGTTATGACAATAATGAAACTGAAAACTAGCAGCCTGCAACAATTATGCCTCCCAGTGAATCCGTTAAAACGAATTCAGTCATTCGCAGTGATAGCATTCATATTAGAATGCATCCCAAAGCAGTCTACAATTGCTGAACGTAGTTTTTGGGCAGCTAATCAAAGTACAGCATTTAGAAGGAGAGAAATCATAGTATACCATATTACTACCCTTATTCCACATTTGTACCTCTTCCTCTACGTACAGGGTGCGGCGCAGGAACTTCCTTATTTGAAACGCGCGGCAGACAGGACCTGTTACTCATTGTTACATGGGTTTCAGTGCAATCAAAAGTGCGAGACTTAACTTTCTTAAGGTTAGTTTAGCAGCTGTCATAAAGCGGGCAAGAGAGGAGCGAGCGTTCGCCGTTGCGTCCTACTCAGCGTGCATTCAGGAAAGAGTTCAACATCGCGCCTTCAGGTCGTGTTCCTGATGGGAAATCAATTGTTATGTGGGTAGGCACCTCTATGGATACTGGAGGTTTGCAGAAAAAGAAACCAGGACCTTCAAGAACCACCAGAACGCCTGAAGACATCGAGAGGGTAAGGATGTCGATTTTGAGTTCCCCCAAGCGATCAGCACGCAAACATGCTGCTGCTCTCGCAGTTTCTGAACGCACAGTGAGACGAATTCTTCATGAAGAGTTGAAATTTCATCCCTATAAACTGTCGCTGACGCACACAATTCATTGACGTGATTTTGTTTCACGAAAAAATGCGTGTGAAGCCTTGATCTATGAGCTGCCTCACGATTCCTTAGCGTTCTTCAGCGACGAGACACATTTTCATTTGTCTGGCTGCGTGAATAGACAAAATATGCGGTATTGGAGTGGCACGAACCTCCGAGAATGTCATGAGCAGCCCCTGCATACAGAACGTGTGACTGTTTGGTGTGCACTACCTAAAGCTGGCATTACTGGCCCACGGTTTTTCGAAGAGAACTCTAAGGCAATGACGGTCACTCCTGAGCGTTATGTTCAGATGATTGAACAGCTTTTTTCTTCCAGAACTTGAAAAAATGGATGTGCGTGATGTCTGGTTCCAACAAGACGGCGCCACAGCTCAGACGACACGAACGTCGATGACCATGTTGCGTGAACACTTCCCCGATCGTGTCATCTCCAGTGGCCAGCACTCTCGCCACGTTTAGCGCCATGCGACTTTTTTTTATGGAGCTATCTCAAATGCTTGGTGTACACCAATCGCACACAGACCCTGGCTGAGCTACAGAACAATAGTCGTGTTGCTATTGCAAACGTCGACAGAGACATGTTGGAAAAAGTGGACTGAAACTTCCGATTTCGACTCTCTAAATTCATTGAGCAGAACAGAGGGCACCTTCAAGATATTTTCAAAAGTTAATGGAACAAAACTTTAGATGTTACTCTTTGTAAAGAAAAAAGAATTAAATTTATGTCTCTAATACTTTCTGATTTATGATTTTTTTAAATAAGGAGTTCCCGCGCCGCACTCTGTATTTAGGGACTCGGATGTGACCGTGGCCCAATGTTGGACTGCACGTGAACGTAAGGGGAGGCATACCCGTCATCAAGATTCTGGTCGACCACGTCTGACCACCACAAGGGAGGGTCGCCGTATTGTGCACCGAGAATATCGTGACTGCGACTGCGCCTGCCGTCCGATAAAGCCGGCGAGACGTTAAATCGTAATCTTCCTACCTTGCAAGAACAAGTTATTGACTGCCTGCAACATTCTGTCATTCCGCACCACTGATCGAAATATAGCAACAGCCAGACAAGGGTAGTACCACCCCATACGTAGGCTCGGGAGAGGTCCAATTCTCTCAAGGTTTTGGAGACTCACAGCGGTGTTACTCCTGCAGCCGTTGTGAGAGAGTCATCAGGTGTGACCTCAAGTCACGAGTGGTGGTAATTGAGGGAACTCGGGCCGCACAACAGTGGGTCACGGACATCCTGCGTCTTCGTATGTTGCCTGTTTCGTAGGTACTGGCAAAGCCTTGTCAAATTTGGCTGCCTTCAAGCCGGCAACACTGCCCCCCACCCCCCGCACTGTAATCTGCCAGTCACAAAGTTAAATGGATCAAATGGCTCTGAGCACGATGGGACTTAACTGCTGAGGTCATCAGTCCCCTAGAACTTAGAACTACTTAAACCTAACTAACCTAAGGACATCACACACATTCATGCCCGAGGCAGGATTCGAACCTGCGACCGTAGCGGTCGCGCGGTTCCAGACTGTAGCGCCTAGAACCGCTCGGCTCACAAAGTTATCACAAAGCTATTTTGTTCGAGATATAAGCAGTATCACTGGCAGTAACAATACCATCTCAATCACAGCTGTGTACTCTGGCATTGCAGTGATCGCAAAGAGGCGCCTACCACCGAATTAAGTTAAATACAGTGCGACCAAAAATGTGTAAAAAACAGTTGTGTCGTTCCTCAATTTTCATCCGTGGCGTAGCAGGTGTAATACGCTGTATTAGAGCCGTTTTTCCGGTCTCAAGCAGACGTGTTGTTTCCTCAAGGGCAACATGTTTTTATTGTTATGACGGTTTCGCCACTGTTGACATGCCAGAACGTAAGAACACGCTATGGGAACCTGATTCTTACGGCGAAATTTGTCTCCAGTTACGTCACAATGACGAGTTAATCATGTTTCAGAATGCTATTTACCAGGGACGTTTGAAAAGTCCATGCAAAAATAAAAACTACTTACGTGTTTGGGGTAAACCTTTTTTTATTTTTCGACATAGTCTCCTTTTAGACTTTTACGCTACGTCCAATGCTGTTCTAATTTGTTGATCCCTTCCAAATAATAGGAATTGTCCAAGTCTGCAAAATAGCTATTATTTGCTTCAATCACCTTCTCGTTTGAATAAAATCTTTGTCCCTCTAGCCATTTCTTCAAATTGGGGAACAAATAGTAGCCCGACGGAGCCAAGTCTTGAGAATAGGGGGGATGTGAGACGAGTTCGAATCCTATTTCAATTAGTTTTGCGACCAGAACTGTTGAGGTGTGTGCTGGTGCATTGTCGTGATGGAAAAGGACTTTTTTGCCGTCCAAACGCTGGCGTTTTTCTTGCAACTCTGTCTTCAAACGGTCCAGTGACGATGAATAATGTGCACCTATAATAGTTTTATCCTTTTCCAGATAGTCGATGAGGATTATTCCTTGCGAATCCCGAAAGACAGTCGCCGTAATCTTTCCGGCCGAAGGAATGGTCTTCGTCCTTTTTGGTGCAGATTATCTTGTGGTAACACATTGTTCAGATTGTTGTTTCGTCTCAGAAGTGTAGTAATGTATCCATGTTTCATCCACAGTGACGAAACGACACTTTAAGTCCTGCGGATTCTTCCTGAACAGCTGCAAATCATCCTTGTAACACTTCACACGATTCCGTTTTTGGTCAAGCGTGAGGAATCGCGGAACCCATCTTGCGAATAGCTTTCTCATGTCAAAATGTTTATGCAAAATATTATGTACCCGTTCATTCGAGATGTCCACAGCACTATCAATCTCACGCACCTTAACTCTTCTGTCATCCATCACCATATCATGGACTTTATCAATGATTTCTGGAGTCGTAACCTCCACAGGGCGTCCAGAACGTTTAGCATCACTTGTGCCCATATGGCCACTCCGAAAATTTTGAAACCACTTCTAAACTGTTCTAATCGAAGGTCCAGAGTCACCGTAATGTTTACTAAGCTTCTCGTTTGTCTCCTGAGGCGTTTTGCCTTTCATAAAGTAATGTTTAAACACCACACGAAATTCATTTTAGTCCATTTTTTGACAATCACTCGACTTCCTTGATTCACACGAATGCCAGACGTAAAGAAATAGACCAGTATGGCTGAAACTTGGTGTGCGTTCTTTCCAAAGATGCTGCTAACTAAACATGACCTCGATTCGCGACGGTGATGCCATTTCTCGGACTTTGCACGGACTTTTCAAACGCCCCTCGTAGTTTCAGGCAAAAAGAAACCTTTTCGAGTCAATTTTATGACTGGGCGTAACTCGTGCTGAGTTGTGACTTCGCTGCTGAAGTCGCCTTCGAAAAGTACAAAATGAGTCACAAGTTAATCAAGAATGCCCCAAGTGTTCAGAAAGTTTCAAGACCTATTATTAAGGAAGTACTCCAGGAATGCGCTAACACACCCTACATATCACTCCCGCAGAAAAGAAGACGAGATTAAACTAATTACCACGCACTCAGATGCATTTAATCGGTTATTCTTCATCCATGCGTGAATGGAAATGGCAGAAACGCTAATACGTGGTATCCTCTGCCACAGGATTTCCCAAACGTTTTCTGTGACAGAACACTTTGAGAAAGTTGGTGCTCTGATGGAACACCTTATTTACTTTTAAGGTTAATCATTTTTTTAATGAGAAAATCTTGTTGTTTTTACTGATTACTTCAATTTTAAGTCGCAACTAATAACACAAAAATTATAATAAAACTTTCAAAAAATAATTAGTATCCTCAAAATGTCGCAATAAAGTACAATTTTATTAATAGCTTTTCGCGGAGCACTTATTTACTTCCCATGGAACACCATTTTCCGCGGAACACAGTCAGGGAAACCCTGCTCTACCATACACTTCCCAGTCGTTTGCAGACTATAGATGAAGGTGATAATATGTTCCGTGACGTAGCTGAAGGGAACAGGCATAGAGACGCTCAGTGTACCGGGTGTGCTTCCAGTAAAATAAAAATGACCTGGTGCAAACGTTTTCTTATTGGACGCTATTTCGGTGACTTACGTGTCCTTGAACCAAGGGCACTCGATTTTCCCGAATGGTCACCTATCCAAGTACTAACTCAGCCCATTGTTGCTAAATTTCCGTGATCGAACGCGCACCGGTGTTACTAATGTGGCAAGGTCGTTCTCGTGTTTTCATTCATTTGTTGACAACCGTGGAACTGCAGGGCTCCGACGGGTTTTCTGCCGTGACAAAGCGACTTTCTATCTAGGACAAAGAAAGCTCAAGGGTTAACATCCAGTCAATATCTAGATCAATAGAGAAGAACAGCTGTCACACGCAAAGAGGGATGGAATATGGAACCGTTCGCGACTTTTTTTAAAGAAACCAAAGCAGAAGTATACTATAGTGATTTGAGGTATCGGTTGAAACTGTGAATAATGAGGATGAGAGTGAGATTCGAACCGTGCTGCCCCTAAACAAGTGTCGAGTGTCTTTCCCGCCATATTCAATACACAAACAGCCAAAATTGTAGTGTATGGCCAATCAAAACTCCAAGCGCGTCACAGCAATACTGAAGGGTTGTTTCCGAGTCACATCGCCAAATAAAGGGCACCGTTTTCTTTCAACTAAAAAATACTGGGATGTCATTACACACGCTACTGATCTCGGAATCGAGCAACGTGGGTACTGGTTACAGCAAGGTGATGCCAGCTGTATCATGTCCCATTAAGTGCTGGTACGAACCGCTCAGCAACTCTTATCATTTCAATTCGATTATTGACCCCGCGTATACACTATTTTTCGCACATTGTCTTTTTTCTCGCTGAGGGTCTTCAAAAGTACACACAAACCATCCGCAGACACTGGACGACCTGAAAAAGCACGTGAGGACTTGCTGTAAAGATGTCAAGTTGCATCGACACATTATCTGCGAGTAGGTAGTTCATATGTGAAACAGTTACCTTCCCTTTATCTGACACGTGCGTATATTTTCAGCCGCACTTATTTCCGCCCTGCCTTGCGTTACTTAATTTCTGTTCAATGTTTCAAGGTGAAATAAAACGAGTAAACTGTTTTGATCTACTGATTTTTGTTTATTTATAACTAGATGTGGACTTATTGGACCATCTTCAGAAGACAACTGACTAACGTCCACAAGGCACACCAGTTCTTAGGTACCAAACATTATAAGCAAAAATACCACCCACTTGCACAGAATGTGTTCAATGCATTTTGGACTGGAAGAAGAAGCTTATGAAGAAAATAAACAGCTGTGTCTATAGCTCTTGGATAATAGTTTCATAAAATACCGGATGGTTGTAATTAAACTTTCCCTATTTTTAACAGGTTGTAACGCGGAAACTAATTACCGTACGAGGACCAAGCTTGGTAGCAGTAATATCAAGAACATGGGGAAGAGAAATTATGCAGAATCAGTTCAGTTGAAATACTTTTAATGTGCTGCTACGGTTCATCATACAGTTACATACAGGTACAATTACTGCTACAAAAGGGGCTTTTATACGGCGCCCATTAGTGTCCAGAAGAGTCTGAAAGCGCAGAATTGCAGTCTGCACAGCAAGACGAAGCATGTCCGTAGGTATGCTAGCTATCTCTCTTGAGTGAGATCAGGTTATTCTAAGCACTTGAAACGATGAGCTGGTAATCTGATCGTTTCCAAATGTGTTTCGGAGAAGCAGGTGAACTTTATGAGCAATGTGCGGTAGGGCCCATCTTGCATGAAAACTGTTGAGTTCAATGCGTCTCTCTCTTGTAGGGCAGGTATGACATGCTGACGAAGCATACCGCAGTAACGCTGTCCAGTCACATTGCACGTCTTTGGTCCTTGAGCGCCAATCTGCTCAAAAAAGAATGGGCCAATGATGAACGTGGCATTGAAGCCACACTGTACGGTGACACGATCACCATGGAGACGAACAAGTTTATATCCAGATAGAGTAATGAGTACATTTCACTCATCAGTATTGTTGCTTGCACGATTTAACATCAGACAGACGTACAGAAACAATGTCTCCCATTAAAAGAAGCCTTCCAAGTACCCTGTCCGGACTTTCGTTGTAATTGCGACAAAGTCACGCAGGAAGAATGCGACCATATTACAGATCAATAGTACCGCACAACTGCTGTATTGGGCACTAAATAAGAAGACACCAGCTGATAAACCAATTATTTTATTTGACGCGTTTCATAAAGAATCCATCCTCAGACTGTCATGAACATCTTAGGTGATCAGATATACAGGGTGTTACAAAAAGGTACGGCCAAACTTTCGGGAAACATTCCTCATACACAAAGAAAGAAAATATGTTATGTGGACATGTGTCCGGAAACGCTTACTTTCCATGTTAGAGCTCATTTTATTACTTATCTTCAAATCACATTCATCATGGAATGGAAACACACAGCAACAGAACGTACCAGCGTGACTTCAAACACTTTGTTACAGGAAATGTTCAAAATGTCTTCCGTTAGCGAGGATACATCCATCCACCCTCCGTCGCATGGAATCCCTGATGCGCTGATGCAGCCCTGGAGAATGGCGTATTGTATCACAACCGTCCACAATACGAGTACGAAGAGTCTCTACATTTGGTACCGGGGTTGCGTAGACAAGAGCTTTCAAATGCCCCCATAAATGAAAGTCAAGAGGGTTGAGGTCAGGAGAGCGTGGGGGCCATGGAATTGGTCCGCCTCTACCATTCCATCGGTCACCGAATCTGTTGTTGAGCAGCGTACGAACACTTCGACTGAAATGTGCAGGAGCTCCATCGTGCATGAACCACATGTGTCGTACTTGTAAAGGCACATGTTCTAGCAGCACAGGTAGAGTATCTCGTATGAAATCATGATAACGTGCTCCATTGAGCGTAGGTGGACGAAACTAAAATGAGCTCTAACATGGAGATCAAGCGTTTCCGGACACATGTCCACATAACATCTTTTCTTTATTTGTGTGTGAGGAATGTTTCCTGAAAGTTTGGCCGTACCTTTTTGTAACACCCTGTGTCGAGACAGTAAGTAATAAACAAAGCAGCCATTACATTCTACACAAAGTTCGTCAGATAGAGTTTTGGTTTATCAGCTGGTGGCTTCTTATTTAATGACCAATACAGCAATTGAGCAATACTCCTACCGATCGATGAAGTAAGACTAGTGAAAGCAGTTTTATGAAATAGTCATTTCCACGTGCTAATCGCATCCTGCTCGTCTAAATTCTGGCGCAGATAACAGGAATTTATTACAAATGAGTTATAGAAAGCAACCACGCAAAATAAGTTTCTGGGAGATATTTCGCAAATCAGTCAGCAGCCCTCCGAAGAAAAGGCTAATCTGCAAACAACAAAAATATGTGCTGCAACAAACTGCATGCACCTAAGAAGATATCAAAACAACCGGCTATGACACAGATTAGTTGATGATCGTGAAGCAAATCTAAAAGTATGAAATTTCAGGTGACTTGCAATATAACAAAACATTTAATATTAAATAGTCTGTCGCGATTCGGATGGTGGATTATTATTCAACCACTATGCATTACTGCAGGATGATCCACACCTGTTTGGGTGTTACAATGGTTTTCAAAAGCTTTAACATGAAAATTATACATTGGTAGAGGACTACAAATCAAATACTGTGAGATGGGCAACTGTGAAACGGAAATTAAAATTTAGTTTTACCTTACCAGCAATAACTTAATCTCGTAGCAACGGTTCATAGTGGTGATCACCAGTCCCACCACATGCTGCCGCCAGTCCCAATACAAGCATCGCAACAAAACCCATTGATAAAGCTGAACTCTGGATTCAAAAACATTTGCCCCTTTTTTTGCAGACGTAACTTATGACTGGAGTGTAACTGCTGTACCATCAGCGGTTACCCATGTTGTGTTCTCCGGAGAGTGAGTTTCTACATCTGCGCCTACATCTACATCTATACTCTGCAAACCACCGTGACATACATGGTACACGGTACACTATGTGATCAAAAGTATCCGGACACCTGGCTTAAAATGACTTATAAGTTCGTGGCGCTATCCATCGGTAATACTGGAACTCAATATGGTGTTGGCCCACCCTTAACTTGATGACAGCTTTCACTCTCGCACGCATACGTTCAATAGGGTTCTGGAAGGTGTCTTGAGGAATGGCATCCCATTCTTTACGGAGTGCTGCACTGAGAAGAGGTATCGATGTCGGTCGGTGATGCTTGGCACGAAGTCGGCGTTCCAAAACACCCTAAAGGTTTTCAACAGTATTCAGGTCAGGACTCTGTGCAGGGCATTGCATTACAGGGATGTTCTTGTCATGTAAACACTTCGCCACTGACCGTGCATTATGAGCAGGTGCTCGATCGTGTTGAAAGATGCAATCGTTATTCCTGAATTGCTCTTCAACAGTGGGAAGCAAGAAGGTGCTTGAAACATCGATGTAGGCCTATGCTGTGATAGTGCCACGCTAAACAACAAGGGGCACGAGCCCCCTCCATGAAAAACACAACCACACCATAACACCACTGCCTCCGAATTTTACTGTTGACATTACACTCACTGGCAGATGACGTTCACCGAGCATTCGCCATACCCTCACCCTGCCATCGGATCGCCACATTGTGTACCGTGATTCGTCACTCCACACGACGTTTTTCCACTGTTCAATTGTCCAATGTTTACGCTCCTTATACCAAGCGAGGCGTCGTTTGGCATTTAACGGTTTGTGAGCCGCTCAACCATGAAATCCAAGTTTTCTCAACTAACGCCTAACTGTGGTAGTACTTGCAGTGGACCCTGATGTAGTTTGGAATTCCTGTGTGATGATCTGGATAGATGTCTGCCTATTACACATTAAGACCCTCTTCAACTGTCTAGGGATGTTTACAGTCGTATGACACAAGTGACCCTAATCATCAGACCACGTTCGAAGTCCGTGAGTTCCGCGGTGCGCCTCATTTGGTTCTCTCACGATGTGTAATGACTGCTGAGGTCGCTGATATGGAGTACCTGGCAGTAGGTGGCAGCTCAATGCACCTAATGTGATAAACGTATGTTTTTGGGCGCGTCCGAATACTTTCCAGTCATTAGGGTCTTTTCCCGTTCCCTTCACGTATGTAGCGCGGGAAGAATGATGGTTTGAACGTATCTGCGCTTGCAGTAGTTACTGTAATCTTAAACACGCGACCCCTATGTGAGCAATACTTAGAGGATTGTAGTATATTCCTAGAGCCATCAGTTATAGCTGGTTCTTGAAACTTTCTTAATAGATTTCCTCGGGATAGTTTGCGTCTATCTTTAAGAGTATTCCAGCGTAGTTCCTTCAGTAACTCTGCGACACTCTCCCATGGATTAAACAGACCTATGACCATTCGTGCTGTCCTTCTCTGTATACGTTCAGCATCCCCTGTTAGTCCTATTTCGTACGAGTCCTACATCATTGAGTAATATTCAGGAACCGGTCACACGAGTGATTTGTAAGCAACCTCCTTTGTAGACTGACTGCACTTTCCCAATATTCTACCAATAAACCAAAATCTACCACCTCCTTTACCCACGACTGATCCTATGTGATCATTCCATTTCGTATCCCTATAAAGTGTTACATCCAGGTATTTGTACGACTTTGCCAATTATAGTGACAGGATACGACGTTTTTTCGTTTTGTAAAGTGCAAAACTTTACATTTTTGAACATTTAAAACAAGTTGCCAATCTCTGCACTATAATGAAATCTTGTCAAGATCTGACTGTTTATTTACGCAGCTTCTCACAGATAGTACTACATTATAGATAACTGCATCATCTGCAAAAATTCTGAGGTTATTATTAGTATATCCTACAAGGTCATTAATATACAACATATATAGCAGGCGCCCCAGTACATTTCCCTGGGGCTTACCCGAAGTTACTTCTACATCTGACGGTGGCTCTCCATACAGATAATATGCTGCATCCTCCCTACCAAAACGTCCTCAATCCAGTCACAAATTTCACTTGATGCCCCATATGATCGGACTTTTGACAAAAAGTCTTGCGCAAAGAATCTCACATGCATCTTAAATTTCTATCTCGGTGGATTTGAGTTTGTTGTCTGCTGCGACAAATGCACCAGCCCCGTTTCTCATTTGCCTATCCTTTCGATGTACACTTAAATTTTCCGAAAAACCTCACTGCTATCAGTTTCAGGTTCCAACCAGCTTTCCGTACCTAGTATTATGTGAGGTTCACTGCTTTTCATGGAAGCTTCAAACTCTGGCACTTCGTTTCATGAAGAATTAGACGGTTGCGCTTTGCTGAATCTCCCCCCGCAAGTGAACACCATATTTTCAAATGTTACTATGCGAATAATTATCTATCGAGACAGTTCTTTCAATTAAGATGACGCCTACCAAAACTCTTCTCTCTTCAGTTTTCTAAGCATTAAACCCTGCTCCGCCACACATTAAATGTTTATCTGTAAGTCCCCGTAACGAATAATGCTCTATCTTTATCGTTAACGATAAAAAAAATGGTAATCTACAGCGCGGACACTTCACAGAAGATGGCTTATTGTTTAGTACCCCTTTTCCACATAGTCCCACCGGCGTCCATACGGTATGCAGTCATTGGTTACGAAACATTAGCAGTTCAATAAACACGTGGCGCCCTTGCATTGCTCCTACAACACGTCGTAACATTTGAAATATTCGCTTCTGACCGTTCGTTCTTATCTCAGAGTTCTCAGTTTAAGATCTGTTAGTGTCTCCATAACTTGGCCGTAAATGTTTGGGACATCCTGCGTGTTTTCGTGCAACTTACGAGGTACTTCCTAAAAGTATGCAGTATACATCTACAATACAGTATGACACATGATGTTGCGTAGTTTCCTTAAAAGGCCCTGGTGCATGTAGAGGGTACTGTTTAGATAGTTGTTCGATGAGTTACCCACATACGGAAACGAAAACGCTTCTTTGCTGCATAAACAAACTTATAAAACAACATGTTTCCCTCTTTCCCACCCACAGGTTGAATAGTAACCTTATGACGACTCTGGCGTTTATCAGTTTTATAATCAATGCTAAACACTATTGTGGTGGAACAGAGTGCGGGCCATCAACTGAAGAAGATTCGCCGATTATGTAACGTGACACGTGAAATCCACATGTTTGTTGTGCACTTGAGCACATCAACTAATTTCAGAAATTTATGATGAACTTCTGAGCACCTAATGTTCGTCTGCGGGACTAAAAAAAAACACTTTTTGTTCATATACTTCACGCGTTTCGTTCCTTTTATTCTTAGGCATCGTCAGTGGGTTGCAATACACATTTTGTTTCTTACTAAACATATACAACCACGGTCGAGCAAGCTACTACGAAACGACAGAAGCTGCCTAGAATGATCTTAGTAAACTTCAGCAATTTTCTGACAACATTACTATTCTGTCTGAACGCAATAGCACGGTCGTCTAGTTTTCATTTCCTTTTGAGGTTATTCCATTACAAAATCATTAGCGTTACAATATATTAATAGTTTTTGCAGGTTCTTTGGAAGTATGTATCTAATCCGCTCTCATTATCAGAAGCAAAACCATATAAAGCGCTGGAACCATGGAGAACAAAGACGAACCGAAGCATCTCCGTGACAGTATTTGAAAACCACTTCATAAACCCACTCCAGAAATAAAGCTCATACTGTCACATTGAGGGAAACTAAAAACGATGTAGAAACCTCGTAAGGCAGCCTGCGCAGACACTATCTCATATGAGCTAATGAAAGGAGCAGTGTTACACAGAGAAACTCTGGACAGTACTATTCAATAACAGCCTAGAGGTCATGGACATCCCCAAAATATGGAGAGAATCAACAGTTAAAGTGATTTACAAAAGGAAAGGATCGAAGAACTCACCAGACTGAGTCAGCGCGGTTTCAGAAAGCGTCGCTGGTGAGACGCAGCTTACTCTTTTCTCACGTGATATACTGCGAACTGTGGATGAAGGGCAACAGGCAGATCCATATTTCTAGACTTCCGAAAAGCATTCGACACGGTACCACCTGTAGACTTTTAACGAAGGTACGTGCATACGGAACAGGCTCCGAAATATGTGACTGGCTCGAAGACTCGTTAAGTAATAGGACCCAGTATTTCGCCTCGACGGCGAGCGTTCGTCGGGGACAGGGGTAACATCAGCAGTGCCCCATGGAAGTATGATAGAACCGTTGCTACTTTCTATATGCATAAAAGATCTGTCAGGCAGGGTGGTCAGTAATCTGCCGTTGTTCGCTGATGATGCCGCGGTGCACTGGAAGTTGTCGAAGATAAAGCGGCTGTAGGTTGGTACAAGATGACCTACACAATATTTCTAGTTGGTGTGATGAATGGCAACTGGCTCGTAATGTACAAAAATGTAAGTTAATGCGGATGAGTAGGAAAAACAAACCCGTAACGTCCCAATACAGCATCAGTAGTGTCCTGCTTGACACAGTCACGTCGTTTAAATGTCTCGACGTAAAGATGCAGTGAAATGGAACGAGCATGTGAAGATTATGGTAGGGACGTCGGTTTATTGGGAGAATACTAGGAAAGTGTAGTTCATCTGTAAAAGAGACGGCACGTACGACGGTAGTGTGACCTATTCTTAAGTACTGCTCGAGTGTTTGGGATTCGCACCAGATAGGATTGAAAAGAAGACATCGCAGCAATTCAGAGACGGGCTGCTAGATTTGTTACCGGTAGGGTCGATCAGCATGCAGGAGGGAAGAAGATATTCGTTTCGAAGAACACTATTGAGAAAGTTTAGAGAACCGGTGTTTGTCGCTTGCTGCAGAACGATCCGACTACCGGCAACATACGTTTCGTGTAGGGCTCATACGGAGACATATAGACAGTGGTTTTTCCTTCGCGCTTTCTGCAAGTGGAATAGGAAAGGAAACGACTAGTTTTGGTACAGAGCACCCTCCGCCACGCACCGTAGTGTGGCTTGCGGAGTATGTATGTAGAAACCGCCCAAGCTAATAACAGCGTCATACTTAAAAGATCCACGACAACATAACGACGGTAATACCCTGGAAACAGAACAGCTTCATTCCCGGAACGTCAACCACGCAAACAGTGGGACACGTTCTCCAATTTGTAAGCGAAACCCTGTTCGAAACGAAAGCCCATGCATATGCAGACTTTGTTAACTACAAACAAGCTATCGAAGGGGTAAAAAGGAGTTGAGTATTGGAAAAACTACATCCAACATTAAGCGCAAAAAGACAGATCCTGAAGTTCTACGAGAGAACACAATCAGAACTCAGGATGTATTACGCAGTCGCAAGGAATCCAGCAAATAAATCGAGTACTTCAGGGAGCTCCTGTAAGTATCAACCACATTCAATGCACTCACTCATGACGTGATGCAAAAGATACAGTCAGAAGACGTGGGAATGTGACTGTGTGCTGATGACATCCTACTACCAGAAAGTAGTGTGTCCTTGCAAGAAGCCATTTACAAACTCGAAAAAAGATCCGGCAAAATGACCTGGTCATAAAGAAGGGTAAGACAAAAGCAATAAAATTCAGGAAAGGACGAACCTTGACAAACAATGGCAAATTCACCTGCGGGGAGCAAGAACTGGAAATAGTCAAATGCCACAAATACCTTGGAATAACACTGCAGGTAACAGGTCGTACCTTTTCCAGGCACATTGAAGACAGAATACTAACAGCGATGAAGACAACATTCGAGATACAGAAACTGAGTCCACTATGTGTAAGCACAAATGGCTCTGAGCGCTATGGAACTTAACATCTGAGGTCATCAGTCCCCTAGAACTTAGAACTACTTAAACCTAACTAACCTAAGGACATCACACACATCCATGCCCGAGGCAGGATTCGAACCTGCGACTATAGCGGTTGCGCGGTTCCAGACTGAAGCGCCTAGAACAGCTGTGAGACTGATTGCAAGGTACGGCACATAGCTTACATGGAAGTACTGTACCTCACATACTCGAATGTCAAATTACTAGGGGGAGTGAAGTCCGTATACTTGAAAAGAGTACTATGCGTCTCAAAATACTCTCAAAACAGAATAATCTACATCTTGGTAGACACAACCAACCCCATCGAAAACCCGAAAACCCGTGGTGGAACAGTAGTTGGGAACGAACCTGATATCAATCCTACAAAACACCAGGCACCTGAGCAAGAGGCACAGATCGCGGTCAGAACATGTGGACTTTCACGGGCGGCCTCTTCCTTAATTAAAACGGGCTAAGAGGCCGTGGTGGAACAGTAGAAATTCTTCCTCCTCAAGTTTCGTTGCCAACTACTGTTCCACCACGACCTCTTAGTTCGAAAGTTTTAATTAACGATAGATCGTGGTCTCCACAAGACCCCAGCAATGACGAAAAACGGATGATCTTGATAATTATTATACTATGTGACCAAAAGTATCCGGACACCTGGCTGAAAATGACTTACAAGTTCGTGGCGCCCTCCATCGGTAATGCTGGAATCCAATATGGTGTTAGCCCACCCTTACTTAGCCTTGATGACAGCTTACACTCCTGCAGGCATACGTTGAATCAGGTGCTGGAAGGTTTCTTGGGGAATGGCAGCCCATTTTTCACGGAGTGCTGCACAGAGGACAGGTATCGATGTCGGTCGGTGAGGTCTGGCACGAAGTCGGCGCTCCAAAACATCCCAAAGGTTTTCTATAGTATTCAGGTTAGGACTCTGTACAGGGCATTCCATTACAGGGATGTTATTGTGGTGCAACCACTCCGCCACAGGCCGTGCATTATGAACAGGTACTCGATCGTGTTGAAAGATGCAATCGTTATTCCTAAATTGCTCTTCAACAGTGGGAAGCAAGAAGGTTCTTAAAACATCAGTGTAGGCCTGTGCTGTGATAGTGCCACGCAAAACAACAAGGGGTGCAAGCCCCCTCCATGAAAAACACGACCACACTATAACACCACCGCCTCCGAATTTTTCTGTTGGCACTACACACGCTGGCAGATGACGTACACCGGGCATTCGCCATACTCACACACTGCCATCGGATCGCCACATTGTTTACGGTGATTCGTCACTCCACACAATGTTTTCCCACTGTTCAATCGTCCAATGTTTACGCTCCTTACACCAATCGAGGTGTCTTTTGTCATTTACCGGCGTGATGTGTGGCTTATAAGCAGCCCCTCGACTATGAAATCCAAGTTTTCTCATCTCCCGCCTAATTGCCATAGTACTTGCAGTGGATCTTGATGGAGTTTGGAATCTCAGTATGATGGACTGGATGATGTCTGCCTATTACACATTACGACCGTCTTCATCTGCCGGCTATCTCTGTCAGTCAACCGATGAGGTCGGCCTGTACGCTTTTGTGCTGTGCGTGTCCCATCACGTTTCCACTTCACTATCACAACGGAAACAGTGGACCTAGGGATGTTTACGAGTGTGGAAATCTCGCGTATAGACGTAATGACACAAGTGACACCCAACCACCTTACCACGTCAGAAGTTCGTGAGTTTCGCGGAGCGCCCCATTCTGCTTTCTCACAATGTCTAATGACAACTGAGGTCGCTGATATGGAGTACCTGGCAGTAGGTGACAGCACAATGCACAAACGTATGTTTTTGTGGGTGTCCGGATACTTTTGATCACATAGTGAATGTACTTTCTAGAAAGCCTGATGTTTCTCGCAATTCAAAACTGTTCATTGGTTTTGCTGTAGCACACAATATGCCGTAAATGAAGTTGTACAATTTAGTATTAAGCCGGCATCCATGAGTCATCAGTAGATGCCAGCAGCAGTAACCATACAGTTATCAGTAGTTGTTGTGAATCCGGCTGTAGAATTATTCTCCGAGTAAAATACACCGAACTGTGGAAAATAATAATTTGTAGATGTGAAGACGATTTTAAATACAGGTAGATCTTTTCACGAAAATATTAAAGCAACGATTCCTCACGTGACTGGGTGAGTGGTCAAGGATTTTTATGGCTGAATACGCGTCCGCAAGGGGGGCAAAAGCGGCACATCGCACTTCCTGTCGTAATCTGGATATAGAAGTTGTATTGATTACAGAATTTCTAGCTGTAGTTACCTCTGTCTCAACAAAAGTGCAGATTTAACATGGCATTGCGGGATGGGAAGTACTGTGCCTTGCGCAGTTACTACATACGGGGTGGTCAAAAACAATCTGTCTGACATGCTTGTGAGGGTGTTGCAGGATACGTTGTGCTGAGAAATAATTGTTAAGGCAAAATTTCGTAACGTTGCACCGTTTCCGAGTTAAATTGATTAAAATGGCTCTGAGCACTATGGGACTTAACATCTATGGTCATCAGTCCCCTAGAACTTAGAACTACTTAAAGCGAACTAACCTAAGGACAGCACACAACACCCAGTCATCACGAGGCAGAGAAAATCCCTGACCCCGCGGGAATCGAACCCGGGAACCCGAGCGCGGGAAGCGAGAACGCTACCGCACGACCACGAGCTGCGGACAGTTAAATTGAAGTTAACCAATCAGGATGTTCCATGCAAATGAAAGAGGCCTGCCAGAGACGGTGTCGCGAAACATGTTCTTCGTTTGGTTTCCTAAAATCGAACAAGAAAGAGAACGATACAAAAATTTGACCTGGAGCGGTAGTAAGGATCGAACCCGAGCCAAAGGCTGAGCAGTCTTGTGCGCTGACGTCTACGCTATGAGAACAGCCGACACCAACTACACCTGGTGGGCCGCTTGAATTTGCCAGCTCAACCACCTGACTGGCTAACTGCAATGCCAATAATTCGGAAACGGTGCAACGTATCGAATTTTTTTTTCTTAACAGTTATTTTTCTTAATAAGTATTTCTCAGCACAACCTACCTTGCAATATCCTTAGGCGCTTTTCAGACTGTTTCTGAGTACCCATTGTATAAATAAAAGTGTAGTACACTGTTCGTGGGAAATTGTGCCGATTTCTTGGTGCAGCGGCAGTTTCAGCGGCAGCTTGCAGTCAAGATAGATGAGAACCTTTGCAAAATAGTGCCGAAACAGAACCCTCAATCTTTCTTCTCTCGCTTCCTCGTACAGCTGTTACCGAGCTGCACAAAGGAACCGATGCAGCACCGTCACCCGACGATTCACAGCTCAACATATACATGGCAGCAGTGAGCGGGCCCGTCACGCGTACCCAATTCCCTCAAGGCTGCGCCCTGCCCTTGCTGAACAGCGGAATCCCAAGAGCGCTCCGTTATTTTTCTGTGGACTAAGAAGGCCCATCATGGCTTGCTAATTTTACGTTCAGTTTAACACGTCGGAGCTATCGCAGTAGACTTTGTAGACCACGGACATTTAGATGTGTACATTTATACTTAATCAATGGGTAGGATTACCATACATCTGAGAACAGATGGAAAGTCCTGGCTTCTTCCTGCTGTCCGAGGTACCGTCCAGGGTTACAAGAATGTCTGGGGATTGACGATTTTATGCCTGGTGAGGATTTTTTTTTTTTTTTGATTTTAACCCTTATGTTCGATATCGCGTTTTTAAACATTCTCTCAGCTGACTTTGGAGGAAACAATGACGTCGATGGGGACTGTAGCTACAATTTCAATGACAACTTTTCACTTGCTATTAGTGATCTGCCAACACAACACAGGCAAGGTGTATAACCTCTTCGTTCCCTCGGTCCACACATGGGGATCTTCGTTCATTATTTTTTTCTCCGTAAACAGCCGTATTTTTTCGCTTAGGGGTCGACGGTCCGTGAGAGTGGACCCTCTAGATTATAGTTTTAAAACCAGGGCGCAGCACCTTATATGGAACAATTCTTTTGTGAATTTACAGCTGGTCGTACGCAGGAAATTCTTACTTCTGGAAATCGAAAAGATTTGTAAATAATTATTGTGCCTAAGTAGTAGGCAGAAATGGTTACTTCTCCTGAATAGAGTATACTGGGGCACATTTGTATGTGGCACCCGAATATGATTTTATAAACTATGTATGTCTTTGATAGGTTTTATATCGCAGACCCGGAGATACTGCTAGTGTTGGAGTAAGAGAGTGCTTGGCGTTCAGTTGTAGGCAGCTGTCTGTGAGGGAAAGACGATGGAGCAGGCAGTTTTTGTGGTGTGCTGTGTGAAGCCACCAAATGCTGGATGAATGAACGTATGTCAATACTGTTGAACATGGAAGCAGAAGTCTTCATGCAACCAATGTGAAGATGTTAAATAATTATGATTTCTCTTTTTTCCAGCGCGTTAGTATAGATGAACTGGCTCATAATTTTTAATTGTTGAGTAACGTACGGAACGTACGTAAACCGTTTTGATAGAAAGGCTAGTTAGATATTTCACTTTGTAATGTTTCTAAGATTTGCTAACAGACCTATATATAATTTGATGATTCACATTTATGTTGGATTAGTGAAGGTAGATAATACTTGCTGTTTAAATCTCATTGTTTGTGAATCAATTGTGGGTAATGTAACTTCAATTGTGAAATATTCTTGAAAAGCCAAACTTAACTTGCAATATAATTTTGCTAAAAAAAACTGAGGGTTAGTACTTCACTATAACCAGTACCGCCTCCCCGTCCAGGTCATATTTTTTAAAGAAGTTGGATTTTCTTAAATGTTCTCTTTTATTAGCCAAATTAATTTCATGTGTATTTCAAATATTGTGGCCAGCATTGCACATTGCTGAGCCTGTAGCTAGCGTTCATAGTCCGCAGCTTGTGGTCGTGCGGTAGCGTTCTCACTTCCCACGCCCGGGTTCCCGGGTTCGATTCCCGGCGGGGTTAGGGATTTTCTCTGCCTCGTGATGACTGGGTGTTGTGTGCTGTCCTTAGGTTAGTTCGGTTTAAGTAGTTCTAAGTTCTAGGGGACTGACGACCATAGATGTTGTAGGTCCCATAGTGCTCAGAGCCATTTGAACCACAGATTTCATATTTTTTGTGGGAGACCAGAACATATCACATTCCACCGTTGCTGCTTTTGAGGTAAGAAAATTTAATTTATTTTCTAGTGCACAAAATTATTAGTTCTGAACAGGGCCATAGGATTCAGTGACTAAGGTGCTGAATGTATTTGCAGTGACTGTATTTCTTTATTGGTATTGGGAGTTGCACTGCCCAATCAATTCGTGTAAAGTTTTGCTAAGAATAACACAGACTAAGCACACCACTTGCACTTACAACACGCAACACGACAATTCGAGTTCAGTATTAATTCCACGCTTCAGACATTCAACCAATGTATACTTAAAAAAGTTTATTTTTTTAAGAAAAGAACGTTACACTTAATATTATTATCCTATTCGGGTGCCACATGCAAAAGTGCCCCAGTACACTCCTTTCATAGAAATTGAAAAGGTATGTAAGTAATTATTGTGCCTAAATACACTCCTGGAAATTGAAATAAGAACACCGTGACATGGAAAAAAGAACACATTGACACCGGTGTGTCAGACCCACCATACTTGCTCCGGACACTGCGAGAGGGCTGTACAAGCAATGATCACACGCACGGCACAGCGGACACACCAGGAACCGCGGTGTTGGCCGTCGAATGGCGCTAGCTGCGCAGCATTTGTGCGCCGCCGCCGTCAGTGTCAGCCAGTTTGCCGTGGCATACGGAGCTCCATCGCAGTCTTTAACACTGGTAGCATGCCGCGACAGCGTGGACGTGAACCGTATGTGCAGTTGACGGACTTTGAGCGAGGGCGTATAGTGGGCATGCGGGAGGCCGGGTGGACGTACCGCCGAATTGCTCAACACGTGGGGCGTGGGGTCTCCACAGTACATCTATGTTGTCGCCAGTGGTCGGCGGAAGGTGCACGTGCCCGTCGACCTGGGACCGGACCGCAGCGACGCACGGATGCACGCCAAGACCGTAGGATCCTACGCAGTGCCGTAGGGGACCGCACCGCCACTTCCCAGCAAATTAGGGACACTGTTGCTCCTGGGGTATCGGCGAGGACCATTCGCAACCGTCTCCATGAAGCTGGGCTACGGTCCCGCACACCGTTAGGCCGTCTTCCGCTCACGCCCCAACATCGTGCAGCCCGCCTCCAGTGGTGTCGCGACAGGCGTGAATGCAGGGACGAATGGAGACGTGTCGACTTCAGCGATGAGAGTCGCTTCTGCCTTGGTGCCAATGATGGTCGTATGCGTGTTTGGCGCCGTGCAGGTGAGCGCCACAATCAGGACTGCATACGACCGAGGCACACAGGGCCAACACCCGGCATCATGGTGTGGGGAGCGATCTCCTACACTGGCCGTACATCACTGGTGATTGTCGAGGGGACACTGAATAGTGCACGGTACATCCAAACCGTCATCGGACCCATCGTTCTTCCATTCCTAGACCGGCAAGGGAACTTGCTGTTCCAACAGGACAATGCACGTCCGCATGTATCCCGTGCCACCCAACGTGCTCTAGAAGGTGTAAGTCAACTACCCTGGCCAGCAAGATCTCCGGATCTGTCCCCCATTGAGCATGTTTGGGACTGGATGAAGCGTCGTCTCACGCGGTCTGCACGTCCAGCACGAACGCTGGTCCAACTGAGGCGCCAGGTGGAAATGGCATGGCAAGCCGTTCCACAGGACTACATCCAGCATCTGTACGATCGTCTCCATGGGCGAATAGCAGCCTGCATTGCTGCGAAAGGTGGATATACACTGTACTAGTGCCGACATTGTGCATGCTCTGTTGCCTGTGTCTATGTGCCTGTGGTTCTGTCAGTGTGATCATGTGATGTACCTGACCCCAGGAATGTGTCAATAAAGTTTCCCCTTCCTGGGACAATGAATTCACGGTGTTCTTATTTCAATTTCCAGGAGTGTATTTTCTTGCAGTTACGACGTTGTTTTAGAGCACCAACGAAAACTTGCATTGGAAATCATATAATTCTAAAATATTAACATTAAGAAATCTATTAACAAATACAGTTTTCTATTTCAAATAAAATATGTATATTGCTAAATAAAATGTTCTTAGTGAAGAAAAGGCTAAGAAAACACAAAACGAAGACTAGTGCATTTTCACGATAAGTGAGACCTGAGGTCCATATATTTATGTCTTATGAATCATCAAAAAAATTTCATTTGCATTTATGTCGTACTTCTTTATTAGTTTCCTGAAAAACATGAAAAGAAAAATTTCCTGGGTTTTTTTATCTCAAGAGCAAAAAGATTATTTTGTTTTCGTGTTTTAAGTAACTCCTCTACACATTTCTGATCATTTTCTCTCTATTCGTTTTTTGCCTGATCATTTAGCCACGATGTGGTTAATTTAACCTGCAACACTGCATAATGACAAGAATAATGAACATATTTCTTGCACACTACGTACTAGAGAGTTTTCTGTTCGACGTAAAGGAAAGGGTGGTATTAATGACCTGCGAAAACAGGTAAACATGGGAATGCTAACAGTGATTTTACTTCAACAAACATTTGAGGTTTTGTAAAAGCTAAGGACGGGAGTTACGAAATGGTGAGTGCTGCTAAAGAGGCTGCATTTTCATAGCACAGGGCTATACATGAACTCGGTTCTAAACTGGTTAAAAGGTGGTATGTCTCGAAATTTTCATCAACTAGAACCAAAACAGAGGCAATTTTTGTTAACATTATTTCGTCACTTAATGTGTGGCGTTCTTTGAAAAACATTATTTAAGGAACATTAACGATGACACAGAAGTAAAGTAAAAATTATTTCACTTGCAAGATTTTTCAGTCTGGAGGAGGGAATTCAAGTTAAAGTTTTAAATTTCGATGGAGGGTAATGTGAATCTGCTCAAATTTTAACTAAGTATCCTTTGCAGTGTTGTGTGGAAAAATACATACTTGAAGAACAGTTAGTTTGTTATACAGTGATGCCACTAATTTTGGTGGTGTCAAGAGAATGAGAATGAAGATGTTGTCAGAAAAGTTCAAAATAATTTCGACAGACCTATTTTAGGAACTGGTTGTTAAGCTCACAGTATACTCAAAGCAGTTCTGAAGAAAGTCGTATCGATTGAAAAATAGGAGAAGCGTTCAGTAAGTACTGTAATCCTTTTTTTCTCGACCAATTCCGGTTGAAAAAATGCGGAATTTTTTGTGGGACATCGTGGAATATTTCCGCTTCCGCTTCAAAGTTTCATGCAGTCGCGATAGACAGCGGTGCTATACATAGCCTTCAAAATGGCGTCTGTAACGGTGGTGCATTCCAAGCAGAGACCTGTCAATGATTTTATTTTTTTTTTTTTTTTTGGCGGAAGACCAGAGAATAGCAAAAAAATGGCTCTGAGCACCATCGGACTTAACATCTGAGGTCATCAGCCCCCTAGAACTTAGAACTACTTAAACCTAACTAATCTAAGGACATCACACACATCCATGCCCGAGGCAGGATTCGAACCCGTGACTATAGCAGTCGCGCAGTTCCAGACTGAAGCGCCTATAACCGCTCGGCCACGCCGGCCGGCCCAGAGAATAGCAGATATTCATAGGCGCTATCAGAAAATCTATGGAAACCTGACAGTGAACAAAAGCACGGTGAGTCGTTGAGCGAGGCGTTTGTCATCATAGCAACGAGGCCGTCAAACCTGTTCGATTTCCCGGGTGCCGGTCGGCCGTGCACGGCTATCAGTCTTGAAATGCGTTCGTCGCCGTCAAAGTGCAAACGAACTTCTTCTACATGACAACCAAAAGGCCTCACACAAGTCCTCGCACGCAAGTGTAGCTCACAAAACTTCTTTGTACTGTTCTTCCTCATCCACTCTACAGCTCGGTTCCCACACCTTGTGACTTCCATCTGTTTGGTCCAATGAAAGATGCACTCGGCAAGAAGCAATTCGTGGATGCCGGGGAGGTTACTGATGCAGCAAGACGTTGGCTCCGATGTCTATCAGTAGAGTTGTATCATGCTGGCTGGCACGCAGGCCCTCCAAGTAAGGTGGTGTAAGGCCGACACATTTGACGGAGATTATGTTGACAAATGGGGTTTTGAAGCTAAAAGTGTGGGAAATAACAAGGGGTATTGGAACCCTGAATAAGACCAACCCGCTTATAGGAAAAAAATATTTTGCATTACTTGTTGAACGCCCTTGTAAGACTGAATACATAAATATATATGTGGTGTCTGTTCTTTCGCACATGAAAGGACACAGTTTTAATCCAGCAGCCACTATGAATTAAGACACAAAGGAATTGGCTGAGAGTGGACATTGATTTAAATCAATGGGAAAAGTTGAAATTATGTGGTGGTCGCGGATTCGAACCCAGCTCTCCTGCTTACAAGGCAGATGAGATGCTCTGACCACTAAGCCATCTGGACACATTGGTCATTGCAACTTCACGGACTACCCTAGCACGCCATCAATCAGTCCCAAATTCTGAACTTCTCTACATAATACTAATGTAGTGCCGCCTCGCCTTAAGTATATGTGTGTGGAATATATGTATATATCTACGGGGGATTTAGGTATATATGTATACGGAAAACAAACGCCTCAAAAAATGAGATCTACAGGAAGTTCAAAAAAATGGCTCTGAGCACTATGGGACTTAACATCTATGGTCATCAGTCCCCTAGAACTTAGAACTACTTAAACCTAACTAACCTAAGGACAGCACACAACACCCAGCCATCACGAAGCAGAGAAAATCCCTGACCCCGCCGGGAATCGAACCAGGGAACCCGGGCGTGGGAAGCGAGAACGCTACCGCACGACCACGAGATGCGGGCCTACAGGAAGTGCAAAATGACTAAGCAGGAAGGGCTCGAGGACAAATATAAGGTTGTAGGGGGGTATATCGCTAGAGCTAAGATATATGCAGCCTACAGGAAAATTAATGAAACGTTTAGAGAAAAGAGAAACACCCGTACGAATATCAAGAGCTCAGATGGAAAACCAGTCCTAAGCCAAGAAGGAAGGCGATGTACTTGAGGGCAATATTATGTAAATGGAAGAGGACGTAGATGAAGATGAGATGGGAGATATGATACTGTGTGGAGAATTTGACAGAGAACTGAAACACCTAAGTCGAAACAAGTCCCCGAGAGTAGACAACATTCCGTTAGAACTTTTGGTAGCCTCGGGAGAGCAACTCATGAGAAAACTCGAACCTCCGACGGGGGCAGCCGCCCGAACCGTGGCAAGACGCCCTATACCGCGTGGCTACCCCGTGCGGCCATTGACAAAACTCTTCCATCTGGTGAGCAAGATCTATGACATAGGCTAAATGCTCTCAGACTTCAAGAAGAATATGATATTTCCAATCCAAAAGAAAGAAGGTGGTGACAGGTGTGAAAATTACCGAACTATCAGTTTAATAAGTCACGGTAGCTAAACACTAAAATAATTATTTACAGACGAATGTAAAAACTGGGAGAAACCGACCTTGGGGAAGATCAGTTTGGATTCAGGAGAAATGTAGCAATACGCATGGCAGTTGTGACCCTACGAATTATCTTAGAACATAGGTTAAGGAAAGGCAAACTTACGTTTATAGCATTTTGTTCATACATTTATAGACTCAGCGAAAGCTTTGGGTCAAATACGGGCAGCGAAAGGCTCTTTACAATTTGTACAGAAACCTAATGGCAGTTATAAGAGTCGAGGGGCACGAAGTGGAAGCAGTGGTTGAGAAAGGAGTGAGACAGAGTTTAAGCCTATCGGCTATGTTATTCAATCTGTATATTGATCGAGTAATAAAGGAAACAAAAGGAAAATATGGAGTAGGAATTACAGTCCGGGGAGAAGAAATAAAAACTTTGAGGTATGCCGATTACATTGTAATTTTGTCAGAGACAGCAAAGGACTTGGAAAAACAGTTGAACGGAGCGGACAACATCTTGAAAGGAGTTTATAACATGAACATCAACAAAAGCAAAACTAGAATAATGGAATATAGTGGAATTAAATCAGGTGATACTGAGGGAATTGCATTAGTAAACGAGACACTTAAAATAGTAGATAAGTTTTGCTATTTGGGCAACAAAATAACTGATGATGGTCGAAGCAGAGAGGATTTAAATGTAGACTGGCAACGGCAAGGAAAGCGTTTCTGAAGAAGAGAAATTTGTTAACATCGAGTATAGATTTAAGTGTCAGTAAGTCCTTTCTGAAAGCATTTGTATGGAGTGTAGCCATGTATGGAAGTGAAACACGGATGATAAACAGTTTAGACAAGAAGAGAATAGAAGTTTTTAAAATGTGGTACTAGAGAAGAATGCTGAAGATTAGATGGGTAGACCACGTAACTAATGAGAAGGAACTGAATAGAATTGCGGAGAAGAAGAATTCGTGTCACAACCTTACCAGAAGAAGGGATGGGTTGGAAGGACACATTCTGAGGCATCAAGGGATCACCAATTTAGTACTGGAGGGCAGCGTGGAGAGTAAAAATCGTAGAGGGAGACCAAGAGATGAATACACTAAGCACATCCAGAAGGATGCAGTAGTTACTCGGAGATGAGGCTCGTACAGGACAGAGTAGCATGGAGAGCTCCATCAAACCGATCTTTGTCCGAAAGAACAGATGCCATTTTGATCCAGTAGCCACTATGAATGAAGACACAAAGGAATTATAGACATTGTCTGTGATTGGGGGTTGATCTGAATCGGTAGGGAAAGTTGAAAATATGTGCCTGACGGTGATTCGAATACGAGTCGAGTCTCCTGGTGATTAGGCAAATGTTCTGACCACTGAGCCATTCGGAAGCCTTGGTCATTGCAAATGCACGGACTTTCCGGGTTCTAATCCCGGCTCAGCACAAATTTTCGACTTTCCCCATTGATTTAAATCAATGCTTACTCACGGACAATGTCTGGAATTTCATAGTGGCTGCTGGATCAAAATGGTATCTGTTCTTTCGGAAATGTCCGAATTTCTGAAAGAATAGGCACCACAAATGTATATTTAAGGCAAGGAAGGCCAATGATCTCTTCAGTGGGGATTCACTCCAGGTTCGAACTCTCACGGGAATTTCCGAAATGCCGCAAGTAATAAGTGCATTATAGCACTTAACTTTCCACGCATGATGCACAAGCGTATCGTGAAACAAGCTAATGTTGCCCTCTGAGAGGATTTGGAATTTTGACTGCGCGTGTGTCTAATGGGTAAAGGTATCGGACTGTAAATTTTCAATACGGTGAAATCAACAGTAAAACTAAACGGTCTTTGACCTTGATAGTTAATGAAAGTGGTAAAAATCATGTATGGATGAAAAATAAACCGTCG
Source organism: Schistocerca americana (assembly GCF_021461395.2). Lineage (NCBI taxonomy): Eukaryota > Metazoa > Arthropoda > Insecta > Orthoptera > Acrididae > Schistocerca > Schistocerca americana. The sequence continues at coordinate 166,831,735 of NC_060124.1, forward strand.
CCAGCCCAGTTAGGCACATTAATTTGGAAATATATGTTTAAGAAAATTGAATATTGGTTGTTGAAGTTACTTTCATTAATATTTCCCTTTGAACAGCACACATGATACAAACTGACACAGGGCACTCTGAGCGGTGTGTAGCAGCTGTTACCAATAATGCACACACATTTGCACCAAGCTCATACTAATAACAGCTACACTCAAGGTAATTTCTTAAACTAATACTGAAATCCAGAATGAGAATTTCACTCTGCAGCGGAGTGTGAGCTGATATGAAACTGTTTCTGAAATGTTTCTGCAAGATGTCCAGAACTAAACTTGGACATGAGGGGCTTCTATCTTATCTTACATGTAAAAACACAAATAAAGATAAATAATATCATAAATACACTGTTTATACTCTTCTACATATATCAGTTTTCTTTAGTGGCATTAATAGTCCAATTATCTTTCTAATATGTGGAGAATATAATGGGGACCCATAAACTAGTATAGTGTCACTAGTCAAACTCCATGGTTATTTCAGTAAAAAAGACTAATTCAAACAAAGCTAATCGTTCACTTCACTTGGAGTAGTTCATAATTTACTTTGCAAGACAAAAAATTCAACGCTCAGGTTAATTAACTTCGAAAAAGGAACCATTCATGATAGAAATGAAAACCACACTATTTTTAAAATAAGCTTAACTTATTTGTCTTTTTATCGCCTGTGAAGCAGATATTTTAGGCAATAACATTTACAAAATCTGACACTGTATTCCTGAAAAACTATGCTTTGCTACAAACTGAACGTACTTTAGCAAAATCCTATCTAACTTCACTTTTGTGGTTTTAACTTTAACTTTCGCTCCTCCATTTACATTTGACAAACAAAAAAACACTTTGAAACACTTGAATGCAAGAACTGTTCATTTAAAATAAGGTGCTCTGTTTTAGTAGCACTAAGGAGAGGACCCTGCATAAGTTCGTGATGAGGATAGAAGATATGATTCCGGACACAGATTTATAGCATCTGGATTATTGTTAAAACCACTCACACACACACACATTAACTGGTCCAATGCCCATATATGTATGAAGTTTTGGTGACAAACGACATGGCGGCTAACTGTACTCACGGCTCTTGATGTTCGAATGCTCTCTAAAACTTCTTCTTTGCGTCGGATTTTCAACGTATTAGAGCCATTCCTTTTTGCCGAGGATACCAAATAATAGCCAGATCCACATCCGAGGCAAAAATCCTTTGCAAAGTAGCTTCCAATTGCCTCTCTTGGCACCATCGAAGTGTACCGTGCTACGGTTAGCCACATACTGCGTACCGTTCACACAAGGGAACCGCCCAGTTCGACCACCAAAACCACCTTTTACATCGCGCCATGCCACTTCCGTTGCGGAAGGACTTCCCTACGTCTTATATATATTACAAATGCGAGTGCCCTAAGCATGGTTCAAATGGTGCAAATGGCTCTGAGCACTATGGGACTTAACATCTGTGGTCATCAGTCCCCTAGAACTTAGAACTACTTAGACCTAACTAACCTAAGGGCATCACACACATCCATGCCCGAGGCAGGATTCGAACCTGCGACCGTAGCAGTCGCGCGGTTCCGGACTGAGCGCCTTAACCGCTAGACCACCGCGGCCGGCCCCTAAGCATGAACCAGCTTTCAATATACATTGTCTTTCTTATAAACATGTTTGTTGTTGTTGTGGTCTTCAGTCCTGAGACTGGTTTGATGCAGCTCTCCATGTTAATCTATCCTGTGCAAGCTCCTTCATCTCCCAGTACCTACTGCAACCTACATCCATCTGAATCTGCTTAATGTATTCATCTCTTGGTCTCCCTCTACGACTTTAACCCTCCACACTGTCCTCCAATGCTAAATTTGTGATCCCTTGATGCCTCAGGACATGTCCTACCAACCGGTCCCTTCTTCTAGTCAAGTTGTGCCACAAACTCCTCTTCTCCCCAATCCTATTCAATACCTCCTCATTAGTTACGTGATCTACCCACCTAATCTTCAACATTCTTCTGTAGCACCACATTTCGAAAGCTTCTATTCTCTTCTTGTCCAAGCTGTTTATCGTCCATGTTTCACTTCCATACATGGCTACACTCCATACACATACTTTCAGGAACGACTTCCTGACATTTAAATCTATACTCGATGTTAACAAATTTCTCTTCTTCAGAAACGCTTTCCTTGCCATTTCCAGTCTACATTTTATATCCTCTCTACTTCGACCATCATCAGTTATTTTGCTCCCCAAATAGAAAAACTCATTTACTACTTTAAGTGTCTCATTTCCTAATCTAATTCCCTCAGCATCACCCGACTTAATTCGACTGCATTCCATTATCCTCGTTTTGCTTTTGTTGATGTTCATCTTATATCCTCCTTTCAAGATACTGTCCATTCCGTTCAACTGCTCTTCCAAGTCCTTTGCTGTCTCTGACAGAATTACAATGTCATCGGCGAACCTCAAAGTTTTTATTTCTTCTCCCTGGATTTTAATACCTACTCCAAATTTTTCTGTTGTTTCCTTTACTGCTTGCTCAATATACAGATTGAATAACATCGGGGAGATGCTACAACGCTGTCTCACTCCCTTCCCAACCACTGCTTCCCTTTCATGCCCCTCGACTCTTATAACTGCCATCTGGTTTCTGTCTTATAAACATACACGTATTATAATTATTTATTATTTTAACAAATCATTTTACTTTTTCCATATATATATTACAAAACTCTAATTTCCTTGTCACAAATCAATGACTTTAAATAACAAAGAATACACACTTCATAATTGCGGATACACACTTACGTAATATAAACCTATTTCTAATCGATATGTTACAGCATGGATAAGTTGAGAATTTGGGTCTGACGGGGGCATAATAGGATAGTCCTTGCACTTATGATGATCATTGCGTTCTGATGACATAGTAGTAAGAACACCTGCCTAGTAAGCAGGAAACCCTGGTTTGTATCGCATTCTCTCACAACTTTTCAACTTTCTCCATTGACTCAAATCAATGCACACTGGCAATCAATGTCTTTAATCCCTTTGTAACTAAATAAATAAAACTTAACGTTTCAGTAAACAGTTAAGAGTTTAAAGTAACTACAAAAATATGTCCTCGGTTGGAGACCAAGAAATATGGTAGGCATATCTGCGGGAGCACAGGAAAGGAAATACCATTTTTCCATCAGAAGAGAAAGAGAATAGAGTGAGGAAATTCTCAGCACAATGGGAGAGTAAATCAGCGCGAACATGCAGTCATAGAACTGCGAATTGTGCTGTTCAACCGAGTTGGTTGCACAATAATGTGACAAACTGGAGAGACGGAAGCTGCTTACGTCCTGTCCCAGGTTCTTAAAAGTCGACTCTACCAGAAAATTCCAGAGCAGTTTTGAGAGATTTCCAACGTTCATCTAACAGTGCACTGGCGCTCGGCTGCAATTTGTCTAAAGAGCTAAAAGATGTAGCTGCCAAAACTCGTTATGTTCAACTTTAGTTCCGCCGATTAATACTGAAAATACTGCAGGGCCGTGGACGCAAGTAAGCATACTCCTTTCGAACAGGCCTCGGGGGTCCAGTGGTATCGGCCGACCGCCGTGTCATCGTCAGACGACTGACGTCATTGGAAGCGGTTACTGAGGCGCGTGGCGTCAGCAGACGGCTGTCCCGGCCGTTGTCAGTTTTCGTGCCATGGAGCCGCTTCCATTCGGTCAAGTAGCTCCTCAGTACCCCTTTCGAAGCTGAGTGCACCCCGGTAGTTTTAACAGCGCATGGCGACCCGGATGGTCACCCATCCAAATGCTAACCACGCCCGATGGTGCTTAACTTCGGTGATCTCGCGGGAGCTGGTGTATCCGCCGCGACACGGCCGTTTACCTAGTCCGCACACAGTAAACGGAAAACAAATACATAGGAAGCATGAAAGTAATGCTATACCCGTTAAAGTGATCAGATGAGAATTTCTGTAAGCAAACATAATGTTTTAGACGGCATGAAGTTGAATAATATTTTTTTATAAATTTTTATCTCTGTTTCTCCACTTCGATATAGCCAACAGTTCTCAGTTTACTATATTTCTAGTTCAGATCATTAATTTTCAGTTTCTGCCTAACATTATGGGGCATGAATAAATGTTTATTGTGAACATTTGCAACGTTTATTTCGTAAATCGCTGTGTATCCCGGATTTAGCCATGTGAAGTTACAATTCTTGATCCTTGAATGAAAAAGCTATCATCCATATTTACACTAATAACATAACAAATAATATGTACTATTCAAATATGTTTACCGTACAGGTATCAAAGCAATCTTCCTTAAAAATACGGATACTAAGTGTAACACTATCAATCATTTTAAAATAACGAGATTTGTGTGCTCCTTGCCTAGCTTAGTTTTTGGGCCCCGTCTCGTTTTTAAAACCTGCCGAATGGGTTGCTGTAAAATAAAGTACTGGCAGTTTTTGAATCTTGCCCGCCATTGGAAAAATTTCTGCGGAATCCCATGGCTGAATACTTCACTACTTCCTGCGTCACACTGAGATGGAGCAATGAATAGTGTATTTCTCCTTTATTATATTCGTGAGTGAGCGTCATTGTCGTTTTCCAGCTGTGCATCATGGTTGACAAACTTCATTGCGAAGTATAATATACGTACTGTGATGCTGTTATCAGTATGCCCAACTCTTTATAGGAATGCCGGAGCCGGCCGGAGTGGCCATGCGGTTCTAGGCGCTACAGTCTGGAACCGCGTGACCGCTACGGTCGCAGGTTCGAATCCTGCCTCGGGCATCGATGTTTGTCATGTCCTTGGGTTAGTTAGGTTTAAGTAGTTCTAAGTTCTGGGGGACTGATGGCCACAGCAGTTAAGTCCCATAGTGCTCACAGCCATTTGAACCATTTTTTTGAATGCCGGAGGAACGCGGACGGCAGAGTACGCCGGCAGTTTGTGAACACCAGCTTGGTCGTGTGGTATTATAACACTTACACGTTTAATTTCTGCGTGTCCGCAAATCTGTGGCGTTCGTAAGTCTCCGTGTCCAGATATTAGCTCCGCACAACATTTAAAGAGCCGTCTACAGTGACTTCTAGAGTGGACACTACATCTTACTCCTAATAAAAGCTCTTGTGAAGTGAAACGAAGCGAGGTGGCGCACCGGTAAGAGACCGGACTCAGATTCAAGAGATCTACGGTTCAAGTCCCCCTCCCGCCTTCCAAATTTACCCTTTCCAGTGGTTCCTGCGAACTACTTGATGCAAGTGTCGCAATGATTCCTTTGAAGTGGACGCGGCCGATTTCCTTCCCGTTCTTTCAAAATACAAGTTTGCCCATCGTGTTGATAAATAACCGCGTTGACGACGGGAGGTTAAACAATGATCCTCTTCCGTTAGTGTGCAACGAACACTTTCTTCGTCAATAAAGGGTGGCCTCAGTATATGAAGCCGTAAGACACGTCGACATTTTGAGGGGTTGTTTTTGGGGGAAGAGACCAAACAGCGAGGACATCGGCCTCATTGGACTAGGGAAGGACGGGAAAGGAAGTCGGCCGTGCCCTTTCGAAGGAACCATCCCGGCATTCGCCTGGAACGATTTAGGGAAATCACGGAAAACGTAAATCAGGATGGCCGGACGCCGGATTGAACCGTCGTCCTCCCGAATGCGAGTCCACTGTGCTAACCACTGAGCCACCTCGCTCGGTGACATTTTGACACATTCACCTCCAATGTTTCCTATCACTAATAATACAAAAGTTGCAGAAATTAAACGTGTAAGTGTTATAATACTTAACATTCACTTACGGTCCTTATCACTGTAATTACAAAAAAATCAGAATATTCTGTATGATTCACTGATCTTTCCTCATGTTTTTCCAGTGGTGTGGTCAGACTTGTGCAGTATCGTATTGTACTGCCATGCCCAGGGTGACAATTATTGAACTATGTGAAGAAAACATAAATTAGTTACAAACTACGTCGTGCACACATTTTATTCAACATGTAAACGTCTTTAAAGATATTCGGATTTAGGTTATGACGTGTTCGATATGCCTACCGTCATTGGCGATGATGTGGCGCAGACGAATAGCGAAATTTTGCACGACCCACTGAAGTGTCGGAACATCGATGCTGTTGATGACCTCCCGAATGGCTGTTCTCAGCTCAGCAAGGGCTTTGGGGTTATTGCTGAACATCTCGTCTTTAGTATAGCCCCACAAAAAGAGTCGCATTTGTTCAGATCCGGAGAATATGGCGACCAATGGGGGCCCTTGACAGTGCCCTCTGGGTACCCCTGGGTCAGAAGACGGTCCCCAAAGTGCTCCTCCAGGACATCAAACACTCTCCTGCTTCGATGGGGTTGAGCTCCGTCTTGCATGAACCACATTTTGTCGAAATCAGGGTCCCTTTGGTTAATGGGGAAGCAATCATCTTCCACTACCTTCAAATACCATTCGGTAGTCACCGTGCCATCAAGGAATATGGCATCGATTACTCTGTGACTGGGCATTGCACACCACATTGTCGCCCGTTCAGGGTGAAGAGATTTCTCCATCGCGAAATGCCGATTCTCAGTCCCCCAAATGCTCCAATTTTGGTTATTGACGAACCCAACGAAATGATGGGTTGGTTTTTGGGGAAGAAGACCAGACAGCGTGGTCATCGGTCTCATCGGATTAGGGAAGGATGGGGAAGGAAGTCGGCCGTGCCCTTTCAGAGGAACCATCCCAGCATTTGCCTGGAGTGATTTAGGGAAATCACGGAAAACCTAAATCAGGATGGCCGGACGCGGGATTGAACCGTCGTCCTCCCGAATGCGAGTCCAGTGTCTTACCACTGCGCCACCCCGCTCGGTCCAACGAAATGAAAGTGGGCTTCGTCGCTAAACAAAAATGGTTCAAATGGCTCTGAGCACTATGGGACTTAACATCTGAGGTCATCAGTCCCCTAGAACTTAGAACTACGTCAACCTAACTAACCTAAGTACATCACACACATCCATGCCCAAGGCAGGATTCGAACCTGCGACCGTAGCGGTCGCGCTGTGCCAGACTGAAGCGCCGCTAAACCAAACCATATAATTCCCATCATGCCTCAAGACTAGTTCAGAAGTCATGACGATTTTATTTCATGTAGTTCAATAATTGTTACCCTGAATGTATAGTTGAAGATATTGTATGTATTGTATATTATAAAATTCAAGGGATTTCGATTGCGTCACAACAAACGAAAGGTGGATGTCACGCAGCGCTACAACCTCACGTTCGTAAAAGGCCGTGGTTCACAACGAGTCACTTGGACATATCAACGATTTCCACCATCAATCGACTCCGCTTCAAACATTCTTCTTTTCCTCTATATCTACAGATAATAAACATTTACCGTTCTCCTGCATGTGAGTGTCACTGTGAGCAAGAAGCTGATGTAACCCACATCTTGTTTGCGACTGTGAAAGATCGTATTTTTTGAAGACATTGATGAATATCGGATGCCACCTCCCTCAGCCAGCTTCTTCTGTTTTGTTTATTATAGATATTCGCCTTTATATTGTGACTGTTAATCATCTTAAGAGCTTGGGGGGGAAACCCCACATTTGTAAAGTGATTGTTAATTTTCTTAAGAGCGTGGGGGAAAGCCTGTAGATTTTCATGGCAATTCACATCTTCATCTCTCCGTAAGAGCTTATGTATCAATTTAAGAAATATTATAAATTGATAAAAAAAAATTGGCCAGTTCTAGCGCGACTCTAGCACAGGGGTTGCGCAAAAGCTTACACGGTTCATTCGTTCCGAGAATCGCCGATATTGACGATTTTTGCCTGTTGTCGACATTGATACAGGCAAGACATCTGTCCCAGGGATGCCAACAGTTTCGAGAATGTTTTAATTTCAAGTCTGAAGTCGGATAACAAATGAAAAAAGAAATATTTATCGTATGATATAATTACAAATTAACAATTTCGAATTTTTTTACTTATACTGTCAAACCTATTTTCTTAGTAAATTTCCTGATTCTAGGTCTACGGGAAGTGCGCTACAGGTTTTGATAAGTTAGTTTTAGAGTATTAAAATGAGTGTCATAAATGGCCGTTCTTTTATCTTAATTAACTTAAAAGATTCAAATTTTACACCGGCAAGGGACCATACACGTTAGTATTAGACATAAATTTTAACTTGATACACCAGGTTGTTCGAGGCAAAAAGGGTGTTAATAGACGGATAGACAAGGAGACAGACGGATAAAAAAATTTTATATAATTTCAAACAAACAGTTTTCAGAATTTTCCCTTTCTTGTTCTGTGAAAACTTGCTTCTTGCCAAATTTCGTGATTCTACAATCATGTTCAGAAAAACCAGAACACCTGGAACGGCTAGAGATAGGACGTTCATATTCACAGAACATGTACGTTAGGATGTTCTGCAGAAATGGTTAGCATTTGAAAAATGAGAGGTTACGTGTTCGAGGTCAACATCGATATCGCGGCGCAGACACCAAAGTAATGGTTCATTGTGACTTGAGCAGACGTGCAGGATGTTTCACAGACGTATCCGCGAACCCTACCGTGATGCAGCCAAATTGCTGCTCGTGGTGACGAAGTGCTTCGGCGGTGCAACGAGTGTGTGCAAAATGGTTCATGGAAGACCCCGTTGAACACGACGATAAGGGTCAGGTCGCACCACCCAGACCCCGCCCCCCCCCCTAGAAGATCGACATCTCATCTGAATGGCAATCCACGACAGATCTGCGCCCTCCTGGGCTCTGGTGGAATGGTGGAACAGTGCAACACATCGTACACTGTCAGGAGTGACAGTCCGTCGCTGTTTATTACGGCACGGGTTATATGCTGGTCGTCCACTTTCCTGCCTACCTTTGACGAATGTGCAGAAACATACTGGACGGCAGTGGCGTATGGAACGATATCGCTGCGGACAGGAATGGCATCACGTAGCGTTTTCCGACGGATCCAAGTTCTCTTTGTTCGGAAATAATGGACGCATTTTGGTTCGCCGCAGACAAGGGCAGCTGCCAGTACTGCATTCGCACAAGGCATACAGCGTCAACTCAAGGCCTGATCAGAGATAACATTTACCCAAGAAGAGAGTTGTAGCCGCATCGAGCTGAAGATTCGCTGCGACTACAACGTAACACTGCAATGGAGATCTTAATCCAGTCTCTCTTGTAGACGTCGCAATAGTAGTAAGCCTACTGAACGCTACTACATTGTTTCAAACCCATCTGAAATTTTAAAAGTTTTCCAGTGTCGACTTGACGTACTGGTCAGAATTTCGAACTGAAGTAAAATAACATTTACGGTTTAGCCTCAGAACGGAGCAGTTATTATATGTGAAAGAAAAGTAAATCGTGTGATACCTGATTAGCGATGGGACTTAGCTTTCGTGATTTGTGATTGTCACGAACATCAAAGGACACAACAATATACCAATCACCGACATAAACTCTATTATTAGCCTTAAGTAGGAAAAGCTACGCGCGATCACGAAGAACTTACAGTTACGCAGTGTTGTCGGTAGCTGTAGTCAACGTCAGAATCGCTGATGCAAATAGATTCAAGACCCTGAATGACAGATCGGTATGTTTTCAGTGCAGGTTTAAATAATTACGAAGTTCAATAAACTCCAATATAACTTTAATGCTTCGTGTCAGCTACGTCATTTAATGGAAATTTACTGTGTAATTGTGAAATTAACTATTCTTGAGAGAACTCAGAAGTTAATGGTGATTTAGTGATTTTATTAACAGTGAACAGCAAGTTTACACTGATATACGACGCTTTCTGTACGTTGTCAGAAGAGTATTTTATCTCTGGAATTACGTCGTATTAGTTGTTGAATTAACACCGTAGCCATGCCTTGACGATGCTATATTAATTAATAAATCAACATCCTCACAAAACTATGATTGGCATCGGTTTGAATGATGGATTTTATAATTCAAGATACCCTATTACCCGCGTTTGAACACTCATTCGCAAACCGGGCATAAGACCTACAGTTATCAAGATCGCGTGAGCTTCTCACCCTGTCCTGAACACGCGAAGCATATTTGAATAATTGTTTTAGATCAAGAGAGTTGTTGCGATACCGAGTGGTGCAGTCGCTGTGGGGTCGAAGTAAAGAAGACCGACAGACTTCGAACACCGGTGCTTCAACTTTAAACAAGGGCTGCTTACCCATTCCGGCGTGCTGCTCCATCGATACGCCGATATCAGTCTAAGGGAGATAGTGTCTGAAACTAATCAACCAAACGAGGAGTTTCTTTTTAATAGTTACATATCAGAGTCGTCGCGATCGACGCGCGGTTCCATGTCAACCAGACTGGGTCAACCATCACCATCGAGCCGGCCCAATTAAAACGCCACAGTGTCCAGGGCACTGTGACCAGTGTGACCTAGGTGAATAACATCCTGCGGCTCATCCTTTCTGCACGACACCCAAGACGCCATATTTCAGGACGACAATGCACGACCACATATTGCTGCACGAACACGCGCCTTCTTGATGTCACAGGACGTCAGCCTTTGGCTCTGGCCAAGTGTTGTCGCCAGTAAAAAATGTGTGGGACATGGTGAAACGACGGGTGGAGCGCTGTGACCCAATGCCGACCACAAGCAATGAACTTTGGAACCAGGTGAATGCAGCATGGACGGCTATACCGCAGGATGCCATTCGCGTCGATGCCATCACGCACGGAACGCTATCAGATCCCATGGCGGACCCTGTGCGTAACAGGCAACAGACACATGTTGAACAGAGGTGGCTGAAATGCTAATCATTTCTGCATAACACACTAATGTGCAGTCCCTGTGAATATGAACGCCCTATCTCTAGGCGTGAGTCAACATGGGTGTAGGTAATGAGGAAGTTTCCTACAGGTTTCATTAGCGAGCTTTCGAGTATCAAAATATGTGACATAAATGGCCGTATCTTTTGATAGAATTGACTTAAGAGCTTAAACCTTTAACACTGCCAAGGGACCACAAATTTTAATATTTCCTGAGAAATAGGGTTCTTAACAGTGGGGCAGAGACAGACAGGCAGACCAACGACGAAGCGATCCTATAAGCGTCCCGTTTTTGCATAGTGAGGCACATAGACCTAGAAAGGCCAATTTATTTAGCAAGTCACATGTTAAAAATTTACTGTGGAACAAATTGTGACAGCTTATATACTCTGTAAATATGCCTTTATATACGCTCTCTCTACAACTAAGTATAGATTCCAAACATGTATTTTGTGTGGCTAAATGGAGTACAAACTCTGGGGGCCATGTAAAACAAAAGAAATATTATCTGTCGTCTGTAGTTCTAGTAGCTCTACGCCGTAGTACCCACACAACGAGCGGATTTTTGAAGGAAGTTCCACTGATTGTGCCTCGTGGCAGAATTTTGATGTCGAGGAATAAAGTCGGCTATATATCGGTACGAAAGCGCGCATGGAAGTGTGCCCGCCAAACGGCAGAAAAGCAGAGAAAGCGGTAGCGCCGTGCCGGCTCTGGAACATTCTACTTACGTCAGCCGCTAACGGGACAGCGCGCGCGCGAGTGTCGCTCCACGGACTCCGGACTCGGCTGCAGAGGTGCGTACTCCTCTCTGCCGGCTGCTAGACTAGCAGGTGTTTTCGCCTTGCGGCTCTCGCGCTGGTGCGTGGTGTGGCTCTGTCAGTAGCCAGTTGACATTCCGCGACTCCGCCGTTGCGCCAGGTGGCGCCGGGCCTGGTGGGGGATACCCGAGGCACAGCCGTGAAAGCGGGAAGGCGGGTCCATCCGCCGCCGACCCGTGGCCCAGTGCTGGCAGTAGAGCAAAGCGCGGAGGCGCGAACAGCATCGGTTTTGGGTGTACGCTCGTCGTGAGGTTGGAAATCCACCCTTCTTTTTCATGACCTGTGTCAACATGTTTCGAGAGTGTGACAGTGTGTCACTTAGTTCGGTAGACTATTATCTGCCTGCAGTCTCTGTTATTGTTGTGTTGTTGTTGTTGTTGTTGTTATTGTTCTAGTTGTCATCGTCTCCGTTAACATGAAGGACTTCAGGCCTGCCGTATTTGTCGTGGTCTTCAGTTCGAAGACTGATTTGATGCAACTCCTGTGCAAGCCTCTTCAACTTAGTGGTGGGAACAAGCGAATGAAAACAACCGATTCACTCAGTTGTTGGTAAACAACCGACTTATTCGGTTGTAGTTACACGCATTGGTTGAATTAATCATTTATTCTTTTGAATGAAACCAGCCCGTAGGAGCAACAGAATGAAAATAATCGGTTCAGTAGGTTAGAGTTTCAAGTGTCCATTAGACTGTTCGTTCTTTTGAGTGGAATCGTCCCCAGCGCCTTCAGTTCTGAGCAGAAACACTCGATCCTTATGGCATTGTTACATCGTCATTTTGGCTGCACTGTTACCACCTGTCGTCACTATTATTGTCGTTCCGATATTTTCTTTTTATTGAGTGAATTATTAGTTCAGTTTGTCGCCCGTGACTATGAACAGGCGTTTCTAGACTTTGAGCTTTATGTCTGGACCAAAATATCGAAACACTCAGTGGCGTGCGAACGGAATAAATTATTATACGAATGGATAAAAAGTGGTCATGAAGATAAATTCAATGCGACACATAGTATCTCCAAGGATGTTTCATATTCTGAAACTGTATTGTATAAAGAAATTCAAAGAAAATTAACAAATGACGCTAATACACCTCGCGAAAAAATTCGTCCGACGAGTGACAGTATACGTTTTAAAAAGCGAGTGATTAGATCACCAAACAGTTTAATAAACTGTATTTTATATGCTTTCAGAAAGGGCTCAAACCAGCGCGAATAGAAAGACAGAGCTTCAGAAAAATTAAATAAAAAAGTAATTGTTCATTTATTTAAACATAAATTTATAATGTACCACCTTTATTATGAACCTTTTAGAACCAACCAAAAATCCAGATTTAATGCCTGAAGTACGAAAAATTCACGTTTAAGTAAGTAAATACATAAATATAGAAAATATTTCATGTTTAGAAGTACACATTTTATTCACTTCCCTTGAAATAAGAAACGTTATTTATCTCTTAAAAAGTCGACAACACCCATCACAGTTCATGTATAACCGGAAAGACTCAGAACGCATGTGAGTAAAATCGCTCAAACCCGGAGACTGGGTCAAAACTTTCATATAACTGGCGTAACTCTCACACTTTTCTCATTCGGGTGTCCCGCATTAAGTAAAACCACTCAAACACGGAGAGCGAGTGAAAGCATTCACGTAGGTCAATTTGTCGCCGAGACTTATTCCTTTGCCGGCCGGTGTGGCCGAGCTGTTCTAGGCGCTTCAGTTAGGAACCGCGCTGCTGCTACGGTCGCAGGTTCGAATCCTGCCTCGGGCATGGATGTGTGTGATGTCCTTAGGTTAGTTAGGTTTACGTAGTTCTAAGTTCTAGGGGACTAATGACCTCAGATGTTAAGTCCCATAGTGCTCAGAGCCATTTGAACCAACTTATTCCTTTCGACTGAAAGACAGACTGAACGAGAAAACAGTTGATTGGCCAATGAATGGTTAAAACCAGTCAGCTGTCTATTCCGTCTCCCTTACCCCTCCTCTCACTTTTTTACTGCTGGAGTTAACTTTACTTGGCTTGTGGTTTTATTTATTTAGATATGATTATATATGTGTAGCAGCAAGTAAGGTGGAACATGGTTACTAGTAACTTTGCTTTATGATATTAAAGTTTGGATTTGCAATGTTCAGACTGATATAAAACTGAAACTGAGAGCTGATGACAGTATACAAAATTATTAGTAACAAGTTTCTATGGTTTTGATTCAATGTTATTTCACTGTCTTTACTTGGTAATTCTTTCTTCATAAAAGCAAGTAACTTTGAGTAATGTTGAGTAAATATTTCACTTTGGCTGTATGAGTCACACTAGCACACATATGTTAAGTTCAGACATGGAGTGGGAGAGGGCATAAACACTTTTATCATAAATGTGGCACACCGTGGATCAAATTATTGCTTTTCCACATCTGCTCTGGATAATCTTGTAGGAAACATTCACTTGCTACTGTAACGTAATCAAGAGAGAAAGAAAGCTGTATCTGAACTCACTACCTTTCATCGTATTCAAAAAAGTCAGTATGAAATTCAAATGATCGTCACAGCACTGAATGTTGGTTACGTTATGCAGTGGATTTTTGAATACTGTTAATTAGAACAGGCCCGCGGCTAGCCGGCGTTCTCTTAATCTCAGGGAAAAAATGTAAAATATTGCTTTAGTTTCACAGAGGAGACCTTGCCACAAAATGTGAAAATGATAAAGTCATCACACAGTTATTCGTTATATTTTCGTGATCGCATAGAACATGTCGCACAGTACCTTCCAAATCAAACTGAGAAATGCACTGAATAATATAATATAGTCTGCCGCCACTGCTGGAAGCTGTAAGAAAATGTTAAATATTATTATGTTACCTCGCTTTACCGGCGAGACGACTGCGATGCCTGAAATAAATATTTTTTAAATGTGTCGCGTCTGCGGCGGTTGCCCTCGCAGATTGGTACAGCGGCTTCCGCTAAATTAAATGCTGAAAATGTCTAAATTATTTACGGGACGAATGGCTGGCAACTTTACAAATTATTTTAAAAACATATTTGCTCAAACTCTATATATTCAAACAAAAATGCATTAATTTTACACAACTTTTTACAACAAGTCGCCTAATGGCGGATCTCAAGCTTCATGAACAAAAGACTCACGGCCAGTATAAACATTTGCTTAACACGCAAGTGTTACTCGTAACGAAACCCAAAGAGAACAGAGAAATTATTACAACGCTTTTTACTATTTATACATGTACTGAATTGTCCTTTTTATCTGAGGCACAGATCGTAATCACTAATTCATTTAACAAGAATACGATTGTCAAAGATAATAATATGTCATGGATTCAAAGTTAAAAAATGCATAAAACGTCAAATAATTATGAATGTTCTACATACACACATAATATATTCGTGAAATGTTTGCACAATCTTGCTTTATTGCTTCACTTGGTCATGTTTATTCGTGTTTAAATTATTTCTCTTTCGCCGTGTCCGTGGCACTATATCGACACATGTTAACTGGTCTTACACACACGGAAAAAAATTCTGTCACACGCTTATTATGACGATTGGCCAGGAGACGCTACATGTCCCATCAATACTCCATCTCTGCGTAACTACTGAAAGGCCGGCCGCGGTGGCCGAGCGGTTCTAGGCGCTTCAGTCTGGAACCGCGGGACTGCTACGGTCGCAGGTTCGAATCCTGCCTCGGGCATGGATGTGTGTGATGTTCTTAGGTTAGCGAGGTTTAAGTAGTTCTAAGTTCTAGGGGTCTGATGACCTCAGATGTTAAGTCCCATAGTGCTCAGAGCCATTTGAACCATTTTGAACTATTGTTTACGAACCTCCGTCTCCCATTTCATAACGTACGTCCATTTGAATTGTTTAATTTATTCGAGCCATGGTCTCCCCTTACATTACCCCCCCCCCCCCCCCAACACACACACGCACTTCGCTCCATTAAAAAATCGACGATTCCTTGCTGCCTCTATGTGGGTCCTATTAACGACCGTTTCCTTTGCTCAGGCTTCACGACAAATTCATTTTTTTCTCAGTTCGGCAAAGAACCTCCTCATTAGTTATTCGACCTACCGATTCAGTCTTAACCATTCATCTGTAGCACTACTTTCCAAAAGCTTCCATTCTCTTCTCGTCTCTCACTTTTGTTGTGCACTTTTCACTTTCGTACAGCGCTAAACTCGGGAGAAACGCCTTCTAAAAGGATTTTCTAACATTTAAACAGATATTAGATTTTAACAAGTTTGCTCGTTTTCAGAAATGCTCTACTTGTTATTGCCAGTCTACATTTTGTATACACTCTACTTCGGCCTTTATAAGTTATTCTGCACCCAAATATCAAAACATCTACTTCTTTTAGTGTCTCATTTCCTAATCTATTTCCCTCAGCATCACCTGATTTAATTCGACTACATTCCATTACCCACGTTTTGCTTTTGTTGATGTCCATCTTATAATCTCTTCTCAAGACATTGTCCATTCCCCTCAACTGCTGTTCTAAGCCCTTTGCCGTCCCTGACAGAATTACAGTGTCATCGGCAGTCCTCAAAGTTTTTATTTCTTGTTCCTGAAATACAATTCGCTTTCAGAGTTTCTCCTTGATTTCCTTCACAGCTTGCTCAATGTACAGATTTAATAACAACTGGGATAGGCTACAACCCTGCTGACTCTCTTCTCAACCACCGCATCCCTTTCACGTCCTTAGCCGTTTATGCCTACAGTCCGTTATCTACATCAGTTGTAAATTATCTTTCGCGTCCTTTATTTCGGCCCTGCTACCTCCATATTTGAAAGCGTGTAGTCCAGTCAACATTGTGAGACGTTATCTCTCAATCTGTATGCGTTATAAATATAGGTCTGACTTTCTTTAGTCTATCTTCTAAGATAAGTCGTTGGGTGAAAATTGCCTCCCGTGTTCCTACATTTCTCCATAATCCAAATTGATCTTCACGGAGGTCGCTTTCTCCATGTGCTTTCTTTCATTCTTCTTTGTCTAATTCCGTCAATATTTTGCAACTATGACTGATAGTTCAGTGATATTCACACCTGTCAGCACCTGCTTGCTTTTGAATTGAAATTATCGCATTCTTCTTAGCACGAGCGTATTTCGCGAGTCTCCTACATCTTGCACACCAAATGGAGTAGTTTTGTCAGGTCTGACTCCCCCAAGGCTATCAGTAGTTCTGATTGAAAGTCGTCCACTCCGGAGCCCTTATTTCCGCTCAGGTCTGCCTGTTTATCTGTATTTGAACCGCGCGGAGTGGCCGCGCAATTAGAGGCGTCATGTGACGGATTGCCCGGCCCCTCCCGCCAGAGGTTAGAGTCCTCCCTCGGGCATGGGTGTGTATATTCGTTCATCCTTCGAGCTTCCTCTTCTTTGCTTAGTAGTGGTTTGCCACGCCATCTGAGCTCTTGATATTCGTAAAGCTATTCGTTTTTCCTTCAAAAGTGTAATTTCATGTAGGAGACATCTATCTGTTACCTAGTAATACATGCTTCTACAGCCTTTCATTTGTCTTCTAGCCATTCGAGTTAGTCATTTTGCAATTTCCGTCAGTCCCTCTTTTTTGTTTTGTGCAATGTCTTCAGTTTTAATACAAAATTTATAACTAGTAAATGGTGGTCAGAGTCCACATCTGGCACTGTAAATGTCTTACAGTTTAAAATGTGGTTTCTGATTCTCCGGATTATAATTATTCAATCAGTTTGAAACATTTCAATGTCCCCAAGCCTCTTTCATTTATACACTACTGGCCATTAAAATTGCTACACCACGAAGATGACGTGCTACAGATGCGAAATTTAACCGACAGGAAGAAGACGCTGTGATATGCAAATGTTTGCTTTTCACAGCATCCTCACTAGGTTGGCACCGGTGGTGACACCTACAACGTGCTGGCATGAGGAAAGTTTCCAACCGATTTCTCATACACAAACAGCACTTGAGCGGCGCTACCTGGTGAAACGTTGTTGTGATTTCTCGTGTAAGGAAGAGAAATGCGTACCATTACGTTTCCGACTTTGATAAAGGTCGGATTGTAGCCTAACGCGATTGCAGTTTATCGTATCGCGACATTGCTGCTCGCGTTGGTCGAGATCCAATGACTGTTAGCAGAATATGGAATCGGTGTGTTCCGGAGGGTAATACGGAACGCCGTGCTGGATCCCAACGGCCTCGTATCACTAACAGTCTAGATGACAGGCATCTTATCCGCATGGCTGTAACGTATCGTGCAGCCACGTCTCGATCGCTGAGTCAACAGATAGGGACATTTGCAAGACAACAACCATCTGCACGAACAGTTCGACGACGTTTGCAGCAGCATGGACTATCAGCTCGGAGACCATGGCTGCGGTTACCCTTGACGTCGCATCACAGAGAGGAGCGCCTGCGACGGTGTACTCAACGACGAACCTGTGTGAACGAATGGCAAAATGTCATTTTTTCGGATGAATCCAGGTTCTGTTTATAGCATCATGATGGTCGCATCCGTGTTTGGCGACATCGCGGTGAACGCACATTGGAAGCGTGTATTCGTCATCGCCATACTGGCGTATCACCCGGCGTGGTGGTATGGGATGCCATTGGTTACACGTCTCGGTCACCTCTTGTTCGCATTGACGGCACTTTGAACAGTGGACGTTACATTTCAGATGTGTTACGACCCGTGGCTCTACCCTTCAAATGGTTCAAATGGCTCTGAGCACTATAGGACTCAACTGCTGAGGTCACTAGTCCCCTAGAACTTAGAACTAGTTAAACCTAACTAACCTAAGGACATCACAAACATCCATGCCCGAGGCAGGATTCGAACCTGCGACCGTAGCGGTCTTGCGGTTCCAGACTGCAGCGCCTTTAACCGCACGGCCACTTCGGCCGGCGCTCTACCCTTCATTCGATCGCTGCGAAACCCTACATTTCAGCAGAATAATGCACGACCGCATGTTGCAGGTACTGTACAGGCCTTTCTGGATACAGAAAATGATCGACTGCTGCCCTGGCCAGCAATTTCTCCAGATCTCTCACCAATTGAAAACGTCTGGTCAATGGTGGCCGAGCAACTGGCTCGTCACAATACGCCAGTCACTACTCTTGATGACCTGTGGTATCGTGTTGAAGGTGCATGGGCAGCTGTACCTGTACACGCCATCCAAGCTCTGTTTGACTCAATTCCCAGTCGTATCAAGGCCGTTATTACGGCCAGAGGTGGTTGGTCTGGGTACTGATTTCTCAGGATCTATGCACCCAAATTGCGTGAAAATGTAATCACATGTCAGTTCTAGTATAATATATTTGTCCAATGAATACCCGTTTATCATCCGTATTTCTTCTTGGTGTAGCAATTTTAATGGCCAATAGTGTACAATCTTATTTCACGATTCTTAAACCAAGCGTCGGCGACCGTTATAAGTAATGTTTTTTTTTCATACAATCACTAATGTTGGGAATACAATCCACAGCAACGTGTTTCGTGAGTCAAGCTTTCATCATCTGGCTGTCTAAGTTAAAGCTACAGTACATCAAATGCAGTTCAGAAGCACTCAGGATTAAAATATAAAAACAAATAAAATCATTCGGTCACGAAGTCCTCATCTTACTTTAAAAATGACAAGGACTTCTTGTCATAATAATTTCATTTCTTTTTATATTTTGAACTTGAGTGCTTTTCATGTTGGCTTAACTTAGACAGCCAGATAATGTAAAGTTGACTCACGAAACGCATTGATGTGGACTGTGTTCCCAATATTAGTGGTTGTATGAAAAATAAAATATTTATAATGATCAACTTAACAACCGTTACCTCCGGTCCTTACGATGGACAATATTAGGAGGTGTCAATGATGACTAAATTATACTCTGTGCAGTATTCTACCAGACAACTTCCTCTTTCATTCCTGCCCCCAGCCCATTTTCCCCTCTATTTTTTAATTCTCTTCAATTTCTTACCAAAGACTTCCAGTTACCCATCACAATTAAATTTTCGTCTGCCTTAACCACATGAATAATTTCCTTAATCTCATCATACATTCTTTCAATCTCTTCATCATCTGCGGAGTTCATTGGCATATAATGCTCAAATCTGGGGCCGATTCAAAATTCATTCTACTATTTCTAACGCATAATGAACGTAATGACTACAGGATGGTTCATGAAACGTCCCCTTTGAACAATTATACACGACTGTGCTTAAACTGACACACAATATTTTTAGCGCAACGCAATCTGACTTTCAAAAATCCCTACAAAAGAATGGCCCTGACTAACATTAAACTATACCTTTCACAAATCACTTACCTCACAAAAATCTTCGCTACTCAAGCTACTGCAATACAGCGAGCGCCACTACTGCCAGCTAAATAAAAGATTCAAACTACTGAAGGCACTAACTACTGATAGGGATAGTTAGCAAATGAAAGATATTAATAGAGAACAAACAATGTATTTACCTTGATATCATCATATATAAATATAGCAGTTTATGACAAATTTCAAAACTCCGCCATCTCTCTCCCCACATCCACCACTGCTGGCGGCTCACCTCCAACTGCGCAACGCTACGCGCTGTTCACATCCAGCTGCCGCTGCCCAACACTACAATGGCGAGTATTACAGCAATGCAAAGCAGACACAGACTGCCCACAGCACAGCCAGTGATTTTCATACAGAGGTGGCGTTACCAATAAAAAAAACCTAAACAGCCTACTTACATAGCCCCCATGCTCCCCACAAAAAATTTTACAAATTGGATTGGGCAGTGGCCAATACAGATTTGAAAAAAATTTTTCATAATTACAATAACAAAGAAATCAAATGCACACACTTATTGATACAATGTTGGTCAAAAGCTAAAATTGTCTCACAGTCCATAAAGACAGTCCTAATCGTACATAACAGGAGAATAGCAGTGTTTTTCTCAAAGTCTGAGCAGTAAAAGAAAATGCACACGGAAGTAGTAGATTTCCATGCAGTCTTGAAGAAGTAGTGTTGTCCTTCCAATGGAAAGACAGTGCTGACTCTCGACGTGCAGACAGGTAATGGGCCACAACAGAGCAAACCCACAGCAGAGTCAGTCGAAATTTTGAAGAGTATTGGTAGGTAGGTCATCACAGAGTAGACCCACTGTAGTCCTTGTAGAGATTACGGTATTGGTGGGCCATCAGAGGCGCAGACCCACTGTAGTCCTTGTAGAAATAATGGTATTGGCGGGCCATCAAAGATGCAGACCCACTGTAGTCCTTGTAGAGACGGCCAGCAGCCATCTGTTGCGACTGTGCAGGTGCACAATCACCATTGAAGAGTCTTGTGGATAATATAGCAAGTCCATAACCACCACTTGTGCACTCACAAAGTTTTTGGAATTGTCCTTAGAACCAACAATGCTGTTATCCAGTCCCTTGCTGAATCATTAACACACGTGCAAACATTATCAGTCCGTACTTCTCACATATTGTCCATATACTATGACCAACGGAAATGTGTGCAGTGAAATGAATGCTTACAAGTTACTTAGTTTGATAAACTGGTGTCAATTACAATTTTATAACATGAGAATACAATAACAAAGGTACAGAATACATCATTAAAGAACATAACAATACAGATAACATTTGTAGTAAAACAGGCTTTACAAAAGAATAGAAATAGACATATACATCAGTGTTACAGGAATTATGACATGAGTACATACATAGAAGATCAGAATAACTTGCGAAACATCAACTTCACACATGAGCATTTAAACAGAATGAATAATGTCTAACATCTTTACAAAGTAAATAACATATTATTAATGCCAATTATATTTGAGGATAACAGTATTCCTCATCATAGTGAATGTAGCTTAATAGTAAAAGAGGAAAAAATTCTATGAAACTACACAGAGACAGGAAGAAAACAACTACACAAGGGTACACAAACACATAGTGGGATAACACCAATAGGAAAGGACAGGGTTCGTTTTCAGTGTAACATTTGGTACTGCAGTCCAACCCAAAACTTCATATATCTTTCCTCTTATTTCATCCTTTGTTTCCACCAAAAAAATTCTATCTAAGCATGCTTTCTGTATATATATGTTCACACATTTCTTACCTCAACATTTATTTCCAAGAAAATCCTACCTAAACCTGTTTTCTCAATGCATTTCTTCCAATTCATCGCAACTCATTCTCTTAGAGGCTACCCCCTCTTAAGCTAACTTAAATCTACTGAGCTCAGATGCTAAACTAAGGGACGAGGCAATGCAGCAGCACATAATAAGTAACACAAACAGCAATGACCAAAAAATTGGAAAATTGCAAAGCAAGCTACAGTAAATCTAAATTACCAAGCAATGCAACATTACAACTAATATGAGCCAATGTGCAGCAACAAAAAAATAAATCTGGCTTAGCAGAGTAACACAAATTAAAGTTCAGTAGCACTATGCCTGGCAAACAGCAGCTTATATCTAAACATGACATAGCTCAAGCAGAAAAAATATTACAGTAAAAACAACAATGCAGATAAGGGAAATGTATAATCATATCTTAATGTCTATGTAATTATAGTGGTGCACCACAACAACTTATTGTAAAAGAAATATTACCATGTACTTGAAAAGAAAATTACGTGTTACTGTTACTAGTCCCTTCTTATTGTTCTTTCCTTTCCAAGTGCTCCTTTTTTGAAGAATGTGGATCACAAAATTATTATTTAATAGATCTGTTGACAGAAAGTGTTCACATTAGCAAATGCATTTAATTTTATTTTATGAAACCAATGCTGCAACACAGCTGGAAAACAGATGTCAAATGAAATAAGCAATTACGCAAACCAAAGCATAAAAACATCATTCAATAGCTATGTGGCATTTCGTAAGTCAGTAGCTCTCAACTCTCGTAGAAAGACACTTGTCATTATCAGGTTTGCAGATGTAAGAATATTTCCGAGGATAATGGCCTCCCCTTTTTTTTTCTACCTGTGCAGCTGAAAGGCTAATGGCTTTTTTTTTTTCGGGCGGCTGTCGCCCAGGTGGGTGCCCGCGACGCATTACGTGCAGGTGGTCACGGAAATATTTACGACAGCAGTTTCCGCTACAGTGACAGTCTCACATAAAAATATTTCACAGGTCAAGAATTAGCGTTGCAAATCTGTAGGAAGAAAATCCTATAAATATAAGTGTCCAAATAAAATATTCATCAGCATTGTGATACAGTCACGCATTTACGCACATTTCATAACTCTTAAAGTACGATTCTTGGTTTCCAACATACTTCTTATTCCTCATATACGGTAGCATCATCTTATTGATCATAAACATATCTCAACAGCATAGTACACATCGTCGTAAAAATAATATCATAACATCTCAGTCAATTCTCAAAATCGTCGTAGCTTCCTCCAATAATTTCAAAACCTAAAAAAATTCTCTGCTCATGTCAAAAGTGTCAGCTGCCTCAAACGTACTTTAAAAATCATGATCTCATACCAAAAACATCATTCAAAGCTCTCATAGTATCACAATGATTCCGAAAAAATATGAACAGTTTACAAAGTACAGACAAAGTACAGTTTCATAAGTGTGAAGTTATCCAACTGTGTAATTACGTAAACATCTGTCACTGATATAGTAAAATAAATGTTTGTCTCTCTCAGTTAAATGATCAGATAGCTGTGTAATTTGTGTGTTAGAGAAATATGGTACCAATGTGTAAAGTTGTATAAGCAAATACCATATTAGCTAGGGTTCCTTGTGGTTGCCACACACATGGTACACAAAGTAAGCGTGTACCCCCCTGAGGATTAATGTAATTATACCCTCAGGTGTTACAGATTACACCAATGGAATGAAATATATCACGGAAAACTTTCTTTGTAATTCAAAAATCTTTAAAAATAAATGTTTTAAGTATAAAATTGATCACTCAAATACGTGTACTGTAGCGCTAAACTGTGCGTCTTGTAACATAATCTCTGTGGAAGTGTCGTAGTTATCGTCCTCCGAAAGCTAAGTTCTGCAGAAGTCAATGTACTTACCTCATGATAAACAAAAGTGAAATGCTTTGCGTATAGATATCGTAGTTATTATGCTTATTGGTGTGATGAAGAAAGTACTGTACAGTAACGTATTGTTGTGCCACGAAAAAGGCTGTCTCATTGTAGCTATACCACAAAAGTTACTACTAAAACATGTTTTTCTTTCCAGAAGAATTCAGAAAACTGTGCAGATATAAAACAGATACACCGCAAAAGCAACATTGTAAATTGTCACTCATTAGTAGTGTCGTGATAAAAATCGTGTAGCTGTCACATAAACTAACCTCTGTGTCATCTGGTATCTCTCAGAAAGCACTTTAAATTCAGAATGTATTTTCAAATAAACCAAAATGTTGCATTAAAATCTCATTAGCAGTACTGGTAAATGTTCTAAGTATGTGAGTCTTATAGTCGTTACGTAATCGTGCAACAAACAAGCAAGAATGTACACACACAATAACACTGAGACATCTGTTCACTATAACAATGCATTCGTCATTTCTGTTTAAATAAGTTCTCTTGGTTCTTGATTGGATATTTAACTTCAAACATTGTTGTATGTTAACAGATTCTAAGTCTGACAAAGCATATTAGTAATGTGAAGCGAAAAGTTTTATACCAAAGACTAAGTTAAAAAGCAGATTGTCTCTCAATAAATGGTTTTACATGTGAAATCTGGTGTAAACCTTTACTCTTCATAGTACTCAGAGTTTGAACTTGAATGCAATTGTCATGCGGTATATGTCGGTAAAGAATACTGGAATTTTTCTCAAGGTTAGCGTCTATGTTATTTTTCTCTGAGCCAGCCGGCGCACGTGGGTGCCTGCGGCGCGAGTCATTGTCTGTCTCTTTGTTGGCGCGCGTTGTTATTGCGATTAGGAGACCTAACTTCTACAAATTCACGTTGTCGAAAGTGTCCTGCTCTGTTTGAATCCCGCCAGTTCTGATGCAATTCAGGTCTGTCGTTATGAATATATCGTCTGTCGTCATGTCGGTAGTTCCTGTAGTTTCTTTCTTGTCGGTTAAGTGGTGGAGAATTTCTCCCTGAATCGTAACTGCGCGCTGGACCGTTGCGTCTAAAGTTATTCTGTCTCCCTTGATAATAATTATTTTGGTTCCCAAATTGTCTGTTTCTCTGATTGTCTCTGTGATAGTCACTACCGCGGAGAGGTGATCTTTCCCTGTAATTATTACTACTCTGCCAACGGTTGTCATACGGGTGGTGTCTGTTTCAGTCACGATTTGTGTTGTGAGAATAGCCTTGTCGCGTCCAGTTATTATTTCCTTCATTGCGGAATTGCGACTGATGTGATCTGTAATTGTTGTGCTCCTGTGTTCCGCGATTGTCAGTGTCACTTTCCAGTTCTTGTAACAGTCCCTGAAAAGCTTCAATGTCGTCTTTGCAACGTCCTGCCAAAATAATTTGTCGTAAATGTTCAGGTAATTTGAGTAAGCAAATGCGGATGAGTTCTGAGGGGCTGTATGGGTTTGAAAGATACTGATTCTTATGCAACATGTCTTCAAAAAAATTGACAAGACTGGAAAATTCAGATTGTTCAAAGTGTTTCATCATCATGATGCTATGTTTTACTCGGTCTTGTGTGGCTTGAGACCAATATGCTGAGAGGAAGGCATGGTAAAATTCTCCTTCACTGTGGCAATCGTGAATGACCGATCGCATTCTTACAGCTGGTTCATTCTCTAAGTAGCCACACATAAATTCTAATCTGTGCTCCAATGACCAGTTGGGAGGAAAACAATGAGAGAATTGATGGAGCCATGCTTGTGGATGAATGTCGTTGCCAGAATTCTTAAATGTTTTGAATTTATGTGTAGTAATGAACAGCTTATAGTCAAAATCATCATGTCGGCGAGTCGCATATCGGTCATTGTTAGGTCGTGTCGGCCGTTCCATCTCAAAATTCGGTGCACATTGCCAATTTCTTTCATAACTTCCGAAATGCCCTGTGTTATTATTTTGCGGCTTTTCCGTATTTCTAAGTCCCTCTTCCCATGCTGGAGCTCGAGTGTCCTCTGAAATACGTAATTCTTGTATTACCTGTGTCAGCTGATCTTGTACTTCCCGGATTTCTCTTTGGTGTTGTGTATTAATTTGATTCTGATTTTGTTTGAATTTCCTAATTTGTTCGTACTCTTCTGTGTCATTAAAGACTACCGGTCTTGCGTCAATCAGATTATCATCTACCTTCGTAGATAAATTAGTGAACTGATCCAAAAGTTCGGCTACTTTCTCCGATAGTGTACTTATTTCCTCAGTGTGTTTTTCTGAACCAAGTTTCAGAGTATCTACTGTGTCCTTAAAGTTTTCCTGAGTTTTTGCAAGTTGCGTAACCGAATCGGTAGATGCAACTGAGTCAAATTTAGCTTGCAAGGTCTCATGATTTTCATGAACAATAGTTTGCAGTTCTTTTATGGCTGCTTCGTGATTCTGTAATGCATTTTCATGCCGCGAAAAAATAGGTTGAAAATGCTCACAAATTTGAGTTTTTACGTCATTACAGACTTTTTGACATTTCGATTCAATGTTATGTAACTCAGTAGTTAAATCTTCACGCGTTTGTTCAAGAGTTTGTTCCAATGAGTCTAACTTTTGAAGCTGTTGCTGTGTTTGTCTCTGATTTTGTTCCATTGTGTCTAACTTTTTGAGATTTTGTTCCACTGTGTCTAACTGTTGCTGTGTTTGTCTCTGGTGTTGTTCCATTGTGTCTAACTTTTTGAGATTTTGTTCCACTGTGTCTAACTGTTGCTGTGTTTGTCTCTGGTGTTGTTGCATTGTGTCTAACTTTTCAAGCTTTTGTCCCATTTGTTGCATTAATTGTAATAACAATGCACTGGTGTCTGAAACATATTCCTCAGTGCTTTTCGGCAGTGAAGTTGCACCGGCAACATTCACATTTTGACAAGCGGAAAATGTGTCTTGACTCATTTGAGAAAACGGTGAGAACCCAAAACCTGAGTCTGCAGTATTTGCAATATTGTGTTCTGTCATTCCCGATTCCTGAGGCGAGCTGTTGCCGACCAATCGATCGATAACGCTTCCCTGTTCACTACCTGTTTCACTGTCTACACCATTGTTTGCCGCCCGCTCCATTTCCCTATGCACAATTACCAAATTACTACTTTGAACATTAGTTAATTCATTACTCTGCGGCGCTAACACACTGCCTTCGTCTTCACTGTCATTTCTCAGTTTACTTTGGAGCCTAGTATTACGTTTTTCACACGCCATAATTGTCACAATATTTCACACGATAACACAGAAAAGCACAATTTGAAGAGCAAAATAAAATAACATAGCAATGGAAATAATGTCTACTTAATTGCCAGCGCAGCTGCGAAATACTTGGTGCAAATCTACATGCATGCCACAACTGTTTTACTGTACAACAATGAAAAACTACAACTACAAAGGAAATTCTCTCTATGATTACGCGCTACCAATAAACAATAGCTACACCAATTACACAAACTACAAGAAAAAAAAATCTGAAGATTCCAGTGAGGTATCCTCGGCTAAGAGTCGCCATATGAAACGTCCCCTTTTTAACAATTATACATGACTGTGCTTAAACTGACACACAATATTTTTAGCGCAACGCAATCTGACTTTCAAAAATCCCTACAAAAGAATGGCCCTGACTAACATTAAACTATACCTTTCACAAATCACTTACCTCACAAAAATCTTCGCTACTCAAGCTACTGCAATACAGCGAGCGCCACTACTGCCAGCTAAATAAAAGATTCAAACTACTGAAGGCACTAACTACTGATAGGGATAGTTAGCAAATGAAAGATATTAATAGAGAACAAACAATGTATTTACCTTGATATCATCATATATAAATATAGCAGTTTATGACAAATTTCAAAACTCCGCCATCTCTCTCCCCACATCCACCACTGCTGGCGGCTCACCTCCAACTGCGCAACGCTACGCGCTGTTCACATCCAGCTGCCGCTGCCCAACACTACAATGGCGAGTATTACAACAATGCAAAGCAGACACAGACTGCCCACAGCACAGCCAGTGATTTTCATACAGAGGTGGCGTTACCAATAAAAAAACCTAAACAGCCTACTTACAGTAATGACTACAGGATGGTTCAAAGAGCTCTGAGCACTATGGGCACGTCTGAGGTCATCAGTCCCCTAGAGCTTAGAACTGCTTAAACCTAACTAACCTAAGGACATCACACACATCCATGCCTGATGCAAGATTCGAACCTGCCACCATAGCGGTCGCGCGGTTCCAGACTGTAGCGCCTAGAACCGCTCGGCCACACCGGCCGGCACTACAGGATAGATTTAGCTTTTGGGATTATTGTCTGCAAGACAATCTTGGATATTTTGAAGGTAGCAGGAACAAGATAAAGGAGCGAAAGGTTATACACATCTTATACAGAGACCAGACGGCAGTTATAAGAGTCAAGGAGAATGAAAGGGAAGCAGCGGTCGAGAAGGGAGTGAGACAGGTTTGTAGACTACATCGGACGTTACTCAGTTTGTAAATGAACAACCTGTGAAGGAAACCAAAGAAAAATTTGGACTATGAATAAATTCCATGGAGAAGAAATAAACACTCTGAGGTGTGCCGATGACATTGTAATTCTGTCAGAGGTGGCAAAAAAGACTTGGAAGATTAGCTCAACGGACGGAGTGGACATTGTCTTGGAAAGCGGTTCTGTAATGAATATCTACCTGTACAGGGTCCACATTTTTTAAAATTTCGTTGATAATTGACAGGTGAAGTAGAGAAGTGGAGCGTCAGTCTTACGTTTTGAGAGTGGGAGTTTTAGGAAACAACGCAAAAACTGAGATTGGTTGGTCGTCGTATCAAGTCAACAATCGACATAAAAGTTTTCTGGGTTTGGTACCGCGTCATAATGTAAAAAACTACTGCTGCTATAGAAAAGCCAACGTCTGACGTTTTTCACATACGATAAGCGTACTGTTGGCTGCAGTTTGTCTATTTCCTGCTTATCTTTCTTGCTTGTGTTGGTCGACAAGGCTGTGTTTATCGACTTATGGCTGTAGCCATTGACTAAAAACGTTGTGCGTAACCTTTTTTTTTTAGCCAATGGCTACAGCCATAAGTCGATAAACACAGCCTTGTCGACCAACACAAGCAAGAAAGATAAGCAGGAAATAGACAAACTGCAGCCAACAGTACGCTTACCGTATGTGAAAAACGTCACTGACCGAATAGGCAAACACCTTCGCCGCGTTGGAGTGTAGCCTGTCTTCTATAGTGGTCGTAGGATCCAGGACGTTCTAGGCCCCACCAAGGACAAGGTGGATGCATTACACACTGCAGGCGTTTACAAGGTGGAATGCGAATGTGGAGAGGCATACATCGGCGAGACTGGTAGGCCAATAGCAACGCGCATTCGGGAGCACGAGCGTTACATTCGTCTAGGGCAACACAACAAATCCGCCGTGGCAGAACATCACCATGACTGCGGAAAAGAAATAAATTTCAGCGAAGCCTGTGCGTTGGCCAAGCAGCCAATTATGACGAAACGCAAAATCAGAGAAGCCATCGAAATACTTAAACACCCTAATAACATGAACATGGACTCGGGCTTGCCTCATCTTGGCTGCCAGCAATCAGAGCCCAACAGACCGCACTGTCAACACGAGGCCCGAGCACTACCGGCGAGTAACTGCCGCCGCGCGGCCGACGTCCAGCAGATGATAAACAGCAGCAAACTTCTCATTCGACGGCGGCCACCAATCATGACACATAACACAAGAGCCAATGGACAACAGAGGTCACGTTCTCCCTCCACCGCAATAACCTATTAAAATAAAGTTCCCTCGCCTTCTTCCTTAAGTGACCAATAAACCAACTACCTTTTTAAAATTATGACGTAATGGCATGCGCAGTGAACACTAACAACAAAATACAAAGGACACTGCATAGCTAGAACGCACCATTACATCCAGAAGAAGCCCGCTGCACTCGTGGCCGAAATGTTGACTTTTCTATAGCAGCAGTAGTTTTTTACATTATGACGCGGTACCAAACCCAGAAAACTTTTATGTCGACTGACTCTGGCCGCGGAAGCCTACGCAATTATATAAGTCAACAATCGTTTATCATACTTAGGCGTTCTATCCGGAGTTCCATTACGTTGCATTTTCAGAAGTGACAGCTTAGGGCAGCCAAACATCTGAGGAGGGTATCTTGCTGCGAGAGATCAGTGAAACTTAAGCCTAGCAATGCCGTTAATTTTCTTGGCATCATCGGCACTGAGTAACTCTCACTGAAATGGCATTCCGCTTTTAAATATGTATTGAACAATGCTGTTGCAGAATTAGGAGAATATTATGCAGGGCTAAGGGGAGATACGTCTTCCGGAAATGACTGACATAGTTACGGAAGAGTGGTGCAGATTTACGCGTTTTGAAGTGGTCTAAAACTGCCAGTAGACTTTATTTAGAAATCTGGAAGGCTTTAGAACAGAAATGTAAATACAGGGCCTTTCTACTAAAACGCTAATAAATACCAACGCTAAAATGAAATTCATGTTAGAAATATTAGAAGGATTTGAGATAAGACAGGAGTTAGACAAGACGATTAATTATTATAGTCTTTTTTTTAAGGTGCACATGAAAAATTTACCAGAAAACAGAGAGATAAATTGTTGGAAGTTAAGTCAAATACAAACTGATTGGAAAAGGGCCAGCCTCAGAATTGACTGACTGTCATTTCTATATGAGTTAGCAGTCCTTGCAGGCAGTGTAAAGATAGCACAAAAGACACAAGAATTTAAACTAGAAGCAAAAAAATTAGGGGCTAACAGTCCCCTTAGAGAAAAAACAAGAGTTAGTGACAAACGACAAGACTGAACCATCAAAATTAAGTACTAAGTATGGAAATACAATAATAGCGAATAAATTTCACCATGTAGGCGAAATCAGCCAGCTTAAAGGGCGGGAAAAGTAACCTATCAGGGCAAGGTTACGCAAGATGGACACACCACTTCATTCAAGAAAATACGAGTATGTTTCTGACGAAAAGCTCTCTACAAGTGCAAAAATTCAAAGTTACAAGTCAATAATAAGACCAGGATACACATAAGCCTCGTAAACGTAAAAACTCCGTCCATAGGGTCTGGCGGGCCCATTGGTACGAACCGATGCACGGAGGGTCGTGCGGGCAGCCCCGCGGATGAAATTAGGAAAACCAGGATAACGTTCTCCGGTCAGGTCCAAAGAACTAGTTTTAGCAGAGTGACAATATGTACAACGTTTTGAAAAATTACAAAGAAAAACCCTACTGGCTTCGGCGAGTTAATAAAGATCTAGGGAAATTGGCATCAACAATCAAGAAATCGAAGGCAGAACAAAATAAATATACAGAATCAATAACTGGGGAAGTTACCTACAGTAAAGAGTTCCTGAACGGCAGGAAAGGAAATAGACAAGAGGAGAGAGGAAACAAGAAAGTTGACTGACGGTGTATTGGAGAAAGTATAAAGCTGGCTCAACGGATTAAAGGTGGTCCTTAGCTAGCCCCTAAAGAAAGATGATGTTATTTCTCGAAAGCCATGTAAAGCCAACATTAATAGCAGCCTGTTGTCAGAATTGGTCATTTAGCCAAATGATAAATTACACTGAAGCGCCGAAGAAACTGGTATAGGCTTGCGTATTCAAATACAGAGATATGTAAACAGGCACAATACGCTGCTGCGGTCGGAAGCGCCTATATAAGACAACAAGTGTATGGCGTAGTTGTTACATCGGTTACTGCCGTTACAATGGCAGGTTATCAAGATTTAAGTGAGTTTGAACGTGGTGTTATAGTCGGCGCACGAGCGATGGGACACGGCATTTCCGAGGTAGCGATGAAGTGGGGATTTTCCCGTACGACCATTTCAAGAGCATACCGTGAATATCACGAATCCGTTAAAACATCAAATCTCCGACATTTCTGCGGCCGGAAAAAGATCCTGCAAGAACGGGAGCAACTACGACTGAAGAGAATCGTTCAACGTGACAATAGTGCAACACTTCCGTAAATTGCTGCAGACTTCAATGCTGAGCCATCAACAAGTGTCAGCGGGCGAACCATTCAACGAAACATCATCGATATGGGCTTTCGGACCCAAATGCCCACTGGTGTAGTCTTGATGACTGCACGAGACAAAGCTTTACGCCTCGCTTGGGCCTGTCAACACATGTTGATGACTGGAAACATGTTGCTTGGTCGGACGAATCTCGTTTCAAAATGTATCGAGTGGAGGGGCCGTGTGCGGGTATGGAGAGAACCTCATGAATCGATGGACCCTGCATATCAGCTGGTGACTGTTCAAGATGGTGGGTCGTGTGCAGTTGGAGTGATATGGGACCACTGATACGACTAGATACGACTCTGACAGGTAACACGTACGTAAGCAACCTGTCTGATCGCTGCATCCATTCCTGTCCACTGTGCATTCCGACGGACGTGGGAAATTCCAGGAGGACAACGTGACACCCCAGGCGTCCAGATTTGCTACAGAGTGGCTCCAGGAACGCTCATCTGATTTTAAACACTTCTGCTAGCCACAAAAACCCTAAGACATGAACATTATTGACCATATCTGGGATACCTTGCATCGTGCTGTTCAGAAGAGATCTCCACCCCCTCGCACTCTTACGGATTTATGGACACCCTGCAGGACTCATGGTGTCATTTCGCTCCAGCATTACTCAAGACATTAGTCGAATCAATACCTCGTCATGCTGCGGCACTTCTGCGAGCTCGCGGGGCCCTAAACGATATTAGGCAGGTGTAACAGTTTGTTTGGGTCTGCAGTGTACATGTGACACACTTGGCAGCTGGGAAGACACACTCCGTGCCATAATGAGTTACTCTCTTTTTCAGGATGACTAGAAGGACCAACCATGAAAAAAGTTTGAAATATTAATATTTTTCTGCTGCAGAGTGAATTTATCTTTGTTCATTCTGATTATACTTTTCTGGACAGGAAGCTATACCTAAAATAACTAGCGAGCACCAATTAACTGTGTGTGCTAGCAGTTTTTCGTGCACGTGATGTTCTCGACTGTACTTTCGAAAAAACAGCTGTCATAATATAATTACAGATGTTGCACAACTACTGTTACCCATGCGTTGTAAATATCACAATACATGCTTCTTGTGGCACTAAAAACGTAAACATTTTATTGGAGTTAATCGAGTATTGCATTTTAAAACATCTCTCGTTCTATAGGTTTTCTAGTACCCGGTATACCTATGACTTACGCAAGAAAATGTATTACTGAGCCGGCCGATGTGGCCGAGCAGTTCTAGGCTCTTCAGTCTGGAACCGCGCGACCGCTAACCTTAGAAGTTAAGTCCCATAGTGCTCATAGCCATTTGCCACATTGTCTGAGTCGCTGACTACAGCATAAGCAAATTTCGGATGTTTTTTCTAGGCAGTTATTGTAAATCTGGTCAAGATTTTTCATTACCTGTGAGAGCAAGTTGAATGGACAGTAACTGGAGTATTCATCCAAGCACCGTTACTTTTGCATATACGGATGGTGATACTAGTTTTGCCAAATTGCAGATAAACAGCCTTCATCAACAATTCGACTGAAGAGTGCACTAATAATTTCGGCTGCTCTTCGTGCTAACTCTACCCATACTTCAGACGTTAAGTCCGGTGATCCCGACACTTCTCATTTCTTCATCCTACTCACGCAACCTGAGACCTCCTTTTCCGAAGACGCGCTGACACAAACCCAACTGTTGGGTCAAGGCTCATTGTAACTGCATGCGGAAATTCTTCGTTGTGTGCGTCCCTGAAATACTCTCCCCATCGACATAAGGAGGCAGCTGGTTCTCGAAAAGGATGGTGGAAGCTTCCTTTGTTTGAATGATGTGGTCAACAACCTGGCTGAGCCGACGTTGAGGTTTTGTAAGGCGGCAGATCTTGTTCACACCATTCTGTTACATGATGCAGGCCATAGTGGATGTGAATCTTTGCCCGTAATCCGACACATACAGATTTGTACCTGCATGCCTCCAGCTGTCATGCTCCTTCACAGCGAGAGGGTGTTCTAAGCACACTGATGCACAGAGCACGCGAAATCTCGGACTGTGACAGCCTAGCGGCTCAATTGCAGCACTTGCAGGCCGTGTTCCGCAGGAACGGTTACAACAACCGGCAGATGAAACGGGCCTTAAGACCGAAGAAGTCGAGACCGCAGCCTTCCGAGGACGAAGACAAACCGGTTGCGACAGCGATCATACCATATGTCGGGAACACATCGGCAAAATACTCAGAAAATATAATGTCAAGTGCGTGTTTCGCCCTCCATGCAAAACGAAAACATTATTAGGACCAGTCAAGGACGACTTAGGACTCCGGAAACGAGGAGTTTACAGCATCCCTTGCCAGTGCGGTAAAATGTATATAGGCCAGACCACCCGGACGGTACAGGAGAGATGTAGTGAATATAAACGCCACACAGACAACGCACAGCCGACCAAGTCCGCCGTGGCAGAGCACTGCATCTCACATGGACATGACATGAACTACGATGGCCCAAATGTTTTACAGCAGTCGAACTTCTGGGATTTTCTCTTCAAAGAGGCAGTGTAGTTTTCCAGTTAAGCAAAGCCTGGGATCCAGCTTTAAGAATGATTAAAACACAACGACAGTCTACACGGAAATCCGCTCCTGTCAGGACACCTGAAGAAGAAGAAGCATTGTCACCACGACGGCAGAGTTCCGCAAGCGGCCGTAGCCGCATGAGGACTGCGGCCCATGATGTGTCGCGGGGCGCCGCGCTTCCCCCACCACCCAGCGCCGCCCTTCCCCCACCACCGGACACGGACCGCTCGGAAGCGCCCCTGAAGGAGGCTGCGAGAGAGGGGTGGAGATTATATAAAGTTGGCATTCATCAGAGATCAATCAGACACCAAGAACGCCTGAAGATGGCAAGAAGTCGGCTTGCCGAAATATCGCGCCTTTTGGATGACGCTACCTGGCTGAATACCCGAGAAATTTTCAACGCTTCTGCTTTTCGGTGGATGGTTTCCTTTAATCCTACAGTATTTACATCCGACAAGAATTTTCCTACAATATTTACAGAATTAATAATTCAGGCTCTCAAAACATTCTACGCAATAAATATTTAAGAAATACCATTATACGTTTTTCTCTAATCAGTTCATACTAT
Source organism: Schistocerca americana (assembly GCF_021461395.2). NCBI lineage: Eukaryota > Metazoa > Arthropoda > Insecta > Orthoptera > Acrididae > Schistocerca > Schistocerca americana. The sequence goes on from NC_060124.1 coordinate 166,866,594, forward strand.
GTCTCAAATTCAATTATAAGCGATACAAAGGAAGAAAAGTAGCTATACTATTAAATACTACAGATTTATCCCTATAATCTTAAGAAAATTAACAGTGAATTTAAAAATGTGAATGTCGTTAGTAAACAGAACAGTAGTCGTTTCAGGGAGGTGGTATCACATATTCATTAACGACTTGAAACATCCCGATCTTCAGCAGTCAAATTTAAGACACGAAAATAAGATGAGATTTCAATCAGCTTCTGACTCATAATCACACTCACATGCAGGAGTACCGCAAACGCAGATTCTTTGTACACATAGAGGAAAAGAAACATGTTATCTAAAGTAGAATAGAATGACGCTGGAAATCGCTGACCGGTCCAAATGACTCCTCGTAAACCACTACCCTGGAAATTTTTAAGCATATGTCTGTTAATGATGGTCTCATTCTCAGAAAACAGATATAAATCCGAAATAAAAATCTCTTTAACGTTTTTAAAACACGACTGTTTGACACACTGTCGTTCTTTGGCTGAAGATCTTTACGCACAGTTCTCAGAGATCGCTTTCCTCCTCTTTCAGTTACTGTTATTGTATTCCATAGCTGTCATTCCTACTATGTTAATTCTATCCATTTGAAGCACTTCAACGCTGTCTGTACTGGACAGATTGCATGTATCAACTGCTATTTCCCTGATATCTCATTTATTACCTGTCATTATACTTCTCTTACTAAGCTTAGTCTTGTTATAAGTATTTTCAATTACAACAGAACTGGTTTCTGAATTTGTGCCGCCGCTATCCCTCTCTGATAGGCGGAGAGCACTATGCTGTTTCTAAGTAGCGGCGAAATCAGTTAGCAAACCTTTCGCCCTGATGTCAGTCCTACTGGCTTCCCATACCCGTAGGTTCAACGTTGGCTTTATTAGTGTGGCGTGCGTACTGTAAGACCTTCGGTACACACACCTTCAGATTATTTGACTTGTCGCTCTAATGAAGTAGGCGAGTGTCAGCAATATGTCTCGTGGTCTTATTGTGGCGTGTTTATCTTCTGCCGTTAGGTCAGATGATAGAAATGCCACTTGCACGCTTAGAGTAGCAGATTGACGGTGACCAGCTTTAAACAGAACTTGATTAATTTTCACACACGTTTATTAAAATAATGAAAAGCATAAACTTTACGTAACTTGATTCTGGATGCTATTTACAATTGAAAATCTGAAGTTCCTTTGGTTTTGGTACGTTAATCTTATTCTCACATATCTCTGATACTTGACAAAGTGTCTATACATTTCTCTTCATGGCTATGTACAGGAATATGATAATGTGATTAGGTGCAGACTGAAACTTGACTACAGACTGGTACAGACAAATGTAGACTGGTACAGACTAATGCAGACTATTGCAAACTGACTAATCGGAGGTCTGTACACTCGTTATAATACCTCGCGCGTTCATGTATCACTGCGCGAGTGTGATCTGCGAGGAGAAAAGGTTCTACGTTAGCAGCAATCTCATTGGCTGCGTTACATATTAATACGCGGATCGGCGGAAGCAGAATTTGGTCCGTCTCTAAGGCAGCGCCATCTCGTAGCGCGGAGACGAACGAGGGCTGCGCCTGCGCTGTTTTGCTTACTGGGGTGTGCTCTAGTGGGAAAGTTGTGTACGTGCTGACTACGCAGAACTATGTACACAACAATTAGGTCACTTATACTTACTTGGCTTGAGCACTTTAGTTCTTAATTTTTTATCATCTCTCCATGCAATGTGAATCTGCAAAAGCAATAAGCCTATTTTTTTTATTTTTAATACTCCTAGTGCTACTTAAGGTTTCTGACATAATGGTAAGACAGAGATTTCGATACAGATTTCTAATTGTAAGATGTTTCCAGGGGTAGATGTGGACTCTGTCCACAATTTATTGATTATGAACTGAAATTGCAAAATTGTAGGAAATTAAGGATGTGGGACCAGGATGAATTGGAAAAATTTGATGTTGCTGAGAGTTTCAGATGGAGCATTAGGCAACGGTTGACTAGAACAGGGGAAAGGAACAGAGTAGAAGACGAATAGATAGCCTCGAGAGATGAAATAGTGATGGCAGTAGAGGATCAAACAGGTAAAAAGACAAAACCTAGTAGAAATCATTGGATAACACAGAAGATACTGAATATAACTGATGAAACGAAAAGATGCAGCACAGGAAGCAGGCGAAAGGGAACACAAACGTTTAAAAAATGAGATTGACAGAAAGTGCAAAATGGCTAAGCAGGAATGGCTAGCGGAGAAAGTTTGGCTGTGGTTGCCCGCCCTACAAAACAACATGTTACAAATGTAATGGTTTAAAAGCATATTTCAATAGGGGAAAGATAGATATCACCTACAGGAAAATTAAAGGGGCCTTTGGAGAAAAGAGTAGCTCTGTATGAATCTCAAGAGTTGATACAGTGAACCAGTACTAACCAAAGAAAGAAAGCTGAAAGGCGGAAGAAGTATATAGATGGTTCTATACAAGGGAGACGAACTTGAAGAGAATATTACAGAAATGGAAGAGGACATAGATGAAGATGAGATGGGAGATAATGATACTGCGAGATGAATTTGACACAAGTCGAAACAAGGCCTCGGGAGTAGACGACATTCCGTCAGGCCTACTGATAGCCTTGGAAGAGCTAGCCACGACAGAACTCTTCCATCTGATGAGCAAGTTGTACGAAACAGGTGAAATACTCTCAGACTTCAAGAAGAATATAATAATTCCAATTCCAAAGAAACCAGTTGCTGACATGTGTGGATATTACCGAACTATCAGTTTAATAACTCTTGACTGCCAAATACTAACAGGAATTCCTTACGGAAAAATGGAAAACTGGTAGAAGCCAAATTCCAGGAAATCAGTTTAGATTCTGGAAAAATGTAGGAACATTCAAGGCAGTACTGGCCCTACGCACTATTTTAGAAGATAGGTTAAGAAAAGGCAAACCTACGTTTATAGCATTCCTAGAGTTGGAGAGAGCTTTTGACAAGGTAGGCTGAAATACTGTCTCTGAAATTCTGAGGGCAGCGCGGGTAAAATGCAGGGAGCGAAAGGCTACCTACAACTTGCACAGAAACCAGACAGCAGTCATAAGAGTCGAGGGACGTGAAAGGGAGGCAGTGGTTGAGAAGAAAGTGAGATAGGGTTGTAGCCTATGCCTGATGTTATTCAGCCTGGTTATTGAGCAAGCAGTAAAGGAAACCAGAGAAAAAGTTGGAGTAGGAATTGAAGTCCAGGGAGAAGTAATAAGAACTTTGAGAATTGCCGATGACATTGTAATTTTATCAGAGCCAGCAAAGGGCTTGGAGGAGCAGTAGAACTGAATGGACAATGTCCTGAAAATAGGATATAAGACGAACATCAACATAAGCAAAATAAGGATAATGGACTGTAGTCGAATTAAATCAGATGATGCTGAGGCAATTAAATTAGGAAACGAGACTCTTAAAGTAGTTGATGAGTTTTGTTATTTGGGCAGCAAAATACCTGATGATGGCCAGAGTTTAGAGGAACAAAGTGTAGACTGGGAATGCCAAGAAAAGCGTTTCTGAAGAAAATAAGTATGTTAACATCGAATATAGATGTAAGTGTAGTGTTGCCAGGTATGAAAATGAAACATGGATGATGAACAGTTTAGACAAGAAAGGAATAGAAGAATTTGAAGATTAGTGGCTTGATTATGTAACTAATGAGAAAGTCCTGAACAGAACTGGGGATAAAAGAAATTTGTGCACAACCTGCTAGAAGAAGGGATCGGTTGATAACACAGATTCTGAGACATCGGCGCATCACCAATTTAGTAGTTTTGGAGGGAGGGAAGTGTGGGAAGTCGAAGTCGAAGAGGGAGACGAAGAGATGAACACACTAAGCAAATTCAGAAGGTTGTAGGTTGCAGTGGTTGATGAAGAGACTTGTTCAGAATAGAGTAGCATGTAGAGCTGTATCAAACCACAACAGGGACTGTAACTTTTCCTGGTGAAGATACCCTTAGTTGGCATCGAAACTATGTCATTGCAATAAAATCTGTGCAACGGGTTGGCTGTTTTTTATCCTTCATTAAAAGAATTTTAGATTGTAAGGCCTTATAATATATTAAAAAAATCTGAAGCGCTTTTATGTAGGTTATAAGCTTTTCTCACTTGAATCTGAGGGCGTACAAAAGGATGTCCAGTATACTGCTCTTGGAAAATTTTGGATGCATCTATATACAGGGGTTGGACAAAATGTGGAAACATCAAACACAAGACTTTAACGTGCCTAATACGGTGCAGGGAACTCGCTGGCATTCAAGACAGCTTCAGGCGTCTAGGAATGGATACATACAGGTCCAGTGTGGTTTTCAAGGGAATCTTACACCATCTTTCCCGCAAAATAGTGGCATTTTCAGATAACGGTGACAGATGTGGAAAGCGATCACGCACCCTTGTCTCCAAAGTAGAGGACAAATGTGCGCTACTACAAAGATCTCCTGACTGTGGTGGCCAGGGCAAAATGCGTTAATTCATCCTCGGGTTCGCTAAATGAGTCCTGGACGATGCGGCTGTGTGAACATTGGCCCTGTTGTCTTGGTACACAGTATCGACAACGGGGAACAAACATTGTACCACGGTACACCTGCTTGGCTGTGTGGTAACGTGTTTGTCTACCATGCAGCGAGGCAGGGTTCGGTTCCCGGCCGCGTTGGAGACTTTCTCCGCTGGTGGACTGGGTGCTGCACTGTCGTCATCATCATTTCATTGTCACCTATACGCAAGTCGCGCAATGTGGTGTCACATGAAATAAGGCTTGCACCCGGCGACCGAACTTCCGCGGGTGGAGCCTCCCGGCCATCAGTGCCACAGGATCATTTCATTTTTTCATTGTATCACAGGATGGTCCGTATCAGCCAAAATGGTCATATAATCTCTCGCACGAATGCGTCCGTGCAGAGTAACCATGGTGCCCATGGAATATCACGATATAGCTCCCCAAATCATCATCGAACTCCCTCCGCTCTCCCCCCCCCCCCTCCCCCACCCACGCCATGTTTCGCTCTTGGCAGCAAACAGTTAGCGTCATAGGCCACATGTAAACTCGGCCAGAAGATGGAAAGAGTGTACAATAAGATTCATTCGACCAAATGACTTTCTCGCATTGCTCCTTAGTTCAGGTTTCATTACTTTGGTTTCACGTTTTCCGTTACGGGCATGTGCATGACTGGTGAGTTGTTTTGGATTTCCAGCTCGCTCTGCAGTTCACTTCTCATGGAGCTCCCTTCGTGTTGTTTTGTTGCTGACAGGATTCGAGAGAGCGACATTGAGTTCTCCAGTGACTTTTGCCGCTGTCGTCCCCTTACTTTCCGTCCAATAGCCGTCCGTCATGATCACCCTGTACACAGCGTTGTGATTTAGCAGATGTTTCTTTCCGGTTTCCCTGTCTGCGCTATAAATCTTCGCTGCCGTGCCTCTTGGAACACCAAACACATGGCTACAGAAGCACCCACAATCAGCCCACTTTGCCGGCCGAAGTGGCCGTGCGGTTAAAGGCGCTGCAGTCTGGAACCGCAAGACCGCTACGGTCGCAGGTTCGAATCCTGCCTCGGGCATGGATGTTTGTGATGTCCTTAGGTTAGTTAGGTTTAACTAGTTCTAAGTTCTAGCTGACTAATAACCTCAGCAGTTGAGTCCCATAGTGCTCAGAGCCATTTCAGTCAGCCCACTTTCTAATTCTCTCCGTTCCGACATAATGCACGCACAACCACACAGAACGCTGTTCTGACCGCGACTGACGCCTGCAACGTATTGAGGACACTACACAGGTTCCGTTCGTGATTAAATACAGCAGCGCAACCTGCGGGCTTGGGTAACATCTGCATTTATGTCCATCCATGTATTTGTCGCAATGTTTTTATATTCTTGCCCAGTGCCTGTATATGCGGATATAACGAGGCCACTAAGCTTCAACGAGATGATTAAATCTAGAATTTATAGTTTCCGAGCTTGTCGTATTAAAATAACAAACTGGAAACCGGCAGCTGAGTATATCAAAATAATATTCGAATAAAGACAAATGTGAAGAACGTTTTATACAATGAAGCACCAAAGAAACTGGTATAGGCATGCCTATTCAAATACAGAAATGTCCAAATGTGTGTGAATTCCTAAGGGACCAAACTGCTGAGGTCATCGGTCCCTAGACTTACACACTACTTAAACCAACTTATGCTAAGAACAACACACACACCCATGCCCGAGGGAGGTCTCGAGCCTCTGGCGGGAGGGGCCGCGCAATCCGTGACATGGCGCCCCAAACCGCGCGGCCACTCCACGCGTTTCAAAAAAGTGGTTCAAATGGCTCTAAGCACTGTGGGACTTAACATCTGAGGTCATCAGTCTCATAGACTTAGAACTACTTAAGCCTAACTAACCTAAGGACATCACACACATCCATGCCCGAGGTAGGATTCGAACCTGCGACCCTAGCAGCAGCGCGGTTCCGGACTGAAGCGCCTAGAACCGCTCAGCCACAACGGTCGGCTCCACGCGGTTCAAAAACAGATAAACAGCAGAATACGACGCAGCGGTCGACATCGCCTGTATAAGACAACAAACGTCTGGCGAAGTTGCTAGATCGGTCACTGCTGCTACAATGGAAGGTTATCAAGATATAAGTGAGTTCGAACGTGGTGCTATAGTCGGCGCACGAGCGATGGGACACAGCATCTCCGCCGGCCGCAGTGTCCATGCGGTTCTAGGCGCTACAGTCTGGAACCGCGCGACCGCTACGTTCGCAGGTTCGAATCCTGCCTCGGGCATGGATGTGTGTGATGTCCTTAGGTTAGTTAGGTTTAAGGAGTTCTAAGTTCTAGGGGACTGATGACCAAAGAAGTTCAGTCCCATAGTGCTCAGAGCCATTTGAACCATTTTGAACAGCATCTCCGAGGTAGTGATGAAGGGGGGATTTTCCCGTACGACCATTTCACGAGTCTACTGTGAATATCACGAATCCGGTAAAACATCAAATCTCCGACATCGCTGCGGCCGGAAAAAGATTCTGCAAGAACGGGAGCAACTAAAACTGAAGAGAAGCGTTCAATGTGGCAGCAACGCAACACTTCCGTAAACTGCTGCAGATTTTAATGCTGGACCATCAACAAGTGTCAGCGGGCGAACCATTCAACGAAACCTCATCGATATGGGCTTTCGTACTCGTGTACCCTTGTTAACTACAAGACACAAAGCTTTACGCCCCGCCTGGGCCCTTAAACACCGACACTGGACTGTTGATGATTGGAAACATGTTGCCTGTTCCGACGAGTCTCGTTCAAAATTGAATCAAGGAGATGGACTTGTATGGGTATGGAGACAACCACATGAATCCATGGGCCCTGCATGTCAGCAGGAGACTGTTCAACCTGGTGGAAGCTCTGTAATGGTGTGGGGCGTGTGCAGTTGGGACCCCTGATACGTCTAGATACGACTCTGACAGGTGACACGTACATAAGAACAAAGAACTTTGCAAATTTCATCAGGACAATGCGACACCCCAAACGTCCATAATTGCTACAAAGTGGCTCCAGGAACGCTCTTCTGAGTTTAAACACTTCTGCTGACCACCAAACTCCCCAGATATGAACATTTTTAAGTATATATGTGATGCCTTATAACGTGTTGTTCAGAAGAGACCTCCACCCCCTCGTTCTCTTTCAGATTCACGGACAGCCCTGCAGGATTCATGGTGTCAATTCACTCTAGCACTACTTCAGATTTTAATGGAGTCCATGCTACGTCGTGTTGCGTCACTTTTGCGTTCTCGCGGGGGCCCTACACGATATCAGGCCGGTGTACCAGTCCCCTTGGATCTTCAGTGTAGAAATATAAGTTAGGATACCTAATTAGAAAACTGGTACAAATGGCCGGAATTCTGTTTCTTCTATTGGGGTTAGTTCCTAATTGGCAGGCGGAGTCTCTAATTTTATATCCATTAATGTAATTCATTGAATGAAAAATTGTAGTTGTTGCATTTGAAGCCTAGTGCTCAATGACATAGCTATTTCCTCAAGTAAAAGGGCTTTTGGGTATATTTATTTGTGTGCCGTGAGTATTGTGATTTACGTCAATATCATTGGTGCATATGACGAGCTCGTATAGAGCGCATAATTGTGTTTGTGTTGTGGATGATGTAACAGAGAAGGAAGAGGCTGAATTGCGGTGCGCTTGCGTAGTCTTCTGTGAATCATAAGCATGTGTTAGCGTCCTCGCGCACATAGCGGACAACGCGATGAAATTCATTTGTAATCGGCGTTTGCGGTACCGTCCAACTTGTGGATGTAGGCCGTAGTGGAACAGTTATGTTACGTGTGCCCTGGCGGAGAAATTAGCGGCTTCCTTCGACAGGAAGTCTACTCCTCAGCAAATGATACAACCATTACGTAATATAAATACTATGCATATCGAGTAAGAGGCTATGAAGGTTTCTGAGCTACCACCGTCCGCGTACAAGCTCTTGTTGCATGAATTATTATTCAGCTTCTCTTGCGAAGAAATGTAAGTGTAGTAGTTAAGAGTTTTAACTTCGCGTCGATATCGATGACATGACGTAGAAGCAGCTCACTAGGAAAAGAAAGGGAGAAGAGATAAATGTTCTCGTGCGGAAAATGTCTCTGCTTTTGCCTGAACAAATTCAGGGTAGCCGCCAAAAACCCAAATTAAGGTTCTCTGACAAGGTTTAATCTACTCTTTCAGAGGAGGAATAGAGAGTTTTGCGGGTCACGCTAAGATGGTGGGTATTACCAATAGAAAGAGAGAATTTCTCTAACTGGCAATGAAAAAGCTGTCTAGATAAAAACATTTAGGTGAGCGCACATCGTCAGATGTTAGTAAGTTTCATGATCCATGGATCATTCGTACGATTAACCGTAATAATGTGGAACTGGTCATTTTGCAGTCACATTACTTATTCATATGTAAATATGCTGACCATTTACAGTTCTTTTTAAATACAAATGTGAGTTAGTAATTCCTACGCACCGCCTTTTATACATCACAAAAATAGAAATTCTTCTACGGAATAGAAAGACAAGCTTTTCCAGTTTGTTTTCAAAAGTAACTTTGCTGCTGGTCAGACATTTTGAAAGGGTACAGTACCGCCCGACATTGAAAATAGGTACAACATTCTTCGTTATTCTTGTCATAACAACATAATTTTTCTAATAATAACTCAATTTCAATTAATACAGCAAAGCCGGATACCAGTGTGGGAAAGAATGACAATTTATTTATTTAATTGATCACATGTGCACTCCCACAAAATAAATCCCTACATCCAGTTTGGTGAGATCTGTGAAATGAATGAATGTATGGTCGTCTGCTAACCCCAGATAGTGAATGTGAATATATGATCATCTTTGAGACGGTACTTGGGTCACCTTTGGTGGGACCAAAGAGATGAAATTTACCTGAGCTTTGAGCGCCTGAAATGTGGCTGACCAATATGGCAGCAAGGTGCTCCCCCACTTTGGCAGACGTGCGAGAGAACCTGAAGAACGGCCATGTTTCAGCACTCTGCCACTGGATCTAGTGTTGGTAAGACCTGTCTTAGGCGTGCTCCATAAGGACAAAAGAGTGGAGACATGGTATGCATGTGAAATACTTAAGAGTAGTTTAGAATAATAATTTCTCTATTTCAGGAACTTTTGTGGGGAGAATTAAATGTCAGACACGTAATATTAAGAAGATCGTAGTAATCTTCGGAAGTGACCAACGGTCACAATGAAACCACGTGTAGCAATAAGCTGAAATACTTCCGAGTGCTTAAGTTAAGCTGAAATACTAGCGTGTGTATTATAAGTTGGAAATATTTAAGAAATGGCGTGTGCAGGACTTGAAATTAGAGACGAGTACTTCCACGCGGTGAGTACTGTGTGAGCCTCAATCTGCGTATGAGACAAAGGATAAAGAGAAGTACTCGTCCATGGTATCAGTTGAGGACTCGCATGTGTGATGAATATGTTCTTAATATTACTTTGTGTGCTATGTTTCCGTGTGACGCTTGATTCAAAGTATAATACTCTGAGAGAGAAGCAAGGTGAGTCAGCCGTCTATCCAGCAACGCCGCTTGGCTTGCATTGCACAGGAAGACGTGAATATATCCTCCAGAGTTCATAGTAGGAAAGAAAAATTACGAAGTGGGGCAGTGTCGTGTGAAACTGGGATAAGTACTAATTGAAGTGGGAAAGCTGAAAGTGATGTGATTATAATGTTGTGACTATTCCTTATGTTGTATTCCATGTTGCAGTGTGGTGTATGTCATGTAATTTAAGTGTGTGTGGTTTGCATGGGAGAGTAGCAAAGTAGTTTCAGAGGTAGTGGGGTTATGCATGTTCCTTTTGTACCGCTCGGTCTGGAGGAAAGTTTCGTGATGATAGTTGTGAGAGTCGAAATGTGAGATATAGCAAAAGATCCACCATCCTATCCAGAAAGTGCACTGTAGCATTAAATAATTACGAGACCATAAGATAGAGAATGACCAAATTAAAGCCATGCCCACTGGGCGGAATTTCTCATGTGTTATTGTTGTAGGTTATAGAATTTGTGTGTTTAGGTTATAGAATTTATCGAAATAAATAAGATAGTGAAAAGAAAAAGATTGGTGGCCTTTTCCTTCGAATTGTATGTTGTCATGATATCCAGAATTTATAATGTGTGCGCCATTCATATTCAGTGCGATGGCCACGTGTTGATCAAAGCCGTTAAATAAGAAAGAAAATGTGGTATTGCCAGTGCGTAGTGAACAGTCAGAGTTCTGTAAATTACTGATATTCCGTTGCGTAATATTCATACAGGAGAATAATTTGTAACTTAATTGTGAGTACTAGAGTTCATGTTACTCGATAAATAAGAATGAGCCCACTCGCATGGCAGACCACTCATCTTGCAGGCCTGACTGCTTGATGCCACAGTATGAGCAAGGCATGTGGGTGCCTCTCAATTTTACATCATCAGGGAAATGATGACAAATTTTCGTGGCAGCAATTTTCATCGCTTTTTGTGCTACGCACGACTGGTATTGTTAATATGCAGATCATTATTCCTTTTGAACTGGAGTGGATTATTTACATCACAGTTCAACAGGGAATTAATAATCTGTGAAGTAGTAGTAGTAGTAGTAGCAGCAGCTTTATTCATCCGTAGATCCCTTTTTAGAAGGATATAGGACACGTCAAAGTATTTACAAGTTTAGACCAATTTAAAATAAGCTAATTCGTATACACATATATTTGCAGACTTCTAGTTAGAGACAATCATTAGATTTACTCCTCGTATACAATACTTTTTTACAAATAACTTGTTAAATAATGTAATGCCACATTGTTCACTCATATCTCACTATCAGTCACTGCACACACTGTACACACAATGTTTCATAACACTTCAGTCACTACACACACAAACACACACAGTCTGAATGCCTGGCTCCTTAAAGAGCTGTTGAAACAGGTCTTTTGGGAGTTTGTTACGTACTTGCTTTTCTGGAATTTGTACATGCTCTGGATGTCTCAAACGCTAAGCGACAATTTTGAAGAGCTTATTATTCGCGCGCAGCCTTTGGTCAGAGTAGCTGCGTCGCTGAAAGATATGCTTGTTTTGTCGTCGCTGTTGACGGCGAGGAGCGAAGGAGTTCTGTAGTTAACGTAGCAGCGAGACAGTCGCCAAGCAGAGGACTCGTGCCAATGTAGACGTGAAGCTAAGTGCATCTGTGTTTAAGCAATATGATTTGTGTTTCAGTATTGTGAAACACAGGAGAAAGGCTCGATTAGTGATTTGGAACTTAATTCTTATGTTTATCAATTATTTGTCTAATATTTGTGAGAGTAAGAATTTGATATCAATATTGTCCTTTGTCAATGAAAATGAGTGTTGTAACATGAATTTAATACAAGTAATAATTAAAAAACGGTTTGGTAAAGAAATATTTCACCTAAGAGCATCGCCCACGTCTTCGATCCAGGTCATTATTAATTAAAGAGTCTCTCTCAGTGATATGCACAAAATTGTTTACTTGCTGTCTGTAAAAACGCACTAAGCTCCCAGCAGCTGTAGTTACAAATTTGCAGCTGGCGCCCAGAGAGCAGCAATCACTGCATTTCCAAGCAATTACATTACGAGGTACGATATTTCCATCTTAGCATCAGTTTGCTACGAAAATTATCAACACACAGGGACCATTTCATGAACAGCATTGTTAGGCTTACAAAACACTCGTTCGACCTATACTTGAGTATTGCTCATCAGTGTGGGATCCGTGCCAGATCGGGTTGACGGAGGAGATAGAGAAGATCCAAAGAAGAGCGGCGCGTTTCGTCACAGGGTTATTTGGTAACCGTGATAGCATTACGGAGATGTTTAGCAAACTCAAGTGGCAGACTCTGCAAGAGAGGCGCTCTGCATCGCGGTGCAGCTTGCTCGCCAGGTTTCGAGAGGGTGCGTTTCTGGATGAGGTATCGAATATATTGCTTACCCCTACTTATACCTCCCGAGGAGATCACGAATGTAAAATTAGAGATCCGAGCGCGCATGGAGGCTTTCAGACAGTCGTTCTTCCCACGAACCATACGCGACTGGAACAGAAAAGGGAGGTAATGACAGTGGCACGTAAAGTGCCCTCCGCCGCACACCGTTGGGTGGCTTGCGGAGTATAAATGTAGATGTATATGTAGATTAACGCACAGGGACCACTTTGTTTAATTGAAGAGATTAACAGTAAAGTTCAGAATTTAATCAGTTTGGACATTTTTTAGAAAGATTATAAATCAGTTCCAAGTCTGTATTTTATTCTCGCAGGCACAAACACTATGTGATCAAAAGTATCCGGACATCCACAAAACAGATGTTTTTCATATTAGTCGCATTTTGCTGCCACCTACTGCCTGGTACTCCATATCAGCGACTTCAGTAGTCATTAGACATCGTGAGAATGCAGAATGAGGCGCTGCGCGGAACTCAACGAACTTCGAACGTGGTCAGGTGATTGGGTGTCACTTGTGTCATACGTCGGTAACCGAGATTTCCACACTCCTAAACATCCCTAGGTCCACTGTTTCCGACGTGATAGTGAAGTGGAAACGTGAAGGGACACGCCTAGCACAAAAGCGTACAGGCCGTCCTCGTCTGTTGACTGACAGAGACATCCGACAGTTGAAGAGTGTCGTAATGTGTAATAGGCAGTCTTCTGTCCAGACCATCACACATTAATTCCAAACTGCACCAGGATCCACTACAAGTACTATAATAATTAGGTGGGAGACGAAAAAACTTGGATTTCATGGTCGAGCGGCTGCTTATAAGCGACACATCACGGCGGCAAATGCCAAACGACGCCTCGCTTGGATGTAAGGAGCGTAAACATTGGACGATTTAACAGTGGAAAAACGTTGTGTGGAGTGACGAATCACGGTACACAATGTGGCGATCCGATGGCAGGGTGTGGGTACGGCACATGGCCGGTGAACGTCATCTGCCAGCGTGTGTAGTGCCTGCAGTAAAATTCGGAAGCCTTGGTGTTACGGTGTGGCCGTGTTCTTGGAGGGGGCTTGCCCCCCTCGTTGTTTTGCGTGGCACTATCACAGAACAGGCCTGCACTGATGTTTTAAGCACCTTCTTGCTTCCCACTGAAGAAGAGCAATTCGGGGATGGCGGTTGCATCTTTCAACAATATCGAGCACCTGTCCATAATGCATGGCCTGTGGCGGATTGGTTACGCGACAATAATATCCCTGTAATGGACTGGCCTGCACAGAGTCTTGGCCTGAATCCTATAGAAAATCGTTGGTATGTTTTGGAACGCCGACTTCGTGCCAGGCCTCACCGACCGATATCGATACCTGTCGTCAGTGCAGCAATCCGTGAAGAATTGGGTGCGATTACACAAGAAACCTTCCAGCACCTGACTGAACGTATGCCTGGGAGAGTGCAAGCTGTCATCAAGGCTAATAGTGGGCCAACGCCATATTGAATTCCAGTATTACCGATGGAGGGCACGCCGACCGCGGTGGTCTCGCGGTTCTAGGCGCTGCAATCTGGAACCGCAAGACCGCTACGGTCGCAGGTTCGAATCCTGCCTCGGGCATGGATGTTTGTGATGTCTTTAGGTTAGTTAGGTTTAACTAGTTCTAAGTTCTAGGGGACTAATGACCTCAGCAGTTGAGTCCCATAGTGCTCAGAGCCATTTGAACCATTTGATTTTGTGTGATGTCCTTAGGATAGTTAGGTTTAAGTAGTTCTAAGTTCTAGAGGACTGATAACCACAGCTGCTCAGTCCCATAGTGCTCAGAGCCATTTGAACCATTTGCATCGATGGAGGGCACCACGAACTTGTAAGTCATTTTCAGCCAGGTATCCGGAGACTTTTGATCACATAGTATATGTGACATTCTTGAATGAAAATATACGTGGCCCGGTTCTGTTAGGACAGCTTATGTGAAATTCCAAACTGGAATGTCATCTCATGGTGAGTTGTGGCTTTATAATCCTCGAGCTTTCAACAATAGCTGTGTAGAAGATGAAAATGATAGCTTCACTGCAGCAGGCATCCTGACCACGAATGTAACAGTATGTGTCTGACACCTGTCGGAAAATGGCGGCGGAGCAGCGAGGGAACATCAAGTTTTTTGAACCCTCAATCGTTTGTGGACGAGAATTCATCAAATTCGACCAAAATACCGAGAGGCAGGTTCTTGGTCGGTCCTCCAGGATAAAGTCCCAGTCCACAAAGTGAAGATGTGTGCGATTTTTTGACCAGCGAACGGATAACAGTCCTGGATTACCGGCCAACTTCTTGTTCCCAGATTGAAGCTGTCAATGATGGAACACAATTCGAAGCAGTTGGGGACGTCCATGAAAATTGTAATGTAGTACTAAAAACATTTCCAAGAAAAACGCATTTAAAACGATGTTAGCTGTGTAGACTATTTTGAATAAATAGTGTTTCTGTTAACATAATCCTTGGCTTTTATTTTTCATATCCACAGTCCTAACGGAACTGGGACACACTGTGTATGTCGACTTCCTGATTTGTTTCTCACTTAGATTTACAATGATTCGAAGTGCAAATGTGCCTGAGCTAAATTGTTTTAGGAGTTGCAAAACATGTTTTTTTTTCCAGTTTCAACTCTCAGTAATATGGACACCTAACTTCTTATGATATCTAACTGTATGTAAGCGCCATATTTAAGAATATCACTTCTCCCATACTAGGTAAGACTAACGAGCTTTTTTTGGTACCACAGTAGGCACAAGAACTGGATTTTAATATAAAACATAAGAAGTCACTGGTGAGGCCGATAACACATGGGAAGTTAAACAGCGACCACTTTTGTGAAACAGTTCTTCCCATACATCTTGATGATACGCAGTTATCGTATCAGAAACGTATAGCTCAGATAAGCAGTGTGCTTGACTGTCTCTGGTGTGGAAAGAGATGGGGAGTTTCCATGGAGCAAGAACGCTCTCGTAGACAGCTCCCTGTGACACTTCGACTTGACACCTCTCGTAACTTCGCCAGGAGACTTCTGGAAAAAGGCCCTCCAATATTCGTCTCTGGTGATTAGACCGTTAAATAACTCATTTGGATGGGCCTCACACAGCAGCAGCAATTCCGCTGCTGCCTGATAGGTTCACCGGGCTTTTTGAATGGATGTGAGTGGTCGCAGAACACTTCGAGCGGCGACTTTTGCTACGTCCAAAATTTCGAGCAAGATGTTGAATACCGATCCATGACTGATTCCACTTTTTCCACTGTCGCCTCGATTGTGATAGATCGTCGTGCGAGCACCGGCACCTTAATTTTTCTTGCGATTCTCGATTCTCCAGGATAAGATTGTCTACCCCTTCGTTCGTCGTCGTTCACTTGTTTGGGCACAGCGGAAGCGTGTGCAGAATCTAACTACTGTCCCATACGACAGTGCATGGTGTCGTATATTTCTATAAACTAATTTAGTTTTGTCTGCTCTGTAACACGAGGATTTCACTGTCTACCAGGATTGCAGATATAACCCACAAACAAGCAAAAAACTTATTATGTAATTTTAATTTGTCAAGGAGGTAATTAAAACGTTATGCCTAACGTCGTATGGTTTAATTGGTATGGCATTCATGCAGAACGTGACAGGGCTCGAGCATTTATCTGGGTCACTTGTTACAAATGATTTTATTTTATTTTAGGCGTCTAGTTCCGTAGCAGCAAATTGAGGAACGAATCTCCGAGGTCATAGAACGTGCCAGTAAATTGAATTACAACAGAAAAATAATAACAGATAAAATAAAGTGTTTATTAATCCAAAAAACGACGAACCATAAGCTTATGTAAATGCGATCAACATTATAACGCAGGAATCACTTAATTTTTCGAGGAACTCCTCTACAGAATAGAAGGAGAGACTCATGAGAAAACTTTTCAGTTTAGGTATGAAAGCGAGTGGATTATTGCTAAGATTTTTGAATTCTTGTAGTACCTTGTTGAAAATGGATGTAGCAATATACTGCACGCCTTTCTGCACAAGACTCAAGGAAGTGCGATTCGAATGCAGATTCGATTTCTGCCTATTATTAATTGAGTAAAAGCTGCTAATTCTTGTAAATAAGCTGATATTGTTAACAAGAAACGACGGTAAAGAATAGATGTGTCGTAGCGGCCCCGTATTATTAGAGGGCCCGCACAACTGACACGCAAGATGGGTTGCCGACCCCTTATCAGGAGCGCGGAGAGAAACATCGCCAGCGGACAGAAACAATAACAGACTTTCAAAATAAACACGGAACTGCTTCGCCAGACATGTGACAGAACTCATGTGACTCATGTAGCACTCTGCCGACCTGGCTTTATAAGAACGCCTAGACCGTCAGACCGACAGTGTTTACCAACCGCTAGAAACAGCTCCGGCCAGTACTTATGCCAGCCCCTAGTATTGTATTCACTCGCTGTATCATTGTAGTAGCAGGTTGTATTTTGTGTTGTGTAGAGTAGATTTTGTTCAGTACTTTTCTTCCATTGTCTTGTTTCCTTATTCGGCTTGTCACCACGAGAGTTGTGGGTTTTCTTGAGTTTAAAACTTAATGTATGACAAGAAGGCGCTTTTTCTTTAATTATAATAAAGTGTGTTCAGATTGACTGCTAGTTCTTTTATACTGAGAGGCTAATGTTAGAATACTAATGAACAAGGGTCGGCAAGAAGTTCGCGAACTTAACACCACTTACTGCCCGTACCGCCCATTTCTGAGCCACAAGTATCCTTTGAGAATAGGAATAGTTACCTCAAAATGTAATACCATACGTCATAAGCTAATGAAAGTAAGATAAGTAGACTACTTTTCGTGTCGAATTATCAATTACTTCGGATATGGTTCTAATAGTAAAAATGGCAGCATTAAATCTTTGACAAGATCTTGAACATGGGCTTCCCACGACAGTTAACTATCCATCTGTTCGCCTAGAAACTTGAACTATTCAGTTTCACTAACCGTATGCCCATTCTGTGATATTACACGTCAGGTTTTGTTGAGTTGTCTGTTGAGTTTTACTGTGATTTAGCGTTGGTTTAGGTTCTACAAACCATGAACTTACGTCTTGAAGTGCGCTACTTGAAACAGTGCCAATTTTGCACACACCATCCTTTACTACCAAGCTACTGTCATCAGCAAACAGATATATTTTAGAACCACATGTAATACTAGAGCCGGCCGGTGTGGCCGAGCGGTTCTAGGCGCTTCAGTCTGGAACCGCGCGACCGCTACGATCTCAGGTTCGAAAACTGCCCCGGGCATGGATGTGTGTGATGTCCTTAGGTTAGTTAGGTTTAAGTAGTTCTAAGTTCTAGGAGACTGATGACCTCAGATGTTTAGTCCCATAGTGCTCATAGACATTTGAACCATTTTTTGTAATACTAGAGGGCACATCATTTATATAAATAAGGAACAGGAGTGGCCCCAGTACTGGTCCCTGGGCACTCCCCATTTAACCGTGTCCCACTCGGACCTCACGTCATAGCCATCATCAATACTGATGAGAGTGACCTTTTGTTATTAAAGTAAGAGATGAAGCAATTGTGAACCACTCCCCGTATTCCATAATGATGTAATTTCACGAGCAATATTTTGTGATCAGCACAGTTACATCGAAAAAGCAGCCTGATGGCATAGAAATAGGTCTAAAATTGTCTACATTATCCCTTTCCCCCTTTTTATAAAGCGGCTTTACTACTGATAAGGCAACGGCCTTGCCGCAGTGGATACACCGGTTCCCGTGAGATCACCGAAGTTAAGCGCTGTTGGGCGTGGCCGGCATTTGGATGGGTGACTATCCAGCCGCCATGCGCTGTTGCCATATTTCGGGGTGCACTCAGCCTCGTGATGCCAATTGAGGAGCTACTCGACCGAATAGTAGCGGCTTCGGTCAAGACTACCATTATAACGGCCGGGCGAGCGGTGTGCTAACCCCACGCCCCTCCTATCCGCATCCTCCATTGAGGATGACACGGCGGTCGGATGGTCCCGGTAGGCCACTCGTGGCCTGAAGACGGAGTGCTTTTTTTTTTACTACTGATAGGTGTGTATACTCACCGTTCATAGGAATGATATTCCGTGGCACCAGTCGTCACTCTCTTGATCAAATGTGGTTGTTATCGGTGCAGCCGTCCTATCATAAGGCAAATCGCGATAGACAACACGCTGTCCAGTTTCTGTCGCAGTACTGTGAAGAAGTCCCAAACAGACAAACTGATCTACTGCAGCTCTATCGCACTACTCAGCCGACATCAGTCTTCGCCTTACATTGCCAGTTCCTGAAATGGTAAAACTTTGGAATATCCTCGGATTTCTACACATATTGCCCTTCAGCCACGAACGCTCTTCTGACCTATATGGAGCCATAATCAGGTTTAACACTAACAAGTATATCACCCGCTTGCAGTCAAGACGATTATTCACTCGTATGGTTGTTGCTGTGACAGAGACTTTACTTGGGTCCGCGTGTGCGGAACGGAAACGTGAAGCGAGTGATAGTCCCATACGTATACCAATGAAGCGATTGTCAAGTGCATAGGCAGCGAGTAAACCTTAACTGTTTGTACGTACCACAATGAACAGTTCGATATCTAGGATATTCGCGGTCTGTCAACCTGGTAAACAACCTCAAATTGACCCACAAAAAACACCTAAGCTGCAATGGATGTGTGCCGCACAAGATTTTACGCCACCGCTTAGTCGGTCGGATCTTTGAAATTTTTTATTTCGATAGTGTTAGTAATTTTAAATTTTTCATGAGAACAATGAAAGAAAAAACGTTCTCGCAAACGTTATGCAAAAAGTAATTACGTTTATAATTCGGCTTAAGCTTAACCCTCACAAGCACAATAGTCTCGTAGTAACAAGGACAAAAGAAACAAAACGATTTAATTGTTAATTTTATGCTGTTAAAATCTTGAGGTAAAATTTACACAACCGTCAACTTTACATATTGTAAGTGGGATAACATAATCACGGCTGATTTTAACGGGAAAAGTAAATTAGCTTCGAACGGCAGGCGATGGCAAGAGAGAACATAGAAAACGTCACGCCGCGCGCAGTGCATGTACTACAGCTTAGTTGACCTTTGTACGTCTATAGGAATTGTTTCCCGGCTTGATAGATCACAAGTGTTCTGTATTAAACTGCTCGTCTGGGCTTCCTCCACACCGCTGTGATTTTTTACAAATTGTTATCGTTATAACTATATAATGAAAAGGAAAGTTGCTACTCACCATATAGAGGAGATGCTGAGTCGCAGATAGGCACAACAAAAAGACTGTCACAAATAAAGCTTTCGGCCAGTAAGGCCTTCGTCAAAAACAGACGACACACACACACATGCGCAACTCACACACACATGAATGAAGTCTGAGCCAGCTGAATCCACACTGCCTGTCCTGTATGAGTTGCGTGTGTGTGTGTGTGTGTGTGTGTGTGTGTGTATGTATGTTTGTGTGTCTGTGTCTCTCTGTCGTCTGTTTTTGACGAAGGCCTTACTGGCCGAAAGCTTTATTTGTGACAGTCTTTTTGTTGTGCCTATCTGCGACTCAGCATGTCCGCTATATGGTGAGTAGCAATTTTCCTTTTCATAATATTTTTACATTCCATCCTGGATTTTGTGTCGTTATAACTCGTAGATAGCTTCTTTTCAGTGAAGAGAGAATTCCTTGGAACAAGAAATATCACAAAGAAGTTAAAAGAAAGTTGATTTTTATCTGTTTTATTATTTTTTACTTATTTTAACATTCCATACGTCAAGCTGCATAAATTTCCAAAAATACGTACAAAATTTCAGTATTACTCTGTAAAGAGCTAAGTGATCTGTTTCTGATTCAGTGAACTCCAGCGTACTTTGTCAAGTACCTTGTCACCAAACACTGAAAATATAGCATCGTCTTCTTCCGTTTTAAGCATGTAAATGTGAAACCTTTCCAATGCCGATTTTTCCACTTTCCGCGTTACAGCTGGACTAGGCTCTGCTCATTCTTCTTCTTCGTCATCGTTTTCGTTCTCGTCACCCAAAACAACCAAAATTTCATTTTCAGTAAAAATATTGCAGACTTCCAAATGGTCGTCAAAATGTACCAATGCCACACCTCCTGCTACGTCAGTCATAAGTTTACAGGTATCTCGGAACCGGACTCCATTTCTTCGCTCTTCCGGTGTTGCAGTTGACGCTATGACTCCTTCATGAATCCGTATTTCTTGAAACAGTCAGAAATCGTGTTCGGAGTAACATTTCTTCCGTGATTTATCAGCCATTACCATCACTGCCAAAATAGTAATATTGGGCTTTTGGCAACCGTGTACCGTGCTATACAACACTATCTTCTCACATTCTTTGTGATACAACTTTTTAAAATGCTAAATTATTCCCTGGTCAAGCGCTTCTAATTTCGAAGTAGTGTTTGCAGTAAATCGGTGAAGTTTTACACCATACAGAGATGGCAGAATATTCTGAACTGCGCAATTAATCAGAAAAAGCGAAATTTTTTGCTTCTGGATTTTTTCTCTTTTTTTCATTTTGTTGACCAGGATCAACATCCACTCATTGAACGATTCTGTTTCTGTTTTTGTTAGACAGGTAACACGCAGAAAGCGACCTGATACTATTGAAAACTCTAGCGTTAGGAGCTATCGCCACCAAATGAGGTTATAGTTCCTGGGACTCATCCATGTTCATTGCATGCTGTAGCAGTACTGCTATGCTTCGCCCCATGACACAAATCGTCTTCGAAAGTCAATGTTCATACGGGAAGACACCCGAAAAAATTCAGTTTAGTCAGTATTCCATACGTCGCCAGGATTGCAATTTGCCTGCATGCTTTCTAGTTCATTTTTCCATGCCAGACAAACAGCATTATGAACGATCGAGCTACTACCACAAAACTTCTTAAAAAACGATTTTTTTTAAAAAAACTGTGTGCCTCCTGAGGGCATTCGTGGAAATTTATCCAGGTTTGAAGAGATATGGATGCGGTGGGTGGAGGGGGGCTGAGCAAGACTTTAAAATTTCTGTTTTTGAAATAAATAAGTTGGTCAGTTTCAAGACATGTCATACCACAAGAACTAATTTTTATGGGTGACAAAAACTGATGTCCTAGGGAACTGATGGTTATCCACTCACTTCTAGAAGTGTATGAGATTTTTGTAATGAATAAAACCTTTACTCCAGCCTCTTCCCCACCCCACTGCCCCCTGCAGGTGCTTATGGTGCAACAATTAGCTATCGGTGGGCACTGGTGCTACGCGAAAAACTACTAATAATATGACTTTTTCCCGGCATTTCGACGATCCCATATTTTTCTAACTTTATTAAGATTTAACATAGAGGTGGTCAACAGCCTTGCCGCAATGGTAACACCGGTTCCCGTCGTCACCGGAGTTAAGCGCTGTCGGGCTTGGCTAGCGCTTGAATGGCTTCTCCAGTCTGCCGACTGCTGTTGGCAAGCAGGATGCACTCAGCTCTTGTGAGGAAAATTAAGGAGCTACTGGATTGAGGAGTGCCACTCCAGTTTTATAAATTGACAACATGCTCCTTCATATCCGCATCATGTATAGGTTGAGGATGACACGGTGGTCGGTCAGTGCCGGTAGGCCTTTCGAGGCCTGATCGGGCGGAGTAATAGTGAAGTAATCACTGATTAAAACAAGTTTTTCTCACTTTTTAAACATTTTATTAATCTTCGGACTAAACAATGTTTTCCATCAGACTACCAGGACTCTCAAAGTGTTCCGTCAGAGGAAAAGTTTCTGAACCCCTGAACCACAGTGCGTAAGACATTCCGACAAATATTGTTCAAGATGCGGGAACTCACCTATACAATTCCATGTCCTACCTCTATGACACGTTTTCAGCAATCTGATATTTCTGCTCCAGATGGTCGACAGCGTGAGTGACAGAATCTCGAAAGTTTTCGCTATGCTTTTTTTTTCCCACTCCACATTCGAAGGCCTCAATAAATTGCTTCTCTTCTGTGAGATTTTAACACTTACACTTCTTTGAAGTCCTTTTTACCGCTGATTTATATAGTGAAACGCGTTATCAGTGTTGTTTAAACAAAGAACTGTCGCGAAGAACTGAATGACGCAACCAACAACAAAAAAAGTAGAGTTTGCGGGATGTCTATCACAGAAAATCGCTTCGCTTTATCAAGTGCATCAAAAAACATCGGATTTGTACGGTATAAGGATGCTTTTTTCAAGGGACCAAGCAACTAATTCGATTTATGAAGACATTCGGTTTGTTGAAATTCGAATTAGCAACAGTCGTCTGCGTATGGTAATTACGGAAAAATTAAACGTGATGGATCGGAGGTAGAATTGAATCCCGTTGCTCCTAGACGAGTGTCCAGTGTTACCAAGACGTTGGCCGCCTCGCTCTATCACTTATATGGAAAGATGTCTTCGCTTCACAATAGCGCGCTTAGCAGACTATGCGTGAAGATAAATACAGATTTCGGCACAAAACTTGAGAATTCAAGGTTACTAAGAAAAAAGAGAGAACATTTCAAAATTGTATTTCTCACAAACTCAAAAAGGTAGGAACAGAGTTTAAATGTTATAGGTGTCAATAGTCTGTAAAACTTGTACTCATTAGCTTATTGACGCTAAGTATGAGGACCCACTTGTGGCTTATTTACAGGAATTTTCCACTTCCTTTTATTGGTGCTGTCAAATTCCATGGTGGCATCAAAACAGTTACAAATATGACAACATTATAAAACTGATTTTCTTACTCTTGGCTGCACTTGTATTTGGTTACAATAATTTTCGTAACACGATTATATCGTGAATCTCTCTCTCTCTCTCTCTCTCTCTCTCTCTCTCTCTCTCTCTTTGTGTGTGTATGTGTGTGTGTGTGTGTGTGTGTGTATGTGTGTGTGTTATTGTTGTTGTTGTCGGCATTTGCAAGGAGAAACTAACTCCAAAGTGCCGACTCTGCTGTCTGTCCTTGACGTACGTACATTAGGAGCACACAGCATTTGGATCCCACGTACATCTGCGTCCTTTCTCAAGAGGCGAGACAGCGTTACATGATGTAACTCGAGGTGAAGGCTAGCCACGTAGTTGAGACTATACCTCTCGGAGAACAGGTCAGCTGTGTTTAAAGTATTTGGAGGAAACATCTCTATCGAATGCATTCTTAATAAAATAACTGAATACTGATGTAGTCGGGGACTGTGATTTAGATTGTGACCTTAACAGTATACCTAATCATGAAGAAAACAGTAGATTTTTCAGAAATTCGTATGCTCCCATTGCCCCACCGTATTAAGAAACCGCTAAATTTCCCGCCAAACAAAAATCTTTATAAAGTGAAAGACATTTAGAGTTATTAAAAAAGAAAAATAATTCCTAATGCTCTGCAAGATTAAATTCATTAGGTTACGAACCGGCTTTTCAGGCCATCATCAGGTGACAACTGAATGTTCAAAAACAGATAAACATGATGTGCGACTTACACAGATATTATTTGTACAGAAGCAACAAAAATAAGATGTGTTTACACTGGAAACCATTACATTTCTTCTCATGATTTTTTATTCTTATGTTCACTCATCACAAGATTGTCCACAAACATAACACCTCACGGCATAACAGTTTTTTTACGCGGAAGAGGAGATTTTTATGCAGAGTCTCTCATAAAAACAAAACAAAGACTATATGTGAAGTACACTGCTGCCCACCCACAATTCAACACTCTGAAGAAAGCATCCATATTAGGTGAAATGTGCAGCATGCGTTCGCGGCGACGAGAGATACACATTATTAGCGTTCCAGCGCAGCGCACATCTGGGGGCCCGTAGAGCCACCTGCAAGAGCTATATAAAGAGAGAAGCGACGGCCGTGTGGACGTACTGTAACTGACCTTTCCGTGCGGTTGTTTTGCGTAAGCAGCTTCAGTATACCTTTTAAAAGATAGCGAGCTTCTTTCGAGCGCGTTTCGGAGTTCGAACGAGGATGAATAGTTTCCTCTAAGGATTGCGGATTATCCTTCGTAAAAATCGGTGATTTGTCGGATGGAATCAAGCAGCTGTGATGTGGGTCTGTAATCGCTTGATGCAGGAGAACCGACAGGACCGATTGCACCAGCTCGTTGCACCACTACGTGTGATGACAGACATATTGCGCGCGTGGACCGCTCTGCCACATCACGAACCGTATCACAACAAACTCGGTCTGTTGCGCAACAAGCAGTGTCCGCGCGTACCATTCGACGTCATTAGCAGCAGATAGATCCAAGCCCCTACCACGCCGCAGCGGGGAAGCGAGGCAACTGTCCCCCAATTGAAGCAGCTGATCGCTGCCATTTGCAGGGATGAATCCTAGTACTGGGGTTGTGATTTGACGTATATGAGACGCAACAAGAGCAAATTGAAGCACAAATTAAACACATGTTTGTTTAAAAAAGTACTGAGTATTCGAGTCTATTTTAAAAGTATACTTAAATGAATGAAGTTTCCTATTTTCCGAAATACGTCTGCATAGAGACGCAAAATTGAAGAATGTAAGGCTCTTTCCTGACAAGGTGGAGCGAGTTTAGATCGAGTTATTTGCATTAGATAATTACATGAAACTTTTAAAGTAGCAGATAGTACGATTATTATTTAATTCACGTAATTTTCCTGTCAGGTCCTGTTTGCTTTTTGCCGACTCCTGTGTACATTTTGCACGCTTACTTTTGTTTAGCACAGTATTGTCTACACTCGAATTTTGGTATGATTAATTGTAATAACCCATATCACTTTAAATACCGTAGGAATTTCATTCGCACATTAGTTTGTAACACTGATAGCACCTCTGAAAGTGGTTGAGTTTGCAACATTTAATCAAATATTTGACCATTTACGAAGTATAATCACCAACTGACAACACATGTTAAGTATCTAAACGCAATTATTCGACCTACCTCTGATTCATACTTAATATATATTTGATTGCCTTAGTAACCTGGAAAAGGAACGTTCAAAATTATATACACTGACAGTATTTCCACACTATTTAACCTAGGCCTATATTGCACGATTTCCAGGACACTATACCTTTTTCAAATAAGTTGTGAATCCAAATACTGTCGGTACAGCATCGTCCTTCAGTTGACGTCTATTTACATAATTTTCCATGTAACAATTCTTTTCAAAACGAAGAGAGCACAGCAGATGATTTGCTGTCTGTTGGAAGTTCTCTCTCCGAGTAGCAACTATCCATTTCCGATTTAGAAAATCATTTTTAAGGGGGAAACCTAAACAAAAACAAACGCTCATAATGTATTATTTCGCCGGCCGCTGGTGGCCGAGCGGTTCTGGCGCTACAGTCTGGAACCGCGCGACCGCTACGGTCACAGGTTCGAATCCTGCCTCGGGCATGGATGTGTATGTTGTACTTAGGTTAGTTAGGTTTAAGTAGTTCTAAGTTCTAGGGGACTGATGACCATAGATGCTAAGTCCCATAGTGCTCAGAGCCATTTGAGCCAGCTATTGACGAGGAGTTTCACATTGATTCCGTATTTCTGGATTTCCAAAAGGCTTTTGACAGTGTACCTCACAAGCGGCTTGTAGAAATCGCGTTCTTATGGCATATCGTCTCAGTTATGTGACTGGATTCGTGATTTCCTGTCAGAGAGGCCTTAGCTCGTAGTAACTGACGGAAAGTCATCGAGAAAAGCAGAAGTGATTTCTGGCGTTCCTTCTAGGCGCTACAGTCTGGAATCGCGCGACCGCTACGTTCGCAGGTTCGAATCCTGCCTCGAGCATGGTTGTGTGTGATGTCCTTAGGTTAGTTGGGTTTAAGTAGTTCTAAGTTCTGGGGACTGATGACATCAGAAGCTAAGTCCCATAGTGCTCAGAGCCATTTGAACCATTTGAACCATCTAGCGTTCCACGATGTAGTGTTATAAGCCCACTGCTATTCCTTATCTATATAAACGATTTAGGAGACAATTTGAGCAGCCGACTTAGGTTGTTTGCAGATGATGCTGTCGTTTATCGTCTAGTAAATTCATCAGAAGATCAAATCAAACTGCACAACGATTTAAAAAGATATCTGCATGGTGTAAGAATTGGCAATTGACCCCTCAATAATAAGACGTGCGAGATCATTCACATGAGCGCAAAAAGGAATCCGTTAAACTTCGGTTACACGATAAATCAATCAAATCTAAAACCCGAAAATTCAACTAAATACCTAGGAATTACAATCACAGCCAAATTAAATTGGAAAGAACACATAGAAAATGTTGTGGGGAAGGTAAGCCAAAGACTGCGTTTTATTGCCAGAACACTTAGAAATTTTAACAGATCTACTAAAGAGACTGCCCACATTACGCTTGTCCGTCCTCTTTTGGAGTATTACTGCGCGGTCTGGGATCCTTACCAGATAGGCTGACGGCTTACATAGAAAAAGTTCAAAGAAGCGCAGCGCATTTTGTATTACGCCGAAATAGGGGCGAGAGTGTCATTGAAATGATACAGACTTTGGGGTGGACATCATTAAAACAAAGGCGTTTTTCGTTGCAGCGGAATCTTCTCACGAAATTTCAATCACCAGCTTTCTCCTCCGAATGCGAAAATATTTTGTTGACGCCGACCTATAATGGAAAAAACGATTGTCGTAATAAAATAAGGGAAATCAGAGCTCGCACAGAAAGATATAGGTGTTCGTTTTTTTCCGCGTGCTGTTCGAGATTGGAATAACATAGAATTATTGTGAAGGTGGTTTGATGAACCCTCTGCCAGGCACTTAAGTGTGATTTTCGGAGTATCCATGTAGATGTAGATTAGAATCTGCAGACACCGTGGTGAGAGACTGTTGAACTGTTCCCTTATAACATCGCCATACTTGTACTGCACCCGATATTGCGGTTTGGAGTGGTACTAGAATCCAGTCCCGAACCATCCAAGTACGTATTCCCGGTATTCTAACCAGCTAGCGTTACATCTCTGAAACTGTGGAGCCTGTTGTCCTCCCATGCCTTATGTTTGTCATCACTGCAAAACTCTTAGAAACAAGTATAAACAAGAGGTATTTTATAGTTAAGATAATAAATTCAATAGCTTTCAAATATGGGTATATTTAGCTTTTACAAAATATACAATTATTTATGAAAAAGGTAAATGTGTGTTTTTTAAATTTTTTTATTCAACAAATAATATTGATACGAGGGTTGGAACTTTAATAGTGGCAACTATTTATTTACAGCTCGTACAAAATAGATACGTGTTTCAAAGTTTTACTGACCTTCAACGTACTCACCAGCATTGTGTAAAACCCGTTGCCAGCGATGTGGATGTCGTAGGATACTTTCAGCAGTGCCAGTTGGGATGACAGTTCGAGCGGCGCGGTCTATTGCCCGACGAATTTGTAGCAGTTCTGAAGCGAATGCCGTGAAGTGTTTCCTTCAGTTTAGAAATCGAGTTGAACCCACGAGGACTTAAGTCAGGTGAGTGCAATAGTAGGTATAGTACTTAGCAGCCACATCAGTCAAACAAATCAGTAACAGCTTGCACTGGACGTACTTGAGCATTGCCCTGCAAAATGGTGGTCAGGTCCTGCAGAAAGTGCCATCACTTCTGCCTCTAAGCTGGTCGTAGGTTGTTTTCCAAAAATGTACAGCTCTGGAGCTAGACAATCGGCGTGTCACAATCGAGGCAGTAGTGGAAAATGTGAAAATCTGTCGTGGATCAGCTTCCAACATTCAGTTTTTGAACACGACAAAAGTCTGTGCTCTGTGTGTTCTGCGACCGCTCGCACCCATTAAAAGAATAGTCAAACCAAGGCAGAACCGGTAATATTAATGGGCTTGCCATTTTTAGAAAGTCAAACCTCGGGCCACTGCCACCTCTGGCAAGTGAAAAGTGGGGGCACTTCAGCAAAAGATAGCACTTAATACATTGCCGGAAAAAAATAATACACCTTATCAGAGCTTTTCAATTCGCTCAATATTAATTGTTGCAGCGGTGCATATGGTGTAAATGAAATGCTTGCATTTAGGGATCAATAGCACAAGCGGTTATGAGGTACCAGGTATCGACCCGTAGTGAAACACCGGTTCTAGTACGTGGTGTAACCTCCACTGGCGGCAGTGCAGGCGTTGACTCTGGCATCCAGTCGATCGCACAGACGGCGAATACTGCCCTGGGATACGTCATGTCAGCCCTGATCGACCTGTTCACGTAAGAGGAGTTGGCAGACGAGTCCCACGAGTTGCTTCTCGTCCCATCAAGTCCGGAGACCGTGCTGGGCAGGGAAGCTGGTGCACGTCTTGCAGAGTACGTTGAGTTTCATGGGCAGTGTGTGGGCGAGCATTATCCTCTTGAAACAACATGTCTAGATTTTGCAGGGATCGTGCCTATTTTTCTATAATTGTATCGTGCCCCTTCATGAGCGTGAAAGAGCAATGTATATGGTAAACACTGTTTACTTCTAAATATTTTAAGTTCGAAGTATGGTAGTATTGTATTGTATGTTAACTGGGGACCTCGAAACGACGGAGAGGCACCGTCCCCGCCACAGCCGCGGTGGTCCACAACCCCACGACGACTACCGCAGTCCACTTCAACCCTCCGCCACCCCACACTGAATCCAGGGTTATAGTGCGGTTCGGCCCCCGGTGGACAACCCCCCCCCCCCCCCCCCCCCTCCCGGAAACGCCTCACACCAGACGAGTGTAACCGCTATGTTTGCGTGGTAGAGTAATGGTGGTGTATGCGTACGTGGAGAAGTTTGCGCAGCAATCGCCTACATAGTGTAGCTGAGGCAGAATAAGGGGAACCAGCCAGCATTTGCCACCGCAGATGGAAAACTGTCTAAAAACCATCCACAGACTGGCCGGCTCACCGAACGTCGACACAAGCCCGCCGGGCAAATTCGTGCCGCGGACCAGGCGCTCCTTCCCACTCCGGAAAGCCGTGCACTAGACCGCTCGGCTAACCGGAAGGGCTTTATTTTATGTCAACAGCGCATGCCGCCTAGATGGTCACCCATCCAAGTGACGGCCACGCCCGACAGCTCTTAACTTCGGTGATCTCACGGGAAACGGTGTAACCACTGCGTCAAGGCCGTTGCCATGGTAGTTGTAATGTGCTCTGCAAGAAATCCAGCAACTCCCCTGCCCAGCACGGTCTCCGGACTTGTCTCTAATCGTGCACATATTGGATATGATTGGACGAGAAGTGACTCGTGCGACACGTCAACCAACACTTCTTACAGAACTACGTGAACAGGTCGAACACCCATCTATGGAGGCTACATCACGTATTAATATGGGTTTTCCTGTTGCAAGAACGGCAAAAAGAACGGATCTAACAACTCCTGCAAGTACCCAGCGCTTATTACCGTCCCCTCCAGGAACACCAAATGTGCTTGAGAGTTGTAACTTGACACACCCCAGACCATAAGGCTGAGGTGGGGCTAGTGTGTCTTGAACGAATGCGTTCAATGAGACGGCGCTCACGAGGTCTACTTCGATTCTGCAAACGACCATCACTTGTGTGCAGGCAGAAGCTGCTTTCATCGCTGAAGACCACGGCGAGACATTCCATTCTCCAAGTGATGCTCTGACGGCACCAGACGAGCAGTGCACGTCGATGCTGCGGTGTGATTGGAAGACGCGCTATAGCTGTGCGTCTCCGTAGTCCCGCTGCTAATAACCGGTTCGCAGCAGTTCGTGTTGACACGTCTGCGCTCACAAGCCCTCTTATCTGATTCTACAGTGGCTGTACGATCTGCCACTGCTGCCCTTACAATACGACGATCTTGGCGCGCGTCTGTGCTGCGCTGATGTCCAGCACCTTGTCTACAGTTGTGACGATGTTCACGTGACACATACCAGTATCGTCGCACAACTGACACAGCACTTGTGTGGCAAAGACCATCCCGCCGCTCGGAAGGTCACAATATGAGCTCTTTAGACTCTCTCGGTTGGCTGTAGGAAGCATGAGTGCATCTCTGTGTTGTGTTTCGTACCTCTGCATCACACAGAGCCTTCTGGCTGTGAACATTCCCTATCAAAGGTTAGACACAGGTGGCACTTAGTGTTGTGACTTGGTAAGGCAGCCAAGCCACTATGAGATAGCCGAAAGGCACGCGTTTAAGCTCACGCAGGCTGGCGTGCGGTCTGGAACAGTTAAAGGAGTTGAGTCTAGTAAAAAAAGTACGGAGCTTCTGGAATACTTAACTTTAATCCATAATTGGTGAACATCGGTCTGACGGTACATGCATCACAAGATAAATAGCAAATGATAATGGCGCCTTGCGAGGTCGTAGCAAATGACGTAGCTGAAGGCTATGCTAACTGTCATCTCGGCAAATGAGAGCGTAATTTGTCAGTGAACCATCGCTAGCAAAGTCGGCTGTACAACTGGGGCGAGTGCTAGGACGTCTCTCAAGACCTGCCGTGTGGCGGCGCTCGGTCTGCAATCACTGATAGTGGCGACACGCGGGTCCGACGTATACTAGCGGACCGCGGACGATTTAAAGGCTACCACCTAGCAAGTGTGGTGTCTGGCGGTGACACCACACGTAGTAGCTATGCCACTACTATGTCTGTTGCTAGACGATGTTGAAACTATTGTCTACTATCCCCCATGTGCCGTAGGCCGCCATCGGAACAAAATCAACGTCGTCTTTCCAGTAGTGC
Organism: Schistocerca americana; assembly: GCF_021461395.2. NCBI lineage: Eukaryota > Metazoa > Arthropoda > Insecta > Orthoptera > Acrididae > Schistocerca > Schistocerca americana. The sequence continues at coordinate 166,897,792 of NC_060124.1, forward strand.
TAATTTTTCCAGCAGTGTAAATTAAATGTACAAAATTGTTCAAATGGCTCTGAGCACTATAGGACTTAACTTCTGAGGTCATCAGTCCCCTAGAACTTAGAACTACTTAAAGCTAACTAACCTAAGAACATCACACACATCCATGTCCGAGGCAGGATTCGAACCTGCGACCGTAGTGGTCGCGCGATTCCAGACTGTAGCACCTAGAACCGCTCGGCCACCCCGGCCGGCAATTAAATGTACAGTTCTCACTAACTTTCTACAGTTTTTATCGTCATACCAAAACGAAACTACAACTACCGCACTTGGAACCTGAAACATTTAAAAAAGTTAACAGTGTCTATCTTACACATTGTCCTGTCACACTGATGTAGGGACACGATATAATTATAGAGAAGTAAGGACGATAGCTGCAAAACAGCGACACGCGACTACCATAAATATTACAGCTGTGTGAGGTCAATCCGGATGGCTTCTTTAGCTGTCTAATCATCACTTAGGCTTCGAGACCGAGGAGCAATGCAGGCTGTGGAAACATGTGGATTCACCAGCGCTAGAAAAGCCACTGTCACCAAACAAGGTGATGGTGAGAGCTTTTTGGGGTTGCCACGATATGATGCTAACAGCTTATATACTAAGATACATGCTAACGAACTCTCTTCGGATGAGGGAACCATTTGCACGGCAGCCATTCCCAGAATGACGGCGACGTGGTCTTCGAGGTGAGACGTTGTCCGGACAGCCAAAACATGGATTTCTACAACCAAGTCATTCATTGTTGGAAAGAGCCTCACTGTAGGGTGAAGATGCAGAGGACACACCATGTGTCGTAGTCGCAGCCAGATTTTTCCGAGGTGATAATTAGGGCTAATGACTTGTCATCGCGCGACCCCTCCAGCCGGAGGTTCGAGTCCTCCCTCGGGCATGGTGTGTGTGTGTTGTTCTTAGCATAAGTCAGTTTACGTAGTGTGTAAGTCTAGGGAGTGATGACCTCAGCAGTTTGATCCCTTAGGAATTCACACACATTTGACATTTGACTGGCCTTCGATTGTTACCTGCGCTTGGCATTCAGACTGAACAGCGTAAGCAATGCGTTGCTGACTTTGCTCGAATTACTTATACAGCTCACGCCAGCATCTGCGTACTGTCTAACTCACATTATTGTCATGGGCAAGAATCAAGACGCGAGAACACGTGAAAACCTCCGCATCCACTAACTAAAAGAACAAGCGTACAAGCTTATACATACGTCTATATCCAAACTTCAGTCTAACACTGTTACATCAACCCACCCAGGAATCTGCGCAAATCCTCAAATCCGAAAGACTGTCCTTCCTCTTCTTCTTATTCTACTTTTTTTATTCTTTTACACTGTTCCTTCACTTTTCGACGTTATTTTACTTTTGTAAGCTCATGTTTCTCGACGACACACTAAATAAACCATACTGGTTCCATACGTATTTATATGTCCAAAAGTTTTAGCATCGCAACATAATAAGTGAAGTAGACCTACCTTATTATGAGCGTCGAGTCCAGTGGAGCTATAGTACAATCCGCTCTAAAATGTCCATTGTTACTGAATAAGTCAGCCTGAAGTCTGCTTTTTTCTATTAATCTTGGTGTTTATTTGCAGATGTTACGTAATCACTTCGTCCACAACATCACCACATCTTTACATCAGAATTGGCATCCTGAATGCCGGCCGGAGTGGACGAGCGGTTCTAGGCGCTACAGTCTGGAACCGCGCGAGCGCTGCGGTCGTAGGTTCGAATCCTGCCTCGGGCATGGATGTGTGTGATGTCCTTAGGTTAGTTAGGTTTAAGTAGTTCTAAGTTCTAGGGGACTGATGATCTCAGAAGTTAAGTCCCATAGTTCTCAGAGCCATTTGAACCATTTTTTTTTTTTTTTTTTTTTTTCATCCTGAATACCTTGTTATGTTCCGCAGATGTTGGCAGAAATGCGACTGAGTTACAACTGCCCCGCCTGGCTTTGTGCAAACGATGATATAGGAGGACAGAGTTTCTCGACCCTTATAGAACGAATGTTACTCAAAAAAACTTGAATTTGAATTCCTGTTTGAGAATACGTTTAATGTTTGATTTAGTGACTGATTGTTAAGTTGACGGTTGTTAGGACGGATAGTTCATGGCAAAAGTCTGAACATTTCTCACTACTGAGTTTTCGTATTTCCCGTTAAAATGTAATATCGATTTTGCTATCGATCTGCAACATAAAAAATTACATAATTCGTATCATAAGGTATGACTGATACTACAAATGGACGTTAAAATTAACAATGAACCCTTGCCATCCGAATATTCAGTTCACAATGGAAATGGAGAAGGATGGACTACTTCCGATCTTGGACGTTATAGTGAAGAGAAAGGCAGATGGCACATTTGGACACAGTGTGTACCGCAAATCTACGCACACTGACTTATACCTACAAGCCAGCAGTTGCCACCATCTGGCACACAAGAATGGAGTGCTCAAATCACTGGTCCACAGAGCACCAACTATGTCAGATCCTGATAGTTTGGCCACAGAAATAGAACAGTTAGGATCAGTGTTCAGCAGGAATGGGTACTCCTCTAGAGATATCCAGAAGGCACTTCAACCTGCCAATCAGCCAAAGGATCCAGAAGAAGAACCAGAAGAGGCAAAGAAGATGGCATACCTGCCATACACCGAACCTATCTTTGCCAAAATCAACAGGATTCTCCAGAAATATGACATCAAGAGCATATTTTGCCCACCCACCAAAATTGGGGCTATGCTGGGGAATATAAAAGATGACCTGGGGTTACGCAAGCCAGGTATTTATAGCATACCATGCCAGTGTGGGATGTCATACATTGGCCAGACCACCAGAACTGTGGACATCAGGTGTAAAGAACACCAGAGACACACCAGAAGCAGACAGGCAACTAAATCAGCAATAGCAGAGCATTGTCTGGAATGTGGTCACTCAATGGATTACAATGACATCAAGATTGTGACACAGACCTCAAGATTTTGGGACAATGTCATTAAAAAATCCATTGAGATTAAGGTCACAGATAATCTAATCAACCGTGACTCGGGATACCAAATCGTCACTGCCTGGAATACAGCACTTGAGCTTGTGAAAACTTAACGCAGGACACTCCGGGATTCTACAAGAAATAGAAGCGGAGACCGAGAGAACAGCCGTAAGACAAGGTGTCGGACATTAGAGACCAGATTTGACACACCCCAGAGCATTAACTCGACTTCAGAAGAACGGCCAGGCCAGGCGCGGACTGCGGTCGGAACACCGGCGACCAGAGAGGGAGAATGTAGCCGCATCTGGCGGGCGCGGACCGCAGACGGAACACACGACACGGCGCGGACCGATTATGGAGCGCCCAACAAGAAACAAAAGTGGAAATCATAGTGACAGTCATGAGACAGAGTACCCAACATCTCAGATCGGGTCTGACACACCTCAGATGACGTCCACAACCGTTGGGGACGGCCAAAACGGGCGCGGACGGCAGTCGGAACATCCGCGACTGGACGCTGACGCTGACGCTTTACATACGGGCCTAGTCCTTGGCCCGAGGTTTTGGAGTCTAAGCTGTGGATAGCTGTTCCTCCAAGACCCTTTCGAGTTGGATTAGTTGTGCCTCTCGTTGTGGATGGTCCTTGCGTGGTATGGGTGATGAATCCTAGTTGTCAGCATGCAAGCATGCTGGCAGTGGAGTTGGCTGTTGACGTTGTATTAGTTCTTCTTCCCCTCTCGCGCGATGTTCTTCATTGCAGACTCCAGCTCGGGTGAGAGCTTCCTCTCTCCATCTCGGACTTCTTTCTTCAGCCGCGCGACCACATCCTCCAAGATGAAGCCCCAGTCGCGCGGCGTGAAGACTGGGTTCGAGTTGACGGTGTGAAGGTCCTTCTTCGTGACGAATTCGAGCATAATTGCCCGATATCCGCCACGAAGCTCGAACAGCCGGTGTGGAAGTGGTGGCTTCCGTTTCCCTTCCGCTTGCGCGAAAAGGTAAGGGTTTCTGTGGACGTCGTACCGCCCATCTCGCACCATGGTTGCGATCTTCTTGACTATCGCTGGTAGGTTCGTGACGTCCAGGAAAGGTATGACTTCAGAGTGCATCCCTCCTCCCTCTGGATCTTGTTTATCCTGCTGCATCTTCTTCTCCACACCTGGCGGTGGCGGCGGTACTGGTTGCACCACGTCCATGGGCGTCTCCCCGGTTTCCTGTATTGCTACAGGTTCCGGGGGGACGTCCGTTTGCGTCGACACGTCCACCTCAGCTTGTCGTACCACTGTAGGGATGGCATCGGGGGCGGGTGTCTTCTTTTGCAGCGCCCTGAGTTCTTCCCGCAACTCTTGCAGCTGCGGGTGGAGCGCGACGATCTCCTTCTGCATTGCCGCCCTCTCTGCCGCCATGGCGGCTTTGAGGGCGGCCACGGCGTCGTCGGTGGTGGCGCTGGGCGAGATTGCGGCCTCACCGTTTCCCCCTTTGGGAGGGGGTGGCGGGACCGCTGCCTCTTCTCCAAGTACCGCTTTCTTGGCGGTTGATGTCCGCTGCTTCAAGTATGTGCAGCTGCGAGCGTTTGCAGCGTGCGCGCCGCCGAGTCCGCGACTGCAGGGGTCCATTGAAGCCGAGTCTGGCGGGCGCGGACCACAGAGGAAACACTCGACTCGGCGCGGACCGAAGACGGAACGCCCAGCTCCTTCCAGGCACAAATACTGGACTCGATCGACCCAAGGACCAGTCTCAGGTAGCACCTAAAGAAGACAGCGAGGCACGCTGTTGAAATATGGTGCGAGAACGACGCGAATATCCGGCTGGATTCCCGAATATCCAAGATGTCAATGAATACTGTAATTTATATTGTTCCAGATCTTGTTACGAATTTCTGAAAACTAATTTTTAGAGTGTTTTCTATAATGTTCGAAAATATCGATCTATAAAGAAATATAATAACTAACGAAAATTTCGATTGCAACGTCTAGAATATTCACAAGTATCCGCCGAAATAATTTACATAATTTAAAATTTGAAACAAGTTCAAATGTTGCCGGAATTGGAGGGTATAATATATTTTAGTTGTTGATAAATACACTCCTGGAAATTGAAATAAGAACACCGTGAATTCATTGTCCCAGGAAGGGGAAACTTTATTGACACATTCCTGGGGTCAGATACATCACATGATCACACTGACAGAACCACAGGCACATAGACACAGGCAACAGAGCATGCACAATGTCGGCACTAGTACAGTGTATATCCACCTTTCGCAGCAATCCAGGCTGCTATTCTCCCATGGAGACGATCGTAGAGATGCTGGATGTAGTCCTGTGGAACGGCTTGCCATGCCATTTCCACCTGGCGCCTCAGTTGGACCAGCGTTCGTGCTGGACGTGCAGACCGCGTGAGACGACGCTTCATCCAGTCCCAAACATGCTCAATGGGGGACAGATCCGGAGATCTTGCTGGCCAGGGTAGTTGACTTACACCTTCTAGAGCACGTTGGGTGGCACGGGATACATGCGGACGTGCATTGTCCTGTTGGAACAGCAAGTTCCCTTGCCGGTCTAGGAATGGTAGAACGATGGGTTCGATGACGGTTTGGATGTACCGTGCACTATTCAGTGTCCCCTCGACGATCACCAGTGGTGTACGGCCAGTGTAGGAGATCGCTCCCCACACCATGATGCCGGGTGTTGGCCCTGTGTGCCTCGGTCGTATGCAGTCCTGATTGTGGCGCTCACCTGCACGGCGCCAAACACGCATACGACCATCATTGGCACCAAGGCAGAAGCGACTCTCATCGCTGAAGACGACACGTCTCCATTCGTCCCTCCATTCACGCCTGTCGCGACACCACTGGAGGCGAGCTGCAGGATGTTGGGGCGCGAGCGGAGCCTAACGGTGTGCGGGACCGTAGCCCAGCTTCATGAAGACGGTTGCGAATGGTCCTCGCCGATACCCCAGGAGCAACAGTGTCCCTAATTTGCTGGGAAGTGGCGGTGCGGTCCCCTACGGCACTGCGTAGGATCCTACGGTCTTGGCGTGCATCCGTGCGTCGCTGCGGTCCGGTCCCAGGTCGACGGGCACGTGCACCTTCCGCCGACCACTGGCGACAACATCGATGTACTGTGGAGACCTCACGCCCCACGTGTTGAGCAATTCGGCGGTACGTCCACCCGGCCTCCCGCATGCCCACTATACGCCCTCGCTCAAAGTCCGTCAACTGCACATACGGTTCACGTCCACGCTGTCGCGGCATGCTACCAGTGTTAAAGACTGCGATGGAGCTCCGTATGCCACGGCAAACTGGCTGTCACTGACGGCGGCGGTGCACAAATGCTGCGCAGCTAGCGCCATTCGACGGCCAACACCGCGGTTCCTGGTGTGTCCGCTGTGCCGTGCGTGTGATCATTGCTTGTACAGCCCTCTCGCAGTGTCCGGAGCAAGTATGGTGGGTCTGACACACCGGTGTCAATGTGTTCTTTTTTCCATTTCCATGAGTGTAGATTACGTCAAACCGTGTTTCATTACAACTAGTTCCAGTCTCAGTGTGGCCCTCTCTGCTGTGGTCTCCTTGTGGTTTGTGGTTCAATATCTGTTTTTAGGCTTGTTCCTGGCATCTTATCGATACGTTTTACTCTGTTCTTCTTCTTCTTCTTCTTAACTGTCGCTTGGGCCTTGGAGACATAGGCGTTCTCTACATTCCTCTTCCAGTGCTCTCTGTTCCTGGCTTTTGTAGTCCATTCTCCTTTACTCAGGCCCATTGCCACCGCGTCCTCGTCGATGTCATCCTTCCATCTGCTTCGTGGCCTTCCTCGCTTCCTGCTGCCCCCTATGGCTCCAGAGAATGCTACTTTAGGTACTCGTTCCTCCTCCATCCTAATTAGATGTCCGGCCCACCTCATTCTCCTCCTATTCATCCTCGGACTAATATCAGCCTGCTGATATAGCTCCTTCAGTTCCCGATTTTTAAGTATTCTCCACTCCTGTGTTTCTGGGTCTCTCTCGGGTCCAAAAAATTTCCTTAATATTTTCCTTTCAAAAACTAATAATCTTTGTTCATCTGTTTTTCTAAATGTGAAGCTTTCTGATCCATATAGAGACACTGGCAGAATTACACTCTGATATAGCCTAAGTTTTAAGCTTCTGGAAACAGCTCTGCTGGATAAAACATCTCGTAGGCCAAAATAAGCTTTATTCGCTGCTGCTATCCTCGCTTTAATTTCAGTTTCAATTTTATTCTGTTCACTGATGATGCTTCCCAAATGTTTGAAGATGTCTACTCTTTTGAAAGTGAGATCATCAACTGTCAGTGGACTACCGTCATTGGGTGCCTTGCTCACGACCATGTACTCTGTTTTCTTCTCATTAATTTCTAATCCTGCTTTCGTTGCAATGTTTCTGTAGGAACTTGTCATGAGTTGTAGTTCTTCTATGTTTCCACTTATTAGGACAATATCGTCCGCATAAGCAAGACGATGTATTTTATTCCTACCCATCTTTACTCCAACTGTGTTTACTTTTTGGTGTTCTCTATCTATCTTTTCTAAAACCAGATTGAAAAGTTTTATAGATAAAGCATCTCCTTGTCCAATGCCTGTTCTAGCACCAAACTCCTTTGACACTCCTGTGTTGGTCTTTACTTTGCAATAGGTTTCCTCCAAGCACATCTGTACTAGGCGTATTAACTTTCCGGGAAATTGAAACTCTTTGAGAATCCTGGTTATTGTGCTCCTGTATGTTGTCGTAAGCTTTTTTGAAGTCAACAAATACCATGTGGATGTCATCGTTATGTTCCCATGCTTTCTCAGTTATCTGTCGGAGTGTAAAAAGGTAATCACTAGTTGACCTGTCTCTCCTAAAACCACACGATAGTCACCTATAATTTCTTCAGCTAGTGGTATCACTCTCTTGAGTAGACACTGTGATAGGATTTTGTAGGTTATATTTACTCTGTTATGTTTTATTAATTTGTTAATTCAACAAATTCACAACTCAGCTATGAGGTCTTCATTTTTCGTCTGAGCTCTCTGCCTGCAGCCTTTCGTGCGACTTATAAATTTCACCTCAGTGATATGTTTAAGCGTTTCATCTTCCTTTCGTAACGTCTACGACTCTGAGCCATACGTGAAACCAAGCGTACCCATTAATTTATTAAATATGAGTGATAAACATTTCCTCACACGGCTGTTAAGTGTTATGAATCCAGTCTTTTCACTACCAGTGTTTCATTTTTGTGACAATTTCTGCGGTGTACTCGGCTTTCTAAACTACTCTATAAAATACATTTCCTGACATGGTCGATAGTTTTATTTTTCTCATAGCCTATAAAACCGACAAACGTTTCCGCAATAAACTCCTAAACCCATCTTTAGCCTTCTGAAAGCCAGATCGGAAGAGCCTTTCCAGATAGTGAAGGATAATCTCAGGTCCGCTTCCGATCTAGGCAAAATCGTGGTTCGGGATATGGGCGCGTCTAATGTAGTCGCCTTATAGTCTCGCATCAAGACAGAGACGTAAAGTAGTTGAGTATCGCGGCATATAGACATTCGTTTTCCTCTCTCTCTGTTTGCGAGTGGGCCAGAAACGAAACTGATAATAGTGGTACAACGTATCCTTCGTCACGCACCATACGCTGGCTCCCGTAGTATGTAGATTTAAATGTCGCGTGCACATAGAAAACGCTGATCACTACAGAGATCATATATCTCTAATGATTCTCTGTCACGTTTGTGTGAAGTTATACGTAGTAGAGAAGCAAATGCTGTTCTGAACAGCCCATCAGATTCATATTCCATGAAAGAGCTGCACAAGTACCTTAATCTTCAAATACGAAGAGAACACGAAGCTGGGTAATGCCTAAGAGAATTGACCAAAGCAGACGTAGCACGAGAGGTGACAGTCTAGAGAAATGGTGACTGATGTCTGCACTTGGCACGGAACGCGTGACGTTCCCAGTATGTACCAGGGATCTCGACTCCTGAGTTCCTGACGAGTACCAGCGGTTCTGGTTTGGTGCTCCAGCTGAGGGAGGGAAGATACCATGTCAGATCAACAGAGTCTGCAGAGCGGGACTATGGAGGGGACTACAGTAACATCCGGTAGATGACACCTTTGGGGCCAAAAACATGAAGAACAGCGTGAACACCTGCCAGAATGAAAGAGGTAGAGTTTTCACAGTACGACGCCAAATGCCTGGGGTTCTCCGATGCTCCGGATATGGATTCATGGACTGCGACTAGTGGATTGCCTTTCATCACGTGCAAATAAGATAATAACAGAATCACGAGCAGTTGATAATTACGCCTTGCAGTGTCTCTTATTTCCATAGCTTTTTTTACTCTTATTCGTAACCTCTTTTCATTCCTTGAAACATTTTTTTTAAGTTAGACCGCAGTTTGCCTTTCTCAATCTTCTGTTCTTCTTAGATTCTATCTTCCCTCCTTCACTAGGTTACATTCTCTTTATTATTTTTTCTACTTCTTTTTAAATATTGAAGTAGTTTGATGTGGTGTTGGTTTCTGGAGCTGTGAAGATAACTATACTACATAACAAAACAGGGAAGCACCCATAAGTGGAGGAGGAAACGCAATGAAACTTCACAGTTTGAGAGGGTATGCCATTTCGCCGCAGTGATTACAAAACCGAATCAAATTTACGAAGAACTTGGCAGTGTGGCCACACATAGCAATATGATAGCTTTTGATACTGTTCCCCACAAGCGACTATTAATCAAATTGCGTGCATACGCAGTATCGTCTCATGTGTTTGACTGGATTAGTGATTTATTCTCAGAGAGGTCACAGCTCACAGTGATAGATGGTAAATCATCGAGCAGAACAGAAGTGATATCTGGCGTTCCGAAAGGTAGTGTCATAGGCGTTCTGCTGTTCCTGATTTACATAAGTGATCTAGGTGATAATCTGAGCAGCCCCCTTAGATTGTTTGAAGATGAAGCTGTAATTTACCGTCTAGTAAAATCATCAGTCGATCAATTCCATTTACAAAATGATCTAGAGAGAATTTCTGTATTGTGCGAAAAGTGGCAATTGTCGCTAAACAAAGAAAAGTGCGAGGTGATCCACATGGGAACTAAACGAAATCCGATCAATTTTGGGTATACGATAAATCGCACAAATCTAAGGGCTATCAACTCGACTGAATACCTAGGAATTACAATTACGATCAACTTAAATTGGAAAGACCACATAGATAATATTGTGAGGAAGGCGAAATAAAGACGGCGCTTTGTTGGCAGAACACTTAGAAGGTGCGACAAAACCACTAAAGCCGGTCTTGGTGGCCGAGCGGTTCTAGGCGCTTCAGTCTGGAACCACGCGATCATTACGGTCGCAGGTTCGAATCCTGCCTCGGGCATTGATGTGTGTGATGTCCTTAAGTTAGTTAGGTTTAAGTAGTTCTAAGTTCTAGGGGACTGATGGAAATGGAAATGAGCGTTTGGCGTCATTGGCCGGGAGGCCCCTCGCGGGGCAGGTCCGGCCGCCATATCGCAGGTCTTATTACATTCGGCGCCACATTGGGCGACCTGCACGCCGGATGGGGATGAAATGATGATGAACACAACACAACACCCAGTCCCTGAGCGGAGAAAATCTCCGACCCAGCCGGGAATCGAACCCGGGCCCAGAGGACGGCAATCCGTCACGCTGACCACTCGGCTACTGGGGCGGACTAGGGGACTGATGACCTCAGATGTTAAGTCCCATAGTGCTCAGAGCCATTTGAACCATTTGAAACCCACTAAATGGACAGATAGACAGCCTACATTACACTTGTTCGTCCTTTGCTGGAATACTGCTGCGCGGTGTGGGATCCTTACCATGAAGGATTGACGGAGGACATCGAAAAAGTGCAAAGAAGGACAGCTCGTTTCGTGTTTTCGCGCAATGGGGGTGAGTGTGTCACTGATACCATACGCGAGTTGGGGTGGCAGTGACTGAAACAAAGGCGGTTTTCTTTGCGGCGAGATCTATTTGCGAAATTTCAATCACCAACTTTCTCTTCCGAATGCGAAAATATTTTGTTGACACCCACCTACGTAGGGAGAATGGCCATCATAATAAAATAAGAGAAATCAGAGCTCGAACGGAAATATTTAGGTGTTCCTTTTTCCCACACGCCATTCGAGAGTGGAATGTAGAGTAGTATGAAAATGGTTCGATGAACCCTCTGCCAGTCACTTAAGTGTGAATTGTAGAATAACCATGTAGATGTAGATGTAGATGATTTCGCACTCCCTCTGGCCTGGACACACGCACTGATTCGGCACGGGAGGGAGTGGTAAAGCTGTTGCATCCTCTCCTCAGGCAAAAGCCCACAACTGTTGTACCTGGTCCCGGAGATACTGGGTACCAGCAGTGGGACGGGGTTGACACACGTTCTAGCGCAGCGGTTCCCGACCTTTCTCACACCATTACCCCTGAGTGCAGTCAGACATTAGCAAGCACCCCCGCCCTCCCCCCACCCCCCCTCGCCGTCTGTTGTCCACCGTCTCCCACATTATCACCAACATTTGCACGTAACTAAACTGTAGAATGGAAGACTTTTCTTGGGATAATTTTATTTTTAAAATGATGGAAGATGAATGATATTTAGTCTCTGTGTGTGTGTGTGTGTGTATGTGTGTGTGTGTGTGTGTGTGTGTGTGTATCGGCGGAGGAGGGGGGGGGGGGAGGAGGGGGCTGCCTATTAGAACCAGTGACTAAGGAATTCGAGGTGCATCGCAAGTGCTGCCCTAAACTACTTCTCAAATAATAAAGCTGACTACCCACAGCGAAGGTTGACACTTACTACAAAACATACTTCCCTTGCATTACTCCTCTCCACTGCAGCACTTGCTTGACCTGTACACTGGAACTCGATTTAAAATCAAAAAAATTCAGATGCTTGCACTATACTTACTCTTTGTGAATCGCTTGATTGCTGGGCTCCTTATTTCTGAACTGGTACAAATTGGACGACATCAAGCTGCTGAAGCCTTCTGCCTAACCAGTCTAATAACGAAGCTATGTACAGCCTTGTGTAGGTAATGCAGTGTGGTGCTGTCAATTAATTCATTTATCTGTTTCGAAGCGAGTAATGAAGCAATTTCTGACTACTGTAGCTGCTATCTACAACTTGGAAAAGATATTTTCTTGAGATATTTAGCATCTTCAAGTATATGTCTCACTTTTATCATCAGAATCGAAACGTTCAGTTTTTACCCCTCAGATAATTTCACTTTACCCCTCAGGGTGTAATTACCCCCAGGTTGGGAACCATTGTTCTAGCGGGACCAGATCTGAGGCTCTTGCTGGCCACGGGAGTAGCTCAACTTCACGCACTTGTGGACGACGACTGTCCTGTTGAAAAATGCCATACTCGCCAACAACGGGCATTCGGGGTAGTACAGAGCCGCGATTCAGCGCTGAACACAAGGCGACGACATTCATCAGCGGTTCACGCATCCCTGTGGCGGCACCACTCCAAACACAGATGTTCGTGTTCTGGTGTTAACAGCAACCTACGCATGGGACGGTAATTTCCTAGTTTGGTTGCTGTTAGTCTCCGACTAATGGCGCGGTATAGCATAATATGTTGCAGGGAGTCTGTAACTTGTTCTCGGACGGAAAACGCAGATGAGGAGAGGTTACTGTGCGCTTGGTACACAGTATGATGATCCTGACTCCTGGTTGTCAGCCAGAACCTTGACGAAGTGTATGCTTGGACTCACATTTCCATGGAGACCAACACCAGGCTACTGTCGCATCCAAATGCCCCATAAATCTGGATATTGCGCGGTTCGACCAACCGGCCAAATGGAGATGCACAATGAGTGCCCTATATAACTCTCTCAGGTTCTGATGATGATGTATCACACGAATCGTTCTCAGTAATCACTCAACGTCTGACAATGTTCACGCCCCTTATAAACCCTACCAAGTCTGCAAGAGCACTAAAAACGAACAACACTAATCCACTTTGGTGACCATTCTACCTGTCAGACACACTTGCGACTCTAATCATTTGCGTACCTGCCGGTGGTGTGCGCTACTACGAAGTTCGATTGACGTCCGACCATGTCTTCAGGGATCTTCACTTTTCTATCAGGGAGTCTATTTGTAAAAAGAAGGAAAAACTTTATAAATGCACTGTGCATTGTACAATAATAATACGAGGGTAATCCCAAAAGTAAGGTCTCCTATTTTTTTGTAAGCACAGAACTCTGTTTGTGTGGCAATTGGTCACACTGTCATGAAGAGTACTTCACGCACTGTGTGTAAACATGAGCACGGCGCGCTGAGGCGCTCAGTCTTGGCTTGGCAGCCGTTGCGAATGGAGCTCCCGTTGGATATTACCGCTAAGTGCGAATTGCGCGCTGTTATTCTGTTTTTGAACGCAAAGGGCACTGCGCCTATTGAAATCCATCGCCATTTGACGGAGGTGTATGGTGAGTCGTGCATGGATGTCAAAAATGTTCGCAAGTGGTGTAGAGAGTTTGCAGTCTGCCGGTAAATTCATGACAACCGTTTTTTGGGGTCGAAAGGGGTATTGTTCGTCGACTTTATGCCCGCTGGGACCACAATTAACGCTGACAGGTACCGCGAAACTCTGAAAAAACTCAAACGGGCAATTCAGAACCGGAGAAGAGGAATGTTGAGCAAGGGCGTACTCATTCTCCACAACAACGCTCGCCCACAGATCACCTCGGCAACCCGTTGCTCTCCTGCAACAGTTTCAGTGGAACATAATCACCCACCCACCCTATAGTCCTGACTTGGCGCCCAGTGACTATCACTTGTTCCCTAGGTTAAAAGAACATTTAGCCGGAAAGCGATTCAGCTCCGACGACGAGGTGAAAGGAGAGGTCCATAACTTTCTGAACAGCATGGCGGCGAGCTGGTATGACATGGGCATACAAAAACTGCCACAGCGCCTGCAAAAATGCATCGACAGAAATGGCGATTATGTCAAAAATAGCTAAATGTTCAAGCTCTAAGCTGATGTAAACCACTGTAGAAATAAACAGGTCTATGTACTCATAAAAAAAATAGGAGACCTTACTTTTGGAATTACCCTCGTAACTATGAAACACTTCCTGCGGTTGGTTCTATGGTGCAGGTAATAAATAAGTAAACAAAAAACGCAGAATTTAGAAAACATGCTTCTGTTATAATTATAAGAGGTTCATAAGTCTGATATTTTCCCTTACGGCACAAATTCTACGTCATTACGGACAGTAAAACATCGATGGACTTTTTCAGGCCCAGAGCCAGTTTTCCCGAGATGAAAGCTCCGAGACAGCGGCACTGGCAACTGTTTTATAAGAAGACACAATTCCTTATATTAAACTCGTTTTTAGTCGAGCTTCCAACATGCAGACGCAAGCACTTTTTCCCGCCCTCCCAAGGTTTCTGATAGTGCCTACGATCGCAAAGTGGTGACCTGCTTGCAGGTCGATGCGAAAGTGTCGCTCGTTGCCGAAAATGTTCCCTGTCTCGTCGCGGATACCCACACCGCGCAGGTCACGGACAACGGCCCCACTACATTAGGCAAGGCTGCGAAGTTGGCCTAACACGTTTGGCTCGGCCGGTTTTCGGTCACAGGCGCCCCGGCGTTGGCCAGTTATTTTTCCCTCCGACACCGGCTGGCGCTTATTAATGGAGATTCGCTCCTGAGATACAGAACACGCAGGGCATCGAGTCTCATCCTCCACAGTCAGCGCGCCAGGCCATAAGGGTGACAATCACGTCCAGACACCATGTAGACTAGCTGAATCTAAAAACAGAAAACTAAACACGAGTTTAGGGGAAGCCGTCCACCAGCCAGTTTTTCATAGTGGTAACACCTCCGGTGAATCATAGAAGTGGCTCCATATCTACTACATACAGCCGAACGTACGAGGGTTATCCAGAAAGTAATGCACCGCACTTTTTTTCTCAGCCGAAAACAATGCTACGAATGCGAAACGTTACGTATGTATTATTTGAAGTCTGCTTCAGACACACAGCGTAGCTGCAGGACAGTTTCAAAATGGCGTCTGTGGGTGACTTACGTTACAAGCAATGTGCCGTCATTAAATTTCTCACTGCAGAGAAAGAAACTGTGGGGAATATTCACAAACGCTTGTGCAAAGTCTATGGAGCATCTGCTGTCGACAGAAGTACAGTTAGTAGATGGACACGGAAGGTGAGGTCATCAGAAGGCGGTTCGGCGGAGCTCCACGATTTGCAGCGTTCGGGGAGACCATCCACGGCTGTCACACCTGACATGTTGCAGCGAGCTGACGTTGTCATTCGCGAGGGCAGACGCATTACGACTCGGCAGTTGGCGCTGCATCTGTCAATCAGCAGAGGATGTGTGGATGCAATTATCCGCACTCTGGATATTCTAAAGTGTGCTGCAAGATGGGTCCCGCGGTATCTAACGGTGCATCACAAATCGCACAGAAAAAACATTTTTCTTGATTTGTTGCAACGTTTTGAAGCTGAGGGGAAGGCCTTCTTGTATCGGTTTCTGCCACGTGATGACATTTTGGTTCACCACTTTGAGCCCGTAAAAAAACGATACTCGATGGAATGGCCCCATTCCCACTTCCCACAGAAGAAAAAATTCAAAGCAACTGCTTCCGCCGGTAAGGTCTTGATCATCGTGTTCTGGGACTATGAAGGTGTGATTCTCATTGATGTGATGCCAAGAGGCGGTACCATTAACTCAGAAGCACATGTCAACACATCAACAAAACTCAAGACGCACTTCCGGCGACTTCGGCGTCAGAGCAATCCAGGAGATGTTTTGCTGCAACACGATAACGCTCGGTCCCACACTGGTCTGAGGACTGCTGCACACATCGCCCTGACCTAGCCCCCTCGGACTTCCACTTGTTTGGGCCATTGATGGATGCCATTTGTGGAAGACATTTTGAGGACGGTGAGGAGGTGATTCAGACAGTGAAGCACTGGCTCCCCGCCAGGACAAGAGCCGGTACCGACAGAGCATACAAGGCCTTGTTTCGCACTGAGGAAGGCCATAGAACGGGATGGAGATGACTTGGGAAAATAGAGCGTGTAGGTAAAACACCATTCTTTCGTGTGTATAATTCTCATTATGTTCAATAAAGAATTTTTGAAGAAAAAATGCGGTGCATTACTTTCTGGGCAACCCTTGTAAATTCCAGAAACCAAGTTAGGTGGGACGCGCTGTCGAAATATCTCGTCGTCATCCATATGGCTTCCAGCACGGCAGAGATAACAGTCTTTGGTCGATAGTAAGGAAATGCAGAACGCTTCCACAAAATTTACATTTGGTGTAACTAATGCAAGCTCTCTTTAAATACTGAAAAATGGGAGGTAACGGCTATTAATTTAATTTATTTACTGTACACCTTAATCACTAAAAATTAACATTTACAATTATCTCAGATTGCAAACTAGTATTTAGACAACGGATGTAGAGTGTGAATCAGCCTGTCATCCCCAGGAACTCTGTTGAACTTGGAGCAGTTGTTTTCTTCCACAGTATCTAAGATTAGTGACGAGTACCTGGAAAACGTCATACCGTTTAAATGTTTAGCGGTATGACATCGGTATGCAAACCTTAAGCAGAAAGTAACCTTCACATGATGTGTCACTCCCAAGTAACATAGGTCGATGAAACTTTGACCACACACAGGAAGAATTGCTGCAGTATAGTACAGAAGATAACTGAAAGAAATACATAATTACGAGGGTAATCCCAAAAGTAAGGTCTCCTATTTTTTATAAGTAGTAGACCTGTTTATTTCTACAATGGTTTACATCAGTTTACAGCTTGAACATTTAGCTATTTTTCGACATAATCATCATATATGTCGATGCCTTTTTGTAGACGTTATGGCAGTTTTTGTATGCCCATGTCATACCAGCTCGCCGCCGTGCTGTTCAGAAAGTTATGAACCTCTTCTTTCACCTCGTCGTCGGAGCTAAATCGCTGGGATCACAATTAACGCTGACAGGAACCGCGAGACTCTGAAAAAACTCAAACGGTCAGTTCAGAACCGGAGAAGAGGAATGTTGAGCATGGGCGTACACATTCTCCATGACAACGCTCGCCCACATATCGCTCGGCAAACCATTGCTCTCCTGCGACAATTTCAGTGGAACATAATCACCCACCCACCCTACAGTCCTGACTTGGGGCCCAGTGACTATCACCTGTTCCCTAGGTTGAAAGAACATTTGGCCGGAAAGCGATTCAGCCCTTTTATTTAGCCGTGGAGTATATTTGTCACAAAACACCCGCACTGATCCGACTGTGGCCGTCTGACACAGGCCACAAACACATAAACAACTCCTAATTTCACCACACAATAGCAAACAGCTCTTAAATAATGCAGTACACAATATCAGCAGACGAGCTCTGTACACTTAAACTCTCCAAATAAAGCACAGCGCAGTGCAGAGACATGCTCGCAAAATTGTGCAACAGACGCGCCCAAACACCCACAGCTGCCAAATCGACCAAAAGTCTCTGCTCGGCCTCCCCCAAACATGACCTCAACACAGTCGCTTTCGCGCCTAACACCGGAGAAATGGATATCGCCTATGCGCCTTAGATTACACTCCAAGGCAGGCCGCGCGCGCGTGTGGTCGGCGGGGGTGGGGGTTCCAGAGCCTCCAGCCAAGTTCAGCTTCCGAGCGCTCGTGACAGCCGACCAGAAAGGACACTCTCCTCTGACACATGTCAAATCTGCATTGTTCTTCTCATGTATACCGCCAGCGTCTCAGGTCTGGACCTGCCTTCACGTCTGTTGTCAGAATAGCCCATAGCTCGTTGACACACATGATTAACGTGGCCAGGAAAACATTAACTACTCGCATGCAATCGAGATGGTGACGGAAAACCAATCACTCTGATCTGTGCTGCAGGCGCGTGTAGTCATTGAGAGCACTCTATTTATTTTTTCGAACAACTTATTTAACCACACAGTATATCTATCACGCTATCACAAAACACCCACCCAGATATGCCCTGGGCCATGTTGCACAGTCTACAGACACGCACCCAATCGTAATGTCAGTACACGCTATAGCAAACTGCTACTAAATAATTCTTCACACAGATGTGTATATATGCTCAATACTCGTAAACTATCCTAATAACGCACAGCAGAGCCTGCAGATCCGCTCTCAAAATAACTCATCTAGGCACGAGAAGGGGTCCGCTACGCTTTCAACTACCTAGTTTCAACCACTTTTCAAGGTCATCCAACGGCTCAGTTCCACATCCAAAATACAGGCTTATAGATCGTTGTATACGGGAAATATCTTACGACTTTCGCTAGCTTAGCAAATAAGAGAGGTCTAAATTCTCGTATAAAATATTTATTACCTTTGCATATTCATCTACACATAGAAAACAACTCTTTCTTTATTTTTCTTAGGTGTAGTTTTAATAATAGCCAATTTAATTTTTAGCTTATAACTTAAATCCACATCTGAATCATCTACTTCTTTCTCCAACCAGTAATTTGACAAATACAGAGAAGGCATATTCTCGAATTCTAATACATATCTAATTTTCTTCCTCTAAAATACTTGTTTTATGGCTTTAACTATTAGCTCTGTTCCTTCCTGCAGCTCTTCTAGGCGTGAGCATTCGGGGGTTTTAATTTTTCCTCGTATCTCCTCCATGACGCTACAGTTAAAGCGTTCCACGTCTTCCTGTGTGTATGTCGGCAACTCTTCAGCTCCACATTCTTGCGGGATTACTGTGTAGAACATTAAGTTTACAACTTTTGCAAACTAGTGTCCATTTAATGTAGTTATTCCATCAGTTTTAAACTTGGCAAATGGCTGTTCTGTAGCTAGGTGGACAACATCTAGTTCGCCACACTTACATACATTATAACCATCCTTTTTAAGGCGATCCAAATGGGGGCAGAGCTTAATAAACACATTTTTCATCTATCCCTTGATATAGTAAACGTTCTCAACTCCACTGATTTCGGCCAGTACTCCAACACGTGACCAGTTTCCATGGCTGTTTACTGTAAATGCCAATATTTTGTATTCCCACTTCGTAGAGAGATTTTTCCATACACTGTGTTTACCTGGCCTGCACATCCGCAATAGCCTCCTCCTTTTCCATTTGCAGCTTATATTCTTTCTTTATGGCAGCTGTCTTCTCTGCATACTCTAGTGTTCTTTCCCTCAGCTCGATGTCATCCATTTCCAGTTTCCTTTTTCGTGCACATAAAACATTAACTGCACTTAAAAGAGTAATTTCTTTAATGGGGAAGGGTTTAAGTCTGTGTGATACATTTACTCTTTTTCTTAAGACTTGGGGTATAACCAGTCCCAATTCGGCAATATCTATATCGTACGGTATTGTGGAGAACAGGGTTCTAGATTGAGAAAAATAAGTTTCTGCTGCTTTAACATAACACTTCTGCGTAATACTAATATTGTCTTTGTTGGAGTCTGTGTTAAGAACCTCTACGTAGTTTACAGGTAGATAATTAAAACTGTTTGCAGACAGAGCATAACTTATAAGCTTGTCTCGGTCCTGAGAGTCCGGCTGACTTACGTGCACACCAGCCAATTTTCGAGTGCTCTTATTACCCCAGTAGACAAATTGCAGAACGTTGTTAAACACCACACAGCAACTGTTCTGTAAATTATTAGTTAGCTGACACCACGTAGACGCAATTGGCACAGAGTAAAGTGGAGCACATTGTAAATACCGCTTGTTAGTGTCTAATACACGTAAACAGCTCTGCACTGGGTCGAACACACGATCCATTCTGTAGTTGTATATAGTAGCCTCACCTGTCCCTAACCTGCATGCTACAGTAAAATTCCAACTTCGCTTTAGTCACACCCTACACATCGTTCAGCTGATCCCATTTCCAGATCTTTGCGCATCTGATATCTGCAATTTAAGTCCGAGAAAGACATATCCATTACCTTCTGCAGCCTGTTTGGAAACAGGACGGCCTCATTTACTACAACAGGACCTTGTCTTGACCATTCGCCGGAAATGCGAGCGCCGTCGGCGGCATTTCAAAGCCACATATCTGTCCATCTAAACAGCCATCCACTCAGCCGCAGGACCAGCATGCCGAAGTGGGCTCTCTCTATACCTGCTCTCCAGCTATTGTCTAACCACATACACTGTACAAATGGATTCCTGAATAGCGCAGATCTCTACCCTCCCCTGCATCTCCAACTCGACATGTGAACACTGTCTCTCCTCCAGCCAGCGAACCCGACGTCATTAACGCTGCGCTGACAATTTCAACTCACAAACCTTAAACACTCTCATATATAAAGGCCTATTCACTCCTGCGAAAACTCACTTAATAATAAAAAACATTCTCCCTTTCTAAGCATATATTAGTATGCATTTATAACAAATAGACAAACATAATTCCAAACAGAAGTCATACATATGATTAAAAAGGAAAAAAAAGACCTCAATTTAGGTTATCTGACATTTATTTACATGTCCTAATGATACAGTCGTAGATGAGTCGCGTCATCCACTCGCTCAGTCCTTCAACACACACTTTCACAGAACTTGTTCTACTTATATGCCCCCCCCCCCCCCTCATCCCGTTATAATAATTTTGTACAAGCATTTACGCCCCCCACATACAACCTAGCTCAATATAACATAATAATTCCTTTTTCCACAGATATTCATAATCAGTGAACAATTAAACATACTAAATTACGCATACATGTAGTCAAATAAGCAAATACTTTTACCTACATACACACTCCTCTCACCGAGGATAGGGCATAACATTTAATGATTTTAGATAAACGATAGCCACAACACAAGGAAACTAGAAGAGCCTGGTGGTGTTGTGGCGACTTTCCAAACTACCCCCCCCCCCTCCCCCCGAAAGCGATTGACGGCCTCTGCATTTAAACTCATATGTCGCAATGACCCAATAGTTGATAACTCTACCTCACATCCCTAGTGATTGTTCATTTTGCGCACAAGTATGGGATCACCGTTTTCAGTGCTAGCAACCCCACAAGTTGCAGTCCATCAACCAAAATTTGTTCCCCAACTCATACAAGCATTGTCACTCAATCATTATATGGTACCCAATGCACGGCTGGTATGGATAATACACCACGGATCTACTGTAATATTAACCATCACAACTGATATCGCGAAAAATTTTACAGCAAGTCCAACACTGGCCAATCATGTGACAGCATGTTTTCCTAATTTCAGTATCATAGCTAAACCATACCTCGTCTACTTTGCGCGTATCATTGCAAGCATTGATAGATGACTGCTCAGTACATCTATTCACACTTAATTCTCGAACGCATAAAAACGATCAAAGTATACCAGACCACGCTATACATATTTCTGAGACCTCGCGCATAGTACTCGATCAGTCTCTATGTGTATGGCGGTCACAGAGCAATCTCGCCCTCCTACGTTAAAAGACCGTCCTCACCTCGGCATTGACCAGCCTACCCCGCAACATCGCTACCCAATTAATCCTCACCCGAGCAGACGAATATAGCTACACTTCACCTCTCTTGACTGAATAGAGCTTTCCTAGTCCTAACCCCTCCAAGTGCACCACGTTTCTCGAGATGCAACCAAGTATTGGAGCTTAGCCCACCATATCGATCTATAGTAACAGATCTCAAAGTGCCTTAATTTAATAGCATACAGTTAAGAAGAATAAGAACGGAGTGATATTTATACGCAATGTAGTTAGACACATTTTTACGTAAATCATCCAATGTATCACGTGTAAAGTATTGCAGCTGCATATGATTAGAACGTAGGCTATATCACGTGACTAAAGCATCTAAATAGAATACTGGAAAAAAATCGACCTTCAGCAACTTCTCCTTCTCTAGAATAAATGAGTCAACATTTGAATCGTACCTAGGTGCAGCTCTGTCTCAATCGATCATCCCGTACACTCTCCGCTATCATTTAACACAGATGTGAGTAAGTTTGGACGTGAATGATTCTGTTCTCCTGAAAAGCATCAAATACAGTATTCAACTCGCGTGTATCACTGCTACCTCAGTAGACATACACTATAATACGAACTCAACGAGAAAAAATTGACTACCTTCCTTATTCCGCTAGCTTCAGTGTCATCGTTTTCCTACATTCCTCTTGTTGCCGCATACTGGACTCCATGTACAAATTCCCCCCTGCGAACCATAAGATAAGCAAGTACGTTCTCATTTTCACTGCATACCATACAGTCATGGCGGATTCCACTGTCGAGCAAACTTTGCCGCCGCACTGCGTTCTCGCTCGCACAAGAACACGTGGTGGACGGTGAGAGGTTGGCATCGACAGGTTTGAACGTGCCCAGGAAAACAACTTTGGTGCCAAAAGTGTGGCAGGGAACGGCCGACTGTTGTGTGATTCAGCACCGAGGCAAACAATTTTGGCGGGAAAAGTGCGGAGGCGCCGAATACACATGGTGAGTGGACAAGGGACCGCTGCGACGTCAAACTCGGCAAGTTCCAGCGTGTCCAGCGAAAACATGTTTACGACATGGGAGTGATCGCTGCCCTCGCCCCCAGCGTACCGGCAGTTCAGCGCGAGAGGCCGCGTCACGTCGGCAATGGCTCCGCGAGGTGGCCAGGGGGTGGCGACGATTTGAACTAATTCAGTTGGAGCGAGCACGTCGTGGCGACTGCACTGCGATATCAAAGATGTGTGCTGATTGTGTTGGAGAACAAGTGATGACCGTACTGCTTGAAATAAAGTCTTCAGTCCCTTCCCCCCTGCAAAATCAAAGGACGTGACTTCGGTTACTATAAGTGCAGTTTATTATTTGACGCGATTCTGATAGGTTACCAGTGGAAAAAGATAAGTGACGGAGAAATTTCGTACGTGTGATTGATTATGGTGTTGGGATTTGAACTTGTGATAGATTTTTGTTATGGATGTAAGGAAAATGGCTTTCTCGCCGAGAAAATCGGACATCTTGAATAAATAATAAATGGTAATAATAAATAGAAGTACAGTTTTCAAGATATTATCGTGTTGGAGTTTGAATTTGGCGCAATTTTCTAGTGGAGATAGGCCTATAATAATAAATAATAATAATAATAAATGATAATAAATGATAATGAATGATAATAAATGACAATGAATGATAATGAATGTTAATAAATGATAATGATAATAATGAATAATAAACAACAAAAGTAAGGTTTTGCAGCCATTATCATGTTGGAATTAGAATTTGGAGGGAATTTTCTAGTGGAGGCAGGTCAATAATAATAAATAATTATAAATGATAATAAACGATAATGAATGATAATAAAGACACGTTCGGTTTTGCATGCATTGTCCTGTTGGAATTGAAACTTCACGCCATTTTTTCTTATGGAGGCTTAGGTTAGTGAACACAGCACAATTGGTCTATTTTCCCGCCAAAATTCAAACTTCCTGCCATTTTTTCTGGAGGTTAGGTTAGTGGACATAGCACAATGGGCCTATTTTCCCCCAAAAGCAGCCATCTTGGATGACATCATGCACTGTCGCCAAGTCTACATGCCGCCATCTTGGATGACGTCATCGCCGCCATCTTGAATAAATTTGGCAACAATGCAGCATGTCGTACCGCGAAGGTTTCCCCACTACTGGCGGGGAGTATTGTGTTGCCAGTAGAGAAATGTGGACAGCAGAATGTGTCTGTTACGAGAGTTTAGGACTTAAAACATGAGCTGGTCATCCGATATCTCCTGAGTAACAAATCCATCAGGAACATTTCAGCCTTCCTGCAACTACCAAAGTCGACTGTGGTATGATGGTGTAGTGTAAACGCGAAGGGACAACAGCAACTGCACCAAGACCAAGCATACCTCATCTGCTCACAAACAGGGACAGTCGAGTGTAACGGACGGCTGTAAAAAATTGTATGAAATCAGGAAAGCAATCACTCTTCAGACCCAGAGTGCTACCTGCAGTTCAGATAGTCCATTGAGTGTGTGTGGGGAATTCGAGAGAATAGAGTACAATGGTCAAGCAGTTGCTCAGTAGCCACACATTTCTGTACTCATTGGTACAGGGAATAGATAAAACAATGTGAACAGTGATACTAATGGGATGGCTGTGTTTAACGGTCAACAAAGAAGTAAGGTACATGTCGCACTGGACAAGGCATCAGTACAGGCTGTTTACTAGTAGTGCACACTTCCTATGTGCATTTAGAGGCAGAGGTTGACGTGCAATGAAAGGCCTAACAGAGTTCCAAAGAGGCCAGATTGTGGGGGCCCGATTAGCTGGAGCATCAGTAACCAAGACAGCCAACTTACTGAATGTTTCAAGAGCAACTCTTTCAACAGTCATGACAGTCTACACAAAACATGGAAAGACATCATCGTGTGGACGTAGTACTGGGCGCAAATCAAAACTAATTGACAGAGATCGTCCTGCGCTAGCACGAATTGTGTCAAAACAACGCAAAAATACGGCGGATAAAGTGACTGCAGAGGTCAATAGGCATCTTCGAGATCCCGTACCTATTGACACTGTCCACTGAGAACTCCATAAAGCGAATATTCACGGACGATCTGCTATACCGAAACCGTTAGTGACAACCAACCCAAAGAAGCGTAAAACATGGTGTCAGGAGCACAAATCCTGGACGGCTGATCAGTGGAAACACATCATATGGTCCGACAAGTCAACGTTTTCGCTGTTGCCAACATCTGGCTGGGTTTATGTTTGGAGAAAGACAAAAGAAGCCTATAATCCTGATTGCTTGATTCCAGCGGTTAAGCTTCGAGGTGGAAGTGTGATGGTGTAGACAGCCATATCGTGGTATTCTGCTGGTCCCATCATTACTCTGAAAGGCCGTGTTAAACCCAACGATTATGTGAACATTTTAGGTGATCAGGTACACCCCATGATACAGATGTTACTCCCCAACAATGAAGCAATATTTCAAGACAATAACGCACCGATTCAGACAGCCAGGACAGTACAGTCGTGGTATGAGGAGCATGCAACTGAACTGCAGCGTCTTCCCTTCTTCCCTGGCCAGCATAGTCCCCAGACTTGCACATTATAGGCGGTGTTGGAGCACAGACTCCAGAGCACCCAGACTCCAGAGCAGATATCCACCTCCCTCGTTACTACAGGAGTTAGAAGAGGTTCTGATCGAAGAGTTGCATAACATTCCACTGGAGACTACACAATATTTATGTGGCAGTATCCCAAGAAGAATCGCAGCTGTATTACGGGCAAATGGGGGTCCAATCCCTTATTAGTAAACCATTCCCAAGTAAGTACAGGTGTTCACTTTATTTTGCCTATCCCATGCTAATGGTGTAAAGATCGTGCATAACTAAGAAACGAGTGATTTGGAGTGATGGGTCACCCTACACCCTGTCGAAATCCAATGGAAAGGTTTGGGTTTGGTGAGTGTGTGGAGAGCATTATTTGCCATCATGCGTGAGGCCAACAGTGATGTACGGAGGAGGTGGTATCTGTTTAAACTGTGCTTTATCGGAAAGCAAGTTTTTAATGGTTGTTGGCAATTTATTGAAAACGTGTGTTCCTGAATTTTGGACCCATTTTTGGACCAAGGTAAGTGATTTTACATCTTTATGTAGATTGTTCTTATTCCTAGTTACGATAGTATTGATTGAGCTATTGGTTGGAAATAGAGATATATTACAAAGCAACAGATTTCATTAAGGAATAAATATACTGAGAAGCAGTCGTTAGAATAAAAGTCCCTTGAAGAGATTTCTATGCGATGATCTGGAATTTACACCACAAATGATTCTTATTTCACGCTTTTGAACGCTAACAACTTTTGCTCGGTTTGATAAGTTACCCCAGAATATGATCCCATGTGACATAACAGAATGAAATTAAGCAAAATACGCAAGTTTTTTTTTATATTTATATCACTTACATCTAACATCATTCTCGCTTACCAGGTGCACAAGTTTGAAGCCGGAATTAAACCCTCCGGCAGGTTATGAATGCCACGCAAGAAGTGCTGTTCACTGACAGCGTGTCCCAGTGATGCAAACAGATGCCAAGTCTGGAGAATAAGCTGCATGCCCTAGTATTTCCCAACCGAACCCCTCGATCGTTTCCCTGACACGTTTTGCTTTGTGTGATGGGGCGTTACCATGGAGCATACGACTTTGCGTAGCCTTTCTCCATATTCCGGTCGTTTTTCACGTAATGCTCGATTTAAATGTATTGTTTGCTGTTGGTAGCGATCAGATTAGATTAGATTAATACTTGTTCCATAGATCATGAATACGACACTTCATAATGATGTGGAACGTGTCAGGTTAATAAAAGATGTCTCTACAAGATATTACATTACACAAAATATTGCATGACACTAATGTTTAAGTTGTTTTTTCCCTTAATTTATATCTAAAAATTCAGCCAATGAGTAGAAGGAGTTGTCATCTAGAAATTCTTTTAATTTATTTTTAAATGTTAGTCGGCTATCTGTCAGGCTTTTGATGCTGTTTGGTAGGTGACCAAAGACTTTTGTGGCAGCATAATTAACCCCTTTCTGTGCCAAAGTGAGATTTAACCCTGCATAGTGAAGATCATCCTTTCTCCTGGTGTTATAGCTATGCACACTGCTATTACTTTTGAACTGGGTTGGATTATTAACAACAAATTTCATAAGTGAATATATATACTGTGAGGTTACTGTGAGGATCCTTAGATCCTTAAATAGATCTGCAGGATGACCGTGGGTGGGCTCTAGCAATTATTCTGATTACACGTTTTTGAGCAATGAATACTTTTCTACTCAACGATGAATTACCCCAGAATATGATGCCATACAAAAGCAGTGAATGAAAGTAGGCATAGTAAGCTAATTTACTGAGATTCTTATCACCAAAATTTGCAATAAACCTAATAGCATACATAGCTGAACTCAGACGTTTCAGCAGACCATCAATGTGTTGCTTCCAGTTTAACCTCTCATCAATGGACACACCTAAAAATTTTGAAAATTCTACCTTAGCTACAGACTTCTGTTCAAAGTCTATATTTATTACTGGAGTTGTGCCATTTACTGTACGGAACTGTATATACTGTGTTTTATCAAAATTTAAAGAGAGTCTGTTTGCTGAGAACCACTTAATAATTTTGTGAAAAACATAATTTACAATTACATCGTTTAGTTATTGGTTTTTGGATGTTATTACTATACTTGTATCATAAGCAAAAAGAACTAACTTTGCATCTTCATCAATGTGGAATGGTAAGTCATTAATGTATATCAAGAACAGTAAAGCACCTAAGACCGAACCCTGTGGGACCCCATACTTGATAGCCCCCCCAGTTTGAGGAATCAGCTGTTGTTTTAACATTACATGAACCACTTATTTCAACTTTCTGCATTCTTCCAGTTAAGTATGAATTAAACCATTTGTGCACTGCCCCACTCAAACCATAATGATTTAGCTTATCTAAAAGAATTCCATGATTTACACAATCAAAGGCCTTTGAGAGATCACAAAAAATATCAATGGGTGATGTCCAGTTATTCAGAGCATTTAATATTTGATCAGTGAAGCATATATAGCATTTTCTGTTGAAAAGCCTTTCTGAAAACCAAACTGACATTTTGTTAGTACTTTATTTTTACAAATATGGGAGGCTACTCTTGAATACATTACTTCCTCAAAAATTTTTGATAGAGCCGTCAGAAGAGAGATTGGGCAGTAGTTATTGACATCCGACGTATCCCCCTTTTTATGCAATGGTTTTACATTGGCATATTTCAGTCTATCGGGGAAAACACCCTGCTCCAAAGAGCTATTACATATGTGGCTGGGAATCCTACTTATCTGTGGGGAACAAGCTTTAAGTACCTTGCTGGATATGCCATTAATTCCGTAAAGCTTTTACTTTTCAGTGAGTTTATTATTTTACTGATTTCAGAGGGAGAGGTTGGTGGAATTACAGTTGTTTCACAGTTGTTGCACAGGTATGGTCTCTTCTATTAGTAGCCTTGCCTCTTCTAGTGAAGATCTAGATCCTATTTTCTCCACAACATTTAAAAGATTATTATTGAAAATATTTTCAATTTCTGATTGTTTGTTAGTACACTTGTCATTCAGTTTTATGGCACTAAAGTCTTCCTGTGCTCTTGGTTGCCCTGTTTCCCTTTCAATAATATTCCAAATTGCTTTAATTTTATTATCAGAGTTACTGATCTCAGACATGATACACATGCTGCTGGACTTTTTAATAACTTTTCTTAGTATCGCACAATAGTTTTTATAATATTGAACAATTTCGGGGTCAGTACTCCCTCTTGCTGTTAGATACAGTTTTCTTTTACAGTTGCAAGATATTCTTATTCCTTTAGTTAGCCAAGGTTTTTTATATGTTTTCTTGGAATTATGTTTAACAATTTTCTTGGGAAAACAATTTTCAAATACCCTTAAAAATGTATCATGAAATAAGTTATATTTGAAGTTTGCATCGGGTTCCTTATACACTTCATCCCAGTCTAGCTGCTGTAGGCTTTCCCTAAAGTTTGCAATATTTATATTGTTAATTGAACGCACTGCTTTGAAAGTCTGATTTGATATACTGCATAGTGTTAACGGTTTCACTACATTTTAGCAGCTCATAACAGATGACACCCTTCTGACCCCACCAAACCCAGAATATTGTCTTCTTCCCAAAGCGATTTGGTCTTGCAGTGGATGTCGATGGTTTACCTGGATTCACCCATGATTTACGACACGTAGGATTCTCAGAATATATCCATTTTTCAGCACCTCTCACTATTCGATGAAGATGCGACTTTCTTTTGTATCTGACGAGCAGCATTTCACAACTGGTCATTCGATTTGTTTGCTGTGTTTCATTCAGATCACGCAGAACCCGTTTTCCGACTTCCTGCAACTTTCCTATAGTTTTCAACTGAAGAGAAACTGCTTTTGCGTCACATTCAATGGTTCCGGGAGTTCCTGTTGACTTTGAGTATCATCTTCATACAATAAGGCCTGCAATTTGTTGTCATCAAACTTTTTCGATGGTTTCCCACGCTCCTCGTTTCTCACGTCAAAATCACCACTTTTGGATTTTTTGAACCACTCGAAACACTGTGTTTTCCGAAGAGCATGCTCGCCGAAAGTTTCGACAACCATTCGATGCGATTCTGCAGCTGTTTTTTACAAATGTAACATGAAACCAATGCTGTCCGCAATTCGTAGTTCGTAGGCACAAAACGCAATATGTTTACGGGTTTGAAACAGACACCAATGTATGGAGCTTTAGTTACTGTGTGTTGACATTCGTCGTCTACCGTTACAGGAAGCAGATGGCACTGCAGGTGCGGTCTCACTAGAGAGCCTGTATACAGAGAGAGTGGCCATAGGTGAAGTTGCCCGTGATTGATTGATTAGCTTTGGCAGAAAAATGGCGCCAAATGTCTCTCGCGCTTCCTATGTTAGCCGTGCTTTTGAGTTGGATTGAAGTTCAGAGGACTTTTGGAAACGATTAAAAGGTATTTGAATTATTGAGAGACTTGTTATGCGTTGTGCATGCATGTTCGATTTAGTTGTATATCGTTTTTAGTACGTAATTAGCATTTGAGATCTTAAATACGAGTTGAAATAATGATGCGTTTTGTGATGAAGTCGGTAGGCCTACATGTTTGAAGTAAACGCGTTAGTAATTGTACAGTATAGTTTTTGACATCTGTAATTCGTTCTGCAGACGTTCGTAAACGATGCCAGGTTGTGCTGCATTTGGTTGTTCCAATAGAGGCGAGGTGGATTTCGCATGTTAGCATTTCCATGCAATGAAGAAAGACGAAAGCAGTGGGCAGTCGCAGTCAACAGGGCTGAGATAAATCAAACAGAAGCCTTGTGGACACCAACCAAGTACTCTTATCTAATAAAACAACTTGCAATATACATAGTTAAATTTGAAAACAGACCTGTAAATTGGCTGTGTGAAAATTATTATAACACATTATTCTTATAAACAAAGGCATTTAACGAATGATTTCGCCATATTGTCTTGTGCTTTTGATCGGTGAGTGTGTACTCCATCACTGGCCATTCAAAAGTCCCACCCGCAGTTTGGCAGAAAAATGGCCGCCGTATCGTCCGGTCTCCCTATATAGGCTCTCTAGGTCTCACAGACCCTACACTGACGGGGAAATTCCGGTTTCATACTTCTACACCTGGTATAGGCATAAGATGAGTTAAAGCAAATGCGTAGGCCTATAGGGAGTATTGTAAAAATATATGTTTCTATAACTTTGAAACATCCCCTTAGAAAAATTTTATAAATGACAGTGCTGGAAAGCCTCTACGTTATTTGATTTTCAAACAGCTGAGCAAAACTGAACGTACTCAGACATTTCTCTCTTTACTTATTCTGACCATCACTAAACTGACACACAATATTCTTTTAGCACAATGCAATCTGACTTTCAATAATCCCTACAAAAGAATGGCCCTGAATAACAATAACCTATACCTTTCATGAATCACTTACTTCACAAAAATCTTCGTTACTCGAACTACTGCAATACAGTGAGCGCCAATACTGCCAGCTAAATAAAAGATTCTAACTACTGAAGGCACTAACTACTGATAGGCATAGTTAGCAAATGAAAGATTGTGATAGAGAACAAACAATGTATTTACCTTAATAATATTCAAAAGTCATCATATGTATACCAGTTCATGATATACAGTATTTATTTATTTATTGTTCCGTGGGACCACATTAAGGAGAAGTCTCCATGGTCATGGAACGAGTCAATACATGAAATTATAACACGATTGTAGAAACACATAAAATTAAATGTAAGGAACATATTCAGTTGTAGACTGTAGAAACAGATAAAATGAAATATAAGAAACATATTCAGGCGACAAGTCCTTAGTTTAAATACAGAAAATCAAGAATGTAACACTGGAATTTGCTTAATTTTTTAGCTCGTCCAGGAGCTCCTCGACAGAATAGAAGGAGTGAGCCATGAGGAAACTCTTCAGTTTAGACTTAAAAGTGTTTGGGCTACTGCTAAGATTTTTGAGTTCTTGTGGTAGCTTATTGAAAATGGATGCACCAGAATACTGCACTCCTTTCTGCACAAGAGTCAAGGAAGTGCATTCCACATGCAGATTTGATTTCTGTCTAGTATTAACTGAGTGAAAGCTGCTAACTTTTGGCAATAAGCTAATATTGATAACAACAAACGACATTAAAGAAAATATATACTCTGAGGGCAATGTCAAAATTCCCAGACTATTGAATAGGGGTCGACAAGAGATTTTCGAACTTACACCACACATAGCTCGAACAGCCCGTTTTTGAGCCAAAAATACCCTTTTTGAATCACAAGAATTACCCCAAAAAATAATACCATATGACATAAGTGTATGAAAATATGCGAAGTAGACTACTTTTCGTGTTGAAATGTCACTTATTTCAGATACTGTTCTAATGGTAAATAAAGCAGCATTTAGTTTCTGAACAAGATCCTGAACATGGGCTTTCCACAACAGCTTACTATCTATCCGTACACCTAGGAACTTGAACTGTTCCGTCTCGCTTATAACATGCCCATTCTGTCTGA
The DNA here is from genome assembly GCF_021461395.2 of Schistocerca americana. NCBI lineage: Eukaryota > Metazoa > Arthropoda > Insecta > Orthoptera > Acrididae > Schistocerca > Schistocerca americana. The sequence goes on from NC_060124.1 coordinate 166,929,406, forward strand.
TTGAAATATCAGTTCTTATTGAATTGTGAGTTAGAAACTGTAAAAACTGAGTCTTACTGTGATTTAGCATCAAATTATTTGCCACAAGCCACGAACTTATTTCATGAACTACTTTATTTGATAATGTTTCAATATTACACACAAGATCCTTCACTACCAAGCTGGTGTCATCAGCAAACAGAAATATTTTTGAATCACCTGTAATACTAGAAGGCATATCATTTATATAAATAAGAAACAGTAGTGGCCCCAGCACCTACCCTTGGGGAATGCCCCATTTAACAGTGCCCCATTGAGACTGAACATCATTACCACTCTCAATATTGCGGAGAATTACCTTCTGCTTTCTGATCTTAAAGTAAGAGGCGAACCAATTGTAAGCTACTCCCCTTACTCCATAATGTTCCAACTTCTGCAGTAATATTTTATGGTCAACACAGTCAAAAGCCTTCGTTAAATCAAAGAAAACACCTAACGTTCGCAACCTTTTATTTAATCCGTCCAAAACCTCACAGAGAAAAGAGACTATAGCATTTTCAGTTGTTAAGCCATTTCTAAAACCAAACTGTACATTTGACAGCAAATTATGTGAATTTAAATGCTGCAGTAACCTTGTATATACAACCCTCTCGATAACTTTAGCAAACACCGATGGCATAGAAATAGGTCTATAATTGTCAACATTATCCCTGTCTTCCTTTTTATAAAGTGGCTTCACTACCGAGTACTTTAATCGGTCAGGAAACCGACCACTCCTAAAGGAAAAGCTACAGATATGGCTAAGTACTGGGCTAACATACATGGAACAATACTTCAGTATTCTGCTAAATACCCCGTCATATCCATGAGAGTTCTTGGCCTTTAGTGATTTAATTATTAACTCAATCTCCCTCTTGTCAGTATCATGGAGGAGCATTTCAGGTAACAGTCTCGGAACACTTTTTTCTACGAGCGCTATATGATTCCCTGTTGGGACTAGGTTTCTATTTAGTTCACCTGCTGTATTCAGAAAGTGATTATTAAATACTGTACATATATGCGACTGATCAGTAACACGGACATTCCCACTATGTACTGATTCTATATCCTCGACCTGTCTCTGCAGACCAGGCACTTCCATTACGACTGATCATATGGTTTTAATTTTATCCTGAGACTTAGCTATTCTATCTGCATACCACATACGTCTTGCCTTCCTAATAACTTTTTTAAGCACCTTACAATACTGTTTGTAATGGGCTGCTGCATTTAGATTGTGACTGTTTCTAACGTTTTGATATAATTGCCACTTTGTTCTACAAAATATTCTTATCCCTTTAGTCAGCCACCCAGGCTGCCTGTTTGTGCTAGTACCCTGTTTTGAACGTTCTAACGGAAAGCAACTTTCAAAGAGCACGAGAAAAGTCTTGAGGAAAGCATTATATTTATCGTCTACTGTATCAGCACTATAAGCATCTTGCCACTCTTGTTCCTTGATAAGGTTTACAAAAGTCTCTACAGCAACTGGATCGGTTTTCCTAAAACGTTGGTAATTATATTTAACATGTGTTGCAGCACAAAAATCTTTTAGACTTAAAATTTGTGCATCATGATCTGAAAGGCCATTCACCTTTTTGCTAACAGAATGCACTTCTAGTAATGACGAATGAACAAAAATTTTGTCTATGGTTGTTCTACTGTTCCCTTGCACTCTCGTTGGAAAGAATACGGTTTGCATAAGATTATATGAATTAAGGAGGTCTACCAGCATCCTTTTCCTTGCACAATCACTTATACAATTAATAATGAAGTCACCACATATAACTAACTTTTTGTATTTCCTATAAAGTGAACCAAGAACCTACTCTAGCTTTAGCAAAAATATTGTGAAATCGGAGTCTGGAGATCTATAAATACAACAGTAAGAAGTTTAGCTCCACTAAATTTAACCACACTTGCACAACATTCAAACACCTTTTCAATGCAGTACTTTGAAACATCAATTGACTCAGATGGGATACCGTTTTTCACATACATGGCTACTCCCCCACACCGCAAAGAGCTCCTAGAAAAGCTGCCAGCCAACCTGTATCCTGTTAAAGGAAGCCTCTGAATTATCTCCTTATTTTAGAAGTGTTCAGATATACCAATAATTTCAGAGTCAACATCTATAAGCAGTTCACTAACTTTATCTCTAATACCTTGTATATTTTGATGAAATATACTAATTCCCTCATTAATCGGATACCTAAGCTTTGTCGAAAGTGGTTTCTTTGTTAGAGAGACTTCCCTTAAGCACAAATACCTATCAGCTGACTTCAATCTAAAAAAGGTACAGCTCTAACACCCACAACTACTGGAATTTTCCCATGAGCGATCCCACCACCCCCACCTATGCTGTCACCTATAAGCTTTGCCAACCTCCCCTTTCCATACCTGTTGAGGTGCAAGCCATGTCTAGTGAAACCCGTCCTGCTGATAGACTCCACCGACACCACTGAAATGTGACTCATGCCTTCTGTCATCAGCGCACCACCAAGTCTCATGTTATTACGCCTGACGGCTGTATTAAGATGAGGCCGATCATGACGCTGAAACAGTTCCACGAAATGCACATTTGTGTTGCCAGCCTGAGTGGCTATCTTTTCCAGGTCACCATCTATGTCATACTCCCCATCCCTATCAATACTATAACCAGCCCCACCCACAATCACTACCTGATCCTCTTTAGTAAAATCCCTACATAACCCCCCTATGTTAAAAGTCACAAATTTACTCTTTCTGATGGACACATTTCCAGATCGTCCACTCTCAGAATTCTGCCATCTCTCCCCCCACATACACCACTGCTGGCGGCTCACCTCCAAATGTGCAACGCTACGCGCTGTTGCCATCCAACTACCCAACACTACAATAGCGAATATTCCAACAATGCCAACCAGCCACAGACTGCACACAGCACAGTAACAGATTTTCATACAGAGCACTACAGGGCGTTACCAACATAAAAACCTAAACAGCCTACTTACACGTTCTGCTCCTAGGAAACTCGATTTCTCAAATATTGAATTAAATGAGAAACACTGTTGCACACTTTGTCTTTCTCGATGAAAAATGGCGACAACTGCATGTTGAGACACCCGGTCATTTGTGTGAAAACCAGGACGTCTGCTCATCCTAGTTTAAAGTTGATCATTTTAAGAAAGCAGGAACACAGACAACTGACATAGCACACCATTTGAAAATTTTGCAAACCGCTCGAAAAGTAGATACCTCAACATTTTAGAGGAACTTGAAATTAATGGTAGCAAGAGACGAAATCCATGTGTGTTTTTAACGAGCAAAGTGTCTTCAAACAATACTCTTATTTCGAAATATTTGAAGAGCTTATTGCCTAACATTCGAGTTCCTAGTGAGAAGTTTTATGATGCACCGTTGAAGGCTTGCAGAGACCAGGAGTACCGGCGTCATCAGCAGAGCTCTGAGGACTTGCGTCACACGGGGCAGCGCACCGCTGTATTGCACAGCACAACGAAAACTGTATGGTAGCCAAGAGAAAGCAACACGCAACTACCGAGTACCCTGTGCCATCTAGCGGCGGCCTCTGCACTTCACCACGTTCCTACTACAAATTAGGGTATCTGTTATTTATTTTAATGAAATACTCTTATAATTTACTTCTTTTCGTTAATTTACGTCCGTTCCTGTTTCATTTTCATTTTTGTTAGTTACTATTCGAGTCAAAACATAAACTGGAATATGAGAAAAACAGGACAATATGCACTACCTCGAATTTTATCCCATTTTCTTCCTTTATAATATTAATTTTTGAACCATCACAATGTTTTCAATTTTGATTGATTTCGATAATTAATTTTTTCTGTCGAATTCTGACCAGCTGTAAAATGTCAGAAGACTGATACATTTTGCATATGGCCAAACTTTCTTTTTAATCTTGCATTATCATATTCAGCTGAAACATTTTAAACATCCACACTTTTAAATGGACTTCCTTTTAGTTACTTTGTACATTTATTTGTTCGTTACGCATGCATGAAAGACCTCTTGGTTTGTTTTGCATCCTATGTATAACTAGTTGAAGCATACATTGGCAGCCACCAGTACACGTCAGCAACTCTTCACTCTGTTCAGTAACACATACAACACTTATACTCCTTGGTGGAGCAGTTCTAGGAGCGTCAGTCTGGAACCACGTGACCACTACTGTCACAGGTTTGAATCCTGTCTCGGGCATGGATGTGTGTGATGTCCTTAGGTTAGTTAGGTTTAAGTAGTTCTAAGTTCTAGGGGACTAATGACCTCAGATGTTAAGTCTCATAGTGTTCAAAGCCATATACTCCTCACACATACACAACATTTTAATTTTTGGCTGCGACAACATCCTCAATGAAGAATGATGTGCCACAAATAAAGTAATATGGTTTCAGTCCGGCGGTTCCGACCAAGGTTTTCGGGATGCTTCCCTTGATTGCTGCCGGAACAGTTTGATAACTGGCTGTATAGAACAGCGACTATCAATGGGCTGCATCTCGAACAGCAGACTCCACTTCTGGAAGTGAAAAAAAAAAAACAACATTAATGTGCTTGCAGGAGTCACAGCTAAAGGGTGCAGGAGAAAACAGTAGCTGTCTGCGGAGCTGTGACAACAGTGAGAAGTTGCCATAGAGACATCGACTAAATCACGTTACATTATTGGTTGAGGTAGGCCCGCAAAGCTGCCATGCTCAGCCCGGTGTAACCATCAGGAATCAACTTACGCCGTTTCAGGCATAGCGCTCTGTATTGCTTCATTGTGTATTTCCTTCAGCTGATGTTGACAACAGTAAGCTTTCCTCCTAACATTCCCTTAAGTTATTTTGTATGTTTGTGATGAACGCAGTGTTACAGTGCAGGTAAACTGCTAAAAGAGAGTGACTCGGACCTTACAGTTCTATCACTGGTGGCTTGTGTGCCTCAGCGATACTTGCCCCATAAGGGGCCTCCCGGCCAATGACTCCAAATGCTCATTTCCATTACTGCAATGGAGGGGTATCTGTTGAGAGGCCAGACAAACTGATGATTCCTGAAGAGGGGCACCAGCCTTTTCAGTAGTTGCAGAGGCAACAGTTTGGATGAATGACTGATCTCGTCTTGTAACATCAGCTAAATCGACCTTGTTATGCTGGTAATTGCGAAGGGCTCAAAGCAAGGAGAAACTACAGCTGTAATTTTTCCCAAGGGCATGTAGCTCTGCTGTATCCTTAAATGATGATGGCGTCCTCTTGGGTAAAATGTTCCGGTGGTGGTATAGTTCGTCATACATATCTCCGTGCGGGGACTACTCGGGAGGATGTAGTCATCAGAAGAAACAAAACTGATCTATGGATACGAGGGTGGAATGTCACATCGCTTAATCGAGCAGGTAGGTTAGAATATTTGAAAAGGGAAATGGATAAGTTGAAGTTACGTACAGTGGGAGTTAGTGAAGTTCCATAGCAGGAGGAAGAGGACTTCTGCTCAGGTCAATACATGGTTATGAATACAAAGTCACATAGAAGTGAGTAATGCAGGAATGGGTTTAATAATGAATAACAAAATAGGAATGCGATTAAGCTATTATGAACAGCCTACTGAATGCATTATCATAGCAAAAATAGACACGAAGTCCACTCCTACCACAGTAGTACAAGTTTATACACCAGTTACCTCCGCAGATGATGGAGATTGAAGAGGAGGAGATTAATTATTGTTTAACGCCACATCGAGAATGAGGTCATTAGAGACGGAGCAGAAGCTCTGATTAGGGAAGGATGGAGAAGAAAAGTGGCCATGCCCTTTTGAAGGAACCATTTGCCTTAAGCGATTTAGAGAAATCATGGGAAACCTAAATCACGATAGTCAGATGCGGGTTTGAACAGTCGTCCTCCCGACAAGGGTCTGTGCGCTAACCACTGCGCCACCTCACTTGATATGAAGAGATTGAAGATATATATGATGAGATAAAAGAAGTTATTCATATACTTAAGGGAGAAACATTTGTATTGAGGGACTGGAATTTGATAGTAGGAAAAGGAAGAAGGAAAAATAGTGGTTTGGGGAATGAAAGAGGAAGCCAACTGGTAGAATTTTGCACAGGGCTCTACTTGATCACAGCTACTATTTCGTTTAAGAATCATGAAAGGTGGTTGTATACTTGGAAGAGACCTAGAGACACTGGAAGGTTTCAAGTAGATCCCATAATGGTAAAAAAGAGATTTCGGAACCAGATTTTAAACTGTAAGGCATTTCCATAGGGCAGATGTGAACTCTGGCCACAATTTATTAGTTATGAGCTACAGATTAAAACTGAAGAAACTGCAAAAAGCTGGGAATTTAAGGAGACGGGACCTGAATAGGCTGAAAGAACCAGAGGTAATTCAGAGTTTCAGAGGGAGCATTACCAACAATTGACCAGAACGGAGTGAAGGAATACAGTAGAAGATGAATGGGTAACTTTAAGAGCTAAAATACTGAAGGCAGCAGAAGATCAAACAGATCAAAAGACAGGGCCTAGTACAAATCATTGGATATCATAGGAGATGTTGAATATCATTGATGAAAGGATAAAATACAAAAATACAGCAAATGAAGGAGGTGAAAGGAAATACAAATGTCTAAAAAATGAGATTCACAAGAAGAGCAAAATGGCTAAGAACGAATGGTTACAGGACAAATGTAAGGACAAAACTCTACCATCTGGTGTGCAAGATGTATGAGGCAGGAGGAACATCCTCAGACTTCAAGAAGAATTTAATAATTCCAATTCCAAAGAAACAGTTGCTGACGGGTGCAAAAATTACGAAACTATCAGTTCAATAAGTTGCAGTTGCCAAATACTAACATGAATTATTTACAGAAGAATGGGAAAACTGGTAGAAGCCGACCTCGAGGAAGATCAGTTTTGATTTCAGAGAAATGTAGGAACACACAAGGCAATACTGACCCTACAAATTATTTTGGAAGATAGGTTACAGAAAGGCAAACCTATGTTTATAGCAGTTGTAGACTTAGAGAAGGCTTCTGTTAATGTTCACTTGAATACTCTCTGAAATTCTAAATGTAGCAGGTGTAAAACATATGGAGCGATAGGCTGTCTATAACTCGTATAGAAACCAGACGGAATTTATAAGAGTCAAGGACATGAAAAGGAAACACTGGTTGAGAAGGGAGTGATACAGGGTTGTAGACTATCCCAGATGTTATACAATCTGTACACTGAGCAAGCAGTATAGAAAACCAAAGAAAAATTTGGAGTAGAAATTAAAGTTCAGGGAGAAGAAATAAACACTTTGAGGTTCACCTATGCCATTTTAATTCTGTTAGAAGAGCAAAGAATTTAGAAAAGCAGCTAAAAGGAATGGACAGTATCTTTAGACAAGGATACAGGATGAACATCAACAAAAGTAAGACAAGAATAATGGAATGCAGTCAAATTGAATCAGGTGATGCTGAGGGAATTAGATTAGGTAACGAGACACTAAAAAGTAGTAGATAAGTTTTTCTATTTGGGCAGCAAATTAACTGATGATGACCAGAGCAGGGAGGATACAAAATGCAGGCTGACAATGGCAAGAAAAGCGTTTCTGAAGAAGAGAAATTTGTTAACATCCGATATAGCCGTAAGTGTTAGGAAGCCTTTCCTGAAGGTGATTGTCTGTTGTATAGCAATGTATAGAAAGGAAACATGGAGAATAAACAGTTTAGACAAGAAGAGAACAGAAGCTTTTCAAATGTGGTGCTATTGAAGGATGCTGTAGATTAGATGGATAGATCACGTAACTAATGAGGAATGTACTGAATAGAATTGGGAAAACAAAAACTTTGTCACACAACTTGACTAAAAGAAGGGATCGGTTGATATGACACATTCTGAGACATAAAGGAAACACCAGTTTGGTATTGGAAGGAAGTGTGGGAGGTAGAAACTGTACAGAAAGACTAAGAGATGATTAAAATTAAGCAGATTCTGAAGAATGTACGTTGCAGCATTTATTCGGAGGCTTGCACAGTATAGAGTAGCATGGCGAGCTGCATCAAACCAGTCTTCGGAGTGAAGACCACAACAGTGCAACAACAACACTTATTATCCATATAATGTAGTAGTTTATTCCTCTTCCTCTAAGCTTTGCTTACATTAACGTAAAACGTATTACTTGTTTCTCTTAAATGGACTGATCTTAAACGTCTGCATTACGTTAAAACCACAATGTCTAGAAACATGTCATATTTAAGTGGTCCTCAAAAGAGAGAAATAAAAGCCTGTCAGACAAAAAAGTTATAAAAGATAATGAAGATAGATACAATTTTCCAGCGATCAGCTGCACACCAAGAACAGGTGTGAGTTAAAATTAGTAAGGAAACTGAAGTAAAAAAAAGTCTGAGGACTTAAAAGTTGAACATGGAGGTCAGTGCGGTTGCCAAAATGAAACGGGGGAAGATTCCAACTGTTTGAAAGTTCGTGTAGGACATGATACTAGCTGTGAAAATTAATTGGGTATAATCAGAGAAATCCATCTTTTAGCACTGACAGAAGATTATTCCAAAGTAAACTGAATGAAGAAACTAAACTAAAAATTTAAATAGCTGCCTTGCAGGCCTCAGAGTCCTATAGCCACATACACTGAGACCAAAAGATGGTTTCGCTGTGATTATTATTATACTGAAACAGATCAGAATTTGAACAATTTTGACCATGTTATTCCCTTAGTTAAACTGCAGTATATTATATAGCGTGCTGGTTATTCACATATAGAGAAAATGGATGGCATGATGGGCAAATTAATGATTGGCAATATATAAGCAAGAGAATAAAAATAATTGAAACTTGCACTACATATTTAAATGTGTGTATTATTTAAACCATGTGGAAACATGTCAAAACCGTTGATACACTTTTGGATGAAGGGTTTGGCTTAATGAAGGCTGTAATTTCTAGAATACTGAATGTAACAAAGACATTATGTCTGTGTCAAATTGCTTTCCATGTAAATGGTGAATCTGAAATAGGTGAACAGAGTCATGAAGACACATCTTTCAAACGAAAAAACTAAAAACATTGAGCTCACAAATTCAAAATGAGATACAAGCATTAAACAGTTTTGTTTTAGAGCACGTCATCAGTGAAATTAAACCCGAGTCATTCTATATAGCGTGCAAAATGTGGTTCTGCCTTGAGTAGAACCATTTTCCATATTATACAGTGATGGAAAAAAAATCACAAAAATAAAAAATAATTAATGTAGAATAATGAAATTTCAGAATACATTTGTCTGGGTAACATATTTAAGTGATTAACATTGCAAGGTAAGCACAAGATAAGCCACTGCACATGTGAAATGCTGGTATGTGAATAACCAATGTAACCACCAGAATGTCGAATGCAAGTGGGCAAATGTGCATGCATTGTGTTGTACACATGCTGGATGTCAATTTATGGGACGGAATTCCATGCCTGTTGCACTTGGTCGATCAATACAGGGACGGTTAACGCTGTTTGTGGATGACGCTGGAGTTGTCGGCTGATAATGTCCCATATGTGCTTGATTGGAGACAGTTCTGGTGTTTGAGCAGGCCAAGGCAATATGTCAATGCTCTGTAGAACATGTTCGGTATCTGGGCGAATGGTATCCTGTTCGAAAATACCCCATCGAATCATCAGACTGGCGTACAAATTTGCACTCAGAGTGTGTCGGATAGTCACGAGAGTGTTCCTGCTGTCATACGAAGTCGAACCCTGGACCATGAGTTCAGGTGTAGGTACAGTGTGTTTAGCACATAGCAGGTTTCTTGCGGGCCCTCAAATGACCAACAAACGGCCATCATTGGCACTGACGCAGAACAAACTTTCGTCAGACAACACAACAGACCTCCACCCTGCCCACCAATGAGCTCTGGCTTGACACCACTGAAATCACAAAAGGCAATGGTTTGGGGTCAGTGGAATGCACACCACAGGTTGTATGGCTCAGAGCTATCCTTCAAGTAACTGGTTTGTAAGAGTTCCTTGCGTCCCTGAGGTGCCATCTGCTGCTTAAATTGTTGCTGCAGATGCAGTACGATGCACCGGAACCATATGTCGAAACAATGGTCTTCCCTCTTGGTAATGCCACATACACAACATGATCAAAAGTATCGGGACACCTGGCTGAAAATGCCTTACAAGTTTGTGGCGCCCTCCATCGGTGATGCTGGAATTCAACATGGTGTTGGCCTACACCTAGCCTTGATGACAGCTTCCACTCTCGCAGACATACATTCAGTCAGGTGCCGGAAGGTTTCTTGGGGAATGACAGCCCATTCTTCATGGAATGTTGCACTGAAGAGAGGTATCGATGTCGGTCGGTGAAGTCTGGCACGAAGTCAGCGCTCCAAAACATGCCAAAGGTGGTCTATAGCATTCAGGTCAGGACTCTGTGCAGGACATTCCATTACAGGGATGTTATTGTCGTGTAACTACTCCACCGCACCACCACAGGCCATGCATTATGAACAGGTGCTCAATCGTGTTGAAAGATGCAATCGCCATTCCCGAATTGCTCTTCAACAGTGGGAAGCAAGAAGGTGCTTAAAACATCAATGTAGGCCTGTGCTGTGATAGTACCATGCAAAACAAGGGGTGCAAGCCAACTCTATGAAAAACACAACCACACCATAACACCATCATCTCCGAATTTTACTGTTGGCACTACACATGCTGGCAGATGACGTTCACCGTGCATTCACTGTAACGACACCCTCCCATAGGATTGCCACACTGTGTCCCATGATTTGTCACTCCACACAATGTTTTTCCACTGTTCAGTCATCCAATGTTTACCTTCCTTACACCAATCAGGATGTCGTTTGGCATCTGGATACTTTTGATCACATAGTGTAGCTGTCCGGAGTGCAGTCATCTTGCAACCGTACATTCTCTGATCACCACTGACAGTGATTATGTACAGTGGCTAGATTCCTGCCACGTCTATCTGCAATATCACAGAAGGAACATCCAGCTTATTGTAGCCCTATTACAAGACCTTGTTCAAACTCAGTGAGGTGTTGATTATGACTTCTTTGTTGCCTTAAAAGCATTTTCGACTATCAATAACTCATCACGTCCAACCTCAAAGGTAACTAACATTCATGACCATTACCGCAAGTAATTAAAGCAAGCCTGATTTGCATCTTCATAATGGCACTACTAGCACCACTCTTATGTGACTGGCACGAAATTTTAATTGACTTTGTTTTTCAGATGTAGAAACACCCCTACCAGCTTCCATTTATATCACACAGTTCCTTCTTAGCATTGCGAACTTTATCCAATCAGCATAAATTAGGAAGCAAATGTAGACAAAAACAAAGAGCATCAACCAGAAGAGCCGTTCTTTTCACTTATTCTTGACACAACCCCCAATGTATCAAGTGGGCAGGTGCAAAGGTAAAGGATACAGTGGTGCTACATGTTTGAGTGGAAAATTCTCAGGTTTACAATGAAGAATTAAAACACAGGTCCCAAATGCTGAGTTTATTCATCATTACATTAGGTACTACATGACTGCATCATGAATATAGTCGAATTTCAACAGTTTTATGAGAAAATACAATGCATTTATGTTTTCTGTAGTGCTTCTGTGGTTCAACAGCAATGAATTAATAAAACCCTTGCAACTGACTGACATGTTATTATGACTCTGAAGAAACTGTTTGCAACTGGATGGTCTTTCAGATTTCATTCATTATCATCAATCAAACAAAATATTGTACAAACTTTGGCAAAAAAAAGATAGCTGAAGCTTCTAACTTCATGAAAAACAAGGAAACTTTTGATTTTGCCCTGCCTCTCGTATCTTACAATAACATTTTGGAAAATATTGACCTAACTTCCAAACTATTCAGTTCCCTAATGTTGATAAGGAGACAACTTCTTCAGACTGTAAGAAACAATCTAGTCACATTAAGAAACAATAGTGAAGTTGTATTAGAAGCAGCAAAAGTCCTAGCAAAAGTTAGGAGACTTGAGTCGAAGTTGATCTCAAAACATACCCATAAAGTGACGAGCTTCCTGCAGATCATAAAATTGTGAATACTCTTAAGTCTTTTCAAGCCACAGTTTTCACTGCTTCTGTTGACATTTTAACTGAACAATTAAACAAGCATTTTACCAGATAAGATGTTAACAATTGTTTTTCTTTCTTACATCCTGTTCATCTTTTTGACTTAGAAAATGGAGTCATTCAGGAAAGAGCAAAAAGCTGGTTAGGAATTATGAATCAGATTTTACCATAAATCTTTCGCACGGTCTTACTAGCCCAAAAAACTTATGTCAAAAGAATTTGGGAAGAAAGTAACAAAATTTATGAATATTGAAAATTCTTTTTTCGCCTACTACAGTGGTCTCTCTGAGGTATGCACAGCTTTTCAGCTGTACTTGACTCTGCCATTGATTTCAGATATGGCAGAAACGTGATTTTTTAAATTGATGCTAATCAAAAAGTTTCTTATAAACTGCATGTTCCAGTCCAGATCAAGAGCTTTAATACTCCTAAGCATTGAATATGGGACATTTAGCTTTCGTAACTTGTATGCCATTGTTGAGAATGTTTTGAGTTCTAATTGTAGGCAAACAAGAAAGATGTGTTTGCTGTACCATGTAGCCTTACTTCACAAAACTGAAGGCATTGTTTATTGTACAAGGAATGCATAAACAGACAAGTTTATGTCTCTTTTAACCTGAATTAAGGTGTTTGAATGTCTAATGTAATTCTTTGAAGGTATACTAAATAATATCCCCAAAATTAATGTGCAGGGGGCTCCCAAAACCTTAGTTACATGACTGGAAGTTTGCATCAGCACAGATCAAGATCATTACGAGACTGCCATCTATGTGCAGAGACATAACTCTACCATTCTAGCCTTGTTGTCCTGTGACAGTGACAGCAACAGCCTATGTGTGGAAAATTACGACTGTGCTTCAGCACTGTCTGTTGCTGCATTGGCACATACCCTTGCTTACATTGATTTATTTTCACAGATAAGGTAGTGAAGCACATCATAAATGTCTGGAAAACAAATGCTCACTGTCTTCCTATGGAGCATTTCCAATTTCGCTTCCCTAAGAACATTTGTTCTTAAATGAGTGTGCCACCCTTTAAATTAAGGTTGACTTCAAAAGAGATATGATGTTTGAGGATGGCCAAAGGTAAGAGGGTGAAGAATGCAGAATGGCAATAACAACAAAGCATTTCAGGAAAAAGAAATTAGTTAATGTCAAACATAAATGTATATGTTGGAAAGACTTTTCTGAATGCATGTGTCTGAAGAATAGTACTGCATAGAAGTGAAAGATGAATGATAAACAGTTCAGACAAGAAGAGAATAGAAGCTCATTAAATGTGTGCAACAGGAAATTATTCAAGATTAGGTGGACAACTAATGAGGGGAGCTGAATCGAATTGGGGAAAAATGAAATTTATGGCCCAACTCAACTAAAAGAAGGTTCAAATGGCTCTGAGCACTATGGAACTTAACATCTAAGGTCATGAGTCCCCTAGAACTCAGAACTACTTAAACCTAACCAATCTAAGGACATCACACACACATCCATGCCTGAGGCAGGATTCAAACCTGCGACCATAGTAGTCGCACGGTTCCAGACTGAAGTGCCTAGAACCACTCAGCCATAGCGGCCAGCCTAGAAAAAGGGTTAGGTTTAGAGGACACATCCTGATGCATCAAAGTATCATGTGGTGGGCAAAAACTGTAGAGGGAGACCAAATTATAAATACAGTAAGCAAGTTCAAATGGATATTGGTTAAGTAGTTATTAAGAGGGGAAGAGGCTTGAATAGCATAGACTAGCTTGGAGAATGCATAATGCATCAAACATGTCTTTGACTGAAGACCACATCAAAATGACGTTTTGAAGTATTTGGTAAGGGTCATAAGCTTGTTATACAAGGTTATTATAAGTGACTGAAGTGATTTCATAAATTCATTGTAGCTACATTAATTGACATATCATCACAGAACCCAGTGCTCTCATAGAAAACCTCAACAAGTTTTGAATTGTTGCAGCCGCACTTCAGATTCCTGCCACAAGAGTGCAGCATTTAGCAGTTAGGCAAGCTGGCGGCAGGTGCCAACAATGCACTGACATTTCAGAACCAAGTTCAGCAAAAATGTTCACCCCGAGCCAACTCCATTTGTCAGTGGTATGAGCAGTTTAAAGCTTCAAGATGCCTCTGCAAGAGGAAAACAACAGGTTGGTCTGCAGTGATTGAAGAAACGATTGGGCAAGTTTTCCACATAGCCCACCGACGTCGATGAACAGAGCAAGCAGAGAACTGAACGTTTGGAATATCTTTAGGAAACGACTGATGCTTACAATTGCTACTTGCCCTGGCTCTAAATGACGAAGTCAGGCACTTTGAATTTTTGGCGCAATTGCCACAGCTTATGGAAGAGGATGGGTTCTATGAGAGACTCATCTTCATTGATAAAGCATTTCTTTTTTTTTTTTTTTTTTTTTTTTTGGGGGGGGGGGGGGGGGAGGGAATGGCACAATGAATAGACACAATGCATAGATCTTGGCAACAGAGAATCCCCATGCTATTGTGGAGCACATTCAAGATTCACCAGAAGTTAATGTGTTCTGTGCAATCTAACAGTTTAATGTTTACAGTCCATTACAGGGCACGTGTATCTGGACAAGGTGGAACATCAGCTCGTGCCACAACTGGAGAATGATAAAGCAGACTTCATTTACTGGTGGAATGGGGCTTCACCCTGCTTCCACCACGATGTTTATGATTTCTAAGACAGGAAATGGAGAAACCAATGGATTGGTCATAATAAGCAATTTGTGTCATGGACTCCACATTCTCCAGACATGACTCTATACGATCAACATAATCCATAGTACATGATTCGTTCTGTATTCTGTTACCTTCCCCTCAGCCAGAACTAATTCCTTGACGGTCCCTATTTTCTTCCCCAGGCAGAATATCCTTCCTTTCCTCCAGTACTGCTCCCACTCTTACAGGGTGTAAATTTTAAGTTGACAGACCAGAACAACTCGAAAAATAAGCTTCCCACGAAAAAAATGTGTAGAATCCAATGTTGATTATTTTCGAGGGGGACATCTGCTGGTGCTAAAATTAGCCCACCACCCCAGCCCCCTGGGAGTGGGGTGGGAGGCAACTTTAAAATTTCAAATGGGAATCCACATTTTTTTATTGCAGAATCAGATTCTACATTAAAAACTATGTACATTTTGTCTTAAACATTTGTTTTGATTCTTGTGTAGTTGGCGCTGTAATTCAAGAAAATCCATGTTCTCATTTTTGTGTGGAAAATGGTTATGGATAAATAAAAAATACTTATTTGCTTCATAAATTTTTATTCGCTAAAACTAGCTTTACTATATGGTTAAATGATGATGGCATCCTCTTGTGTAAAATATTCCGGAGGTAAAATAGTCCCCCATCGGATCTCCGGGTGGGGACTACTCAGGAGGACGTCGTTATCAAGATAAAGAAAACTGGCGTTTTACGGATCAGAGCGTGGAATGTCAGATCCCTTAATCAGGCAGGTAGGTTAGAAAATTTTAAAAGGGAAATGGATAGGTTAAAGTTAGATATAGTGGGAATTAGTGAAGTTCGGTGGCAGGAGGAACAAGACTTCTGGTCAGGTGACTTCAGGGTTATAAACACAAAATCAAATAGGGGTAATGCAGGAGTAGGTTGAATAATGAATAGGAAAATAGGAATGTGGGTAAGCTACTACGAACAGCATAGTGAATGCATTATTGTGGCAAGATAGATACGAAGCCCACGCCTACCACAGTAGTACATGTTTATATGCCAACTAGCTTTGCAGATGATGAAGAAATTGAAGAAATGTATGACGAAATAAAAGAAATTATTCAGATAGTGAAAGGAGACGAAAATTTAATAGTCATGGGTGACTGGAATTTGGCAGTAGGAAAAGGGAGAGAAGGAAACGTAGTAGGTGAATATGGATTGGGGGTAAGAAATGAAAGAGGAAGCCGCCTGGTAGAATTTTGCACAGAGCACAACTTAATCATAGCTAACACTTGGTTCAAGAATCATAAAAGAAGGTTGTATACATGGAAGAAGCCTGGAGATACTGACAGGTTTCAGATAGATTGTATAATGGTAAGACAGAGATTAAGGAACCAGGTTTTAAATTGTAAGACATTTCCAGGGGCAAATGTGGACTCTGACCACAATCTCTTGGTTATGAACTGTAGATTAAAATTGAAGAAACTGCAAAAAGGTGGGAATTTAAGGAGATGGGATCTGGATAAACTGACTAAACCAGAGATTGTACAGAGTTTCAGGGAGAACATAAGGGAACAATTGACAGGAATGGGGGAAAGAAATACAGTAGATGAAGAATGGGTAGCTTTGAGGGATGAAGTAGTGAAGGGGGCAGAGGATCAAGTAGGTAAAAAGACGAGGGCTAGTAGAAATCCTTGGTTGACAGAAGAAATATTGAATTTAATTGATGAAAGGAGAAAATATAAAAATGCAGTAAATGAAGTAGGCAAAAAGGAATACAACTGTCTCAAAAATGAGAGTGACAGGAAGTGCAAAATGGCTAAGCAGGGATGGCTAGAGGACAAATGTAAGGATGTAGAGGCTTATCTCACTAGGGGTAAGATCGATACTGCCTACAGGAAAATTAAAAGAGACCTTTGGAGAAAAGAGAACCACTTGTATGAATATCAAGAGCTCAGATGGAAACCCAGTTCTAAGCAAAGAAGGGAAAGCAGAAAGGTAGAAGGAGTATAAGTGGGTCTATACAAGGGCAATGTACTTGAGGACAATATTATGGAAATGGAAGAGGATGTAGATGAAGGTGAAATGGGAGATATGATACTGCGTGAAGAGTTTGACAGAGCACTAAAAGACCTGAGTCGAAACAAGGCCCCGGGAGTAGACAACATTCCATTAGAACTACTGACAGCCTTGGGAGAGCCAGTCCTGACAAAACTCTACCATCTGGTGAGCAAGATGTATGAGACAGGTAAAATACCCTCAGACTTCAAGAAGAATATAATAATTCCAATCCCAAAGAAAGCAGGAGTTGACAGATGTGAAAATCACCAAACTATCAGTTTAATAAGTCACGGCTGCAAAATACTAATGTGAATTCTTTACAGACGAATGGAAAAACTAGTAGAAGCTGACCTTGGGGAAGATCAGTTTGGATTCCGTAGAAATATCGGAACACGTGAGGCAATACTGCCTCTACGACTTATCTTAGAAGCTAGATTAAGGAAAGGCAAACCTACATTTCTAGCATTTGTAAACTTAGAGAAAGCTTTTGACAATGTTGACTGGAATACTCTCTTTCAAATTCTGAAGATGGCAGGGGTAAAATACAGAGAGCAAAAGGCTATTTACAATTTGTACAGAAACCAGGTGGCAGTTATAAGAGTCGAGGGGCATGAAAGGGAAGCAGTGGTTGGGAAGGGAGTGAGACAGGGTTGTAGCCTCTCCCCGATGTTATTCAATCTGTATATTGAGCAAGCAGTGAAGGAAACAAAAGAAAAACACAGAGTAGATATTAAAATCCATGGAGAAGAAATAAAAACTTTGAGGTTCGCCGATGACATTGTAATTCTATCAGAGACAGCAAAGGACTTGGAAGAGCAGTTGAACGGAATGGACAGTGTCTTGAAAGTATATAAGATGAACATCAACAAAAGCAAAATGAGGATAATGGAATGTAGTCGAATTAAGTTGGGTGATGCTGAGGGAATTAGATTAGGAAATGAGACACCTAAAGTAGTAAAGGAGTTTTGCTGTTTGGGGAGCAAAATAACTGATGATCGTTGAAGTAGAGAGGATATAAAATGTAGACTGGCAACGGCAAGGAAAGCGTTTTTGAAGATGAAAAATTTGTTAACATTGAGTATAGATTTAAGTGTCAGGAAGACGTTTCCTAAAGTATTTGTATGGAGTGTTGCCATGTATGGAAGTGAAACGTGGACGATAAATAGTTTGGACAAGAAGAGAATAGAAGCTTTCGAAATGTGGTGCTACAGAAGAATGCTGAAGATTAGATGGGTAGATCACATAACTAATGAGGAAGTATTGAATAGGATTGGGGAGAAGAGAAGTTTGTGGCACAACTTGACTAGAAGAAGGGATCGGTTGGTAGGACATGTTCTGAGGCATCAAGGGGTCACCAGTTTAGTATTGGAGGGCAGTGTGGTAAAAATCGTAGAAGGAGTCCAAGAGATGGATACACTAAGCAGATTCAGAAGGATGTAGGCTGCGGTAGGTACTGGGAAATGAAGAAGCTTGCACAGAACAGAGTAGCATGGAGAGCTGCATCAGACCAGTCTCAGGACTGAAGACCACAACAACAACAACAACAACAACAACAACAACAACAACAAAACTAGGATGGGGTTTGAGAGAGAGGAATTAGAGTTTTACAAATGTTGACCCACATAATATTCTTTTCTGCAGATTTGGGTAAGTTTTGTTTGTTTCATGGTCTTGAGGCCACACAACTTTTAATTATCAAACAAATCATCTGACTAGCTAACTAACTAATCAAACATCCTACTTACTAATGAGTGAACTCATTAACTGACAGAGTAAACAAAGTAAAAGACTAACTGAGGAGAAGGTTAGCCTACTAGCTAGATTTGGTAGTCCTGAAAAGGAACAACTGGTTTCATTTTATTGTTGATTATTTGCAAATATTTGCAAGCAAATGAATTTCGCGGCGCTTGTTTCCAGTGAGTCCCCTCTCCTCTCACTTTCAGCCTGCTTGTTGTCCATAAATCCTTTGCATCTCAGTTAGTTAATGAGTCCACTCATCAGTAAGTAGGATGTTTGGCTAGTTAGTTAACTAGTCAGATGATTTGTTTGATAATTAAAAGTTGTGTGGCCTCATGACTACAAAACAAACAAAACTTATCCAAATCTGCGGAAAAACTTAATATATGGGTCAGCATTTGTAAAACTCTAATTCCTCTCTCTCAAACCCCACTCTATGGAGAGATAGGGAGAGTTTTAGTTTTAGCGAATCAAAATTTATGACGTAAATAGGTATTTTTTATTTATCTATAACCATTTTCCATGCAAAAATGAGAACATGGATTTTCTTGAATTACAGTGCCAACTACCAAGAATCAAAACAAATGTTTAAGACAAAATGTACATAGTTTTTAATGTAGAATCTGATTCTGCAATAAAAAATGGGGATTCTCATTTGAAATTTTAAAGTTGCCTCCTGCCCCACCCCCACGGGGCTGGGGTGGAGGGCTAATTTTAGCACCAGCAGATGTCCCCCTTGAAAATAATCAACTTTGGATTCTACTCATTTTTTCATGTGAAGCTTATTTTTCGAGTTATTCTGGTTTGTCAACTTAGAAGTTACATGCTTTATATTACTTCATAAGCATCTTATCCTGATAATCTATCTCGTTGAACATTTTCTGGCTGTTGCGGCCATCTGAAGATAAATTCTCTCCCACAAATACAACATAAAATGCTAAACAAATCTTTTCCAATAAATCTTTCTCCAATAAAACTTCTCTCTAAATTCTTCTTGTTAATCAGTCTGTGGTCGTCATCTATGACTACATCTATGCAACTCTCACTTCTCCCCATATTTTATCCTCCTGAAACATAGCCACGTGCAGCTCTTGCATTCTTGTGTGGAGTGTCCATACTTTTGGGATGTTGCACAAACCTGCCATCCCACTTGATTACAAGGCACACTATGACCGGACAGATTGCACTGCATGCACTTTATAGGATGTAGATTTTCTGTTCTGCATGGGTTTCCTTTGAACTGAGATATGGCAGCCCGTCCTCATGACCAACCTGACATGAAATATTGGATATTGCAACATAATGTTCTAGTAACTTTCCTTGGAAAGCCAGATGCTCTTCAAACAACAGAAACAAAAACAAAATTTGATTGTGGTACTCTAATTTCCTGCACACAATAAATTGTATTTACTCAAAATGTGTACGTATAAGACCCTTCCAAAATTTTCACAACACTGTTTTGTGATGCAGGTTACACCATCATATCTGGAACAGAATCCACAAAACCATGAACATGAACTTACATAAAAGAAATTAGATGAGTTATTAATTCACACCAGTAAGTACTAGGAACTACCATGGTATGACATTTTTGTTTCTTGTCTGGTCACACCAGTAGTGCAAAATCAGTTAACAAAAAAATTGACATTAATGACTCTGACTGCACATCAAGCAATCCAAAAGGAAATTGTATCCTGTCAGTGTCACAAATTTATGTGAAACCTCCTGCATGTATTAAGTTACTGATACCCAGAAAACTAATTGTGAGCTGCCCATGCCTTTAAGATCTAAGCCATAAATTTTAATATACACAACTTTAATGGGTAACATGATTTTTAAGGCCCTAGCTGTAGATCCTAAGCAGAGATTTACACAAAGAATATTTTAATCATATCGAACAGATTATGAAAGCATGTGGAACGGTTTACAAACTCTATACGTATATATTATAATTAGTGGATTTCTATCAGTTTGTGGAGTTCATTGACTGAATGATAAAAGTATGATCATCCTAATGTATGTATTGGTCTGAAAATGAACCTCATTTATTAGTCTGAATATGAACCTCAAAGTTCATTAACTCCAAATGAAAACAGTGACTGTCGACTTGATGGTTAACAACAATCTCAAATATTCCATACAGCAGTGTTGGACCTAAGACAGGCAAGTGTGCAGATGTCTGCACTTGTGAACCAATAAATGCCCTATCATAACAACACTCCTACATATACTCATCATAATTATTCATGAACAGCCATGACAAACACTGATGTCCTGCAAATGGAAAGAAGCCAACGGCATGTTGCTGTTGCCACAACTGAAGACCCTGTTTGTCTCCAAAGAAGTGACAGACCTCCATCTCCAATGTACGTGGCCAATATGCACAAAATGTGGACAGCTCTACGTCTCTTCTGATCCACTCTCCAATGTGCATAAACACTGACTCCACTAATTTTCACTGGCTGCTATACCCTGCTATCATTTCCTGCCAACCACTGCATGTACACTAACGATGAAAAATGCATAATGCTAGCCCAATAGTGTGGATCCTTGCAGCACACAAAATTCCCCCCAGACAATGTCTCACAGTATAACATCAATCACACGAAAAAATATCTTCCTATTCTAAAAAACAGCTGCTGCAGCTCCATCTCTGTGACGTCACTGACTAATTTACCAATGACACATTTTTGCACCTAGCACTAGCCTCACATCAGATGTCCTCTGAATATGGAAAGCAGCTCGCGAGGCTAGGCCATTACTTTCTGGAAGCTATGTTTCTTTCAGAAAGGAAGCAGTGGTTATCTACAAAAAGCTCCCTGTAAAACGTGAGGGTACAGAGTTCTCCTACTGCTAGCTTGGCATCCAGATGCTGGGCAGGGACCAGGTTGTAAATATACAACAGCAAGCAGCCCAATAGCTCGCCACTGGCATCCCAACTTCTGTGAAGACAGACACCTCAGGCCCCCAGGCTACACCGATAACAAAGGACTGCTTTTTTCATAGCATTCTCTGCCTGACCTGTCTCAGGTCCAATGCATTGTGCTTTCCCATGCACACAAAAGTTATCCAGAAAACAAGCCATCCCAGAACCTTGTTAAATGAAAGAACTGAACATAGAAAAAGTGTTGTATGGCCATTTGATATACTTTAAATAAAAGCATTGCCCAAGAAATCCATGCTGTTATCTCCCTCTAATTACCTAACCAACCTTGCACAGAATGAAAAAGGAACTAGTTTGCCACTTTCCAATATAAGGCGTGTGAACGGCGTAAAATTTTGAGTAACAGGTGTAAACAACACAGAGATGGTGCATACTCATGTGAGACAGTGTTCCCAACACTTGACGGAGTTTGAAAGAGGCCTCTTTGTGCATCTCCATTTGACTCATTGGTAGGAGCATGCAATAGGATTGTAGGGGAATGTGAGGACAAACATACTCATCAAGGTTGTGGTCAACTGTGACTGACAACAACAGAGGAAGACTGCCCTGTTGCGCAGCAGGTACATCGAAACCCCTTCACATCTCCACTTACCATCTGAGGACAAATAATAGGCTCCCTGTAACATTCTGTGCCATCCTGCACCTCCTATGCATCAATATAATTATGCCATTTTTCAACAGGACAGTGCTTGTCCACAAATGACATGTGTCTCTATGAACCGTCTGCATGATGTTTATATACTTCAGTGGCCAGCAAAATCCCCATATCTGTCCCCGATAGAACATACGTATAACCAGCTCTGTTATCAACTCTGTCCCTGTGTCAATATCGAGGATATCAAGGACCAGTAACAACAGTTGTGGGCAAGCTTAAGTCACGAGAGGATACAGACATTATGGCATGATTTCCTACAGAATCAATACATGTATCCATGTCAGATGGGTGCTACAACATCATATTGATAAGTGGGGTAACACAGCCAAGTTCTTTGTAAATTTTGAAATCACTGAGATAATGTCACAACCC
Source organism: Schistocerca americana (assembly GCF_021461395.2). Classification (NCBI taxonomy): domain Eukaryota; kingdom Metazoa; phylum Arthropoda; class Insecta; order Orthoptera; family Acrididae; genus Schistocerca; species Schistocerca americana. The sequence goes on from NC_060124.1 coordinate 166,951,978, forward strand.
TTGCAACTGTTGGAGTTCAGCTCAATTTTGTTTTCTTCTCTCCTTGTTGCTGTTTCACTATTTTTGTCAGCAGTGTAGAGCTTGGTTGCATCATCAAGATCCCTAACTCCATGATCAGTGAATATCCAATGTGCCACAAGATTAAGGTCTCAGTCCTACACAGAAATTACTGTAGTGATGCAAAAAAATATTGCCAAGAAATTTCTTTTGCCAGTTGACATCAAATGCTGGATACAGGTCTCTTCTAGATTTTAAGTGCCTTAGAGTCTTCTGATACAGGCATCCTTACATTTTCTAGTCTCAGCTGTCCCCTTTCATTTGTGTTATCTAATTTTTTTCACTTACAAATGAGCTGAGAACTTCCTTGTTCTACTGGTCACTCATTCACCTGGTTACAGGTTGGTTTTTGCTGTATCACAACACGTAGTCCACCAACATACCATGCCTGTTCTGCAGGTTGCTGTAGAGCCAGTTTGCATGCAATACATCTTCCAGAGCCACTCACCAGCATCCCTAGAGGACAACACCAACACCAGACTGTTTCGATGGGTAACTCTGACAGCTGCTGCCAACAACAGGTGGCGCTCCCTTCACCTACAGGTGGGACCCCTGTCACCACTAGGTGGTGTGGCAAACATGGCAATATTTTCTTCTGCTGTATCATGTGCCAGCAAGTAGGACATGCTGCATCCAGTCACTTGTGCGTTACTTATGCTGCTACATGGCCTCAGCAAGGCAGTTCTAGCTGCCATCTCACACCAACTACACACCTTCGCCATAACAAAGCAGTCATCAGCCAGCAATGAGTCTCTGCCTCTATGGCTTGGCCTCTGTGGACACAGGTGGAAGGATTTGGTATCTACCAGATTATTAAACTTACTGCTTGTGATTAACAGACACACACTCCCTCATGGAGTATCTGTACTTGGAATTTCTCCTGATTTCACTGAACAGTGATAGTGGTTTACACCAGATGTGCAACTTCTGGATTTGTTGGTTTACAGTAAGTTCAAGACACACAATTCTTATAATTCAGAGGATCTTTATGTTCTTCATTCAGACACTTAATGACATCAGTGGACTTTATGTGAAGCAAGACTTTTATGTTTGTTTTAAAATAAAGCTGATATTGTTTATGTCTAGTGGAATTTTGTTTTGGTTGTGGAGTCCGTGTAAGGTCACAACAGTTTTCACAAAGCAGTCAGTGTCTCATTCTCATTGCCACATGTCCAGACTAGTAATATAGGGTGACAATTAATTAATGACCACATTTATATTTAGTGTAATTTTATTCACATGCACCATACATTAACTTTTGCTCAACATAAATTGTGTTCATGGATCTCATTCCCCTCCTGATAGTTGCTGCTTTCTTGTTACCATTAATGTCTAGTTGAGTACTTTCACTATTATATATACTCAAAATGAATCACCTATGCTTCCAGTCAAGTCATACTTTGGGAATTGCTGTAAATAATTACTTCAAATCAACCATATCAAATGTTTTTTCTATGTCAATAAAAGGTAGACACATTTCTTTCAAAAATTTGACGTAGAGGCAATACTGCTTCTGATGTTCCCCTCCCTGATGTAAAGCTAAATTATTCATTTGCTAAGTTCCAGTCTATTTTCTTTTTCATCATCTCTTTAATTGCTGACAGTAATATCTTTGATGCATGTGACAGGAAGGCTACTGTTCCATAATTTGTTGAGTCCTTTGCATTTGCCCTCTTGAGTAACAGTATAGTTCTACTTTTTGTGAAGTCAGGAGTTATGATACCTTCCTAATACTGTTTAGATACCACAGCAAATAATTAACTTTTAATCTTGGCACTACTGTTTTGTAGGATGTCTCAGTGATATCACCTATAACCATTACTTTATTTGATTTTAACCTGATTAGTGCAAAGAGGAACTCTTGTTTTACTATTGATGATTCCATATTCTTTTTGTCAATTAGTTTTCCATCTTCAACATATTCATCTAAACTTTCAGTTTCAGCACCACTGCACATGTTTTATATTTTTTTTCCATGTCAAATAGCTGCTTCCCATTTTTATCTATCACTATGTTAATCTTGGTGCTCTCTGTGCGTTGCAGCAGTTTGATCTTGGAGGAAGCTTCATCCTGTTTCCCATATTCAAAATCATCATTTCTTTCTCTGATAATTTTCCCAGCATTTTTCTTTCTCTGGACAGCACATATATATCAGGGCTCTTCTTGCAGTCTGTTCCTTTTTAATATTTCTGGGGTCATTCAAGGCTTCCTAGTTTCTATCTTCTTTATTATGTGGCTGCATTTGTTACATTTGTCTTGATACCACTCCAGCTGCTCTCTTCCCTATTTGATTCCATAGCTGCATTGTTGAATTTATGCACAGCCTCTGCATGCTTCAGTTTATAAATGACCATGTCCTTGGATCGACCACATATTTCCCACTGTCTCCAGGTGTCTTCTACTTCTATCATCTTCTCTTTGGAGCTTCATAAATGTGTTTGCCATAAACATCACATGTTGTTCACAAAATCCTAATAATTTTCACATCTCGAATTCAGTCTACATCTACATCTACATCTACATCTACATCTGCACACCACTGTGAAGTGCATGACAGAGGCTATGTCCCACTCTACCAGTTATTAGGTCTTTTTCCTGTTCCATTCATATAGGGAGCATGGCAAAAATGATTGTTTAAATCCCTCTGTGTGTGTTGTAATCAATCTAATTTTATCCTCAGAAACTCTATGGGCATGATGTGTAGGGTGGTGTAGTATATTCCTAGAGTCATCATTTAAAACTGGTTCTTGAAACTCTGTCAGTAGACTTTCTTAGGATAGCTTCCATCTATCTTCAAGGGTCTGCCAGTTCACTTCTTTCAGCATCTCAGTGACGTTCTTCCATGGGCCAAACAAACTACATCCAATCATGCTGCTCTTATCTGTATACATTCAATATCCCCTGCTAGTCCTGTTTGGTATGGGTCCCACATACTTGAGCAATATTCTAAGACTGGTTGCACAAGTGATTTGTAAGCAGACTCCTCTATAGAACGACTGCATTTCTCTAGTACTCTACCAATAAACTGAAGTCTGCTACCTGCTTTACTCATGACTGAGCCAATGTTTAATGTCCCTACTAAGCCTCACAGCCAAGTATTTGTATTAGTTAACAGATTCCAACTGTGACTCACTATTATTATATTCATGAGATACTATGTTATTTCATTTTGTGAGTGCACAGTTGTCCATTTTCAGACATTTAAAGCAAGTTGTCAGTCATTACACCACTTTGAAATATTATCAGGGTCTCACTGAATATTTGTATAGCTTAATTCAGACTGTACTTTGTACTACACTCCTGGAAATGGAAAAAAGAACACATTGACACCGGTGTGTCAGACCCACCATACTTGCTCCGGTCACTGCGAGAGGGCTGTACAAGCAATGATCACACGCACGGCACAGCGGACACACCAGGAACCGCGGTGTTGGCCGTCGAATGGCGCAAGCTGCGCAGCATTTGTGCACCGCCGCCGTCAGTGTCAGCCAGTTTGCCGTGGCATACGGAGCTCCGTCGCAGTCTTTAACACTGGTAGCATGCCGCGACAGCGTGGACGTGAACCGTATGTGCAGTTGACGGACTTTGAGCGAGGGCGTATAGTGGGCATGCGGGAGGCCGGGTGGACGTACCGCCGAATTGCTCAACACGTGGGGCGTGAGGTCTCCACAGTACATCGATGTTGTCGCCAGTGGTCGGCGGAAGGTGCACGTGCCCGTCGACCTGGGACCGGACCGCAGCGACGCACGGATGCACGCCAAGATCGTAGGATCCTACGCAGTGCCGTAGGGGACCGCACCGCCACTTCCCAGCAAATTAGGGACACTGTTGCTCCTGGGGTATCGGCGAGGACCATTCGCAACCGTCTCCATGAAGCTGGGCTACGGTCCCGCACACCGTTAGGCCGTCTTCCGCTCACGCTCCAACATCGTGCAGCCGCCTCCAGTGGTGTCGCGACAGGCGTGAATGGAGGGACGAATGGAGACGTGTTATCTTCAGCGAGGAGAGTCGCTTCTGCCTTGGTGCCAATGATGGTCGTATGCGTGTTTGGCGCCGTGCAGGTGAGCGCCACAATCAGGACTGCATACGACCGAGGCACACAGGGCCAACACCCGGCATCACGGTGTGGGGAGCGATCTCCTACACTGGCCGTACACCACTGGTGATCGTCGAGGGGACACTGAATAGTGCACGGTACATCCAAACCGTCATCGAACCCATCGTTCTACCATTCCTAGACCGGCAAGGGAACTTGCTGTTCCAACAGGACAATGCATGTCCGCATGTATCCCGTGCCACCCAACGTGCTCTAGAAGGTGTAAGTCAACTACCCTGGCCAGCAAGATCTCCGGATCTGTCCCCCATTGAGCATGTTTGGGACTGGATGAAGCGTCGTCTCACGCGGTCTGCACGTCCAGCACGAACGCTGGTCCAACTGAGGCGCCAGGTGGAAATGGCATGGCAAGCCGTTCCACAGGACTACATCCAGCATCTCTACGATCGTCTCCATGGGAGAATAGCAGCCTGCATTGCTGCGAAAGGTGGATATACACTGTACTAGTGCCGACATTGTGCATGCTCTGTTGCCTGTGTCTATGTGCCTGTGGTTCTGTCAGTGTGATCATGTGATGTATCTGACCCTAGGAATGTGTCAATAAAGTTTCCCCTTCCTGGGACAATGAATTCACGGTGTTCTTATTTCAATTTCCAGGAGTGTATATAGCTGGACCATCTGCAAAAAGTCAGGGGTTACTATTAACATTGTTCACAAAATCTTTAATATACAACATGAACAGCAAGGGTCCCATGGGTATACCCGAAGTTACTTCTACATCTGCCGATGACTCTCCATCCAAAATAACATACTGCTGCTCCCTATCAAGAAACTCTCAAACCAGTCAGGTATCTCATCTGATACCCCATATGGTCGTACTTTTGATAATGAGTGTAGGTGTGTTACCAAGTCAAACGCCTGATGCCATAAGTGGCAGTGACACAGTCCAATTTGGTTGGTTGGTTTAAAAGAGTAGGGGGCGGGGGGGAGGAGAACAAACAGCTAGGTCATCGGTCCCTCCTCGTTCCAATTAAAATAATTCCATAAGGGTGGGAGTAAAATAATCGACATACAAAACACAGCTGGAAGAAAGGAGAAAACCACAAGATTGACAGAAGGGCAACAAACACTAAAATGGACAAAATCAGACAATAAAATCACAGATAGACACAAGAAACATGTAAAAGAGATCAAAACAAGAGAGCAGATTACATGGCTGACTGACCAGGAAAATAAAAAGGAGAAGCCAGCCACTCTGCAACACATTAAAACCTCCACCCTAAAAGCATTAGGGTGGAGGACACAGAAGGACAAATGATATGTGCTAAAACTTAGATCAAATGATAAAACCCACCCTCAAAAATAAAACTTAAAACTAAAGCTGCTGTTGAAGCATTGTTGCCCAGCACCGAAGGTAGGGTGCTGGGAAAGTTAAAAGTCCACCGCAGAGTGGCTAAAAGTGGGCAGTCCAGCAAGAGGTGGATGACCATCATTTGTGAGCCACAGCAACACCCAGGTGGGTCCTCTCGATGGAGGAGGTAACCATGTGTTAGCCATGTATGGCCAATGCAGAGCTGGCAGAGGACAACTGATTCCCTGAGAGAGGACCGCATGGAAGACTTACACACATTTGTAGTCTCCTTAATAACACACAGTTTGTTGCACGTACTGTTATCCCATTCTGTCTCTGAAAGCCAAAAAACCCTGTGGCGTAAGATAGAACGCAGGTCAGTTTCGGAGATGTCCATCTCCAAAAGCAGTTTCCGTGTAGCCTGTTTGGCCAGCCTGTTGACAAGTTCGTTGCTTGGGATTCCGACGTCTCCTGGGGTCCACACAAACACCACTGAACAATGGGACCATTCCAGGGCATAGATGGACTCCTGAATGGATGCTACCAAAGGATGGCAAGGGTAGCACTGGTCGATAGCTTGTAGGCAGCTCAAGGAGCCAGTATACGGGAGAAATGATTCGCCCGGGCATGAGTGGATGTGCTCAAGAGCACGAAATATGGCGGCCAGCTCTGCAGTGAAAACACTGCAGCCATATGACAAGAAATGCTGTTCAAAATGTCCCCAATGAACATAAGCAAAGCCTACGTGACCATCAGCCATCAAGCTGTCGGTGTAGACCACTTCATGGCCCCGGTACATGTTGAGAACAGAGAGGAAGTGATAGCAGAGAGCTGCAGGGTTAATGGAGTACCTACGACCATGCTAAAGGTCCAGAAGAATCTATGGCCTAGGTGTACACCATGGCAGTGTATATGAATGGACCTCGAGGAGAGGTGGTAACAGGAAGGACTTCAGTTCAGACAGAAGGGACTGGACGCAAACCGCAATCATAAGCCCTGAACTGGGCCGCCAGTGTGGGAGATGAACTGCTGTAGTTGGGAAAAGGAGATGGTAAATCAGATGCACAGGAGAACTGCGAACGTGTACAACGCGAGACATGTGCACCTGCCCCCAATATTTCAACAAAGGCTTAATCAGTCTTATATCAAACAATTAAATATTATATGCAGAGATAAGAAATCACGGGAACAACTGAAATAGTACATCAATTCACTGCAATTTGCATTTATTGTAACACTTGATAATAGACCAAGAAAATTCTCCCATAAATATAAAAATGCCATAGGCACGTTAAAGAACTGGTTATGAAACAGTCATTTATAACATAAAGGCAGGCACACTCCATTTAAAGGTAAAATAATTAGAAAGTTCACACATTGGCTAGAACGTTAAGGTGAATAACAGGCAAGTGCACCGTCCACAACACTTTACGGCGACAGTTAAATTGACAAATCTATACTCAAAGGAGCTGCACTCCATCTAAACACCCCAAAAATGGCAACTTAATGGCTACCTAGAGTAACAAAATTAAGAATAGCATGCTTATAGATTGACTAGAATAAAGGAATAAATAACACATACATGGCTTTTGACGGCCGACAAACTGTGTTGGACTATTGAGCAGTGATTAATTTAAGCTAGCCACAACATACATTAACCAGGTTAGTGGCATATTTAAAGACAAGTGTTGATCAAGAACCCTGGTCAGAAGGTAATGGAACCAGTACTAATTTACAACTAACTACAGCACTGAAATCAACTGATGACAAGTTGACCATTACCAATGTTGCACACAATGGACAGTCAATAGACTGAACACTCAGCTGAAACCCAAGTATAATGCTGAGGGGTGAAACGCCCAGCCCAAAGGATGTTTAGCGCAAACCTCTAGTTTGAGAACCAAATAACCATAAAACAACAGGATGATATTGCAACTTCAGTACAACTGCCAGAGCCCAATATAGCCTTACCCAAGGCAGGACTAAAGCACACTAGTTTCTCTCTCAACTAAAGTTTCCAAAACAATCAAAACTAGCAGGATTCCCTTAAACAGCAGATGTGTCAACACTTCCGTTCATACCCCAGACTCAACTACTGCAACGTAAGTCATTAACACATTTCAGATAATATTTTAAAACAACATACTTAAATACCTTTGTTTACCACAAGCCTTGATTAGTTAACAGTTTAGGCTCTGTTAATGATGCCACACAAATGAGGTAGCAAGTTAAGATATACAGTTCTACTTCGCCATTTAACATGCGTCGTGACGAGGAAAGAAAGAATCCAGCTTATTAATTGAAAGTCACTACTTGGATTCAGCATTTGACGATGTGCTAAAAATCAACAGACCAAGGTGAGAAGCAAGTTTACACTCACAAGCAGCACACATAGAACATGAGCATAAGGTGAAATTAAATAAACTACTCCTTGTTCAATCATTTACACACCGATGAAACAAATAATTGGAATCCCCAGTTGCTTGCAAATGATGCAAATAATGGTCAAAACACCTTATTTTAAGTCTGACAACATCTGTAAGATAGGAATTTCAATGGACAACCAGGCCTCATCCCCTTGGATCCACCTGCGACCAAGAAAGTAACATTGGCTGCTATCACAGCTTTAACGATGCATCACACCTGACACAGGCCATGCCAAACCATCAACAAAACACTGTGGCCTCCTGTATGCTGCCAGCCATCCGCAATCAGAGTTCCTCCTCCTGACCGACACTCTCCCGCAAACACGGCAGGCAGCCGGCTGTACTATCGCCACTGCACCCTCTGTCTAGGGTAAGGAAACAGCACTGCGTGAAGCGGGAATTTCAAAAGGAACACGCTACAGACAAGGAGGAAATGCAGAGAACCAACCATGACATTTCATCACCGTTCAACCTCCCCCATCAAAATCACATGACAGGAAGGTAAGAAGAGATTAGCCAAATTAAGGCTTAAACTGATTTACATGAACCTTAAGCACTTTACCAATGTGAGGGTGTTTAAGCAAGAGGTTGATGGGGCTTAAAATCTCCTGTATACAATACAGACTGGTGAAGGGTGGTGCAAACTTCCCACACGCTTGGGCCCTGAAGCACTTTCCAGAATTAAAATTCTTAACAAAAACTGTATCCACAACCTTTCCCTGAAATGAGTGATTGTAACGGAGCACCTCTTAACTATGAGTGCGATGAATATTGGCTCTAGCACTCTCCCAATTGGTCTTGATCGAGTGGGCATCTATGACTTCAGGCAAGAGATAGTTGATATGCCATAAACTGATGAGCGGAAAATTCAAAGAATAGGCTAACATCAATGAGGCAGGAGCAGCCCTAGAAGACTCGTGGAATTAAAAGCAAAGTTTAACCATGGCAAGGATTGATCCCACTTAGATGGAGAATGGGAACGATAAATAACAAGAGCCACCTTCAAATTATGGTTAACCTGCTTCACGAAAGAAGACTGCAGGTAATAAGGTGTAGTGGTGAAATGACGAACCCCGTTACTAAAACAAAATTGCTTAAACTGGTGAGATGTAAAGGCAGGAGCATTATTGGTGACTAATGCTTTATGTGGCCCAAAGATCTCAAAGATTCTCGTGAGATGCTGGACATTAAAGTTAGTTGTAACCCCCCGAATGGGGAGAAACAAAAAAAAAAAAAATGACTAAAAGCATCGACAACCACAAATATATACTTATTCCCACAGGGCGTTTGGAGAAGGGGATCCACATAATCAACAAAAAATTTGTCCAAGGGATTTTCTTCCCTTTCTGGCTACAAGAGCCCTGCTGGTAATATATTATTAGGCTTACCAATTTTGCAGAGTTGGCAGATATTTACCAACTTCCTAATATCATGACTCATGGAGGGCCAGGCTAACTGTTGACTAACCTCGGCAATGGTTTTAGCAACCCCCAAGTGACCTCCCACAAGCCAATCATGGAAATAAGCAAAAACCCGACGTACAAACCGTTGAGGGAGACAAATTTTAAACTGACCAGTCTTCCCAACCTGCTTACACAGGATGCCTCTATTTATAACGTATCCAGGCATCTGCTTTCCGGAAAGAATAGCCTCCCTGATGGTACTCCATCTGGGATCCTCTTCCTGCTTATACTTGATGTCATTAAATAATTCTGGGATCTCGGAGGGGACATTGGTAACAATAACTTCCTCAGAACGGATGGGTTCCTGTTCCTCCTCAGAAAACATCTGGCTGAGGGCATCAGCAACCTGACTGTCAACACCACGTATATGGCGAACTTTGAAGCAGAAGGCCGATATAAGACTGGCCAGCGAGCCACCCTACCAGTTTTCCTGGGTCGGGCCAAAACCCAACTCAACAACTGGTTATCAGTCTCCGGTAAGAATTCCCGATCTTCTAGATAAAATTTGAACTTTTCAAGGGCAAACAAAACAGCTAAGGCTTCACATTCATAAACTGAATAGTTTACTTTCGCCTCAGTCAAACACCTTGAGGCATTACAACCGGCCACCAATCACCATTGAATTCCTGCATAAGAACAGTGGCAATCCCACCTCTGTATGCATCGGTTTGGACAATAAAACTTTGACTAAAGTCAGGAATGATAAGAACCAGAGGATTGGTAAGAGCAGTTTTAATTTCTTCAAAAGCTGCCTGCTGACACTCGCACCATTAAAACACTTGGTTCTTACCATGCAGACAATTAAGGGGAGTGGCTAATTGAGCAAAATTAGGTACTAGTTTACGAAAATAATTGGCCATTCCCACAAATCTAGCAATCCTTTTCTTATTACATGGCAGGTGAAAATGCCTTAAGCTGACAGTATGCTCCTGATCGATCCTAATTCCATCAGCCAAAACCAAGTGCCCAAGGAAGGAAATCTCTTCACGACATAATTTAATTTTATCCGGTTTGACAGCCAATCCCACCACACTCAAGCACTCTAAAACCAACGCCAGATGTTGCAAGTGTTGATCAAAGCTACAACTGTAGACTACAACATCCTCTAAATAATTATAAACACAGTTAAATTTTAGACACCCAACACATTATCCAAAAGATGGGAGAGCACTGCTGCCCCAGTAGCAAGCCCAAAGGAAATGTGATTGAACTCAAAGAGATTCCAATCCGTTGCAAAAGTGGTAACAGGCTTAGAATCCTCAGTAGGGGGTTTCTGGTAATATGCCTGATTTAAATCCAGAATGCAAAAATAGAGTGCTCCAGTGAACCAAGTGAAACAATTGTGGAGATTAGGTATTGGTACCGACTCCAGTATGACCTTCTGGTTGATGTGGAGGTAATCGACGACAGGTCGATAGTCTTTACCATGCTCCTTAGAGACCAAGAGTATAGGTGAAGCATATGGGGAAGTAGACAGTCTGATAATCCCATTATTCAACATCTCACCAATTTTACGATGCAATATCCATATCTTGGGAGGTGACAGGTGGTAAGCAGCCTGTTTGACCGGAACATCATACATAAAACAAATTTTGCAACAAATATGATCTGTAACCCCCAATAGATTAGTCAAGTCCTGAAGATAATGTTGTAATAATTGGAGCAAACGAGATGCCTGCACATCAGACAGATGACCAACATCAAACTGCGAAATGATATTATTAATGGCCTTAAGTGGAACAAATTCACGACAAGAACAGAATTCAAATTTCTCTGCAGGACAAAAAGCAAAGCTAAAGGTATTACCCACAAAATCAAGCACCAGACTGACCTTGCGAACAAAGTCACAGCCCAACAACAAACTAACTGAAAGGTTCTTAGTTACAAGCAAACAAATAGGCCAAGAAAAATCCCCTACCACAATGTTCCCCTTTAGCTCCCCCAGCAGAGGTAACTTCTGTCCATTAACTACCTGACATCCCTGCATGGAAGGAGACAAAGAAGGAAACCTGCATGGGGCACAATATTCAAGATACCAATCATAATCAAGCAAGGAAATGGCTCTGCCAGAATCCAACAGGGCACAAACTGGCTCATGATTAAGCGCAGCACACAAGCGGGGAAGCCATGACCCCTATACATCTCTAATATGTGCATAGCCCTTGGGTGGACCAACCTTGCAACCATTGTCCCTTCTCTTCTGATGTCATTTACTAGAACGAGCTGTTCGCTGATGTGGACAGTCACGAACCAAATGGCCGGTAACCCCACACATAAAACATCAATGCTGGGCAGGAAAAGGAACAACTCTTTACTTAGGCTCCATTACTACAGACGTTGATATTTCATCCGATGAGCTTGCACAATGCTGTTCATCAGCAAAATTAAGCGCCTCAATAGAACTAACAAGTTGACTCAACTCGGTATATGAGATCAGCTCATGAACAAACTGAGTCCGTTATCGATCCTCGGGTCTTATCCCTTGGACTATGATTATGACGGAGTCACATTTAGTAACTTTCATATCAAGAGCCCTTACTGCCATTTGAACCCATTCTATATATTCATAAGAGTTTCTCATCGAACCCCTGCACTTGCCAATAATACTGCCTCTCTAAATGCTGCCGAACCCTCAGTGAAAGTTTACGCTTAATGATCAAGTCTCTTAATTCACCTAAGGTAGCTGTCCGCGCAGGGCCTCAGAAAGAATTTCACTAAGAAGCCCTTTACATAACAGATACAAAAGACGTAGCACAAAAGATGTAGCACTACCACCTGGGGAAACTGCAGGCCACTAGTATGTATTTCGAGGTTAACAGTAAGCCACAAAACAGTTTTAACTAAGTCATCAATCATTAACTCTGAAATCCCTTGCAATAAATACATAATAGGATTGGGCAATTTGGCAAACACCTCCGATCCCTGACCCTTAAACACTTTACTACTAAAACCCTGATTATTGTTACCCAGGGAAGCCAAACTTTCATCATCTTCAACATGAACATCTTCCAGTCCTAATACACTGGCCTTAACCTGCAGTTCCTTTATTCTTTTGGTAAGTTGGCTAATCAATCCCTGCTGTTCTTTATTCAAAGACAATAACCGTAAGTCCTGCAAACGAGAGTGCCAAAGGCATAACTGGACCTGCACCTGTCCCCTCTGTCTCGAGGTAACATCAGGTCTGTGAAGAAAGGTAATATTCTGATTTAATTCATCGACAGCACTACTAATGACATGTAGGGCATCGATGACCTCCCTGATGAGTTCACTGGAAACAACTATTGGACTGTTCAATGCACCACGCAACCTAATGACCAAGTCTGCCACCACACCCTTCATATGTTGTTGTTGTTGTTGTTGTTGTGGTCTTCAGTCCTGAGACTGGTTCGATGCAGCTCTCCAAGCTACTCTATCCTGTGCAAGCTTCTTCATCTCCCAGTACTTACTGCAACCCACATCCTTCTGAATCTGCTTAGTGTATTCATCTCTTGGTCTCCCTCTACGATTTTTACCCTCCACGCTGCCCGCCAATGCTAAATTTGTGATCCCTTGATGCCTCAGAACATGTCCTACCAACCGGTCCCTCCTTTTTGTCAAGTTGTGCCACATACTCCTCTTCTCCCCAATTCTATTCAATACTTCATCATTAGTTATGTGATCTACCCATCTGATCTTCAGCATTCTTCTGTAGCACCACATTTCGAAAGCTTCTATTCTCTTCTTGTCCAAAATATTTATCGTCCATGTTTCCCTTCCATACATGGCTACACTCCATACAAATACTTTCAGAAACGACTTCCTGACACTTAAATCTATACTCGATGTTAACAAATTTCTCTTCTTCAGAAACACTTTCCTTGCCATTGCCAGTCTACATTTTATATCTTCTCTACTTCGACCGTCATCAGTTATTTTGCTCCCCAAATAGCAAAACTCCTTTACTACTTTAAGTGTCTCATCTAATTCCCTCAGCATCACCCGACTTAATTCGACTACATTCCATTATCCTCATTTTGCTTTTGTTGATGTTCATCTTATATCCTCCTTTCAAGACACTGTCCATTCCATTCAACTGCTTTTCCAAGTCCTTTTCCAAGTCATCTGCGAACCTCAAAGTTTTTATTTCTTCTCCATGGATTTTAATACCTACTCTGAACTTTTCTTTTGTTTCCTTTACTGCTTGCTCAATATACAGATTGAATAACATCGGGGAGAGGCTACAACCCTGACCCTTCATATACTGCTGACGAAGAGCAATTCGTAAACTAACTGATCCTTCTTTAAGAAGGTCAGACTGGGACAATCATGTTGCCCCATCATGACACACATCAAATTTACAAGTGACAGTAAAACACAATTTCGGGGAGATAGAAAATGTATCAAATTGAAAATCTGTGCAGTAAATGCAAGACAGCGAAGCAAGTCTAAACCAGCCCCCCCCCCCCCCCCCCCCCCCCGCCTCCCCCAAACTAGGAAGGGAAACAACCACACTCTGCTACCACTGAGACACGCACACCTCCCCCCAATATTTCAACAAAGGCTTAATCAGTCTTATATCAAACAATTAAATATTATATGCGGAGATAAGAAATCATGGGAACAACTGGAGTAGTGCATCAATTCACTGTAATTTGCATTTATTGTAACACTTGATAATAGACCAAGAAAATGTGTGTTACACTTGACAGATAATAGCACTAGAACAATAATAAACCACTGATTCAGTTTTCTTCACTTTAGTTAAAGTTCAACAGGTGAACACAATTTAAGTTCTCCCATTCAAAAACTGGTTGTCAAACAGTCACTTATAAAATCAAGGCAATCACACTCCATTTAAAGGGAAAATAATTAGCAAGTTCACAGATTGACTCGAACGTTAAGGTGAATAACAGGCAAGTGCACCGTCCACAGCACCTTACGGCCAACGTTAATCTCCAATAAGTTCCTTTCTTTACAATATGACATAAAGTACAGCTCAATAGTTAAAAAAAACAAAAAAAACACACACACACATTTAAATTCCACTGATATACAGGGTGTTTATACATGAATATCGGGGTTTTAACACTTTATAATATTTATCACATTAAACTTACAGTTATAAGTGACATGTCAAATGAAAGAGCAACTCAAACAATTTTACCAAGAACCTTATAAATGTATATAAATGCATAGCGAAGTACACAATTGGTTGAACTTCACTGTATCCAAGCACTGGATAGGCCGCAAGGGGCCCAATGACAGGGCTTGCTTTCATGGCCTCCACATTCACCCCACCTAACGCCATGCAATTTTTTCCTTTTGGGCTTCATCAAGGATCATGTGCACGTGCCTCCACTACCAGCAGACCTCCCTGAATTAAGAAACCGGATTGAAGCAGCTGTTGCTACAATCACTGAAGAGACACTTATCAACATTTGGGAAGATCTCGGCTAAAGACTTGATGTGTGCCACGTGACGAATGGTGCTCACATTGAACATTTATAAGCTACAGCACTGAAATCAACTGATGACAGGTTGACCATTACGTACGATGGACAGTCAATAGACTGAACGCCGCAGACTCAACTAGCACAACATAAACCATTGACACGTTTCAGATAATTTTCAAAACAACATACTTAAAGACCTTTGTTTACCACAAGCCTTAATTAGTTAACAGTTTAGACTCTGTTACTGATGCCCCACAAAGAAGGTAGCAAGTCAAGGTCTACAATTCTACTTTGCCATTTGACACGCGTCGTGACAAGGAAAGAAGGAATCCAGCTAATTAATTGAAAGTCACTACTTGGATTCAGTATTTTACGATGTGCATAAAACCAACAGACCATGGTGAGAGTCAAGTTTACAGTTGCAAGCAGCACACACAGAACATGAGCCTAAGGTGAACATTAAATAAATTGCTTCTTGTTCAATCATTTACACACCGAAGAAACAAATAATCTTTGCTGAATTACTGCAGACGCTGGAATATCCAGTTGCTTGCAAATGATGCAAATAATGGTCAAAAAATCTTACTTTAAGTCCGACGACATCCGTAGGATAGGAGTTTCAATGGAAAACCATGCCTAATCCCCTTGGATCCACCTGTGACCAAGACAGTAACATTGGCTGCTATCACGGCTTTAATGTGCATCACACCTGACACGGGTCACGCCAAACCATCAACAAAATGTCATGCCCTCATGTACGCTGCCAACCATCCGCAATCAGAGTTCCTCCCACCCAACCAACACTCTTCTGCAAACACGGCAGGTAGCCGGCTGCAGCAACGCCACAGAGCCCTCTGGCTAGGGTAAGAAAACAGCAGAACACGAAGCGGGAATTTCAAAAGGAACGTGCTACAGACAAGGAGGAAATGCAGAGAACCAACTGTGACATTATGTCACGGTTCACAATGTAACTGGCAAGCAGTTGCGCATGCCTAACCTTCAATGGAGGGCCTCCAGTGTAGAGCGATCTGCACCCCAGTTGGTGTTGCTTGGACAGCAGAGAGAATTGAGGTTCTGCCAGCACTTCTGCTTAAGCTGACGAAAGTGAGGTAGCCAAGTCATCCGGGCATCGAAAACCAGTCCTAAGAATCTATATGTCTCCACTACAGTGTGTGGATCATCATTAAGGCAAAGTTCTGGTTCTGGATGAACGGTGCGACGCCGACAGAAGTGCATGACACACGACTTCACGGCTGAAAACTGGAAGCCGTGCGCTAGAGCCCATGGCTGCGCCTTGTAGATGGCTCCCTGGTGCCACTCGGCAACACCAATACTGGAGGAGCAGTACAAAATACAGAAGTCATCTACATACAGAGAAGGTGAGACTGACAGCATGACAGCTGCTCCTAGACTGTTAATGGCCACTAAAAATAGAGACACACTCAATACAGAGCCCTGCAACACCATTCTCTTGGATATGGGGGGAACTATGGGAGGCACCAACTTGGACATGGGAAGTGCGGAGTGACAGGAAGTTTTGGATAAAAATCAAGAGTGGGCCCCAGAGATACCACTCATACAATGTGGCAAGGATACAACATTGCCAGGTCATCTCGTATGCTTTACGTAACTCAAAAAAGATAGCAACCAGATGTTGGCATCTGGAAAAGGCTGTTCAGATGGCAGACTCAAGGGGGACAAGATTATCAGGTGACCCTGGCGGAAGTTGCCCTGACATGGAGCCAGTAGGCCACGTGACTCCAGGACCCAACCCAACTGCTGACACACCATACGTTCCAGCAGTTTACAAATAAAGTTGGTGAGGCTGATGGGCCGGTAGCTATTCACATCAAGCGGGTTTTGACTGGGTTTCAACTCTAGAAAGATGGTGCTCTCCCGCCATTGCGATGGAAAGACACCATCACACCAGATCCAGTTGAAGATGATGAGGAGATGTCGCTTGTAGTCAGACAAGAGATGTTTGATCATCTGGCTGTGGATCCAGTCTGGTCCAGGAGCTGTGTCAGGGCAATGTGCAAGGGCGCTGAGGAGCTCCCACTCTGTAAACGGGGTGTTACAGGGTTCACTGTGGTGTGTAGTGAACGAGAAGACTTTCCTTTCCATCCGCAATTTGAGGGTGCGAAAGGCTGGGGGCTAGTTCTCCGATGCAGAGGCTTGAGCATAGTGCTCAGCAATCGCATTTGCGTTAGTAGATAACACGCCATTGATGTAATGCCAGGGTCACCTGTTGGGGTCTGGTATCCAAAAAAACATCTGATCTTCATCCATACTTGGAAAGGTGATGTATGGCACCCAATGGTCGACACATACCTCTCCCAACACTCCTGTTTCTGTCGTTTCATAAGCTGGTGAACGCGGGCAAGGAGCGGCTTAAAGGCTATTAGGTGCTCTAGGAAAGGGTGCCTTTTATGTCACTGTAGAGCTCACTGAAGCTCTTTAATTGAATCAGCGGCTTCCGGTGACCAGCAAGGGACTGTCTTTCACCTGGGGCACCCTAGAGAACGAGGGATCGCGTTTTACGCAGCAGAAATGATCGTTGTAGTGACCTGCTCAACGACAACATCAATGGCACCATGTGGGGGAGATTCAGCGATGACAGCAGAGGTGAAGGCTTCTCAGTCTACCTTGTTTAAAGCCCATCTGGGTAGGCATACATGGGCATGATGCCAGGGGAGTGACAGGAAGATGGGGAAGTGGTCATTACCACACAGGTCATCATGTGCTCTCTAATGGATAGATGGGAGAAGGCCAGGACTGCAAACCAGGAGATCAATGGCCAAATATGTGTCATGTGCCACACTGAAATGTGTCGGGGCTCCTGTATTTAAGAGTCAGAGGTCGAGTTGTGACAGTAAATTTTCGACCTCCCCACCTTGGCCAGTAAGCATGGCGCCACCCCACAAGGGGTTAAGTGCATTAAAATCTCCCAAAAATAGGAAAAGTTTAGGGAGTTGCTCAATCAGTGCAGCCAATACGTTCAGGGGTACTGCACCATCTGGAGGAAGGCAGCCACAGCTTCAAGAGAGGTTTTTGAAGAGGCACAGGCACACTACATACCGAGTTCAGGATATAGACACAAACTCCATCTGTCACTATTATAGTCGCTACAGTTCCTGCAATATCCCTTATAACCCCAGAGGGCAGGGGTCCATGTGCCAGGAACCAGGTTTCCTGGAGGGCAATGAAGAAAGCAGGTGTAAAACTTAACAGTTGCCGTAGCTCATCCAGGTGGTGGAAAAAAACACCGCAATTCCACTGGAGGATTACGTGATCGTGAGACTGGGAAGGCATGAACACTCAATGAGGCAGTTTACGCCGCAGGGTCACCTGCTGCCACCAGATGAGTACCTGTGCAATCGACATCCATTGTATCTGAGGGCCGAGTGAGAGCTAGGTCCTCAGCAGACGCCAGAATCTCCACCTCATCCTCAGACACAGAGTTTGTAGATAGTGGTGGGGTGTGTGCAACCACAGTGCCTTAGTTCTTGGGGGTCTTTTTCTTTTTAGGTTTCTCTTGCTGCTCCTTAGGTTTGTCTAGCTGGGAGGGCTTCACTGAATCAGTCTCAGGGACTGAGGAGGACCGTGAAGCCCTATGACCAGCTACCTGTGATTGCTTCAGCCACTGGTGGGTGTCAGGTTTGCCACTGGTAGAAATCTGGTATCCCTTCCTGGCGAGAGGGGCCGGAGAAGACTTACGCTTCTCCGGCTGAGAAGCGGAGACTGACGTCCCCCCCGATGGTTGGTGGAGGGTGGGGGGAGTGTTGCTCCTGAAGTAGGTTGTGCAGGAGCAAGACTGAGGGAAATGCACCCCCCCCCCCCCAATCAAGCCAATCAAGGGGGCAGGTGGAGTCTGACAGCTCTTAGAGCCAACTGTACATGGCAGAATGGAAAATGGTAGAATAATTGTCATAGCGGCAGCGTAGGTTGATGTCATATGAACTGGATGTAGCCTCTCATATTTTCTCTTAGCCTCAGTGTAGGTCAGTTGGTCCAGGGTCTTGTAATCCATTATTTTTCTTTCTTTCTGGGGAATCGTGCAGTCTGGCGAGCAAGGCGGATGGTGCTCTCCGCAGTTGACACAGATGGGAGGCGGGGCACAGGGAGTATTGGGATGTGAAGGATGTCCACAATCCAGACACGTGATGCTGGAAGTACAGCGGGAATGCGTATGGCGTACCTTGCAGCACTTAAAGCACCCCATCAGGGGAGTGATATATGGTGTTACATCACAGCAGTAGACCATCACCTTGACCTTCTCGGGTAGTGTGCCACCCTCAAGGGCCAAGATGAAGGCACCGTTGGCAACCTGATTATCCCTCAGACCCCGGTGGAATTGCCAGATGAAATGGACACCTTGCCACACTAAATTGGTGTGCAGCTCATCGTCAGACTGCAAAAGAAGGTCCCTGTGAAATATGGTACCCTGGAGCATATTTTAGCTCTTATGGGGCATGATGGAAACAGGAACATCCCCCAGCTTGTCACAGGCGAGTAGTGCCGGTGACTGGGCAGAGGATGCTGTTTTGATCAAGACCGGCCGTGACCACATTTTGGACAAGCCCTCCACCTCCTCAACTTGTCCCTTAAGTGCTCCACAAAAAACTGAGGTTTCATTGACAACAAAGATTGCCCACGAACTCTCATACATACGAGGTACCGTGGTGAATAAGCTTTGCTGTCATCCTTAGCCTGGCGTTCCTTCCATGGTGTGGCCAGGAGGGGGTGAGGGGGAGCAACAGTTTGGGGTCGTATTTCTTAGCATTCAAGTTAGACCTTGACTGCTTAGAGACTGCCGGTGTTTGACTACCAGCAAGAGATAATGTACTACACTTCATGGCATGTCATTCGCCCTGATGCCACCCACCCCGACCAGGGGCCCTACCCACGGGCGCCACTCAGCCGCAGCAAAGGACACCTGGCAGGATGGCCATTGCCGGGAGTAAAGATGCTGCAGGGTGATGGGCATCTACTCCTTGGCATACGTGGGGAGTTAACAGCACAGGCATCAGCAGAGAGATCCCTGTGTGCCAGGGGGATACAACCAACATGGTACATGATGGCTCCACCACAACAGACTGGCTACTGTGCTGGATATCAGGTGCAAATGAGCTAAGAAGTCCATTATCGTCAACAGCACAGAAAGCAATACTGCAAAGAGGATGGAGGAAAACGCACCAAAGAGGGTGGCCTCGCCTAACAGCTGGGAAATGAGCAGAAGTGCAGATCCACGTCGACGAAGGATGCGAGAGCTCTCAGCGCATGATGGAAACTATCCTCCGTTCACCAAAACAAGAGACGTACTGTAAACATGGCAAGGCACATGACCACAGCGCTGCCGTCGAGGGGTGTACAAGGCAGGGGCGTCAGAAATTAAAAAATGAAAGTCGTGTTTTTTATAATTTGGCACCTGAACATGATAAAATGATCCAAGAACTACCTTCCGACACCCTTTTTTTACATTACATTAAAATTTGTTGTCACTGAAAAAGAGAAATATTTAAGCTTTCAGGAAGCTTTCAGAAAGGTTTGAATTTAATTTTGTAGTTAGTTCAAATGCGATGGGTGAAACCGTTTGTCCTTTATGAGTGTTGCATTGCGCGGTTTGCAGGTGTGGCGCTCAGTCCGTGTGGCCGTCTCAGTTGTAGGTGTGAGCTCGTTAGTTGGTGTTGTACAGCAGCGATTTCAGGATATCTTAAGTTCATCTGTAAAGAAGCTTGAAAGGCTAGTTGTTGATTATTAGAGTAAGTATACGTGTTTGTAGTCACGCTGAGCATTCACTGTTTATGTGCGCATCCAATAGCATCGCATGGTTTCTTATTTTATATATTCACTTATTTCATTTGCATCACATACGGCTGTCCTCATTATGTCATCCACAGATTCAGCGAGCGAGGTCGACATGTCAGTTCTGAGTCCACCAAAGAAACGAGCAAAGAAGAAATTATTAAGTTCTGAGAAGCAGAAGGTGCTTAATGTGTATGAAACGGAGCTGTTGCATTCATAGCAGTCGATGAGTCACATTGTTTCGAAAACAGCTGCAGCTACAGGTGTTGGACGTTCTTCAGTGTATCGTGTGATAAGTGAGTACAAGGCCACACACTCTTTGAAGTCTCCCAAGAAAGGAAAATTATAACAGAAACTTTCTGAAAGTGTTGATGACTTCGATAGAAATGCGATACGAAGGAAAGTACACTTATTTCTTTTTCGTAACGAATTGCCAACAATTGACAAAGTGCTTACAGTCGTGAACGAAGATGCAGATCTGGGCAATTTTCGGAGAACTACATTTTATAAGTTATTGAGAGAAATGAATTTCGAATATGTCCGGCATGGGCGCGATAGCATGCTAATAGACAGGGATGACATCATTTTATGGAGGCGTCATTATCTTCGAACCATTAAACGGTTGAGAGATGAAGGCAGACCCATTTACTATTTGGACGAGACATGGGTGAACGCAAGACATACCGGAAGTTACGTCTGGGTAGATGCCACTATAAATTCCTCAAAACAAGCGTTTCTGTCCAGATTATCCACCAGAAGCAAGGGCCCATCAGGTAAAGGGAAACGTCTGATTATCACACACATTAGCAGCAAAGCAGGGTTCGTTGAAGGATGTTTGTGGACTTTCGAATCCAAGAAAAATGGAGATTATCATGAGGAGATGTGCGCCGAAACCTTCAAGAAGTGGTTTCAATATGTTAGATCCTCGGCTTCAGGAAAATGCAATTATTGTTCTTGATAACGCACCGTACCATTCTCGGAGAAAAGAAAAAGTTCCCAATGCGAATTCCAATAAGCACGAAATATCAGAGTGGCTAAAATCTAAAAACATCGATTTCGAAGGTGGTATGTTGAAGAGAGAACTTATAGATATAGTTAAAAATCACAGAACAGCGCACAACGAATACGCAGTAGATGAAATGGCGAAGAATGCAGGGAAAACTGTTCTCAGAATTCCGCCGTATCACTGTGAATTAAACGCCATCGAGTTAGTGTGGGCCAGAATCAAAGGCTATGTTGCAGCGAAAAACAAAACACACAAAATGCCAAAAGTTAAAGTACTGTTAGATGAAGCAGTAACAACAGTGACTGCAGAGGATTGGAACAAGTGCGTCCTCCATGTCGTAGAAAAAGTGGAAACTCAAATGTGGAAATTAGACTGCATTATAGAGGATAGAGAGGAACGGTTAGTAATAACCTCAATGAAAACAGTTCAAGTTCGACAGAGTGAACCTTGTTTCGTCCTTTATCATTATTATTACTGCTATTGTTATTAAAATTAACAATTAATTGTGTTTGAATGGAGCGTTTTGTTAGCAACCTGAATGAAAATAAATCTGTTTCGACAGAATGAACTCAGTTTAACATTATTTTAACATTATTGTTAAATTTATTTCGTACATTGTTGCCCTGGTTTCTCATGGTCCACTGCAAAGCGTGGGCCAAGGATTTTCCACACCCCTACGTATCACGTGAACACTGAATGCTTTCTCTGGAAACGAGTGTAGTCGCTCACGTGATACTGTTTATGTTTTGTCCCAGCTCTCAGTGAATAGACTTTAGGTACTGTGTAAGGTGCCCTTCCCCAATTGGCTCTTTGGGAAAATTTTGATAAAATGGAGGTCAAATCCTAGAGGGGACCATCACATAAAGGCCGAAACATGTGAGACTCTTTTTTGTTGCCTCTTACGGCAGGCAAGAGTACCTGGGGCCTATTCTAAACCCCAGACCTGCAGGGGGGCAGTCAGATTTCCTTATATGCATATAGACTGGTGAGTGTTCATGAGAGTACCTCAAACTACCGCCTATCCTCAAAATCGCTCATGTGCGCTCCACAAGTATTCTGCTACCTGCATAGCTGCAACCCTGATGAATCAAGGGAAGTCCTACAAATCCCTACCTGATAACGCAGTGCAGATAAGACGGTCACAGAGACCTTCCACTCAGCTCCAAGCCATAGGACTCCAATCAAGTCTGGGAATGAATCCGCAAAATGTGAGCTCTGCTTGCACCCCTGTGTGAGGCCAGCAGTCTTCACCATCTCCAGCAGCCACCTGTAAGAACTGAGGATGGCCTTAGAGCCGATGTGACAGGCCACGTCATTGCCAACGTGTGCCACAACTTGCAGACGACTACACTCTATACACTCAATAGCTGCAAGAAAAACTGCCTCCACATCTCCGATGAGGCCCCCTGGCAGACATACTGAGTGCACAATGGCCTTCTTTCTAGCCCTGAATGCTGTATCTTTCTAAGGGGCCACATACTGCACCTCACATTGGAGCTCCCAATAACTAGCAAACCTCTGCCCATGTGGTCCTGCTCTGACCTTCTGAAGGAATGGCCGCCTGTTCACTCACAAGATGAATAGACAAGGCCATATGACCAGCCTCCACATTTGCCCTCCATTATGAGCAATGTGACCCCGTTACCACCCATAACTAACTCTGCGGGCCCACCACGTCGGGTACACTAGAAGGTGCCTTTGCAGTAAAGCCCCTGGGCGAAACAAATGACACCTGAAGTGTCCCGTGGGACGCTCCAGAATCTCCACCACCGCTTCACCCCCAGCTGGTAGCCTGAAGGCGACTGCATCACAGTGAAAACCACATTCAACTGTCTATGAACTGTGGCCACCTCCTGCATACACACACAGCAGGCATACTTCCTACCCATCCTAGCTAGACAAATTGTAGAGTAACAGTAACAGATGGCAGAAACCTAGATAAGCAAATTGTTACCCTCCTGACATGTAACCAAAGGAAGCTGATGCTTCAATGAACTATGTAGCTGACTGTTCAGAAGAAATTACAACTGAGCTACAGACTGCCTGAACTTATACTTACAGATTTCACCAGAGCCAGGAAAACTTTTGGGATTATGTTAGATACTGATGTACTAGATACCTTGAAATGGAGCTTCGAACTGGAGTGATTGTCCCTGATAGCAAGAATTCCAGGTGTCAGAGCTGATCTGTCACTACTGATATAGCACTCAGTACTTTGTATTTTCCTTCACTGTCATTTGCCCAACAATATAAAGAATTACTTTGAATTTAAAATCACAAGTACAATTATTACACACAATACTGTACTCCTTGCCCTCTTCATCTATTTCACCACACTCTCATGATCAAAGTATATTAATTAACCCAACAGCTGAACTTCTTTATATAATTTTGTCACTATCACAAAATACAATGGTCGCAGAGAGAGTTGCTACTAGGAAAACTGACATCCTGATCACTGGAAGCAGCAGGTGTGGTTCTATCTAGGTGTGAATGGAACCACATGTCAAAAAAAGAGGCATGTACCTATTGGTAACTAGCTAGTACAAGCATGCCTCTTCTTGCAATTGAAGTACTAGGTATACAGGTGTAAAAACAACATAATATTTTGTCTGGCAAGCACATATAGAACAGGACGCAACGAAGCTGTCACAATTTAGATGTACTGAAACATTAGGTATCTGTCTACTGCCAAGTTGCTGCTTCTTCATATTTACAAAAATTTCTTCCCTACATCTCTTATCGTGCTGCATCTTGACGATTTTACAAGCAACTGGTGGTAGATGCAACACACCAAATAAGTTTGGTGTGTTGGTTCAATGAATAAGTCTGAAATAAAGTGGTACATAAATTTTTAACATGTCCACAGTAGTTATGCACATAAACAGTAAACTCGCAGAGCAAACACTGATAGCTAATTCAATAACTTATGGGAATGTACCCGAGTGACGTCAATATTTTGACAGTTGACCACCCTGTCATTTTAAAGGCAAAACTGTAGGGCTGTGCAAGTGAATGTACAACCTCAGTTTGCAGAGAAATTCATGAATGGTAGCTAGGTCTATATGTGGAAAAATGTAGGGTAATGTGGATGAGTAGGGAGAACAAACCTGTAATGTTTGGATGCAGTATTAGTAGGTCCTACTTGACACAGTCAAGTCGTTTAAATATCTGGGCGTAATGCTGCAAAGGAATGTGAAATGGAACAAGTATGTGAAGATTGTTCTACAGAAGGCGAACGGTAGACTTCGGTTAAAGGAAGACATTGAAGCCATTCAGAGGTGGGCTCCTAGATTTGTTACTGGCAGGTCTGAACAACACGCAAGTATTGCGGAGATGCTTTGAGTACTCAAATGCGAATCCCTGGAGAGAAGATGACGCTCTTTTTGAGGAACACTATTGAAAAAATTTAGAGAACCAGCATTTTAAACTGACTACCACATGATTCTACTGCCACCGACACACATTGTGCATAACGCCCACGAAGAAAAAAATACGGGAAATTAGGGCTGACGCAGAGGCATATAGACAGTGGGAGTGGAACAGGAAAGAAAATGACTAGTAGTGGTACAGGGTACTCTCTGCCACACACCATATATTGGCTTGCGCAGTATCTATGTAGATATAGATGTAGAATATTGATACATAGTTATGGACCAGCACCCACACATTGAAGCCAACATTCAATTGAGCTGCAGAGTCGACATAAGCTTTTTTGAAGGACAGCTCACAGCTGGTTCACTTGCAGCTTTGTACGTGAATAATTATATTTTGTCATAGAAAAACAAAAACAAAAAAATGAAAATAAGTAGGAGAAGATGGTGGGTAATGACTGCAACAAATACTCCAGTCTCATATGATCTACTGTGTGACAGAAGAAGATGACATGGTGTAGAAAATTCAGTTTAGGATCAAGTCCTCACATGGTTTAATACAACCTTTACTATTAATCAGATACATTCAGTGTATAAAAATTCCAAAATCAAGAAATGTGTGTAATCTGCAAGTTTTGGAGAACAGAGTTAAGAAGAAAACATTCTAAAAAAGTTTATATAAACTGTATGTAGGATATGGTTAAATTTGTGTTCAGATTTAAAATAAACTGTATGTTATGTGGATCAAACACGGAAACTCTGATAGATCAGATATATTATGACCAAACAGTCAAATAGACAATGTAGTTGTTTGGCATTCTTAAGTTTATGAAATTAATACTTAAAGACACTATCTAGTTAAATTAGCTTTCTCCTGAATAAATTTCCTGTTCATTATATAGGTCCAAACTTTGCAAAATGACTATCCACGTACAAAAGGATACACACATTAAGAAATTTGCACTTTTTTCACATTGGATACAAAGGGCTCCTATTATAATCTGAAGTTATAATTTTAAAGAAGTGGATATCTGGTAATAGGAAGTGACAGTCTTTTCTGGCTGTAATCCATATTTTCCAGCATGAAAACATTTTATTCAAATTTCCAGAAACCAACAAAAACAATTATTGAGGTAATGCCTATTGCAACTTTCCAAAAACTGACTGACTCACTTTATAAGACTCATAGAAAAAGATGTAATTCACCATACCTTCCATGCAGAACCTAGGCTTTCAGTCACAATAAAAGCTTATGACTATCTTCCTGACATCTCGGAAATATTAAACTAATGCAAGCCTTTGTCAGGATACGTCGCAAAATTCTCATACTATCACATGACTTAAGGTATATGGCAAGGACTTGGACAAGTTTTATTGCACAAGTAAACAAACACATCAATGTACGAAAAAAAACAGCGAAATTATGAAACATATATAAAAATGTATATACACCAATAACAAATCTTTTTCAGTTTATGCCCGCATTTTGATACACTGAGCAGGCATGATTCCAAAAACAGATTCAGCAATTGTGGTGCATGTTGTGGAACAGGCATTGAGGTCATGACTGCCTTGTTGTAGAGCATGCAATATGTGTTGCTGGTATACACCCTCTGTCTATGCCCACTCATTTTGAATGATAACCGGGTGGTAGTCATGCCAATGTAAAAGGTCAAACAGTGTTTACATAACAGATGGTATATGATGTGTCGTTTCACAGATGGCTCTCCCTTTGATAGTATTTGTTTTGGCAGTTACAGGGCTCAAATAGGTGGTGGTAGGAGTGTGCATAGGGCTAGTCCTGCAGCAGGATGGTCACAGGAGTGGGAGGCATAGGGTAGGGAGATGGGTGCAGAAGGAGTGTAGGGTCCGACAAGGATGTTGCTGAGATTGAGAGGACAATGAAAACCTATTCTAGGTATGGCAGGCATTGCACCTAGATTTTCACTTTTACTAATCATACACGATGTTTTAGTAGTAAACTCTGTTTTGCATATTACCCCGTCTTCCACCTTCAAGCTCTCAGGTTTTCAAATCTCATCTGGTGCAGCCCCCAACAATCAGTCTTTCTTTCTCATCCCATCTTCCACGTCTCCCCTGCCCGAGGGTTCTGGGCGACTTTTCTGAACTGTACCCCATTCCCTAAACCTCTCCAGTCCTTTTCTTCACCCCACTTCCTTCTCCTTCAACTATTCTGCCAGAAGAAGCAGCCACTGGCTCTGAAAGCTTGTAAAAGTTAGACATTTTTGTGTGTGTGTTCTCCTGCCACCAATCACTGAGAAGATTTTTTTTTTATCTATCCATTCACATTACATTGTGGACATTGTTGTTTAAATTTTCTGTGTTAATTATTTTGTAAACAAAAGCCATAATTTTAGATTTTCATCCTTTGATAGTCTTAGTAGTTAATCACTACGCAACCATTAGCACCAATATCCCTTCATATCAGAACACTTCTGTTTCCAGATATATTATCTCATCTAAAATTAAAAGACAAAGAACTAGTGGTTGCTGGTGATTTTAATGTAGATATCCTGGAAAAAAAAATCATTGTCAGTGAACAGTTACTGAAATCAGTTAATTGTCATCCAATTTAATTTCTACTGTAAATTTCCCAACTAGGGTACACAAATGTTCTAAGACTGCCATTGATAATATCTTTATAGGCAATTCTAGGCAACTAAGCCACTAACCAGTAGTAAATGGGCTATCTGACCATGACATGCAACACCTAACATTAAATTTTGAAAATTGTCAGGGTATAACATCTATCAGAACTGAGCACAGAAGGCCAATAAAACAGCCAAAAACTGAGAAATTTAGGAGATTGCTCAAAGAAATTAATTGGATGGATGTTTACAGCATCAAAGACACAAATGGAAAATACAAAACATTCATTAATAAAGTTAGCACCTTATTTGAAAATTGTTTTCCCCTGAAGGTAACTCAAATGAAGCAGAAGTCTAATAAGAAACCATGGATCACACAAGGGATAACGATATCATGTGAGACAAAAAGGAGACTATCTGATATGTAGGGACACCTTTGATACTAGCATTATACCTCATTACAAAAATTACTGCAAAATATCGAAGAAGGTTATCCAGAAATCTAAACACCTGCATTATGAGAAGAAGATAAATACATCCAGCAATAAAATAAAAACAATATGGGATATAGTTAAGTCAGAGACAGGTAGGACCAGAAATGAGGAGGAACAAATAGCTCTAAAAATAAATGAAACCCTGGTAACAAACGCATGTTGTGTTGCAAACCATTTAAACAAGTATTTTGTCTCTGTTACTGATAGCAAGGGGTTGTCCGGTTCAGTAAATAATGCAATGGAATATCTGAGACCAGTGCACATGAGCAATGTCAGTAAAATGGAATTGACACTTACTTCATCCAAAGAAATAGAATCCATCATAAAGTCCTTGAAATCAAAGCATTCTAGTGGTTATGATAACATATCAACAAAGTTAATAAAAGAGTGTTCACGTGAGCTTAGTCATATCTTGAGTTATTTGTGTAACCAATCACTTGTCACAGGAACATTCCCGGACCGGCTTAAATATGCTGAAGTTATACCTCTCCACAAGAAAGGGGACAAAGAAATGCCGTCAAATTACCGACCGACCTCACTTTTGCCAACTTTTTCAAAAATCTTTGAAAAGGTTATGTTCAAGCGTCTACTTGAGCACCTTAGAGAAAATAACATACTGTCAAAGTCACAGTTTGGGTTTCTTAAGGGTTCTGATATTGAGAAAGCTATTTACACTTACAGCGAAAATGTCCTTAATTCATTGGACAACAAATTAGAGGCAACTGGCATATTCTGTGACCTGACAAAGGCATTTGACTGTGTGAATCACAGCATTCTTTTCAGCAAATTAAAATATTATGGCATCACTGGTAGTGCTGCAAAGTGATTTCAGTCATATCTTACTAATAGAAAACAAAGGGTGTCATTATGTAACACTTCAGCAGTAGGCAATCAGACATCATCTGACTGGGAAGAAATTACATGTGGTGTTCCCCAAGATTCCATACTAGGTCCACTACTTTTGCTTGTGTATATTAATGACCTGTCAACTGTTATATTACCAGATGCCAAGTTTGTCTTATTTGCAGATGATACAAACATGGCAATAAATAGTAAATCAAAGACAAATTTAGAAAGAGCAGCTAATCAAATTTTTACTGACATTAATGAGTAGTTCATAGCCAATCCACTGTCATCAAACTTTGAAAAGACCCACTATATGCAGTTCAGAACTTCCAAGAGATTTCCTTCTAGTGTGTGGATACAATATGACAACATTGAAATAGAAGTTGAGAGTGTAAAATTCTTAGGATTACAACTTGATACTAAATTCAGTTGGGAGTGACATACTAACGAACTGCTAAAGTGCCTAAACAAGTCTTTGATTGCAATGCAAATGATGTCGGACATAGGAGATATAAATATTTTGCTTATTTTCACTCCGTTATGTCGTATGGTTTCATATTTTGGGGGTAACTCCACAAACCGAGAAAAAAAATTTTTAGAGTACAGAAGCGCATAATAAGAGTAATGTGTAGTGTAAATCCAAGAACATTCCTATTCAAAGAATTTGGCATACTAACCACAGCTTCTCAGTATATTTATTCCTTAATGAAGTTTGTTGTAAATAGTACATCTCTTTTTCCAACTAACTGGTTAGTACACAGTATCAGTACTAGGAATAAGAACAATGTACATAAAGATTTAAAATCACTTACTCATGCCCAGAAAGGAGTCCAGTATTCAGCAACCCAAATTTGCAATAAGTTACCAGCAACCATTAAGAGTTTAGTTTCAGACAAGGCACTATTTAAACATAATTTAAAAGAATTTTTGGTGGCCATCTCCTCCTGTTCCATCCTTGAATTTCTCAACAAGTGCAGTAGACCATTTTAATGAAAATTTATTGTACTTTAATTTTTGACAATACTTGGTTGTAATAGCCAAGTAACTAGCTACTGTGTGGATGATGGATTTAATGAAAGCAGATGCGAGTAAATATTAGAAGTTTAATTTTATTTCATGTACATAGGATTGTTAAAATTAATGAAACTCAAGTTTTTCTACTTAAATTTTTGTAATGTGTTTATCTGATATGACCCACACTCGGGAGGATCCCGTCTTTTGTGGGTCTATGGAATAAATAATTAATCTAATCTAATGTAATCTCAATCTATATTAGCACAATTAGTGTACACATTAAAATAGAGCAGAGGTAGCAAAGCAATGAAGCCATAATACGGCTAATACATAGACAAGTGATGCATATTACACTTATGCTAGTACAAAGTAACATATTAAAAACTAGCAAACATATTAAAAATACATTCTCCCTCAGAAAATGAATAGTATACCATTGTTAAGAGAAGCTACTAGTTGCCCAAGTGCCTTGAAATATTTTATGGGTTCTTCAAATGGCAAGTCACAGCCACTGCATTTTGGCTTTCGAAGCTAATGTACTGGAAATATGACATTGCACTGGACATACATTAAATTCTCAGGTACACTATTTTCTCTTTGTTGTCAATATGCACCAAACTTAGTGTCAATTATTATTTCCTTACCTTAAGTTTATGGTAATTTAAGCGTTTTTCCACCAGATATGTTTCTCTTTTATTTATGAACATTAAAGATGCTGTTAAAAGCTCTTAAATTGCAGTAAGCGTTGGACAGAAAAAAATCAATTTATTAAGAACACCTGCTGCTGAAGATGGCCATGGAAACAAACATATTAAAAATATTGCACTTAATACCATTCTTTCCTAATCATACCAAACAAATGTCAACTCAAATGCAATGACCAGACATTCAGGCCTAGCAGGATGTACATACACTATCCGTTGAAAATAAGATGTCACACCCCCCACTTATGACTCAGTTCATTGGCTCATTCCACAAGAGTCAGAATCAGAACCTGTCTTTGTTCTACACTCCGAGGGCCACAGAGTCTTAATGTCACAAACAGGCTTATGTTAGTAAGTGTCTCATTAAGCACATCTAATGAGAAAGGCATTGAGAAGTTCTGAAATGTGAGTCACTGACCAGTGTAGAAATAACTTTAGGTGTTTCCCACGGAGGTGAGTTGGAACCCTTGCTGTTAAATGGTAAGTACCCTCTGCCATGCACCTCACAGTAGCCTGCATGGTGTGGATGTAGGTGTAGATGTACGTGCTGTTGATAAACGTGTTACAGAGAGAACTTAGCTTTATGCATGTACAAGAAAACCAGCTATTTATGTACACTAGATAAAGGAAATTAGTTTAAGTTGCAATTCCAAGCAATAAAATATTATTACAACCATAAGCAGAGATTCTCATGTTAAAAATTATTACATTACACTGCAATTGAAGATACGGAAGCAAAAGCTGAAATGCTTAACTCCATTTTCAAATGCTCCTTTACAAATGAAAACCCAGGAGAAATTCCCCAATTTAATTCTCATACCACTGAAAAGCTGACTGAAATAAGTAGTAGTCTCAGTGAGGTTGAGAAACAGCTGAAATAATTAAAATTGAACAAAGGTCTAGGCCCTGATGGAATCCGTATAAGATTCTATACTGAATTTGTGGTCGAGTTGGCCCCTCTTCTAACTTGGTCTATTTTAGATCCCTCAAACAAAAAATAGTGTTGAGTCCTTGGAAAAAGGCACAGATCACATCCATCTACAAGAAGGGTAGTAGAAATTACCCATTACCGCCCAATATCCTTGACATTGATTTGTTGTAGAACCTTAGAACATATGTGGTATCTTTAACAGGATGACCTACTCAATGCCAACCAGTATGGATTTTGAAAATACCCATCATGTGAAACCCAAATCACTCTCTTCTCACGTGACATACTGAAAGCTTTGGACCAAGGCAACCAGGTAAATGCAGTGTTTCTCGATCTCCGGAGAGCACTGGACTCACTACTGCACCTATGCTTCCTGTCAAAAGTATGAATGTATGAGGTATCAAGTGAAATTTGTGACTGGATTGAGAAGTTTTTCGAAGGAGAACACAGCACGTTATCTTGGTTGAAGAGTCATCATAAGCTGTTGAAGTAACTTCTGGTGTGGTCCAGGGAAGTGTGGAGGGACCCTTGCTGTTCATGTTGTATATATTCAGAACAATGCAGATAACATTAAAAGTAAAAAAATTAGGCTTTTTCAGATGATTCAGTTCTCTATAATGAAATACTATCTGAAAGAAAGATTTCAACATAGTGTGGAGATTGGCAATTTCTCTAAATTTTCAGAAATGTAAAATTTTGCACTTCACACACACACACACACACACACACACACACACACACACACACAAACCTTTGTATTGTGATGTTCGCCTGCTTTATTTCTTCACTGATAGTCATCGGTGTACTGCGTTGTTATACTGGCTGAAAAAATGGGGGTGGAAGTCCAACACTGACTACTGTAAATGGTGTAGCCAACATTTGCATTTCACAGTAATTAACTGTTACTGTTTACCCTCCACTGCCCTCCCCCAAATATTACACAGTTAATATGGCCAGTTCACTATTGGTTAACTTTCGATAAGTCTCATTAATAGTTTGCAGGCAGATGTCAGCATACTACTACAATAGTTTACCATTTAACACCTCTGAACAGTAAAAAGCTAACCACACAATTCTTGCAGAATAATACGGCACGTGTGGCACTATTTAACAGACACTGTCATTTTAACAAGCAGCCTATTTGTGTTACACTTATTTTGCAATTAAGTGATGCATTGTTGTTGACCTAACCAATATAGGCTCCTCATCTGAAAATCTGCCGTAGAATGACTGTCTTGGGACTAAAAACCGGGCCTTATATATATCTTCACAATAACAGGTACTGGAACTATACATTGTTCGATGTTTAAGTTACAGAAATTACAATTAAAACTTAACGCATTCTATTAACTGAATATGCAGGAAAAATCCTTCATTTTAATAGTTACTTCTACCACAAAGGTTAGCCAAATTATTTGTTTAAATAATGAAATTATCAGATATAGGTATGTAAACAATACTTCCGACAAACCTGGTAATTATTTTGGAAATAATTAAGGGCTGGCTTTGCTAATAGTTTTCGAATAGAACCAAATAAATACTTTAAGAATCCTAGTAGTTTTTCTCCCAAATGTTTACAATTATTACAGAATTTATGTTTGTTTTTAAGTCAACAATAGAATCTAAGTCACGAAACAATTACTGAATTCACCCTATAATGATATGTAGCTAAAGATATTAATTATAAATAGTAAAAATGAATTAGACAATTACATACACAAAACTAAGCACAAAAGTAGTTCTGGTAGTATATTCCTTATAACAGTCTCAACCCTTCTCTTTCATAAAGTGCAGATTCTACTCATGTATGTTAATGGTAATTAGTCAAAAGTGACAATAAAATTAATTTAAGGAGGCAGATGGCAAAACGGGAGAGGAAGTAAAAAGATCCCAGCTTGCTTTGTCACAGTATCCTATAGCTATACCAATGAGTCCCTGTTGGAATCTGCCAACTCGTATGAATACCTTGATGTAACACTTCGTACGGATATGAAATGAAATGATCACATAGGTCCAGTCGTGGGTAAAACAGGTGGCAGACTTTGGTTTATTGGTAGAATACTGGGGAAGTGCAATCAGTCTACAAAAGAGATTGCTTACAAATCACTCATGCAACCAGTTCTAGAAAATTGCCTCAGGGGATACTGAACATATACAGTGAAGGGCAGCACAAATGGTCACAGGTTTGTTTAATCCATGGGAGAGGGTCACAGAGATTGAAGGAACTGAACTGGAAAACTCTAAGATAGTTTACATTCATTCTGAGAAAGTCTATTAACAAAGTTTCAAGAACTGGCTTTAAATGATTAGGAATATACTACAAGCCCCTACATATCACTCATGTAGGGATCATGAGGATAAGATTAGAATAATTACTGTACACATAGAGGCATTCAAACAATCATTCTTGCCATACTCCATACGTAACTGCAACAGGAAGAAACCCTAATAACTGCTACAGTGGGACGTAACCTCTGCCATGCACCACACAGTGGTTTGCAGTGTACAGATTGAGATGTAGCTGTAACTGAAATGAAAATAATGGAAACTTTATATTATATAAATTTTACTCTGAATAAATACTGTAAGCCATTAAATGCTTAATTCTCTCAGAGAAAAGCTCTGCTGTCTTTATTGAACATAAATATATATTACAATTATTTCATACAAAATTTATAATTCAGCTCAGCGACAACAAAATTCATCACAATATAAATCACATAAATGCACTTTTACAATTTAAACACAATGTGTTTTTTCCATTCTTGCCAGTAGTGTAAGGCTGCTCCACAGAAATCCACATTTCACAGTACTCTGGAACATAAGTGCAACAACATTTGAAACTATCAAAACTGTTAGTTTTTTTCCCTTAATTATATTAACATAGGCTTACAGAATTTACACTAGCATACTTAATATATTCTGTTTTACTGCTTTTTAATGCACTGCTTATTCATTATACATCACTGATGTCCCATTGACAATACAGTTCATGTTCATACCTCAGGTCTCCATTCTTACTGTTCTGAGACAATGGACTTCATGGAGTATAACTTCATGTCAACTGTCCCTTGTAACTTATTAAATATAAAAATGTATGCATAATATTTCTGCATTTTAGAGACTCACAATTCATGGTTTATATCCAGAACATACTTTCACTGTGCAGTAAAGTATAAGTTGTCAAACTTTGACACTACAACTGACTGCTGAATTGGGATTTTAACCCATCAAGACCATTACCCAGAGGCAAGATGTTTGAATTGAAGTTCCAGTCCAGCACATAGTTTACACCTATCAGATAGATTCATTCTGTAAGCAAGTCCAGGGCAGTGAGCATTCACTGCAGTATCCTTTCTCAGGGTTATTAGTACAGCAAGATGTGCAAGACTTAATGGCATTTGTAAAATAGGAGAGTCAATAGCAGCACTTAAACTTT
Organism: Schistocerca americana; assembly: GCF_021461395.2. NCBI lineage: Eukaryota > Metazoa > Arthropoda > Insecta > Orthoptera > Acrididae > Schistocerca > Schistocerca americana. The sequence continues at coordinate 166,986,983 of NC_060124.1, forward strand.
TAACCCTTTCACGTACATGGGACACATTTGTCTCACATATAAATCACCTTACTAACTGAACTGTAATCACGGTTGATGTGCTGCAGATTCTCTACTTGAAGCAGAGATATTTGTTTTCTTTAATACCGTACATCTTTGGTGACAACAATTAGTATAACTACTATTAGTTGTCGGTTATTGTTTGTGGTTCTCACTTCGAGCAGACACACAAATTTATTCACTTATTGTGTGCGTAGTGTGTTCTCTGCCTTAGTGTCAAAGCTTGAAAGTATATTCAAGTAAGTTTCTCTTTTAATTTAGACCATTCATTTAGAAAATAAGTATATTTCCATCAGTGGAAATCTTTATTTTCATTCTTTGGGACATAGTTGTCCCAATGTACCACAACGGTAATTTGTGTACTTGTTTTTGAATGTCATGAAATCGTTACTATTACGTAAAAAAAAAAAAAAAAAAAACCACCTCAGGTCCTGAAGTAGAGCTTGGTGAGTCAGTAGTTCTGCAGCTGACAAAATCACTATCGGGACTGGGATGTGAAATTTACATAGATAACTTTTTTAACTCTCCAGCTTTGCCGTATTCCCTTGGTTTACAAAATATCAGATCAAGTGGAACAGTGCGCACCAATCGTAAAAATATCCCAAAGACATTCCCTCCAGACAAGGAAATGAAAAGCGGTGATTCATACAGTCTCAGTAGCAATGGTCCGACAATCCTTGAATCGATTGATAACAAGCCAGTTTTTCCTACTGACTAATTTTATTTCCCCCAATACCATGTACGACAGTGAAGAGGAGTCAGTCTGGTTCTTCTGAAAAGATCAATGTTCAGTGTCCCCTTATGATAAGAAAGTACAACAAGTGGATGGGAGGGGTGGACCTTATGGACCAGAAGAAAGTGACTTACGAGATCGACAGGAAGGCAAAGATTAAGTATTCCCTGAGGATTTTCTTTACTCTTCTTGACATTGGTGCAAACAATGTGTATGTAATATATTCAAAATTGGCAGAAGAATCAGGATTCAAATCAACACTATCATCCCTAGAGTTCAGACAATGCGTTGCGAGAAATCTAATTGAAAATTATTCAAGTCGACAAAGGAATTTATCAACAGTAGTGAAAACATCAAGAAAGTTGCAATCCAGTTGCAATTCAAAGAGTCCAGAGCACCAAATGATAAAATCAGACGTAAGGAAGAGACGTGTTCATTGTGCTTCAAAGTGTGTTGAAAACTGCACCTACAATATTTGTGAACAGTGTGGTTTTAATTTATGCTTTACTCCAAGCAGAAACTGTTTAGCAGAATTTCACATCAAATAGACAACATATACACAGCCTCTAATTTTTCAGTGTATGAAGTGTAACATGTTCTGTAACTGTCCTTTAAGGACCACAGGGACAAATACGTCCCAGCTTTCTTTTTTTAGCAGTACAAATAAAAATGTTTGAAATAATAACATATTTTGTTTATAAAACCTCCAGTTAGCACAGAGATACACAAATTTTAATCACTAACACTTTAGTTTTCTTATGTACCTGAAAGGATTAAACCAAGTCTTTAATCACGCATAGATTGCTCTGTCGGTAAGAGCATTGCAGTAGAAGGCAATTGTCCAGATTGGAGTCCCATTTATACTGTAAGCTTCTCAGTGATTATCATCTCCATAAAATGACACACACACACACACACACACACACACACACACACACGCACACACACACACACGCACACACACACGCACCTAAGTAATTCAAGGTGTGAGTCCATACACAAATTCAAACAGGTGCAAAGCTAAGTTGAATACACAAGACTAGGATATATTTTGTTTGCAAGCAATAGGTCAATGAAGCACTACTGGGCAATGGACACAGATGGAAGCTCAAACATACAATGTACACTTTTAAAAGTTTATGTTCTGCCAGACCAAAGTAGGAGGTAGCTACCATGAAACCAAGTATCAGACAATTTTTTTATCATGGCAAGAACAATACTTGTAGTTTCAAACAAAAGTAAGTAAAACTGCTCACACATGGTTGATGGAGTACCTTTTAACTATCTTAATTGCTGGGAATATGTCAGCTATTTAGAAAGAAAAGAAAAACAGTAACAGTTAATATAAATTAGCAGCTACTTCCAAGCAAGCCACATTGCGAATTATAGTAAGAAACAGTTGTATAATAGAGAGTACACAGACACTTATATAAGAATTTTTGCCCGATTGTTGTGAAAAGTAACATCTAAGTAGAAAGCATGAGTGCAATTTATTTCTATCTTTCCCCAAGAAAAGCTGCTTGCTATTCTGAAGCTACAGAAGTAACACTGAAAGAAGGTTCACATTCTGCTCTTAACTATATTTCAGCACAAAGTCTGATGACCACTGGACATTTTGGTCTTGGGAACCAATCAAAGGTGTAAAATATCTAACTACAGTTTTCAGTCCGAATTCATTGTTCTTTTCTCACGAAACAAGAACCAATGTGTCAATAAATTTCATTCAAAGAAAGCTATTAAGTTCCATACCTATTGGCCAACTTGTCAATTTACAAATTTTGAATTCAGAACATTGATGGAATACAGACACCATACATTTCAATTTTAATTTTGGTTTAATTCAAAAAGATCCAGTTGGGTGTGGTACTCAGTGCCTCCCTTTTTTGTGGCAGTTTACTGAATTTAGTATTATCAGCTTACAAATATGTAAAAGCAGACTTTTTTTTTTTACCAGTAAGTATAAAGTTAAGATATGAGTTAACTAATAGCCAAAAATAAAAGGAGCGACATGACTAGCACAGTTGTTTAAACTGTGATTCAAACTTACCAGTACACAAAATGCTGCTAAGAACGTTGAATGCAAACAACGTAACCTTTACTTGCTAAGACACCTCTGCACTTGACATGCACTTGGAACCTCAATGCCCAACTAAGTTCTAGTGATGTTGTTTCACCTTGTCCAGTGAAGTCAAAGACACTGTTCAAAGATGATTTTGGAAGAATTTCTGCAAAATTGAGAAGTTTCCATTAAAATACGATGTGTTTTTCCTACTGCCCTAAAATAAACAAGTTCATACAAATATTATGAATTGGCTCTTCACAATACTCAGTCACAATGTTCCACTCCAAGGAGAAAAGGTACAGTGATCACTGAATTTACATTCACCCATGGTTTAATGCCAAGCTTGCAAGATGATCTCAATAAATATATTTAAAAATGTGTTGTACACAGCACAAGCACAATAATCTGTGATTAAAGATTAACACTTCAGAACATAATTTGAAATACTGAACTGAGTAATTCAATATCAGTAGCCCTCCCTCAATGCCAAATTCCTTAAAGGACTTTGCTCCCATGTAAAGGGAGACCCATTTCAAACAGTTTTTTTTTTTTTTTTTATAAACACTACACAACCATTATATTTTCTGGAAAAAACTAGTTTTTCTCCTAAACTGTGTGTTGTACAATGGCATCACTTTTTAAGTGTCTTCATTGGTAGGTGTGGATACTGTATCCAAGATGGGTAGCAAATAGATTTAGTGGTAAAAATTAAATCAGATTTTGAAGGCTTACCACACGAACAACAATAAATGATTAAACTGCTTTCCTTTCATTATTTGTGAAACTGAATAGGAAAAAAAGTTTTGAAAAGATTTGAAGTCTGTTTAAAGTTAGTTGGAAGTCACTGCTCTTGTTGTCAAATACTGGATGAATGCAGTCTGTGCAATTTGTGTGCTGCAAGTTATGCTGCCTCACGACATGTACACAGTTTCCAATTTAAATATTTGACTTACTGTGTTTAACACTGATTTTAAGTTTATACCTCTTAACAACCAGATTATGACAGCATTTTAAATTTTTAAATTCTGCCAATAATTATGAAAAATACTGAAAACTAAATTTTTGTTGCCCCTGTAAGCTGTTAAGCAGGCAAACTGCAATTGGGATCTGGTAACTGTTTTAGCCACTAAGTAATACTGATTATTTAGAGATTTTCTATTTAATACTTTAATGTTAATTTGTTTACACATTAATGGCTGTCGAGTCAAAACATTACGAACACGGAAACACGGAATGCTGTCCGATGGCATGCGATTTGAGAAGTAAAGCACATAAATGGAACAGAGAGGAGTGAGGAATCTTTCTAGCAACAATACGAGCCACGGACAGGGAAATCCAACGACATAAGCAAATTTGACAAAGGGCAGATTATTATGGACTGGCACTTGGTAATAACCATCTACAAAACTGCAATACTTGTTGGCTGTTCATGTGCTGCCATCCAGAGCATCCATGTAAAGCGGTTGCAGGGCAGTGAAACAATAAGTAAGCAACAAGATATTTGACATCCATACCTCGAAGCAGAATGTTGAGGTCAGAAGCTTGCCCATTCTCTGGCAGTATCTGTCGCAGATGCGATGCACAGTATAATGTTGGTGCAGGTACAAGTGTTTTGGAGCACACCATTCAGCAACACGCCGAAGTAACATTTCCAGCTGACAGCAACACAAAGATCGTTTAACGGGAAGGAAGAACTAGAGGGCCAAGGTAGGAGGACTGCAGCCTTATTTTCCAAAACACCAATGTGACCAGGAACCCACAAACATCAGAGTGGCTCGCTCAAGCATGAGCCATTGGAAGCTTTCATGGACCAGAATGTCAAATCAAACACCTTTCAGTCGGCTAATTTCCAAATTGTTATTTTATTGGTATACCAGTTCCGGAGATATATTACACCATCTTCAGGTCCCCTGATCGACATGAAGGACGGTTCCAACATCGGTTCCAGTTAAAAAAGGGGCCAGGATTTAAAGACTTATCTTTAGATTTTTGATACAGCAATCACTTCAAACATAATCTGCCATTCATTAGGTTGGCAGATGATGTTTGAAGTGATTGCTGTATCAAAAATTTGCAGTTACCGGTGAGGTGAGGGTATCACGCACAGACACCATTGAAGAAGAGCTTCAAGTCAGCAGAGGACCATTTGTCTTTGTTTAATTTCTTAGATCCTTTGTGACTGGCAGATGAAAACTCAGATGTTTGTTGGCTGGAGGGACACCATAAGTCTTCACTGAAGTATTCCTTCTGTCCTTTCTGGCCTGTGGGCTGTGGGTTGTGTAGCAGGCAATTTCACCACAGGAGGCAAAGCTTTGGTGGCCTGTTGCACACCTAGAGGAGGAGACAGGCTATGCTACCAAGACACTGGGTGATTTTATAATTGCAGTGCTGAATTTGAGGATGGAAGTACATCTGACCATATCTCTTGTCGAGCAAGGCAAAGCAAGAATGGTACTTTAAAAGCCAGATGGTAAAATGCAGGGCTTTCAATTGGCCAACAATTTGCGAGCGACAGGGTAATGCACTTTTTCCTTCACTCAGATCTCCCGGACAGCCTGCTCATCGAGATACACGGGAATTCTTTGAACGCGACTGCATGGTCACCATTGCAATTGACACAGTGGGGAGAAGGAGGTGGGCAATCACCCAAGAGGACATTTGAGTGTGATTGAAACACTGACACTGGTAGCAGCACATCAGGTTTGGAATGTATGGTCAGATCATGACGACTTCATAGCCTGCTTTGATCTTTCATGGAAGTATTACTATATCAAATGTGAGAAAAAGAGTGCGTGTAGGCACTAACGTTGCATCAACATTTTTCACTGCCCAATGGGCCACAGTGAAGCCCTGATCAGATAGTTAAGTTTGGATTTTTTCCCTCTGTCAGACCATCGAGCAACGAGTGTAAATAATGCCAAGTGAAGAATTCAGTGTTAGATGGGCCTCGACACGAACAGCAGAGCTGTGGAGGAGAGAAGCTGCAAGCAGCTTTTGGGCTTGAAAAATCACAATTGGTCTCCAAAAGCAAAGTGCCATTATGTAAACGAGAGCAGGATTTCACAGGGCCTGCAACTGCATCAACAACTATCCCAGCTTGATGGAGGTCAGAAAGAAGATTACAGATAGTTTTGACTAATGGGTGACAAGGGTAGCACTAGTCCATAGAAGCATATTGCCAGTGCAAGAACAAGAGTGACTAGGGGCTTGTTTGATGGCCACCAATTCAGCAGTGAAGACACTTCATCGATTTGGCAAGGAGTGTAGTTCATTGTACCTTCCATATGTGTATGCAAAACCGGTTCATCCATCGAATACTGAGCTGTCAGTGTATACTACTTAAGGTGCAGACAGCACCTTTGCTCAAGTTGGCAAAGATGGGGAAGCCACTCAACCAGGCACCAAAGAACAGTCCCAAATAGCGATAAGTCTCCACCACACTGAGTAATCGGTTGTCAAGATAAAGTTCTGGATATGGACGAACAGTGTGATGGTGACAGCGGGGACAAACAGAAAGCCATGGGTGATGCCCAAAGACTGTGCCTTTCAAATGGCGTCCTGCAGTCAGCATTCAGCAACACCCACACTAGGGGAACAATAGTAAAAGCAAAAATCATTGGAATACAGGGAGCAGGGAGGGTGATGCTGGGGACTCCACAGTTGCTGCTAGACCACTGATTGCCACTAAAAAGAGAGAGACAATTAATACGGAGCCCTGTGGCACCCCATTCTCTTGGATATTGGGGATAATGTGGGAAGCATCAACTCGAACCCAGAAAGTACGGTGCAACAAGAGTTTCTGAACAAAAATCAGAAGCGGGCCCAGGAGACGCCACCTCATGTAAGGTAGCAAGAGTGCAATGTTGCCGTGTGATGTCACAAGCCTTTCGTACGTTGAGGAAGACAGTAATGTGTTGACACTGATCAAAAGCTGTCCAGATGGTAGAGTTGGTGAAAACGAGATTATCAGCAATGGAACAGCCTTTGCGAAAACAGGCCTGGGACAGACCAGAAGGTCCTGAGACAAGTCGCTGACACAGCCACCAGCTCATCATGCTTTCAAGCAACTCCCCATCTCTGAAGGATGCTTACTCTATTTTCACTGCTGAGATGGGAACTAACTCTCACTCCACATACGGCTGAAGATGGTAAGGAGATGATGTTGACAATCCACTGATAGGTGTTTGAGCATTTGGTTATGGATGCTGTCTGCCCCTGAGGCTGTATCAGTCAGGGCAAAGGAATAGTACACTGAAGAATTTCCATTCACTGAAGGGAGCATTATAGAGCTCTAGGTGGCGTGTAGTGTAAGGTAAGTGTAATCGTTCCATCTGCTCTTTAAGGACACAAAAGTCAGATTGGTAGTTCCCAGATGCAGAGCAAAATGTTCAGCTATGGCGTCTGGTTCAGTGAAAACAGTACAGTTCAATGAAATACCAAGTATACCTGCAGAGGTGTGGTGTCCATAGAGGTGTCTGATATTTTCCAAGGCCTGCGAAAGAGGTGCATGTGGTCCAATGGCTGAAACACGCCACCTCCAGCATTCTTGCTTCCATCATTTTATTAAGTGGTGGACAGGGTCTAAAGGCAATGAGGTGCTCAATTGATGGATGCTCCTTATGGAATTGTGTAGCCCACCTGCAATCTCAGATGGCCACAGAGAATTCCAAGGTCCACCAAGGTACTACTTCAGACAGGAACGCAAACAGGGGATTGTAAAGTTGGCACTCAACAGAGTGGGTGTTGTTGCCATCTGGACAGCCTTGTCACTACTTATATTTAGTGGGGAGCTCAGAATGACCGTGGAGGTAAAAGTGCGCCAGTTTACACTGTGGACAGCCCATCCATGTGGGCACCCAGGGAGTGATGCTGAGGAAGGGACATAAAGAGTGGGAAGTGGTCACTAATACACAGGTCATCATGGACCCTCCAGTGGATGAATGGGAGAAATCCAATACCACAAATAGAAAGATAAATGGCCAAATACGTTTCTTGTGTCACACTGAAGTGAGTGGAGGCACCAGTATTCATGAGACAGAGGTCAATGCAATATCTTTACCCCGACCAGTTATCTTAGTTCCACCCCGTAAAGACTTATGTGCACTGAAGTTGCCTACAATCAGGAAAAGTGGTAGAAGCTGAGAAACCAATGCAAACAACGTATACTGAGACACTTCACCATCAGGAGGGAGGTAAACATTGCAGATAATGGTACCCTGAAATGCCTTTACCTGAACAGGCACAGCCTCCCAGTTACATCAAGATGCACAAGTTCAGTATATATAGTGTCCAGAACATTGTGCAAACTCCATCTCATGCCATATTAAAATCAACACTTCTTTAAATATCCCCAGTAGTGACAAAGGACAAGGCAGAAAGCAGGGGAGGAGTCTAAGAGGTGTCTTAGCTCCGACAGCTTGTGAAAGAAACCACTGAAATTCCACTGGAGTATCATGCTGTCAGTATACTGAGAGGGCCTGAAGGGACCAAGGGTGGTCCAGGGTCACCTGCTGTCATCAGTTGAGAAGATAGGGGATCAAGACACACAGTTTCCGGAACACATTGTGTTGCGATCTGGAGCCTCAGGGGGCCACCTTATCTTTAGGGGGTCTGGGTGATGGGGATGGCTTCTCTGAATTTGTTTCAGGGACTAGAAGCCTGTGGCTCCTTCAGCCACTGGCTGGTAGCCGGTTGCAGACTGGCAGAACACTTTGAGGAGAGTGTCCCAACAGACCTGTTCTTGGTGTGAGAAGCAAGAGGAGTGTGACTCGTCTCCAGCTGGTGGATGGGGATCGGCGGCCCCCGTGGGTGGGGAGCCATTGCTCCCAAAATGAGTGTGGGAGAAACAGCAGGAGGAGAGCCCCCAACCATCAGGAAGGGGGGCGGCAGGAATAGTCATGGGGACCTGAGATCTTGCTGTAGGACCATAGCAGGCTGGAGTACTGTCTGCAGTGAGGTCGGCATCATAGCTATCGTGTACGACACTATCATGCTGCAAGATTTAGATGCTCAGACTTTTTCTTGGCCTCTTGGTAGGTCAGTCCATCCAGTGTCTCACATTCTTGTATTTTTTTCCTTCCCTACTTCTGAATGAAAGTGCAGTCTGGTGAGCAGGGAGAATAGTGCTCTCTATAGCTGGTGCAGACAGGGAGAGGACAGCACAAGGAATGTTTGGAACCAACGATCATCCACAATCCATACAGACTAGGCTGATATCACAACACGAAATGTGTGCCCAAATTTCATACATTTGAAGCACCAAATGGGGGGGTGCATACAGTTTCACATCACATCAATACACCATCACTTTGTTCTTTTCCGGCAACAAATTGCCCTCCAAGGCCAAGATGAAGGCCCCAGTTGCAACACTATTGTCCTTGGCCCCCTATGGACACAACAGACAAATTTTACGCTTACTCGCTCCAAGTTGGTGCATAGCTTATTGTCAGACTGCAAGATGAGGTCACACTGGAAATGTTATTCAGCTTGTCACAAGCAAGCAATGACCATGACTGGGCATGGGATGCTGTTTTAATCAAAGCTGACCCATTCTTCATTCTGGAGGTGGGTGCAACTTCTCCAAACTTGTCCTCTATAGTGTCTACAGGAAATAAAGGCTTTGTGGCCAAAAATGAATCCCCATCTGCCCTTGTATAAATCACGAATTGGGGGGAGTACTACTCTGTCGCTTAGCCCGACATTCCTCCCATAGCACAGCCAGAGAAGGAAACATTCTGAGGTCGTATCTCTCTGCGTTGAACGAGTTCATTCTGTCTGGAGAGAATAATGGGGCCATATGACCACCAGTAGGAGAAAGCTTCATCTGCTTCATATGAGAATCATCTGCGATGGCACCAACTTCTCTGAACAGGGGCTCTCCCTATGCGTGCCACCCAGCCTCAGGAAGAGCTACCTTGTCAGTGACCCATTGCTCAGAATCCTTGTGCCCCAGTCATGACAGGCACATATTTCTTGGCATACTTGGGGAGGAGTCAGCTCTGATACCAACAGAGCGATTCCTGCGTGGTCAAGGGGCTACAACTGTGCGGATACTCAAGTTTATACTGGGCAAAATCTCTGCTGAATTACTTTACAAAGATTAACTAACATGCTGTTAAGCAAGTTGTGATAATGTTTTGGCTCATCTGTGTACTTCCTTGTGGTGTTACCAGTACTAGTCATTTTCACTTACTCTCCACCTACATTCCTGTGTTTTGTTCAACATCTCAATCTGACGAACAAAATTATTATTTTAAGACTTTAGAATTCTACTATTAGCTATTTCTGAACATTAGGTTTATCTGGCTTATTTATGGAAGAAATTTGTGTCAACAATTCAATGAACTAAACCTCACCAAAGTACAAAGAAAAATAAAAAGGAAAATTAGTATGTTCTTACCTCTTTCTTCTCCATAGTTTCCTTCAATGACAGAAATGCATTTGAACATAAGCACACACATATATTAGTAATAAATATGGAAACAATTTAAGGAGCAAACTTAAAATACACTGAGAAAGGTATCTCCCCCGACACACCTGAACTTTTGGTCAGGTACAATGAGAGGCAAAAAGATTGCCTAGCCTGAATAATTTAAAGTCCAAGAACAGAGCAAGTGCATGCCCAAGTTGAGAGGTGCCAGTGTTCACACTGCTAGGTGGCTTATGGAGTTTCACCTTTTTGATTACATCATCAAATGGAAGCTATATAATAGTTAGCATACAGCATGTATCAAGATTCATTGCAAGTTAACTCCTTGTATCATTTCTTTTGAAAATCATTATTTCAGCACTACAACAATGTGTGTTTCCCATCTGTTTCAGCAGCAGAGTGGATAGGTCAATGGTTTACAAACAAAGAACAAGCATTCCAGTCTTCCAAAAGATTCCATTTATAATAGCCTAATTTTTAAACAAACGGCCATAGTAAAAATATTGAAAATGGATTTATTTATTTGTAATCACTTCAACTGCCACATTGTGTCTCTACAGTTTTCAACTACAAGAAATATGTCAGCTGACTGGCATACATCATAGGTCTGTTTCAAAATGGCTAATGTGAATGTTCGTGAGCAAATAATTGCTCTCTTTGAAAACAGTGTTAATGCACCTGAGGCAAGATGTCGTTATAGTGTTTATGCTTCCACTGCAAGGCTGGATTAGACGATTTGGAGAAAATGGTGGGTTAGTGAAACATTCTATACCTGGAAGGCCACGAGTGTCTATATGGAGACAAAATGAAGAATTGGTCAGGGCAGCCCAGAATGCTCCTTTGTCACTTATCCACGGACTAAGGAGAGTGTCACATTTCCTAGGCTAGTCGAGAGCCGATCTCAGAAGGTTAAAGGACCATCGAATCAGGTTCCATCATGCTCTTATCAAACAAGAGTTGTCTGACACACAAGCCATGGATAGACTAGCAACTGAGTTTCTGGGAAGATGTCAATTGGAGGAACGTCATTTTCTCCTATGAGTGCACAACTGGGTCCAAGAGCAGAGGTACTGCTCTCATATAACGCACTGATGTGCATCAATATGATGCGTGCTTCGTGGCTACAAGCACTAGAAACAGACACGTAAGTGTGATATGTTGGGGCTGGATGTCTTAAATGGGTGCAGCAACTTAAGAACTTATCAAAAGCAAGATCAATTCAGTATGCTGTGAACATTTCATTGAAATTTATTCGAATCTGGTATCCCAAAGGACATCTCCGTTACCAACATGATAATTGTCTATCACACATTACCATTAGGATTCAGAGTTGTTTTCAAGGGAGAGAGAATATTATTCAGTGCCTTCCGTAGCCTCCAAAGTCACTTGATCTCAATCCCAGGGCTCAACTTGAGAAGGCTCTGTGAGACAATTGGTCAGACCCCCTTTCAGGAGCTGCAAATGCTCAATGGCATTTGGTTCATTTTTCATGGGAGAGAACTGCCATGGATGAGGACTTTTTCCATTGATTTGTCAGTTCTATGCATTGAAGTATCCAAGCTGTTCTTGATTCCAGTGGCATGTGGACAAAATATTGAAGCTACACATAGCCTACCCTTCATTTTATCGTTTTATTTATTTTCCATTAAAGCCCTACATAGTCAGACAATATAATTTAATAGCAAAAAGTAAATAAAGCATGGAACATTTGCGATTCATTTTTGTTTGTTTTTTGATTACGCGTAACAGTCTAATAGTCCTACTGCAATTGAAGAACAGATATTAAACTGGAAACAACAGATACTGGAAAGTACGGCCACTCGCTTGTGTAAATGGTACATCTGAACTTAATCAGCTGATACATTTCTCTTAGCTAAGATCAGAGAGACACAAGTTGGCAGTAAATGTAATTAGAAATAAATACATCCATTTTCAAAATTTTTGCTATGACCATTTGTCTGTCTGAAGATTAGTCTTTTATAAAATGGAATCTTTTGAAAGATCATGGAACCTAGAAAAGCCTACAACTGTACAATTCATAGTGAATTAAAAGCTTAAAAAAATTTGTGTGCACAGGTCTAAAAATGACTGACTCCAGTTGACCATCAGCATATCCACTTCAGCCACTGATTGGTTGGTTTGAGGTAAACAGGGACCAAACTACAGGGTCATCAGTCCCTTTTTCCTGGAGCAAGCAAGGCTCAAGGTACAAAAACACCCAACATCACACCTAAAAAGAAAACGAATGGAACGAACAAAAGACGGGCAAAACTTACACCACAAGGAAAAGTAAAAGAAAGTATTAAAATCATGGAGCATATGGTCTGGACTGGCTGATCACAATCAACACATTACAATGTCCACCCCAAAAAGACAAGGCTAGATGAACACATGTAGGGAAAAAAAGACGACCACCAAGACAAACAAATGCAAAGAAGTGGGACAGAGTTAAAATGGAGGGAGGGTGGCAACCTCAGAGAGAAGGCTAAATGCCCACCCTTAGCTGGTAAACAACCAATAAAACAAAACTAAATATGCTGTTGAGGCATTGTCGCCCAACACCAAAGGTAGGTGCTGGGAAGGTTAAAAGTCTGCCATAGAGCGGCGGAAAATGGGCAGACCAGCAAGATGTGGACGACAGTCATGTGGGAGCCACAGCGACACTGAGATGGGTCCTCATGATGGAGGAGGTAGCCATGTGTTAGCCAAGTATGGCCAACGCGGAGCTAGCAGAGAACCACAGAGTCCCTGCAAGAGGCCCACATGGAGGCCTTCCACACATTTGTAGTCTCCTTAAGGGCATGCAGTTTGTTGTGCATACTGGTATTATGCCATTCCGTCTCCCAAAGGTGGAAAACCTTGCGGCGTAATAATGATCGCAGGTCAGTTACAGGGATGCCGCCCTCCAGAAGCGGTTTCCGTGTAGCCTGTCTGAAAGTTCAGTTCCTGGGATTCCAACTTGGCCTCGGGTCCACACGAACACCACAGAATGATTGGACCTTTCTAGGGCATAGATGGACTCCTGAATGGTTGCTACCATAGGGTGGTGGGGGGTAGCACTGATCGATAGCTCGTAGGCTGTTCAAGGAGTCAGTACACAGGAGAAATGACTCTCCAGGGCATGAGTGGATGTGCTCAAGAGCACGAAAAATGGCCACCAGCTCTGCAGTGAAAACACTGCAGCCATCTGTCAAGGACTGCTGTTCAATATGTCCATGAACATACGTGAAGCCAACGTGACCATCAGCCATTGAGCCGCCAGTGTAAACCCCTTCATCGTCCCAGTGCATGTCAAGGATCAAGATGAAGTGACAGCAGAGAGCTGTGGGTTTAACTGAGTCCTTATGACCATGTGAAAGGTCCAGGTAAAGCTTTGGGCTGTGTGTACACCATTAAAAAAAAAAAAAAAAACACAAACAAACATGGGACCATGTTTTCCGCTGCAGAAACGATCGTTCTAGTGACCTGCTCAGCTGCCACATCAATGGTACCATGTGGGAGAGATTCAACGGTGGCAGCAGAGGTGAAAACTTCCCAGTCAGGGGAATGTTGCTAGTGGAGTGACAGTAAGATGGGAAAGTGGTCACTACCACACAAGTCATCGTGAGCTTGCCAGTGGACAGATGGGAAAGTCCTGGGCTGCAGAGGGATAAATTAATGACCAAGTAAGTGCCATGAGCCACACTGAACTGTGTGGCGGCCCCAGTATTTAAGAGGCAGAGGTCAAGTTGAGACAGGAAAATTTCGACATCTCTACCTTGGCCAGTAAGCACAGTGCCACCCCACAATAGGTTATAGGTGTTAAAATCTCCCGAAAGTAGGAAAGGTTTAGGGAGTTGATGAATCAGTGCAGCCACTACGTTCAGGGGTACTGCACCACCTGGAGGAAGATAAACGTTGCAGACAGTTATTTCCTGCGTCGTCCTTATCCTGACAGCCACAGCTTCAAGAGGGATTTGAAGGGGCACAAGTTCACTGCATAGTGTGTTCAGGACAGAGGCAAACTCCATCTGATACTACTATAATCACTACAGTTCTTGTAATATCCCCTATAGCCGCAAAGGGCAGGGGCCCACATTGCCGGGATCCAGATTTCCTGGTGGGCATTGCAAGAAGCAGGTGTAAAGCTTAGCAGTTGCTGTAGCTCAGCCAGGTGGTGGAAAAAACTGCAGCAATTGCACTGGAGGATGATGATATCATGAGGCAGGTTACACTTCAGGTTCACCTGCTGCCACCAATTGAGTATTTGTATCCATTCCTATTGTGGATGAGGCATCAGTGAGATCCAGGTCCTCAGGGGATGTTGAGATCTCCAACTCATCCGCAGGTGCAGAATTGGCAGGGAGTGGTGGTGTTGGGGCCACTGGAGGGTCCTTTCTCTTAGCGAACTTCTTTGTTTGCTTGCCCTCTCACTTCTCTTTAGGGGCTTGATGGGAGGACTTCTCTGAAGTAGCTTCAGGCAGAGAGGAAGACCGTAAAGCTTTGTGTCCAGCAGCTTTTGGCTCCTTTAGCCACTGGTGAGTGTCTGCTGTGGCATTAGTGGAGACCGTGGGAGAGAGGGTCTGAAGGGACCCCTTCCACACCAGAGGAGCTGGAGGAGGCTGTTGCTTCTCCAGCTGGGGGGAGGGGACCGATGTCCCATGTGTTTGGGATAGGACCTTGCTCCTGACATAGGTACTTTGGTAGCAACAGAATGAGATTTTTTCCCCTACCACCAATGGGGCAGATGCATTCTGGAGGCTCGGAGGGCCCACTCTTCATGGCACTGAGTGGGGTATGACTGGTACTTGTGATGGCGATCATAATGTAGCTGCAGCATATGTGGACATCAACCAAATGGGGGGTAATCGCGCTCCTTTTGGAGTACTGTGCAGTCTTGCAAGCAGGGGGAGTGCTGCTCTCCGCAGTGTACACAAGTGGGAGGAGGTGCACAGGGAGTATCTGGATGCAGTGGACATCTACAGTCTCAACATGTGGCGTTGGAAGTGCAGTGAGAAGACATGTGCCTGAATCTTCAGCACTTAAAGCAACACATAAGAGGAGGGACATATGGCTTAACGTCACAGCGGTAAACCATCACCTTGACCTTCTCAGGCAATGAATCACCCTCACAGGCCAAGATGAAGACACTGGTAGCAACTCGTCTTTGCGTCCCCTGTAAACGCACCAGATGAAATGAATACCCCACTGTCCTTGTCAGACTGCAAGAGAAGGTTGCAGATGGAAAATAATCCCTGGGACTATGTTGAGGCTTTTATGGGGAGTGATGGAAACAGGAATATCACTGAGCCGATCACAAGCGAGTAACCCCCGGGATTGGGCTGGGGACGCTGTCTGAATCAAGACTGCACCGCTTCTCATCTTGGACAGCACTCTCACTTCCCCAAACTTATCCTCAAGATGTTCAACAAAAAATTGTGGCTTTATAGGTAGCAAGGAGTCCCCGTCCCTTCTGCTAAAAGACTAAATACTGAGGCGAATATGGCTCTGTTCATTCTGTAGCCGTATGTTCCTCCCATGGTGTAGCGAGGGAGGGAAACAATTTAGGGTCATATCTGTCAGCGTTGTATTCTATCTTGCCCTTCTTAGAGACTGCTGGTGCCGTATGGTCAACAGCAAGAGAAGACAGTCCGCTTCACTGCGGGTCATCCGCCCTGATGCCACCCACTCTGACCAGGGATTGGTTGGTTGGTTGGTTGAGGTTTAAGGGACCAAACAGCAAGGTCATCAGTCCCCTGTTTCAAATATGCGCCATTCCGCTAATGGGACAACTCCGTAAAGTCAGAACAATAAAACGGAAAAAGGGAAAAAAAACGTAAAAAGGCAGTCATGTTGTCATTGGTAAAAAACAAAATGAGGGAAGTCGGCAAGAGAACGAACCCAACACTATGCTGAAGCAGCATAGGCAAGACCACCTGTGACTTAAAAGGTACAACTGCTATAATGTAGAAAGTACGTATGGGAATAGAAAGACTAACCAAGCCTTTATTAAAATAAATAAATAAATAAATAAATAAATAAATAAAAGGTAAAAACAGAGTAAAAGGGGAAGAAAAGAGGAATTCGGTGTCAGGGAGGTGAATCAGGAATCTCCGAACACTGCTTACAGTGGGAGACACCCGAACACTCACCGCCCCGCCCTAACACCAGAGAGAGATTAAAAACCTTAAAACTGAGAATAAAAACCACTTTCCCGGAGGAAACCGAGAACCAGAGAGACCAACCGGGAATCGTCAGCCAACATCAAAGGTAAAGTGTGGGGGAGCCTGTACTTAGCACGCAGAGCCAAAAGAAGGGGGCATTCAACCAAAATGTGGGCTACTGACTGGAAGGCTCCACAACCACATAGTGGGGGTGGCTCATCACGCAAAAGAAAACCATGGGTCAACCGAGTATGGCCAATGCGCAGACGACACAGTGTGGTCGAGTCCTTTCGGGAGAAGCGAAAGGAAGAACGCCACGGGCCTGGTGTCACCGTAATTGCACGAAGTTTATTAGACAGGGGAGTAGCTTCCCAAGAATTGGCCCATGACTGTGCAAAGTGGGATTTGATGTGAAGCCGTAAATCCGCTGCAGGAGGGGCTACAGAAAACGGGGGGTAAGTAACTGCTCCCCCAGCCAAACGATCAGCGAGCTCATTACCCGGGATACCCACATGGCCAGGGACCCAAAGGAAGTCAATAGAACAAGCAGCACGGTGAATATCAGCGAGATGGTCATGGATGGCAGAGACCACGGGATGGCGCGAAAAAACACCGGTCAATAGCAAGAAGGCCACTCATCGAGTCCGTGCATAACAAAACGCGGTTGTGTTGGGACTGTTTAATAAAGGTAAGGGCCTGGGAAATTGCCATCAATTCCGCAGTAAACACCCCACATGTAGGTGGCAGCAGATGACTTTCCGTTCCAACAGAGGACGTGAAGGCATACCCAACACGATCAGCAGATTTAGAGCCACCAGTGTAAAAAACAACAGCATCCCGAAACTCCCACAAAATTTGGCGGAAAAAGGAACGGAACACCACCGGGGGGATGGAGTCTTTCGGACCGCGGCGGAGATCCATCCGAAGGCGAGGCCGAGAAACTAACCAAGGAGGGGTGGAGGGAAGGGAGCGAGGAAAACAGGACAAAGAAGGAAGCTGAAAATCACGGCAAAGAGACGCAAGGTGCAGCCCAACTGGTAAACCCGCCCGAGGGCGGGAGTCGGGTGGGCGACGTCCATGGTCTGGGAACAGGGTAGAATAGGAAGGATGAGTGGGAGAGGAACGGATAGTGAGTGCACAAGACACCAGAAGCTGGGACCGCCGAACAGAAAAGGGGGGGGGGGGGGGGGGGAGATCCCAGCTTCAACCAGGAGACTATCAACAGGGCTAGTAGGGGAGGCACCGGTGGCCAAACGGATACCACGATGGTGGACTGGATCCAGCACGTGCAGTGTGGAAGGAGCAGCTGAACCATAAACTTGACAACCATAGTCCAAGCGAGACAGAACTAGAGCACGATAAAGACGGAGGAGGAGGGAACGGTCCGCACCCCAAGAGGAGTGGGCAAGGAAGCGAAGAACATTGAGTTTACGGAAACATCCTACCTTCAGGAGTCTGATATGGGGCAGCCAAGTGAGCTGGTTGTCAAAAAGAAGACCCAGGAAACGAAACTGTGGGACCACAGGCAATCGTTGTGTAGCGAGATAGAGCTCTGGATCAGGGTGGATCGTAGTACGGCGACAGAAGTGGACCACTCGCGATTTTAAAGGAGAGAATTGAAACCCGTGTGAGAGGGTCCATGCAGAGGCACGCCGTATAGCTACCTGGAGCTGCCGCTCTGCAGATGCCATCGAGGAGGAACTAACCCAAATGCAGAAATCATCCACATACAGGGCAAGGGCGACCAAGGGACCGACAGAGGCCACAAGTCCATCGATAGCAATGAGGAAAAGGACACTCAAGACAGAACCCTGTGGGATGCCCGTCTCCTGGGTCTGTGGAGAACTAAAAGCAGTACAAACTCGAACTCTGAATGACCGATGGATCAGAAACTGGCGGATAAAAATCGGGAGTGGGTCCCGAAGATCCCACTGATGAAGGGTAAGTAAGATGCGATGGTGCCAGGCCGTGTCATAGGCCTTGCGAAGGTCAAAAAACACTGCAACCAAATGGCGGCGCTGGGATAAAGCCTGCCGAACTGCGGATTCCAAGCGAAGTAAATGATCGATGGAAGACCGTCCCTCTCGAAAGCCACACTGGTAAGGCGACAATAGATCCCGAGATTCGAGGACCCAATTGAGCCGACGGGCTACCATCTGTTCAAGTAACTTACAAACAACATTGGTCAAACTAATTGGCCGATAGCTGTCAACAGATAGGGGGTTCTTACCAGGCTTAAGGACAGGAACCACAATGCTATCCCTCCACTGAGAAGGGAAGTCACCCTGGAACCAGATACGGTTAAACACCCGAAGAAGATGTTGCCGTTGTGGAGCACTCAGATGTTGAAGCAGTTGGTTATGAATGGAATCTGGGCCAGGGGCCGTATCATGAGAAGAAGATAGAGAAGAAAGAAAGTCCCATTCAGTAAAAGGTTCGTTGTAAGATTCTGACTCACAAGGGGTGAAACATAAGGTGGAAACTTCAGCCAGCTGTTTTTGATGAAGGAAAGCAGCTGGATAGGAGGCTGACGCTGACGCCACTGCAAAATGGGTCGCAAGATGTTCTGCAAGAACTAATGGGTCCGTACAAATGCCATCTGGGAGGTGAAGGCCTGGGAGGGTGGACTGCCGATGGCTACCTTGGAGAGAACGAAGTGTAGCCCATACCCGTGACAGAGGGACAGTAGAACCAAGGGAAGAAACGAATCGTTCCCAACATATCCGCTTACGCTGTTTGATTAAATAACGGGCTTTAGCATGGAGGCGTTTAAAGGTAGTAAGGCTGGCTACGGATGGGTGCCTCTTAAAGTGTTGCAAAGCTCGACGGCGATCACGGATGGCAATGGCAATGGCCGTACTCCACCACGGGACTTGCCGGTGACTAAATGGTCCAGATGAGCGCGGGACAGCAAGGCTAGCAGCACGAACAATCGCGTCAGACAAGTCACGTAGAAAGTCATCAATACAACCCGACAAAGAGGGAGAAAACTCGACCTGTGCAGTGTATAGAGGCCAATCGGCGCGGTGGAAAGACCAACGAGGTAACCTGTCCATCGGGGAGCGGGAAGGGAGCGTGATAATCAACGGGAAATGGTCACTATCACAAAGGTCGTCGTGTGGCGACCAGTGTAATGAAGGGAGAAGAGAGGGAGAAGAAAGAGAAAGATCAATGGTAGAAAAGGTACCATGACCGGCACTGAAATGAGTAGGGGAGCCATCATTAAGAAGGCACAGGTCGTGGTCTGCAATAAATTGGTCTATAAGAAGACCTCGTCTAGATGGAAAGGCACTGCCCCACAAAGGATGATGAGCATTAAAATCCCCAAGGAGGAGGAAGGGAGGAGGAAGTTGCTGAAGAAGGGTGGTTAAGGCAGCAGGTGTAAGAGTCCTGTCAGGAGGGAGATAAAGATTGCATACTGTGACTGCAGAGTCTAAGTGGACCCTAACAGCAACCGCTTCCAATGTAGTTTGGAGAGGAATCCACGTGCTAGCAATGTCTGTACGGACCAACGTACAAACGCCACCAGAAGCCCGCAAGGGTCCGACCCGATTTCGACAGAAAACACGGAACCCACGGAGGGTCGGTGAGTGAGCATCAGTAAAATGAGATTCCTGGAGAACCACACAAGCTGCAGAGTAGGTCGAAAGAAGGGATTTCAATTCCGGAAGGTGACTATAGTATCCATTACAATTCCATTGGAGAACCACAGAACGATGGTTTAAATGAGAGCTAAACACACTAAATCCAGTCATACCACCGGGTCCCCACCCGTCACCGACAAGGAGGGGGCGACATCCATGAACGACAGGTCAGAATCCGATTGCGAAGTCAGGGAAGGGACCTCCGGTGACACCAGATCCCGGGACTTATGTTTCTTCTTCTTTTCAGGCCGAGATCGAGGAGGGCTGTGTGGCATAAAGGAGCCAGCTGCAGCAAGATCAGGAACAGAAAGAGACCGGGCGACCTGGGGGCCGACAGACCGCGGCTCTTGCGGTCACCGCGCGGCAGCAGACCTTTGACCTGGAAGGTGCCGGGAAGGGGCATCCCGGGAGAGGTACCCGTGACCGGCAGACGCCGAAGGAGTGGGACACTTCTCCAGCTGGGGAGGGGGAGCAGCGCCCATAGGAGAAGGTGTGGGAGCCGCAGGGGAGGGGGGGGAGGACAGGGGTCCGGGATGGGGGTAAGGAAGGGGGAGGAAGGGGTGAAAATGTAACCAAGGCGTAACTAGATGTCATAGACACAGGGTGGAGTCGTGCATATTTCTTACGGGCCTCTGTGTAGGTTAAACGATCGAGGGACTTATACTCCTGTATCTTTTTTTCCTTCTTATACACTGGGCAATCTGGTGAATGTGGAGAATGACTACCATGACAATTTACACATACAGGAGGGGAACACAGGGACTCCCCTCATGTAGTGAACGGCCACAGTCACCACAGAGAGGGGCCTGGGAACAGCAGGAAGACGTGTGGCCAATCCCACCTCATAGGAGGTGGGATGTACGGCTTCACATCACAGCGATAGACCATAATCTTAACTTTCTCAGGGAGGGTATCCCCTTCAAACGCCAGGATAAAGGCACCAGTATCAATACGATTATCTTTAGGACCCTTCTGAACACGCTGAACAAAGTGAACACCCCACCGTCTGAGATTGTCCCGAAGTTCCTCATCAGTTTGAAGGATGAGGTCCCTGTGAAAAATCACACCTTGTACCATATTTAGAGACTGGTGAGGGGTAATGGACACAGGAATTGTGCCAAGATGTGTACATGCAAGAAGGGCCGCAGATTGGGCAGCTGAAGTAGTTTTTATCAGCAACGAACCCGACCGCATCTTGCTCAGGGAGTCCACTTCGCCGAACTTCTCTTCAATGTGTTCCACAAAGAATAAAGTTTTGACACTGGTTAAAGTATCTCCATCAGTCCTGGTGCAAACTAGATAACGGGGGAAAGGTTTTGCCCCTAAACGACGGGCCTGACCCTCTTCCCAGGGGGTAGCCATGGAAGGGAAGGCCGAAGGGGCAAGAGAAGCAGCACTTGAGGAATCAGTTCCACGCAGAGAGATGGCCGCAGAAGAACGTCCAGAGTTTTGGACCCGTATGCGTTTCATCTGCATAGCGTCCACCCTGATACCACCCACTCCGATCAGGGGCTCTCCTCACGGGCGCCACCCAGCCACAGCAAGGGCCGTCTGGCACGGCGGCCATTGCCGGGAGTTCCGATGCTCCAGGATGACGAGCAACCACTCCAAGGCATGCATGAGGAGGTCACAGCTTAGGTATCAGAAGTGTGATCCCTGTGTGTTCAGGGGGCTCAACCAAAAGGGTACATAGCGACCCCACCACACGGGCTGGCTATGCACCCTAGCATCAGACAACGATGTGAAAGAAAAGGTGGAATGTACTAGGAGGGCGCACGTCGGAGACACTAGGTAAGGTGCTCTTCCCCAAATGGCTCACACTACGGAGGAGAAATTTTGTAATGGAGGTCAAACCCCAGAGGGGGACCAAGGAATGCCAAGAGGAGGAGATGACTACGCAACAAAGCCGGAGTGTAAAACCAACAGAACCAGGAGGATAGCGGGGGCCAACATAAGCAAGGACACCAATAGAGGGAGAGGGCGAGGGGAAAGGAGCGGAAGGGAAAGGAAATGCAGCCCGGGAGAGAAGGAAGGAAGGCTGCAATGGCTCGGGGCCCCGTGCTCGCCATGCACGTCTCCACAAAAGAGTTGTGGACCCCTGGGGCGGGGGGGGGGGGGGGGGGGGGGGGGGGGGGTCTGACCAGGGAAATTGGAAATTTGTGGTAAGGTCTTATGGGACCAAAGTGCTGAGGCCATCACTCCATAAGCTTACACACTCCTTAATCTAACTTTAACTTACACTTAGGACAACACACACACACACACACACACACACACACACACCACTCGGCTACCCCGCACAACTCCTATCAGGGGCTCTCCCCATGGGTGCCACCCAGCCACAGCGAATGCTACCTGGCATGATGGCCGTTGCCTGGAGTCCTGATGTCCCAGGAAGACAGGCATCTACTCCTTGGCATATGTGGGTAGTTCATAGCTCAGGTATCAGCAGGGTGATCCCTGCGTTGTCAGAGGGCTACCACCAAATGGGTAAATGACGGCCCCACCACAACAGACTGGCTACCGTGCTAGATATTTGGTGCACAGAAATCCAGTACTGTCATGAGGCCAAAAGACAGGAGACAACAGAAGAAGAAGAAGAAGAAGAAGAAGAAGACATACTCCAGAAAGTTTTCTCGCCCAAATAGTTTAATTGCAGGTGAAGATGCAAAGCCACAACAAGAGGTTCTGGAGATCGAATCTAAGGGCACTATGGATAACTTATGCACCACATAAGGTGTCCTTCCCCATATGGCCCGCAATTCTGTAGAATTTGGAAAGTGGCAGGTCAAACCATAAAATGGGACCTGAACTTATAGGGCGGAAAAGTGTAGAGCTCCTTTTAGTCACCTCTTACGACAGGCAGGGATATCTTGGGCCTATTCTAAGCCCTGGACCAGCAGGGTAGTCAGCCACTGAAACAGACGCGAAATGATCATTGTTTTAGTAATTCTACCGACATGGAGTTCTTATATTTCAACTGTTTCTACATGCTTCAATAATGATTTTCAAAAGAAATGATAAAATATGTTAAATTGCAAAAAATCTCAACATTCACTGTACGCTAACCATTGTGTTGCTTCTATTTGACGTTGTGAACACTGGCACTTCTGAACTTGGGCATGCACAATGATCTGTTCTTGGACCCTGAATTATTCAGGCTGGGCAATCTTTTTTGCCTTTCATTGTACACTCCCATATAATGAACAATACTTTCTTGTTCAGTCAACACATTTCATAAGCAGTCATCTAAAACCATATTATATGCATTTACTTTTGTGATTGCTCACTATAAAATGCATTAATTGAAAATTCCCTTGTACAGAGTCACCTGCTGTTAGCTAATTAATAGGCCACCTTGTACAATCTAATCTACAGTTTAGGCAGCTTAAGGTGAGCAATCTAAGAAAAACCACCACTACCCATGTATTTAGCAGAAACGTGAAATTTTAGAAAAAACAAAGTGAGTTCATGTCAATATTCCTGCAGCACAGCCTGTCCGGGAGAAGTTAACAATTTGCGCAGTGGCTATCTGAAACGGCAGGAGGCGTGCCTTGCTCCCACCATTAGGTTTGTCGAGGGGAGAGGAGAGGAGCGGTGAGGGAAAGGCAGCATTTTTACTTCCCATAATGCTGGCACTATTATACTCAACAACGTTTACAGTAATACTTCGCATCTAGTAGCAGCCTAACACTGTCAGCACTTTGAGGCAACTATTTTACAACTAGTGTTAATTTTTTCTGCTTCTGGGAGCTCCAGTAAAATTGTCAGCTTATTGTGGACAAGCTATACAGCAGCATCCCTAAAACTAAATCTGTCTCTTAAGAGTTAATTAAAGTTGAGGGGACAGAGTAGCACTAGCTAAAGGGAACAGGAAACAGCCAGTTACGATTTTGTGTGCAACATATCAACATTTAAATTGCAACACAAACCTAAAGGTGCGCAGGTGCAAGCCACACTAACTACTATCTCTGTTATAGGATGTAATGTCAACCATCAAATGACAGGGGGATGGGGGCAGGGGGGGGGGGGGAGGAGGGAGGGGAAGGGAGACAGAAATCAAGTATTGTTGCCCAATGAAACAATATTTTATGGAGCAAAATAATTTATTGTAAACTGAAGTAAAGACCTTGTACTGAAACTTTATCTCCAATTAGTATTGACATACTTGTCATAAGACATCTATTATCTCCATATTAAGTGTGGTAATGGCTACAATAATGACAAGAAATTCATTCTTGTTTCTATGACAGCATCAACAAAATATGTCAACATACCATGGAGCTTATTCCTTCTGGTCAACTGTGCTTAGTGTAGGGGGTAACAATTGTGTTGACATTAATGACTGCTCCACATTCGTAAAGTCAAGTCACAACACACACTGTCTATGACAGATCACCAACCTTTGGGGTTCACAATTCGTATGGCTTTGGTCTTTAGTGGCAGTATCATTTCCTTTCAGAGTCGGAAGTTACCCTTATGCCTCATCCACAATCACACTGAGATGCAGAAATCAAATGTGCTATTCCCAGTAGAGTTAAAAAATAGGAAGGCACACTCAGCTCACTATTTATGCGCTCTTTTGTTAGCAAACATGAGACCTCATGTGTGCACAATTTTTTCTGTGCTACTAATATCATTTACTGTCACTCATTTACTAGAATCAAAGATAATGCATGAACAACTATTGCCAATCTTCAGTTATAGTTCACTTCTTCCAGAGCGTGGCCCCAATTTGCCTGTTGCTACACACAGTCACAAAAATTATTCATTTTTGTTTATTTATTTAATTTCCTGTACACATTTTTCTGCTCTTCACTGAATCTGGATGCATCTTTGTGCCATTGAAGTAGTCTTCGAAGTCACCAAAAATTCAGTTAATTTCATGGCGAATAACAGTGGTTGACCTAAACCATTGAACTCTATACACTTAAAGAAAACATATGCTTGTCAATTATCAAGAATATTTGTTGCCGTCATGCAACAAACACTTCTTTTTCCAGTTGATGGGTCCTAAAAGTCAGTTTAGACATGTACTAGTGTAATTTCAAGCAAACTTCAGCACACTCTACAAATGAAACTTCCTTTCTCGGCACTTCTTGCACGTGTCAGTTACTGTGAAGTATAGAAATTATAGGTATTCTACACTTACCAAATGGATCACTGTGTGTCAGCAACTGAATGTCATTTTGTTTTGTGAATTCTTGCAATGCAGGTGGCACCACACAACAACTGGCCAGGTTAATCTGTATTATGCTAGGCTTAATCTGCAAAATAAAGAGGGGTGATGTAATATCAATCTTATACAAGAAAAAACATAACAGACAAAAAGACATCCTAAAACTCAAGATGTGTAACTGAGTGATAGCTAAAAAAACTTACTCTTTCGTAACTGTTCAGATGCTACAGGTAACAGGTAACTTTATTCCAGAGAGAGAGAGAGAGAGAGAGAGAGAGAGAGAGAGAGAGAGAGAGAGAGAGAGAGAGAGAATGAATTTTGATATAGCACAGTGACTTATGCCTCTGACCATCATGTCTCTCCTTCATTCCCCTCAACTTGAACATACTCTAAGGAAAGAAAAATTAGACTTCTTTACATAGTCCCCTTAAATATAGACAATTATTCTGAATATCCTGAAACTAATATTTCTGAACCAACCAACAGCTTATGAGTTAGTCTCCCCACAACAGTGTAAAGTGGGTTGTCAGAAATATTCACAATTCATCCTTAGGTCAGATCAGGTCAGGTCACAGTGTATTAAGGTTGTCCGACAGACTTTCCAATGCAATTAGGTATTTCTCCAGCAATGTTAGGCAGAAAATAAGATAATGCTTGCCACAGAGCTGCACTTTCCATGAAAGTACTACAGGCAGGATATGGGAGAGTACTTTATGAGAGTGATTGCCACATTGGATTTAAAAGCTAAACTTTCCCTTCGAAGTAAGTGGATGGGTCGGAGGTCTCAATGTTTACGAAGTTTTTAGAGTAGCTTCAAACTTTAAAAATGTTGTCTATAATCAGTAATCCTCTTTGGGGTAGCAAGAAGTTTCCAAGAATTTGTAAGTATGTTATCTTGAGCAGCCATGGAGTTCTGGTGACTTTTCAGATTTTTGCTTTAGGCAAGTATTTCAATAGTGTTTACACACTTAATTGGTAGGCAGAGGCTCTGTATTCGATCCTGGAGCTGAGGTGATAATAGAGTAATGAAATTTCAAGAATACATTTGTCTAGGTAACATATTTAAGTGATTAACGTGGCTAGATCACAGGCTAATATAAGCCCGAGATAAGCCACTACAAATGTCAAATGCTGGTACATTAACAACCAGTGTAATTGCAAGAATGTTAAATGCATGCATGCAAATGTGCATGTATTGCATCGTACAGGTGTCATATGTCAGTTTGTGGGATGGAGTTTCATGCTTGTTGCACTTTATCTGTCAATAAAGCAACGGCTATGTTGCTGTAGATCACTCTGGAGTTGTTGTCTGATTGTGTCCCATAAGTGCTCAATTGGAGACAGATCTGGTGATCGAGCACGCAAGGCAACACGTCGACACACTGCAAAGCACATTGGGTTACAACAGCAGGATTTGGAGGAGTATTATCCCATTGGAAAACATAACCTGAAATCCTGTTCACTAAATGGCAGCACAACAGATCGATCACCAGACTGATGTACAGATTTGCAGTTAGCGCACATGGAATAACCACGAGAGTATTCCTGTTGTCATATGACACTGCATCCGGCTGATGTAGATATTTTATTTTCTGCTACAATTTCGCAATGTGTAGGTCCAGTGTGTCTTGCACGCAGCAAGGTTGGTTGCAGGCACTCATCTGGCATCCTTTTAACCAACACTCAACCATCACTGGCAGAATAAGCTTTCATCAGAAAGCACAACAGACCTCCACCTTGCCTACCAACGAGCTCTTGCTTGACACCACTGAAGTCACAAATGCCAGCAATTTGGGGGCAGTTGAATGCACCCTAGAGGCCGTCTGGCTCTGAGCTGTCCTTGAAGTAACAGATTTGTAACAGTTCACTGTGTCACTGTTATGCCCACTGATGGCCAAATTACTGCTGCAGATGCAGTACGATGTGCCAGAGCCGTACACCGTACATAATGGTCTTCCCTCTCGGTAATGCTAACTGGCCATCTGGAGCCCAGTTACTTTGTGACCATACTTCCTCTTTACTACTACTACTACTGCTGCTGCCAGCAGTCTCATAGACTGGCTACATTCCTGCCAGATCTTTCTGCAACATCGCAGATGGGATGTCCATGTTCTCCTAGCCCTACTACACAGCATCGTACAACCTCTGAGGTGTGGATACTGGCTTCTGTCGCCTTAAAGGCATTCTTGATTGATGTCAACTCACCACGTCCAACATCTAAAAGGTAACTAATGCTCACAACCATTACAGCATGTATTTAAAGCAAACCAGATTTGCATCCTCATATTGGCACTACTAGCACCACTCTTATACGACTGGTATGACATTTGGATAAATACGATCTTTAAGATGTAGAAACACGCCTACAAACTTTCATTTATGTCACACAACTCCTTGGTTTAGCAATTTTTTTTTTCCTTGTCCGTGTATGTGGTTAGATCTTTGAATCACTCCAAGTAATTTGATTGCTATAAAGCTGCTATTGTTGCTGTAGAACTAGTGAACATTTCAGCCGTGTACTACGGATTAATATGAGGCTGAAAACTTTTCTGAAGAGTTATGGAACAGCAGAATGCCAAGAATTGATTTGGGCCTGCTTATGATAGTTCCCTTACTAATTACTGTAGTTACGGAATAATATTGGACAATTTGGCTTTCATAACATACATCACTACGACCATAAGGATATAGTCACATGTGTTTGTGCTATCATGCAATACCACATCGTCATGAAGGATGGCGAAAGAAACATTTCAAATTATGACTACTAAGATAGTATGTGGAGCAGAGTAATACAAACATGATGAGATACTTTTGGCAACAATTAGTCTTATCTACTCTAGTGAGCTCTGAACTGCATTCGTCTCTGCAGCAAATGTAATAATTTTGATTAGCTTTCATGTCCCACAGTCACAATCATCACAAACAAATTAACACATTGCAGGATCCTTTTCTTAAAACTGTGTGTGTAAAACACAGTGACGTTATGATTTGCATCTAATTCACGACTGGTAGATGTTGCTACTGAGATGCGACATAATTATTATTGTAAAATTTGTCAGTCAAAACGATGGTAACCTGGAAGTTGACCAAGCAGTCTGTCTACAGGAAGCATTTAAAGAAGTAACACTGAGGGGGGCATGGGTGGGGTGGGGGAGGGGGGATTACAGTTTCATGTGAAGTTTTCTTTTGATAATTAGCATTTCTGTAAATGCTTAACTCAACAATAATGCCTCAAATCCCTTTGTTGAAGTTTTGTTAATTAAAAAAGTCACCTTCTGAAAAGCCTTCACAATGTCTGCAGAATTTTGTCAAGGTCATGCAACTAGTAAGTTTTTTGAGTAATTGATTTAAGTAAATGTGGTTTAGTTAGTAGATTAATTACAATGCAACAGCATTCAGGGCACAGTAGATGACATTATCAGTGACCAATTTCTTTCAGGCACTGATCTTTCATGTAGGAGAATTCATATTCCCAAGTGGACAATACAAATGCATGTTTTGTAACTTTCCGATTAATGATGTTGACATGAGCAGGTAGTTAGAATAATAGAGAAATAGCTGACAACAAAACTGTTTTGTTGCCGAGGTGAATTAATGTCTATATCAATATTTTGGAAGTCACTATAGGCATGTGTTACAATATACCAACAATTTAAATATTTAAAAATTGATTCATTGCGAACTGGAAGTATGGGACCTTTGAAACATCTGTATAAAACTTTGTGTTAACACAATCACATAGAGGTTATTTAAAAAACATTCACATTCCCAGTTTCGCCAAGTGATTGCCATCTTCAGATGTGCTTAATCCACTAAAATGCTTCGTACAGATAAACAAATATAGTTACACATTTTATGACGATCAAAGTTATTAAACATTTAAATGAATATATCGTAGTGTGACACAGTAAAAGTCTAACTTTTATCATGTGATGACATGATGCACACTCACTGAAATGTTAAAAAAAACATCATGACATTCAAAGTGCCGAAGGATTTTGTTTGCCAGTACAAAGCTTTTTAGTGGCTCAAGACACCTGAAGGCAGTAACTCAGTAACTATTTGCTGAAACTGGTAATGTGAATATTTTTTAAATAACAGTTAAGCGATCACTGATTTAATAAATTTTTATATACAAGTCTTTTAGACTTTTCAGCAGGAGTTATTGCTGGTTGTAACAGGGCAAGCCAGTTGTCTCAGAACGCAAATCTGTATATGTATGTAGACAAAAGGTTTCACTGTGTTACATCCAGGAAGTTAGAGTGGCTTATGGAGTTCAGAAATTGGTGAAAAGGCTCCAAAATGGAACGTCTTTAGTTGTTGCAATTATCATCAACTGCCTGAAACAGTTATTAAGTACACTGGTGTGTAAAACTTCAGGAGAAAAGTAACTTTCTCATGATCTGTCACTGATAAGCAACATAGCTTGATGAAATGTTGACCATACATAGAAGGAACAGCTACAGCATGAAACAGAAGGTAACTGAAAGAAACATACATACCAACAGGAATGACACTTTATTAAAACAGCTACCTTGAAGTCACTACGATTAACGACATTACAAAAGGCACCAAAATGGTTCTTAATAGAGTGCGCGATTACCATGAGCCGCAATGTGTATTCTGCAATATGCTCCCATGTTGGCGACAAGGCTGGTAAGAAGTTTTTGTGATAGGGCAATGTAAAGTTTCACAAGTATTTGCAAGGCTGTTACAACCATGAACCTTTAAGACTGATCTTTGGGTGGAGGTCGAAGCTCCTGGAAAAAACCGTATTTGCCTCACTGCCCAACATGCTAAATGTTGGCCACAGACTACTCTTCATCCCAGGTCATCAGTCCATATCTGCTCCAATCACACAACCTCCAGCTATTTCATGCCTTGTATTGGGAGATGACGCCCATGAAAGCATCAGCCTGGTGACACATATAATGGCCCTTTATTTATGCTGAAATTTAATGAGTGTGTGCCACTCCTGTCATGCCTGCTCCCTCAACCAGGCAGTCCCGGCACAAACGTTTCTTCCCATGGCCATGCCCAGGCCACTCCTGGTAGTACCCCGATTTTGCTTGGACTTTTCGACCTCCAACCCAGAGGCTGAGCAGATAGTATAGACATTTAAGGCTCAAATGCATAAGGCCTTGCTGTCAATATCAACTGAAGAACTGCTCCACAATTTCCTTGTCACATACCACTCCACCCCCTCGAAAGGGCCAGTCCAACTGATATTGCAGTGGCACAGGCATCAAACCCCGCTACTTGTGCAATAATGGTCTGATTTAAATAGCTTTAACAAAAGCATCAAACAATAGAAAATCCAGGATGGAACAACGACAATACTGTGAAAAGGGTAATTGCTACTCACCACACAGTGGAAGTGTTGAGCCACAGAAAGGCACAACAAAATGACAGCTAACCAAGTCCAGTAAACTTCGGGCAAAAAAGTCTTCATCTGTGTGTGTGTGTGTGTGTGTGTGTGTGTGTGTGTGTGTGTGTAATTCAGATGAAGGCTTCTTTGACTAGAACCTTATTTGTTTAGTAGTCGTTTTGTTGGGCCTGTCTGTGACTGAGCATTAAACGGAGGTATGTACTTTATTCCAGACGAATAATGTGTGAATTATCTGTATCACTTAGTTTTCAAGTACCTGAAAATGAAGACACAGAACTGTAAAGACCCCATGAATACCATTTTCCAAATTCACAATTCAACTTGGGATCTTAAAAACAAACATTGAATGACCTTTTATTAAGAATATTTATGACTGGATGAACATATTTTTAAACCCAATGCTGAAATGATTTTTACTCAAATACAATGAAGTTTTAGCTACAATAGTTAAACTGTGAACCAGAACCAAAGCTACTTCAATGCATCATTTAAAAAGTAAGATACAACAATACCTTTGCCCAGTTGTGCAATGCCACAAAAATGTCTGTGTCTATATCACTGACTCCTATAGTGTAGAGCTTCTGACGTTCTGTGTAGTCTTCTAATACTGTCCACATCTCTTGAAGCTCTGGAAGGAGAGTTGTACTTTCTGCCTTGCTAGGATATGCCAACACAAGGGAGTCGACAAAATCGACATTGAGTGCGAGAAACACTGAAATGTAAACACTAGTATAGGACAAGCAATATTAATTACTATGTGAACTGCAAACTAAACCATATTTTGAATACAAATACATTTTCATGGATAATCAAATACAGTACAGGGTCAAAATTTATTTATATATTTTACGTTAAATGGAAGAGCACTTACTAGTTTCCAGAGCTTCACATAAGGTTTCCTTCTTTGGAGATGAAACAAATACTTTAATTCCTATTTTCAAACCTTTTCTATCTTCTGAGGTAATCCCTGTTTGTGTGTCATCATCAAGTCGCTGAATCTGTGACAAAGATAAATAATATAAAATACTATGTTCAAGGATTACATTCTTATGGGGAGAGCAGTAAACACTAAGGCAACAAAGCAGGATAAATTCCTAGGTCAAATCCAACTGTTTATACCATGCAGCTGCTATCTTTATGGTAACCATTACAATAGGCACTTAGTGGTGAACAAATTTGAATACAGATCTGCATATCTCAACAAGCCACTGCTAAATCACAATGAAGATTACTAATATCTTTTTTTCCATTTTCTATTGCATTCATATATAAAGTGAAGCAGAAGCGATTGCCTATAAGGCTCCATATGCCTCATCTCTCTTACCTCACTGTCATAATACTTATGCAATGATATGATGGTGGTAGCATAATGAACACACAATTTTCTTTGAATACAGGTTCTCTA
Source organism: Schistocerca americana (assembly GCF_021461395.2). Lineage (NCBI taxonomy): Eukaryota > Metazoa > Arthropoda > Insecta > Orthoptera > Acrididae > Schistocerca > Schistocerca americana. The sequence continues at coordinate 167,019,009 of NC_060124.1, forward strand.
AATTTACTCACAGTGTTTCATGAGAACTATGTTGCTTTTATTCCAAGGATTCAGATGTAAGTTACCCAAGTAATTCTGTTCTGCTTTCTATATGGGCAATACCGATCTGTTACAGACCAAACAGTGCTTATCTGAATTTGAATGATAGTTGTTGTCATGCCTACTGGAACAACAACTAATTAAACAAAATGAATAATGAGAATGTGATTTTAGAAGAGTCAGGGAAAGTGGTTCAGCGTTGCTAAAACTATTCCCTGCAGCATTGGAGGTGTATAATTACCACTTTTAAAAGGAAATTTTACACGTTAACAATAAAGTCATTGAATAAATTGATAAGTTCAAGTGTTTCTGGCAGTTTAACACAGCTGGATGGACAGCAAAAGGAAAACTAAACAATAAAAATGGTATTGATTGACGATTTCATAGAGTGCTGTGTGCACAACGACTATATAAAAAGAAGGAAGGTTAGCATTGGCCGTAATTTTGATGATTTATTAACAGCAAAATCGATTTTCGCTCGCATAATGATCATCTTCAGTGCTTTAGCGTACAAATTAAAGCTCGTAGGCACTGGTGTCTAGTTATTAGCAGTAACAGAAGCTATGAAACAATATTGTGACTTCTGTTACTGCTAATAACTAGACACCAGTGCCTACGAGCTTCAATTTGTACGCTAAAGCACTGAAGATTATCATTATGCGAGCGAAAATAGATTTTGCTGTTAATAAATCATCAAAATTACGGCCAATGCTGACCTTCCTTCTAATTTTAATAAAAATGGTCTTGCAGAACTTCTGATAAATTGAATAGGAAGTCCATTACTAAGCTTACAGTCTACCTCAAAATAAATGCTTACAACCAATGTGTATTACCAGTTTAAAGTTATGGCAGAGACAGACTTCTTATGGCTGGGGAGGGGGAGCAAGGTGGACAATGCAGGACAGGGTCAGCAGCAAGAGTCTCTTCTTTCTCTCCTCAGCTTATTTGCAACTATTTGTCATGCCACAGTATGTGTAAGTAGGTTTACAAACAACATACATTTTTTCTGAGAAAAACACAGCTACATGCTAGCCATTTACACAATAAGATTTTTACGAAACTTCCTGGCAGATTAAAACCGTGTGTAGACCAAAACTCAAACTCAGGATCTTTGCTTTTCTCAGGTAAGTGCTCTATACACTGAGCTACCCCAGCACGACTCATGACCCACACACTTTTAATCTGCCACAGAGTTTCATATCAACGCACAATCCGCTGCAGAATGAAAATTTAATTCTGGGTGATTTTCTCTATCTTTACAAGCAAAGTACTCGGCATTGCCGAGGTATGTATTTATTTCAATTCTGTTAATCCATCCATTCCTCCCCCATCCCAATAGCAGGTTGCTGATTCCTACTTTCACAGTATTTCTTTCCAGATAGTAAGTGATGTGTACTAAGTTTGTTTGAAATCAGCCCAGTGGTTTAATACGAGATGTGGAATGTAAAACATACATTTTTATAATATGTATGGATCTACAACAAAATCTGATAAATGTAACCCAACTACAACTGTCAACACAGAAATTCATCTGTTGAATAGGTGGAGTTGTCAAGTAGAAATGGTTCCAGTTTGTTTTTGAAACTTTTGATACCTGTCAGTGCCAGTAATTCACACGGGAGGTGGTGAAATATTTTTTAGCTGCACACTTTGCTCCTTTCTGTGCAAGAGTAAGGTCAAGTTGTAGAGTGTGGAGGCTATTTTTGTTCTTAGTGTTACGTTTACGAGTGCTATTCTTTTCAAACTGGGCTTTATCCTTCAACATATTTCACAATAATGAATGTAATGTGAGGCTGTTGCTGGTTTGCCCGATTTTTTGAACAGTTGCTTACATGAAGTTCAAGGGATGGACGTCAGAGATCCTTACAGTGCATTTCTGTACAGTGAATAGAAATCAACTCCCATGAACCACAGACCTTATTGAGGTGGGGTGCGTAGCGTGCCTCAACCATACAGATAGCCACAGCCTAGGTGGAACCACAACAGAAGGATGTAGGTTGAGAGCCCAGACAAATAAGTGGATTCTAAAGAGGGACAAGAAGCCTTTCCAGCAGTTGCAGGGGGCAACAGTTTGTATGACTGATCTGTCCTTTGAAAGTTAGACAACATGGCCTTGCTGTGCCGGCACTGCAAAAGGCAGACAGCATCTCTGGATGGATATTACTCAGGAGGATATTGTCATCAGAAAAAAGAAAACTGGCATTCTACAAGTTTGAGTGTGGAATGTTGCCTCTCTTAATCGAGTATGGAGATAGAGAATTTAGATAGGGAAATTGATAGGTTGAAATTATAGTAGTGTAGTTAGTAAAGTACAGGGTGCATCAGAAAGAATCATCCGATTTAAAAAAATCTTAACTGTTATGCTATTTGAGATATGTGCATGAACAACATACTATTGGAAAGAGCAAACTCTCGAGCTTTACATGGTTTCTGCTAGTTAGGAACAGTATGCGGCTACTTGAGTTCTAGTAAATATCGTATCAGGACAACAGAAAGAGTTGTGTTCTGCATTTTGCGCAGTGCAGATCAGTTATAACTATTCAGTGTGGCTTTCGTACTAGGTATGGTGTGGATCCACCTACAGCACAGAGCATTAGATGTTGGCATTAACAATTTTGATAAACAGGTTGTTTGTGTAAAGGCAAATCGCCGGGCCGTCCCCAAGTGTCCAACACAGACACTGAACACATCCGCCATAGTTTCATAAGGAGTCCGCAGAAACCCATTCACCGTACAGCTCAACAAGCCCCCAATGTCCATGTGCTGTGTTGACATTTACACATGAAACCATACAGAATTCAGCTACTGCGAGCTCTTCATGAAGGTGACAAACAACAATGTTTAGAGTTCTGTAATTTTGTTCTTGGAAAGACGGAGGACGACAGTTTTCTTCCATGCTTAGTGTTTAGTGATGAGGCAACATTCAATTTAAATGGAAAAGTGAACTGTCATAATCTGAGAGTATGGGGTACAGAACAACCACATGAAGTTATACAACATGAGAGGGACTATCCAAAATTTAATTAAATCTAGGGAGCAGCCGGAAGCCCACAAAGGCAGAGTGAAATAAGTGGACATGCATCCTCCAGTCCCTGCTACTTACCAGAGATACCCCACTAAGGAATTGCCGAGGAAAGACTAGCAACACTGACAGGGCAAGCAGAGAGACAAAAGATGAAACTAGTCAACAGTCCATGCGAGAGTGGGGAACAACAGTAAAAGAGCAGGTAGGGTGAGGACTGGGCTGGACCACCAAGCCCAGACAGCAGCAGCCCAGTCTGCGCAGAGAAGGCAACAGTGTTGTGCCAACCCCTTAATGGGCTGATAATGTTAAGAAGCCTTCTCAAAGAGAGTGGTGAAAGATCCATTCATTAATAAAACTTGAAACTAAGTCAGCCACTGATGCATTGTCTCCTAACAACAGGGGTAGCGAGTCGGGACATTAAGAGTGGGCCGCAGGGTGGCTAGGTTGGGACAGTCTAACAAAATGTGGATCACCATCAATTGGGAGCCACAATGACAGTGGGGTGGGTCCTTGTAACAGTGGAGATGACCATGAGTCAGCCAAGTATGGCTGATGTGGAGCCTGCAAAGGATGGTAGAGTCCTTGCGAGAGGCCTGCAAGAAGGACCTCCACAGATTCTTAGTCTCCTTTATCACCCATAGTATGTTTGATGAAGTCCGAGTCATTCCATACTCCACATTCCTCAAACTTGATGGCGTAATAACCAGTCTGAAGTCTTTTACCAGAATACTGATCTCAAGAGTCTGATTTACTGGTAGCCAGTTTAGCCAGGCTATCAGCAAGTTCATTCCACGGCATTCTGATGCGGTCTGGGGTCCACATCGTTCGAGGGCATACAGGGATTACTGTAAAGCGATGACAAAGGGGTGGAGAGGTTAACACTGATTGAGAGCTTGCAAACTGCTCACTGCAGATGAGAAAGGACTCGCTGGTCCAGGAACGGATATGTTCAAGAGCATCAGAGATGACTACAAATTCTGCAGTGAAAATACCACAGCCGCCGAGCAAGGAGCACAGTTCAGTATGTCCCACATGAGTATAAGCAAAGCCTATGTGACAAGCAACCATCAAGCCACCAGTGTAGACTACTTCGGAACCCCTCAATGCACCAAGGATAGGAGGAAAAAACAAAACAAAAAAAATTGGTGGCACAGGGCCTCGAGATGAACCAAGTCTCTCGGACCTCGCGATAGGCCAAGATGGAGCTATGAACTAGGGATGCACCATGGAGATGTGTACGAGCGAGCCATGAGCAGAGTTGGTAGAGGAAACAGTTGGAGTTCAGAGAGGAAGAAAATGATGCGGATCTTGATTTTAACCCCAGATCTGGGTCGCCATTGCGGGAGATGGATTTCTGTTTCCGGAAGGAGGAGACTGTAGTTTGGACACTTAGGGGAGCTGCAAACATGGGTAATTTTATTGACAAGCTGTTGTTGGTGCCTGATCTGCAATGGAGAAACACAGCCTCCACAAGCTAGCTGTTCACAAGGCTAGTTTGAAAGACTCCTGTCGCAAGCTGAACCCTGCAGAGGTGTATCGGATGCAGTATCCGCAATGCTGAGGGCAATGCCAAACCATATGCCAGACTCCCATAATAAATACGGGACTGTATTAGGGCTTTGTAAACCTGCAGAAGGGTAGTGCGATCTGCACCCCAGTGTATTAAAGTGCAGCCAGCACTTTCGCTTAAAGGTATGGTGTGAAGGAAGTTCTGGATAAAAATTTGGAGTGGACCCAGGAGACCCCATACACGTAATGTATCAATGGTGGGGTGTCACCACATAGTGTCTAAGCCTTTTGTGGGTCAGAGAATATGGCTATAATGTGTTAACATTAGGCAAAAGCTGCTCAAATGGAAGACTCCAGGTAAACCACATTATCAGTAGTGCTATGCCCTTGGTGAAAACCTCCCTCGGACAGAGCCAGGAGACCCTGAGACTCAAGGAGCCAACACAGCCGCTGGCTCACCACATGTTCAAACAACTTACAGATAACATTGGTGGCACCTGTTGGGTGATAAAGATCTAGAGGGTGCTTTCTGGTTTCAGTACTGGGACGATGATGCTTTCTCACCACTGCGATGGGAACGAGCCCTCAATCCAGATGAGGCTAAAGAGGGCATGGATATGACACTGACAATCCACTGATAGGTGCTTATTTGTTTGTGGATGCAGTCAGGTCCTGGGACGTATCGAGGCAATGGTTTAGGAACTGAATGGAGCATTATACGGCTTCAAGTAGCATATAGTGAAAGATAATTGCTTTCGCTCCACCCACTGTTTTAGAACACGAAAGGCAGGTTGATAATTGTCAGACGCAGAGGCTTTAGTATAATGCAGAGCAAAACTTTCACCTACAGCATCTGGGTTTGTGTAGATGGTGCCATTCTAGGTAATACCTAGAAGTGTCTGGTGCCTATACAGGTGCTGATCTTCGCCCAAATTGGCAAACTGAAGGTACATGGCCTGATGGCTGAAACACACTGCTCCCAGTATTCTTTTTTCCATCATTTTATTTGGTGGTAGACCCAGGCAAGGGGACGTTTAAAGGCAATGATGTCCTACATTGATGGGTGCCATTTATTGTTCTGGGGAGCCTGCCCATGACCTCTAATGGCCTCTACCATTTCTGAGACAACCAAGGTACTGTCTTTTATTAGAGCAGGCACAAGGAATGGGAACGCCAAATCAACTGCTGAAAGAATGGCTGTAGTCATATTTTGGACTGCCTCATCGATATCTCCATGCAGTAGGGAACCAAGGGTGACAGAAGAGAAAAACACCCCAGTCAGCACTGCTGAGAGCCCATCTGGGCACACATCTACAGGAGTGACGCTGATGAAAGGACAGACAGGAAGATTGGAAAGGGGTCGCAACCACCCAGCTCATCAACAATTCTCCAGTGGACGGACGGGAGAAGCCAAAGGCTGCAAATGGAAAGGTCAATGGCCGATAAAGTTCTGTGTGCCACACTGAAGTGTGGGGTACTGATGTTCAAGAGGCAAAGGTCAAGTTGTGCCAGTACTTTGAGGTCTTTACAATGGCCAGTGATCATGGTACCACCCCACAAAGGGCTACGGACACTGAAATCACTCAATATTAGGAAAGGTTGGGGAGCTGAGAAACAATGCAAACAATATGTTCCAAGACACTTCACCGTCGGAAGCGAGGTAAACACTATAGATGGTACTAGCCTGAAATGCCCTTACCTGAACAGCCACATCCTTCAAAGGTGTATTAGGAGGCGCAAGTTCACTATGTGGAGTGCCCAGAACATGTGTGCAAACTCTGTCCAACACCCTGTCACAGATAGCACAATTCTTATAATATTCCTGATATCCATGTATGGCTGGGATCCACATTGCCGGAAACCAGGTCTCCTGAAGGGCAATGCAGAAGGCAGGGGAAGTGTTTAAAAGATGTTGTAGATCAACCAGGTGGTGGAAACTGCTACAATTCCACTGCAGAATAATGTTGGTGTATTGAGAGGAGATGAAGGTACCAAGGAGGCAGGTTACACACTCTGGTCACTTGCTGCCACTGGTTGAGGGGTTATGCCAGCAATACACATATGTTCTGGGTTCTGTTGTGTGGTGGGAACCAGGGCCTCAGGGGCTGCTAGAATCTCCTCCTCAGCCAGAAATGTGGAACAAGTGGGAGATCTGGTAGTGTGGGGGCCGCCAGAATGTGTCTTCTTGGAGAACTTTTCCTTGTCTTTCCTCTCCTTAGACGATTACGATGATTGTGAGGGCTTCTCTGAATCTATTCCAGGTAAAGAGGATGATCACAAAGCCCTGTAATCAGCACACTGTGGTTCCTTCAGCCACTAGTTGGTGTCCATTTGCAGAGTGGCAGAAACCTTGGAAGGAAGTGTCCCAAGGGACCCCTTTCCTGGCAAGACAAGACAGAACAAGGTGATTCATCTTAGTCTGGGAGGTAGAGACCGATGGCCCTGGTGGGTGGGAAGCAGCAAGAGGGGAGCCCCCAACAATCAGGGGGGCAAGCATTGTGAGCGGCCCCGAGGACCCATGGTAGGAGGCGTAATGGGCAGGAGTACTGTCACCATAGGGGGCATCGTAGCTGTAGCATATGACTTTGTTCTACATACTGAGAGCAAACACTTACTTCTTCTTGGCCCTTTTGGTAAATTAGTTCGTCCAGAGTTTTGTATTTTCTTCTCCCTCTGGGGGGGGGGGGGGGGGGGGGGAAAAAAAAAAAAAAAAGGAGTGCAGTCTGGTGAGCAGGGAGAATGGCGTTTTCCACAGTTGACACAGATGGGGGGAGAGGCACAAGAAGCGTTCACATGCATACTTGTCCACAACTTCTAGAGATGTGACTAGTGTTGCAACGCTAAGACATGCGCCCAAATTTCGAACTGTAAGGGTCTACAGATTGTGCGCAGCTGTGCGGTACGTTAACACGCGCTCGCCAGCCAACCTGTCTGGAACGCTGACGATTCGCTTGGTCAGTAGACATGTCTCCGGCCACACTGCGATGGAGAGAACGCCACTGGCTGCCGTCCGCAGCGTGCAGTATGAACTAGCGCGGCCTCAGGTGCGAATATGTCTCTTTTTCTTAGCTCACCATGGAGCCTTTCGATATGATCGTAATTAGCCAGTGTTTGAATGTCAGACACAGTGATGATTGATGCACGTAGAATGCGTGTTTTATAATCCGCCTTTGTTAATAAAACTGTTTAAACTTACTTCTCGTGTTGGTGTATTGCTGTACCTCAAGGACCCACAGCTTACAAATCCTGACAAAATATTCGTATAGTAATCATCCGGGGCAACAACACAGACTAACCGCCTTGTAGAACACTTGAAATAGTGCATTGGGAGGGGGGGGGGGCGGCAGCACCCTGAGCCACACTTACACTATTATGGGATATGACAGTTACCAGTACGCCAGTATGCTACAAGAAAGCAGCGCCCATAACTGGATAGGGGAAGCTGGTTTAATCAAAACTGACCCACTTTTCATTTCAGAGATGGCTGCCACTTGTCTTCCAAGGTCTCCACAAAGAATAAGGGCTTGTGGCCAAGAAGGAATCCCATTAGTCCTTGAGCAAACCAAGTATTGGGGAGGGAGTATTTCTCTGCTTGCTGATTAGCACTGCATTACTACCATGGTGTAGCCCGCAAAAGGAAACTTTTATGGTCGTATCTCCCTGTGTTAAAAGAGAACATTCCTTCCAGAGAGACTGCTAGGACAGAATGGCCACCCACAGGAGATAACTTCACATGCCACGGTGCCACCCATCCTCAGCAATGGCTACCTGGCCAATAATCTGGTGCTCAGAGTCCCCGTGTCCCAGTCATGACGGGCACATACTCCTCGGCATACATGAGAAGTTTTCAGCTCAGCCACCAACAATGCCTGTGTGGTCAGGTACTCGGCAACCCTTTCTCACCCCCCCCCCCCCCCTCCCTGCCCCCAACATGACGGCTACTGTGCTGGGGTTTGGGTATACTACATTATTGATGGATAGCTTTGAGAGGTGAATTAGTGAAGACAGCAGAGGATCAAGTAGGTAAAAAAAAAAAAAAAAACAAGGGCTAGTAGAAGTCCTTGGGTAACAGAAGAGATTGAATTTAATTGATGAAAGGAGAAAATATAAAAATGCAGTAAATGAAGCAGGTGAAAAGGAATACAAATATCTCAAAAATGAACAACAGGACATGCAAAATGGCTAAATGGGGATGGCTAGAAGACAAACACTAGGGTGTAGAAGCATATATCACTAGGTGGTAAGATACATACTGCTTACAGGAAAATTGAAGAGACCTTTAGAGAAAAGAGAACCCCCTGTATGAATATGAAGAGCTCAGATGGAAAAGTTTTTACCAAAGAAGGGAAAGAAGAAAAGTGGAAGGAGTATATAGAGGGCCTATACAAGGGTGATGTACTTGAGGGCAATATTATGGAAATGGAAGAGGACCTAAATGAAGATAAAATGGGAGATATGATACTGCATGAAGAAACTGACAGAGCACTGAAAGACGTAAGTCGAAACAAGGTCCCGGGAGTAGACAACATTCCATTACAACTACCAATAGCCTTGGATGAGCCAGCCATGACAAAACTCTTCCACTTCACTAATTCCCACTATTTCTAACTTTAACCTATCCATTTCCCTTTTTAAATTTTCTAACCTTCCTGCCCGATTAAGAGATCTGACTTTCCATGCTCAGATCTGTAGAACGCCAGTTTTATTTCTCCCGATAACTTAGTCGTCCTGACTAGGGCCCGCACAGAGATCCGAATGGGGGACTATTTTACTTCCAAAATATTTTACCCAAGAGGACGCCATCATCATTTAACCACACAGTAAAGCTGCATGCCCTCGGGAAAAATTACAGCTGCAGTTTCCCCTTGCTTTCAGCCATTCTCAGTACCAGCATCAGCAAGGCCGTTCTGGTTTATGTTACAAGGCCAGATCAGTAAATCATCCAGACTGTTGCCCCTGTAACTACTGAAAAGGCCCTCTTCAGGAACCATAAACTTGTTTGGCTTCTCAACAGACACCCCTTCATTGTGGCTGCACCTATGGTGCAGCTATTTCTATCGCTGAGGCCTCCCCGCCAACAGCAAGGTCATTAGATCATGGGGAGGGGGGATGTAGTAAACATAATTACATACAAGGAAGCTCACCTGTAGCTTCGTAAAAATTATGAACAGATTTCAAATAATTCCACAGCAATGAGATCACGTTGTGCGTATGAAAAATTATGGGTATTCAAGAAAGGACAAGATGCACTTGTTACAAAACCTGGTGTTTGCACGTTTCAAAGATGCTCGATACAATTTACAGGATGTGCACAATAGTGACCTATTATGTAGTGCACATCAACTTGCAGTTGACAGAGTTATTTCTAGGGAGACAGTGAATGGTTGTGTACCTTCAAATGGTGCTACAAAACTGGAAGGCACAAGATCACAAAATTTCAAACAAAGAGTCAACTTGACGACATTCTTGTGTCTTCCGTTCCTTCCTAAAGACTGAGCAAATTGATGAACAATGAAGATGATCTGTTCAACTGACAGGAGGAGGATCATCTACAGTTTCTGCACTCTGGTCCGCCGCGCAGAAAAACAGGACGACATAAGACCAAAGCATAAACATCAGGAACACTTCATGGGTGGCGTGATGTAGGGTCTCCCATCACACCTGTACACGAAAACTAATTTTCTTGGACATTCCCTTCAGAGGCTAAAATGTCTGTATCTGTTTGATTATCTTTAGGATCTTTTTGTACACACCAGACATGTACACCTCGCTGTTCAACATTGGCCTGTAGCTCCTCATCTGTCTGGAGTGTAAGTTCTCTGTGGAAAGCGAGTCCCTGAACTATATTCGAAGTCTTGCATGGGACAATGGTTACTGAAATATAGTAATGCACATGTCTAAAGCACTGTAGGTTGTGCAGCAGATGCACCTGCAGTTTGTAGTGATACAGTGGATACAATACATTATACGCAATAGCAACTTCTACAAATTCATCTTCTCCGTGTTACACAAAAAAAGATGATGTTTACTGACTGGAGTAAAAGTATCTCCAGTTCGAGTAGATACAAGGTACTAAAGTCATTCACTCTCGATCATCTGCCTTCTTCTTCCCATTGGGCAGCCACGGTAAGGGAAGCAGTCCAATTACAACTGTTTGCACAGAAATTTCTAGGTATGACTGATGAGACAGCCAAATCAGACCGACCACTGCTTTGGTTAATTGGGTATGTTTCATATGTGCAAAACATCCAACCTAATGCCACCCACTTCAATAAAGAATTCTTCCCATGAGTGCCACCCAGCTGCTGCAAAAGTCATCTGGCACAATGGCCATTTACGGGAATCATGATGTCCCAAGAAAATGGATATCTACACGTTGGCATGCATGGGGAGTGGCAGCTCAGCCATCAGCAGTGATCCCTGTGCTTTCAGATGACTCTACCGAAAGTGTACATTAATGACCCCCCCCCCCCCCCCCCCCCAGGTCAGATTGGCTATTGTGTGTACTTTTAAGTGGACATATGAGTCTACACAGTTACTGTGTGCGGGTAATCTTTAACACTGCATGCAGTAGGTGCTATTTAAGGCATCCATCCCCATTTGGTCCACACTACAGGAAAATTTTGAGGATTAAGATCAAACAAAGAAGAGGACCAGAACTTAAAATAATCTGAAAGGTGATGTAAAATAAAGGAATAAATATGCTGAGAAAGGAAAGAAGAACCTAGGGGATAGCTGGGTCAACAACAAAGGCTGCCATCATGTGTAAGTAAACAAGATCTTTATGTCCTGTGCTCACTGTGGCATACTCATGAGTCATGGCAAGCTACTGCTGAACTGTTACCTGGCTATCTGTTACAGTACACAACACCCAATGTTAATTACATCAGTAAACCAATTTAATTAATTTCTGATCAATACTTTCACAAAAATTAGCAGCCCAGCCTCTCCATCTAATCTCCATCGGTTCCTCAGGGGTGTTACTTCAAATTACAGTGTAGAAAGTAGGAACATAACTGAAACATGTCGATCTGGACCTAAAGACATGATATGGTGGTTCAAGTGTTGCACTTCAACTTCCAGTCTGTCATTTTCAATTGATAAATGTCAGAGCCATATTTTTTCTTTCTCCAGTAGAAAATGTTAAAGGTTTTATTAGTGATCACAAATCACTTAGGCCTAAATAGTTTTACGACACCCTTCAGCACTTTCTTGTATTAACCATCAATGTGTATCAATTATTGGCAGGTGTTTAGCTCTTTTCATGAAGAGTGTCTTTATCCAAGTGAAACTGCTTCAGCCATTTCCCTACTTTTTCCACACTGCGCAGACTTTCTTCCAAGCTGACACAATTTGCTCAAACATTTTTTAATGTCTTAGAAGGGGTTCATGGTGCTATGTGTTCATTGCATCAAGAAGAGATCATTTTGTAAGTACAGCTATAATCAACTTAAAGCTACATCTAATCACCTTTGTAGTTTGCAAGGCATTTTCTAGTAGATATTGTGTGCGTACACAATTTTCAAGCTCTAATGCCAACTCCCATTTTAAGTTTTGAAGAATAAAGGCACGGGGCTACAGTTAAATCTTACATAGAAAATTTTGTAAATGCACAGAGCCTTCCTGAAGTGAAAGACCAGAATTCCATAACCACCTAGATTGACACAGAACCTTTAAGGCTCACAAAATTTCACATGATAGGCCTACTCTGTTAGCATGAAACAATGTCCAGATGCGCAAGAATTTCCACATTAGGAAACGTTTTTGTGCCTAAAATTCTCCTTATATTTTGGGAGTGATCCTGTTCGTAATCTCTACGATACAATTTTTGGCAACGTCCATGACAGCTCATGCGTCTTCCCTGCCCGCACCCTCCAAGTGCACACCCTACTCAGTTAACATCATACTTAGTCACTTGCTCACATTAATCGCAGAGCCATTAAGTTACATCTACCACCACCTTTAATCACTGACCTTGGGTGCTCTGTTGAATAGAAGATACTGATTACACAAGATTTGCTGACAAATTTCAGGGATGTCCATTACTTTGTTTTCACCTCTCTAAACGACTAATATTTATTATTATTATTTTCCCTTTCGGTGGCCGACTAGCTAGTCCATCTCCACTAACTAGGAATAGCTGCCTACTCCTTAATATGCATTTACTATCTATATTTTACAACAACGGGAGCAGAATTACAAATACAGAGTTGCTGCCCTGCTTTCGGTCAAACTTTAATAGATCTCGGCGTGAGCCTTGCGACTACATCACATATACATCAACTCGCTTGTACAATCACGAATATGATTTTCTTACCTTTACACTATCCTCTTCTACAGCTTTGAGATCTCCTTTGCTTAATGTTATCTTCAAACTTTCAATCAACTGCAAAATCAAAATGTAAACGATATTTCAATGCTCAGTGTAATATCATGTAATGTATTCTTAATGACTATCCAAAACATAATGTAAAAATTATCGACACTTAAATTACCTCATCTGTCGGGTTTTGTCCAGCCTTTTTCTTAACTTCATTCAGATTTAAAATGTTTCCTGTATGCATATAAATGTTCTTCACATTCGGTGATAAACTATCCAACATTTTCACCGTGCTTCTCAATCCTCTACCTTATAAACATTAATCAACTTCTTTGGGTAGCGTTTATATAGCACGTGGCTTTTCATCTGTCACTACAGTTGAGGAGGGGGGAGGAGCCAGAGATGTGAAATCATGCCTATTAATCGCTTTTTCGAACTGACAGACTTCTGTTACAAATGAAAACGAATAATAGTTTCGCATATTTATTGAGTGAAACATCGGGTGGCCTCGCTGAGCAGCTTCCTATACCATTTAAACACTCGAACTCTATCTATAGGGCGTAATTTATAACACTGCTTTTTGGAAAGATGAAAATGCTGCGTCATGGTTTGGTGGCAGCGTTTCGCTCAGGAGTATAGAGCGAAAGTCATACATGCGCAGCCCTAAGAATTGCATCATCATTTTCAGATCGCGAACAGTTAATACGACTGATCGATGCCATAGTCGATGACTGAAACTACGGAAGTGTGGTTTACCTTATCGTATATTGTGGGATAAATCAGTCAACCTACAGTGGTAGCTGAGTCAGCATGGGTGCCGACTTATTAAGTTTTGCGTACGCTGCCACTGTTGCAGCTGGAGGAATACTTGGCTATGTAAAAGCGGGTAAGGCGATGGATCTCCATTTTTGACAACACGAAGCCGCCGTGGATGCGACTACTTGAATCGATTCCTATCATTTACATATGTTCCTATGTAGCTCGTGGATGACTATTCCTCGCGCTTGTTAGCGAATTATACTTGCATAAAGTTTTAGTACTTCCTAACTTCATGCAAAACTTTATGCAGCCTCCGAAAAAAAAGAGTGAGGTTGTTGCGCAGGTGTTACCAGTCTTTACGACTCAGCACGTGTTTTTTCTTAGTGACATGTAGATCATACATTCGTAGAACTTCCAGCAGTATTGTCATTGTGTGCATCATGTCTTTTAAGTGCCCTCGGACCCTCACAACAGTTGTCATTGTCCACACAACTTGTAGAATCATTCAATGCGAGCACTGGGCTAGCTTATTGTTATTTAGCACCCCTGAATTACTAACCTCTCAGATGACCCCGTTGTCGTTGGATTGCTGAGCCCTACCCCCCCCCCCCCCCAAAAAAAAAAAATTAGATATTATTACCTGTAGATTGTAATATAAGTAAAAGTGAAAAGATCATGATGCTGCAGTGAATCTCACGTGCCTAATGAAGTTTTTGTTTCCATTTGTAGTTACAGCAGTACAGTTTTTTTATACAGAGTGACGGTACTGGATGGAGGGAGGCTTTCCGGGCAACAGAATCGCTAAGCAATTGGAAGAAGGAAATCATTACTGCTCCATTAAATATGAGAGGAGGAAAACAAGCTTAGGCATCCACTTATCACACAAGAAACAGCAGGAACATGAGAAAGGTGAAAGAATTTTGGCGTCTAGAACCAAAAGCCTTATTGTTGTGAGGGAGAGGGAGAAGAAAATGGATAATTTTAAGAAATAAGTCCGGAAGTTATTTAGAGCTATAATTCAAAAAAGACAGGATGCTGGCAAAATATATGAACAAACAAAAATAACAGGTAGTTATTTTGATGTGGGGAAGTGTAGGTGAGAAACTTAATACCATTGTTGTATAAATTGAGTCTTCATATTAAATGGTTTGAATAAGATTTGCTGTCAAGGATGGCTAAAAGTACTAATTGGATCAGTCTACTGGATACTAGTGTTAGAAGCAGAATTGATAAAAAAACAAAGTAAGACCTCAGTTCACTGGGATGTATTATTTATTACTATGCTAGATGGAGGAATTTTGGACAAACAAATCTAATTTTGTAGAGTATATGCAAATATAAGCAAATTGCAAACAGGTTGATGGTCAGTCAAAACACTTTATTGGAAAAACGGTGATGAAACTTTCTGTAACAAGTGCAGCAAAAATAAAAGTGGTGAAATGAAATGATTTATGGCATCAGTGGCCATAAGACCCCTTGTGGAGTTGTTCGGCCACAAACTATTTGACACCGCTTAGGCAACTAGCGTGCCTTTGTGATGACAGTGAGATGAAATGATGAGGACAACACGAACACCTGATCTCTGAGCAGAGAAAATCTCCAACTTGAGTAGGAATGTAACCTGGAATTCCGCAATCTAGAAGCAGCAGTGCGAACCATTAGAGTACAAGTAGTGAACATAAAATTGGTATACTGCTCCGTATTCCTAAAAAGTTTGATCAATCTTTGCACCTGTGATTGCTACAAAAACTATTGCACAGGTACAAGAGAAGATTGTAGCAAGATAAAAATTACAGTCTAAATTACTAGTCCTATCTCCTTTCACAGAGGTAAACCAAAGAAATTTTCTTATTGTAGATTGCCATATCACTGCAAAGATAAGTTGTACTGTTTGTTGGTGCTAATAGTTTTGAAAGGAAGCCAAGATTGTTTAAACTCATAAAGTCCAGGGTCCTAACTGACTCTGTAAAGGCTCTGTAGAGAATTTTCAAGTGAATTTTCTTTACTGTTTAACATAATTTACCAGAGATACCTTGAACAAAGAACTGCTTGTAGTGATTGGATAGAGAGGATGTCACACCAATCTATAGAGACAGCAGAAATGGTCAAGAAAACTGTTATTCATTAGCACTTTCCTGTATCACTAATAGAATTTTAGATCAGATTCAGAGTTTAGTTGTAATGACTGTCTTGGAATAAACCCACTATCTCCATGTCACACAGCAGGCACATCAAAAACACCAATTACACAAACACGACTCACAATTTCACACAATAGGCTAAAAACAATGGATAGAGATAATTTTGTGGATTTTTGTTTTTGGACTTCATAAATATAATGAGAAATATTTGATGCTGTCTCAGATTTTTTCCCCAAATGACAGGTTTATCTATAATGTAATAGTATCCAACCATATGTTGACAAATACCAAACAAGTACTAATATTTTCAGCTAGCTCTTAATGTAAGATTGTGGTCTTCACACACACACACACACACACACACACACACACACACACACACACACACACACACATATATATATATATATATATATATATATAAAAATAGAGGGAAACATTCCACGTGGGAAAAATTATAAATAAAAACAAAGATGAGGTGACTTACCGAACGAAAGCGCTGGCAGGTCGATAGACACACAAACATACACACAAAATTCAAGCTTTCGCAACAAACTGTTGCCTCATCAGGAAAGAGGGAAGGAGAGGGGAAGACGAAAGGAAGTGGGTTTTAAGGGAGAGGGTAAGGAGTCATTCCAATCCCGGGAGCGGAAAGACTTACCTTAGGGGGAAAAAATGACAGGTATACACTCGCACACACGCACATATCCATCCACACATACAGACACAAGCAGACATATATGTCTGTCCCTCTATTATATATATATGTCTGCTTGTGTCTGTATGTGTGGATGGATATGTGCGTGAGTGCGAGTGTATACCTGTCCTTTTTTCCCCCTAAGGTAAGTCTTTCCGCTCCCGGGATTGGAATGACTCCTTACCCTCTCCCTTAAAACCCACTTCCTTTCGTCTTCCCCCCTCCTTCCCTCTTTCCTGATGAGGCAACAGTTTGTTGCGAAAGCTTGAATTTTGTGTGTATGTTTGTGTTTGTTTGTGTGTGTATCGACCTGCCAGCGCTTTCGTTCGGTAAGTCACCTCATCTTTGTTTTTTTTCAGTTGTATATAAAACAAGTTAGGTTATAGGGCATTGTAAGACTGTAGCTTGTCCACAAAAGGAATTTTTACAAAAACATCTGTTTAGACGATAATGGGATATTGTTCAAATCTGTTCTCCATACCACAGTGGACCAGGAAGTTCAATGAGCAGAGAAGGGCAGTGTGAATGGTAACAGCCTTGTTTGCCTCGTAAGAGACAGTAGCTGAAACGATGAAGGATCTCTCTTGTCAGGCACTAGAAGAAATATGCCAAAAATCTGATGAAACCCAATTTAGAAAACTGAAGAAACTAATTTTGGAAATACGGAAGCGTCCGATCCCGCCCATCTGCTTTGACTCATGACGTCACAAATATGGCGGAAACAAAAACAAACACACACACTTTCCACAAGAAGCCTAATGACACTAACGGGACAAGCGCGGGAAATGGGGTGTTTTGGGTGAAGGGCAAACTAAATATAAACAAATTTAGACGCCTTGCGTAGCTACAACGTGTAAGTGAAGACAGCCATGCATGAATACCCACCCACCTCCCCAGGGGTCGTAACCCCTGCAACCCATAGAAGATAAAGATGCTTCAGTAGCTGATTAGTGTTTTTTGTCTTTTTAAAAAAAAAAAAAAAAAAAAAAAAAAAAAAATCTCACGGGATAGAACGAACAGATCAGAAAGATAAATATAATAAACTAAAACAGAAATTGGAGGAAACAGATAATTAAAATAAGTAATAAGTGTTTTTAAATTTACAAAAAAAATCTCACGAGATAGAACGAACAGATCAGAAAAGTAAATAAAATAAGATAAAACAGAACTGGAGACAGCCACACTCAAACCAAACTCCACGACGTCACACACGACAATACCCTTACGTCACGGGTCAAAGCCGACGCGTGGGATCGGACGCTTCTGTCAACCCCTAATTTTTAGGGTGGATTCTGTGAGTATTTTTTTTTTATCTTCTTACATATTATTCTCATGAAAAATTAAATTAGGCTGCTAATAGCTCACTCATAGGTATCATTCTTCCTATATTCCATGGATGACTTTAATAGGAAGGAATACTGATATAACAAAAAATTGCCCTCTGCCATAATTTATTCTGTATTGCAGTGTGTAGGTCCTTAAATTGCTACTGATAATTGCTGGGTTGATTTCTCCTTATCAAAGTAAGACATGATTTTAGACCCATATTTTCCTCCTATTTGCCATGGAGAGTCAAGGTTAATTCATCCCTCATCTCCTTGGTCTCTGCAATTTAACCAACACTTCACGTATGTTGCACTTGTTACCAACAAAATACATGCTCCAATCTTCTCTTGTTCCTCAGTCACATTAAGCTTACATAAGTACACAGATAATCCATACTCGTTGTACCTTTCTGTTTTATCCACAGCTTTTTTGCTTTTTGCATTGTTGTTGAAGGTTATAGTGAATACCTTGTACTAGCCTGTGTGGAGAGGAGGCTGATAAGTCTAGTTTTTTATGTCATACTCATCTCCTTTTGTATGAAGTAGAACAATTACAGCAATTTATAACTAATTTAGGAGTAAATGAGAGTACTCGTCAAATAGATATGTGGAGTCCCCAACAGGTGCAAATAAGACTGGAAATTTGACTAGCTTTCAGACGATAATGGGATATTGTTCAAATCTGTTCTCCATACCACAGTGGTACATGTTTATTTATTCACCCAGGGATCATCCTACAATGTAATCATAATACAATTCGAAATAAACAGTTCGAAAGTATGCGTACACACAGAATATATAAGTATGCTTTTATAAGGATAGGGCAGATGGTCAGCCATGGCATTGTTGAAGGAACCATCCCAGCATTTGCCTGAAATTATTTTAAAAAATTCGTGTCAGGATTACCGTACATAGCAAACTCCATCCTCTCGGATATGAGATCAGTGTCAGTGTTTCATTTGGTTGGTCCTCATTGTACAATGTTTTTTTTTTTTTTTTTATGTGTCCAAAAATTGTTTTCTGCCAGCTAATCAATTGACTGATATGTGAAGAGAGACAAAACAACAGAGGTCTTAGCCCACTATTGCCCACACCAAAACGGAGCTTATTGTGAGGTTTCTGTCCCTTTGAGTCTAGTAAAGCCAGCCAGTACCCTCAAAGATTAGTAGGAGACACTTTAGTAGTTCTTTATTACACACACACTGAAGTTTCAAGGCATTCAGATGGATAATAGAGGTGGCTCTAGCACAAGGACATGCTAACCAAAAAGCTCATTCCTGTTGGCTTTTCACTTAGAAATCTCCCTCATTATGTTGAAAGGCTGACAGGAATGCTGGCATATTTTGCTATCTGTCACTCAGTGTTGTCCTTTGGCGTGATCTGGGAGCAAAACAGCATGGTAAAAAGTTATTTATTCTACACAAGGATGCAGGAAGGATATTGAGTAGAGTTGATAACTGCATCTCGTGCAGAATCTTCTTCAAAGACCTAGAGAATCTTACTAAACTGTCCATATCATTCATGCAGATGGGGAGGTAATCAATCACCTTCATGATATGTCAAATACCGCCCTGATGGACATTTTTCATGTTTAATTTGGCAAAATATTCAATTGATGTCTCTCTTGAATAGTGAGACATTTTGTGGATTTCTGTTTTAATTTTTTTTTTTGTTAAAGTGACATTCTCAGTTTGTAAATGTGTGAAAGTTCTTTGCTGTATCTATCTTTTTTGGTCAGACATTCAAGTAGTGCAAAAATAGACTCCCTTGACATTACGCAGTGGGTTTCTACACAAATTGTCATAGTCAAAAAAAGAGAGGGAAATCGACAAATTGGGTATCAAATTGACCAGTATGAGGTCTAGTTATGCAGAAAAATATTGAATTGTTTGAAAGTAATCAGAGTAACTAAGAAAAACTTTGTTATCTGATGGGAAATTGAAATATTTCGTAAACAACTTCTGCTGTAGTTGAGTCGGCATAAGTTGCAGTGGGCTGGACACAGCAGCTGTGAGAGACTACAACTATCAATAACATAACGTGATTTTCTAAATGCCTGTGTGACAGTGCCTCAGTGTTGTTACAGCTCATTAGATGGCTACTGTTTTTTGCTGCAGCTATTATTACTTTGTATGTAGAAGTTCGCAACAGTACTGATCTATCGGAGATCTTACAGTCTCTAGACTACAGCTGTATAAACGAAGTTAATCTCTTCAATTCCTAACTGTTTCGCACATAAAAAGTTGCATTGAGGTATACAGGGTGTTCAAAAAGCGTAGAATACTTTGAGAGGTGGTAGTACTTATCAAAACAAGAAAAATAAGTCCAATAAACATGGATACGGAAATGCATACTTCCAGAGATAAACACATGTTTGTAGGAAGGGCTGTGGGATGCTTAGTTGTGGATATTAGCACAGTAATTGCATTGACACTCCATTAAATGTGTCGCAGGGTATTATGATGTCTTCCTCACAGTACTCTACCTACCATTAGGTGTTCTGCAGTCAGTTGCATGGTTCGAATCATGTTATACGCTGTTAGTTTTCATCATGTTGGTGTTCCTTATTGTGCAGTACTGTCAACCATGGGTACGTATCATGGTCTTTTACCTCCTCCCGAGTGCAGGTTCTTGTACAAGGGCTGAAACTTAAATAGTGGCAACTATTTATTCACAACCGATACAAAAGTGTTATATGTTTGCACCTGTTATTGTCCTTCAAAGTAGTCGCCATCGTTGTGCAGAATGTGTTGCCAGTGATGTGGAAGGCGTAGTATACCATTATCAGTGCCTGTTCTGTTGATGGTGCAAATTGAGCAGTCTACTACCTGTCGAATCTCTGGAACAGTTTTGAAGCGAATACCAAGAAGTGGTTCCTTCATCTTCAGAATCAAATCAAAGTCACAAGAACTTAAGTCCGGGGAGTATGGTGGATGGTACAGTGCTTCCCAATCCCATTGATGAACAGAGCAGCCACAGCTTGCACTGTATGCTCCCGCACATTATTGTGCAAAATCATGGGTGGGTTGCGCAGAAAGTGTCGCCACTTCTTTCACAAAGCTGGTCGCAAGTGATGCTCCAAAAATGAACAGTAATACTGTGCATTTATGGTCTGCCTTGAAGGAGCGTAATGCGTTAGGATAACACCATCGCTGTGGTACACGAGAATCACCATAACTTTAGACTGCTCCATTCGCACCATCAACAGAACAGGCTCTGCTAACAGTATACTATGCCTTCCACATCACTTGAAATGGGTTCACCCAATACTGGTGACTACTTTGAAGGACAGTAACAGGTGCAAACATGTAACTCTTTTGTATTGGTTGTGAATAAATAGTTGCCACTATTTAAGCTCCAACCTTCATATTTGTTTACTGTTATCTTGCTGTTTGTACATACAAATGGTGTCATACATTTACATTTTCTCTCTTTCACCACTTGTCAGCAATCGAAGCCTACTACTTAACAAGTGAAATGACGGGTATGAAATCCTGCTATGGCTTAGCGAATGGATGTAGCCTGTGGGCCTGTGCCCCCTCACTGAAAAATACCCACAATGTAGAGTGCTCTCTGACAACCTGTTCAACAGACTTTCCAACTTCTGGCAGCTGTGTCAATGGCTGTTGCAGAAGTGTGCCGGTGATCCACTGTTCACATCCAAGATTTTATTTACCAATGAGGTAGGTTTCACAAGAGATGGTGCTGTGAATTTCCATGACCAGCATGTATGGGCAGATGTAAATCCCCAAGCAATTCAGGAAAGAAGGCATCAACACTGATTCTGAATCAATATGTGGGCAGGTTTACTTGGCAGTAGATTAATAGGTCCATACATGCTACCACAGAGGTTAGCTGGGGCACATTATCTGTACTTTCTCATTAATGTATTGCCTAACTTGCTAGAGGCTATGCCACTGCAGCAACAAATACAAATGTGGTTCATGTATGATAGCCCACTAGCACACTTTTGTCACAGTGTTTGTAAACATGTGATGCAGACATTTCAGGACCGCTGGTTTTTTTGGGGGGGGGGGGGGGGATATTTGTTCTCCAACCCTCAATCCGCTAGACTTTTGTTTATGGGGTCACTTGAAGGAACTTTTTTATGCCATGCCAATCAATGATGTGCAGACACTATAGGGTCTCATCTTCAGTGTGTGCCAGCAAGGGCAACAACAACAACTAGGTATACTTCAAAGTGTATGTCATTCCTTACGCCGGAGGGGAGAGGTGTGCATTGTCATGAATGGATACCACATTGAACACCTCCACTACACATGTTTATCGCAGAAAGTATGCATTTCCGGACACACTTATTGGACTTATTTTTTTGTTTTGGTGAGTAATACAACCTCTCAAAGTACTAGACACTTGTTTTCAACACCTTGTATACTCCTAATAGTAGTGGAATATGGATCAGTATTTAAATATATATAGACACACAGGGTGAAGTGAAATTCACGCACTCGGGCTTCGCAGCGTGGCTCCTCACATGCCAGTGATAAAAAGATGTCTTTCCCAAAATTTCGTCTGGTGAGTACATCTGGCAGAAAAAGGATGTTAAAGAGTGGCAATCTGGCAACACTGTAACCACATGTATGGTGACTACCTCTGTCAGCACATATTGGTTGTACTGTGCAGTTGGTGCAGTGTATAAAGCTTTGGGTTAGCATGCATGAGGTCGAGGGTTCGATCCTGGGTTGGAGCGCATATATTTTTCAACCTGACATTTTATTCTGTAATATACACCATTTCTTAGGTCACACGTATCCTAAATTTACAACATTTTGAAATGCTGAACATAACAAATACGTGGATAGACAAATAAGAAATAGACAGTTGAAACAAATGACCTGTCATAGAACAGAATAACTTCAAAAACAATCTCAGTTTTGAAATGCTAAAGATGACAGCACAGTACAATAACACAACATCTATTTGTCATTTATATTACATGTAATATGAGCACTCAGACATTGCACATTAGCAACCAGTGACAATAATGATGTCCATATTAACGACCGCATGACCTTCACAACAGAGTATGTTGTCGTCAGAACAACAAATGCTCAAAACGACCTCCCTCCACGACCAAACATTGTGCAACTCGCCGGATCACACAGCTCTGGTCCCTTCACACCAAAGGTGCATCCACAGTAACAAGAGCAGCTTGAACACGTGCTACCAATTCTTCCACATTCGCCAGCGGAGTAGAGTACATATGCTCCTTCAGGTGTCCACACAGGAAGAAATGCAAGGGATTTAGGTCAGGTGAAAGGGTTTTAGGTCAGGTGAAAGCGGTGGCCATACAACTGGACCTCCCCATCTGAGCCATTTCCCTGGAAATGTTGTGTCCAAATATTGTCACGCATTAATTCCAGAGTGTGGAGGTGCACCATCACATTGGAACCATATAATCTGCCGAATGTGTAGTGGAAAATCTTCCAGCGCATCAGGCAGATAGTTCGAGAGTAATGCATGATACCTTCATGCAGTCAACCGGTCAGACAACATGTAGGGCCCAACCACCTGTCTCCCAGTATTCCGACCCAGACGTTGATACCAAAGCGAACTTGGTATCCACAGTTGTGGGTGATATGTGGGTTAACCTCACACCAATGGTGGGCACTGCCATATTGAAGACACCCTCACGAGTGAATGCTGGTTCATCTGACCAAATAACGGTGTTCACGAAGTCATCGTTGGCTTCCTGTTGTTGTTGGAACCATTCACAGAATTGCATTCTCTGATTGTGATGTGCAGGATGCAGGTGTTGTGTGAAAGCATAATGATAGGGGTGCAGCCATGCTCATGCAGCATGTTACTGACCGTGCTTTGCAAGACACACAGCTCCATTGCTACACTAAGTGTACTTCGCTGAGGCTCTTGGTGTATGACCTCCAGAATAGCTTCCTCAGCAGCTGGGTTACAGCGAGTCTGTGGATGACCTCTGTCACACGATGGTGGAAGGAGATAACTTGACTCCCGAAGGCACAGCTTCAGATGACAAAACACATTTTTTCTGGATATCGTCGACGA
Organism: Schistocerca americana; assembly: GCF_021461395.2. Classification (NCBI taxonomy): domain Eukaryota; kingdom Metazoa; phylum Arthropoda; class Insecta; order Orthoptera; family Acrididae; genus Schistocerca; species Schistocerca americana. Next base: position 167,042,866 of record NC_060124.1, read on the forward strand.
GGATATCTAGTAGAATATTCATGAGGGGCAACACCAGCCTGGTTATCAGATGCACCAAGGGCCAGAAGAATATCCAAATACACATTTTAAGCCATATATCTAAGCCATATATCTGCCAAACTGATTTAGAGATTTACAGTGAGAAAATTTGATCCATGTATGCATGTACATTGGAGTCTGTCATGGGCGTGTTACTCCACTTGCAACTAGTCTCTGTAGGTGGATAGTGCATACAATGTAAACACGACGTGTGCGCTGTTCCATCTAATGCACATTACCCTTCTGACAGATACTGCTCTGCATGATTCATCCCGACACCGCTAATTGTGAAATGTTCGGTTTCGAATTATACTGTTTCCCTAATAGATGTGATGTTTCCACAATACTATCGATAGAATAATAATATGTTCTGCCAGTCGTAAAAGACGACGAAAAGAACAAAACCACTAATTGGGCTAACCCCCCATGTTAGTGTGATTAGTTGGTTCAGGACAGAACTAAAGAAGCCTTGGACAAGCGCCGTCATGGTCGGGGATGACGCTTGAACCCTATGCCCGCCCACAATGGTAATGACACTGCTAGCCAACTGGAAAATGATTTAAATCCAAATAGAGGTGTTTTGCAGGATATGCTTCCTGCAACCACCCTGGAAGGAAAACAAAGACAGAGGATGAGATGGTCAGATGAAGTTAACCGACACCTCATGTTCTGTTATTACCAAGCAACGAACTTAGGAACCAACACAACTGGATATAGATCACAAATATACACACATTTATCACCAGATACCCAGAATTAAAATTTTTAACAGAACGACGACTAGCTGATCAGATCCATGTAATAATAAAAAATAACAGGATACCCAGTCAGGATTAAAAAACATCAAACAACAAGTACAACAAATGCTGGAACAAAATAATGTGCAATCAGAAGAAGAAGAAAATACAGTAATGGACTCAAACATCCCAGAGCAAACAAACAAAGAACAACACGCATCAATTAAACAATCAGAGAAAAACAAAATCTTAAGACAGCCACCAGAACAAGCACAAATAGAACACGAAGTGACACACATGTTAGATATAGAAGAAAAATTTCAGTTTACATATATAGAATACAAAGACACTAATACAGACATTAGACCAGTCTTGCATAGACCGCCAAATAACCCACAAGTCGAAACAACAATAACAACTATCAACACAATCATACACAACAAAATAAATGAAAACACAACTATGGAAGAGTTACAACTACTGGTTTATATAGGAGCACTCACTACACTAAATATACACACTAAGTAGAGATCAGAACCAACCAACACACAGAAGAAACCCACAAAACCAACATGGCAACACAGATTACAGATCAGAATAGAAAAACTGAGAAAAGACATTGTACAGCTAACACAATTTATAAGAAATGAAATACCAGACAAAAAACGAAAAAGGTTAGGTAAAATTTCACAACAAGAAGCGATAGAGCAATTAGATGAAAAGAAGCAGAAATTACAAGCATTGGCCAAACGACTTAGAAGATACAAAAAAAAAAGTGAAAATAGAAGGAAACAAAACCAAACATTCAACACAAACCAAAAGAAATTTTACCAGACAATAGATAACACACACATTAAAATAGACAATCCACCAAACATAACAGACATGGAACACTTCTGGAGCAACATATGGTCAAACCTGGTACAACATAACAGGCATGCACGGTGGATACAAGCAGAAACAGACACATACAAGATGATACCACAAATACCTGAAGTGATAATTTCGCAACATGAAGTCACCCAAGCAATTAATTCTACTTACAATTGGAAAGCCCCTGGAAAAGATAAAATAGCAAATTTCTGGCTAAAGAAGTTCACCTCAACACATTCACATCTAACTAAATTATTTAACAGTTACATTGCAGACCCATACACATTCCCTGATACACTTATACATGGAATAACTTATCTGAAACCTAAAGATCAAGCAGACACAGCAAACCCAGCTAAGTATCGCCCCATAACATGCCTACCAACAATATACAAAATATTAATCTCAGTAATTACATAGAAATTAATGACACATACAACACAGAACAAAATTATAAATTAAGAACAAAAAGGCTGTTGCAAAGGAGCACGAGGATGTAAAGAGCAACTGATAATAGATGCAGAGGTGACATATCAAGCTAAAACTAAACAAAGGTCGCTACCCTACACATACGTTGATTACCGAAAAGCTTTTGATAGTGTACCCCACTCATGGTTACTACAAATATTGGAAATATACAAAGTAGATCCTAAATTGATACAGTTCCTAAACATAGTAATGAAAAATTGGAAAACCACACTTAATACCCAAACAAATTCAAATAATATCACATCACAGCCAATACAGTTTAGGTGTGGAATATACCAAGGAGACTCATTTAGTCCTTTCTGGTTCTGCCTTGCTCTGAACCCACTATCCAACATCTCAAATAATACAAATTATGGATACAATATTACTGGAACATATCAACACAAAATCACACATTTGCTATACATGGATGACCTAAAACTACTGGCAGCAACAAATCAACAACTCAACCAATTACTAAAGATAACAGAAGTATTCAACAATGATATAAATATGGCGTTTGGAACCAACAAATGTAAGAAAAATACCATAGTCAAGGGAAAACACACTAAACAAGAAGATGACGTATTGGATAACCACAGCGACTGCATAGAAGCGATGGAAAAAACAGATGCCTATAAATATCTAGGATACAGACAAAAAATAGGAATAGATAATACAAATATTAAAGAAGAACTAAAAGAAAAATGTAGACAAAGACTAACAAAAATACTGAAAACAGAATTGACAGCAAGAAACAAGACAAAAGCTATAAATACCTATGCTATACCAATATTGACCTACTCATTTGGAGTAGTGAAATGGAGTAACACAGACCTAGAAGCACTCAATACACTTACACGATCACAATGCCACAAATATAGAATACATCACATACATTCAGCAACAGAAAGATTCACATTAAGCAGAAAGGAAGGAGGAAGGGGATTTATCGACATAAAAAACCTACATTATGGACAGGTAGACAATTTAAGAAAATTCTTTCTAGAACGAGCAGAAACTAGCAAAATACACAAAGCAATCACTCATATAAATACACCGGCTACACCATTGCAATTTCATAACCACTTCTACAACCCTTTAGATCACATAACATCAACAGATACGAAGAAAGTAAATTGGAATAAGAAAACACTACATGGCAAGCACCCGTATCATCTAACACAGCCACACATCGATCAAGACGCATCCAACACATGGCTAAGAAAAGGCAATATATACAGTGAGACAGAAGGATTCATGATTGCAATACAGGATCAAACAATAAACACCAGATATTACAGCAAGCATATTATTAAAGATCCCAATACCACAACAGATTAATGCAGACTTTGCAAACAACAAATAGAAACAGTAGATCACATCACAAGCGGATGTACAATACTAGCAAATACAGAATACCCCAGAAGACATGACAATGTAGCAAAAATAATACATCAACAACTTGCCATACAAAACACGTTCCCACATACAAGTATGCACCACAAAATGTACTGGAGAATGATGAATACAAATTATACTGGAATAGAACCATTATAACAGATAAAACACCACCACATAACAAACCTGACATCATACTCACCAATAAAAAGAAGAAATTAACACAACTAATCGAAATATCCATACCCAATACAACAAATATACAGAAGAAAACAGGAGAAAAAATTGAAAAATACATCCAACTGGCTGAGGAAGTCAAAGACATGTGGCATCAGGATAAAGGTGACATCATACCAATTATACTATCAACTACAGGAGTCATACCACACAATATCCACCAGTACATCAACACAATACAGCTACATCCAGACGTATATATACAACTACAGAAATCTGTAATTATTGATACATGTTCAATTACCCGAAAATTCCTAAATGCAATGTAACATATACCGTACAGTTAAAAGGAAGTCACGCTTGATCAAGGTCCGCGCCACTTTCCGTTTTTAACCAGACATAACATCTGAGACAGGAAAGAGAAATAATAATAATAATAATAATAATAATAATAATAATAATAATAATAATAATAATAATAATGCATTTAGATACGTACTAAGCAGCATGCGGTTACGAGACTCAATGTTCAAAGGTATAATTAGTGGGACCATGGTGATAACACATACAAATAGTAACAGAGTTTGGACATATTCGCAAAGCGTGTTCCTAGTCCTACTGGTAATGTAAGGCCCTAACGAAATGTAATGGACCTGAACAAGGCAAGAATAATAGCTGGTTCTAATCTATGAGACCATTGGAGGAAGGTACAAAGAAAACAGGTTTCGCATCTATTAGATGAAGTGGTGTGAATAAATCCATGCCCACGATGTGGTAAGGGCTTCTTCCAAAGCTGACCAATGTTCTATTTCTACGATTGTAGTATGCAAGTGTTTGTTTTCTAGACGACCCACAGCAATTGCTCTTGACGATTAAGATGCCAGTTACCGTACCACCTGGACTACATTTACCAAATAAAAAACGTATGCCTCAACCCGGGATCGAACCCTCGACCTCCTGCATGCTAACCCAAAACTTTATACACAGCACCAAATGCAGAGTACAAATAATAGGTACTGACAGAGGTAGTCACCATACATGTGGTTACAGCACGTTGCCAGACTGCCACTCTTTAATGACCTTTTTCTGCCGGATATACTCGCCAGACGAAATTTTGGGAGAGACATTTATCTTACCGCTCGCATGCGAGGTGTTGCGTTGTGTAGCCCAAGTGTGCGAATGTCGCTTCATCCTGTGTATATTTATTTGAATATATTATATCTGTACAAACGTAAAATATATTTTATGCTTTCTGAACAAAACTTCTAAGTAAAAAAAATTGAAAGGAAAGTCAAATGTTTTGTGAAATGATTTGTCTAAGTGTAAGAAATGAAACAGATTAGACAATCATTTGACAGGCCTTTGACTGATGTTTGAAATCACGTACAGCAAGTGAGATGCTGATTGAGTATGTAAAGTTCAGTGTATAACTTAGAATGTTTGCCTAGGAATATTGTTCCAATACTCAATTCTTCTGTGTGGATAAGAAATATTCATGAGAGCTGTACTGATAGATGTGGGAGAACACGTCAAAAATTTTAGAACCTGAAAAATTTTTCACCTTTAGTGCTGGGTTTGCATGGAGTGGCGTTGTGCAAGCATAGGCTTATTTTCACAATAATGTTTATTAGCTAACATATATTGTCACAGAAAGCTCAAATGACATCTATAGAATTGCATGGCAGTTAATATGAAATAAACAGTATTCTGTCCAGAAATAATTCTTACTTCGAAATGGGCAAAGCACTTATGATGGTGCGGGTGATAATGAAACTTATTCTAAGGAGAAATATTTTCAAATACTTGTCTTATTTGGTTCCAGTGATATATAAGTAAATGCAGGACAAGTGAACAGAAGTCACTGTATAAGCGCCTAGTAACATATAAGCAGGCAACCAGAATAACACAGTATGCTATGCAAACAAATTCCACAACTAGAATAACACAATATGCTATACGAACATACGCCACAACAAGCGCTACACTCTACTACCAAGAATCTCCACAAGCCACTTATCTAATAGCGTGGATGACTACTCAGAGCTACCTAACATACTGATAATGGACAGCAGTGTAACACAACCTCTGTGTGATTACAAAACACAATACAGGAATCACCATGTTATGCACTCAGTGCCATGCCATGCAGTAACATGTAATGGTTACACCGTGTCTGAAAAAGCAACAGCCACTGGCTGGCTTCACTGCTCCCAGTACCCGCTGCACCCTACCCTGGCAACACCTGTCAGCTGCCCTTCGGTACATATGGGCCACAAAAGTACAGTACAGCAATAACTAAATTCCACCATTCCTCACCTCTGGCTGTGTCTGCCATCTTCTTCTGTGCACAGTCAGTACTAGGAGACTCAGCGAGTCTCCTAGCTGAAGGAGGTCAGGACTAGTTTCGACAGAGTTTATATTGATTTTCATGAACAGCGTGTGGTGGTAAAATTCTGCTTTTTGTTCAGAAAACATGGAACAGAAACTCTTGAAATGTTAAAAACTGTGTACAAGGGTGATACTATGGGAAAAAACTCAAGTGTTTGAGTGGTTTTCCCGTTTCAAAAAGGGTGAAATGTCAATTGATGACAATCTTCGTTCTGGTCATCCTCCACAGCGTGAACACATGAAAATGGTGAAAACATTTGCACAATCATCAACAAATATAGACAACAGACCATTGAAGAAATTGTGGAGCAGTCAGGAGTGTCTTGGAGTTCAGTACAGTGAATTGTGACAGAAGATTTGGGAATAAAAAGGGTGGCTGCAGAATTTGTGCCATAACTGTTGACTGCTGAACAGAAACCGTCATGTGGAAGTGTGCTGTACTTTGAAAAAAGAGTCCCAAAATGATCTTTTTTTTATTTTATTTTATTTTAAAAAATTATCACAGTTGATGAAACTTGGTGCTATGCTTATGGTGTTGAATCGAAGCAACAATCAAGCCAGTGGAAGACTTCATGTTCACCTTGCTCCAAGAAAGCTCGTCAGGTGAAATTCAACATTAAGACAATGCTGATCTGTCCCCTCTTTTGTGGATATGTGCGTGGCGAGGACGGGGCCCACAGCCAGTGCAGCTTTCCTTCCTTTCTGGGCTGCGTACCTTCCCTTCCCACATCCCTCCCTGTCCTTGACCCTTTGATCATTCCTTTCCCCCCACCCACACCCTTTCCCCTTCTCCCTCTTTTTGGGAGTGTGTTTTGTTCCTATGTCCGGAGACGAATGCATGTGAATGCATGATATGGTTTCTCTTCTTTTATCTCTGTAAAGGAAAATCTCTGTCCTTACTTTGTCCTTCTCTTTTCCTTTATTCTTCTGTTTACCTTCTTCTCCACTGCAGTGTTTGAGAATTCTTCTCTTCTTTCCTCTTCTTTGTTCCTCCCTTTCTGTTTCTTTCCTACCTGTGCGTGTCTGAAGGCCAACCCATACATAGCCAGTGACAGGGTAACGCGTAATTCCCCACCCTGGGTAGACAAGTAGGACATGTACATACCCCTGGTAAAGGCCAGGCCCAGGGAGGGGTGATTACCTGAGCAGGTATCTTCTGAACATGCCAATTGGTCCCTCTGTCCATTTCTTGGGAGGTGTGACCAGTGGTGTGGACAATCACCTAAGGTGGGAGTGCCCTCAGAGAGGGCCCCCACTAAAAAGGAGCGTGCCATCAGAGACACTGGTAACCATGGGGGATACTTTCGCAATGGTTTCTTCTACTTCTAAAACTTCTGCCCACAAAAGAAAGCGAGATGAGTCTCAGCCACGGGTAATTCTTCCATCAGTGCCAAAATCCTAGTTGTTTCTCAGTGTGATAAAGGTAAAGACTTATCCACAGTCAACCCTTTCATTATTCAGAAAGGTGTCAACGCAATGGCAGGTCCTGTGAAGTCTTGTCCCTGGTTACAAAACGGCACCTTGTTATTAGAAACAGAAAGTGCCCTCCAGGTACATAAATTGATTCGAACTACTCTGCTACACACCCTCCCTGTCCAGGTGGAAGCACACCGTACTTTAAACTCATCGCGTGCAGTGGTTTATACACAATCACTCAATGGATTATCCAATTAGGACACTCAAAATTACCTGTCTGATCAGGGAGTAATGGCCGTACATAGTCATGATCATGAAAAGGGTTGAAAAGGAATTGTTACTGACTCTCACTCTCTTCTTGACATTTGACAGAGTTCAACTTCCATCAAACATTTTAGCAGGATACGAGATAATTTCAGTTTGCCATTACATCCGCAACCCTACGCGTTGCATTCGGGGTCAGCAGTTTAATCATACCAGCAAGCTGTATTCCAATATGGCCAAATGTGTTACCTGTGGCAGGAATGCCCATGAGGGTGATTGTCCACCTCCATCCCTTTGTTGCATCAACTGTATGGGTGACCATGCTGCTTCCTCCAGAGATTGCCCAAATTTTAAAGATGAATGAATTGTTCAGGATATCAGAGTGAAGGAACTTTGCTGCTCATAAGTTGTGATCGCACCTTTAGCACCACAGTCGTCAGAACGGCCAGCCCAGAGATTGCCCATTCAACCTCCTCACTATCACCCACTTACTCTAAGGCTCAACCTTCATCAGCTCCTGCTAAAACACGGTCCCCCAATCAGACACCCACACATCCAAAAAATAGCCTACTTGTGAAGAGTTTTTTACATACCCAGACCTCACAACCATTGACTCCTCCCTCATCTCAATGTCCTGCTTCTGAGAAGGCCCATGAGAAACAAAGTTCCTCTCCTTATCTGCCACAGTGTGTCTCTTCTACAGCGCCACCCTGTGGTAGGCGCCCTCTGCTGTCTTCCGTGTCACCGAGACGCACTGCTGGTGGCCGATCAACCAGCTGATCACTGGCAACAGGAACTGCCCCCGAACAACCTATGGATCAGGATCTTTTGCCTCTGGCTGAATACTGTTTCATACCATCGGCCACCAGCTCTCAGCAGTCACTGAGTTGACGACAACCATGATGAGATTTTTGCCTTTTCCATCCACCCTATGTCAATTATCCTTCGGAATATCCATGGAATTCACTCCAATCTGGATGAATTGTTGATCCTTGTATGATCCTATTCCCCAGTCATCTTCTGTCTTCAGGAAACCAAGCTGCATCCCCATGATCGTTTTGTCTTCCCTCATTTCCAATCAGTCTGGTTTGATCTCCCCTCTGTTGATGGTGCTCCGGCACATCGGGGACTTATGATTCTTCTCCATGATACTATCCATTGTCACCCTACCCCCTTACACAGTTCCTTCCAAGCTGTATGTCTTTCCCTTTCTGGATATGCCTATCTTTGTACCACACACATTCCGTCGTCCACACCAATGGCAAGTGCCGATCTCCTTCATCTCCTTGGTCAGCTCCGACCTCCCTATTTGCCGGTTGGGGACTGCAATGCCCACCATCTGCTTTGGTGATCTCTGCATTGTTGTTAGAGAGGCTCCCAATTGATTGACCTCTTCCACCAAGCAGATATTGTTTGCCTCAACACTAGGGGAAACTACATTTTCGTAGGCCTCCACACCAACCTACTCTCATTTGGACCTTTCGATCGATACTCTTCAGCTAGCTGGGCCCTTTGAATGGTTCGCTCTTGCTGATACACATTCCAGTGACCATTTTCCTTGTGTCCTTCGATTGCAGCCACAACTGTCATCTTTGCACCCAATATGCTGGCATTTTTCCCAAGCTGACTGTACACTTTTCTCCTCTCTGGCAACATTTGATGAGCGTCACTTTCCTAGCATCGAAAATCAGGCACTCATGCTACAGAAGTTATTCTTATAGCTGCAGAACGTTCAATACCTTATACCTCCCCTTGGCCCCGGCGCACCCCAGTGCCGTGATGCCTTATGCAAGCGGAGATGTACTCATCGCATTTTCCACCATCATCCTAAGTTGGCCAACTGTATCCACTATAATCAGTTACGTGCGCGATGCCATCACATCATAAAGCTCCTTTATCACCTTCACTCCCTCATCTGTACTTATGAGTCAAATTTGACGGTTATCCGGCACATCTAGTTTCTCCCCGATCTCTGGACTAACTGTCGTGCGAGATACCTTAGTGGACACAGTCTTAATTTCTAACTCATTAGGTCAACACTTTGCTGAGATTTCGAGCTGTTCAAATTACCCACCAACCTTTCTCTCGAAGAAACAAGCAGTGGAAGTGTGACCTCTTGCTTTCTCTTCCCAAAATCGCGAAAGCTATAATACCATTTTTTTTGTATGCAGGAACTCCAACACGCACTCTCTTCCTCTCGCTCTTCCACCCTGGGACCGAATAGCATCCACATCCAAATGCTGCTGCATTTATCATACTTTAGTCTGCATTATCTCCTTTGCCTTTATAATCGAATTAGGACCGACAGTACCTTTCCCAGAAGATGGCGGGGAGCTATCGTCATTCCTGTTCTGAAACCTGGAAAGAACAAACATCTCCCCTCTAGCTATTGCCCTGTCTTTCTCATGAGTAGTGTATGTAAGGTTTCAGAGCGTATGGTACATTGCTGTTTAGACTGGTGGCTGGAGTCCCAAAACCTTTTAACACCTGCCCAATCTGGTTTCCAAAAGCATCATTCCGCAGTTGACCACCTTGTTACTCTCTTTACTTATGTCATGAACAATTTTCTCAGGAAAAGACAAACGGTAGCAATATTTTTTGATCTGGAGAGGGCAGATGTTACATGTTGGAAAACAGTAATCCTCCACACACTGTTCTCTTGGGACTTTCGAGGTCAGCTGCCCCTTTTCATCTGTGAATTTATGACAAACCGCACATTTAAGGTGCAGGTGAACACCACTCTATCCCATACTTTCTCCCAAGAAAATGGGGTGCCCCAGGGCTCCGTGCTAAGTGTTGTTCTGTTTGCCATTTCCATCCAATTATGGATTGTCTCCTTCCTGATGTCTTGGGCTCCCTCTTTCTCAACGGTTTTGCGATCTACTACAGCTCTCAACAGACCAGCTTTCTTGAACAAAATCTTCAAGGATGTCTCGATCGCCTCCACTCGTGGAGCATTGAAACCGGCTTCAGATTTTCTCCCAGTAAGACCGTCTGTAAATTTTTGGCATCGTATTGAGTTTTATCCACCTTCACTACATCTAGGCCCTATTAACCTTCTGTTCACTGACATTGCCAATTTCTTGGGACTTATATTTGACTGAAAACTCTGCTGATCCTCCCACATTTTATATCTTCTGGCTCGCTGTCTGCGATCCCTCAGTGCCCTTCGTGTTCTGAGAGATACTTCCTGGGGAGCAGACAGAGTTGTTCTCCTCTGCCTATATAGTGCCTTAGTGCACTCGAGATTGGATTATGGAAGCATAGTTTACTCCTCTGCATGGCCGTCTGTTCTTCGGCGTCTAGACTCTGTCGACCAATGTGGATTGCGTTTAGTGTCTGGAGCTTTTTACACCAGCCCTGTGGAGAGCCTTTATGCTGAGACTGCTGAATGCCCGCTGTCCAATCAGCGAGCTGTCCGTCTGAGTCGTTGTGTTAGTCATCTGTCTTCCAAGCTTGCTCATGTGACCCATGCCCTTTTTTTCGACACCACCTTGATTTACAGTATGCAGACAGGCATTCCTCTCAATTACCACCAGGGGTTCGCTTCCGTCAACTGCTACATTTCCTTTCCTTCCACTTTCCTAAAACTTTCTTGATACATGGGGGTATGATGCCGCCTTGGCTTTGCCCTTGGACCTGCCTCCTCCATGACCTTTGTCAGCTTCCCAAGGGTAGTACTCCCCCACCCCCCTTAGTTCATCAGTGGAAATTTGCTGCTATATGCTCACAAATGAAGATGCCACATCTATTTACATTGACAGCTCCAAGGTCACCTTCGGTATCAGGATTGCCTATATTATTGACAGCACCCCTATCAGAGTTTGGCTTCCCAACCAGTGTTCAGTTTTTACTGCGAAGCTCTACACTGTTCTCCAGGCTGTTCAATACATTCGTCACCATCAGTATATTATATGCTCGGATTCGCTCAGCTCTCTTCTCAACCTCCAAGCTCTTTATTCTGTCCACCCTCTGGTCCACCGGATTCAGGACTGCCTCCACATGCTCCAGTTGGGGGGCATCTCTGTGGCATTCCTCTGGCTCCTAGGACATGTCAGTATCTGCGGTTAGGCAGCCGATATAGTGCCAAAGGCTGCTGTCTCTCTTCCGCGGCCCGCTGTTCGCATGGTTCCCTTTGCCGATCTACAGTGTGTTTTATGTCGTCATGTTGCTCTTTTATGGCACAGACATTGGTCTGCACTTCCCAGTAATAAATTATGGGCATAATACCTCTTCCCTGTACTTGGACCTCTTCCTCCTGGCCTCGTCATCAGGTGGAGGTAATTTTAATTAGACTATGGATTGGGCACTGTCCTTTTAGCCATTGACATATTTTAAGTAGAGATTCTCCCCGCATTGTCCCCACTGCTCTCAATTGTGGACAGTGAGGCACCTTTTACTTCAGTGCCCATATTTTAATCTGCTTCACCCCCATTTACAGCTGTCGCCTGATCTCTCTTCCCTTTCCGCAGATGAGACGCACTCAACCGATCGCGTCCTTGAGTTTATCAGTATTAGTGAAATGACATTGGTCGTTTCAAACTATTTTCAGGCAAAACAACCCCCCTTTAATACCAATTTTATAAGAGTTCCTTCCGTTTTTAGTTTCTCTCCTTCTTGAGTCTCACTCCCATTGCTGCTGATTTAAATTTTGGTTTTTTACCCTTCACTAAGCCACAGAATGGGCGCTTATGACCAAAGCAGTTTTGCGCCCTAAAACCATAATTTAAAAAAATGCTGATCTGGTTTTTCAGTGTGAGAGAAGTAGTCCATTCAGAGTTTGTTCTGAAGGTTCAGACAGTTAACCAGGCTTTCTGCTTGAAAGTTTCAAAAAGATTGTGCGGCAGAACAAACATGATTTGTTGCAGTTGGGTGACTGGGTTTTCTGTCATAACACTGCCTTTGTTCACACAACCCTATCTGTACGATAGTTCTTGACCAAAAATGATGTAACCCCTGTTTCTCACCTCCCATACTAACCTGACCTTGACCCATTCGACTTTTTTTGTTTCCTAGAATAGAATGAAAAGAGACATGAAAGGAAAGTGTTTTGCTGATGTTGCTGAGGTGAAGAAAGAAAAAAAAAATGGAGGCACTGTCAGGCACCACAAAAGATGAATTAAACAGTGTTTTGAAAAATGGAGTGAAAGATTAGACGTGTGTGTTAGTGCAAGTGGAGAGTACTTTGAAGGGGATTGAAGGTTTGTGATTAAAACGTGAATGAATAACTTAAGTTTTTTTTTTTTGGGAAACCCCCCTCTCATATCAGCATTTCTGCTGATATGGTTAATGATTTGATTAGCAAATACCATCAGTAAAATATTTAATCACTTGACCTTCCATTGTTGTTGTTGTTGTGGTCTTCAGTCCTGAGACTGGTTTGATGCAGCTCTCCATGCTACTCTATCCTGTGCAAGCTTTTTCATCTCCCAGTACCTACTGCAACCTACATCCTTCTGAATCTGCTTAGTGTATTCATCTCTTGGTCTCGCTCTACGATTTTTACCCTCCACGCTGTCCTCCAATACTAAATTGGTGATCCCTTGATGCCTCAGAACATGTCCTACCAACCGATCCCTTCTTCTGGTCAAGTTGTGCCACAAACTTCTCTTCTCCCCAATCCTATTCAATACTTCCTCATTAGTTATGTGATCTACCCATCTAATCTTCAGTATTCTTCTGTAGCACCACATTTCGAAAGCTTCTATTCTCTTCTTGTCCAAACTATTTATCGTCTATGTTTCACTTCCATACATGGCTACATTCCATACGAATACTTTCAGAAATGACTTCCTGACACTTAAATCAATACTGGATGTTAACAAATTTCTCTTCTTCAGAAACGCTTTCCTTGCCATTGCCAGCCTACATTTTATATCCTCTCTACTTCGACCATCATCAGTTATTTTGCTCCCCAAATAGCAAAACTCCTTTACTACTTTAAGTGTCTCATTTCCTAATCTAATTCCCTCAGCATCACCCGACTTAATTAGACTACATTCCATTATCCTTGTTTTGCTTTTGTTGATGTTCATCTTATATCCTCCTTTCAAGACACTGTCCATTCCATTCAACTGCTCTTCCAAGTCCTTTGCTGTCTCTGACAGAATTACAATGTCATCGGCGAACCTCAAAGTTTTTATTTCTTCTCCATGAATTTTAATACCTACTCCGAATTTTTCTTTTGTTTCCTTTACTGCTTGCTTTGAACAACATCGGGGAGAGGCTACAACCCTGTCTTACTCCCTTCCCAACCACTGCTTCCCCTTCATGTCCCTCGACTCTTATAACTGCCATCTGGTTTCTGTACAAATTGTAAATAGCCTTTCGCTCCCTGTATTTTACCCCTGCCACCTTTAGAATTTGAAAGAGAGTATTCCAGTCAACATTGTCAAAAGCTTTCTCTAAGTCTACAAATGCTAGAAACGTAGGTTTGCCTTTCCTTAATCTTTATTCTAAGATAAGTCGTAAGGTCAGCATTGCCTCACGTGTTCCAGTGTTTCTACGGAATCCAAACTGATCTTCCCCGAGGTTGGCTTCTACTAGTTTTTCCATTCGTCTGTAAAGAATTCGTGTTAGTATTTTGCAGCTGTGACTTATTAAGCTGATAGTTCGGTAATTTTCACATCTGTCAACACCTGCTTTCTTTGGGATTGGAATTATTATATTCTTCTTGAAGTTTGAGGGTATTTCGCCTGTCTCATACATCTTCCTCACCAGATGGTAGAGTTTTGTCAGGACTGGCTCTCCCACGGCCGTCAGTAGTTCCAATGGAATATTGTCTACTCCGGGGGCTTTGTTTCGACTCAGGTCTTTCAGTGCTCTGTCAAACTCTTCACGCAGTATCATATCTCCCATTTCATCTTCATCTACATCCTTTTCCATTTCCATAATATTGTCCTCAAGTACATCGCCCTTGTATAGACCCTCTATATACTCCTTCCACCTTTCTGCTTTCCCTTCTTTGCTTAGAACTGGGTTTCCATCTGAGCTCTTGATATTCATACAAGTCGTTCTCGTATTTCCAAAGGTCTCTTTACTTTTCCTGTAGGCGGTATCTATCTTACCCCTAGTGAGATAGGCCTCTACATCCTTACATTTGTCCTCTAGCCATCCCTGCTTAGCCATTTTGCACTTCCTGTCGATCTCATTTTTGAGACGTTTGTATTCCTTTTTGCCTGTTTCACTTACTGCATTTTTATATTTTCTCCTTTCATCAATTAAATTCAATATTTCTTCTGTTACTCAAGGATTCCTACTAGCCCTAGTCTTTTTACCTACTTGATGCTCTGCTGCCTTCACTACTTCATCCCTCAAAGCTACCCATTCTTCTTCTACTGTATTTATTTCCCCCATTCCTGTCAATTGCTCCCTTATGCTCTCCCTGAATCTCTGTACAACCTCTGGTTCTTTTAGTTTATCCAGGTCCCATCTCCTTAAATTCCCACCTTTTTGCAGTTTCTTCAGTTTTAATCTACAGGTCATAACCAATAGATTGTGGTCAGAGTCCACATCTGCCCCTGGAAATGTCTCACAGTTTAAAACCTGGTTCCTAAATCTCTGTCTTACCATTATATAATCTATCTGATACCTTTTAGTATCTCCAGGGTTCTTCCATGTATACAACCTTCTTTCATGATTCTTAAACCAAGTGTTAGTTATGATTATGTTGTGCTCTGTGCAAAATTCTACCAGGCGGCTTCCTCTTTCATTTCTGTCCCCCAATCCATATTCACCTACTATGTTTCCTTCTCTCCCTTTTCCTACACTCGAATTCCAGTCACCCATGACTATTAAATTTTCGTCTCCCTTCACAATCTGAATAATTTCTTTTATTTCATCATACATTTCTTCAATTTCTTCGTCATCTGCAGAGCTAGTTGGCATATAAACTTGTACTACTGTAGTAGGTGTGGGCTTCGTATCTATCTTGGCCACAATAATGCGTTCACTATGCTGTTTGTAGTAGCTTACCTGCATTCCTATTTTCCTATTCATTATTAAACCTACTCCTGCATTACCCCTATTTGATTTTGTGTTTATAACCCTGTAGTCACCTGACCAGAAGTCTTGTTCCTCCTGCCACCGAACTTCACTAATTCCCACTATATGTAACTTCAACCTATCCATTTCCCTTTTTAAATTTTCTAACCTACCTGCCCGATTAAGGGATCTGACATTCCACGCTCCGATCCGTAGAACGCCAGTTTTCTTTCTCCACTTGACTTCATATAGCAATAGTACCTCAAAGCCACACAGCAACAGACCACACTGCCTTCATAAACCACTAGACAAATATCATCTAGTACCCCAAACCTTAATTTCTCAGTCAGAACCTCTTTTTCTGTACTGATTTCGTGCATCATTCAAAGGTGCATAAAACATATGTATGTCTTTTTATTTTTTGAAAACTTCTTTATAAAAAATCAAAAATACTTTTTCTAAAATTACCGATCCCCAGAATGTATTGAAAAAAGTTTGTGCCACTTTTCAGGAATGTTTATGAAACATCAGTCCAGCTTTTGACTTGTGTGCATCTTACAGTGTCAAAGTCACATATGTAACATGGGAAGAGAATAAACTCATTTGGGGAATAGTTGCTGATCATACCTCCATTGGCTTCCTTTCCATCACCTTATTCCTTAGTATTTGTTGCACATGCCAGCAGAGTCTGCTGTTTTGGCTCTGTTGCCACTTGACCCAATCTCGTGCCTGACGATGGTGCAGGAGTGAGATCAGATATCTTCACGCAGAGTGTCAAGCCATCACTGCGTAGGTTCTCCTTCTGGCCATTTACCATTTACTCTCAAACTAAACCCAGTCTTGTTGTATCTGCACCTATAATGTGCTCATACCATCATAGATGGCTTTCTCTCATCGTGTCTACTATTGGTGCTTCTCCAAACTTCCTCACTTGTGATGTAATCATGCAGTGTTAATCTACGTCCATCTGAGCATCTGTGTTTCCATGAGAGCAAGTTGTTGTTCCACTACTTTTGTTGAAGCCCAGCATTCAGTACCATACAGTGCAAATGAATGGATTACAGATAAGTATACTTTCCACTTGAGCCTACATGGGATCGTCAGGTCACAGAGTACACCAGTCATGGAATGCCATTTTACCCAAGTGCCAATCAGGTGGTGAGAGATTTGTGCTCCGAGATTTCCATCACCAGCAAATGTCATGTCTAACTATTTAAAATTCCTTCTTTTGGGAGGTCAACACCATTGATTATGATGGAGTCAGTCATTTAGGTCTGTGGTGATGACACTGCAGCTTTTTTTAATTATTTTTTATTTTATTTTATTTTTTTTCCTTACAAGGTCAAGGAGAGCAAGATGCAGGTGCCTTGACTCCTCACTGTTTCTCAATAAGCAGGTGAGCAGTGTGGATAGCATCTATCATCTCTCAGCCCTTCAAGAATTCACATTGATTGTTGGTGAGACTGATAATTTGCCAGTTCCCTCAATTTATAATGTGTTCAAAGACCTTCATTGTGTGTGGTAAAAGGTGCATTGAGTGACAATTGCTACATTCAAATGGGCTGCTCTTCTGCTTCCAAAGTGGAACTGTTGTCATCTTCAGTAGTTTTGTTGGCCAGATCTGTCCCAACATTCAGTTGAATCCCAGTTCTTTGATTTCCACAGATCTGCAGGTAGGTTGTCCCATCCTGTAGTCCATCCATTCTTCATTTTATACGGTGCTTAGGCAACCTCCTCCATATACATCCATGGTCCATGTACATGCGTTGAGACTGGAATTGGAAGATGTGGAAACTTGCTGCAGTTTTTTTCAAAGTATTTCTGCCATTGCTCTGCTACTTTCTTCCTATTGATGCCCTCTTCATTATTGATTCCAGAGAAATTTTATATATCCGCTATTTGTCTATGACACTGCTTTGCAAGTTGGTAGATTTCTCACACTCTTGTTGGTGTTTAAAGTGTATCACCAACTTTGGTGAAGTAGATTGAATTTAATGCCGCAACTGTCTTCTTTGCTGCACTCATATAGTTGAGTCAGCATCAGTTGACACCTGATAGTTGCAGTGGATCAGGTGCGGCAGCTTTGTGAACCTACCTCAACCCATAGCGTAACAAGATTTCGTGAATGTATCTACTGCAACACCTCTGTGTTGTAACATCTCTGTATACCGATGCTGTTTTTAGCTGCAGCCATTAGTGCTTAGCAATTGAACACTGGCACAGGGCTGCAAGCTGTCAGGGATCTTCTTATGCCGCCTCACCCATAGCCTCACGATAATCATAGCACCATTGACAAACTTGGAAAATGGACAGTGAAAGTAATAACACACAAACATCTGAAGGCATTGTAATAATGTATTGTAGAAGTGATGTCATGTTTAGTGCTTCACTGTGATTTTTCTGTGAACTAGTCTGTGGTTCTGCCAAAGGAAATACAGTAGCATCATTTGAGGTGGCTTTTTTTTTTTTTTTTTACACTGATGACTTAACACAGCCACAAACTCAAAGCTAGTGAACTATGCCGATCATACGTCATTTATTAGCTGACACTGACTGATCAGCTAGCATTTGAAATTGATAGGTAGAACTTTGAGCTACTCATAGAAAATCTAATTGTGGATAAAATTGCATTGAAGAAGGACAAACCTGTTGTATTGAAGTTCTTGTTAATTTATAATCATAGTCAAATGGACATAAGATTCAATCACTATCTACAACTAAAACATCTGATAAAAATAAATTTGTAGGCATTGTAATTTATTAACATCTTACATGGGTAGAAAATATATTAGCTACACATGTAAAAAGAGCAGCAATATTGACTTACCGAATCATTTCACAAATAAAGCATCTTCTTCTGTCCTTAAACTAATATAGCATGGACTAATCCACTCACATTTGCAATATGAGACTGAAATTTCGGGATTGGGTACCCACAGTCTACATGGACAGTATTTTCAGGCTTCACAAGAGAACAGTTAGATAAGCAAATACCTGTCCTGTAGAGACTATTTCGTAAAGTATAATTAACTGACTTAATTATGATGATCCCAGAAGATTGGAAGAAGGGAATAATTGTCCTGATCTTTAAGAAGGGAAATAGAAAAGAGTGCAACATCTATCGGGGGATAACATTGATGATCATTGTGCAAAGATTTTTGAGAAAATTTTGGAAGCATGAATTCAGGCAAACTTGGGAGGAGGGATGAGAGAAGAGCAGCATGGCTTCAGAACAGGAAGGCCCACGGTGAATCTAATTTTTGCTGTAAGACAACTGCAGGAACAGCACTATTAATATGGAATAGTTCTACTAATGACCTTCCTGGGCATTGAAAAAGCATATGATAGTGTACGTAGAAGCAAAGTGCAGAATGCACTGGAGAACAGATGAGTAGCAAAACAGATTATTTGGAGGATAAGGAAAATGTACCATGGAAGTGTGAGCTGTGTGAAAGTGGGAGGAGAGAGATCAGCTTGGATTGAACAGAAGAATGGCTTGAGCTTGCGGCAGGGAAGTGCACTTTCACCATTACTCTTCATTGTAGTGATGGGTGGTATAATGAGTACAGTAGCATAAGTAATTGGTGAAGGAAAGATGAAAGCTATGGTGTTTGCAGATGATCTGATGTAATGAGGAGGAGGAGGAAGAGGAGGAGGAAGTACAAGAGCAGTTGGTCGTATGGGAACGAATAGTACAAGAATATGGGATGAAATTTATTGTAAGTAAGAGTAAGATGATTATCACAACAAGAAAGGAGGAGAGAGTAACAACTGGAATAGCAATTGGTGGGGAACGATTGAGGAGAGTGGAGAGTTTAAAGTACCTAGGAAGCCTGATACAGGGAGGAAAAAAAAAAAAGAGAGAGAGATAGAGAAATAAAAGAGCAGGGGAGAAAAGCAGAAGCATTTTGGAAGAGTGACAGAAGTCTGATATGGAGCAAGGATGTATACCAAATCGGTAAAAAGGTTATATACCGTTCATACTATGTCCCGATCCTGACATATGCGTCCGAAACCTGGGTTATGAAAGGAAGAGAGAAAAGCAAAGTACACGCTAGTGAGGTGAAATTCTTGAGGAAGGCAAAGATAGGCAGGTTAAGAAATGAGAGGATCAGAGAGTTAATGAAGGTGGAACCATTACAGGAGGAGATAGAGAAATCAAGGCTGAGATAGTAAGGACATGTTAAGAGAATGGAGGAGAAGGCGATACCCAGGAAAATACATGAGATGAAACTGGAAGGAAAGAACCAAGAGGAGGACCGAGAGGCAGATGGCTGAAAGGAGTAGAGGAATGTGTCCAGAAGAAAGGAGAAGACTGAACCAAGGTGAAGACAGAGAGATGGTGGCAAGACAGAAGACGATGGAGAGGCCTATGTTCCAAACAGACCCAGCCAGAGGCTGGAAACTGTCGATTATTATTATTATTATTATTATTATTAATAATAATAATAATTCTGAAAAGCTTGGAACATCAACAACAACAGTTGATATTGTAGCAGCAATTGGAACAGCAGTTTCAACACCACCACCAGCAACAGCAGCAGCAAATTGAGTTGCTCCTTCAAGAAATTCAGCTTTTGATGGATCAACTGTAGACACCTTATACAGCTAGTAGTTACTTCCCAGGCGGCCACCCATCCATGTTTCCATTTCCAGAGTTCACAATGTCAATTAGAAGCACATTCGATGAAAGCAGAGTGTGAAAACTTCAATTGAAGATTTCAGTACCCAGTGGCATATGATTTAAGATTCAGTGGATTATTTAGTGAATCAAACAATGGAAAATCCAGGATGGACTGTAACAACAGTTGGCTGAGACTGCAGTCGTGCGCATGCGCGTGTGTGTGTGTCTCGTCTATTTTTGACGAAGGCCTTAGGGGATGAAAGCTTTATTTGTGACAGTCTTTTTGTTGCGCCTATCTGCGACTCAGCATCTCCGCTATATGGATTATTTAGTGAATTGATTGATACAATGCCTAAACTCTTATAGCAGTGACTTCTTGATTTCTCGTGTTCCTGGGTTCATCTGATGGTGCTAAAAGTTTACAATGTCAGACCATTCCAGATAACATTTTAGTTTCTTGCTAAAAAAGTAAAAATTATGATATGTGATTTGAAAGAGAAAAAGCAAGTTGTTGATCAGCTGCTTTCACAAAGGCTGCAGAAATCACTAGGAAATTTACTAACAAAAGATGAAGTGAAATACAGCCAGATCTCTGAAGCAGAGATGCCTTTCATAATAAGTGTAATGGCATATTTTAACGTTAGTGTTTACTACCACCATCAAAGTGCAGCCTTCATCAGACATCAAGCTGTCTAAGAATGGGTATAATGAGAAGAGGAGACTATTGTTTCGCCTGTTAAATCAGTTGTTCCTTCCGCATATTAAAGGAAGGTATTTCATTGCTCTCAGTCCTTATGATTACCAACAGCTTGTGCAGTAGCTTACAAATAAGAGAGCAAAGTGAAATGTTCTTTACTGCTATATAGATTTTGGTGTTGATAACGTGTTTCTTTATGTGTTGCTACGTGTTGTGCAATAGTGTTACTCAGTTGTGAATTTGAACTGTGGAAAACTTTTATTAATGCATATTTTTAAAGTAGATGAGGATTAAGTGTTTTCAAAGGGTAATTGGAATACCATGTCATCATGAAAGTCTTGATTTTTGGACAGTTTATAGTCATCACAAAATCATCGAAAGCTGGTGAGAGCTTAGGAGGAACCTGCTCTAGTCTCATCAACAGTTAATGAGTCATTGAATTCAAATGTGAGCATACTTTTCTAGAAGATGACCTGTATGAATGACATCCCAAAACTGCAACCATAAATGAAAACATTGAGAAAGTACACAATGCAGCAGTTCAGCAATTGATGATACAGATGTATGAAATAGGTGACAGCATAGGCATGAACTGGTGAGCATATAAAGAATAAAACATATCTTTTAGTTATTGTTTAAAAGTTTTTGATCAACTAGATGAAAAAATACGTCAGAAGAGACTTGTAGTTTCAATGAGGAAAGACAACTTTTGGCAGGACAATCTGCCAAGATGATTTGGCCATAGGAAAGCTAAGATATGGAAAACTAATCAAAGAGTGGAAAATCCAGGATGGAATGTAACAACATTATGAAAAGGAAAGTTGCTACTCACCATGGTGCTGAGTCACAGATAGGCACAACAAAAAGACTGTAACAAATATAACTTTTGGTCACTAAGGCCTTCATCAACAATAGATCACACACACACACACACACACACACACACACACACTATTTGTGGCAAGGCGACTCAACACCTCCGCTATATGGTGAGTAGCAACTTTACTTTTCATAATATGGAAAACTAAGATGTTTGAAGCACTAGTTTTTGGAACATCATTCATATGCATCAGATTAATTTCTTTGGCATGGCAAAGCTGGTGTAAAAGGAGGCCATGTCAAAAAATACATTATTTCACTGGCACTGAAGAACTTACCACACTGCATTTTGACATGCTGTTGTTATTGTTCTTGGTACCTGACAGCATGTGTTTTATGTACTACATATGTGATTGTCAGTCTTAACTTCAATGTTTGTTTACTGTCATTCGTAATTTAAATGTCAGACTATTTTGAGGGCTCCATCGCAAAGTTTCCCTGAGGCTGGCCACTGCTTTACTCACTAGTGTCAATGTTTTTATCACAGTAGACCCAAAAACCATTACTTTATTAAAATTTATAATGCCTTTTATTAACATTTGCAAACAGTAAAATTCATCCTTCTCTGAAATAATTTATGAACAAAATAATTTTGATCTAGCAGTCTTCCAATATTAGATTTTGATATTGTAGGGAAGCAGTAATAATTATTCAAAGAGGCGGGAAGATTTGTACTAACTTCAGACCAGGACACAAAAAGCATAGTGTCTTTCATAGTTTCTTTGTCACTTACTCTGTTAAAAGGCCAATCAGGCTGATCATAAACCACTGAGAATTTCCAGCATAAACCTAGAATTATGTTTGGAAAAGTTCATGAAATATCTAATGTACTATAGAATTTTCTTGAATTACAAACTATGTGGTCTTGTCAAAGAAATAACAGACAAAAACTGAGGAAAGTATAAGCAGAAAAAATGCAGGCAACTTTCCTTATTTTCTACATTACTTAAACTAAATTTTAAGAAAGCATTTCTAAAACTAATTTCTTGAGGAGAAAAATGAAATGGATGAAGCACAAATAGGCACAGTAGAAAAGATTGCTAAATGTTTAAGCTTTTGGACAGGAAAAGCCTTTCTTTCAAAATAGAAAACACACATCCCCCCCAGGGGGCCCACCACTCTTTGGCGGGGTCATGCTTGGCTACCACGGGGCCCCAGCCTTTGCAGCATTTTTACCCTTCTGTACTGCATGTCTATCCTCTTGCTATTCTTTTTCCCCCTCCCTCAGGGAACATGTCTGGGGTATTATTGGAAATGTTCTGCATTCTGTCGCTGATGTATGAACAGTCTCACCTTTGTTCTTTGCTCCCTTTTCCTTTCTTTGTTTCCCTTCTCCTCTCGTTCCTCTGTTTCGGCGTTTGAGGATCCTCTTTTTTTTCTTCTTCCTCCCTGCGTGCTCCTGAAGGCCAGTCCACATGTCTGACGCATAACAGTTGACTGGATAACGCATAATTCCCAGCCTTGGGTCGACGAGTAAGGTTTGCACATAGCCCCAGTACGGGCCAGGCTCAGGGAGGGGTGATTGCCTGAGCTGTAACCTTCCCAAATTGCCTATTGGTCCCTCTGTCAGGTGTTTGGGAGGTGTGAACAATCATCTAAGGTGGGTGCGCCCTCTTGTGAAGAGGCCCCCAGTTGGAAGGAGCGAGCCATTGGAGATGCTGGCAATCACGGGGATTTCCTCATGGTCAGTCAATCGTCTTCACACTCAATGTCTACAAAATGTAAACGTAAGGAGGCTAATGATTCAAAGACCCTCCCTGTTGCACCATGGTTCCTCGTGGTCTCGTGAACTGAAGATGGTGAGTCCTTCACCACATTAAATCCGTTTAATATTCAGAAAGGTGCTGACGCAATTGCTGGCCCTGTGAAATCTTGCTCTTGTGTACGGAACGGCACTTTCCTTTTGGAGACCACTTCTGATGCTAAAGCACAACTGCTTGCTGCCTCGCTTCTCCACGGTTACCCTGCTTGTGTCAAGGCCCATAGCACTTTGAATTCTTCCCATGGTGTAATTTACACCAGGCTGCTCGACAGTCTAACAGAGGCCGAAACTATTATTACCTCTCTGATCAAGGTGTCATTGCCGTCAATTGTGTAAAGAAAAAAGATTGATCCTCTAGAGTGCCCACCCGCACTCTCTTTCTCACATTTGATAGAGTGGTGCTCCTGTCAAAGCTCATAGGTGGCTATGAAATTATCACAGTCCGGCCGTACATTCTGAAACCGCTGCACTGCTACCAGTGTCATAGTTTCAACCACATTAGAACGTCTTGACGACACCCAGCCAGATGTGTCACCTGTGGTAGGGATGCGCATGAGGGTGATTGTCCACATCCTTCTCCCTGCTGTATCAACTGCAACGGCGGTGATGCCACCGCCTCTCGGGATTGTCCCACATGTCTTGATGAGCAGGCTGTTCAAGAGATCTGGGTAAAGGAAAAGGTGCCTTATCCAGTTGCTCGCAAGTTACTAGCTAGTCGCAAACCCTGCGTTCTCCCGTCAGGTACCTATAGTTCTGTTCTTATTACCCCCTCCCTCCATGAAGGACATGGCCATGCAGACATGCAACCTACAATTCAGATATGATATTGTGAAATTGCCTATTGTCAAGGTAGCATGGCCATCCTTCTGTCCAGCTGTGCAACAAGCCATCAAAATCTCACCTCTAGGGGTGAAGCCACCAGCTACACAACTGGTAATGGTGTTGGCACATGATACCTTAGCGCGGCCAACCTCCGTGCCACTGGTGTGACCAACAACAGTTTTTCGGCGTTGGACTGCACAGACCGACCGCACAAGCACACCGATTCTTCTGTGTACCCCATGGAGCAGGAGCCTCCTGCCTCTGTGCCCTGTAGTAGCGCCTTTTCCCCAGCTGTCACTCGACAGCCGCCAAGGCGACACCCTCACATCTCTTCATCATGACTCTCCACCAATGGAACATTCACGGCCTTCGATCCCACAATGAGGATTTATGGCTGCTTTTAGTGTAGCATCGCCCCCTTGTACTTTCCCTTCAGGAAACAAAATTGCACCCTCACAACTGCTTTGAGCTTTAACATTTCTTACCGATTCGTTTTGACCTTCCTCTTGAGGTCTGCATTCCCTCTCATGGGGGCGTAATGCTGCTCATATGGGATGACATTTATAGTCAACCCATTTCGCTGACTACCAATCTTCAAGCTGTGGCAGTTCGCCTTTTCCTTCCCCACCTGACTTTTTCCCTCTGTACTATCTATGTCCCTCCATCATTTGCTGTCACCAGGGCAAACTTCCTTCAACTTATTGGGCAGCTATCTCCCCCATTTTTGCTACTCGGTGACTTTAATGCACATTGTTCCCTTTGAGGTTCTCCCAGAGCCTGTCAGAGAGGCGCCCTCTTGGCTGATCTTAACCAACTTAACCTCTTCTGCCTTAACACTGGAGCACCCACTTTCCTTTCCGACCCCTCGCACAAGTATTCCCATTTGGACCTATTCCTCTGCACCGCCCGGCTTGCCCATCACCTTGAGTAATCTGTTCTTTCCGACACCTACCCGAGCAACCATTTCCCGTGTGCTATCCATTTGCTGATCCCTACCCCATCCGCGTCCTCACCTAAATGGCAGCTTCCTAGGGCTGACTGGCAGCTTTACTCCTCCCTGGCGACCTTTGAAGAAAAAGATTTCCCCAGTTGTGATGACCAGGTTGAATGTCTCACCAACGTTATCCTTACTGTTGCAGAACATTCCATCACCCTCACTTCCTCCTGACCACATCGTGTCCCAGTCTCTTGGTGGACTGAGGCATGCCGTGATGCAATTTGTGCACATAGACATGCTCTCCACATTTTTAACTGCCACCCTACCCTGACAAACTGCATTCATTATAAACAGATGCGTGCAAAGTGTCATCACGTTCTTCGGGATAGCAAAAGGTCTAGCCGGATTTCATTCACTTATTCTTCTAACAGTTCCACACCTTCCTCTGTCCTGTGGGCCAACCTCCGATGGCTCTCTGGAACGAAGATCCATTCCCCTATTACGAGCCTGACAATTGCTGATGATGTCATCGTGGACCCTATTGCTATCTCCAATACCTTGGGCAGCCATTTTACGGAAGTTTCAAGCTCATTTCGCTATCACCCTGACTTTCTCCACCAGAAAAAAGCGGAGGAAGCTTGGGCAATACCCTTCTCTTCTCCTAATCATGAGTGCTACAATGCCATCTTTAATATGAGGAAGCTAGATCATGCTCTCAGTTCATCCCAATCCTCTGCCCCAGGACCAGATGCCATCCACATTCAGATGTTGCAGCACCTTCCTCTAGCGGGCAAGCACTTTCTACTTAACACTTACAACCGCATCTGGGCGGAGGGCACATTTCCTGGATGCTACCTAAGCCAGGTAAGGACAAAAACCTTCCTTCTAGCTACCACCCCATCTGTTACGAGCTGCATTTGCAAGGTGATGGAACGTATGATTCATGCCCGGTGTGGTGGCTCAAGTCTCGACATTTACTAACGAATGCGCAGTGTGGATTTCAAGCACAGCGTTCTGGAGATGACCATCTTGTTACTTTGTCCACCCATGTCATGAATGTTTTTGTGTGGAAATCCAATAATGTGGTGGTGTTTTTCGATTTGGAGAAGGCCTGCACCTGCTGGAGAACTGATATCCTCCATACTCTTTACACATGCAGCTTCCTTGGGCGCCTGCCCTGTTTTCTTCGGGAATTTTTACAAGACCGAGATTTCAAGGTGCGTGTGGGTTATGCTTTGTCGGACACCTTTATGATGTGCCTCACAGCTCCGTCCTCATTCTCTTTGCTATTTCCATTAACCCTATAAAGGCCTGTCTCCCACGAGACATCTCCGGCACTCTTTTTGTAGCTGATTCTGCCATCTATTGCAGTTTTCCATGGACCTGTGTTACTGAGCGTCGTCTTCCACACTGTCTTGATCGTCTTTACTCCTGGAGCATCGACAATGGCTTTCACTTTTCCCCTGACTAAACTGTCTCTCTGAATTTCTCGCAGCGCAAATGGTTTCTCCCACCATCTCTACGTCTTGGGCCTTTTGCCTTCCATTCATTGAAACTATGAAATTTCTGGGGTTAATGCTGGACAGGAAACTCCCTTGGTCCTGCCATGTGTCTTACCTGGCAGCCCGCTGTACACGGTCCCTCAATCTCCTATGTGTCCTCAATGGTACTTCCTGGGGTGCCAATTGAACCACCCTCCTACATTTGTACCAGACACTTGTCCATTCGAAACTCGACTATGGGTTCTTTGTTTATAAATCTGCACGCCCATCCCTCTTATGCCATCTCAACACTATCCACCATCATGGCATCCGTTCGACCATGGGTGCCTTTTACACCAGCCCGGTTGAAAGTCTGTATCCTGAAGGTGCTGAACTACCACTGTCCTACCTCCGTGACTTTCTCCTTAGCAGGTATGCATGCCGTTTGTCTGCCATGTGTGGCCACACCTACTATGCCTCCTTCTTTGATGATTCCTTTGATCTTCAGTATGAGGCTTGTTCCTCTTTTCTGTTACCTCCTGCAGTCTGCTTTCACCACTTGCTACGGCGGCTTAACTTCACACTACCTGCAACTTTCCCATTGGGTGTGAACCCTTCACCACCTTGGCTTTGTGAAGCAGCCCATGTTGATCTTGGCCTTCATTCATTTCCTAAGGACACTACTCGAGCCTCGGTCTATCGCCTTCAGTTTCATGACCTTTGCATTGAACTTTGCAATAGTACCTTTGTATACACTGATGGCTCTCGGACAGACGTGGGGTTGAGTGTGCCTTCGTCATTGGCACCAGTGTCTTTTGATATCGGCTTCTGGCACACTCCTCAGTATTTACAGCTGAGCTCTTTGCCTTGAATCAGGCCATGGAGTACATCCATCGACACAGCCTTTCCAGTGTTTGTCCTCTGCTCAGACTCGCTCAGTGCCCTCCAAAGTATATGTACGCTGTACACTGCTCATCCCTTAGTGCATCGGGTCCAGGAAAAATGTCACTTGCTCACTCTTGGTGGAGCCAGTGTGATGTTTCTGTGGGTCCGCAGTTACATCGGTTCTGCCAAACGAGGCTGTTGCTGCTGATGTTGCTGCCAAGGCTGCAGTCCTCATACTTCGGCCCGCGAGTACCTATATTCTCTCTGATGATCTCTGTGTTGCCGCCTGTCAGGAGGTGGTGTCCCTCTGGCTTCGCCAATGGTCCTCCCTTCACGGGAACAAGCTTCAGCGTACTATGCCTCTCCCAGTGCCTTGGACGACCTCTTCTTGGCCCTCCCGTCGGGAGGAGATTATTTTAACTCAGCTGTGTATTGGGCACTCCTTTTTAGCCATCGTCATTTGCTAAGTGGCACTTTTTTCGACAATTTACAATCCAGCCTGGATTTTCTGTCTGATTTATCGGCCGTTTTAGCGAATGACGTGCAAGCTGTCGACTGTATTTTACTTTTTATCTGCTGAAGCAATATGGCAAAGGCCATTTAATTTTTATTTTTGGGCCTCCATTTCTGTATGGTGTTTTTTTAGCCTGTTTTCCTCATGCCTGTTTTTAGCTGTCTCCTATTCTGTCCATTGGGACTGACGTATAGTCATTTAACTCCTCTCTATGTTCGTGTTGTATAGTTTTGACTTAGGTGCATATGACCCCAATTGTTTGCACCCTAAAGCAAAACAAAACAAACAAAGGCAAATGGTCTTCTCCTTTGCCAACTCAAAGGTCCTCTTTGATGGTGTCACCATGATGTACCCTAGCCCGGCCAGCCTCTCTATCGTTGGTGCGCACCACCAACCATTTTTCAGCATTGGACTCCACAGACTGACTGCACAAGCACAGCGATGCTTCTGTGGACCTCATGGAGCAGGATCCTCCTGTAGTAGCGATTCTACACCGGCTGTCACTTGTCGGCCACCAAGTTGTCACCGCCACATCTCTTCCCCCTCATGACTGTCCTCCAATGGAACGTTCACGGCATTTGGTCCCACAAAGAGGATTTATGGTTGCTTTTACTGTCACAGGATCCCCTTGTACTCCACCTCAGGAAACGAAATTGCACCCTCACAACTGCTTTGAGCTTTCACATTACTTACAGATTCGTTTTGACCTTCTCCCTGAGGTTGGCATTCCATCTCATGGGGGCGTCATGCTACTCATATGGGATGACGTCCATGGTTAATCCGTCTCCATGACTACCCATCTTCAAACTGTTGCAGTTCGCCTTTTCCTTCTCTGCCTGACTTTTCCCCTTGTACCATTTATGTCCCTCTATCATTCAGTGTCACCTGGGCAGACTTACTTAAGCTTATTGGGCAGCTACCTCCCACATTTTTGCTACTTGGTGACTTTAATGGGCATCATCCCCTTCGGGGTTCTCCCAGGACTTATCAGAGAGGTGCCCTATTGGCTGATCTTCTTAACCAACTTGACCACTTCTTCCTTAACACTGGAGCACCCACTTTTCTTTCTGACTCGTCGCACACCTATTCACATTTGGACCTATCCTTTTGCACTGCCCAGTTTCCCCATTGTCTTGAGTGGTCTGTTCTTTCTGACACCTACTCAAGCAACCATTTCCCATGTGCTCTCCGTTTGCTGACTCCTACCTCATCCGAGTGCACACCCAAATGGCAGCTTCCTAAGGCTGACTGGCAGCTGCACTCCTTCCTGGCGACCTTCAGAGAACAAGATTTCCCCAGTTGTGATGACCAGGTGGACTATCTCTCCACCATTATCCTTACTGCTGCAGAACATTCCATTCCTCGCACTTCGTCTTTAGCACATCGTGTCCCCATCCCTTGGTGGTCTCAGGCATGCTGCAATGAAATTCATGCATGGAGATGTGCTCTCCGTATTTTTAACCATCATCGTATGGTGGCAAACTGAATTCATTTTAAACAGATGCATGCCAAGTGTCATTGCATTCTTCGGGATAGCAAACGAGCTAGCTCGATTTCATTCACTTGTTCTTTTAACGGTTCCACCCCTTGCTCTATCGTGTGGGCCAACCACAGGGCTCTCTGGGACCAAGATCCATCCCCCCATTTCCGGCCTCACCGTAGCTGCCGATGTTATCGTGGACCCTATTGCTATCTCCGACACCTTGGGCCGCCATTTTGCGGAAGTTTCGAGCTCATCCCACTATCACCCTGCCTTTCTCCATTGGAAATGAGGGGAGGAGGCTCATGCGATACCCTTCTCTTCTCTAAATCGTGAGTGCTGCAATGCCGTCTTTATTACGAGGGAGCTAGATCGCACTGTCAGTTAATCTTGATCCTCCACCCCAGGGCCGGACGCCATTTCCCTTACGGGCAAGCTACAGAGGCCCAATAAATTTAGTATGCAATTTCTTGTAAAACAGTTGTTTCTTATTTATTTCCTGAACATCGTATTTCCTGGTGTAGCATGTCACCACGTCTTAGCAGCTAAGAGTAAGAGGTTGCCGATCTTGTAAGACACAGCTGGCACATCAAAACGCTTGCCTTGCCGCCTGCCTCAGCCAGCCGTGCCACGTGCCGGCCCACTTGAATGGCCACAGCGAGCGACACGGCTCCCTGGAGCAGGGAGCGCTCCGCAGCTCACAACAGAGCCAATGAGCTGGAACAGCCTGGTCTATGGGGACTGATGTATAGTCATTTAACTCCTCTCTGTGTTCATGTTCTATAGTGCTGACTTGGGTGCGTATGACTCCAGTTGTTTTTTGCGCCCTAAAGCTAAAACAAACAAACAAAACAAGAAAACACACATTCACAACTCAAACACACATAGCCGATTGAAACTTTGTCTGAAGTAAGCAGAAGGTGGAGACAGGATGGGCTATTGGGTGCAGAACTGGTTGGCTGTACTGGTGGGAAGGGGGAGGAGGGGAGTGAGGAGAGAAGGGACAGAGGGAGGTGGAAAGGACTAGTAGGCACATTGGTGGTGTACAGTGTGTGTGTAATGCCAGGGAAGGAGACAGGTAGCTGGAGGACAGCAACTAGCAAAACTTGAGACCACGGGAGTTTCAGAAATGGAGGATATGGTGTAGCAAGAGTGCCTTCCAACACAGTCCAGAAAAGCTGGTGTTAGTAGGAAGCAATAATTGAAGTCGAGCACATTGCACTGGGCAGCAAGTTCAGCAATTTGGTGGGTGGGTGGGTGGGTGGGGGGGGGGGGGGTGACCAGCTGTTCTCTGCCCACAGTTTGGTGGTGGCCATACATGTGGACAGACAGCTTGTTAGTGGCCTCACCCACATAGAAAGAGGCACAGTGGTTGCAGCTTAGTTTGTAGATCACATGGCTGCAGTCACTGCCTTTGATGGGGTAGGAGATAACCATGACAGAACTGGAGTATGTCATAGTGGGAGTGTGTGTGATGTATGGACAAGTCTTGCATCAAGGTCTATTTAAGAGGTAGGAGCCATGAGGCAGTGGGTTGGGAGCAGGGGTGGAGTAGTAATGAACAAGGATATTGCATAGGTTCCATGGGCTGTGGAATACCACTGTAAGAGAGGTGGGAGGATATTTCTCCTTTCAGGGCATAATGAGAGGAAGGTGAAACCCTGGTGGAGAGTATGATTCAGTTTCTGTGGTCCTGGGTGGTACTGAGTCATGAGAGGAGTGCTTTTTGAGGCCAGAAAGTGTGTATGTGGGAAGTGGTAGGTGACTAGAGAGGCAAGGCACAAGAGATATGTTTCTGGACAAGGTTGAGTGGGTTAATTTAGGTTTGTGAAGGCTACAGGAAGACCCTTGGCATATTTGGAGAGAGACTGCTTATCACTATGGATGTAATAACCTCAGTTGGTTCGGCTGCATGGAAGGGACTTCAGGGTATGGAATGGGTGCCAGATGCCAAAGTGGGCATGTTTGGTATGGACAGAGGTACTGATGCAGCCATCCTGGTGGTGGAGGTCAACATTGAGGAAGGTGGCTTGTTGGGTCGAGGTAGGACCAGGTAAAGCAAATAGGGAAAGCTCTTGATGTTCTGGAGTAATATGGATATGGTGTCCTCAACCTCAGCCCATATCTTGAAGATGTCATCAATGAATCCGAACCAGGTGATGGGTTTGGGATTCTAGGTGGCTAGGAAGGATTCCACTAGATAGCCCCTGAATCCCAAATCCATATGCAAGTTTTATAAAGAATATTGTCCATCCCTACTCCAGCCTGCACTGGTGTGTGTGTGTGTGTGTGTGTGTGTGTGTGTGTGTGTGTGTGTGTGTGTGTGTCCTTTTCTGAAGAAGGCTTTGTCCAAAAGCTAGATGTATAACAGACTTCTCGTTGTTCTTGTCTGAAACTCAACACTTTGTGATTACAGTGAGTAGTAGTTTGTCATTTTCCTGACATTATTGATATTCCAATCTGGAGTTTCTGTTGTTTTAAATAAATATTATAGAACTTATCATAAAAATGTCGGATGGATTTGCTAACTAGTTAGCTTCTAGAGATGATATATGTAGTACTACCTGTACCCACACATAAAAGTGAAAGTAGTTTCTAGATTTTGGACTTTATAGTTCCTTCTTCAGGAAGAGAGGGATAGGTTGGGGTAGGTTAAAATGAAGGGCAGGTCAGGCAGACTAAAAAATGGGATAGATGTTAGTGGGTTAGTGCATGAGACAGGTTTTACAGTGGGAATCGTTGCATCGATAGGAACCTTGAGCTAGGGGGTAATGATTTGGGAATGTTATAAGTTTTAACTAGGATGTGGAGAAAAGCCTTGAGGCATTCAAAGCCTAGTATTGTTTCTAAGTTTTTTGGAAATGGGACTGTGTCAGTCGGAGAGTGAGAGCAGGATACTGTCACGGGACTTGTCTGTAAATGAAACAGTTGCAGGAGAGTAAAACTTCGAGGTGTCTGTTGGAGTAAGTATTAAGGGACTTGGTGGTTTAGTAGATTTGTTTGTGTGGATGCTTAGGCTGTAGGGAAGGGAGCACTTGATGGGAAAGGGGTGGCAGCTGTCAAAGTGTAGGTATTGTTGCTTGTTTGTTGATTTTATATGTACCAAGGTCCAGATGTAGGCTTCAGCGAGGTGGAGTTTCACATCAGAGGAAGTTACTTTGGATTTATAAAAAGACTCAGGTAAATTTGAGTTGGGAAAAGGAGATAAGTGGTCGAAGGAAATGGGGGAAATTGTTCTCCGTCATGTGTTCAGACAACAGAGATATTGTTCATAAACCTGTACCAAGCCTAGGGTCCAGCTTTGGGATGCAACAGAAACTGCTTGTACCATGCTTCTTTAAACTGAAGATGACAACTGGGTGCTCTAAACTGGTAATGGTACAGTAAAATGCTAAAATGATTGTGCTGAAAAAAAACATAAAAAATAAATATCTACATTATCCTATCAGAGGCAAAGCCACTCTTGTAAGCAGTTATATCGTATACTGCTTCTGCTGTAATTTCTGCACAGCACTTTATGTGGGCTGACCACCAACCAACTTTTTACTGGTATGAATCCACTGCCAAATGTTGCTCAAGAGCAGATTTGACCACACTGTGGGAGAACATGCACCTGAGCACAACATGCTCAAATTCAGTTGCTGCTTCACAACCCATTTCTATCTGGATCCTCCAGCTCCCATCCCCAGCACCAGAACTGCGTAGATGGGACTCGGGCATGCAACTCAGTCCTGTAATCGTCCTGAATTGAATGTGCTAGCCCTTGTCCCACACCCACCTCTACTTCTGACCCAAGACCCAAACCTCATTCATTCTGTACACCCTCTTCCTCATGGTCTTCCTCCTCTTGCATTCTGTCTTGCCCTTCCTATCTACTTCTTAATGATATTGTATGCCACAGACAACTCTGGGAAATTTATGTCTGCAGGACTAGTGGCAGCTTTGAGGTACTGAAACATTCAAATATTTTTCCTGGATGCAACAAGTGTATCCTGGAATTGGGAACTACATCTAAATGGGTAGTGCTATGAGCTTTGTATGTACCAATATGTTCTCTTGCACGCAATTGTTGTATTTTAGATAAAGGACATGAATATATAATGAATGTACAAAAATTATTCACCTGCTTTCCAATAATTATCCTAAGTTGTAAAATTATTTTTAGTAACAGATAATGGCTGGATTGAATGTTATCACAATGCCATGAATGAATGCCTTCTAAATAAAAACTGTGAATTTATTCTGCTGTGACTTATAACGGATGTTTGTACTCAACACAATTGTTATCTGTAAATTTATTGTTTCCTTACTGTAAAATATTTTTTGCAGGTAGTGTACCTTCCTTGGGTGCTGGCTTACTGTTTGGTGGAATACTAGGGTATGGAGCATACCAGATTTCACAGGATCCCAATGATTACCACATTCTTCTGGGCACAAGTACTGCCCTTGGAGGATTAATGGGATACCGTTTCTACAACTCTGGGAAATTTATGCCTGCAGGACTAGTGGCAGCTTTGAGGTACTGAAACATTCAAATATTTTTCCTGGATGCAACAAGTGTATCCTGGAATTGGGAACTACATCTAAATGGGTAGTGCTATATCTTGCTGTTTTTGGAGAAAGAATATACAGGCTAATTACTTATTTGATCTCTCTACTTTTCATCTACCTCACAACATAGCGGAAACAGAGCGAGATGGTACAGCCTGTAAGCTAGTAGACTTGCATTTGGGAGGATGACAGTTCAGACACTGCCCTGCCATCCAGATTTAGATTTACTTTGAGGAAATTACTTAAGGCAAATGCTGTGGTGGTCCATTTGATAAGCCATGGAAGAATTCCTTTCTCAGTCCGAGCTTTTGCTTGCTCTTCATTGATCTTATTGTTGACAGTATATTAAACTGTAATCTACGTATTTAGTGTAATGGAATGTAAGCAAAGTAATTATTTTTGTGATTATTGATTCAGGTCCAAAGGACATGGACCCATAGTATCTTACAAGGAAACCTCCCCATCGCACCCCCCTCAGATTTAGTTATAAGTTGGCACAGTGGATAGGCCTTGAAAAACTGAAGACAGATCCATCGAGAAAACAGGAAGAAGTTGTGTGGAACTATGAAAAAATAAGCAAAATATACAAACTGAGTAGTCCCACCTAGTGAAAATTTTAATTTTTCAGTTTGTGTCAGACTCTTATGTTTTCATCACTTTTTTGGGAGTGATTATCACATCCACAAGAAAACCTAAATCGGGCAAGGTAGAAGAATCTTTTTACCCATTCGCCAAGTGTAAAAGTTAGGTGGGTCGAAAACATATTCCTGTCATGTGACGCACATACCGTCACCAGTGTCGTATAGAATATATCAGACGTATTTTCCTGTGGAGGAATCGGTTGACCTATGACCTTGCGATCAAATGTTTTCGATTCCCATTGGAGAGGCTAGTCCTTTCGTCTACTAATCGCACGGTTTTGCGGTGCGGTCGCAAAACACAGACACTAAACTTATTACAGTGAACAGAGACGTCAATGAACGAACGGACAGATCATAACTTTGCGAAAATAAAGAAAGTAAAATTATCAGTCGACAGAAGACTTGAACCAAGGACCTCTCGGTCCGCAGCTACTCATGCTAACCACGGGACCACGGCGCTCCTTGACTCCCACTGTCCTTGATGTTGCCTATCTTAGCATGGACTACTCAGTTTGTATATTTTACTAATTTTTTTCATAGTTCCAAACAACTTCTTCCTGTTTTCTCGATCGATCTGTGTTCAGTTTTTCAAGGCCTATCCACTGTGCCAACTTATAACTAAATCTGAGGGGGGTGCGATTGGGAGGTTCCCTTGTTAGAGCAGAGGGAGAGGGTAGTTCTCCTGGAAGTGGAGACAGAACTTGCAGTGTGATGTTATTTGTTAGTATGAGAGAGGAAATAATTCGTGATTAAATTTTAATATAACATATTCGAGGAGGCTTACCCAAATCCCTAAGATACTTCAGAATTTCATTCTGTACATAGATTTGTTTATTTAATTTGGATCATTGGTATTTTGAATAGTTCTATGCATTTCACCACAAATAACTCACTAGTGCCAACCTCTTTACATCAAGAGTAGTGCTTGCACCTACACCCTCAATTATTTGTCTTCCCTTGCAGATCTTGCCCTCTACAGCTCCCTCTAATACCATGGGAGTTATTTCTGTGTGTCTGTTCTGCCACTCCATCTCTATTTCCTTGTCATTGATTTTTATATGTTCATACGTTCCTTTCTTCGCTGATTCTGTGGAGAACCAACTGAGAGAAACTGAAAAGCTTGAAAACAAGTAAATCGGCACATCCCGCTGTAATTTCAATTAAGTTTTATAAAGAATATTGTATGGCATTGGCGCCTTTCTTACCTTGCAAGTACCGCAAATCTCTCACTCAACGCACAGTCTCAAGTGACTCCTGTGGATAAGAAGGGTAAAAGAACAGACCCGCAAAATTACAGACCAATATACCTAACATTGGTTTGTGGCCAAATCCTTTAACATATTCTCAGTTTGAATATAATATATTTTCTTGAGACTGAGAAGCTTATATCCACAAATCGGCACGATTTAAAAAATGAAACTCAGCTTGCTCTTTTTCCATGTGATATATTGTGAACCATGGATGAAGGAAAACGGGCTAGATTCCATATTTCTAGATTTCCGGAAAGCGTTTGACCCGGTGCCCCACTGCAGACTGTTAACAAAGGTATGTGCATATGCAATAGGTTCACAGATAAGCAAGTGGTTCGAAGACATCTTAAGTAACTGAACTCAGTATGTTGCCCTCGATGGCGAGTGTTAGACACAAAGGTATCGCAGGGAGTACCCAAGGGAAGTGTGACTGGACTGCTGTTGTTTTATACATACATAAATGATCTGGAGAACAGGATGGTCAGTAATGTGTTGTTGTTTGTTGATGATGCTGTAGCGTATAGTTATATGTGAAAGTTGTGAGTGACTGTAGGAGGATACAAGATGACTTAGACAAAATTCCTAGTTGGTGTGATGAATGGCAGGTGAAAATGGTAAGTTAATGTGGATGAGTAAGAAAAACAAACACATAATGTTCGGATATAGGATTAGTAGTGTCCTGCTTGACACAGTCATGTCCTGCAAAGCAATATGAAATGGAACAAGCGTGTTAGGGTTGTGGCAGGGACAGCGAATTGTCGACTTCAGTTTATTGAGAGAATTTTGGGGAAGTGTTGTTCATCTGTAAAGGAGACTGCATGTAGGATACTGGTGCGAACTGTTCTTTGAGATCTGTACCATGTCAGATTAAAGGAAGACATTGAAGAAATTTGAAGGCAGATTGCTAGAATTGTTAACAGTAGATTCAAACAACATGCAAGTGCTACAGAACACTTTGGGAACTGAAACGGGAATCGCTGAAGGGAAGGCAGCGTTCATTTTGAAGGATGCTATTAAGAAAATTTTAGAGAATTTCTAAATTGTCATCAAGATTTAGGTTTTCTGTTGTTGCTATAAATAGCTTGAGAAGGGCAGGGTTTTATCATTATCATCCTTGTTCAATCTGTGCTTGAGTTTTGTATTTCTGTTGACATGGCATTAAACTCAAGCATTTTTTTCCTTCTACATCTTTTTGTTCTCCTGCCTCAAGGATCTTCTGAATGACCTACATTTTACAGACATATTTGACATTTAAAAAAATCAGTGACATCAGTGTATCAGTCAATTCAAAATTAAGCTTTCAGTGACAGTTTCCAGCAGCCTTATAAACATGCCCAAAACACTGTTTATATCTTTCACCAAATTGTTTATACAGTTTGGTTGTTCTCCAGAAGAGATATCTGAGCAGTGGTAGAGTAAATCTACTGGGCAGTCACCTCATCCCGCCACATACTATCATCACTCCTGCTTCCAAAAATGTCAAAAGTGCTCACCTCACTACCCAGCACAGTCAAACCCCTGGAATGCCTAAATAAAATACTCTGCCACGGCTATTTCTATCAAGTGGAGCCCTGAAATAATATCACCTTTTCATAAGCAGCTCCATACACCATCCAGTCAGCTTACATTTTCCTCTTAATCTTCACAACATCCTTGTCACATCTTATGACATTCTCATACCAATTGCCCTACCTCATTGCTCCGAACCCTGCAGTCATTCAGAATGTAGAAGTTGCTCTCTGCACTCAACATTATCACCTACTCTAGCCCCATCCGTAGCAAAGCTTACAATGTTAAATGCAGGGTCGCGTGATCAACTTCTCCCATTACTGACAAGCTGACTGCTTTCACTGCTCAGCAAGCTACATAGGGAGGACTACCACCAGCCTAACAAAACACTGCACATGTCTGCACATAGGTGATCTCCAGAATGAATTTTCGTTCTGGAGCAGGGTATGTGCTGACATAAAACATCTTGGCAGTACAACGCTGTGTGCCAAACTAGGGCTCAAACCCAGAACCTTTGTTTTTCATTGGGAAATGCTCTAGCAACTGAGATGTCCAGGCACAACTGTAATACACCCCCACAGCTTCAGTTCCACCAGTACCCCTCTCCTACCTTCCAAATTTCACAACAATGTAGGAAAAGATAGATTGCTACTGACTCTAAAGAAGATACGTCAAGTTGTAGACAGGCATTGAATAAAAGGTACTCACATGTAGCTTTCGGCCGCACACAGTGAGAGAGAGAGAGAGAGAGAGAGAGAGAGAGCACAATAATCTGCAGCAATCTGCCCTGTGTGTTTTTGAGTATCTTGATATAGGTATTGGCTTGCCACGAGCATTATCAAAGTAACTATTCTCCACCATCTTCATTCACAAAAAACATTCATAAGTCTTCCATTGTGTTCTGAAATATATGCATACTTTCTTTTATAGCTGTGGAAAATGTGTCCAAATCTGAATTCATGAATGTGATACTTTTCTCTTTCAGTGTTGCCATGGTCCTCAGAATAGGAGCACAGAGAGCTGGTCTCGTTGGAATAAAGAAGTAAACTATATCAGTGGCATTCCTTGTAGACTTTTTTTTAAATCTTTTTCTACAGAATCAGCTAATTTTTTGTTATTATCAAGAATGTTTATGTGAACTTCTGCAATAAAGTATCACAAGTATACTGTTTTTATTTGCTTGATGCTTTCTTTTTCCTTTGGATTATATTCTGTTTATATGTAGTTTGGATATGAAAAATGTACAGAAATTTCTAAACATGCTGCTACTCATTAATGATGATACCTGGTAAGTTTGGATTGGATGCCAGCTCTGTGGAGGGGAAGAGAGAGAGAGAGAGACAGAGAGAGAGAGAGAGAGAGAGAGAGAGGGGGGGGGGGGAGGGGGGGCAGACTTGATATTCCACACTTTTGTTTCTTGTTAAAAATATAATTTTTGTATTGTGTTACTGTATTGTGACCTTGTCAGTGTGGACTAAATTTAAATGATCTGAAATATTTCATCAGTTTTCTTTAGGTACATTCCACATGGACTCTCATGTAAAAACATGTATTTTTGTGAACATGAAGAAGGATTTGTCCAAAAGCTAGCAACATTTTGTCTTGTTTATGTGCCTATTGACCCCCAGTGCCTCACTTAATTATTTGTAATCCTCTGTTGTAGTTCCTTCCATCTTGTTACTCACACTAATCAGATTTTTGCCTTTTGTCAGTCCAGTTTGGAATTGTGATGGGCTTTTCTATGCAGAATGGAAAAAAATAGTTATTGAAGTCCTGCAAGTCCTACAGAATTCAAACTTCACAGTTATACAGGGCATAATTTTTGCCCCTCTCCCCACTGAATATAAGTGAATTTGTTCTATGACTGTGTTGTATACAGGTTGAATCCAAACTCCACTGACAAAGTTTTAGAGGATGTTCAGGGGTATTTTCTGAGGGTTTTGGTCTATCAGTTTCATCATAACTGGCAGCTCATTACAGAGTAACTGCATTTCATCTGATTTCTTACTCCTCCCTCCACCCCTCATTGTTTCTGTATCTGTATTGAATTGAAAATATTGCATAACACTGCAGATATTGACATATGTGCTGTGTGTCTTGTTTGGAAATGAACTTATATTCACAGTGCTTTCTATTGGAAACAGTGATGCTGACATTACTCTTTTCCCTTAAACTTACATTCTTAACTGCTCAGTTCTATTTTTGTGGCAGTGATAGCTGCACATCAACAATGAAGTCATATGGATAGATTTAATGATGAAGAGTTGGTCAATATGCATCTCTTGTATGGGTTTACAGCATGCAATGGAAAAGCAGCATCCCAACAACTCTATGCTGAGCTGTTCCCTGTTACAGCAACCACTGCACAGTACTTTTGCATATCTGAGGGTTGTTGTGTTACTCTGTATTTTGTGTTATATGTTTTGATGATTACGTATTACAAGCTTTTTCACTGTTTTTTGGATAATTTCACAGGAAGAAAGGTAATTGAGTTAACAAAATGAGTAAATCATAATTGCATTGTGACTCTGTAACAAGCCACCTGTGACATGAGGTCACACATAGCAAAATACTCAGAAATATAGCAGAGATGTTGAGTCACAGACAGGCACAGCAAAAAGACTACTAAGCACCTAGGCTTTCGGTCACAAGGTGTTCTTCTGAAATAGACAACACACACACACACACACACACACACACACACACACACACACACACATGCAAATGCAGCTCACACACTTGTGACACTTGTGTCACAACCAGTGACAGTGGTCATGGGTGTGTGAGGGGTGTGTGTGTGTGTGTGTGTGTGTGTGTGTGTGTGTGTGTGTGTGTGTCTTTTGTCTATTTCAGAAGAAGGCCTTGGCTATATTTCTGAACAATCTCCAAAATTTTGTTGGTGGATTTTGGGCTTACCCTGTATATAGATGATGTTGAATTACATCATAGTTCCGATTCAAAATTGATTAAAGGTTTCCTTATAACTGGGTATATAATATAGGACTGTTGTTTTCAGACCAACCTTAAAATTGATGAACGGTTTACTTAAGTTCACCTACTGCTTTCTAATACTGACCTTGTGATGTTTCATGGGTCCCTAAATCACATTAATTCTCATACCATTGTGATTTAATTGGATAAGGGTTGAATTCATTCTATTGTTTACATTCCAGCTAGCATTTTCTATTGTCACATTCATTTTGCATTTCTATTTATCTATATTGTGGCTGTAGCATTATGGTTATGTACAAGTTTTTAATATGTCAGAGTGGCTGGTTCATGCTTTCATTGTCTACTGATCAGCCAGCCACATAATATTTGCTGCTGTAGCATAATCAGTTCTTTATTGAGGTTCTGACACAAGAACAAAAATGATTGACTATTTGTCCAATAACAAAAAATGCCTGACAGGCACCAAAATAAATATTAAATCTAATGCAAATTTAGTTCTTCTGGACAACCCCTTCTAATACATGGACAGACATGTAAGCAAACACTGGTAGCATATGTGGTATAGGAGAAAAATACATTTACTTTGTTGTTATATCACTTGTTACACAGCTTTGATAAAACTATTACTTTCAGTTTTATTACATTCAAGTGACTGTGCTATCTGTAAATGGCCTGCATGTAGCCAACCACATAAATAAAGTGTGTGTACAAAAATTGTAAACAGACTTGTTTAACATCATTTTGACAGAAATCTTGCAAATGATCTATGGAACAAAGATCTAACTTTCAAATAACTTCCGGGAATTCAGCCAGGTAACACTTTCAGCGACCGCCGATATTTTGGCAGGAGAACACCCTGCCATTTTCAAGGCAAACTTCAACGGACAGGCGGCGTACATGCAAATTTAATACCTCGGTTCTCTGCCAGAAGCAGGAAAGATAACACACACACACTGAACACTAGTGCCACCAAAGATGACCAAAGTCAGAGCTATCGATAGAGAGACTATGAATTCGCAGGTGAGGCAGCATTGACTCTGTTCCTCTGTTTTTGACAAGGGAGAGAGCCGGATTCCAAACAGAGTTTAAACAGAAACCTCCATCCCTGTTAACGAGGTTGCTCGCTAATTTAATCTCAACTGCCTCTCTAATGACACTGTCCCAATAGCTGGACGTGCACGCCAATATCTCGGTGTTATTATATAACATGGGGTGACCAGTATCCAAGCAATGTTCGGCAATAGCAGATCTATTTGGCTGCTGTAATTGTGTGTGCCGTTTATGCTCAGTACATCTGTCCTCTACGGTCCTGATAGTTTGACCAATATATGCCATCCCGCAGCTACAAGGAATACGATATACACCCGCCTTACTCAGTCCAAGATCATCCTTAACGGAACTCAAAAGTGCTCTAATTTTAGAACATTATTATTTTTACTATCTGATTCAGCGTATCGCAGAATCGATGCTGACCCCACGAAAAGTGTTGAGAGAAAGACCAACAGCCACCTGAAGAAAAGTGGTTTGTCGCAGGACACAATCAAGAGGCTTAACACCTATAGTGCTGTTCCCCCTGGGTTATATGGCCTTCCAAAGGTTCATAAGAAACGGGTTCCTTTCCGTCCTATAGTGAGTAACATCGGCGCTCCGACATATCGTGTATCCAAGCATCTTGCTTCTCTGTTGAGTCCACAAGTAGGACGGTGTGAACATCATATCAGGAACTCAGCTGATTTTTTTACGTCGTTTGGAGGGACTGAGGCTGAATGACTCTGATATTTTAGTGAGTTTCGATGTGGTCTCTCTCTTCACTTGCGTTCCTCTGTCTGATTCGTTGCGGTTAATTGAAGCCAGGTTTGGTGCTGATTTAACTAATCTCTTTAGGCATGTTTTAACATCCACTTACTTTTTATTTAATGACCAGTATTACGAGCAGACAGATGGAGTTGCGATGGGTAGTCCGTTGTCTCCTGTGATCGCAAATTTATTTATGGAAGACTTCAAGGAACGTGCATTGGAGTCGGCGCCTTTAAAACCCGCCTGTTTCTTTAGATACGTTGACGATACCTTCGTTGTTTGGCCTCACGGTAGGGAGAATTTGAATGTCTTTCTAGAACATCTGAACTCGATCCACCCAAACATTAGTTTTATGATGGAGGTGGAAGAGGATGGTTGCCTTCCCTTTCTCGACGTGTTGGTTAGGAGGAAGGATGATGGATCATTGGGATATGCAGTCTACAGGAAACGTACTCACACCGACTTGTACTTACAAGCTAATAGTTGTCACCATTCGGCTCAGCGTGAAGGAGTGCTTCGTACCTTGGTACACAGGGCACATGTCGTTTCTGATGCTGAGACTTTGCCAGCTGAGCTGTCCCATCTTGAAGTTGCATTTCGTCAAAATGGTTATAGTGATAGACAGATTGAACGTGCGTTGCGCTATCGACCAACTGTACATCGGGTGATTGATGATAATTCTGAGTCAACACCTAAGTCTACTGCCTTTTTGCCTTACGTAGGAAACACGTCCAATAAGATCGGTCGTATTTTACGGAAATACGATGTGAAATGTGTTTTCCGACCTCCATCTAAAATTAGAGCACTTTTGAGTTCCGTTAAGGATGATCTTGGACTGCGTAAGGCGGGTGTATATCGTATTCCTTGTAGCTGCGGCATGGCATATATTGGTCAAACTATCAGGACCGTAGAGGACAGATGTACTGAGCATAAACGGCACACACGATTACGGCAGCCAAATAGATCTGCTATTGCCAAACATTGCTTGGATACTGGTCACCCCATGTTATATAATAACACCGAGATATTGGCGTGCACGTCCAGCTATTGGGACAGTGTCATTAGAGAGGCAGTTGAGATTAAATTAGCGAGCAACCTCGTTAACAGGGATGGAGGTTTCTGTTTAAACTCTGTTTGGAATCCGACTCTCTCCCTTGTCAAAAACAGAGGAACAGAGTCAATGCTGCCTCACCTGCGAATTCATAG
This sequence comes from Schistocerca americana, assembly GCF_021461395.2. NCBI lineage: Eukaryota > Metazoa > Arthropoda > Insecta > Orthoptera > Acrididae > Schistocerca > Schistocerca americana. The sequence goes on from NC_060124.1 coordinate 167,086,599, forward strand.
TCTCTCTATCGATAGCTCTGACTTTGGTCATCTTTGGTGGCACTAGTGTTCAGTGTGTGTGTGTTATCTTTCCTGCTTCTGTCGGAGAACCGAGGTATTAAATTTGCATGTACGCTGCCTGTCCGTTGCAGTTTGCCTTGAAAATGGCGGGGTGTTCTCCCGCCGGAATATCGGCGGTTGCTGAAAGTGTTACCTGGCTGAATTCCCGGAAGTTATTTGAAAGTTGTATACGCCAGGAGAAACTCAGGTCTCACAAGGATCTAACTGAGTGACACCACGAGTGACCAAGGGATTTGTCTGTGGGAAAGATAGTGATATATCCCATATTCAGCTGCTGCAGAACATCAAAATCCACCTTGCCCATGTATTTGTACACTGATAATAGGTGCATATTATGTTTCATTTGATGGTTGGTTTCACAAGCATGCTGCAACATCTCTTGAGCAGGTTGGAAGGTGAAATGCAGCTTTCTTACTAGGAAACTGTGGCAGTGTCATGTGGACAGTCTGTGTTTCAAACTAATGGGTTCTTGGCCTCAATTGTTATGGCAGAATGCCTGAGAGCTAGAGGAAGATACACCATTGAACAGACTTCCATGAGTACAGCATAATAATAAGCATCCCTGGCACAGAGAAACAACTGGAAGAGTTGTAAACAAATAAATCACCAGGTCCAGGTCAGTTTTACAAAGAGTACTCTATGGCACTGGCCTCTTACCTAGACTCCATTTATCATGAATCTCTCGCCCAGTGCAAATTCCCAAGCAACAGGAAAAAAAGTGCAGGTGACCCTGTATGTAAGAAAGGCAGACGTACCCACAAAATTAAAGACTAACACCCTAATGCAGAACCCTTGAACATATTCTCAGTTTGAATATAACAACTTTCTTGAGACTGAATAGCTTATGGAAATGAATTGGCAGGGTTTTAAAAAGCATCGTTCATGCGAAACTCAGCTTGTCCTTTTCTCACATAATATACTGTGAACTTCACCTGAAGGGCAACAGGGAGAGTCCATATTTCTAGACTTTCAGAATGTGTGTGACATGGTGCCCCTTACAGGCTGTTAAAGAAAGTATGAGCATATGGAATAGGTACAAAGATATGTGAGTGGGTTGAAGACTTCTTAAGTTATAGAACCCAGTATGTTGTCCTCAACAGCAAGTGTTCATTAGAGATAGAGGATCATAAGGAGTGCTCCAGGGATGCCCGATAGGACTGCTCTTATTACCTATATATATATAAATGATTTGGTGGACAGCATTTTGCGGTCGTTTGCCGATGATGTGGTTTATGATAAGGTATCAAAGTTGAGTGACTGTAGGAGAATACAAAATGACTTAAGCAAAATTTCTAGTTCACGTGATTATTGGCAGTTAGATCTAAATTTAGAAAAATGTAAGTTAATGTGGATGGCAAGGAAAAACAGACCTGAAATGTTTGGATACACCATTAGTAGTGTCCTGCTTGACACAGTCACATCTTTTAAATATGTGGGTGTAATGTTGCAAAGCGATATGAAATGGAACAAGCGTGTGAGGATTATGGTAGGGAAGGAGACTGGTCAACTTCGGTTTATTGGGAGAATTCTAGGAAATTGTGATTCATCTGTAAAGGAGATTGCATATAGGATGCTAGTGCAACCCATTATTGAGTACTGATTGTGTGTTTGGGATCTGTACCAAGTCAGATTGAAGGAAGACATTAAAGCAATTCAGAGGTGGGCTGCTAGATTTGTTACTGGTGTGTAACAAAATTAGGGATGCTTCAGGAACTCAAATGGAAATCGCTGTAGGGAGGATGACATTCTTTTTGGGGAACACAGTTGAGAAAATTTAGAGAACTGACATTTGAAGGTGACAGTAGAACGATTGTACTGCTTCCAACATACATTGTGAGTAAGGGCCAAGAATATAAGACATGCGAGTAATCAAAAGCTGAAGGGGCACTAAAGTAGGATTGCAATATACTTCACCATGACATCAAAAAAGCAAAAAACATACTATGCACAAAAATTCTAAGATCTAATCAAAGGTAATGTGGAGCATTGTTAGGCACAAAATAAGCAATTTTGGTCAGGCAAAAATAAATAAATAAGTAAAAATTAAATTCTCATTGACAGTAGCTCTACAACAGAGGCTAGTAAATCCACGGATATCTTCCTAACGGTAGCTGAAAAGAAAGGGACAAAAAATGGAGCATTGGAAGCAAGTGCATTAGACTTATGCAGACAGGCAGTGCATACTGCACCACTAGACATTAGTTTTTATAATCCAATGCACTCATCACAGCTAGTGTTTATATCCTTGGTGACATTGGTTTTATGGGCATTAAACTGGATTGTGAGGCCCGTTTCAGTGCCTGACATTCATCCCCTACTGCAGGAGACATCAAAAGAGACTATAAAGATACATTTTATTTTCAAATTAAACTTATTCAGATGGGCAAACTTTGAGTTGCGTAAGATCATGGAGTCACACCACATGTCATGGAGCTAGTTCAGCGGAAGAACTCGAAGCTTGTGTGTTCTTATCATGTTGGGTTATTATGAAATTTTCATTTGTGGAAGCTGTAGGTGAGTACATCAGTTTAATCAGTTATCAAATGATCAAACATAATGGGACTATCACATCCTGCTTGAAAAAGTCAACTAATGCAGTTTTATGGAGTGATTAGAAGTGGAGATAGGGTGGATGGCAGACTGAGATTCATTGGAAGAGCCCTCAGGAAACGCAGTCCAAGAGCCCTCAGGAAATGCAGTCCATTAAAAAAACTAAGGTAACTTACGAAACACTCTCTTGACCAATACGTGAAAACTGCTCATCAGTCTGGAAGCTCGACCCGAAGTGATTGATAGAGGAACTGCAGAACATACAAAGAAAAGCAGCACGTTTCATCATCGATTCATTTAGTAAGTGCGAAAGCGTCATGGAGATACTTGGCCAGCTCCAGTGGCAGATGCTGCAAGAGAGGCATTCTGCATCACAGCATGGTCTACTGCTCATTAGAGAGATTTGGCTCACATGGAGGCATAGCAGCGATCATTCTTCCTGTGACAATTAGAAAAAGGGGGAAGTGACACTGGTACACAAGGTGCCCTTCACCACACACTGAAAAGTGGCTTGCAGAGTGTAGATGTAGAAGAATTGGTGCTGTTAGCATTAATTAGCACTAACCTAAGACCAACAGCTTGGCTAATTTCAGTCCTCCTCCATTTCTGTTAAAGTTATGTTTTTGAATTTCTACGTCTCCCTATACACCCCGGCATAATAACGATAAAACTTTATTATTAGAGAATCAAATTTTGCGGTTCCTTGATCACAGAGCATAATCTGCTACTTCTGACTGGCTTTTCCACGTTGCCCAGTTGACAGTTGCTTCTTGTGCATAGTACAAGATTTTTTTTTTTAAGTATCTTTTGCCCTTGTGGAATAATGAGGGTATCTGAGATGTTTAACACAAGTAAAAAAGAATTTGTTCAGTACAAGGAAATTATAACACACATGGAAAAGAGAAGTCGGAACTGATGAAGATCAACAGGGGGTGGGACAAGGGTGTAAACATTTTTAGATTGTGGGAAAGGGAAGTTAAACAAAGTGTGAGGTTAATACCAGGGCAGAAATACTAAACTTTTTGGAGATGATCAAATAATTATTTAGAACACAGCAAATGACCTCCAGTTTTCAATAATCACCTAAATCAAATCTACAGGGTGTACATAAAGTTCAGGAACACTTTCAATTATTTATTGCACAAGAACTAAACATTGTACAGATGTCATACATATTGCATTTTGAAGAGAAACTCTGAAAGTTTTTTTTTTTTTTTTTTTTTTACAAACATTCGATAGGCGAACAATGAGTGACCCGGCAGACATCAATACAGTAATCAAATTCTTGCCATACCCATCCCAGCATGACATCGTGGACTGTGGCAGTTGCTTCCCCTATTCCCCCTGGAGCTCGGCTACATCACATGGTAGAGGTGGTACATACACCAGATCTTTAATGTGTCCCCACAGAAAAATGTCACACGGAGTGAGATCTGGTAATTGGGGAGGCCATTTCATGGAACAGCTGTCCCGTTCTGTAGCACGGCCGATCCATCGATGTGGCAGCTCAGTGTTCAGGTACGCATGAAATTCACAATGAAAATGGGGTGGAGCTAAAAATTAAGTGATCAACAATGCCATCCCCATGCTCATTCAATTGTTTCAACTGTGATCAAAACTCAAAATGGTTGTCTTTGTTGTTGTCATTGAGCTTCTGCACTAGCTTCAACTTGAATGGTTTCATAGAGAGCTTCTGTCACAGGACTTTCCACACTGTCATTGGAGCCATTTCGAATTCACAGGATGCACGACGCACCAATTTCTTTGGACTCCTTATGAATGTCTCTTGTATGCGCTCCGCATTCACTTCACTCACACTGGGATGTATGCTTCTCTTTGCTGGGCACAAGCAACCCGCCGTAACAAATATGTTGTGCCAGTGGTAAATGGCTTTCCTTGTTGGTGGTTTCTCACTGTACTTGGTTCTAAATATCCGTTGAACAGCTGTAGCACTTTTTTTTTTTTTTTGTCAAACTCCAACATACAGAAAGCTCGCTCCACACCTGAACTCACCATGTTTGCGACTAGCGATGACTATTGCAAATTACCAAACTACTCTGTACAGATATCATACATATGTCATTTTGAAGAGAAACACTGAAAGGCCTTTTTTTTCCTCCATGTATACCACCACAATGTTTGGTTCTTGTGCAATAAATAACTGAAAGTGTTCCCGGACTTTATGAACACCCTGCAGAAACATTATCACCTAAAAATTTAAGTAGAAAGAAAACTAAAGTAATGGCCTTCAACGAATAACTTCGTGCATAATCTAAAATAGTATTAGATGAACAGTCAACAGAACAGGTGCAATATTTTCATCTGTGAGGCTGCAATATTAGCCATGAAAATGAAAATAACATCAGTAATAAATTATGAGAGTTTCAGATGATATGTGGCACACATTACGCATAACGCTGGGCAACAGGACAAGCAAGGATACTAAGCAAACATTTTACAAAGCAATGTTTACCCTGTTCTAATATATGGAAGCAAATCTTGGACATTCACTAACAAAGACAAAGGAAGAGCACAGTCAGCTTGAATGAAATTCTTCAGGGAAGTTAAAGTTGTGCACACAGGGATCAAACACCAAACAATATTATAAGATAAGAACTAGCAGATTTTATACACTACTGCTGTGCCTAGTTCACAGATTCTTTTACCCTGGCCCACCAATGTCTCAATTACTCCTCTTTTCTGTATGGGATGATTCGTGTAAGTGGGTTTACTGTACACTTTTTGCTCTAGTTCCATCAGTTTTTGTGAGTATATGTACATTGAAAACTGAAATGGAACCTTCTTTCTCTTTTTCCATTAAGAACTTTGTAGACTGAGGATACCTCCAGCAGCAGGTGGCAAAACTTTAGGCACAGAAATATACTTCTCAAACCAACATCACCCAAGATACATCAGTTTTGCCAATCGTATATTAGAAAGCTTACAAAAATCATTGTATTACTGAAAAGTAGTAACTCTTCTAATTATAATGGTATTTTGACAAGGTACCAAAACTTGTGGTTACCCAACATTACTCCTGTTGAGTCACTTTCATAACCATTTGTTCAGTCAAGGCCTATTTCCTGAAAGACATAAGTAGGTGGCAGTATCACTCATTTACAAAAGCATAGGTAAGCAAGTGACATGTAAAAAGTTTACAACAGAATACTGAAAGACCTCTCTGATTATGCATGTTATTAGCAGCTCAGTTTGGTTTCTGTGAACGCTTCTGTATTGAGAAAGATCTAAACAGAAAAAATGAGCTTGTGAGCATTTGCTGTAATATTAACGAGACCTTTTATTGTGCACACACACTGATGTGATAAAAGTCATGGAATGCCTCCTAACATCAAGTCAGACCTCCTTTTGCCCAATGTAGTGCAGCAACTCTACATGGCATGAACACAAGTCATAAATATTGAGCCATGCTGCCTCTATAACCATCCATAGTTGCAAAAATGTTGCCAGTGCAGGGTTTTCTGCACAAACTGACCTCTTGATTATGTCCTGTATATGTTCAATCTAAGTGGCCAAATCATTCATTCTGATTGTCCAGGATGTTCTTCAGACCAATCCCAACAATTGTGGCCCAGTGTCTTGGTGCATTGTCATCCATAAAAATTCCATTATTGTTTTGGAACATGAAGTCCATGAATGGCTGCAAATGGTTTTCAAGTAGCTGAACATAACCATTTCCAGTCAATGATCGGTTCAGTTGGACCAGAGGTCCCAGGCCATTCCATGTAAACACAGCCCACACCATTGTGGAGCCACCAGCAGTTTGCACAGTGCCCTGATGACAACTTGGAACCATGGCTTCATGGGATCTGTGCCACACTCAACTCCTACCATCAGCTCTTACCAACTGAAATCAGGACTCATCTGACCAGGCCACTGTTTTCTAGTCATATACAATCTTACTGATATGGTCACAATCCCAGGAGAGGCACTGCAGGTGATGATGTGCTGTTAGGAAAGGCACTCACCATTAATGCCAAATTTTGTCACACTGTCCTAATGGATATATTTATCAAATGTCCCACACTGATTTGTGTGGTTATTTCACACAATGTTGATTGTTGTTAATACTGGAACCCTATGCAAATGCCACTGCTCTCAATTGTTAAGTGAAGGCCGCCGTTCACTGTGTTGTGCATCGTGAGAGGTATGCCTGAAATTTGGTACACTTTGGACCTTGGAAAATTGAATTCCCTAACAATTTCCAAAATGAAATGTCTCCTGCATCTTGCACCTACTACCATTCCATGTTCGAAGTCTGTTAATTCTCGTCATGTGGCAATAATCCGATCAGAAATCTTTTCACATGAATCACCTGAGTACAAATGACAGCTCTGCCAAGGCATGCTCTTTTATACCTTGTGCACATGATATTACTGCCATCTGTATATGTGCGTAACACCATCCCATGACTTTTGTCACCTCAGTGTAGATAGAAAGATCAGTTGTATTGAATTATAGGCATTACTGTTGCAAGCCTAGAAGGGTTGCATTGACAAACATACAAAAGGAATCAGACTAAATTTGGAGTGGGGAGATATTAAATGTGAAATATCGTGTCCTGCAAAATTCTATGCTTATTGGTCTAAGTAAGTTTATTTACCTGGGGAAATGAAGAGCTTTTCAAAAATTGTGATGTATGCTGGTGACAGTAGTATACTGATAAATGGCTGAAAAGTATCCATATCAGATACATGCAGGAGAATAATGGACAAGGCTTACAAGTGAATCACAGCAAACAGGTTAACCGTTAATCTTATGTCGATTCATACGTGCACTTCAAATTATATCAAAATGTTTATCAGTACCATGGGTGGAGATCAGAGGGCACTTACTGGAAGAAGTATCTAGACATCCAGATGGATAATAAACTGAGGTGGCACCAGCATTGTAAAGAGTTAACTAAAAAGCTGATTTCTGTCTACTTTGCACCTCGAAATCTCTCTCATTGTGGTGACCTACAGACAGGATTGTTAGTATTATTTGCATACTTTCACTCAGTATTGTTACAGCATAGTCTTTTCAGGCAGTGCCGTTAATGTTTTAAAGATATTTATTTGATACACATGTGCTGTAAGAATTTAGTGTAAAGTTGGTAACCGAATATCTTACAGAAGCCTCTTCAAGGACTTAAGGGACTCATGCACTTATGTGCCATTACAAATATTCCCTACTGGCATTTGCACTTAGTGCGAATTTAGTATGAACTAAACAATTTAAAACCATGCCATTAGAAGTAAAAATAATTTTCAAATAGACTATGCATCCTATCTAGAACTCAGAATGGAGCTTTATATTCAGCTTCAAAGGTCTGTAACAGGTTGCTGACAGACAGACAGGAAATGAAAATCCCCATCATTTAGAAACAAGAGTGAAAGAGTACCTCATTACCCTCTCCTATCCGTGGCAAAATATTTCTTCCAACTATGATGATAGCTGTCGAAAAAAGTTTCAGTGTATGTTTGTTGGCTTTCCAGAAAATAAGTCATTTCCCACTAAGCATTAAGTGGATATCAACCTTCAACAACTTGTCACAAACTGTAAATACTGCGAAACTCCACTGTGGACAAATGATTATTTTTATTTTTTAAAGCAACACCACCAATGTGGCAGCAATTGTTTGTTATCAAACACAAGAATTTTAGAAATGTGTGCCTTAGACACAATCCTCATTCAAGACCTAGTACATCCTGAAGTATTGATTTTTGACCATTGGTTCCTGTTCTTTTTAGAATCCTTTACTGTCTCTTTAAATTTGACCCTACATGACTGGTATGCCACATATTTATAAGGAATAAGGAAAAGGGATTGGTTAGTTTTAATAATCCAAAGATGCAAATATTGTCAGAGGCTGCCTGACAACAGTCCAGAAATTACCCTAACCAGTAGTAATTCTTTCAGTATGGTTAAGGAAGTAGCAGTGTAGTGGAGCAGGTGATGATTTGGGAGAGTACTTGCCTCACCACACATACACACAGTTGATTTGTATCATTTTCTTCTTCTTTTTCTCCTCCCCCCCCCCCCCCTCCCCCTTGTTCCGTGCTCCTTACTTCTTCAAAGGTCTTTCTGAGTTGTCAGAAAAACATTCACACTTGTTTGATTCTCAGCCGAGTCGGAGATTTTATCTGCTAAGGGTCTGGGTGGTGTTGCATTGTCCTCACAATCATTTCATCGTCACTGATGCTCAAGTCACTGAAGTGGCATCAAATAAAAGGACTAGCGCTAGACAGCCGAGCCACCCCAGATGGGGTCTCCCGGCCAATAAAGTCCTATGTTCATTCATTTTATGTTTAAAGAAATTTGATTGTTATGTAGTCTGGTGTTTAAATAAAACTATTTAGTAACTTAAATGTTTCAGTCAGCATCACAGGAGATATGTTTTAAGTCCTGGAAATCTAATTTGTCCAAAGGTTTTAGTCAGAAAATTTTGTATATGGATAGGAGACAGGAATACTCTTATACACTTATACACATTTATTAAGGCAGTGAAGATAATTAATTCATCATACATAATGAAATTTCTTAATTTTATTTCTTAGGCCTTTCAATTTAATCAAAGTACATTCACACAGCATAAATCATAGCTCTTCTGAATACACTGCACATTAGCACTCATAAATAAATGATGCTAAACACTACAACACAGTTTTTATGAACTATATTCTGAGTGTGTCAGAAAACAGTCTTTCAAAATACTTTTTCAGCATTTTATCAAATTAAAGTGAAATCTGTATCACACAATATCAGAACTGACAATATTTTGTACAATAACTTGTGTTTTGTATCCTGATTTGCATAACTAGAGACATCAACAGCACTCTTTTGAAGCTGATTGACAGTGCTGAAAGCAGACAAAATGCACAGCACAGTCACCATTGACACCTCTATTGATGTGAGTGAAAATAAATCACAGGCATATCACAATGACTTTACATATTTGTAAATCATAAATTAAATTTCTTCTTTTCTCTTTCTGTGCACACATTGGCTAGTCTTGTAAACAGTTATTTGTGTCTTTCAGTGTCACTATGACACAACTTAGCACACTACATCATTGTCATAAAATGAGATCACTCATATGTCCAACTTCTTATTTCAAAGTTCACTAATACTTCAGTTTATACAGACACTGTTATGAATCTATACACATAAATGCTCATGGCAGTCCTATTGTCTTTTGTATCAAATGAGAAACACAAATCTATTTCATGAACAAATTCCAGAGGTGACTGATTTTTGCCCACATTAAGATGTTCCAATGAAACTGTTTTGAGAAATATTACTTCACTGGCTACTTGGGGAATTCTTGTACGTACATCTCTTAAGCAAAATTTCTCTAATTGACACAGAAATAAATTAGGTTACCCGTGAATGACGTCTGCTTGAATCAAGCACACTGTAGTCACTGACTTAGTTTTTGTTTTACAGTCACAACCTCTTGATTTAGTCACATATTGTGACACCTCAGCTTCTTGTGTATTCTTGTCGGCAGATTGTTTTATGTGATGCACAGCAGCTTTCCCGAAGGTACTGGTGTGAACAGTATTGATAACCATAACGTGTGAGGAACTCATGGCATGTAAGACTTCCACTTAAATTTGTAACTTTGTCAATACATTCAGTGTCTCCCACTGGGAACAGAATGATAAAACATTTATTAAATAACTTTTATGGAAAAAGAGCACATACACTATTCTAAAAAGGAAAGAGTATTTCAAAACTAAGTAAAAATAATGTACAGAAAGTAGTTTGTAAATACGTAATGATAAAAATTACTTTTTTATTTTTTCAACATAAAACCTGTTCTTTTTCTTAAAAATAAAGTTTCATGCTGCAATTAATAAAATATGAACAACTGGTCAATTTTGCTCATAAATCCTTAAAACCCATTTACCACAGAATTATAATGGTTATTACAAAGTTAGCATATGTTTGATGCAACAAGCATTATGTAATGTTATCAGGAATGCTGCCTCCATCACCATTTTATTTATATTAGTAATGAGTTATGCAAGTACATTAGGAAAAAGTGTTAGTTATTTTCAGTGTAGTCAGTTATGACAGAATTAAAATCTTGTAGTCACACCACGGAGAGAGATTTAACAGCGGTCATTACTTATCTCTCTCTCTATTTCTACAGTATATTGCTGCTTCTTGGCAGCAGAAAGGACTATTGGGTATCTTACTAGATAAAACTTCTAAAATTGACAATTTTTTGATATCTAACTGAGGCATCATCATCAGGTGATATACCCAAGAATCCTTTCTTCAGTTTTAGTTCTAACAGTTTCTTCCCCCTTTTAACACCATTATTAATTCTCATCTGTTCTGGAGCTTGCCTCCTTCTGACTCATAAATTCATGATAAAGAAAAGATGTTAAAAATGTTCTTCAGATTCAGCATATTTTGTGTTACATAAACTGCCTTCTACAGAATAAAGCTTTTCCTGGGATATGCTAAGTTGTAAATTACTGGTTAACTCTGTTATCCTCATAGTACTGAGTCACTATGTTATAACTGTCATGCATTCATATATTACCACCAATAATAGGTGTTTTGTCTAGACTATGACCTAAAGTGTGCACACACAGATATATGACGATGTGGTTATAATAGAGGGAAACATTCCACGTAGGAAAAATATATCTAAAAACAAAGATGATGTGACTTACCAAATGAAAGTGCTGGCAGGTCGACAGACACACAAACAAACACAAACACAGACACAAAATTCAAGCTTTCGCAACAAACTGTTGCCTCATCAGAAAAGAAGGAAGGAGAGGGAAAGACGAAAGGATGTGGGTTTTAAGGGAGAGGGTAAGGAGTCATTCCAATACCGGGAGTGGAAAGACTTACCTTAGGGGGAAAAAAGGACGGGTATACACTTGCACACACACACATATCCATCCACACATATACAGACACAAGCAGACATATTTAAAGACCAAATATGTCTGCTTGTGTCTGTATATGTGTGGATGGATATGTGTGTGTGTGCGCGCGAGTGTATACCCGTCCTTTTTTCCCCCTAAGGTAAGTCTTTCCGCTCCCGGGATTGGAATGACTCCTTACCCTCTCCCTTAAAACCCACATCCTTTCGTCTTTCCCTCTCCTTCCTTCTTTCCTGATGAGGCAACAGTTTGTTGCGAAAGCTTGAATTTTGTGTGTATGTTTGTGTTTGTTTGTTTGTCTATCGACCTGCCAGCACTTTCGTTTGGTAAGTCACATCATCTTTGTTTTTAGATATATTTTTCTGCAAAGTGCTCCAGTTTCCGTGCTTGACTTGTTAATAATTCTCAGGTAGGCTACAAGGCCTTTTAAGATATTGCCTAAGCTGCTATTTAGTCTACAGGAGCTTTCTGTTTCAGTGAAATTTCTGGCAGAAGTTGATTAGTGTCACAGCTACATGGAAAGTGAAAATATACCTTCCAGAAAAGCTAGCATCTTCCACTTAGAGATGTAATGCATTGCTTATAATGGGTCATACATATTACATAGTAGAGCTATTACTATTATATCTACATACTCTAACTTTTCAGGACATAACTGTATACTCAAAACAAGCTATTAAATGAAAACTCATATAATATTGGTACCAGATTCTGCCATTTTATTTAACATACATTTTCTATTTGTGCAACTTTCTTGTGTTTAGTTCTATTTATATTTGCTTGCTTTCTGCTGTGTTGTACTGCTTCTTCTTTCAGTCAGGTTCATCTGTCAATAATTCTCATTCCTTTTTCCAAAACTTTCTCTTCTCTGCTTATTTCTCCTTCTACAACATTTTGTTTATTCATAATACCTCTTCCCTCTGCATAGTCATGACCTATCATTTTCTGTAATCTTCACTAGTGCTGAACTGTTGTTTCTATATTCCACATCTTTTCGGACAATTGAAGTTTGTAATCAGATATGACTCACTTCTTTGTTACAACACTAAATATGAACATTTCAATTTCCTCTACACTGCTGTCTTTATAAATAAGGTGCACCAATTTAAAAACTTGGTGATTTATTATCTGTTTTGTATTGTTTTCACCATCTTAATGCCTCTTCCTGTTACAGCTAGTAGTGATCAGTTTCATCTCTACAGACTTAGTCATTAACATGATGTTTAACCCTACTCTTCCTTCTTTTCCTTAGTCCTGAATTAATTAATTGACAGGAAACCAATTTTGCTCCAAAGAAGGAATGGATAAACTGACAGTAATGAGTCTATAAGCTGAAAATGCTCACTGTGGTGAGGGGGTATGTTGTCTTTAACATTGCTTTTTTCCACAAAAAAAATCAGAAAGAACCTTCTGCAGAATGTGATCAATATTGCCTGATTCACAAAGGATGGTTCATAGTTGCTCCTTGTAGCCTGTACATCCTTCACCACTTTATCTGCAAACTCTGTCTTAAGCTGTTGCACTTCTTCCATCTTTAAAATTCTGAGCCACCTCTGTGCTTGTATGACAAACCTCCTTATTTCTCTCTTCACGGAAGTCTGGAGTTCAGCTTTCAGGTATTTACTCTTTGCAACATCAACTGTAACATTAAATGTGAGTATGCTGATTTTTGATGCATCATGTACGTCACTTGCTAAGTTTAAAAATTCATCAAAATCATAACATTGCAATTTTTTGTTAAAGCCCAAATAATTTATCAGCATGTTAATTGTGTCCACATGCTGTTTTTAAATCACTGCTAAACAGTTACATGAATATAATGTCTAGTTTAGTTTTGGAAAACAAATCTTCATGTGAAGGGCTGCACGGCTGGAATAGTAAATTTCATGCTGATAAAAAGAGTGTGAAGAGTATGGTTATTTGATCAAATTTTTAATTTTTGTATGCATTGTAGGCTCCAGAAGCTTCATATTTAATTTTTATCTTTATTTGATAATTTAAAACATTCATACTGAAGCATAAATAGTAGCATTTACAGAGAACTGAGAAAAGGGTGTGCAACTTGTAATACTTATTTATTGCTTTCTGTTTAAAGCTTTATTTTTATGTAGGTTGTCACAGTGTGAAGGAAGTTCTTTCTGACAGTTGATCCAAAGCGAGAGACTTGGAAGAAGATGTTTGCTTTCTCCGTCATTTCTCATTGACTTACCATGTGTTAAATTTGGTGCCTGATCATTCGTACTGTTGCTAACTATCTGATGGTAACTACTTGCAGCAAAACTGAAGTATGGAGGATATTTATTGGTTGTTGTTACTGGATTCTGATAGATGAAGTTCCCATGGTTTTTGAATGCAGAAAAATAAGTAGGCCTTGGTGTGGTGGAGGTAGTTGTTGTAGACGTGTGATAACTGTATGATGTGCTTGAATAAGATTGGTGATAACTGTTAAGATTGTGTGGGTTCCTGTTAGTGTCTGTGTATTTACTGTCACTGTTGTAAGGATTTGGGGTTGTACTTGACCCAAATTTTGATCTGTGGTAATCACCATATGTACTTTTAGTTGAACCAAAATTGTGAAAAGTACCAAAACTGTAAGTGCTTCTTGGTGTTGTAGTGAAGAACTGGTAGAAGTTATTCACAGTTTTTGTTGTTGGTGTAGTATAATTTGTTACCGATTTTGTTGTATGATAATAGTTGTAATTTTGTTGGCTGTTAGTAGAAGTCGTCTTTTGAGTATAGAATGGGTATTTCTGGCTGACAGTGGGAGGGAGAGGTGTGGATGAACTCCCCGTGCTCCAGATATCTTGCCAGGCTGACCTGTATGTGCATGATCCATGTATTAAATTAGAACATTCCAGACAAATACAAATGTTATTGTGTTCCACAATTATTATTCATTAATGAACTGTAATAATTTCAAATTGATTACTCATGCTTATAAACATGTAATCCAATATACAAAGTAAAATATAACAAACGAATTAAAAACACTACAGTTATTCACAATAAATATAGATCTTTTTACAGGTAAAAGAAAACATTATGTCTACCAAATGACATTTAACACCTGCTCAGATGACAGAGTTTGTCACCTTTCTTGCAATGTTACCATTACTTCTAATAGTTGGTATTTTCTTTTTTGTACCACTTCTAAGCAGAGTTTCATACTATTCTCTCTTCAATTTAATTCTGTCAAGCTGCTACATGACAGGCTATAAAGTTCCAATTACTACGAGTTGAGATCAAAAGAAACTATTTAGATGCTGTAAACATGTTTGTGAGTATAAAATTGCTTAGCAAAATTTATTGTTATGAATATTGCCCTTACTAACTTCTTTAAGGATTCCCGTAAAATTATGATTAAACATTAAATTAATTCCCTTGCTTTTGAAATGCTATCTGAAATGGTAGGCTTTTAACTCTTCACAGGCACCGGGGCAACTGCTTAAAGGCAAGTACATTATTTTCAAACAAAGGTGTCAAAAAAGCAATGCACATCATCATTTATCATAATTCCTGTGAAATTATTATACAACAAATGGCTGTTAAATGTATCTCCAAGAAAAATATTGTGTTTGTGATATTTCTGCCATATAGAACACGAAAAATATTGTGGTTTCAAAAGTTAATTAAAAAATTATTGCTCATCTGTTTTCTACAGGAGTGAAAACTGTCCAATTTTATAATGTGTGGGTTACAAATCTCTAAGCCTTTCATGCATGCTCAGTTAAGAACACAATGAAATATACAGAATAATCACTTGCGATATACAGAATAATCGCTCATCACAGCCAATGTATAGCACGAATACTGTAATGAATTACATTATGTGGCTCTGTATTTACAGAGTTGTTGGATAAGTTTAGGCAATGGTTATGTATGAATGCTGCCTTGAATGTATGTCCAAAGGAAGAAACTTAATGATGTAAGATGTAGTAAATTGAGTTTTATCTCAGCATACAACACATCTGAATCAGCACTGAGGAAGCACATGGTTTAGAGACCATCAGGAATTTGTATTTGAAAGGGAAATATCTGCCAACCTGAAGGATGTAAGCTTCACAACCACTACTCACATTGAATGACAATCAGTTTTATAACATATTGGGTGTAGTTTAGTATTGAATAAGAATGAGACAAACACTCTTCTTATTAAATAATGTACAAGAGACATTCATTTTCTCACAACAGTATTGTATTATTACATGTGATTGCTCATTTCCCAGATATTGATATAGTCAGGTAATCTTTCTACTATTGTTGACACTAACTTCACAGTCTCAACAGGGATAAACCTCTGCCTTTACTGAAACATGAACAAAATTCCATTGTTAGTATCAGATTTGATACCAAAACAGTGCTGTGTAAAATAGAAATATGGTGCCTCATGAGCAATGGAGGTGAATTACAACTACAGACAATAACAATTCCTTTCAAGGCCCTCAAGTGGTGTATTGTCAACTCCTTTCTGCCAATCTAAACAAGATGAACTTCATTCAGTTTTTCTCCATCTATAAAGATGCAGGGGACATATAGTAATGGACAGTTACAGATACTAAATACATATAAATTCTCGTGTCTCCATTTATCCTGCAAACTACATTAGGAGCATATAATTCACACCACAAAGACAATGAACTTGGCTGCTAAAGCTCCAGAAATAAATTATTTTGATAAATAATGTTGTGATTTTTTTTTCTTTCATTTTGTCTGAAGCACTTCAATGTGTAATGTTATTATCATATACCAATTGTGCAGTTTGCATTACATATTACTGTGCTGGCAGATATATTATTGAGTGCAAATATGCCAATAACATTAATATGAGGGCCATTCAACTTGTGAAGGAAACACCTAACAGGAAACTGAAACTTCTTTGTTAGTTGGCATCATTGCAAAGTGTGTTATAATATAAGTTAACATACATGTGGTTAAAAACTAGACATAAGAAAAGAATTGCAAATACGTGGTCCAGTCATACTAATGTGACAACCACCTACATTCGAAATCAATGTACTATAGCCACTCAAAGACGGAACATTGCAACACTAGCAGTGAAGGAGGTATAAAGCGTGTTTGGGGGGGGGGGGGGATGGGGAACACAGAAAAAGTGTAGTAATAGTTGTATTGTGGACGTGGAGTGATTTACCTGCCACCCAAAAGGGCATGATCAGCAGCTTTCAGGCCAAGGATGGGAGCATTTCCAAAACAGCAAGTTTGTGTTTGAGTATCGCTGTGGTTAAAGTATACTGTGGATGACAAAATGGCACCATCCAAAACCAGCACCGAGGCAACTGTGGTGCGCCATAGGCCATGGATGACACAGATGAATAAGGCTTCCGAGATGTGTATGGGTGAATAGAGGTGAAACTGCTGAGCAACTGATCGCCCAGATAAGCCAAGTGTCTCTTCAACTAAAGTTCAGTGACTTTTGCTGCGTTATGGACCCCCACAGCAGGTTCCTAGTTCAAGCATCCATGCTGACTGCTATTCATCAATGCCAAAGGGGGGTATTTGCAGGGCAGTACTGCAGTTGGACATCTACTGAGTGGCGACAGGTGGCCTCTTCAGATGAATCATGTTTTATGCTCCATCAGACAGATGGCCATTGGCAAGTATGGCATGAAACATCTGAAAGCAAACACCCTGCATGCTTTATAGTCTGGGAAATGTTTTCATGGCATTCCGTGGGTGATCTTGTCATTCTGGAAGGCACAGTACATCAACACAAGTATGCACGTATCCTTGGGGACCATGTCCACCCCTACAAGCAATTTATTTCTCGTCGGCACGATTGCATCTACCAGTAGGACAATGTAATGTGTCACACAGCTGACAGTGTACGTGTGTTATTAAAAGAGCACCAGGATGAGTTTACTGTACACCTTGGCTATCAAACTCCCCAGATTTAAACCCAATTGAGAATCTACGGGACAGCCTCGATTGGGGTATTTGCACCGTGGATCCTTAACTGAGAAACCTAGTGCAGCTGGCCACGGCACTGGAGTCGGCATGAATCCACATCCCTGGTGGTACCTTCCAGAACCTCAATGACTCTATTCCTGCAAGCCTAGCAGCAGTCTGCACTGCAAAAGGTGGGTATTCAGGCTTTTGACAGGTGCTTACATTAATGTGAGTGGATAGTGTAGTAAATAATGAGTGCCATGAAACAGAAAAGAAAATTTAACCAGGAAATGTAAAAGTAACAAATTAAGGAAACCTAAATGATATACAGGATGTATCATAATTAATGGTGCAAAAGCATACAATTGGAAATACATGATCCTAGAAGTAAAAAAGTCTCCGTGAACATTGGCTCTAAAATGCATAGTTTAAGAGCTATGAGCACTTCTTTGTCTTCGATACTGTGGAGCAAATCTCTTTTACTGCAAGCTCTTTGTTTTCAATATCTTGGGACAAAGTGATATGGGCCAAAACAAGAAAAAAGTACAGTAAATGTGAGCTATAAAGCACATACCTTAAGAGCTGTGGGTACTCGCTCACCTTCGCTACTTTGAAACACATCTCTTCTACTGAACACGTGCTCATAGCTCTTAAGGTATGCACCTTAGAGGCCCATGTTTACTGGACTTTTTTTCTTGTTTTGGTCCATAGTGTGCCCTCTTAAAATATGGAAAGCAAAGAGCTTGCAGTAGAAGAGATTTGTTTCACACGATCAAAGCTGAAGTAGTGCGCATAGCTCTTAATGTATATGTTTTAGAGCCGATGGTTACTGAGAATTGTTTGCTTCTAGTATCATGTACTTTCAACTATATGCATTTACACCATTAATTATGATACACCTCTTTTTTTTGAAGAGGGCCAATAGAAAATGAACAGTAGTCCAAAACTGATTGTAGCAACATAAAGGAAATAAAAAAATTACAGTCGATCTTTGTGGTTTCTGCTCATAAGGATTATCAGAAATGGAATGCCAATGGTGTGTTTGAAATAAAATTGAATTACTGGTCAAATATTATGTTGAGATATGTTGTACAAGTAAACTTTTGTAACAATAATACTGACATGTTCCATGTCCAGGATGGCATCATTTTATGGATATGTGGAACACATGTACAGTAAACAACATAAGAAATAAATAATTATAGATATAAACTTGACAAAAAGTTCATATCTCACTGTATGAAAAACCATTACTAATGTCTGTCTCTTGTGTAATCACACATTAGAGAAAATCCTGAAATACAGTAAATCCATTACAACTGTTTAAGCCAGGTTAGAAACATTAAGTACTCAATAATATAACTGTTAGTAATGATACACTGGTCCACACTAATTACTAACCTGTACCAATTATTGACTGTATATACAGAGTGACAGATATAAAGAAACACCACTTCCAAAGCTTTGCTTCAGTCCTGACAATATGATGCAATGAAAAACTATTAAATACATTCAAATTTGGGAGTATTACTTAAGTACTTTTAAATTGGAGTACTGTATATGATTGATATTCCTGCGTACATCCCATGAGAAATTAAGGATTGGTGTTGATGAGGATTAAATAAATTCTCTGTTTGTATTGTATCAATCTTTCTAATGTGTATATCACTGACTAGTAAAATAATGAAGCTGTAAAACAATATATGGTGTCCTGTCAGTTAATATAAAAAATGTAAAATGATGACAAAACCCGGGAGCATGTAACTGGTGGTGAAGGAATCAGCTGCAAGAAGGAAAAAGATGAAATGACATCAGCTTCTTTCCTGTCCTTGAAATGAGTTATGAGCAAACACAGCCCATAACAGGGCGGCCTGTAGTCACGTAACCTCATTATTCATAACTGAACAGTAAACTTTCTTCCTGGCAGGGGTCTATTAACTGACATGGCAAATATTGTGAGCTACATGCACAGACTTAGTAGTGACACCTTTTTAACATTATATATTGGAATGCAAGCAGTACCTTCTACTGTTTGTTGAACTACAATCTTTGACTGCTACTCCATAGCAGTAATATGAGAAAGCACACTATTGACAAGTCCTTGTATGACATGCTTTGACTGTTTGTGTATGACATCAATTCAAGGTATGCTGAGGGACATGGATACAAAAATGCATTTATGCAACTTGAAAAGGAAACAAAGGTCTAAAAGAACAGCAGAATACAGCTCAATTTGGCAATTGATGAAGGAGAGCCCCCATTATGGAAGCAAGAGAGAGATGGAACAGTGCTGACCTTAATTCTCTGGACCCTGAATGGAAGATGTATCACTCAGTCAGGCAATTGGTCATTCCACTGAAGATCGACCAGGGTGGGATGGACCAAGGTGCTTTTGGGGTGTTGAGGGTTAAATAAATACTTTGTTACTGTTTTATTAATCTTTATAATATGTATATCCCTCACTAGTAACATAATAAAGCTGTGTCCTGTCAGTTAATGTTATCATATGTAAAAGTTGTTAACATATCATCCACAATTGCACTGTACACTCTGTTTAATAATACTACTTCTGGATTTATGCAAACTAAATGACCAATCAAGCATTTCAGATGATAACTTTTTTACAGTTTTGCATACTTCACAGCTACTGTTGGCAATCACTATTTCATTTGCAAGGAAGTGGCGTTCTTTTTTTGTCTTTGGCGTTTGTTTATGTATACTGTTTTCTAATATTTTTATGGGTGAAATGATTTTACTCTTCCAACACCAACCATAAATCACTTTGTGGATGGAATACTGTACTCTAACCTCTATTCACACAAGGCCCGCATTTTGATACAGGTGTTTCAATTTAAGCAATTTACAGCATTGTTTCCTTAATATGCAACTGGAGAGACATACCTCTGTGTTGTCGAATTAGGAAGAGCAGCATAAACAGGTCTCGACTGAGTTGCAGCAGAATCTGAATCACTTCGCCTGATATAGGAAGCAGTATTTTGAGAATAGTCAGGTATGATATTTTCATGTTCAGCTACACAGCGTCCATTCAAGCAGTACTGGAATTTTCAAACATAAAAAAAGTTTATGTAATAATTAAAATACATTAAACTGAAATAAAATAAATGTTATCATGCAGAATTTCAGGAAGTTCCTTAAATTGGAAATACTTGAAAAAATACTAGGCCCTAAAGTTCCTGTAGCATATTTACTTGTTTATTAGAAGTATTGTGTTCTCTTACAAATAGAATATTGTAGGTTTCCTTTAACTGTTATAATCCCCTTACATTTGATCAAAAGACTTTGACTATAAGTACAGTGTTAAAAACAAATACTCATGCGATCTAACGGTACCAGTAGATGAGTAAAAGTACCTGTCCATCGCCACAAGATGAACCTTCAGCTGCGGGTCTGTAGGCTACACAGTAGCCAGAGCCAGAATCGAAACAGAACAGCTGTGCACAAACTCGATCATCTTTCTGCAACACAATTTTATTGCAGTTAGCATTAGTGTATTTTGCTTGTAATGAATGTCATAAAAACAGAAAATTAAGCAAACTTGATTATTTAACTGCTGGAGCAGTGTTCTTATATGTTCTTTCAGTATTTTCTGTTTTCACTTACAGTGCTTTAGGCTTCCAACATTAAACAAAACCAATAAAATTCAAAACCCTTTGTTACTATTACATATAACTTTTTGCTCACGCACCACGTCTCTCCCAATACAGAATTCCAAATCCCATGCCACTTTCCTTGATGTTGATCTTGTACTCACCGAAGGCCAGTTACACACTTCTGTCCACATTAAACCTACCAACAAACAACAGTACTTAAATTTTGACAGTTGCCGTCCTTTCCATATCCAACGTTCCCTCCCATACAGCCTTGGCATCCGAGGCAAACGTATTTGTTTGGATGCAGATTCTTTACAGCAATACACCACCATTCTCACCTCAGCCTTCACTGCATGTATTTACCCCACTAGCCTAGTTCAAAGAGAGATTTCCCGGGCCTTCATATCCAATCCTGGTACTGCTGATCCCTCCAAAACACATCCTCAGAGCACACCATTGGTCATTCAGTATTATCCTGGTATGGAATGTGTTAATCAACTACTTCGACAGGGCCATGACTTCCTAAAATCATGCCCTGAAATGAGATCCATTATGTCTGAAATTTCGCCCACCACACCTAGAATAGCTTTCCGTTGCCCTCCCCATCTCCGCAATATTCTTGTCAGACCCTATGCTCCTTCTGCACCCATCTCCCTACCCTATGGCTCCTACCCTTGTGACCATCCCCACTACAAGACTAGCGCTGTTCACCCTCCTACCATCATCAATAACAGCCTTGTAACCGGCACATCATATACCATCCAAGGGAGAGCCACCTGGAAAACAACACGTTACATACCACCTGTTATGTAAACACTGTTTGGCCTTCTACATCGGTATGACTACCACCAAATTATCAATTAGGATGAATGGGCATAGGCATAGGGTGTATTACTGGTAACTTCCAATATCCCGTTGCAGAGCATGCTCTACAAAATGACATTTGTGACCCCAGTGCCTGTTACACCACATGTGCCATCTGGATTCTTCCCCCAGACACCAGTTTCTCAGAACTTCACAGGTGGGAACTAGCACTACAACATGTCCTTGGTTCTCACCACTCACCTGGCCTTAATTTATGTTAATTTCTTCCTCTTTGCTTCACTCCGTTTTAGTTTTCTACATCTTTCATAGACTTTCCTGTCTATTTTTCACACCCCCCCCCCCCCCCTCCCTCCTCTGTTACTTACAATCCACTTAGCTTTTCACTCTTGTTAACTCTTGCATGATGGTTAAGCGGTAATCTCTCTCTGCATATTACCCTGTCTTCCACCTTTAAGCTCTCAATTTTTCAAATCTAGTCCAATGCAGTCCCCAACAATCAGTCTTTCCTTCTCATCCCAAATGGTCACTCCTCCCCTGAGCTGTGGTTCTCAGTGACTTTCCCAAAATCTACCCCTTTTCCTAGACCTCTCCAGTCCTTTTCCTTCACCCCTCTTCCTTTTCCTTCAACCCTTCTGTCTTAAGAAGCAGCCACTGGCTCCAAAAGCTTGAAAATTACAACCTTCTTTTATGTGTATGTTCTGCCACTGCTTGGTGAGTAGATTTTTTATCTATTCAGTTAAAAAATTTGGGTGACTCCTATATCTGAAAATATGTATGAACACATGGAAATTGTAAGCTAGGTATAGCCGAATGAGGTAGTATATTTGTCGAGACACTGGCCTCAGTTTTGAGAGGATGGAGGCTCACGTTTTGTCTCTCCATATTGATTACTCTTTTTCTAAATTACTTTTGGCCAATGCTGTGATTATTCCTTCAATAAAACTATGGCCACCAGTCTTCTCATTAAACACATTGATGTATGTCATTTGTCTGTATGTGTGGCTTGTTTTTTCTTGTATTAAGCTGACAAATCCTATATCATTGTAAAATGATGCGTGGATGAAGAAATTATTAATATCAATATTTTTATTTCATTTGTATGTTATTTAGCCTTACACCCAACTGTTTCTGTTTGGACAGCTGTTACACAGATGTTGTTCAACTGTCTCAAATATTGTTAATATTAATTTATGCTACTGATCTGTCAGAAAAAATACACTGTTCTTCTTGAATAAAGACATTAAGTACCTTCTGCATTTTTCTCGAGGTGAGATGCACACTTTTTATTTACTCCTGCAGTTTTATTTTTAATATGCACTCCCATAATCACTAAAAATGCTGGAGATTGCATTGGAATCCTGAATTATTCTCTTAACAAAAGCTACAATTTACTTATTTACAGGACCAACATAACTTAACAAGAATATATGCAGTTTTGAGCTAGCTAAGAAGGAAACAATTTGTCTACTACCAAATCTTGTATTCAGTCAGATTATGTCTGTGGTGTCAAAACAGCAAACACAGATTACTGAATTACTTCAGCTGTCTTGGTTACAGAAGTACTCACCATATGAGCACCAACAATTTGCCCACATTCAAAATCACTTAGCTCCAACATAATGCACCCACAACTACACCGAATACTGTTCTGACCATGACTGACACTTGCATAGCATTGAGAACATGGCACAGGTGCTATTTGCAGTCAAATACGACAGCACAACCTGCAGGCCTGGCTAGCACCTGCCATAAATTTAATAACACAGACATGGTTATAATAGAGGGAAACATTCCACGTAGGAAAAATATATCTAAAAACAAAGATGATGTGACTTACCAAATGAAAGTGCTGGCAGGTCGACAGACACACAATCAAACACAAACATACACACAAAATTCAAGCTTTCGCAAGAAACTGTTGCCTCATCAGGAAAGAAGGAAGGAGAGGGAAAGCCGAAAGGATGTGGGTTTTAAGGGAGAGGGTAAGGAGTCATTCCAATCCCGGGAGCGGAAAGACTTACCTTAGGGGGAAAAAAGGACGGGTATACACTCGCACACACACACACACACATATCCATCCACACATATACAGACACAAGCAGACATATTTAAAGACTTTAAATATGTCTGGATGGGTTTTAAGGGAGAGGGTAAGGAGTCATTCCAATCCCGGGAGCGGAAAGACTTACTTTAGTGGGAAAAAAGGACGGGTATACACTCGCACACACACACATATCCATCCACACATATACAGACACAAGCAGACATATTTAAAGACTTTAAATATTATATTTAAAGACTTCAAATATGTCTGCTTGTGTCTGTATATGTGTGGATGGATATGTGTGTGTGTGCGAGTGTATACCCGTCCTTTTTTCCCCCAAAGGTAAGTCTTTCCGCTCCCAGGATTGGAATGACTCCTTACCCTCTCCCTTAAAACCCACATCCTTTCGTCTTTCCCTCTCCTTCCTTCTTTCCTGATGAGGCAACAGTTTGTTGCAAAAGCTTGAATTTTGTGTGTATGTTTGTGTTTGTTTGTGTGTCTGTCGACCTGCCAGCACTTTCATTTGGTAAGTCACATCATCTTTGTTTTTAGATATAATAACACAGACATTTATAAATCTTGCCTAGAACAGCATATGGAAGCATGGGCAACAGGAGTAGAGTTTCATCATAAATCATTCAAAATAGTAAGTGTATATTGACTACTAGCAGGTAATTTAAATCTGTTCACAAGTCACTTTGAGGATCTGTTGGCCTATTTAACAACAAAAAAGAAAGAACTAATGGTTGCCCGTGGTTTAAATGTAGATTTTCTGGACAAACTCTTCCGGCAAGAGCTTAACGCCATTAGTAGCATTGTCAATCAAATTAATTCATACTGTTAACTTTCCAACTAAAATAGCTAAGGGCTCAAAAATGGCCATTGATAATATCTTTATAGAAATGTCCAATAAACAAAACTATATTACAAAACCAATAATAAGTAGCCTCTCAGACCATGACCTGCAGTTTCATTTGCTAAATGTTAATACTGATCAGGAAATAAGATCTACTAAATCTGAGTTCAAGATGGTAGTCAATAAGCCAAAAATTGATTGTTTTAGGAAACTCCTCAGAGACATGAATTGGAGTGATGTGTACAATGCTCACAGGATGAATGCAAAATACAACACTTTTGTTAATAATGTCTCAACTTATTTGAAAACTGTCCCCCCCCCCCCCCCAAAAAAAAAAAAAAAAAAAAAAAAAAAAACTAACCCAGATTAGACTAAAGTGTACAGAATAGCCATGGACTGGTTGGTTGGTGGATTTTCAGGGAGGTGACTAAACAGTGAGATCATTGGTCTCATCGGATTAGGGAAGGATGTGGAAGGAAATCAGTCATGCCCTTTCAAAGGAACCATCTTAGCATTTGCCTGAAGTGATTTAGGGAAATCAGGGAAAACCTAAATCAGGATGGCTGAACACAGGTTTGAATCATCGTCGTACTGAATGTGAATCCGGTGTGTGAACCACTGCACCCCCTCGCTTGGTCATGGATTACTCAACGAATAAAGGTATCCAATACGACAAAAAGGAAACCATACCTATTAGTTAGAAACAGCTCTGATGTAAATGCTATAGATCATTACAAAATATACTGCAAAATATTGAAGATAGTAATATGGACACGAAAGCAAATGCATTATCAGAAAAGGGTAGTCACATCATATAACAAAAATAAAGACAATATGGAATATAGTGAAGGAAGAGACTGGTAGAACCAGAGATGAAGAGAAGCACATAGCATTAAAAGTAAATGATACCCAGGTAACAGATGTGTGCAGTGTTGGTGAACTTTTCAATGAGCACTTCATAACTATTACTGAAAAGATAGAGTAGATACTGTCATGGAATACCTCATACCAGTCACTACAAACAGCTACAGTAATATGAGCATGACCCTCATGGCACCAATAGAAGTAATGTCCATCATAAAACTCTTAAAATCAAAGAATTCTGGTGGCTATGTCAATATATCAACAAAGTTGATTAAGCAGTGTGCTCCTGAGTTTAGTCATATTTTATGTTATTTATGTCACCAGTCTTTTTTTCAGAGGGACATTTCCTAAATGGTTGAAATATGCTGAAGTTAAGCCTTTGTATAAGAAAGGAGATAAAGAAAACGACCAACTTTCCTCCAATTTCAATTTTTCCTGCATTCTCAAAAATTTTAGAAAAGATAATATACAATCATCTTCTTGACTGTCTGGTCATAAATAAAATACTAGCCAAGTCAAAACTTGAATTTCTAAAGGTTTCCAACATTGAGAAGGCTATCTACACATGCAGTGAGAATGTACTTAATTCATTAGACAATAAATTACAGGCTCCTGGTATATTTTGTGATCCATCAAAGGCACTTGACTGTGTAAATCATAACATCCTTTTAAATAAATTAGAATATAACAGCATAAAAGGAAATGATGCAAAATCGTTCAACCCTATATCCCTGACAGAAAACAAAGGGTGTCAACAGCAGACTTGTATTAAGCTATCAGGCATCATCCAACTGGGAACCAATAACATGTAGTATCTCCCAAGGTTCCATCATAAGGCTTTTACTTTTTCTTCTGAATATCTATGACCTTCCACCAGTAACATTACCAGATGTCAAGTTAGTTTTGTTTGCAGAAAATACAAACATTGCAACAAATAGTAAATGAAGTATAGCCGTAGAAAGGTCAGCTAATGAAATTTTCATTGACATTAATAAATGGCTCCTCTGTCACTAAGCCTTGAAAAAACATACTATACACCAGTTCAGAATTTGTAAACAGTTTCCTGCCAGTATATGCCTAAAATATGATGACAAGCAGATAGATGAAGTTGACCATGTTATATTCTTGGGATTACAGCTCGATAATAAATTTAACTGGGAGGAGCATACCACAGAACTGCTGAAGCACCTAAATAAGACTATATTTCCTATGTGAATGTTGTCAGACAAAGGTCATATAAAATTTAAAAAAAGCTAGCTTACTTCATTCAGGATTAATTTTTGGGGTAGCTCATGAAGCCAAGCTAATTTTCCAAGCCCAAAAATGTTCAATATGGATTATTTGTGGTGTGAATTCAAGAATTTATTGCAGAGGGCTGTTAAGGAACTGGGGGATACTAACTGCTGCTTTCTAATATATTTATTCCTTAATGAAATTTGTCATTAAAAATATATATTTTTTTCAAGCTGACAGTTCAGTTTACAGAATCAATATTAGAAGTAAGAATAACTTTCACAAAAATTTAAAGTCACTTACTTTGGTTCAGAAATGTTTCTATTATTCAGCAACACATATTTCAATAACATGCCAGCAGCCATAGAAAGTTTGAATACTAATAAAGTTCAGTTTGAGAAGAGTCTAAAGAATTTACTGGTGGCCAACTCCTGCTACTAAACTGATGAATTTCTTAGCAGAACCGATTCATGCATTTATGTTATTATTAACATCGCATAATATGAATACTTTGTACAATCTGACTTCTGTACAAGTTCAGTGCAGTAATGCAATCATTGTACATAAGTGCTGTAAAATATTTGTATTTATTTATTTTTTTAATTTGATGATGCATGCTACAGTAGCCTAAGAATTATCGTATGCACCTAAGTCTAATGAGCATTTATGGAGGATTTTCATATTACTGAGATTGTGAATAGTAACAAATGATATTGGATTTATTTTTGTTTCTTCTGAGCAACTCTGTATTTCATCAAAGAAATTGTATTTAAAAACTTGTAGTCTACATGGCACAAAATAACTGCACACTTACTACTGTTACTAAATTAAATAGTCTTCTGTTATGTGAGCTCATCAGTAAACAGTCAGAAAATAGTCAGAAAACGCACACAATTAAACAAAATTTAATAACCTGTAATCATTTCATTACAATGTATTGTGTGTATGACTTATGGAATGCTCCTCATGATAGAGTGAAAATTGTGACACTCTTTGAATAATACAAGTCAAAGATGAAGTGTTCCATTGAATATGTTAATATAGTGCTACAGGAGTCAGTGCAACAGAAAGGGATGATTACACATGGGGGTGACTGATGCATCACATGGTTACACCACACACACCATGTCTATATCTGACTGTTCCTGACAAAAGGTCATTTGCATAACTAATTTTCTGAAGCATTCAATGTAACCAGAATACTGACTGTTCAGTCCCTGTGATTTCCTGTACTTCCAATAAGCCTTTTTAGGTTAAGTATTTCTGAAAGACAAAGCTGCCAGATAACTATAGA
Organism: Schistocerca americana; assembly: GCF_021461395.2. Taxonomy (NCBI): domain Eukaryota; kingdom Metazoa; phylum Arthropoda; class Insecta; order Orthoptera; family Acrididae; genus Schistocerca; species Schistocerca americana. The sequence continues at coordinate 167,114,749 of NC_060124.1, forward strand.
CACGGCTGCAACAATCAGTGGAAAACATATTATAGCAGCTTTGACAACACAAAGAGTAACAAGCACAACACATCTGGATTTTTCCACTAAAATTTAAGAAGCCTGTTAAATAAGAAGAATGAGATTCTCATATCACTACAGGAAATGGAAACATCTAAATGTATTTCTACAGATGTATTTTTTGTAACAAAACATCATTTGCAAGCCACAGAAATTCAATCATGTACCTAGATTGATACAAGTTAGTAAAACATCACAATATGCGTAATAGAAGGAAAGAGGGAGTATCTACATAAATAAGCAGAATAAAGTCTCAGGCCATAGACCAAAATGAGTATGGCATTGAACAGGTCACTGAGTTCTTAGTTTCTGTGGTATTCTTGGGACCATACAAGATATTGGTTCTGGCAATGCACGGGTCCCCAAAACCAAGATGACATGGTAAAGTAGAACATTGGAGGTTTCTCAAAAAGTGTGAAGTATGCTAATGAGGCTTAGTACAGTGATAAAGGGTACAAATGTGTTTCATGTCACATCCAGCCAAGAGAATAATGAAACAAGCTTACAACTGGTTCACCACAAACTTTTTAATATCTATCTTACAAAGACACATATTAGAACATATGAAATACTGGAGTCTTCGAACAAGACAGTGTAGCTACTGCATGTAGGGCTAGCTCTTTTATGGATAAAGTGAAAAATTCATTTATTTGCCGAACATTTACTGTTTGTGTACTGTATGTAATTGTGTATGTATCTTTTTTTTGTGCAGTATCTCACAATCTGGAAAGTTTTTTGGGTGAATAAATAAATATGGAGTTCAACAGTGTAGGACAAGATAAACTGCTACTTAGCATAAAGACAACACGTTAAGTTGCAGAACAGCACAATTGAAAGACACTTACACATAAGCTTTCAGCCACAGCTTTCATCAGAAATAGAGAAACACACACCGGTCATTCAAATAAGCAAGCACACCTCAAGCACACACAAACGCCAGCTCCAACAGTTCAGGCCAGAATGTAACTATCACATGGGATGGAAGCAGCAATCTGGAGGAGCAGGGAAGGGGAGGGGATAGTAGCATATGGGTGGGCGAAGAGAGGAACACTGTCTACATCTACATCTACATCTACATTTATACTCCGCAAGCCACTCAATGGTGTGTGGCGGAGGGCACTTTACGTGCCACTGTCATTACCTCCCTTTCCTGTTCCAGTCGCTTATGGTTCGCGGGAAGAACAACTGTCTGAAAGCCTCCGTGCACGCTCTAACCTCTCTAATTTTACATTCATGATCTCCTCGGGAGGTATAAGTAGGGGGAAGCAATATATTCGATACCTCATCCAGAAACGCACCCTCTCGAAACCTGGCGAGCAAGCTACACCGCAATGCAGAGTGCCTCTCTTGCAGAGCCTGCCACTTGAGTTTGTTAAACATCTCCGTAACGCTATCACGGTTACCAAATAACCCTGTGACGAAACGCGCCGCTCTTCTTTGGATCTTCTCTATCTCCTCCATCAACCCGATCTGGTACGGATCCCACACTGATGAGCAATACTCAAGTATAGGTCGAACGAGTGTTTTGTAATCCACCTCCTTTGTTGATGGACTACATTTTCTAAGGACTCTCCCAATGAATCTCAACCTGGTACCCGCCTTACCAACAATTAATTTTATATGATCATTCCACTTCAAATCGTTCCGCACGCATACTCCCAGATATTTTACTGAAGTAACTGCTACCAGTGTTTGTTCCGCTATCATATAACCATACAATAAAGGATCCTTCTTTCTATGTATTCGCAATACATTACATTTGTCTATGTTAAGGGTCAGTTGCCACTCCCTGCACCAAGTGCCTATCCACTGCAGATCTTCCTGCATTTCGCTACAATTTTCTAATGCTGTAACTTCTCTGTATACTACAGCATCATCCGTGAAAAGCCGCATGGAACTTCTGACACTATCTACTAGGTCATTTATATATATTGTGAAAAGCAATGGTCCCATAACACTCCCCTGTGGCACGCCAGAGGTTACTTTAATGCCTGTAGACGTCTCTCCATTGATAACAACATGCTGTGTTCTGTTTGCTAAAAACTCTTCAATCCAGCCACACAGCTGGTCTGATATTCCGTAGGCTCTTACTTTGTTTATCAGGCGACAGTGCGGAACTGTATCGAACGCCTTCCGGAAGTCAAGAAAAATAGCATCTACCTGGGAGCCTGTATCTAATATTTTCTGGGTCTCATGAACAAATAAAGCGAGTTGGGTCTCACACGATCGCTGTTTCCGGAAACCATGTTGATTCCTACGTAGTAGATTCTGGGTTTCCAAAAACGACATGATACTCGAGCAAAAAACATGTTCTAAAATTCTACAACAGATCGACGTCAGAGATATAGGTCTATAGTTTTGCGTATCTGCTCGACGACCCTTCTTGAAGACTGGGACTACCTGTGCTCTTTTCCAATCATTTGGAACCTTCCGTTCCTCTGGAGACTTGCGGTACACGGCTGTTAGAAGTGTCAAGTAGTGTGTGCAGGGACTAGAAAACCAAAAGGCTCAGGAGGTTTGGGGGCAGGGAGGTGGGGAAAACAGATGGAAAAAGGAGAGGAGTTGGAAAAATGGGTGGAAGCTTTGGCAGAGGGTGGCAAAGAGGGTGGGAGATAAGAATGGGGAAGAGGTGATAGGACAGAGGGGATGGAAACTATTGGGTAGAGAATGTGGGGAGAGTATGTTACCATAAGTTGAGGCCAGGATAATTACAGGAGTGGAGAACATGTTGCAACGATGACTCCCACCTGTGCATTTCAGAAATGCTGGTGGTGGAGGTGAGAATCCAGATGGCTTGGGTAGTGAAGCAGCCATTGAAATCAAGCACATGGTGGAAGACCCAGGTACAAGACTTGCCCAATCCACCCACCCAAGACTTCCTACTCCAATCCTGTCACAGGCTTATCCTACCCCATCAGGGCTGGGCCATCTGAGAACGTGGCCATGTCATTTACCAGTTCTGTTGCAATCATTGCATAACTTTAAGACTACCAACAAATTGTCCACCAGGATGGATGACCACCATCAAACTGTGGCTAAGAGCAAAGTAGACCACCTTGTGGTGCAACATGCATCTGAACATAACATGCTTGATTTCAATGGTTGCTTCACTACCCAAGCCATCTGGATCCTCCCCTCTGTCACCAGCTTTTCTGAAATGTGCAGATGAGAGTGTCATTACAACACATACTGTTCCCACATCCTCCATCCAACAGCTTCAGCCCCTCTGTCCTATAACCTCTTCCCCATTCTCATCTCCCATCCACTTTGTTTGCCACACTATGCCAACACACCTGCCCATCTTTCCCCACTCCTCTCTTTTTTTGATCCATTTTCTACACCTTCCTGCCCCACAACCTCCTGACGCTGCACCTGTTGGCATTCTAGTCCCTGCACACTCTACCAGATAGCACTCCTCTCTTTCCCCACCCATACACTGCTATCCCTCCCCCTTCCCCACCCCTTCCAAATTGCTGTTTCCATCCCATGCGATAGTTGCATTCTGCTCCGAGCAGCCAGGGTTGACATACATGTGTGTATGGGGTGTGCTTCTTGTGTGAATGAATGGCGTGTGTTTCTCTATTCCCGATGAAGACTGTGGCAGAAAGCTTATGTGTAAGTGTCTTAATTGTGCATGTCTGCAAATTAGTGTTTTATCTTTACGGTAAGTAGCAATCTATTTTTTCCTACATTGGTGATATTTCTACGTGAAGTTTCCATTGTTTAAATATGCAGTTCCGAAAAATCAAAATTTTTTACAGGTACCACACGTAGAGATTGAAGTACACACTCTGGATGAAGTTCCACCTGTGAAGCTCCTAAGCATCCACATGGACACCAAACTAAAGTGACCCCAGACCACATGTAAGTTAACCAAAAACCTCAGTTCTGCCTGCTTTGTGATTAGAAATCTCCCTCATTGTGTTGAATTGCAGGTGGGATTGCTATCATTATTTGCATACTTTAACTCAGTATGGCCTTGTGGCACAAAACTTTAAAGTAATGCAGCCAAGATTTTTTAAAAAAAAAAAAAAAAAAAAAAAAAAAAAAAAAAAAAAAAAAAAAAATATTCATTCTAGAAGAATGTGCATGACGGATATTCAGTAAGTTGAGAATTGAACTTCTTGCAAAAACATCTTCTGGGACTTACGTATTATTTCATTTTTGTGGCAATACATATATCCCCCACTGGAATTAGTGGTTAATAACATGAGCATATTTAGAATGAGCTGTGCATTTCATGGCCATGACGACAGAAGCAAAAACAACTTTCATATAGTTTATGTATCCCTTTCTAGAGTTCAGAAGGAAATTTTATATTCTTATGCAAAAACCTATAACAGGTTACCAGCAGATTTCAAGCAGAAAACTAAAAATCCCCAGATATTCAAAACTAAATGAGTGCCTCACTAGCCTCTTCTTCTGTAATTTATCAGAATATTTTAACTTGTGGATGTAAATTCTACATAACTTAATATTTATACTAAACAGATCTTGAGTTTCTCAGTTTATAGGCATCTATATATATCACATTTAATTTAGAAGTCACTCCATAATTATCAGTAAGAGTATATTAGCACCCGTCATAATTTATTGTTAGTAAATTTTTACAGTAGCCTACAGTGGCTGCTTCTGCCAGTAAATGTATAACTTGACTCAGTCTACATGTCTGAAGGGTCGTTTCCATCGTGAGATTTACACATCATCTTTTGTATGCATATAAATGAATGAATGGAATAACTATATTTAATAATGGCAAAAATTAATGCTAGCTTATATTTATTTGATATAATAAATATTTGGTCTATTTATATTTGAACAACTTACAAAACAAGCACTAGTTCCTCTGTCCTTTCGGCACTGTGCATCAAGTGTTAATAACTTTCCAGGCAACACTCGAGGCAAAGACTCATCTTCATGAGGAGAGTTGTAGAGGCATGTTGCAGTATCTCCACTGAACATAAAATAAATAACAAAATTGAAATTGCTTATATGGCAACACTGAGCTCTACAGTTATGTACATAAGCAAATTATTGATGTGTTCTGTTTTATAGGCTCTGCATTTAATTTCTTTAATAACACAGAATGATACAATACTGAAAAGACTCTGCACGGATTATATTATGATTTAGATCCTTGGACAGTTGTAGGACCTAAAAGTAATACATATGGCTTCATAGGAAAACAATTTGTACTACTGCCTTTTCCATGTTTTGATTATACATTATTTAGGTTTTATTGTAACTGCTTTTGGACCTACTTTCATACTTACTTTATTAAGGTTCTTCCATTTGTTGTTGAACTTCATTTGCAATAGTGGCTAACAATAGAGTCTACAATGTTAGCAGCAAGAACAAGGTGACTCAGTTTTGTTCTGTTAACATATATTATTTCTCTTTACCAATTTAGGGATTTGAAATCTTCTTCTAGGGCTACTGAGAATACTTCTGATAGTATGGAATCTCCTTTCAAATCTGAATTTCCCAGTATAATGGTGGGTAACAGAAGATATAGCTCTGATACAAATATATTCCTTAGTATACTAACATGTGTTGAAGCAATGCTTTGTTTATAAGTGGCTGTCAGGACAGTTTTAGCTGAATGTGAGTCAAGAGCTCTTTCACATCCTGCGAATTGAAGGCAGAGTCATGATTCACAAACATTGCCTTGGGGTAATCCCAGTCCTAATGATGATATGGTAGAGGATGGAAATCACCAACAAGTGGTTTGTTATCAAAACCTCTAATGAAATGTAGAAGCACAATACAACTGAACATCTCGTAATGGCATACAGACACAAAGACAGAGAGAGCAGAGTCAAAGATAATAACATCAATGATGAATTATAGTGTTCTAGTGGTCGATGTTCACCATAGCCTCATTTTGTAGTTTAGTTCTTCACTTGCAGATGATCTATTGCATTTTATCCACTTTTAAAGCCAACTCCTTTCTTTGCTTCATAAAAATCCTATGTAGTAGAACTATTAGCATCCTCTTGACAATGTAAAAGACTTTCACTGAAATAATCACCTACTGCAGGAAAAATGTACTATTAATTACTTATGCTTCCGCAGCCAGTGTCAAGACGATTAAAATTCTTCTGGCTGTTGTACAGTGACATTGTGTAAAACAACAGTCACTGTATTTCCACACACTCCAGGGAGGAAACATGTTCACTAGAAGCCAAGTGCTAATTTGCAGACAGATGCTGACCATCAACAAGCCTGATAGTTCACAAATTGCTTCTTCCCTATGCTCTCCCTCTCATTATGACTAACCTATTATATTCCAGGTCCAATCAAGTTCCAGAAATATGACATATTGACACTGACAGTTTGCAATAAACTGGGGAGCCTTACCACCACCAGTAAAATCATCAGCTTTGACCCATACTGACACGGATTCGGATTGATTTATTTTTCGATGATTCCTGGTCCTGATGACCAACAGCATGGTGGACATGTAATATGATCTACCCATGTCTCTGTTGTACACCTCACAAGTGATTCTGCATAGTCCTTCAGAGTTCTGTGAATGTGTTATGAATTTTATGTTTACGAACAATGATGCCGCACAGCACGGTAATGGCTAGGTTACTGTTGTTATAGTATGTGGTCCTAAAGTAGAAAAAGTACCAGGGCTAGAATCGTTTAACAGTCATGGTTTTATTGCCTACCATACATTTAAAATTTGTGAGGATTTGCGTTTAAACTTTAATGTATTTCATACTTTATACAATCACATGGAACAACATCCAGAGGAATTTTAATCATCTTGTATTTGTATGCCAAGTTTTTCAGTTCTTTTCAAAACACTGGTACCAATATCTTTTGGTCTATAAAACTGTTTCAAAATTTGTTAAAATATTTGACACAAAAGAGGAAAGATGTTACCTGGAGGTCTTATAGGGATTACCCTGCTTTGAATGCATCCACCATCTCCAACTGCTACACAGACACTAATATAACATATTTCATGAATGTATTAGGCATTCAGTCTAAAATATGCCGCTCAGTCATGGCAGAGCTTTGTAGATGAAGTGCTGTGGTGATTGAGTTCTATTTGCTTATCTACACGATATTTTAGTGCTTCCCCAGATAGTAGCATTACATGAGAAACACCTCATTCCAATGTTTGACTGAATCGGAAAATACAGTTTGATAGTAAATAAAACAAAATGTGTTATGCACATTCCTCAGCCATACAGTTTCTGTGGTCTGTATTTGTCCACTCAAAAAGAAAATAGGGGTCCTTAAAAACACCTTGTACCCAATGGATTTTCAGCAGCTAAGAATATTCCTATGAATCGTTGTTTTCAACTGCCAACACTGCCGGGGCAGCAGAAATACATGCACTGCTGACAGCAGCACTAACAGCAACAATTTCATGGATGAGCACCCCTTGCCATGGACTCCAGTGATGCAACACACCATTGAAAAGGTAAAAGCCAGCATACAAAAAGCAGTTCTCTTGTCTCGCCCAGTCTGTAATGTGCTGTTAACAGTGGTGGTAGATGCTATGCAGCATGTGATCGGTGCAGCTCTCAATCAGTATGTTGGAAACCTTAATATTTTTTCTCCCGCAAACTACTGAGGCACAAACCAATGGGAGTGCTTATGGCGAAGAGCTGCTGGCAATATATGAAACTGTGGGTCACTTCTACTCTTATGTAGAAGCCAGACCATTTGTACCCTATTAGGAGAACAAACCAATTATGTTTGTTTTCAGGAAACTCAAGGAGGTTTCCTCTTCTCAACAATTTTATCAACTCTAGTTCACTTGTCTATTTATGACAGGCTTAAGATAACATAATGGGGGCAGAAAATGTAATGGTCGATTTTTTTCCAGGACTGATGCCATTTCTTGTACAAGATATCACAACTGGGTTACTGCTAGACAAACCACAAATAAACAGCTACAGGAGTATTCATAAAGCAATTCAACTGACCTCCTGCTTGAACAAGTACAGTTAACAGGTACCAAAGACCTTATTTGGTGCGATGTGTCTTGACCCTAACCCAGACCATTTTTGCCCAAAGTTTTTCATAAAGCAATGTTTGACAGTATTCGTAAACTCGCCCATTCCAATGCAAAAGTCACTGTTAAGCTAATGACAGAGAAATTTGTATGGCCCAGAATTTAAAAAAAAAGACTGTTGCCAGTAGTTGAGAACAAATCACCAGAATATAAACACATATCCTGCCAAAAAATCCTAAGTTCACATCACAGAGAGACATCTGTGATCAGCAGTACATTTCAAACCCTGTATATGTTTTAAGCTATTCATAAGTCACAGTTATTCCACAAGACCAATTTCACCTCTATCCAATAATTAAGACAATATTTGAAAAGGACAACTGCTACTCACAATATAGCAGACAATATAGACAGTCTTTCCATTGTGCCTATCTGCAACTCTGCTGTATGTTAAGTACCTACTGTCCTTTTCATAATATTGTTTGTGGCACTTATCTTATGTATTTCATGAATGATGTGATGTGCTGAGCCATGACCAATGTTCAGATTCGTGGGTATTTCATCCATCATCACATGGCAGATTTCCATCACAACAGCTTCAACTGCTGCATTAGACTCTGGTGTCACAATGCGGTGTGCCTGACCCAGGCGCTGAGTGGCTTGTCACAGAAGTCACACCATTTCTGAACTTTCCGCTCCACTCATACACTTGCTGCAGTGACATACATGCACCACCGTACTGGACCTTCATTCTCTGATGGCTTTCAAGGGATTTTGTACATCCCGTACTCAGAAAATGTATGACAGAATGCTGTTCTTCCTTGGTGCATGTTGCAAGTGGGACAACCATTTCGAACTGGTATTAGGGCTGTGTTCCACTTGTCAGTAGCATGCTGCTGCCTGTCTGTAGCATGCTGCCACCTGCAGGGCATTTGTTACATAACTGATGACAGTCTGCCAACTTACAGAGCAATGGTGTGATATATTGATTTTCAATTACACTTTACAAGTTTCCACTTGACTCGCCCTCATATACCATTGAATTTGTTACAAGCAACACTATTATACAGGTACTGGAAGTAGAGATCAGTGGTGACACACTGGTTGAGCCTTTGGGTGTGACATTCCTGGGCATCCAGGTGGATAACAAACTGTGTTGGCACCATCAGTTAAATTAAGCAAAAAGCTCAGTTCTGCCTGCTTTGCACTTACAAATATTTCTCATTGTTTTGGCCTGAAGATGGAATTGTTAGCATACTTTCATTCAATATTGTTTTCTGAGGCAATGCAGCCAAGGTCAGATAAGCAGTTATTCTACAGAAGTGGGCAGTAAGAATACTGTATAAAGTTGATGACTCGACATCTTGCAAAAGACTCTTCAGTGGCCTACAGCCTACACATCCCTCCTCAGAATGGAATTTTCCATCCTGGTGAAAATATCTGTAGCAGGTTGCCAGTAGACTTAAGGCATGAAACTGAAAATTCTGAGTATTAAAAAAATCAACTGAAAGAATAATTTATTAGCCACTCCTATAATTTACCAGAAAATCTGCACCTGTGGATGCAAATTCTGTATAGCTCTAATGCTTTCATTAAACATTTCTTGACTTCAACTACATCTATAGTCTACAAAACATCATGAGGTGCATGGCAGAGGGTACGTCCCATTCACGTATGGAGCAGGGGAAGAATGATTGTTTGAATGCCTCTGTGCTTATCCTCATGGTCCCTGAGTGAGCGATACAGAAGGGGTTGTAGTATATCCCTAGAGTAATCATTTAAAGCTATTTATTGAAACTTTGGTAGCAGACTTTCTTGGGATAGTTTACAGCTTTCTCCAGTATCTCTGTGACACTTTCTCATGGATTAAACAAACCTGTGACCGCAGTATTCTAGGACGGGTCACATGAGTGATTTGTAAGCAGCCTCTAGACCGATGGCATTTCCCTAGTGTTCTACCAATAAACTGAAGACTACCACCTGCTTTACCCAGGACTGAACCTATGTGATCATTCCATTTCATATCCCTACAAAGTGTTACACCCACATATTTATATAAGTTGGCTGATTCCAACAGTGACTCACTGATGTTATAGCCACCGTATGCTATATTTTTTTCATTTTGTGAAGTGCACAATTTTACACTTCTGAATATTTACAGCATGTTGCCAATCTCTGCACCATGTTGAAATCTTATCAAGATCTCACTGAATATTTATGCAGCTTCTCTCAAATAGTACTTTATTATAGATAACTTCATCATGTGTTAAAAGCCTGATTTTACTGTTAATATTGTCTGCAAGGTCATTAATATACAACATGAATGGCAAGGATCCCAATGCACTTCCCTGGGGCACACCCAAAGTTACTTCTACATCTGATAATGACTCTCCATCCAAGGTAACATGCTGTGTCCTACCTACCAAAAATCCTCAATCCCGTCACAAGTTTCACTTGATACCCCTTATGATCGTACTTTTGACAGTAAGCATAGGTTCAGTACTGAGTCAAATGCTTTTCAGAAATCGAGAAACACTGCATCCCCATGACTGCTTTGATCCAAAGCTTTCACTATATCATGTGAGAAAGTGCAAGTTCGTTTGCACATGATTGCTGTTTTTGGAATCCATGCTGATTTGCATTGAGAAGGTCATTCTTTTTAAGATACTGCATTATGTTTGAGCTCAGAATATGTTCTTAGATTCTACAACAAATTTATGTCAAGGATGGGATGGTAGTTTTGAGGATCACTCCTACTACCCTTCTTGTAGACAGGTGTGATCTGTCCTTTTTTTCCAAGAGCTGGGCATGGTTTTTTGTTTGAGGGATCTTCAATAATTTTAGTTAGAAAAGGGGCTAACATAGATGCAAATTGAGGATAGACTCTGAAAGGGATTCCATCAGGGCCTGGAGAATTTGTTCAATTTTGACGATTTCAGCTGTTTCTCAACACCACTGACACTAATATGTATTTCATTCATCTTTTCAGTGGTCTGAGGATTAAATTGGGGCAATTGTCCTGTGTTTTCCATTGTAAAGGAACATTTTAAAATGAAGTTAAACATTTCAGCTTTTGCTTGCTACCCTCAACTTCAGTTCCTATCTCATTCACTAGGCACTGGGCACTTACTTTGGTGCCAGTAGGGGCCTTTACATGTGACCAGAATTTCTTTGGACTTTGTGAAAGATCATTTGACAATATTCTGCTATGGTAGTCACTGAAGCCATTACGCATTGCTCTCTTGACAGTCACATGCTTTTCATTCAGCATATCTCTATCTATACCCCTACACTCTGTTTTACACCTATTGTGTAGCAATCACTGTTTCTTTAGAAGATTCGTTACAGTGACTGTATACCATGGAGATTCCCTCCCATTATGAACTGTTCTTCTGGGAACAAGTCTATCCAGTGCATGGGCAACTATTCTTTTAAACTTGAACCAGAGTTCTTCTACATACTCCTAACCTGTGCTGAAAGTTCAAGTTCCTCATTGAGATAAGACATTACTGATTTTTTTATCTAGTTTACTGAACATGTATATTTTTCTGCTTGTTTTAGTTGTCCTTTGTACTTTGGTAATCATTGTTGCCACAACTGCATCGTGGCCACTGATACCAGTTTCGATATGGACATCCTGAAAGAAGTCAGGCCTATTTGTTGCCATTGGTTCTAATATATTTCCATAATGAGTAGGATTCCTAACTATCTCTTCTAGGTAGTTTTCAGAGATGGCATATAGTAAAGTTTCACAAGATGTCTTAACATGTCCACCACTAACAAAATAGTAATTTTTCCAATTAATTGTTGGATGAATAATGTCTCCACTAATGATTACAGTATGATTGGTGAACTGTGTAAAAGTGAACTGAGGTTTTCTCTGAAGTTTTCAGCTCCATCAGGAGAAGAGTGTGGTGGGTGATGGACGAATCCAATTATCATTTTCAGCCCAGCCCTGATACTGAGTCTTGCCCAAACAATCTCACATGCAGCTTCAATTTCTATCTCGGTATGTTTGAGTTTTTTGTGCACTGTGACATATACACTGCCTCAATTTCCATTTGCCTATCCTTTCGATACACACTTAAATTTTCCTCAAAAATCTCACTGCTATCAATTTCAGTTTTCAACTAGCTTTCTGTACTTAGTATTATATGAGCTTCACTGTTTTTCATGAGTGCTTCAAGCACTGGCTGTTTGTTACAAATGCTGCGGCAGTTTACCATTAGGATTTTAATAATCTCTCCTGTGGGAGGCATTTGTTTCAATATTATCTTATACTTCTGGGTTTCCTACAGCCATTGTTATCTGGATTGGAGGAGTCGCCTAATCTATAAAACCTCTGTGTGCAGCCCACATGCAGTCAGCTACCTGAGTAGCAGCCTCTGATTTGTAGTGCACAGCTGACCTATTTAGGGTAACCCTACAGTTCTAACACTATGGCACAAGTCCAGGAAGTGGCAGCCTGGCTTGTCACAGAACTTTTGAATTCTCTGGTTCAGTCCTTCCACTCAACTCAGAAACAAAGGCCCATGATCAGTTCTGGGGACGATGCTGCAAATTGTGAGCTTCGATGAAACTCCACATGCAAAGCTGGTCTTCTCAACCTTCTCTGTCACTGTAATGACCCAAGAATGAATTCAGGGCCAAGACAACAGGCATCATGTGTTCCAATGTGCACCATAATCTGCAGTTTGTTGCGCCCTGTTCCCTCAATGGCTGCTGGAATAGCCCGTTCAACATGTTGAATGAGGCCCCCAGGCATACACAGTGAGTGCATCTGGTGTCCTTTTCTGCCCCTTGCTGGCATTTTCCTAAGAGGTACCAACATTCACCATGCATTTGAACTGCTGTCAGTTAATAGACCCCTACCTTTTTGGACTTGTCTCCTCCAGACACCCGTCAAAATAGGTTTACCCAAGACAGGTGAAGTGAGTCTCACTGACTCAGTTTGAGTTTCAGTGAAATACAGCACCTCAAACTTGTTGGTTATGGGGGTCAGTACAACACCATGAGTCCTCCCTGGTCCCCGTCCATCCTGTACAGGATGCTTAGATCTACCATTGATGCGCCACTCGCAATCAAGTGGACAGGTAAGGGCAGATTCTGTACTTTCTGCAGAGGAGACAGGATCCACTGGAGAGGAATATACTTGAGTTACCTCTGGTACAAGTATCACAGGTACACGACTCTCTAGAGCTCTTCCAGCACACCAAATTGCAGCAGCTGTCAATTGTAGTCAGGGCCATTTCCAGCTGCTTACTAATGTCAACCAACTCATCCCGTGTTTGAGAATAGCATTCACAGTGGGGCTCCATTTTGGTTGGTCAACGTATTACAAGGCACTGAACAAATAACTTTAAAGTAAGCCTGCTGATTATCTTTTAATCTATTCAATGCTTTGCCAGTATAAAGACAGGTGATAGTGGTCTGTGTAAAGTGAAATAAATGCTTTGTGCAGCTGTATTCAGAAACACTTTTTTAAAGATTTCCAGTTTTTATTCACAGAGTGACTCAGCTGTTTCTAGTTCCTAAATAACTCACTTCAGAAAATGGTGAAAAGATGCAACGCTGCACGATGACCACCGGAATCCTTTTTCAGTGTGTCTCAAGTCACTCATGATGTAGCCATCCTCCCATCGGCACTTCTCTGCTCCAGGGCCACCAAGGTAGCTTGGAGGGGGTGAACCATCGTGAACTGCTCCCAACCTGCAAATGACGTAATATGAAAGAAACTTATCTACATACGCACTCCAAAAAACTGTCTGAAGCATTATTTTCATTTCTTATTTCGCTTTTTATATTTTAATAATTAGGAAGAAAGATATACAGTAGATATGAGTTATATATAGTTATAAAGGCCTCTTTTTTCATGTTCTTGCTTATACCCTGTCTTTAATGGCCTCATCAGCTACGAAATGTTAAATCTTAAACTTTCTCATTTTCTATTTTTTAATGAACTCCACATTTAATCACAGTGTAGTACATGCCTCATGAACAGAGAATAGTTTTGGGTAGATGAAAGAAAGCAAAATTCAATCTTATTTACAAAAAGACTAGCAGAACAGATTCAATAACATATTCCAAGTTCAACACAATTAGCTGTATTGAACAAGCCAATCTTTCTCACAGATAGCCAGCAGAACTTTTACTATGCACATGGTATAACTGGAAACTTATGAAAGACAATATATTCACATAGCTAGTTTTTCAAATGAACTGATACATTTTTTTGAGAATCAAAATGCAGCATTTAATTTTGGACAGAAACTCAAGAGACAGAAGAACTACCATTGGTTGCATTGAAGGAAGTATGTAAGACTGCCAGTATTCATCTTATGAAATTCTGTGATTAGTCTGGAAGGGACATAAAATGCAGTAACAAAATGCATAGCTTTCCTTAAAACCATTTAAGGTTGTGAAATGTAAGTTCTAAAAATGGTGGTAGGAGAAAGATCCTACCAGAGCCCTTCCTTACCATAAAGATTAGTGTACAGCATTTGAATTTCTATTTTGGCTTTGTCTGCTAAAAAGACTGTGAGTAGTCAGAAATGGTAACAGGCACGTCAGGCTGCAAATCAAACAAAATATTTCCAGTGAAGTGTGATAGTGAGAGTCTGCTTGGGCTTTGTGATGAGAAATTACCCTCTGTAATAGGATAACTTGCTAAGAATATAGAGCAATAATGGATGAGATAGCAGATCAAGATGAAGTTGAATAGTTAGTATCAAAAAAGTTACTGAGATAAAAATTATGGAAGGAAAGGAAACCAGCTGAAAAGTACTGGAATAAGAATGTGTTACTCAAAAATGACTGAAGATCTTCCTCATCTGACTGACTGCACCAAATGGAAAAAATGAATTACTTGGTGGACAGTTTTAACAATAAATGCAGATTTCTCACATATATGTGATAAAGAAAATGATATTACAGGAATAGAGATAGAAGAACAAAAAAGTAGTAAAAAACTATTCTATCTTTTGGATCTGTCAGTTTCTTCCTTTGGGAGGAAAGGATGATAGATAGGGGAGGCAGGGGGGAGTGGGGGAGGAGGGGGGGGGGGGGTTGGCTGCAAAGGAGGGGCAGGGCACTTAGAACCCAGGAGGACAGGAAACTACCTGTTGTGTGGACTTGATAAAGGTCACTGCAAAAGTATACAGACAACTTCAGTAACATTTCATCCCACTGCAGTGATTTCAAATAGTCCCTAAGTGTAAAAATAGTGTAATGTTGCGCACTTTATTACATATTAATATAAATGCAAGATGTACAAAATAAAACTGGTCTAGAAAATGTGTATAAACCTGACAAGAAAAAAGTTACCTCATTTAATTAGTGTAGCCTGATACTCTCATATGCAATGGTGTTTGTGCCAGTTCCTGATGGCCACTTTTCTGCACAGATTCTGATGGTCACTTTTCTGCACAGATTGTGTTGTCACAAAATTGTACTTTGAGTACCCAGTTCGTGTGCCACTATCCAAAATTTGAGAATTACTGCAAGCTGTTCCAACAATGTGCTCTTGTAATTTTCAACAATACGATACTTTTATGAAGGATGGAAAGGTTTTGATTAATCTGTTTGACACAATATCTGTTATGTCAGCCAGACGATAAAAATAAAGATTTCCAAGGAATGACGTTTTACAATTTCAAAATACAGCTCAGTGAGTTCCCTCAGCAATTATATTTGGCATTTTGGGATTCTTCTCTGTGTGACCATGACCAGGAAATACAGACAACAAAAGTAATTGTTCTCAGTAAGAGCAAGTAAGAGTAATTGTACATTAGCTTATCACAGGAGAAAATCTGAAAATTCTAAGTACAAAATAACAGAATCTTAAATGAAAACTCAAAATAGCATCCTAATGTAAATTCACAATACAATAAAATGAGAAAATTGCAAAAGGTAGTAATTATCACAATAATTAAGCAATTTACTGAACAGTAAGCGGCTGAAGGCCGAGCAAGAGAAATTTAATGACGCTAGGAAATAGGAAAACTGGCACAAAACCACCATAATGAAAAAATTCTAAGTGGAATACAAATAATGGATGGACCACTCAATACCTAAACTATATGATTAGTAGTTACTTTTACCACTTACATTAGTTATAATTATAATTAAAAATCAAGCAGGTCAACTTTCATGCAGTAACAGTAGGTCATGTCAACTAAGAGAATATGCAAAAAAAGAAATGCCTAAAGTAGAGTTTAAAATATGCTACCTCAATATTCAGGGCATGGCAGATAAAAACTTAATTGTCAATGAATTTTCAAATGAAAACGTGATAGATATTCTATGTTTAAGTGAACATTGGTGTAAAGAGGATGAGCTTGGCTACAAAGTATTGGATGATTACACAGTACTTAGTTGCTATTGCAGAAAACAGCACTTACGTGGTGGGGTAGCAATATATGCAAAAATACCTCTTGCACCAAACTGTGGCAGGATATATCTCAATAACCTTTGTGATGAAATGCATTTTGAAATGTCAGGTCTAGTAATTGAGAGCCTTAAGCTAATGGTAGTAGTAGTGTACAGGCCACCTAGTGGTGACCCCCATATCTTTCTGGAGAAACTTGAGGAACTATTAATGTACATATGTATACCGAAATGGAAAAAATACAATGTTGTCATTGGAGGGGATATCAATTCAAGTTTTGATGTCCTGCAGGACAGAAAAACTGTGACAGAGCTCAAAAATGTGCTTCGACAATTTAACCTGTACTGTGTTAACTGCAAACCTACCAGAGGCTCATCCTGTCTAGACAATATATTTACAAATATTAAGAGAACTTGTATGTCCACTGATGTAATTAGTTTCCCTTTCTCAGACCATTATGCAGTATATCTTAGTCTTAATAATGTAACTTCAGACTGCACCAAACCAGAATCTAAAACTGTGATTACTAGATCAGTGAGCAGAGAGAGGATGGATAGGTTTAGACATGCCCTCACTTATTTCAGTTGGGACACATGTTTTAATAGGCTTCAACACTGTTCAGCTGATATTGCATTCACAAAGTTTTTCTCCGTCTTTTTAAATGTATTTGAAAATAACACCCCTCTGAAAAAATGTACAGTGAATATTAGTAGTAATTACAAGAAAAGGAAAACGAAGGAACAGTATACTCCACAGTTAGAGCAACTGAAAAATGCTGTTATGCTGTATTCTAGTCTGTACAAAACCAGTAAGTCAGAACTGTATAAAGACCTGTATGCTAAAGCTAAATGCAAGTATAGGACGGCAATAAATGAAGCAAAGAAACTGCATAACATAGTAAACATTGATATATCTAACAATAAATGCAAGAAGGCCTGGAGTGTAATAAACTCCATTGCACACACTAAACACAAAGAGGAAATTGCCATTATCCCAGAAGAATTTAATAAATATTGCATTCAGTCCATTGAAGAAATTAGTAGTTCAATAATCAAACCACCTGAAAATGCACTTAGTATTATGGACAGCTGCTTTGAAAAGCTTCCCCCAAGCACCTTCACTTTCACAGAAGTGAGCCCAAATAATATCCTAAAAATAGTGAAAAATTTCAAACCTTCAGTTAGTGTTGATTACTATGATATGTCATGTAATTTGTCGAAAGAAGTTATTGATTGTGTGATTTATCCTTTAACCTTCTGTGTTAACAAATGCCTAGTTGAAAGTAAGTTCCCCGACATACTAAAAATTTCTAGAGTTGTGCCCATATACAAAAAAGGGGAAAAGAACTGTCCCGCTAGTTACAGACCTATATCCATAACCCCAGTTTTTTCAAAAATTTTAGAAACGATTATGTATGAGCAAGTTAGTGCCTACTTGGGTAAACTAAATATAATTAGTGATAAACAGTTTGGATTTAGGAAAGGTAAATCCACAACAGATGCAATGGACTCCCTTGTAAAATTAGTCCTAGATGTGTTCGAGGCTAGGGACTATGCCCAGGCTACATTTTGTGACCTCAGCAGAGCCTTTGACTGTGTGGATCATGACACTGTGCTGAATAAGCTAGTTTACTATGGTTTTTGGTTTTGATGACAACAGTATAAATATGTTCAGGTCTTTTCTAGAGAACCGTCAACAAGTTGTGTGCATTGGTAGGGAGAAATCAAATTTGGTTAATGTTAGGTACGGAGTGCCTCAAGGGCCGGTGCTTGGACCCTTACTGTTTATACTAATGATTAATGACCTGCCCTTATTCATAAATTCTCATACAATATTGTATGCTGATGACACAACTTTTCTACATAAAAGCTCTGATCTAGGTACACTGAAAACACTGACCGAAAATACCCTTGCTCAGTCCTCATTATGGTTCAAAGCTAATGGCTTCTTGCTAAAGGAAAACAAAACCCAGACATTTTACTTTAGCCTCAAAGAGATTCCTAACTACCAGGAATTAGAAAGTGTTAAATTTTTAGGTGTTACTATTGACAATAAATTGACGTGGGAACCACACATTAAAAATATATTGGCTAGGCTTTCAAGAGTTATTTATCTAATTAGAAATGGAATTTTACTGTGGGGCAGTAGCTGTCATGTAAATGACATTTTACTTTTACAGAAGAAAGTAATGAGAATAATAACGGATTCTGATAAAGCAGAACACTGTAAACCTCTGTTTATTAAATTGCAGTGTCTTACAGTAGTAAACTTATTCATCTACAATGTTTTAATGTACATTAGAAACAATGTGTCTAATTTTGTGTTGAGAAGTGATATTCATAGCCATAATACTAGAAACAGAACATCTGTAGATGTACCATATCATAGATTATCAAAATCACATAACTCTTACCTAGTTCTGGGACTAAGGATGTTTAATAGACTAAGTGCTGACTTTAAAGAACTGCCTGTAAATATCTGTAAAGCTAAATTATACAAGCTACTAGTGAACAATCCATTTTACACCATTGATGAATTCTTTGAAGATGAAAATACTGTATTCTAACGTGTACCTATTTTATGTAAACCAATTTACATCGATATAGTAGTTTATGTAGAAATATATGCTCTTGACTTTGTCTATTGCTGTAATCAGCTGAACGACAATAAAATTATTATTATTATTACTATCTATAAATGGAGTTTGTCTCTAAAATCTAAAAAGCTGGTACACCCCACATCTAAGTAGAATACGAATCTTAGTGCTACTCTGACATGATAGATACAAGCACAATATTGCTGACAAGGAAATGTGTATGAAAGTGAAAAAATTTACAGGTCTGAAATCAAGGTAGCTAAGTGCAAAGCAAATGATACATATATACTGAACTCAGAGAATAAATGCAAATCTGCATGGGAAATTATTAAAACAGAAACTAACTGTGATGATAAAGTATACCAGACACCAGTTCCATCTCATATTCTAAATGAAAATTTTGTCAGTCCTCAATCAGATAACAGCATACTGGAGAATGTAAGTAAGGTATAGGCACTGCTGCCGGCAGTGAACAGTAATCAAACAGACAGCTTTCACTGGATTTGGGTAACTAAGAAGATGGTCAATGAATCAATAGCTAAGCTTAGTAATTCTAGAGCAGATGATTACTATGGTCTCTCAAATTATATTATTAAATATATCAGAAATCAAATTGTAATGCCACTGACTAACATAATCAACAAAATTTTTGATGAAGGTAATCATCCAGGATGTTTAAAAATCTCTGTAGTTAAACCAGTACATACGAAAGGAGATACAGCACCTCCAGATAACTATCAACCATCATTTATACCAATAATATCAAAAATAATAGAATACTGCATGCATAAACAGATGAGTCAATATTTTGGTTTCAGACCCAGCTTCTCTATAGCCAAAGCAGTTGAGAGTATTGTAGCAAAAATATACAATTGTTTTGACAATAAAGACATAATCCGTGCAACACTATTGAACCTCAGGAAAGGTGTTGATATGGTCTCCCACATTATTCTCATAAAAAGGCTCTACCACTACGGAGTGAGAGAGAATGCTCTGTGTCTAAGGCAGTCGTACTTGGACAACAGAAAACACTTAGTTAAGGTAAATAATCAAATGTCAGAATGTCTCCCAGTTGTAAAGGGCACACCTCAAGGATCTGTTCTTGGACCTTTCCTTTTCATTATTTATATAAATGATTTATCTGCAGTTGTATCATGTGATGCAGTGCTATATGCTGATGACACAACACTCATCACATGTGATGCCCAATCTTGAAAATGTGCAACACAGCATGTCAGTGGCAATGGAGAGGTGCACTACTTGGTTTGAGGCAATTGTAGTGAAGAAGAATGATAGTAAAACTGAAGATATTGTATTTAATCTGAATGCTCCCAGTCATCATAACAAAACAGGAAAATTACAAGGATTTCCTATAGATCAAAAGCTCAGCTGGGATATTCACACAGGGAGGATATGTGGCAACTTCGCACATGCCATATATCTGCTGTATAAGCTGAGGAGCAGTGTCAGTAAAGAACTTACGTTATATGCATATTTTGCATTCTTCCATTCGCACCTGAGTTGTGGAATACTATTATGGGACAATTCTGTAGGCTTAAAATTAGTGTTTAAATGGCAAAAGAAAGCCATAAGGTGCATTGTAGGACTTGGCTCATAAGAATCATGTTGAGATTATTTTAAGAAACTAAATATAATGACAGTGCCTGGTCTGTATATTTACACTGCCTTGTTTTCATTAAAGATAACATGAGTAAATTTGACTTAAGGAGAACTGTTCATGATCATAATATAAGAAGTGGACATACAATTAATATGCCATATGCTAGACTTGCAAAGACACATAACAGGTACAAATATCTTGGTCCTGTCTACTTCAGCAAATTACCTGAAAATGCCTACACAGTGCTGGAAAATAAATTTAAAACTAGTCTTTCAAGGTGGATGAAAAGTAAAGTAATTTACTCTGCTCAAGAGTTGCTTGAGTACGTGAGAAATGACCCACTTTCCTTATGAGAATTAACTATAATTAACTGCAAACTATACATATGCCACACTGTGCATCTATTTCATGTATTTATTGTTGATTATCTGTTTGATTATTTATTTGTCATTCACTGAACAATGTAGTTCATTTATCTTTTAACTGATCTGTTAGGAAACTTCTCGCTGTTATTGACATTTACACAACTACGTATTGCATCCAGCTTGGATTATTATATTGTAGTTAATAACATTTGTTATGTCAAAGTTTATATTATTATTATTGTGTTAACACTGACGACACCAACTGAATGTAAATTGCTCAACGGTGGAATAAAACATTTGTATTTGTATAACCCCACCACATTCTAAATAATATACTGTAGTATTAACATTAAATATGGTACAGAGAATTACAATACTTTGGTAATACAAACAACTATTCACTAGTTGTCCAGGTGAATAATCAACTGTGTGGGTATGTGTGGTTATGTTAGTGCAGACCAAAAATGGGGTGCATATATTTTCAGAATTAATTGTCCAGGACCTCAGAGATGGAAAAACAGAACATGGAAATGCAATTAGGCAAGGGTAAAGGCTTCCTAACGGAGGAGTTGAATGTATCGGAATATTTACTTTTTAATCTCTAGCTCAAATTTTTGACTTAAATAGTGTACACAGTCTATTATTAGCACATAATTTAGAATTTTGGCTGTTACAGATTTGTATAAACAATGTTTGTTTGTGGCTCCAAGATTTCAAGTAACTTTCCTTCCCTTCACATGCACCTCTTCCTGAATTTTTTAAAATTTTGTTCTAAAAAGTAACTGCTCTTAAAGTACTTAAGCTTGAGATTTGCAATTTTATTGATCCTCGAAGCATTCCATTTCATTTGTGCACTTATATGTCTTGTTGTAATTCTTTCTGTTTTCATCAGTTTCTTAAAATTTATAGTTTCATTTCCAACTCACATCTGTAGATATTTAAAAAAACTTTTATATATATATTCAGCATGTAGCCATATTTAAAAATTAAGTTGTGATGTGTATGTAAAATGACTTGTTCCACATCGTTACGATTTGTTGTGCCAAAGATTCACGGAATATGAAACTAACTAACTTTATTCAACCTTTCGATAATGCTAGGTACTTACAAGTGTCCAACTTCATGTGCACCAACAATGATTCCTGAGAAGCCACCGGTATCTTCAATAATGGCCACACTGTTAACTTTCTCAAGCCTCTTGTTCACAACACAAGCACCACCAACATAAGCGAAACCTAAATAAAGTAAAATAATGAAATTAAGTCTTGCAAAATGTCCTCAGATGTATTTTAAGTTATACACACAAAGTGTCAGCTAAAATCTTACTTACTCTCTCATACCTAACTATAGTACGTTATCATCAAAATATAATAAATTTCCTTTCAAATTAAGTCATTAGCAGTGAGCAGAATGAACTGAACACAATCAATGAGGTTTCATTTTTTTTATTGTGATGTAACTATTTATCCCTCAAAATATGAAAAGATTATAATATACACATACTTGATTATGCTTGTGGAATAAATGAAATCATTTTTAATATTGTATGGCAGAAAGAGATTGTCTTATGATTTACATTGGTGTGTGTCTGAAATAAACGATGAAAATCAGTGGACCAACATAATGCAGGTAACAAGGAGGAGAGTATAACAGTGGCACATGTTATGTTGTATCCAAGTCGCAGGTGTCTTATCCATATGATCATCTCTTTTTTAATATCAGTACATAGAAAGAAGGTAGATGAAATAAAAAATGAATTTGAGTATGTAGTGTATATATAACTGATTGTTTGTGATGAACTCAGAACTGAAAATGGTTGTATACACTGAATCAGGCTATTTTACAATAGATTTGCAACTGTGATGGCACATAAATTTATTAAACAGAGAAAAATGTTGCTCTCTCTGGAAAGCATTTTTCTGTAATTAATTGCTTGCAGTAAAAGAGATGTAATAAATACTGTATAAATGTAACAATAACAATATGATGAATTTAAAAAATGTAATAAGAAAAAATTGAAATACAATAAACAATAAATATGGGTAGCTTAAAGTGGAGGAAGATGTGGATAGAAACCTGATTTGTAAGAGCATTTTGGTAAGACATCATATATGAAAACATATGATAAGTTGGAGAAATTCTGAAAAAATTTGGAGAATTATGCCACATTTATGATGTCGTATTATCATAGTAAGGGTTACAGAGTGTTGTGCAAGATACTTCCCTCAATTAACATCAATGCTGGGAAAATCTTTGTTGCCATATTAATAATGAGTTTGAAGTAAAAGCTGAAAGTGTAGATAATTTTGACTTTAGCTGTGAAAATATCATTCTACTAGAGAAGGAACTGCAAATAAAAATTTTTGAAAGGTAAGCGTATCATATTGTCAATAAGAGACACAAATCTTTTTTTATCTTTACTTTCTATCTTCCATCATCAGTCTTTCACTTAACCAGTTTTGTAAGAACTTTTCTCTAAGAAATTCATTAAGACATTTTGCATTTATATTCTATTCATCTTGATTTTGCATACTGCCCTCACCCTGTCCATTGTTTTTTGTAGCCTCAGCTTTTGAAGAAAAACTGCTACATTCAGTATCTGCATGAGCCACTGAGTATGTTCATGATATTCTGTTCACTGTTTGTAACTCTGCATGTAAACTACACACCTACACTCATTCCTAAAATTGTTTATTGAAATTCTGTAGCTGTTCTGAAGTATTATATACAAAACTTTCTTATCGACAGATCACAGAGAATATCTTTATCTCAATTAAAAAGTACCTCTGGAAAAAGTAATTTGACATATGATTACATTGTTTTATGGCAGTTTCTGTCGGTTTAATATCTCAATGTTTAATTGCAGATTTGAACACATATGAAAACTGATACCTTTATTTTCACATTACAAGTCAAACAAATAAATAGGGTTAGTTTTTTAAAACAAACTGCACTACAAACCAATAATAGAATGGCAGTACTTGAGAGATGCATATTATTTGTTATATTGTTAAAATATGTTAAATGGAAATTTTGTTAATTGTTAATATTTAAGCCACACAACTTTAATATCCAAAATCTTTAGTGGTTACTTTCTTGTTTGCATATATTGACATAATGTATAAAATTTCACTGAACTACTTGAAAATATATTTATTAGTTTAGAATTTATAAGGAAAAATGCTTTTTGATCAATATTTTCTCATTCGAAATTCAGATGTTTTGCACTGGTTTGTTACCTAACGTACAACTTAATACTATATTGGTAAATTTATTCCTTAAGATACACTAACATAATTCATTTCCAGCAGTCACATTTTTGCCCCAATAACAGAACAAGTAACCAACAATTGTGGCCATATGATGGTAAATATAAACTGGAAACTTTAATGAAATAGTCAGTAGCCTAAACAAGAGGGTCTTGAACCAAAATTTGTATAATTGTTTATGAGCTTCAGGTTGTTGCACATCTCTCCTGCACACATTCTCTACTCTTGTTTATTTAGTTATTTATTTCTCTTTCTGGCAAGCACATAGTGCTCATGATGCTACAAACTGAAAACTTTATTATTATTATTTTTTTTTTTTTAACACTCAAGAGTAGAGTTGATCATCCAATAGCAAAACATATTGCTGAGTGCAAAATGTTCAGTTTGACTGGCCTCCTTCACAATCCTTGCCATCTAGATTCTTATCCCAAACACTAGCTTCTCTGATTTACCTAGATGGAAATAGTCCTTGCAACAAACACTTCCTTCAATTGCATAATACTCATGGGGTCAGTCTCCACTTTCCCCTGCCTCACAACCACATTCATCCTTGTCCCATCAGCCTGACTTAACACATCTGCACCCACACATCTTTCTCCACAGGCTCCTTTTTCTGCTGTTCAATCTTCTTTAGCCAATCTACTTCTCTGTGTCACTGTGCACTGCATGCCACACCACCTACTTGTGGCCAGTACAAGCTCACCACCTGCTACCTCTCCCTACCAACTGTCAGCAACCCTTCCCCAATCCTCGGTTTGATATAGTCACCCTGGATAATTATTTGAAGAGTTATTATCTTTACTCCTTAAATCACTCGTATGTCCATGTCCAATGCTTTTAGTCTGATAATTCACTTCAACTTTTCCTCACATGAGGAAGCAATTTACAACATTTTAAGCAGCTTTTCTCCTCCCCCCCCCCCCCCCCCCCACCCCCTTGCCCCTCTCCATGTCTGGGTACTGAAAGTCTACTAAAAACAAAACCAAATGTTAGGCAGGTACAGGTTAACTTCATTTTCTTACATTTCTTTATCATTTCTATATATTTTACTTATTTTGTTGGAAATCCATAGCTTGCCACTATTTTCTTAATAGTAGCCTCAGTGCCTGACTGATAATACTGTCTACGCAATATGGGTACTTCATTAAACTAGCTTAAATATAATACAACTTCTATTTTGTCTTTCATGAAGGATTTCTGTTGGATACTTTGTTATTATAGTAAGGCCAAGAACTCCCAGCATTCTTCTGCAGTTAAAGTCTCACAGTAACTTACGTATTTTATGAGCCACATAAGAATAGTGCTAATGAATTGCAATGGGACAAATCAGTTCACATTTATGACGTGAAACATGCAAAACAAAATTAATGTAATTCTTGTCAGGTCTGCAGCTGCATCATTCAGTCAAATTGGCATAATATTTCAGAGATCCACCTGGCTGTCACCATCTTGAAGTGAGAACACTGTTTGCTACATCTCAACAGAACTGTTTCCTCCATTTTAAATTTTTTTTATTAGTTTTCGTACCCTATCGCTGAAGGTAAAGTGGGCTGTTCTAGTAAGGGAAACCTCCCACAAGCCTTGGTCAGAATTTGGGAATGGGAAATGTTTTAACTCATTTTTATTAGGTCACTTTCTTGTCTCTCTGTCTGTTTGGTACAAATTTTACAGTCAATTTTAAACTAACTTCCCAATGAGTTAGAGACTTTGGACTTTCAACATAGCTTAGAAGAGAATGATAATGAAATATTAACTCATTTCCTTGTCTGTGTGGCCGAGAGTACTCTGTGTACCATTCTCACTTCCCGCTCTCCCTGTTCCGCTTGCGAATGTATCACGGTAAGAAGGGTTGCTGATAAGCCTCTGTGTGAACTCAAATCTCTTTAATTTTTACCTTCACTGTCTTTTCACAAGATATACATAGGAGGAAGTAATATACTGGCTGACTCAGGTAAAGGGAAACAGCAATAAACCTGAAATTTGCCACATGTCTGTGTTGTTATCTTATCAAAATGTTTGAAATAGGTTGAATAATTTCTCACGCACACTAGACTAAAAAGCAGAAAATAATTATTTAAATAAAAAATCTTTATGATCCAACACTTTTTCAAATGGACTAAAAAGTATAAAATAATTTCTCCTAGCCCCATACAGATTCCTAACATGACACAGACAGTCCTGAAAATTTGCATGTGTGAATTTTTTAATAATTATGATGATAATTGTAACATTTTAAACAAAAAACATTGGTTGAATGCAACAGATAACTGATCTAAGCAATAGATAATTGATCTAAGTCACTAACCATTTTATTGCACTGCAAATGGTATGAACTGTTACGCGATTTTCTCAACAATAGCTACTCTTTTAACACTACTTACTATTATCTATTGCATGCACCCCACAGTTTTCATTTTAAACTGTACAAATACTGTCATAGCTATTAAAAATTCTCATGAATAAATTTTCAGGACCATCTGTATTCGGTTAGGAATCTGACTGATGTTAGGAGAAATTATTTTATATTTTTAGTCTGTTTTTTTAAATGTGTTATATTAAAAAGTTTTTTATTTTAATAATTATTTAATTTAATTGTGGTACAGTATGTGGCAGACAGAACATATGGAACCTGGTACAGGTGTATGTGGATGTGTATTTGTTGCTGTGTACACTGGGTAAAGTCAATAACATGCTCAAAGTGTAAAAGTGTACCTGACTGAGAGAACAATTTTATGTGGATCCTACTGTGAATGACAGCCGTTTCATACACCACAGAGAATCAAAGTGCCTGTGAAAAAAATTGTTGCTGCTGGCCCTTGATCCAAAGTGATTGCGTGACCCAGTTGAAGACCCGAAAAAAAATATAATGAATTAATATGTTGGGGAAAGTTTATATAGTCTCAAAATTAATGTTATTTATCTGTGAAGGGAGCAGCATACATACACAAATTAATTATAGATAATAAATAAAAGAAGACAAGAACTACAGATGTGTACCGTGCAGATTATCTAAATATGTTGGAAAAATTATGGGATGTTTCCTTCGACAATTATGGGAAAAATAGGCTTTTTCCTTGTACAAACTATTACTTACTGAATTCAAAGGAAAAAAAAAGCCATCCTTGAATAAAGCTTGCGCGTGTTTACCTAGACACTAATTCTGAGAGTAACATGGAGGCAAGTTCAGTTATTCAGTTGAACAAGCATGTAAGTTGATGGTGTTAGGACAGCATTATCTCTGACCTATTGATGTAAGGGACATAAGTCAGCAGTAATGGTGTAACACATCATGTCTGCAGTGCAATCACATGGACTTTGGAGGTAGTATTACTCGTTATTCACATTTTACATAAGCATTTTTCCTGCATTAATATTTTGAATAATTTGTTTGGAATGTTTATTAAATAACGATGCAAACAAGAAGACAACATCATGCAAGGTTAAACACAACTTTTATTTCCACAATAGCATTTAAGAAAGCCATTTTAATATGTTAAATATTTTTTAAAAAGTCCTGGAGTATCAGTAAGAAATGAAACCAGACAAAACTGTCACACCCATAAAAAATAGTTGCAATCAGCTCAAAAGACATGATCAGAATTTTCTTTTCTTTTACTAAAGAGAAAAAGAAAGATAACTGTGTGGAAAAGTGATATGAATCCACACAGGATACATCATTGAATTTAATGAAACCATCTGCTTTCTATTGATCATAAAGAACACATTATAAGTTTCCATATCCAAACTTGAACATCTTTACTTTCCTGACATTTTCCCTGGCTTCTTGGAAAGTAAAATTGCTCCAGATTTCTTAACAATCAGCAGTTACATCATTTAGACAATGATCATTATTTGCATGGGTGTGGTTGTTTTATCTGTTTTTATTTTTCTATTAACAATTTAGTTGACAGTAGAAAAAGTGAATCTTACCTTATACTTAATGTCCTCATGCCATGTGTGAACAAATAAAAATGAGAAATTACAGTAATTTAATAACTGATAAACAAATTTAAGTCAGTCAGTAGTCTGTAATACATTCTCTGTCCATGTGTTGGTTAAGAATTATCATGGGTTTTTTTCTCTTGGGAAGGGAAAACGTTTTCAGTATGAAATGGACACAATCATTCTACCTTTCTTTCCTTAAAGTTAGAATGTCTGTTACTCATGGGAGCAAAAATCACAAATACATACAATTTATCTCTTGGCCCAAATTTTGTGAAGCAGGAACTGCAGTCAGTTTAACAAATGCAAAAGTTGACTGAATGATTAACTCCACTTGATGTGTAATTAGTATTTTTACACTTTTCAGCATTGTCACTTTTGTTTCATGACCAAAAAAATATTTGGATGATTTTTGCTACTCCTCAAACAGCCAATGGAACTCATTTGTAGTCAGAATTTTGTGACCCCTCTCGGTACCAGTAATGATGTGATGAATTGCCACTGAAGTAGCTGGAACATTTCACTACTTCCAGTTTTTGACAGTAATGCTCATCTTTAAATTCATTTGCTTTAAAAACTATTTCTATTTGAACATACATTTTAACAGCATGAAATTTTTTAAAATATGTTTTGTTGCATTAGAGTGATGATTATGTTGCACAGCGTGAAAGAGAAGAAATGAAGAGGTCTTCCATAAGAAAGGGCAGTGTTCTTTCCTATGTAAATGCATATTGTGATTTGTCAAGGCAGTGCAAGAATACATCCCATATATTAAATGAAACTGACAGAAAAATTGGAAGGTGAGTTAATCATGCAGAAAAGTGATGGCAGGTCCTTGAGGAATGAGATGCACAAAAGAATATTGGTAGCTCATTAGATCATCTCATAGTATTAGTTGATCAGCTGTATGCCTGGCAGCCTGGAATGGGATGCACTCCTCACCCAAAGAACAATTGAGGAGCTATGTGGAGGAGAAACAGAAGTTTCAGTTTGGATAAGTTGACAATAACAGCTAGGAGAGTGATGTGCTAATCAAATGCTACTCCACAGTGGCATCCAATAACACAGTTGGTAGAGGATGACACAGTTCATGGTTCCCATGGCCCAGCTGCACAGTAATGATCTCAACACATCCTCCAGTCCACTGTTTATAAGTGTTTCAAATTTAGCAGTTTCCTTCCATGCTCTATGGTGTCAGTGAGTTGTAAAGATTTTTTACAGGTGGCTTACAATTACCCATACCATTAACAGTCCTCAGCTTCAACAAATCATCCAGCAATTCTGGCAGCACTGTATTGGTTCCCACATTTCTAGTGGTATTAGCATCTTCCCTGGATACATAAATTGGAAATTTCCTTTGTAATTGTGGTGTTGCAGTTTTCATGACTATTGGTGCAGAGATTACGTGGGCTCTAATTTCTGGATAACTGAAAAACTTGCACTAATTATTTAGGAATAAAAGAGATGACCCACTGAATGGCAGAAGCGCTGCGTTGTCAGTAGGTACACAAACAAAAGGTGCAGAGCTCTGCTAGCTTTTTCAAGCTTGTTTTTCTACAAGCTTGAAAAGGGAAGTTCATTCTGAAACCTCTCAACGCTCTGTACCCTTTGTCTGTGTACTTATCGATGACACAGCGCTCCTGCCTTTCAGTAATTCGTAATTCTCAATCAGAACTTTCCACAGATATTGAAAAACATGTACAACATTCTTCCAGGGCCTTGTTCACATTTGATTATTTCAGATACTTTCCAATACAAGAAATACGACTGCATTATTTAATCCTGAATGGCATTCTAGCTGATGAGCAGGTTAAAATTACTGTCTTTCTGCAGGTCATGAGCTTCTAACTTAATAACCAGGTTAGATATGAGGAGTGATGAGATATTAATCACATACAAATTTGTGAAAACATTTACTGGGGCTTAGTAAAAGGTGAATGTGATAGGAAACAGCTATGGTAGATTCGAAATTTTCCAGGGATTATTCAACAGTTAAAAATATTCTGATCAATATATAATGGTTGCTAGTTCACACTTCCTTTCAGACATGTTGTGTAACAAGTTTCTTCAGTCTCTCTCTATTTTTTTTCAATGAGGTACAGCAAAAATTTAGTTACTATTAGCACAATACAATTGTATAAGTCTTCTGAAGAGATTTTCATGGGTATTTTCCATGCTCATTTTGGGTATTAAAATTTGTAGAAGGAGATCTGCCATCACTTTTCATTATGATACAATGTCTTTGTCTTTTAATTACTTTCTACATAATTTTGGTTCTTTCTTTGAAGAAGAAATATTGTTAAGTGTTCAGATGTGAAGAAAGTTTCAGTGTGGAAATGTCAAAATAAATTTTAGGCCCAAGGTATTTTACAGTCTTATTTATTGAAATTTTACATTTTTAATGATTTATTGTTAAATTATTTAGTCTTCTGTTGTTTGTCTCGGGGAATACAAATGGTGGTGATAGCACAGCACATTTTTTGCACATACAGACATTATATTCTCAGGCTGCAAGCTAAAAAGAAGTGACAGCAGTGGCAAAAAGTTTCATTATCTGTCACTTTGGCAGTTACTTGAAGTTTTGTAGCTATCTTATAACAGATTCCATTTATATGCATTAATAATGAATTACAGTTTACTTTTGTAAATTTGTTCTGAAAGTAAGATATTACATTTTTTATAAGTTACTCGTAATTAATGAAATAGCAAATATGATATATATGTGCTCTGCATCATCACCATTTTGTTTACAGAAGACTAGCCATGCAAAGTGAAATCTTGATTGTATTAAGGTCAGTCACTCAAACCTACCTGCGGTACCTCTGTTGCACACGTCATTAGCAAATTGTCTCCTGCACATGTCTAATCTGTAATTATAATAAAAGTGAAATTGTCTAAAATATAAACAGTTTTTTAAATTCATTCAGAGGACAAAACATCTTTAGAAATAACACAGTCACAAAGATATTAAACATATGTGAGGGTGAGCAAAAGATTACTGTGACTTTCTAAATGTAGCTTGTTACAATGTCTTGCCTAATTTGCTTGTTATAAGAAATTTTCTGCAAATCCAGAATGGAACCACCAGCTGTACACATTACAACCAAACACCACAGCATGTTAAAATGGGGATACACAGATAAAAAAAAAGAGAAACAGTCAAATGAACATTGAAAACTGCAATTACTTGCTCTCATAATCATATCCCATCACCATCTGCTTCCCTTCACATTTTGTACAGACATACTATGAAGCTATATACAAAAGATGTTTCTGGAGGACGCTGAATGACAATCACGTACCGGCTGTTCCTTTGGTACAACGTCCTCCTTTCCTCCGTCGACACATATCATACCTACAGAGCAAGGAATATGTTACAGAACAAATTGAACATTTAATGAACAACAATAATTTTTAATAAAGTACTTCAGAATTCAGATAGTTTATTCTTGAAGGTGATGATCAACTGCTACATTTACAGCCAATTTTAGAATTCTATAATGAGGAGATGAAATAAAATTTTTGTGAAATCATGTAGAACTTTAAGTATTTTGTGTGTATGACTGAAGCTTTATTTCGCTTCTATTCAGTGATGCAAAATAGTTATTTAAGCTTCCTATAAGAAGTCGTTACTTTCATTTTATTTCCTATTTTACTATGTTTTCTTTCTCTATTTTTTTCAATTCTGAATACAGATTGTTGTATACCAGTTATGATGTTGCCTGACTTCAATTTCTTCATACATGTCTTACTAACATACACTCACATTCAGAAAAAACAGAACATCTTGAATGACTAGTGATGCACATTCATATATACAGGACATGTACTTTAGTATGTTCTGCAGAAATGATTAGCATTTCAGTCAGCTCAGTTCAGCATGTGTCCTGTTGCCTAGTAGGTACAGGGTCTGCCATGATGGCATTGACGTGTATAAAGCACAAACATTGTCCAGTGATATAGCCATTCATGCTGCATTCACTTGGTTCCAAAGTTCATCTGTGGTTGTGGGCATTGGGTCACAGCACTGCACTCATCATTTCACCATATAACACACATTTTTGATTGGCAGGCCAGGGAAAAAGGCTGACATCCTGTGGCACCAAGAAGGCACGTGCTTGTGCAGCAACATGTGGTCATGCATTGCCTTGCTGGAAAATGATGTCTGGGGTGTTGGGCAGAAAGGGTATGGCTATGGGTCACAAGATGTCATTCACATAGGTCTCACTGGTCACACTACCCTGGACACGCACCAACCATGATTTGTGGTTGTACCCAATAGCACCCCACACCATAAGGCCTTGAGTTGGCACTGTATGTCTTGTGCGAATGCAGTCGTTGTGATGGCGCTCCCCCTGTCTGAGGTGAACCAAAATGCAGCCATCATTTTCAAATGAACAGAACCTGGATTCATCTGAGAAAACTACCTGATGCCACTCCTGTCCTCAGAGATGTTGGTCCATACCATTGACGTCTAGCATGTTTCTGACATTCGTCAAAGGTAGGTGGAGAACTGGGTGATACACATGTAACCCATGCCATAATAAACAGTGACAGACTATCACCCCTCAAAAAAGTGAACACTGTGTTACACTATTTCAATGTAGTGCCAAAACTGAGGACAATACAGATCTGTCCTGCAATGTTATTTGGATGGGGTGTTGATCTTCTCAGGGGATGGCCTGGATGGTGCAACCAGACCCATTTCATTGTGTTCTAGGGCTTTGCATGAACCATTTGGTGCATCCCCGTCACACTGCTGACACACTTCATCCCACACAAGTAACAATTTCTGGGATGGATGTCTCTCATTCTCTCATGCCAATAATGTGCCCTCTTTCAAACTCACTGATTTGATGGTACAGTTCACACATATCATCCTGCACATCTTCTCAAGTCACACTGATCCATTGTCTTTGATTTATAGCAACAATGAGGGATGCAAGCACATTTTACCAGTAGGTGGTGTTGCACCACGATATTGATGTTGCCCCTGAACCCGCAAGCCAGCATGGTTCAAATGCTAATCGTTTCTGCAGAATATACTAATGTACATGTCCTGTGAATATGAATGTTCTATTTCTAGTCATTCAGGGTGTCCTGTTTTTTCTGAACATGAGTGTATTTGTTACATGTGGATTGTCATATTTGTTGTACAGTTTATCTATATGTTATCATGAATATCGTGTGCAAAATGGAAATGTAAGAAATAATTTCAATGAAGGAACAAGGCCAATATTGATATATCATGCAATGTTCCCAGCACTGAATGACTCTGAATGAAAATTTTCACCCTTGAACAAGTGTGCAGTAATATGAAGCGTTTATTGAAGGACAAAAATGGTGCTGGAACTTATATGAAATTCTGATCACTTTCTGTAGCTATTGGTAGCCAGTGCATTAATATGGGCACACATGTTTCATCATGGAAACACTGCCAGCTGCTTTCACTTTCCTGTCTTGGTCTTCATCCTACATACAGCATAAATCTTGCTACTTATGAGGAAATACTGTTGATTAGTTTAACGGTCAGCCTGAAGTAGCCTTTTATGCTATATTTTTTCTCAGTGTTGCTAATTCTCCATGTAGCAGAATAATCTCTCTCAAGATGCAAAATACTGAATAAATGGAAAAACAGGAACTGCAGGTGTAATACAGGCTTTGAGATTGCTGGGATGGTGCTCTTTGTACCCACTTTTAAACTGGTTTAAAAAGGGTAAGTAAGCATTTACCAATTTTTTGTTATTTACTTTTCTTGTGTAGTTTTCATTTAAAATTACTGCAAATAAGTGGATCATAAGTGATAATTAAATAGTTGTCAGGTCCGCTGATGCAGCCAAGGGGGTTACTGATTGTACTTTACAGAATTGTTTCTAGAGCTAATATCTATTACAAGCCAGACGGACTGCTTGTATTGCCATTTTGCACCACTTTAATGCAACAGATTATTTGTTGCAGTTGAAACATGCAGATTTTTAAAGCATTACTTGACTGACACCAGTGCCCAGCTAATTTTGCCATCTAAATTTTATCATAAAGCTGTGAATGTGCTTAGCACACTGGCTACCATGAGCTTGACCACAGATGACATTAAAAGTTGTAATTGCAACTTAACAGTAGTTGAAGTAACCAAAGACTTTTTCTTGATTTAAATTTTTACATTTAAATTTTTCATTGTTAAACCACAATTCAGTGCACTATTAGCTGCAGTGATTTTACATGCAGTGCACAGAGAAAGCTGTGTATGAATTTTGTTCAATAGAAACTTCCTTGATAATTACAATCTGAAAAGTTTGTGTTGTAAGCTTCTAAAGCAGTTGAAAAATATTCCATATTTTATTACATGCATCAGGTGGTGCACTTTTTAAGCAATAATGAGTGTTTTAATTACATAACAGTTTTCTTTTTAATAACATGTGCAAATAATAAAAAAAGAATAGAACAATAAGAAAAAATGTATAAAATAAGGGAAAGGAGAGAAGATGAATGAGTACTGGAAAAATAGAAGAGGAATTGAGGTTGTTACATGATCCTAGTTGGTGGAAAAAAAAACCACTCACAAGTGTGTGTGTGTGTGTACTCCTACCACAAAAAGAGCAAGAGCCTGAATGCTAGTGTTAACTGTTTTTTTTATTATTGTTTCCACACACTATGCACCAATCCTCTGTAGGTAAGTGTTTGCCTTTCCCTTATTTTATGTGTTTTTCTATGGATGAATTTCCATTATTAACAAGAAAAAAATGAATATTTAAAGACAACAGACTACAAGCATAACTATTCTTTTAAAGTGTTACAACAATGGCATGCAAATGAGCAGATACAGTATACATATATATGAGTAATGCAGTAAATGAATTATTACATTTCTGTTTTGATCTCTTTATTTCTTTTGCACAATTATTAGCACTGCTGCCTTTAGTTCTCTCTCTTCATCCCAGTATGGCAACTTAATGCTCTTTCCAATGCAAAAAAATCCTCCTACACTTCCCCCACTAAGGCTGCTGTAAGGGGAGTCTGCCCCAAGTACCTATAATCTGAACATTTCTTTAGTCAGTTGTTTAAAACATCTGTCATATTGTCTGTATACCACTACATATGTACATATATGTCCATAACATTGTGAAGTGCATTGAAACAATACCTGCTTAAATGTATCTGTGCATACTGTAATTAGTCTAATCTTATCTTTGCAGTCCCTGTAGAAGTGATATGTAGAGGCAGTGATGTAGAATAGATTCCTCACTGTGAATACCTTTTATCAACTTCCCAACATGCACTTTGATGAAAGCTTTAAAATGAAGTCCAGCTATCCAGTTATGATGTAAGCACTGGCGAACACACTACAATGTCCCATTGTACTACTTTCTTTAAAATCTCATTTCTTTTTGCTGCAAATACAGAATTACATTTATGTTAAGTTTTGCTATATCTAAATACTGTGCTTCTCTACAAGTTATCAGACCTTCAGAGATAGTTTAGTACCATCCTTCTAAAATTCCTACAGTACATAAAGTTCAGTTCTGTCAAAAGATGTAATTTCTATGGAGATTCTTGTTATTTCCTAAATGTAGTATAAAAAAATAATTCAAAAACTGACTGTGTGACCCGTAAATTCTCAAAACTGGCAGAGTTGAAAATTAAATGAGAGAGAATAATCAAATTTTTAATCACTGGAAGTAAACATATGTGATTAGTGGTATTTCATAAGTTAAATGTAACTGTTACAGTTGCCTTGCTGTTTTTATAATCTAATATAAACATAGCCAGAATGTTATGTGAGTGCATCGAAAGCAGTGAACCTATTGACTGCCCTATATCAGTTACTACATAGAATACAAATTGTATGAATACCATAAGCAAGATATAACAGTTCTGTCTATATGACTGCCTATTGACAGAAAGAGATCAAAAAGAAATTTATGAAAATAGAAAATACGCAAGACACACGTGTTTACATTCTCTCTCTCTCTCTCTCTCTCTCTCTCTCTCACACACACACACACACACACACACACACACACACAAAAATTGAAACAGTTTCATAATGTATAAATAAAAATGGAAGTGAAATAAAAATCTATAATAATATGAAACAATGAAAGAGGGTAATTTGCTGTTACAATATCAACTCACATACAGTAAGTTTCATATGTTTGTGACTGTAGTTGATACAATTAAGCAAGATTCTTTGTTTTTGCAGTTATGGGGCCACAGAAGAAATTTAAGAGATTTATTTGCAAACCTGAGAAATTAGAAGTTACAGTATAGCAAAAAGACTGGAAATACAAGGGCAGATGAGCCAAA
The DNA here is from genome assembly GCF_021461395.2 of Schistocerca americana. Taxonomy (NCBI): domain Eukaryota; kingdom Metazoa; phylum Arthropoda; class Insecta; order Orthoptera; family Acrididae; genus Schistocerca; species Schistocerca americana. The sequence goes on from NC_060124.1 coordinate 167,151,270, forward strand.
GGACACAGTTGAGGAAAAAGACATGAATACTAAGCTGTGCAGGGAGGAACACCAAGGAAAGTGAAAAATGTGAAAACTATAAAAGAATTTAAGGCATGTGAGTATTATGGATGAAAAGTCATTTCACTTTTTTCTTTGTTCCCAACCCTCCCTGTACTGATTGGGGACCTGCAAGGTTAAGAAACTGCACCTGTATTTATAAAAACTGTGTTGTTGATCCTCATGCTGCCACCTTTTGTTAAGGTTTTCTGTTGTTTCAGACAAATGCACAAATTGTTCCTTCAACATTTAATCTCTTTTCTCATTCACATGAGACAGCACTCCACCTCTAACAATCGGGAATGTGACATAACGTTAAACTGTAACCTCAGTGCCATCTTTCCTCACGTCATCAGTTTTCTGTTCTCAGTTTTTCCTTCCTTATGTGCAGATTTTGCAATCTCATTTGTTGCTAATATTTAATCATCTATTTCTCTTTAGATAGGAAAAAAAGTTTACCAAGTACTAACAAGTACTGAACCCACTGATCAGCTGGCAACTAGCATGCAGATATTTTTCATACATTTTTTAAAGGAAGTTTTTTTTTAAAATATAAATATTTTTTAAATATAAAAGTTAGTTATCATAAAGGATCACATTACACATGTCTCATAAATCATATTTCTATGTCTTCCCTCATTTCTCATTAGCTCACAGACATTTCTTTTCTTCTTGTTTTTTTCCCCTTTTGTTCTGTTTCTGCCTTTCACTTTTATCATATGTTACTGAGGTAATAGTGGCCTCTTAAATAACAGCACACAACTTTAGAACATACATAATTAACTTTTTACTCTTCACTAATGCATACAAGAACATTCGATAGAAGAAACTGAAGTGAGAGCACTGAACTGAAATCATTAAGGCAAAGATAACAAACTCAGCATGTCAGAGAGCTCACACATACTGCGTGATATTCTCACGACACACAGGTATTACTGCCACACAGGCCCTCACCTGCAGTGCAGAGCACCTGGAATGTCCTGGTACTTAAAATTGATTTGCCGACCGGCTCTAGTGTCAGTCAGATGTTGTGGCAGCAGTGATGCTATTGGCTGCAGCACAAGAATGTTGAGAAGCCTGGTTGGTCAGGGTCAGGGAATTATGGTCCAGTGACTCTGGACTGGTTGTGGCATGACATGTTGGTGAGGAATTCAGGACTGTCAAGGGCAGAATCCACACTGGTCAGGCACATTCAATGGATACTTTCAAGGGTGTGCCATTGTATAGGATGTACATGGTGCAATCCCCTCTACTCGACACTGGGAAAGGGCCAGTGTTCAGTAGCTGTAGTGGACATCTGACCGAGTCTGTACGTAGCATCACACATGAACAATTGTGCAAGTCTTTGTGCACAAACACCAGACGGTTTCCACAGTGAGAAGGAAGCAGGCAGTGGGTATTGGTGCAGTGGTATTTTAATTGCTGCACTAAATGTGGAAGTTCCACTGGGTCACTAAGGTACTATTTAGTTTGCTGGAAGATGTAGAGCGTTGCCATAAAACCATTTTGGCCACAGACACACCAATATCAAGTTTGCACGTCATTCAGAGGGCTAAAAAGACTAAGGGAAGTGCCCTTGCCCACTTTTCTTGGTGGTACTCTAACAAGCCTTTACTGTGACACCATTCTACTACAACTTTACTAGTGAGATTCTATCTGGTTGTGTGGTGTTGCTGAAAGCCACACAGTATGGCTAGTTCCCGGAACATTCAATTCCGTCTAGCAACCTTAATCATTTTTACTGTGCAGAGCACAGCCAAACACATAATCCATGTACATATAAATGTTTTTAATGTAATAGATGTCAGTCATCAGTGTTGCCTCACCATTTACATATGTCTACAGGCATGAAAATGTGTCTGTATCCATCCAAAAGTGGAAAAGGTCTGACGAGGTTGATGTGAACATGGGCGAATCTAGTTGGTGCACCTTGGAAGTTACTGTTGGCACGGGATGCAGAAACAGTCACGCATGCATTCGTCTTTCTCCATGCTGCTCAAGTGAATGAACAACATATGTGCAAAGTACACCAATGGCTATTTGATCATGGAATAACAGTCTGTAAGCAATCTGACCATAGCATTGGCCACCAAATGAGATAAGCTGTGGAGCTATCTTGTGGAACTTCTGTGAAATGTATGGGTATCATTTGTTCTGAGAGATGTCACACTATGTCTTCAACTTGGAGTTGGCACAGGAATGTGGTGAAGGCATAGACCTGTAGATGGGTCATTCAACATTTGTTGTAACTGTGGATCAATGGCTTGCTCTACAGTGAGCACACCACACCACAAATACAAAAAAAAGTAGTCGCCCACTAAATTTTCAGCAGCTTTTTTTAGGTATTGAATATCTGTTGAAACTGGCTTATGAACTCAATAGGTTGAAACTGCCTAGGTGAGCACTTGTCACTAATGTTCTTGAATGCTGAAGTGATGGGTTTGTTATCCATAAAAATAGTCACCAGTCAAGCTTCTATTTGAGATCACAAGTATCTAACTGCTCGTAGACTTCTAACAGCTCTATATTGTATGCACTCCACTTCTGTTGGGCTGGCTGCGACTTTTTAGAGTACAACTCGGTTGGCTGCCAGTGTCAGTCCACTTGTTGATAGAGTGCTGCTCTGATTGCTCACTGACTTGCATCAACAATTACAGCTGGGTTTGCATGGGATACTGAGTGGGCGAGCAACACTGCATGATTTAAACTTGCTTGGAGGTTGTGGAATGCCTTGTACATTCCAGGTGTCCACTTAACAGGTCTGTGTCCAGTGGAATCAAGGCCCACAAGTGGATTTGTAAGTGGTGTCTGTACAGCCACCATTAAGGGGAGGTGAAGATGGTAAAGATTCATTGTACTCAGGAATCATATCAGTTGCTGATAATCTGCTGGCCTCGGTAGAGGTTGTAGTGTTGTAATCTTCTCTGCCAATAAATAAATTCCATCAGTCGAAAGAGTAAGGCCCAGAAAGGACTTCCCAATGATACATTTGTTTTAGTTTAATGCTATTCCATGATCAAACAGCCATTGGTGTACTTCACACAAATGTTGTTCATGCACTTGAACAGCATCGGAGAACACCAAGATGTCATCCAAGTGAGTGAAACAAAATGGAAGTCCTTTGAGTATCTCATCCACAACACTTTGCCACATCAGCATTTTTGAGGCCAAAAGGCATAAATAACAATTCAAATGCTTTTTAATGGTCCAGAATGCTACTCCTTTATGTTGGGGAATGAATACCCGTCTGGTACTGTTTTTGCATTTAAGGCATAGTAGTCACCACATGGCCTCCACAAGCCATCTTTCTTGTGGAAAAGACACAGGGGTGAAGAAAAGGGCTGTTAGGCTGGTGAATGATTCCAGTCTGCAACATTTCCTCAAAAGTTGCCTTTGTCTCTGTTAAGCATTCAGGTGCAATTCTGTGTGAACATAGTGAGACGGGTTGTTGGGTGTAGTTCGGATGTGGTGCACTGTATTGAGATTGTCTTGACACCACTACAGTGCACCTATACCTGCAACTTGCTTGAAAGTTTAGATGCGTGGCACTCAGAAGGCTTTTGTGTTGCAGGTGTGCTGTGTGGCTTGGAGGAAAATGCATAGTCGATTCTCTGTGATACATCGTAAGCAGGTTGGCCTCTAATCCCTGATACTACACTGTTGTCAACAGAGCTCAATAATCATATTTCCTGCAGGTCAACTTCTAAGGTAAAATGTGTGAGGAAGTTGGCATCTAAAAGAGGTTTAGATGCACCAGTGACTAAAAACGACTGCGTGAAATGCCTGGAGAAATCGACACTGAAAGTGAACACTTTGTGTCCATAAGTAATGTTGTACCTGTATGCCTGTCTGGCACATACGGTCTTTTTGATGCAGTTGAATCTGTGTGTCGAGGTGGCTACTGCCAACAGTGTGCAGACACTGCACTGTTGAAGTAGACACACTGGCTACTTTAGAAACCACATGGTGAAGTACGCTTTTTAGCGTGTTGGCCAAAATGTTTGTGGTACTAGCATACCCTGCAAGAGCTCTTCCACTGGTTCTGAATTCCACGATTAGCACCTTGTCATTTCTGCTGTATGTGCAGTTGTGATCTCAGTGCTTCCACTGTGGTTCTTAGGCTTCAGATTTCGTCAGAAACACTTGACGGGTATTGTGACTTGACAAACACACAGTGAGCTCGGTCGGCAGTGGCTGCCGACACCATGGCAATTGTTACAGGTGACTCGAGTGTTTCACAGACTCTTTCAGTATCCTGCAGTAATTTGTTGGGTGACTTTATCACTATATAACACCAATGCTGTCCTTACTTGTGTCAGTAGTTGTTAATGCCAAATATGCAGTAACAAATTAGTGTATACTGTGGAACTGTTCACTAAATTGCATATATGTTGGCAGAAGTCTGATAAGGTCTTATCATCATGTTTCTCCTGATACAGTATTTGCCTGACTTTGAGACTGGGGGACTTTGTACAGTGGGATGTCAAAAATGTCATTCGTGGGAAAGCCTGAAAGTTCATAGAGTGTGTCAGCTATTATGTGGCATCTTAGTTCATCCACATAAATAAATGCATGTAGCTTTAGAATATAGAGAATTAACTTTTTATTTCTTGATCAGTGCACGTTCGATAAAAGAAACAAAAAGGAAAAGCCCTGAACGTAAATTATCATGGCAAGGATATGAAAACTAAGTGTGTCAGAGATATTCTCATGACATACAAGTACAAAAATTTGTAGCTGCCACAAGTTTATCAAACACAACAGTATGTTAAATATCTATTACAATGTATCATGTTCATATATTTGTCTTCTCAGTTATACAATTCATAAAAACTGTTCCATGCATCTTCTCAAAACTAGGAACTTAACCATAATAAACTGTAATCCCTTTAATGCCAACATAGTGAAATATCATGAAATACCATAGCTAATGTAAAGTTAGGAAGGTAGGGGACGAGGTACTGGCAAAAGTAAAGCTGTGAGGACGGGGCGTGAGTCGTGCTTGGGTAGCTCATATGGTAGAGCGCTTGCCTGCGAAAGGCAAAGGTCCCGAGTTTGAGTCTCGGTCCATCACACAGTTTTAATCTGGCACGAAGTTTCAAATACCATGTGCTCAATGTATATTTCAGCCTATTATTTGGGTTATAACTCCACCTCCCCTTACCCTGTCTATGAACAAATTTCAGCAAGTGATGTTGTTTACAAAGGTGATTCACATACATTGAACCTGTGAATGAAATATTTTCTGATCAATGATGTCCTGAATATAATCAAAATGGGGTTATAAGTCAAGACAATGCAGGTATTGAAAGATGTAGTCACAATCTGTCCAAATGAATAATTAGCCTTATTCACTTATTGAACAAAGTAACAGACAAGAATATATGAATCTGAACAGAAAAAGCCCAACTTTTTCTTTTGAGTTATCGCTATTTTCATTTCAAGTGTTCAGACAAGGAGAAATTATGTGTTCTGTGTCACTTTTCATTATATATGCCATGTATTTCAACATTTATAAATATCAAAATTTCTCAAACAATTAATTATAATTTCATCCAATAACATCTCCCATGTTTTCACTATCCACTCTTCATTGAGCAGAGTATAACTTATTTTACGTTTCAATCCTCTTTCACAATCCAGTATTCTTCAAGGGTTTCATACAATGCAGACATAAGACGGACTTTCAAAGCCCACAATCACCAGCTGTTACTGTAGAAGATCTGCTCCATAGTTTGTGAATAAACTTATGAACAAGGTCACTGGCCATCAGATCAAAATAGTCATATTAGGTATTTATTTTAACCTCCTATGTATGGTTTCTTTTTTCCCAAATATAACAACTTAAGGTAAATCTGTGTAAAGTCCAATCCATTCACTGATACTGATGTACTACTCAACATGTTCTTTTTCTTTTGTCCATCAAATGTGTACCATCCAATTTCCCCACACTCCTTGCATGATACTTTTGACAGTTACACATTACTGGTTTTACCATACATGAGTACAGTAATGATAACTTGGTTTATTACTAGAAAAGAAGTCCTAAAAACAAATGAAATTTAAACAGAACATAGTAAGATCATTGGTATATTATTTAGCGTGCAGTAAGACAAATTTTACATTGATCATGCATTTTAAAAGAGGAAGTAAAATGTGCTTTTCTTCTGAGAGGATGTAAATTCTACTTACTTTGTGACAGCAACAGCAATATCATAGACAGGCAATCTCCTTTCTCGGAACAGGTACTTGCCCATATCTGTGAGAGCAGCTGCAGAGTCAATGGCATCACGACCCACACGGTTTCTCTCCAGGTATGGTGTTGCATCACGGCCCTGTGATAACAAAACATGGTAGGGTACTTTTCTGTGTAAATAGGGAGCATAAAATCTTTCTGCCATAATAAACTGAGACTCTGGCAAGTACCTCCACTGCCGGTTTGGGATACAGATCTGAAGACTGTCGCACCCATTTACTTACTTCTTCTTCTTCCTTTTCTTCTTCAATAATAGATGGGTTTACAATGTTATTATTGTGAGTTTGATGCATTTCTTTTTAGTTTGAAGATCTGTGAATTTTATTATCTGTTATTTATTAACAAATGTGTAATCTGTGAGAGCCACTAACAACAGTGCACTCACAGCACTAAGAAGGGGTCTTCTAAAAATTGCTGAGCTCATAAGTTTTATTTTTCATTAGTTTGCTTCATATGAAAAACCTGAAGTGTGTATGAATATTATTAAAATTATTTCAACAGGATATCTTTACATCCATATTAGACCAATTGTTTGCAACTGTTATTTTTAATGTAAATTTTTAATTTTTTAGAGTATTACATTGTAAAATATTATTGTTATATAGTCAGACATGAAATGCTAGTGAATATATGTGGGATATTCATATAATATACTCATCATAATGTGAAAAGAAATAATGAATATTATAAATGAAGAACATTGAATTAGTCTTCTTAACAGTCCCAGAACTTTCACAACGTATTTCTTTAAGAAAATAAATGAAGAACTGTCCTCACTTACCCTAGATATAATAATTCCAGCAATGCTGATTCGTATCTTTGGTCCCTTCAGTAATTTGTATCGTAAATCTACTCCATTCCAGAAAGAAACGAAATATCTCTTAATCTGCACATTATCGCCACCATGTAACCTGTGAAATAATTGGTTTTCGAAAAATGTATTTATAATCAATGCAAATTAGGACTACAAGCTAGGGCAAGAGCAAATATGCAGTAGCCTATCTATAGTTATGGCAATTCACATAATGATTATTTTAAAAATCATATGCCCACTGAAAGTCAAAAACAGTTTTAGCTGAAAGATCTAAAAGAAGAAAAATGTGATTTTGAACAAAGTGACTTACTAAAATGTTTCACTAGTATTAAAAATAATTTACTGTACTCACTGTGGGTACAAATACTATAAATAAACATCTTATACACAGAACAAAACAGTTTCTGATTTGTGAAAGCTGCACTTTCTTTTGTTATATTGTGCAACAGCTGTTTCTGCTACTGCTTCCCGCTCGAGTCGCATTGGGGAAGAGCGTAGGGGAGAGTACACTGTAAAACGTGGTCTTGGTTTGAAGAATGGTCTTGTTTGTGCAATTTTTAAAAGCAGTTATGTTGTGCATGTTTTGTTCAAATTGTTTATGTCTATTGAGAATGTAAGTTCATCCAATGCTGGTGTGGGATTACAAAGACCTCCAACAAAATTTTCAGCAATTAAGGAATGAGTGACAGCATAAATATGGCTGTACTTTTCTTAAAAGTCAACTATTTCTCAGAGATTCCAAAAATGAAACAACAGATGAAAACATTCACAAATGCACAATATGGTATTGGACAGCCAGTGCTTAAACACACTCATATATGAAATAGATGACAGCATAAGGATTTTACTTAAAGAAAGGGAAGAGGGAAAAGGCCTTGATCCCCTTACTGTTTTGATGCAGCCCACCACTATTTACACTCCTCTACCAATTTTTTAATCACCAAGTAGCACTGACGCTCCTCAATTGTTTGTTTATATATTCCACAAATACGTCTTGCCTACAGTTTCTTCTATTAACACAAAAGTTATAACCTGATGTTTTATCACTTGCTATCATGTTAGGTTTTTGCCCAAATATTCCTTTCCTCCCTGAACCTATGAAGAACTTCCACATTTCTTATCTTATGAGTTCACTTACTCATCAGCACCCTTTTATTACACTACAACTCGGTTCTCAAGAAGACAGAATGGTTGGCCAGTACTTAACTTCAGTTGGTGAAATTCCAGTACTGCTTTCCTCTCCAAGGAAGGAAATGATAATTCCGAAAGTTACGGAATGTTTTTTCTATTTTTAAATGTGTTTAAAAGCAGTATGAAATTTAATCTCCTAAGGGTAAGTCCTCGTGAGCCATTCCATCACCTTCTAATGTTACAGTTTTCTTGGGATTATCCATCTCATTGTGATATACCTTGATCTATTTTCCCCCACACAAGTGAATCACGGACTGTGGTAAAACCAAAGGTATATTATCACAAAAGAGTGCATTTGATTTTACATTTAAGAATGCAGTATGAGAAATCTATGCGCAAGTTGCATTTGTTGAAAGCTAATTAAAAACAAATGTGCGACTGAGTTCCTTAACAAAGCTTGGGTCATTCTGAAAGCTAATCCAAATGATATTGTGCACCAGTTTGTTGTTTTGTGTGCTTTTCCTTCCCGATTGCCTTGAAAAGGTTAAAACAATAGCCAGAAAATACTGTACTAGTCTTCTGGGCTAACTGGATGAAAAATACCCGAGAAAGAGCATAGTGGATTTCATCAGAACCACAAAGCTGCTATTTCAATGGGAGAACTGGGGGAGATACAGTAAAAGTTGGTGGAAAATTCATACTGGTCATCAGATTTGGTACCACGAGTCTCTACTATTCCCAATTTCAATGAAATTGGTAGCTGGATAAACTTTTTAATCAGATGAAGAGGTTATTCAAGTTGTAGATTAGTGTTATAAAACTTCTCATAATAGCACTTCAGAGAGGGAATCTATGCAGTGAAGAAAGTGCATTGGCCTAAAACTAAACCATGTTGAAAAAAAGTTTCAATTTTTGCCTAAAAAACATAGTCCTTCACTATTAAGCTAAACTCCTTCCAGCTTGTTCTTTTATGAAAGAGGTTTTAGACAAGTATTACTACATATGTCTTCAGTCATTAGCTGATTATGATAGGATAAATACAGCCCTGTCAGTAGTACAAGAATTAATATCCAACTAGAATCGCTGGTTGAGAACTATGAATTATTTATGAATAAAAGAGATGACTCACCGAAAGGCAGAAGCCACTCTTTCCAGGAAAGAGCTGGCAGTTGACTGAGCACAATGTAGGGAGACAGGCATGTGCATGTTAGTGATGGGGTGTGTGTCTGTGTACATGTTTTCCCTACAAGCTTGAAAAATGAAGTTCATTGTGAAAGCTAGCAAAGCTCTGTACCTCTTGTTGGTGTACCTATCAAAGTTGCAGCGCTTCTGCCTTTCAGCGAATCATCTCTTTTATCCATAAATAATTCGCAACTAGAAGCACTGAAGCGACTGGCAGACTCATATTCTTCTTGTACAAGATACTTCAGAAGTAAAAGGCAGTTAAGTCAGAAAGAAAGAGCAGACCTGTGACATCCTCTGGGGTTACGGTGTCACTGGATGTTAGTATGGAAGGGCACGCAATTATCACATTGCTCTCCTGGCCATTAGTATCAACTTTCCCAAACTGTAACTACTACCTCTTCTTTAAACAGATCTTAATTTGGTTCAGCAACAAAGAAAAAACAGATTCAAAACTGAACCCAATTGTTCACTGTCATAAACTGTTAGGTTGATTGATAAGCTACTGAGATGCTTTGTAGTACGAAAACACAAATGAAACAGAAGGGGCTCTGAAAACTTGATTCAGCCATCACATGACACTATAGAGTTTGAGTTAAGAACTAAATACTTGAAACTCACCTGTACCCATCATAGTCTACAATGACTAGAATCTCTGGGTAGATCACATAAGGAGCTTCCCTCTTGCTGACCGATCGTGTCGTCCGCCTATGGTATCGTTTTGCCAGTCGATCGGGCTCCATAAATGCTGCAACAAATTGGAGAAAAAGGTTTTAAATCGTGGAGCTTCTGTAATGTGTTGATGGATTAAATGTAAATACCTGTGCAAGTCTTAATAAGTTAAATGTCATATTTTGAGTGAAAGTAAATGAATTATACTAAACTCTCACTAATTCGGCTATTATTGAAAGTGTCTTAAAATTAGCATAGACATATAGGGATTAAACCTTATGAAAACCAAAGACACATTCATTTTCACAGAAGACTTTGTCTTGGGTGTGTACACATATAGTAGTAACACACACTATGAAACATGTCCCAAATTTTTAGTTTTGATATGATGATACACAATGGCAGTATGCTTCATCAGACATCTGCTTTACGAGCATTACGTTGGTACTGTGTGTTTCTGATTGTTGCATAATGTATTCCAGGAAGATATCTGCAGCTTCAGCACTAGCAGTGAGAGATATCTTCATGTTCTCTCCTCCTGTGTCCTCTTCTTCATCACTTTCATCATAACTTTCCTGTATGCTTTTGATTATCTCTTTGTCTCATAAAGTTTGGTCATAAATTGCTCATCCAACACTGAACTCTGCAGCAATGGCTTGATGTCAAGAACCTCAATTCAACTTATGTATATGTAGATGTAAAATTCAACATACCTCTAATTTCAAGTTACTGCTTGAGATCTAGCATGACATGTTTCCTTTTGGAAGCCATGATACTGAACCGAAGCCACAGTTTTGAACATGTGTACATTGTTTAACATTTAATTAACTAACATCATTGTTACACATTAAAATTCATTATTGCATGTGTCATTTCTGCTTGAGTGAACAGAAGCTGGTTGTTGGCCAGACTACGGAGAGCCCAGACTACAAAGGGCCGGACTAGTGAGAGTTGGACATCACAGTGCCTTACTTGATGGAAGGTGTAAGCACTTATGCTCTTGTGACATACAAACCAGTTCTCCCAGAAATCTAGGGCATCTACAGATTAACATGAAATCCCAGAAAAACTAACCATTGATATGTCCAAATATATACATTGTGTCTGTATGTGTGGATGGATATGTGTGTGTGTGCGAGTGTATACCTGTCCTTTTTTCCCCCTAAGGTAAGTCTTTCCGCTCCCGGGATTGGAATGACTCCTTACCCTCACCCTTAAAACCCACTTCCTTCCATCTTTCCCTCTCCTTCCCTCTTTCCTGATGAGGCAACAGTTTGTTGCGAAAGCTTGAATTTTGTGTGTATGTTTGTGTTTCTATCGACCTGCCAGCGCTTTCGTTCGGTAAGTCACCTCATCTTTGTTTTTATATATAATTTTTCCCACGTGGAATGTTTCCCTCTATTATACAAATATATACATATATTTTTGACTGACTGAACTGTGAGTTTTTTGCGAAACATTGTATATCGCACAAACTAAATGAAACACTTTTTGCCTTGTTCCACATACTTAAAGAAGGATCAGGGATACAGTATGGATCCAATGGTAAAAAAGGTTAGAATTCACTGAAGATGGCTGGTATAAATTCATCACTTAACACAATCACATGAGACATTTCATGAGAGCTGAGTGACATCAAGTGATATGAGAAAGTTCACTTCGTAAATAAGAAGTACCAGTAGGCCCACATCAGGTAAAGTTCAGCTTACTGGACTGCTATGTAGAGTAATGTCAAGATACTTGTTGTAAAACCAACCCAACTCCTTCCAGCACCATGAAGCTAGTGTGACACAAAACTCTGACAGCTGAACTATGATACAGTAGTAGCTTTGTCTCTGAAACAGTTGACTGTTCACCCGTTTTCTTGCCCTGCTACTTCAGGGTCTTGTAGCAAACTCAGCCAGGAGGTGAAAAATCCAAGATGTGTATAATAGAGAAGCAGCACTAACTAAACTGATTTAACTAATAGAGTTATTTCCAACTACAAAGGGGTTTTGTTCTCATTGTTTTTGAGATCCACTGCTGCCTGGGACACAAAAACATTAAAACAAATGAAGAAAACAAAAAAGCTGAGGGCAAAAGAGCAAGAACTGCCAGAATTTTAGTTGCTGTCCGTTTCTTTCTACATACTTTTGATCTTTTCATGTTTGTTTATCTGGTGTAAACAACAACAATCTGCTCCAGTTTCGTTAGTGTCTGTAGATGACAATGGCCATATCCAGAACATAATCCAAAAGCTGACATTTTTAACATTCTTTTTCACTATCTGTCTATGACTCAATGCCTCCTCTATGTGGTGAGTAGCAATCTATCTTTTCCAAACTGTTGTTACTATATAAATTCTTTGCAGATGAAGAACTAAGTTATATAAAAATGAACTAATAAATATGTAAAATGTTTCATAAATCAGTTAGACCATTGTTTATTCAATACTCTGAATTTAAATTTCAAGAGATGAAACTGGCAACATGGAAAAAGACAAAAGACAAAATTTTAACAAATTCTGAGTGTTTGATGCATGAGTGTGATGAATGAAACATGAGCAAGCCTTGTTCTCTATAAGTCTATCACCACCAGCACATGTAGTATCATAGCGGTCCCATGTTCAATCATAGGATTCTTTTCTGCCACTTAACATTTCATTCGCCTCCAGCAATGCTTGTTAATGAGAAAAATGCTAACCAACTTGTACCATACATCTGAGTTCACATTAAACCATACGTCCTTCTATTACTGACTGGGCAAGTCAGTTAAAATGTCAGAGGGAAGCAATGGTATACCACCTCCAGCAGCACTATACTTAGTAAATGATTGAGGTATTCAAACCAGTCTTTGACCTGACGACAGCTTTACTTCTACTCATCACAGGAAGAAGCTCATATCTACATCTCAATGTCATAAATGGTGCAATATCATTGATAGCTAATTCATTGATTCTTCTACCGTAGACATACATCCTATTGGCTCACACTGTTTGCAATTCCTGCAGAATTTGTTCCCATTGCACTTGGAAAGCTTCATTTTGTGAAGCTTCATTTTGTGATTAAGTCTGGAATGTATTGCAACAGAAAACTTGCACATTCCTTACCTTTAATTGGATAGTAGGCCTACCTCACCTAAACCTATCATTGATATTGGATTTTCTCCGCCAAGCAATTGTTTGTGTGGTGTTTAAGGGTGTATTCTACAGGCAGTTTGTGTAAGCAAGCAAAAAATGTTTCTCCAGTTATGAAATATTGTTCTATTTCAAAACTATGAATCGTAGTTGTTTTAAAGTAACAGAAAGTGCTTTTATTTAACAGCAGAAGTAAATGATAGAAGACGCGCGGTCTCAGGCGCCGTGATACGGTTCGCGCGACCCCTCCCCGTCGGATGTTCCAGTCCTCCCTCGGGCATGGGTGTGTGTGTGGTTGTTAGTTTAAGTTAGATTATGTAGTGCGTAAGCCTAGGGACCGATGACCTCAGCAGTTTGGTCCCATAGTCCTGACAACAAATATCAATTTTCAGTCTCAAATGAAGGAACATACTCATTTTCATAACATTAAATACCGATACACATACGTTATACAACAAAATTTATATTTCTTTTCTTTAGTGTTGTTCAGTATGTCGACACTGTACGCTGAAGCTTATTCACTGTGATGCCGTATTTCAAAATTGTAGTAATACACTAACGACGATGGGAACAGTCCGGTTTTGAGGAAGCTATTCCTCAATACTACTTTTTTTACAATCTTATAAGTTTTAATTATGAATCTGATTTTGTTCTCCCAGTTTTCTAATCAATTCCAGCTAATATAAGATTCATTGTTAAATTCACTTTCTGAGGTTTCCACTGTATGCATTTTACAACTTGCGATAAAACTTGGACGTACCCTACCGACAAAAAGGGCTGATAGTCTAATATACAGATTTTGCAAAACGCTTAGTTTTTTGTTTATTTGCTTTGCTTCTCTGTGTGCAATTTACTAATTTTGTTCCACAACTTGCATAGTATTATACATGCAATGCACTGTAAAAAAAAAAAAAAAAAAAAAAAAAAGTGGTGCAATTAATTAGGATAAACCTTATCTTTGACACCAAAATAATTTCATTGGGATAATAATAGATATGTGACTATGCTATTAACTAATTTTGTTTCATCGCCTCCGAGCAGTTAAGTCCGCCCTTAATGTATCTAGCAACAAAATTACTGATAATATTGAAAGAAATCTATCAGGTATAAAAGGATAAGCGTTATTTGCAAGAGGAAACGACATGCTGCTCGGAACTATTGTAAAACGGTGAGCATCACTACCACAAGAATCGTTCTTTTTAGTGTTAGCACAATACGTACATATTTTTGCACCAGGCTATGAGCGGCGGATATTTTTGTGTTGTGAATTTCTTGAAAATATTTACCTTGGCACTGGCAACATAAATGTCAGCTCAGCGAAATGCGTTTCTTAAACTGACCATTCAAAAATTTCATCAACAATGAAAAGGGTCAGAAGATGTATCTGTATCACAGGTGGCTACACATTAGTATACACGCCAACAGCATGCTTGACCAGCACCCTTTAGCATGTGTAGGATAAATTTGCGCAAGTATCAGGAGTATACACTTTTGATATTTGATCGAATTTCGACTACGCTAGCATTGAAGCGTATGCATGCTTGAACATGTGTACAGGGACTACCGATGTTTGTGCAAGAATTCTTTAGTTCTGAGGTAGTATCCGAAAGTGAGTACCGTAACGTGTTTCCGTAGCCACCGCGACAGATTCAGAAATATCATCCGCGAATTGTTGGAGGATCTTATTCGTAGCCTACCTCTGAAAGGCATCCTAGTTTATGTGATGTAACAAGTAATACATATCACGACAAAAGAAAGAAACGTACTTCTTGTTAACTGCAAAGTGTTAGGTTGTGCAGCAACCAGAAAAACAGTGATAAAAAAGTTAAAGCGAACGAATTACAGAAGGGTATTCATAACTTCTTCCTGTCGCGAGAAATCGCAGTGTTCCGGTTAGTCTTTCACGTTGTGTATAGCCTCCTTCGTGACTGTATCCTGTTTTCCAAAGGCGTAAACAGGTGACAGAAGGTTCAAATACACTTCATTCATCCTGAGATAACTATGCCAATCACGAGCATATATCTTCAGTTCATTGAATGAGTTAGTTCGGATTTCGTTTCTTTAACCACTCTTTCCTCATCATACCAATTATCCTCTTTTCTTTATTTAGTAACACAGGCAAAAAGGCTGCCAAAGATAGCGCATCGTTGTCTGAGAACGAGACGGGAATAAAATGACATGGACAAAAATTTGTAGAAAGAACCCATGTACTGATGGTCGTTCTCGTTGAGATTTTCACATCATTCAGAAATTCTACTCAAGAATAATAGCACTTATGTACTAACAATTTCCGTAGCTTTTGTTTCATTTGCCTATTGATGCTGTGATTCGTTTCTTTTTTAAAATATTGTAAATTCTCATGCCCTTGTATTCTGGGGTTTGTGCACATGGCCAGCATGAATTTCCCCTTCTTCCTAGCGCTGTACTAATATTTAAAATCGTTGTCTATGAATAAGTTATGTTTGTTGCCAACAGAAATAATCAGTTATAAATGTACAAAAAGAGGGCACTTAATATTTTTAAATTTCTTAACAGTCAGGGACTGTATGCTTTTGGTTTTGCATTACACATATTTCTAACAACTGAATTGTAAATTTAATATTCTAATCGTTTTGCTTTTGTTATCCCAAAAAATAATGCCATACCTTATAATTAACTCAAAATAGCTATGGTAAACTATTTTTCTTGTCTCCATGCTAGCTGAATATGATATAATCGTCATTGAAAAAGTCACATTGTTTAATTTATTTGCTGAGTACCACACTTTGTATGTGAAGACCATGATAAATTATGGTCTAGATGCATTCCTAAAAACTGAACACAGCCTGCTTCTTTCAGTTCTTAGTTTCTATGATTAATGTGGGTTTCATTTGTCTTAGAGTTTTTGGGTTTAAACTACAGTAAATGTGTCTTTCCAATATTCAAGTTCAGTCCATGTAGGTGGAACCAGTTTTCTAAACTGTCTAAGAGATTTGTGATAGTTGAGGGAATTTGTTCCAAACCATTGCTTTCGACAAGGGCAGAAGTAGCATCAGCAAATAAAACTGAGTTTAAATTTATGCTGAAGAGCAAGTCATTTATACAAAACAGAAATAAAATTGGAGCCAGAATTGAATGTTGTGGAAGGCCTTGTTAAGTAAGCATGCATCCAGAGAGGAAATTTCCCATGATTGATGATATAACTACCCTTTGTTTTCTGTTTGTGAAATATGACCTAAACCCCTATAAAGCTCAATCCTCAATTCCATATCATTCCATTTTATATGGGAGCAAGTGATTTTTTACACAATCAAATGCTTTTGTGAGGTGCAGAATAATTCTGCAACTTTTCCCTATTTGTCTAATGTGCTTTTGCTTTTTTGAAAGCTATATAAATTATCTGAAGTTATGTCTGCTCTTTCTATATTTTTTTTTTTTTAATTTGCATTACCACCACTTTTTCAAATATTTTTGAAAATTTGGAAGAATAGAGATTGGGCAGTAGTTCCCTACATCTTCTCTTCAGTCTGTTTTAGACAAAGGTACTCCCTCTGCATACTTTAAGGGATCTGGGAAGTGACCTTCTTCAAGTGATTTATTAATTATTGAGCAAAAGGGGTGAGTTATTATCCTGACAGCTGTTTTAACTGCTTTGGTAGGTACACCATCTCACCTTGCAAAATTTTTGTTTTTCGGTTGTAATATAGTTTTCTCTACATCTTTGGCTGAAATTTTCTGGAATTCGTTAAAGTATTCATCTGCCTTCTGACCTAAATGTACTTTTTCTGTATTAGAATCTGCATCTACATCTAATTTCACTACATTTATAAAAAATTATTGAATGATTCTAACATTTGAGCAGGATTTGTTACACTTTCATTTCCCATCTTAATTTTGGAAATATCTTTGCTGTCAGTTGTAATTCACAGTTATGATTTTACAACAGACCATGCTACCTTTGGTTTTTATCTATTGGTCAAGATGTAATAGTTAATAGCCATTTCTTTTGCTTTTTCACTACCCTTTTAAATACAGTTTTATACTGTTTGACATTATTAATGAAAATAGGGTCTTTGTTGTATTTCAGTTCCTTATGTAGTTGCCTTTTTCTCTCACTAGATATTTTTATTTTAGCTGTGATCCAGTTTAGCGTATTTGACATTTTTGTGTGGTGTACTCTAAGTGGAAATATATAATTAAATACACGTAAATTTTTTTCTAAAAATATGTTAAAATTCACAGGTATTGGAATATAATTTTCAACTTACCACTTCACATCTTCTAATTTAGAGCAGGACAGTTGTAAAGTTTCAACAGTAAAATGTCTTTTGCTAAAATTTTTTGTAGTGTTTGGTTCATTTGCACTAGTTATTTCAATAAATAGAGCAGAATGGTCTGAAAGCCCTAAGTGTACACATATCTTCCTTGCATCATCAAATTATAATTAGTTAAAATATTATCAATGCAGGTTCCTGTATTTTCATTTTCTCTTGTGGCTTTCATGAAGGTTGCCAGTCACTGGTATCATATGATAAATTTATATTGAAATTAGCAGTTATTCAAACCCTTCTCTTTTTCTCATTGCTAACTTTCTGCAAAATATCCATCAACTTTGGCAAAAATAATTTTGTTGCCTCTACACCTGGGATTCTGTATATTGATACAATAACGAACATATACATCAAAGTATACCAGTCAGCGACCTACATATCTCTAGCACTCCGATCAAAATGCGTAACTTACGATCCTTCTCTATGTGGATGGGAGTCAGAGAGCATTCTCGCATTCTTAGGATAAAATTAGAGACCGAAAGATCTCACATTGTCATTGACCAACGCTCCATGCAGCTGACCAGAAGTAGACTGCTACATTCCATGTTTCGTGTAGGAACAGTGTGAACCGAGGTTGTAACTGCTGTCGCACACCCATCCAAGAGCACAAGATGTCTCCAGATGCGCGAATGTCGAGGAGGTTAGCACCCCTTATCGCTGTACAGTAGATATGAAACTGTGATGATGCAACAGACGGTTAAGAACAAGAAACGGGTGGTTTTTGTGCATGATGGAGCTCCAGACGGACGGTATTTGCTGCGTTTTACATAAATCAACTGCGCTAGCAATTCTAAAGTATTTTTCTTGTGTCTTGGGTCAGTACCAAGAAGGTATTGGTAAGAGTGAACATAAACACATGCACTACTAAGGCTACAATGTTCTGCACTTAAAACACACTATAATGTTAGATCGTTGCGGTTTCCGACCTATTAGTCGTATGGAATGCAACGCTGTTACTATCCCAATGTAAGAAATATATTCCCAGCGTATTACATACATCCTCCTTGCAGGTTTCTCTACGATAAACTATGGTGATAAACTGTAAAAATGAAAAACTATTTCCTTAAAACATCGATTCCTTGTGATACATGTAAAATACAGCTTTCCAGAGGTGTATAGCCCCTATTCACATCCGATCACGGTTCAGAGATTATGCTATGCTTGCACCAGTCCTATATCAAAAGACCGTTAGTAACGGGCAATGCCTCTTACAAAGAAAGGGACAAACGCGTAGCAGCGGTGTTTGACATGTGAAATTACACGTTAGTCCTCCACTAACTCAGAAACACGACATTGTCAAGAAGATGATTGTAGTACCTCAAAAACACCTATCGCTAACTTAGAATCACCGTAGTTATGAAACTGAAGACTCGTTTTTATGCCCAAGATGCGGCAGGGGAATGGTGCACGTCGCATAAATCTTCGTTCGTCTAGAGGACTGCGTCGAAACAGGATGGAAGTCCTCTGATGACAGAGAGGTTTGCTGTTAAAAAATGGTTCAAATGGTTCTGAGCACTATGGGACTTAACATCTGAGGTCATCAGTCCCCTAGAACTTAGAACTAATTAAACCTGACTAACCTATGGACATCACACACATCCATGCCCGAGGCAGGATTCGAACCTGCGACCGTAGCAGTCGCGCAGTTCCGGACTGAGCGCCTAGAACCGCGAGACCACCGCGGCCGGCGGTTTGCTGTTAACGATCGCGAGTAGACACTAGACAGTGCTCTGCGTCACGCACAGAACACGCGGTTGTAAGCGAGTCGAAAGCAGGTTGTGCCATACAACTGGTGCATCCCGACAGAGGAACGGAAAAATATGGTCAAAAGACATGCAGCAACATGTCCCTCTCTCTCTAGAATGCATCATCAGTCTACCATTAAATCCTACCTCGTTACAGCTCCATCTCACCCTATGACTCCATCCACTCTCTGTCATCCTTTAACGCATATGCAAGTAAGTTTAGAGGCAGATGGTTCTCTTTTTTCCAGAAAAGCATCGAAGACAGCAGTCAACTCGCGCGTCTCACTATTACCTCAATAGGCATACATTAGAATGCTGCCTCGACGAAAAATAAAAGATGCTTCCATCTCGCCGTTTTCCCGCATTCCTCTTACTGTCGTAGACTCGGTCGCATGTACAAGAACTGTTCTGCACCAATCAGAAGACATGCAAATACTCCCCCAATTTCCCCGCATTTCGGTGTATTTTCACTTAATTTATTTTCCGTAATTTTATTGATTTTATGTGCTTCTATCCATGCGATCACGACGTCACTTATCGTTCCGTGTTCCAAAATTGCTTGTAAATGTAGTACAGCTGCCAACACCTAGCTCAAACGCACTCTTTTTTTCTGGTCGGGAGGCATACTATAGCACTGTATTCGAATGCAACCAGTCACCTCCAACCGCATATTCTACAGTTGCAGCACGTTTACTCTGTTTTCTGTATGTCTGTATCTGTGCATGGGCCGTGAATGGCTCCGAGGTCCCACAGTTGACCCGAGTAAGCGTTTGCGTGTGAATCCGCCGAGCGCTATATCTGGAGTGATGGGATGCCGATCCACAATATACCACGTCCGGAACAGGATTTTAAGGTGGATCCGTCGCGCATTATATGGGATGCGTATCCACAAGACGTCACATGCGGAACTGGGCTCGAAGGTGTATCAATCACGCTTTACGTCAGGAGATGTGTTCTATATTCGAAGTTGGATCCACCAGCGGAAACGTCATGGGAGCCTTCTGCGGCACATGAACGGATACAGACGAAAGAAAAACAGAGCAAACGTGCTGCAACTAGGCCCGATCTTTGTGATTAATTACGTATTAAGGATCGATATTTGCGTCAGTTTCGAGTGGTATTGCGAAAGTTTTTCCCAGCAGGGTAACACCAGTTGTATGGTAGCGTCAGTTTTTGAGTTGTATTGGGATTTTAAGCCGTGTTGTGTAGCGCTATGCGTGTGGTTGTGTAATTAGACCCGATCTTTGTAATTAATTACGTAATTACGATCGATCTCTGCGTCAGTGTCGCGGCCAAAGTAAATAAAGTACACTAACCTAACCTTCCTCTCCCGCATCTGGACAGTTTCCATGTGTTAGGGGGTGCACTTGGGCTTCCCATCCAGAAGAATCAGGATTCGAGTCCCAAAAAGGGCAAGGCCATTTTTTCATTTCCCGTCAATTCCAAGCGCTTCTGGTGGTTTAATTGTGTTAGGGGGGGGGGGGGGGTACACTTGAGCTTTGTACCCAGGTGAACCAGGGTTCAAGTCCCAGAAAGGATACCGCCAATTTTAATTTCCCCCCAATTCCCAGGTGGGGTGGGATGTCAGCACAGCCCTGGGACAAAGAAATCCCCACCAAATAGGGTAGGTTGAGGGGAGGGGGGTGGTGGAGGGGGGAGGGGGAGCAGGGACTGGGACACACGTGTAGCTGAGAAAACACGTGACGTCATCTGAGAGCGGGGGTGGGCATGGTCAGGGGCGGGAGTGGGTGGTGCTGGGCGGGGGCAGGGGTGCTTAATTGATTTTTTTATTAATTTCATATCAATTTGATATCAAAAGTGAGCTACAAACCCCACTACCCTACTACTCACGCTCCACACCATTACAGAGCCTCCACCAGCTTGAACAATCCCCTGCTGACGTGCAGGGTCCACTGGATTCATGAGGTTGTCTCCACACCCGTGACTCCATACGCTAGATACAATTTGAAACGAGACTCGTCCGACCAGGCAACGTGTTTCCAGTCATCAACAATCCAATGTCGGTGTTGACGGGCCCAGGCGAGGCGTAAAGCTTTGTGTCGTGCAGTCATCAAAGGTACACGAGTGGGCCTTCGGCTCCGAAAGCCCATATCGAAGGTGTGTCATTGAATGATTCGCACGCTGACACTTGTTGATAGCCCAGCATTGAAATCTGCAGCAATTTGCGGAAGGGTTTCACTTGTGTCACGTTCAACGATTCTGTACAGTCGTTGTCAGTTGCGTTCTTGCAGGATCTTTTTCCGGCCGCAGCGATGTCGGAGTTTTGATGTTTTACCGGATTCCTGATATTCACGTTACACTCGTGGAATGGTTGTACGGAAAAATCTCCACTTTATCTCTATCTCGGAGGATCTGTGTCCCATCGCTCGTGCGCAGACTATAGCACCACGTTCAAAAACACTTAAGTGTTGATAATCTGCCATTGTAGCAGCGATGAGCAATCTAACAGCTGCGCCAGACACTTGTCTTATACAGGGTGTTACAAAAAGGTATGGCCAAACTTTCAGGAAACATTCCTCACACACAAATAAAGAAAAGATGTTATGTGGACATGTGTCCGGAAACGCTTAATTTCCATCTTAGAGCTCATTTTAGTTTCGTCAGTATGTATTGTACTTCCTCGATTCACCACCAGTTGGCCCAATTGAAGGAAGGTAATGTTGACTTCGGTGCTTGTGTTGACATGCGACTCATTGCTCTACAGTACTAGCATCAAGCGCATCAGTACGTAGCATCAACAGGTTAGTGTTCATCACGAATGTGGTTTTGCAGTCAGTGCAATGTTTACAAATACGGAGTTGGCAGATGCCCATTTGATGTATGGATTAGCACGGGGCAATAGCCGTGGCGCGATACGTTTGTATCGAGACAGATTTCCATAACGTAGGTGTCCCGACAGGAAGACGTTCGAAGCAATTGATCGGCATCTTAGGGAGCACGGAATATTCCAGCCTATGACTCGCGACTGGGGAAGACCTAGAACGACGAGGACACCTGCAATGGTCGAGGCAATTCTTCGTGCAGTCGACGATAACCCTAATGTCAGCGTCAGAGAAGTTGCTGCTGTACAAGGTAACGTTGGCCACGTCACTGTATGGAGAGTGCTACGGGAGAACCAATTGTTTCCGTACCACGTACAGCGTGTGCAGGCACTATCAGCAGCTGATTGGCCTCCACGGGTACACTTCTGCGAATGGTTCATCCAACAATGTGTCAATCCTCATTTCAGTGCAAATGTTCTCTTTATGGATGAGGCTTCATTCCAACGTGATCAAATTGTAAATTTTCACGATCAACATGTGTGGGCTGACGACAATCCGCACGCAATTGTGCAATCACGTCATCAACACAGATTTTCTGTGAACGTTTGGGCAGGCATTGTTGGTGATGTCTTGATTGGGCCCCATGTTCTTCCACCTACGCTCGATGGAGCACGTTATCATGGTTTGATACGGGATACTCTACCTGTGCTGCTACAACTTGTGCCTTTACAAGTACGACACAACATGTGATTCATGCACGTTGGAGCTCCTGCACATTTCAGTCGAAGTGTTCGTACGATTCTCAACAACAGATTCGGTGACCGATGGATTGGTAGAGACGGACCAATTCCATGGCCTCCATGCTCTCCTGACTTCAACCCTCTTGACTTTCATTTATGGGGGCATTTGAAAGCTCTTGTCTACGCAACCCCGGTACCAAATGTAGCGACTCTTCGTGCTCGTATTGTGGACGGCTGTGATACAACACACCATTCTCCAGGGCTGCATCAGCGCATCAGGGATGCATGTATCCACGGTAACGGAGGACACTTTGATCATTTCCTGTAACAAAGTGTTTGAAGTCATGCTGATACGTTCTGTTGCTGTGTGTTTCCATTCCATGATTAATGTGATTTGAAGAGAAGTAATAAAATGAGTTCTAACATGGAAAGTAAGCGTTTCCGGACACATGTCCACATAACATATTTTCTTTCTCTGTGTGTGAGTAATGTTTCCTGAAAGTTTGGCCGTACCTTTTGGTAACACTCTGTAAATATGTCTGTATTTGAATACGCATGCCTATACCAGTTTCTTTGGCACTTCGGTGTATCTGATCACGGGAAGAGGTGTGGTGGTGTTGCTGGTAGGAGGGAGAAACACTGTACCTTGTTTTCCTTTAATGGTGGGCCACAGTGTACCTGAGAATCCTCCTCGGTCACTTACCGAGCGAGTTGGCACAGTGTTTATCACACTGGATTTGCTTTCGGGAGGACGACGGTTCAGATTCCCTGCCCAGTCCTCCAGATTAAGGTTTTGTTGTGATTTGCCTATATCGCTCAAATCAAATGCCGGGTGGTTCCTTTGAAACGGCACGGCCGATTTCCTTCCTCATCCTTTCGTAATCCGAGCTTTTGCTCCGCCGCTAATGACGTCGTTGCCGACGAAACGTTAAAACCTAATCTTCGTTCCCTCAGCTGCGGCAGCTTACCGTAGTCAGAGAGGTCGTCGCGGTGGTGGCCCCCGGCGCGTCGGTACACGATGTGCGGGTGGACGCCGGCGGCTGCGAGCTCGCGGGCAGCGCGCGGGGAGCGGTCTGCGGTGGCGTTGATGCCCAGCGGGAAGCCCGACGTGACGGCCACGTCGTCCTCCAGGTCCTCGCCTTCGGCGTCCAGGAACATCTCGTCGTCGTCGACGGAAGGGCCTAGGTGCTGCCGCACCGCCGCCGGCACCGGCTTCACCACCAGGTCGTGCCCGATCGTCCCCTCCTGTCAAAACAGTACGTCGAGAATGAAGCAGAGGGCGGCTGAACACCGTAGAATGTGGCTGCCTGCTGTACCAATTTAACTATCGCGGTCGGCGAAAACGTTGTTTGCTGTGCCGAATTAAAACGTAGAGCCGGGTCGGGGATTTTCTCCGCCCGGGGACTGGGTGTTTGTGTTGTCCTCATCATCTCATCATCAATTGGAAAGTGACGAGACTGGAATTGGAAAGATTGGGAAATTGTACGGGCGCTGATGACCACGATGTTGAGTGCCCCACAAACCAACAGCATCATCATCATGTAAAACGTAGAAAATCAAGTTACACAAATTTCAATTATGATATACACCTGAAGTCTGGCTTTGTCAGAAAATCTCGCTTTTCATGGAAACAATAGAGCAGAGTCCAAACTTGGCCTGGAGAAGCTTCACGAAACGTCACAGAAAACTGGCCTACGAATCTCCTACGAGAGAACTCAATACGCGGGAAGGAAGCCTGCAGATAATTTACTGGAAAGTGTCACAAGTTACGCACTTTAAATATAGGGGAGAGATCATCCAACCATCAAGACTGAACTCAATAGCCAACCAAGAAAGAATCTCATAATAACATGAAGCATCTAAGCTCACCTGCAGTTATTACAATAAAAAATTATCTCTATCAATGCAAAACTATGGCATTACAACAAAGTTGCTCTACTAGAAGCACTCTACGCTGAGGAACTACAGTGATTCATGGTCAAACAAAAATAAGAGATACTGAAAATCAGGAAAGCAGAATCTGAGGAAAATGTTCGAACTAGCTTTTCGTGAAGGAATTTGGAGAAAGTGGCTGTCGAGAGAGATCAACAGACAGAAACAACAGCAGACAGCTTTAGGAAAGGAAGGATGAAATTTTAAGGACAATTCCTGAGGATGAACAGAAACGAGATCACAAGCCGAATCGTCTAGATGGCAAACACTAGCAAAAATAAGACAAAATGAATCATTGATACAGAAATGGGAAATACAGAGGATAACTTAAGCAATCGAGAACAGGCCAGAAACACCACAAAAAATATACACTTACACAGAAAAACGTAAATAAGCGAACAGAAAATAAACTGTCGGAAGAAGGCAAGAGAGAATAAATACAGCAAGCGTATGAGGAGAATTTGGGAAGAACGAAGGAACAAGACAAGATCGTGATTAAGGTGTACACTCTCTCTCGAACTCGTTTGCTATGGCCGCTGGCGCAGCCATCGAGTTAAAAGGGAGAACTCGTCTTCAATAACTATTAAGGATACTTAAAAAAGTTTCATCCGACTTCGCAAGGCCATATCTCCTACATGAATGAAGATAGAAAATTTCGCATCGAAAGTAAAAGTTTGGCTTGGTCCCGGTCGTAATTTTCCGGTAGGGTCTCCCCTATCTCCTCCACTTGCCCCGTCAATGTTACATGAATCATGCCCTGGAAATGTTGGAGATCTGACATTTTCCTTTCTGAATTTTAATTCTCTTTCCAGATTTTTCCTAGGTTTCCTTTACCGCTTGGTCTGCTTGGTAGTATATTTATACCACTATTCCATGCCTAGATATATGTCTACCCCATCATGAATTTCACCTCCGATAAGAAGTGGTGGGAACTGCCCTTATTTCCTGGACAGTGTATTCGAAGTGCTCAACGCGTTGTGAGCCGAGGAAACCCGTACGGTTTATTTTGATCACTGTATGATATTTTATTTTTAGTGGCGGGAAAGATTAAATTAATACCAAGACAACAGTTACCGGATAACTAAAGACCGAGGATAATACTTCAACTCTTTCGGACGTAACTTGTTCGGCACTCTCGTAAGTTTACAGGGGTCGTGAGCGATGAAAACGTATCTGCGAAGTGTATTATGTGAGGCGAAGAAAGGAAAATTTAGTGTAATAATAACCTGCTCTAGAGTGAATCATCTCGAAAGATTTCTGGGTGACATTAGATTAGTACAACTGGAGCTATATTATGAGCACACTGTTCTGAAATTATGTAAGTTAAAAAAGAAAAATGTGTGCTAATGTAACTCCGTCATACAATAAGCCGCCGGGCATTCAAACAGATGTTATCAAACTCAAATATTGTACAAACGGGAAAGGATCATAAACCGAGCAGTATGAACTGAATATTTCATGGTGTACGAGTTTATGAATGAGCAGTGCATTGGAAACACTTATCTGTATACTGGTTATGTTTCATAAGATGCAGCTATGTGCTTGCCTCAATAGCCATGTGTGGGGCGATGAAAATCCATTTGTATGAGGGTGGTTTGAAAAGTTCTCGGAATCACCACGAGAGGTTAGCGCTAGCGCAACGAGTTGTTCACGTGATATTCATTAGACTGTTGCCTGTAAACACGTGCCACGTCAGTGCTCTTGGAAGAAAACTGTGGCAATGACGTGGCTCTGTTGTTGTTCCCTCGTAGTGATTTGCGAAGATCGAAAAAATCGAGATTCGAGCCGTGATTAAGTACTTCCTAAAGAAAAGTATGAAAGCAAAGGACATTCATTCCGATTTCCAAAGTACATTGGGGGACTCAGCACCTTCATATTTAACTGTTGTTAAGTGGACAAATGAATTTCAATTTGGTCGGGAGAGTTTAGATGATGATCCACGCAGTGGTCCCCAAGATGTGTCACTACTCCAGAATGGCCATGGAGGATCGCCAATTGAAAATGGGTGAATTTGCTCACACTTGCCAAATGTTATCTGAAAGGGCATATCACAGTTTAACCTGAAGAATTAGAAATGAAAAAATTATCTGCAAGGTGGGTGCCGCGACACTTGACGCTTGATCAAAAGCATGTGCCGTCGCCAAGGCAAAATTACATGAACTGAGGTATGAATTGTTGCCACACCCGCCTTATTCACTTGATATGGCTTCGTCAGACTTCCGTCTCTTCCCAGAACTTTGTGGACAAAGATTCACTTCAAACGGAGAACTGATAGCTGGAGTTGACAACTATTTTGCAAGCCTGGAGGAAACTCATTTTCGAGATGGGATCAAGGTAATGGAACATCGTTGGACCAAGTGCGTTAATATACAAGGAGACTACAGTGAAAGCCGGCCGTTGTGGCCATGCGGTTCTAGGCGCTTCAGTCTGGAACCGCGTGACCGCTACGGTCGCAGGTTCGAATGCTCCCTCGGGCATGGATGTTTGTGATGTCCTTAGGTTAGTTAGGTTTAAATAGTTCTAAGTTCTAGGGGACTGATGACACAGATGTTAAGTCCCATAGTGCTCAGAGCCATTTGAACCATTTTTGAACTACATTGAAAAATAAAAAAGTTTCAGTGATGTAAGTACTTTTTTTTCTATTATGTTCCTAAAACTTTTCAAACCACCCTCATATTAATATCGGTAAGCATCTAAACAGCAGATACCTTCATTGTTCGATTGGAAGCGAGGTCCTGTCCTATGGCTAGTGCGGTATCCATGTCTCCTTCCTGTGGTTTATTTTCGCTATGAGGCTAGATGAAGTCGTTGGAGCAAGAAACATCAGTAGAAAGCGAATGAGTACTTGTTGCTAGAGTTCTAGCCGCCTGTCGCATTGTGTAGCAGATAACAGCGATGTTTGGGAGAGCGCGATAAAATTTTGCGCGCCGTCGTAATGCATACATTTTGAGACGAGTTTCATTTGTTACTTATAAGGCGTGTATGTTGGTAAAGAACTAAATATTCATTTACAACTATTAGTTTCTGTTTTCAAAGTATTTAATTCTTGGAAGTCAGAATTATGTTAAATCCAAAGCTTTGGGTCACCCAGAGTATGATCATTTCTGTCCTTTTCAACCACTGCTTCTGGAGGCACTGCATTCATCCGAGACGCACTCGTGCTCGCGACCTCCGGTTGTTTACGACGCTTCTGCAAGACGACGGAAACCGGCACTACTTGATATTCTCTTTTTCCCTTCCATTACGCAGTCGTCTTCAGACAAGATGCGTGCCGTTGTGTTTTACCGCGACGTCTCGCTGCTTATTATCTGTTGCCGCTGTCGGCAGGATGCAGATTCTTGTGGCTCCGTGTCAAGGCTGCTGGCCCATCATCGCCTTCACCCGCGGGCTGCGACCTTCAGTCCCGTTTCCTCATCTAATGACATTACAAACGACACCGAAAGCAGATTAATTTACGGAACACAGCGTTGGCATTTTTTGTCTTTTTGCCCCTTCTCCTGACAGACAGAAGGTGAAACGAATCTGCAGCCTCATCTCTCCAAATATGAATACTGTGCAAAATGAAGATGTTTTGCTTTCAGTGCCTTGCGAATAGAAGAGTGCTGGTTACAGATGAATACCACCAGGACACATAAGAAGTGAGGCTCATTATTGGCCGCCCGTGTGGCTGATCGGTTCTAGGCGCTTCAGTCTGGAACAGCGCTTGCCGCTACGGTTGCAGGTTCGAATCCTGCATCGGGCATGGATGTGTGTGATGTCCTTAGGTTAGTTAGGTTTAAGTAGTTCTAAGTTCTAGGGGACTGATGACCTCAGATGTTAAGTCCCATAGTGCTCAGAGCCAGCTCATTATTGAAAGCACTCCTACCTTTACGTCATTACATTTAGCGCGACACTCGACTGAGTGTATCAAAATTCAAAAAATGTTTCAAATGGCTCTAAGTACTATGGAACTTAACATCTGAGGTCATCAGTCCCCTAGACTTAGAACTACTGAAACCTAACTAACCTTAGGACATCACACACATTCATGCCTGAGGCACGATTCGAACCTGCGACTGTAGCAGCAGCGCGGTTCCGGACTGATGTGCCTAGAACCGCTCGGTCACAGCGGCCGACTTGCATTAAAATTACAACAGCTGAAATTTACAAGTGGATCGATTACCTTTCGCAGTGCAGTATACTGTAAGAGTACATAAGTTCAACAAATAAAACTCATTTAGCTCAGTGCGAATTAATCAACTTCGCTTATCAGATGGTTTTCGCAGCTCTGAAGAAGATAATCCGTTTATGAGACAGATTTAAACTCCTTCCTGACAACGATATCCTTTGAAACGGAGCACTTCTTCAGACTTTAATAGAATTGCGACAGCGAATCAACAGAAATCTTGTTATAGAAATGATTTTAGCAGTAATATTTGAGGAGTAGTGTGATCCAAACTCGAGATGAGTGGGTCGGGATTTGTAATACGAATCGTGTGTCTTAATGGTGCAGTGATTAAATAATGTTGCCTGTGAACTTGGGCTTGAGCAGTCAAGCGACGCGGAAAACGTGAACAAAATGTGTTCGGAAGAGGACGAGTAGTCCATTGTGACGCCAACCGAGACACTGATATGCACTTATCTTAACTGAAGTAGTAGAACCACATTTCTTTGCCTATACCCGTGTTTTGACTTTACTAAAAATTAAAACGCTCGCCATAAAAGGAAGTAGTGAAAAAACAGAAACAGAAAAAACTGGACGAGTATTTTCTGAAGGTGAGCGTAAATCTTACAGTACGAAATACAACGTGTTTTAAGAGTAATTTTGTAAATAAACGGTCAGTTTCTAGCAAGTAAGGCGTAAGCAATGCAGTGAGCTTTCGAACGTGAGATGGAACATGTGTTGTAAACACCTCAAATAGCAGTTTCTTGTAAAAAAAAACTTGTATTTAGAGTGAGCCGTGTCATCCGTGAAGTGTCGGATCCGCATTCACCCGGATAATGTGGTGCTTGTTGTATTTAATTCTTTCGCGTCGGTGACAGGGATTATTGTCTCATAAGGCAACACTCCATTTGATTATTCAAGAGGGTGCACGTTTCAGCTCTCCATCTGGTCATATAAATTCAACATTTTGCGTGTTTCCAGTATCAATGCTTGTGAATTCTTGGATTATTTCTTCAAGACACAGCTGATTTTCTTTCCCAACTGTTTCCATATGAGCTAGTTTTCTGTTTCTAAGGACCATGACGTAGAAGGAACGTTATTTTGTAATCTTCTTACTATACATTACAGCGGTGGAATACAGGAAATATAGGATATTTGATACGTGATTTTTCTAAAATCGGCAATTGGAAGCCAATGTTCGCAACTGTTTACGCTGCTTCTCATCAAGGCTCAAATGGCTCTGAGCACTATGGGACTTAACATCTATGGTCATCAGTCCCCTAGAACTTAGAACTACTTAAACCTAACTAACCTAAGGACATCACACAACACCCATTCATCACGAGGCAGAGAAAATCCCTAACCCCGCCGGGAATCGAACCCGGGAACCCGGGCGCGGGAAGCGAGAACGCTACCTCACGACCACGAGCTGCGGACTCTCATCAAGGCCTCGAAGCTAGAGCTTGCCTGAACTTATTTCTATTTTTATCGTGTGGGTGTCCCATTCTGTGAACACTGAGTCGGTCTGTTTTCTAACTTGAAATGGGAGTGGCGGCGCTCAACAGTTTCTCTCCGGAGTCTTCATTTGTTTCTCTGCACCAACCTGGACGAATTTTGCTCACGCGAAACTAATTGGTTCATAATGTCACAGGATTCACTGTAACAAGATGAAGCTCTAGGCAACAAGATGTGCCACACTGGAGGCATAGTTTCCCGAGATATCAGACATGAACTACGACAGGAACCGAGATGAAAACGCAGCAAAATCATTTCTGCGAATCGCAGCTTTCCAGAGAGAGGCAAAGCATCAACGTGATACAGGTGATGTGGCGTACTCTAACATCTCTTAAGTCTCACTGAATACAACTTTGATGAAGACCAACACCTGAAGCTCGATTTCAGCACTGGCTACCGCTAACACGACACTATATGGGTGAATGTCAGGGAGGGGGGGGGGGGGGGGGGCGGACTGTGTTTGCAAAATCCTTCCATAATCCCTTGCGCAATGACCAATCGTTCTACTCGCGTGCGAGAGCTATTTATGTTCCGTAATTTCTAATTTTCTGTCGATGTGATCTCGTTTGCTTTTGTTTGTTCTACGTTCTTGCACATCGCTGTAAGTCAATATTGTATATTTGTGTCCTCGAATAGAAAATTACAGCAGAATAACAATTTCAATAAAGTTTATAAACTATCGGTAGTTAATCGTTCGGTTATCATGATTTATAGTACTGAAACATGATTTCAATTTGGATACAAGAGGACAGATACATTTCAAGTATTTCTTTTAGGACTCAAAGTATGGAGTTGATTCGAAAGGTTACTGTAAAAAGGTTTTCCTTCTTATCTGCGAGGCAATGCAGCAGGCTATTATGGCTCTTCTGTTTCAAATGTCCGTAGCTGAGAATGGCTGAGATTCAGCGAGAAAGGGGAAATGGAGAAATTGGAGAAGAAATAAAGAACCATCTTAAGGAAGCTTTTAGGATCAGACAAGTATAAGATTGTTTGTGGAAGAAGAGGGAAAATAAAAACTATGCAGAGACAAACTGAGAAGAAGTGCACGAGCAAAGAGAAACTCGATGGGTCAATTATCAGAATGTATGACAGTGGAATAACAAAAAAATTCACCTACGTTACCAAATTAAAAGTGAGCACAAAGTGGAACGAAAAAATATAAATGAGCTTGAGTTTTATCCAAAGGAAATTTGGAGGAAAGGCTTGTTTTGATATAAGGATCGTAACTTCTACGGGTTCCAGAAAAATAAAGAACAAAGGCTAATAACATCTGGTCACAGGAAAGGGAGTAATTCTGAGCCGAGAAGAAGAGACAAAGCAAGGAATGGTGTCCGCTGCAAATTGACGGTGATGTAGAAGGGAATCACGGGAGCAGTTGGTGAAGAGCTAACGACTCCAGTGCACTGGTGAATATCAACAAAGAACCCTGCCTCTCATGTTTCTCTACCCGAAGAATCTCTGACCACTGCGTCCATATGGATATTTCATTTACGGCAGTAACAAATTGCCGGTTATCAGTAGAAGACTGTTCCAAAATATGTACTCCCGCCTCATATAGCAGGACTGCTGCCGTGAAGCGCTGGCACGTGTCCAGCAAATGACCCCATTACCTTAGGAGGACGTCGTGGGAACGCCTGGTGAGAGGCGAGGCGAGGTGAGGCGCATCCCAGCCGTTACGCAACTCCCCCAGTGAAGGGGACGGAGTGCTGCGGCCGCAAGGTTACTCCTGTTGCGGCCACGGGGAGAGACGGCTGCCCGCAGCTTGCCTACTTGCTTTGCCTAGCTCTGTAAGCTTATGAGCAGGCGTTTAGTGCACTGCCTAGCCGCTCACTGTCTCGTAGGAGCGTCCCAGACCCTCGTGTTTCAGCTGTGCATGGGCGTACTCAGCAGGTGGTGGTGGGGGGGGGGGGGGGGGGAGGGGGGGAATGGGGGGAGATATCTGCCCGCTCCCTCTCCCACCTAGGAAAATATCATCTTCACAAACCGAATCCTGCCCCTCTCGCCTCCTCCACGCATACAGACGTACCAGTTCAGTATCAATTTTGAAGAAAGACAGAATATGTAATCGATACTGATTAGTGGTAAGTGTACCCGAGCCATATGTCGTCAAATCCCGAACTTATTTCGCCATTCACGGTGAAACTAATATGACATCAATACAGAGTTTGCTGATGACATAACACCAGTCGCCGAATGGGAACAGCAATGTATCATCATTCAGCTAGAACACGTTCCGTGTCATACAATTCACACAAGAAAGAAAGAAAAAGCTAAAGTAATGGTGTGAACAACAGGTGGACACACACTATTTGATCAGAAATATCCGGACATCTATTACTTGACATCAATATTACGTGCGCCCACACTTCGCCCTTATGAGTGCTTGTATTCTGTTGGAAACACTTTCAGTGAGGTATCTGAATGTCTTTGGAAGAATGGAAATCCAATATTCCTCAAGAGCCGAAACCAGGGAAGTCAGTGATTATTTATTTATTTATTTACGATCCTTCTCCCTTTGACTTCATCGGCGTATGTATTTGACTCACATATTCATCACACCTCCTCCTCCTCCCCCCCCCTCTCCGTGTCCACCTCTTCCTCCCTCTATCTGTCCTTCTCATCCACCCATCTCTATTGTCTTTCTCCTCCTGCACACTCTCTCTGTCGCTTCATCTCCTCCTCCCCCTCTCTTTGTCCACTTCCTCCACTCTCTCTCACTGGCCATATCCTTCTTCATCCCCTCCCCCTCTGATTATACCGCCCTTTCCCTCTCTCTTTCAATCACTGCCTCTCCTCTCCCTTTTCCACTTGCCCACTACCCCTCTACACCTCCCACCTGCCTCATAGATCTCTCCCTCTACCTCCCTCTCTTTGCATTTCCTCCTTCCTCTCCCTCTGTCCATCACCCCCTCTGCCCATCTCAACCTGTCGCCAGGCCATGCTCATGTGTAGCCTCTGCAATACATTTCACTGAAGCAATCTGATTCTACTTCCACAACACACCTATCACACATGGTAGGCTAAACACCAGGGGTTGAAATTCATTTACACTCCTGGAAATGGAAAAAAGAACACATTGACACCGGTGTGTCAGACCCACCATACTTGCTCCGGACACTGCGAGAGGGCTGTACAAGCAATGATCACACGCACGGCACAGCGGACACACCAGGAACCGCGGTGTTGGCCGTCGAATGGCGCTAGCTGCGCAGCATTTGTGCACCGCCGCCATCAGTGTCAGCCAGTTTGCCGTGGCATACGGAGCTCCATCGCAGTCTTTAACACTGGTAGCATGCCGCGACAGCGTGGACGTGAACCGTATGTGCAGTTGACGGACTTTGAGCGAGGGCGTATAGTGGGCATGCGGGAGGCCGAGTGGACGTACCGCCGAATTGCTCAACACGTGGGGCGTGAGGTCTCCACAGTACATCGATGTTGTCGCCAGTGGTCGGCGGAAGGTGCACGTGCCTGTCGACCTGGGACCGGACCGCAGCGACGCACGGATGCACGCCAAGACCGTAGGATCCTACGCAGTGCCGTAGGGGACCGCACCGCCACTTCCCAGCAAATTAGGGACACTGTTGCTCCTGGGGTATCGGCGAGGACCATTCGCAACCGTCTCCATGAAGCTGGGCTACGGTCCCGCACACCGTTAGGCCGTCTTCCGCTCACGCCCCAACATCGTGCAGCCCGCCTCCAGTGGTGTCGCGACAGGCGTGAATGGAGGGACGAATGGAGACGTGTCGTCTTCAGCGATGAGAGTCGCTTCTGCCTTGGTGCCAATGATGGTCGTATGCGTGTTTGGCGCCGTGCAGGTGAGCGCCACAATCAGGACTGCATAAGACCGAGGCACACAGGGCCAACACCCGGCATCATGGTGTGGGGAGCGATCTCCTACACTGGCCGTACACCACTGGTGATCGTCGAGGGGACACTGAATAGTGCACGGTACATCCAAACCGTCATCGAACCCATCGTTCTACCATTCCTAGACCGGCAAGGGAACTTGCTGTTCCAACAGGACAATGCACGTCCGCATGTATCCCGTGCCACCCAACGTGCTCTAGAAGGTGTAAGTCAACTACCCTGGCCAGCAAGATCTCCGGATCTGTCCCCCATTGAGCATGTTTGGGACTGGATGAAGCGTCGTCTCACGCGGTCTGCACGTCCAGCACGAACGCTGGTCCAACTGATGCGCCAGGTGGAAATTGCATGGCAAGCCGTTCCACAGGACTACATCCAGCATCTCTACGATCGTCTCCATGGGAGAATAGCAGCCTGCATTGCTGCGAAAGGTGGATATACACTGTACTAGTGCCGACATTGTGCATGCTCTGTTGCCTGTGTGTATGTGCCTGTGGTTCTGTCAGTGTGATCATGTGATGTATCTGACCCCAGGAATGTGTCAATAAAGTTTCCCCTTCCTGGGACAATGAATTCACGGTGTTCTTATTTCAATTTCCAGGAGTGTATTTGCTCTTGACATACAGCATACCATGCGAAGCAGGTCGATAAAGCAAATCGATACTATTCCACCACAACACGCCTGTTATGCAGGTCAGCCTACATGTCGTAGCCTGGTAAATCGTTTCTTGCCCCTGAAATGTAGGTGTCCAGTAACGCTTATACTGTGCCCACACAACTTGACTGTTGTGCAGAGCAGCCTATAAGTCGGAAGCTGGAAAAATACGTTTTTGCCTGTATCTCCGCTCCTATTGGAGATAGGAGGTTATAAATGCCACAGTGCTGATACTCGTGAGGCCTGCTGTTTCTTTGCCAAATTTGGTTGAGAGCGATTGAGATGTTTGGGAGGTGTTCCCAGGAATGCACAAATACCCTTTGCTAGAGGTGTTGCTCTTTACTCCACCTCGAGAGTCATTTAGCACTGATTACAGAAACGTCTGGCACATGAAAAGCTGCTCGACCATTGTATCCAATTTTTTAAATCTATCTATACAAAGTCATTGTGCAAGCTGGTAGCACTTTGTAACTCATGAGTGATTCCTTCTGCTGATTTCTTGCGATTTTAAACAACCACGCTCCACAATGCTCGATCGTCCATAGCCGTCACTACATGAGAGTGCTCGTTGTTGGTTTACCTATGGTTGTTCCTTTGCCTTACCACCTCATTTTTTATTAGTGCTGACATATCCCTGAAGGATTCGTTACTCAGGTGACATCCATTGATCACTACACATTCGAAGTCACTCAGGCCTAATTGACCTACTGTGCTGTTACTGCATCTCTACTGAAAATGCAATAGTTCTCAGGTCCTTTTATACTGGAGGGTCGGCATCTCATATCATCTGGTGGAGATTTCTGCATTACATAGGGCTGTTCGGATACTTTTCATCAAATAGTGTACTTGAGTAGTAGATGTTAAACTTGGAAAGAGCACTCGCCTCAGGTAAACGTAAACAATATAACTCGAAATTACATGTTTCTCCGTCTCCCTCCCTTGTTCTATTCGTGTCGTGCTGTAGGGGCAAAACTGTCTACAAAGCACAAACATCCATCTTGTGAAGTTACAAATGATCAGTTGAAGGAAAAAAGAACATGGATTGACCAAATACAACTAGAGTCAAATCAAAATGTAAAATTTGGACCAGAACTTGTCGACACAGAGCATACCGAATACCATAAATCGAAGAGGGAGAGGTTAGGAGAACCCTTCTGGCATTCACGTGAAGTTATATTTGAAGACTAAGGAAATAGTTAAGTCGGCGCAGCTCGAAGGTGACTATCGAATGAGGTGGTTCAGTGTACACGTACTCTAAGGTTGGGAGGGGGGCAGAATCCTAGGCTGTATCTACGTCTACATTTACAGCGCGTCACAGGAGGAATGATCAATATTCAGGAATATGACAGGAACGATCATTCAAAGCAAAAATGTATAGTAAACATGGACTCTAAAATATATACTTTAAGAGCTTTGAGCATTTCTTCATTTCCGATACTGTGAGACAAAACTCTTCTACTGCAAGCTCTTTTCTTTCCATATTTTGGGAGGAGGTATTTTGGGAGGTGGTAGAATGGACCAAAACAAGAAAAAAATTGTCTACTAAATATCGGCTCTAAAACTTCTACCAAAGCTATGAGCACTTGTTCAGTAGAAGAGACGCGTTTCACAGTATCAAAGATGAAGAAGTGCTCATAGTTCTTAAGGGATCATTTTAGAGCCCATGTTTACTTGACGGTTTTGCTTCGAATGATGATTCCTGTCGTATCCCTGAATACTGATTGTTCCTTTTGGAACACCTGTATAGCAAGCAAATCACCTTAAGTTGCACGGTGGAGAGTACTCCGGCACCAATATTATTTCATTCGCGTCCTTTTCGAGCCTATAATGGTGCGGGGGAATAAAATCTTTCAGTAAACCTCTATTTTGCGAGATACCAGACGCTCTTGTAGCGTCTACTACCGGAATTTGATGAAAATCTCCGCTCGTTCTCGCGCATAGGAACGATCCCATGACGAAACGCGACGCTGTTCATTGTATCTTTTCTATCTGCTCTATTAAGGCAACCTGAAACGCGTCGCGACTGACGAGCAACTCAAGAATCGGTCGAATGAGTGTTTGGTACGTTACTTCTGTCATGGGTGAATTTAATTTCCCTAAGATTTTAATTGATCTCAGCTTAGCATCAGCTTTTCCCGCAGCTAATTTTATACTCTCGTCCCACTTTGCATTGTGCCAGATAACTAGCTAGCCGGCCGCGGTGGCCGCGCTTTTCTAGGCGCTCCAGTCCGGAGCCGCGCTGCTGCTACGGTCGCAGATTCGAATCCTGCCTCGGGCATGGGTGTGTGTGATGTCCTTATGTTAGTTAGGTTTAAGTAGTTCTAAGTTCTAGGGGACTGATGACCACAGCAGTTGAGTCTCATAGTGCTCAGAGCCATTTGAACCATTTTTAGATAACTAGCTATTCATTACTCTTTCAGGCAGTAGAGACATTAAGTCTCCCATGCACGATGACGAGGATGACTGAGTTGGTATAAATGATTAAATTCAGAACCATGCAGCTATTCAAGTTTTATTTTCTTTTCTTCGTAGAAGACTTTCTGACTCTCCTGGATAATTGTGAATAGAATAAGGTCGTAATCTCAAAAAAGACTAATTATGAGATGTGCAGTCTCATGAATGAAGGGAAGGCAGTA
Source organism: Schistocerca americana (assembly GCF_021461395.2). NCBI lineage: Eukaryota > Metazoa > Arthropoda > Insecta > Orthoptera > Acrididae > Schistocerca > Schistocerca americana. The sequence continues at coordinate 167,188,803 of NC_060124.1, forward strand.
GAAGTTTAATGTCTTGTCGACGTCGAAATCATGCCGTCTTTCACCTGAAATGATCTGGGCAAAAAATGGCCGGACGGGGCTTCACACACTACTCCTCCAGAATATGTGCGTAAGCACGCAACTCTCCAAGTCGAGGTCGCAGCGGTTATGTGGTATTACCTGTTCACTTAAATTGAAAGCAGCAGTCAGCCACGTTATTACGCATAATCGCATTGGAGATTGTGTAATCCTGCCTTCTTTATTTCTCGAGGACCCTCAGTTTAACGTGTATTTAGAGTCGATATCGAATTACAATTTAAAGCACATACAAATTTTAATCACGGCGTAAAATGTAAATAGCAAAACAAAGGAAAAAGAACTTGGGGCAAACCCAGGATCGAAAAATGAGTGTTTGGATCTGTCGCAATCGTTATAACTGCAGCAAATACAACTATTATTAATATCGCTACTGGTGTTACCACCACCAATGCTACTACTGCGGCCACGCTATTTACTATTGTCTACCTCCTCCTCGGTCATTGTTATTCTTCTTCCGTCAGGCTGTTCTGTGTGAACAATTTTACTGCTGGGGCAAAATTTTCCCAGGATAGGACACCGGCCTCTTGCCACGATAGTTAAAGAATGGGGTTGTGATTTTGAGGACTCTAAACTTATCTGATTTTTCTGTCCTTGTTTTCTTCCATTATTATTATTATTATTATTATTATTATTATTACAGTTATTATTATCACTAGGCTGCATACTATGTTGCGAGAGTATGCGCTTCTGACGTCGCCCATTTCGTATACACCATTCATGCAAAAAGCTCCGAGACTGATTTTATTTGTGACATGTTATAGACGTCAGCGCAGTAGCTACTATGGGAACTTGAACTAAGCATTGTGAACAACAGATGTACATTTGATCAGTCAGTTGTGAGCAGGAAGTGTTAAGTAGCTGATGTGCAACCGTAGTGTGTTAATGTTGTTGTGTCAATGGAGCAATATCTTTGTATCCAGTGTTCAAGACATTCTGCAGAATTTTTGTTTGGACGAGCAGTTTGTCCTATTATTCTTCGCTGTTTGCCGTACAAAGTAACTTAATCTCCAAGCCTTTCCGTTAGTATATGATTACATTCATTGCACAAGAAAGGCATTTTATGAGAAATGAACTCATCAAAATGTTAATGGGACTGACGTTCTTCTTTCTTCGTTTTCGGCAATCTCTGGACCACGTGATGGTGTCGTCTTTCCTGATTTTCGGTCTTTCCGATATTCCTTCATTCTTTCATTGTGTTCTTTTCTTCTTTCACTTGTACATACAGAGATTTTTTTTTCTGACAGAGATAAACTGTTCATAAGCATAATTAAAGACTATCGTAATATTAGTCATCAGCCACGGAAGGCTCATTCTTAAAACTCTTTTTATTTACACAGCGGATCGTACTAAACGAAAAATGGGAGCAATAAAACCATTGGTTGGAGGGACAAGCAAGTTACGTAGCATATTCCCTCGGCCTATTTTGTTTGCCTCTTCCGCCGTAAATTTTTGCAAATTTGCCGTAAGGTCTTATGGGACCAAACTAAGGAGGTCATCGGTTCCTAAGCTTCCGCACTACTTAATGTAACTTAAACTAACTTAAGCTAAGGACAACACACACACATCCATGCCCGAGTGAGGACTCGAACCTCCGACGGAGGGAGCCGCACGGACCGTGACAAGGCGCGCTAGACGGTGCGGCTACCTCGCGCGGCTCCCTCCGACGTCACGTCGCGTTAAGTCCTCAGTCGGCAGAAAGACCCAAAAATTGGAAGTCTTCAGTCTAATAGCGTACTTGTTTCAGCATCTACTAGCTACAGTTTGAGATCCCGCAATACCGCAGCGAATTAGCAGGAAGAAGTCCATTGATGAACGTGAACGACCTTTGTAGGCGGGCAGTTGTGTGAACCGAGGGCGCTGTTGCCACATGAACCACTTCAGCGAGAGACGTCTGGTGAACAGCTACTTGGACGAAATGACACTGCGACAAAGCGTGCGTTTACTGTCGTGGATCGAGGAAAAGACTTCTCCTCATGGGCGGAGGATAAGCACAAGAGGGTTAGGAGAAATCATGTGCGTCTCTTCGTTATTCTTAAACCGCCTTGCTTTCTTGATTTTTTTGGTGGGTTTTAGCGCCCACTCTGTGCCTGCACCCTTGGCGCGGGCTATCTAGCCACGTACTCGGTACGACCGTGATGGTATATGACTATATGTGAATATAATGATTGGGAACCCAGAGGCGGGGAGGCTGTAACTTTGTCAGGAAAAATAAGTCCATAAAGAAATAAAAAATGCGCCATGAAACCTGACACATCGTTGCAGCCTGTTAACGTCATGTGCTGTCGTTACTTGAGATGCCGAGACACCGTTACTGCACGCTTTTAGCTCGGGGCGTGGCGAGCAAGAAGTGTCGCAGTTTGTGAGTGTCGGGGCGCGCAATGCGGACAGCGGAACCGCGCGGCGAGGCCGCCCCCGCAGGCCACGGCTTGGCGATCAGCTGAGTAACGGTGCCTCAGGAAAGTGAGAGTGGGGCGGGTGGAGGGGGGAGAGGGAAATGTCAGCGGCGCGGCCGACCGGTTGTCCGCCGTCGGCCCAGCAGACGGAGTCGCCGGTCGCATCCACTGCGTGTGTGTGTGTGTGTGTGTGTGTGTGTGTGTGTGATGAGCCGCGGTGAAAGGCGGCATCGCACGCCACTGCCTTGACGGCCGCAGAGCGCTCTATTAGAGGGGGCTTTCTTTGTGTGCCCGTCCACACCGGTATTAGCACTACCCAGTTGCTTTTCTTACACTGTCAGCTACGCAGTGGCGATGTTAGAAACTGTAGAGATTTCTCTGATCGTGCACCGCAGAGTAACTGCAAGCCACATACTTTTTTGATACTTGGAACAGGCGTGAATGTAAAGCGAGAAGGGCGGGGAGGTGGGCGTTGCCCTCCTTCCAAAATTCATTTCAAAAGCCGCATTTAATAAGTCAAGGTTGCAAAATACTGAAACGAATTCTTTACAGGCGAATGGAGAAACTGGTAGAAACCGACCACGGGGAAGATCTGTTTGGATTCCGCAGAAATGTTGGAACACGCGAAGCAAAACTGACCCTACGACTTATCTTAGTGGACAGGTTAAGGAAAGGCAAACCTCCTTGTAGACTTACAGCTACTTGTAGACTTAGAGAAAGCTTTTAACAATGTTGACTGCAACACTCTCTTTCAAATTCTGTAGGTGGTAGGGGTAAAATACAGGGAGCGAAAGGCTATTTACAATTTGTACAGAAACCAGATGGCAGTTGTAAGAACGGAAGGGCTCGAAAGGGAAGCAGTGGTTGGGAAGGGAGTGCAACAGGGTTGTAGCCTATCCCCGATGTTATTCAATCTGTATATTGAGCAAGCAGTAAAGGAAACAAAAGAAAACTTTGGGGTAGAAATTAAAATCCATGGTGAAGAAGTAAAAACTTTGAGGTTTACCGACGACATTGTAATTCTGTCAGAGACAGCAAAGGACCTGGAAGAGCGGCTGAGCGGAATGGATAGTGTCTTCAAAGGAGGATATAAGATGAACATCAACAAATACAAAACGAGCATAATGGAATGTAGTTGAATTAAATCAGGTGATGCTGAGGAAATTAGATTAGGAAAGTAGTACATGAGTTTTGCTATTTGGGGAGCAGAATAGCTGATGATGGTCGAAGTAGAGAGGATATAAAATGTAGACCGGCGGTAGCAAGAAAAGTGTTTCTTAAGAAGAGAAATTTTCTAACATCAAGAATAGATTTAAGTGTCAGGAAGTTCTTCCTGAAAGTATTTGTATGGAAGCGAATTTAGACAAGGAGAGAAAAGTAGCTTTTGAAATATGATGCTATAGCAGAATGCTGAAAATTAGATGGGTAGATCATGTAACTAATGAGGACGTACTGAATATAATTGGGTAGAAGAGGAATTTGTGGGGCAACTTGACGAGAAGAAGGAATCGGTCGGTAGAACACATTCTGAAGCATTAAGGGATCAACATTTGAGTGTTCAAGGGAAGCGTGGAGGGAAAAATCGTAGAAGGAGACCAAGAGGTGAATACACTAAGCAGATTCAGAAGGATGTAGGTTGTAGTACTTATTTGGAGAGGAAGAGGCTTGCACAGGATAGAGTAGCATGGAGAGCTGCATCAAACCAATCTCTGGACTGAAGAACACAACAACAGGAGCGTTTGTTGGTCAAATGTTTGAGCGGAGCCAAATCAAGACTATAGAAATTATGCAACTGATTTTTGTCCGAGTTTTCATAGCGAAACAAACAGTGGAAATTCATGGAGATATATTCCGTCTTTGCAACCAAATGAAAGGCAGTCTGGTTTTTGTTAGCGTCTTTTATTTGTGAAGCATCTTCAGTTACCTGTAATACATGTTTGAGGAATGGACAAAGAGGGTATCAAATTGACCAGCGTGAGGTCTAATTTTGCAGAATTTAACTGTGACTACGTAGGCTTTCCCGGTGCAATAACTGATAATATTCTTCTCGGGTCTTCACCCAGATCATAAAGTCATCTTCACAAGTATTTTCGCAGTCCACCTGTCCACCATCTTCAGGTGAGTAAGCTCTTGTACGAACTCGCCAGAACTTCTGGAAATATTGTGTCGAGATGACTTCACGATCCATCACACACGCGAGAAGAATATTATCAATATATTTAACTGCATGAAAGTAATCCGGGCAATCAAGAATTGCATGCACCAAAAATTTCAGGAGTCCCCACAACCAAGAATCCGAGAGATTAAGATCGGGGAGCGAGCTGGCTACGTACTGCACCTCTCCGACCAATGTCTGTGTGAGGTGTTCTCGGAGTTTCAGAAAGAACGCTCTATTGTTCCACCACGCACGAACCTCATCCCCAGCCGTCATTGGAATGGTACCTCCTCTAGCGGAACAGGCAAAACGTTTGATAGGGACTGGCGATACCTTGCGCCAGCCAACCTGCTTGGTAGTATTTTTGTCTTGTTTTGGTCCCCACTACCCCCTTTCAAAATGTGGAATAGTTTTTAACACCCTGTATATCCACATATATACTTTGTAAACGACTGTAGATGCGTGGCGGAGGGTGTTTATCATTGAACCAAATGTTAGGGTTCCTTCCCGTTTCAGTCGCATATGGAGCGCAGGAAGAATGACTGATTTAATGCCTCTAGGCGTGCTGAAATTGTTCTGATCTAGATTTCGTGACCCTACGGGAGAGATAAGTAGGGGGCTGCAGGATATATGTAACTTCTTCATTTAAATCTATGTCATGAAGCTTTGTAAGTAGGTCGTCGCGCGATAACTGGTTCTACTTTCAAGTATCCGCCACTCAGGTTTTTTATTTCCGTGACATTCTTCCGTGAATCAAACGAATCTGTAACCATTCGTGCCGCCCTTCTTTGTTAGCCCTGTTTGGTGTACTTGGTGTCGGACCAACACACGTGAACAGTATTCTAGGATGTGCCGCACGAGTGTTTTGTAAGCAATCTCCCTTCCAGACTGACTTCATTTTCCCAGTAGCGTACCTATGAATCTATGAACCTAGCCGGCCGCGGTAGCCGAGCGGTTCTAGGCGCTTCAGTCCGGAACCTCGCGACTGCTACGGTCGCAGGTTCGAATCCTGCCTCGGGCATGGATGTGTGTGATGTCCTTAGGTTATCTAGGTTTACGTAGTTCTAAGTTCTAGGGGACTGATGACCTCAGATGTTAAGTCCCATAGTGCTCAGAGCCATTTGAACCATTTTCTATGAACCTAATTATGTCACCTACCTCACCTACGACTGAACCTGTGTGTTCACTGCATTTCATAGCCCTCCAAATTGTTATACCCAGTAATTTATCTCAGTTGATTCCTGGCAGTTGTAACTCATTGAATTTGCATTTATAGGTTACTAGTGAACTCGGCAATGCTTTACAGTTGCTAAATATATAAAGTAGTCGGATGTACGTCGTAATGTCCTTCTACCCCCCCCCCCCCCCCAAAAATAAAATCTGTCCAACTCCTCCTCCCCCTATCTCTGTCCACGTCCTCCTTCCCACCCCCTCTCTGTCCATCTCCTCTTACCTCCGCTCTGTGACCTTGATCCTTATTTATTGTTATTGACAACGAAACCTTGATTGCGGAATGAAGTCGCTTAAAATGAATAGCTAAGCTGATGGGGTTCATTGGCACACAGGACATGAGGGGTCTCTGCTGTTGCTGGATCTGTGAGGATAGCAGCTTCAGTGACAGTATGTCGCATAGTTTCAATCTGCAAACGGGTTGGGTTACAAAGTTTCAGACGATTCAGATTCCGTAGTAGTACTGTGACCAGAAGCCGATAAGCCATGAAAAACATATTTTATGTTTTTGTTAAAGTTGAGTGTGAGGAAAAACACAAAACGTTGCATAGTTGTGCATACAATTTTTTTTTGTAAGGACAAAGAATATATATGGGAGACACAATTAGTTTAATGTTTAAAAGCGCTGCTATCGTAGTTAAAACAGACTGCGGCAAAGAAAACGGAATCGCACATTTTCAAAGCACTGCCCAGCACAGCATTTCCTTTCTCACAGTCAGTCGGTTTTGACACAAAACCTGTAAATTGTTATTTAAAAACATATATATAGCTCTCTGAATGGTTATTAGATTATCGTGTAAAAATTTGACTACCGAGCGAGGTGGCGCAGTGGTTAGACACTGGACTCGCATTCGGGAGGACGACGGTTCAATCCCACGTCCGGCCATTCTGCTTTAGGTTTTCCGTGATTTCCCTAAATCGCTCCAGGCAAATGCCGGGATGGTTCCTTTCAAAGGGCACGGCCGACTTCCTTCCCCGTCCTTCCCTAATCCGATGAGACCGATGACCTCGCTGTCTGGTCTCCTTCCCCGAAACAACCAACCAACCAAAAATTTGACTAAGCCGGTCAAGGAATTTCAAGAGTTTTGCTGACAAATATATATATTCTCACTGTCCAAGATTCTGTAAAGAAAACTTGTCAACAACTTTTCGAGATTTTTGCTAACAACATTTACATGTTTTATGATATGTATTTATGTACTACATATGTTAGAAAAATACCTACACTTGTCCTTCCAAATGTTTATTAGAGTGCAGTGTAAAAATCTGAAGTAAATTGATTAAGTATTTTTCGGGATTTTTGCAAACAGTGTTGGCCCTCTATGTAGTATACGTATTTATGTACGATATATTTTTAAAAATATGGAGCCTGTGTGTATCCGAATATTTATTTGAGTATTATGTAAAAATTTGAAGTAAGTCGGTCAAGAACCTTTCGATATTTTTGGTAACAACTACTTGTCTGTATATGTTTATAATACTTTTCCGTTTTTCGTGAAATGTACATTTCTAATTTGTGTACATTTAAAGCAAGTTGCCAAACTTTCCAACACTTTGAAATCTTATCAAGATCTGCCTGAATATTTGCGCAGCTATTTTTCAGACAATACTTATTACACATAACTGCATCATTTGCAGAAAGTTTGAAGTTACTTTTAATATACCTGTGAATCGTGCCTGTACGGGTGACAGTAGAGGTGAACTGGAAAGTGTATGCCGACAAAAATGTGCAGAACACAACCGTAGAGGCAGCCGTAATAGAATCGAAATTCGATTGTTTCTACCTTCGCAGGGGTCCAGGTCGGATCTTGTGATCGGATCTCCTGCGCCTGTTTCATATCTGCCGTAAAAATCAAATCAGTTGACTCCTGGCGTTTAAGATCCCAAGCTGGGCCGTCGCGACGGGTGCTGTCTGCAGGCAGCCGCCACAACTGTCCACTCTGCGCAGCGGTAGACTTCTCTAAGAAGTCTGTCTGCTAACAAAAACCGTGTAAAAATTCTCAAACTGGCGTTTTTTTTTAGATCTTTGTAAAGTCACTTTGGCTCGCCACGGATTCCTCTTCATTTCAGAACAGCACTTGCAACCTACGTCCTCAGTTACTTGCTGGATTTAATCCAGTCTCTGCCTTCCTATACAGTTTTTACCGTCTACAGTTCCCTCTGGTACCACGGAAGTTATTCCGCGATGTCTTCACAGATGTCCTATTACCCTGTCCCTTCTCCTTGTCAGTGTTTTCTACATACATCTATATCATTACATCTCAGTCGCTTCGATTCTCTTATTTTCGGATTTCCTCACAGTCCACGATCCACTGCCACACAGTGCTGTGCTCCGAAAGTTCATTCTCAGACATTTCTTCCTCAGATTTGGGCCGATCCTGCTAGACTTCTTCTGACCAGGAATGCCCTCTTCGCCTGCGCTGGTCGGTTTTTTGTGTCCTCCTTACTTAGTTCCGTGATGTGGTTTTTGCTTCCAAGGTAACAGATTTCATTAAGTTCGTCTACTTCGTGGTCCCAATTTTGATGCTAAGCGTGTCGATAATTTTATTCCTGCTATTCCTCGTTACTCTCATCTGTCTTTCTTCTTTGCAGTCCATATTCTGTATTCATTAGACGGTTCATTCCATTCAACATGTACTGTAGTTCTTCCTTATTTTCAGTGGTAATAGCAATGTGATCATCGAATATTATCAATGACATCCTTCACCCCGAACTTTAATTCCAGTCTTGAATCTTCCTTTTACTTCCGTCGTTGCTTCTTCGATGTATACCGGGTGATCAAAAAGTCAGTATAAATTTGAAAACTTAATAAATCACGGAATAATGTATATAGAGAGGTAAAAATTGACACATATGCTTGGAATGACATGGGGTTTTATTAGAACAAAAAAAAAAAAAAAAGTATTGCTAGATGCGTGAAAGATCTCTTGCGCGCGTCGTTTAGTGATGATCGTGTGCTCAGCCGCCACTTTCGTCATGCTTGGCCTCCCAGGTCCCCAGACCTCATTCCATGCGATTATTGGCTTTGGGGTTACCTGAAGTCGCAAGTGAACCGTGATCGACCGACATCTCTAGGGATGCTGAAAGACAACATCCGACGCCAATGCCTCACCATAACTCCGGACTCGCTTTACAGTGCTGTTCAGAACATTATTCCTCGACTACAGCTATTGTTGAAGAATGACAGTGGACATAGTGAGCATTTCCTGTAAAGAACATCATCTTTGCTTTGTCTTACTTTGTTATGCTAATTATTGCTATTCTAATCAGATGAAGCGCCATCTGTCGGACATTTTTTGAACTTTTGTCTTTTTTTGGTTCTAATAAAACCCCATGTCATTCCAAGCATGTGTGTCAATTTGTACCTCTCTATCTACATTATTCCGTGATTTATTCAGCTTCCAAATTTATACTGACTTTTTGATCACGCGGTAGATTGAACAGAAGGGTCGAAAGACTGCATCCCTGTCTTACATCCTCTTTAATAACAGCACTTCGTTTTTGGTCTACCATTCTTATTATTCCCTTCTTATTATCCGTCTTTCGCTATAGGTTACTTCTATTTCTCCCAGAATTTTGATGATCTTGCACCATTTCACTTTGTCTATTGCTTTTTCAACGTCGACAATCCTGTGAACGATGAGGCGACTTAGCATGTCAGAAATCTGTTATTAATTTTAATTAGGACGGAGTTATCTTAATTTCTTTTTTTTGAAATAGTTGAAATACTTCCGTCTGTTAAAAGGTTTCAAATTTATCATGTCATACCTCGAAAACTGTTGAATTCATTGCAGTACATTTTTAGTTTATTACCAAAGTTCACTCGCACATTACCTCTCCACAGTTTCCTATCGCATTGCGTTTGCTATTTATAAGCTTTTCCATTTTTTCAGTATTCAATTTGTAACAAATCTCCTATAAAAATAAAGAATTCTCGAATTCTAATCCTATAATGTCTCTAAGCGTGTGGGAAATTTGTTCTTCATTTTAATAAAATCTGCAGCTATATTTTTTCTTGGAATACGCAAAAATCCCCCCCATGAACCATGGACCTTGCCGTTGGTGGGGAGGCTTGCGTGCCTCAGCGATACAGATAGCCGTACCGTAGGTGCAACCACAACGGAGGGGTATCTGTTGAGAGGCCAGACAAACGTGTGGTTCCTGAAGAGGGGCAGCAGCCTTTTCAGTAGTTGCAAGGGCAACAGTCTGGATGATTGACTGATCTGGCCTTGTAACAATAACCAAATCGGCCTTGCTGCGCTGGTACTGCGAACGGCTGAAAGCAAGGGGAAACTACAGCCGTAATTTTTCCCGAGAGCATGCAGCTTTACTGTATGATTAAATGATGATGGCGTCCTCTTGGGTAAAATATTCCGGAGGTAAAATAGTCCCCCATTCGGATCTCCGGGCGGGGACTACTCAAGAGGACGTCGTTATCAGGAGAAAGAAAACTGGCGTTCTACGGATCGGATCGTGGAATGTCAGATCCCTTAATCGGGCAGGTAGGTTTGAAAATTTAAAAAGGGAAATGGATAGGTTTAAGTTAGATATAGTGGGAATTAGTGAAGTTCGGTGGCAGGAGGAACAAGACTTCTGGTCAGGTGACTACAGGGTTATAAACACAAAATCAGATAGGGGTAATGCAGGAGTAGGTTTAATAATGAATAGGGAAATAGGAATGCGGGTAAGCTACTACAAACAGCATAGTGAACGCATTATTGTGGCCAAGATAGATACGAAGCCCACACCTACTACAGTAGTACAAGTTTATATGCCAAGTGGCTCTGCAGATGACGAAGAAATTGAAGAAATGTATGATGAAATAAAAGAAATTATTCAGATTGTGAAGGGAGACGAAAATTTAATAGTCATGGGTGACTGGAATTCGAGTGTAGGAAAAGGGAGAGAAGGAAACATAGTAGGTGAATATGGATTGGGGCTAAGAAATGAAAGAGGAAGCCGCCTGGTAGAATTTTGCACAGAGCACAACATAATCATAACTAACACTTGGTTTAAGAATCATGAAAGAAGGATGTATACATGGAAGAACCCTGGAGATACTAAAAGGTATCAGATAGATTATATAATGGTAAGACAGAGATTTAGGAACCAGGTTTTAAATTGTAAGACATTTCCAGGGGCAGATGAGGACACTGACCACAATCTATTGGTTATGACCTGTAGATTAAAACTGAAGAGACTGCAAAAAGGTGGTAATTTAAGGAGATGGGACCTGGATAGAACCAGAGGTTGTACAGAGTTTCAGGGAGAGCATAAGGGAACAATTGACAGGAATGGGGGAAAGAAATACAGTAGAAGAAGAATGGGTAGCTTTGAGGGATGAAGTAGCGTAGGCAGCAGAGGATCAAGTAGGTAAAAAGACGATGGCTAGTAGAAATCCTTGGGTAACAGAACAAATATTGAATTTAATTGATGAAAGGAGAAAATATAAAAATGCAGTAAATGAAGCAGGCAAAAAGGAATACAGACGTCTCAAAAATGAGATCGACAGGAAGTGCAAAATGGCTAAGCAGGGATGGCTAGAGGACAAATGTAAGGATGTAGAGGCCTATCTCACTAGGGGTAAGATAGATACTGCCTACAGGAAAATTAAAGAGACCTTTGGAGATAAGAGAACGACTTGTATGAATATCAAGAGCTCAGATGGAAACCCAGTTCTAAGCAAAGAAGGGAAAGCGGAAAGGTGGAAGGAGTATATAGAGGGTCTATACAAGGGCGATGTACTTGAGGACAATATTATGGAAATGGAAGAGGATGTAGATGAAGATGAAATGGGAGATATGATACTGCGTGAAGAGTTTGACAGAGCACTGAAAGACCTGAGTCGAAACAAGGCCCCCGGAGTAGACAACATTCCATTAGAACTACTGACGGCCTCGGGAGAGCCAGTCCTGACAAAACTCTACCATCTGGTGAGCAAGATGTATGAAACAGGCGAAATACCCTCAGACTTCAAGAAGAATATAATAATTCCAATCCCAAAGAAAGCAGGTGTTGACAGATATGAAAATTACCGAACTATCAGTTTAATGAGTCACAGCTGCAAAATACTAACACGAATTCTTTACAGACGAATGGAAAAACTAGTAGAAGCCAACCTCGGGGAAGATCAGTTTGGATTCCGTAGAAACACTGGAACACGTGAGGCAATACTGACCTTACGACTTATCTTAGAAGAAAGATTAAGGAAAGGCAAACCTACGTTTCTAGCATTTGCAGACTTAGAGAAAGCTTTTGACAGTGTTGACTGGAATATTCTCTTTCAAATTCTAAAGGTGGCAGGGGTAAAATACAGGGAGCGAAAGGCTATTTACAATTTGTACAGAAACCAGATGGCAGTTATAAGAGTCGAGGGACATGAAAGGGATGCAGTGGTTGGGAAGGGAGTAAGACAGGGTTGTAGCCTCTTCCCGATGTTGTTCAATCTGTATATTGAGCAAGCAGTAAAGGAAACAAAAGAAAAATTCGGAGTAGGTATTAAAATTCATGGAGAAGAAATAAAAACTTTGAGGTTCGCCGATGACATTGTAATTCTGTCAGAGACAGCAAAGGACTTGGAAGAGCAGTTGAATGGAATGGACAGTGTCTTGAAAGGAGGATATAAGATGAACATCAACAAAAGCAAAACAAGGATAATGGATGTAGTCTAATTAAGTCGGGGTGATGCTGAGGGAATTAGATTAGGAAATGAGGCACTTAAAGTAGTAAAGGAGTTTTGCTATTTGGGGAGCAAGATAACTGATGATGGTCGAAGTAGAGAGGATATAAAATGTAGGCTGGCAATGGCAAGGAAAGCGTTTCTGAAGAAGAGAAATTTGTTAACATCGAGTATTGATTTACGTGTCAGGAAGTCGTTTCTGAAAGTATGCGTATGGAGTGTAGCCATGTATGGAAGTGAAACATGGACGATAAATAGTTTGGACAAGAAGAGAATGGAAGCTTTCGAAATGTGGTGCTACAGAAGAATGCTGAAGATTAGATGGGTAGATCACATAACTAATGAGGAAGTATTGAATAGGATTGGGGAGAAGAGAAGTTTGTGGCACAACTTGACCAGAAGAAGGGATCGGTTGGTAGGACATGTTCTGAGGCATCAAGGGATCACCAATTTAGTATTGGAGGGCAGCGTGGAGGGTAAAAATCTTAGAGGGAGACCAAGAGATGAATACACTAAGCAGATTCAGAAGGATGTAGGTTGCAGTAGGTACTGGGAGATGAAAAAGCTTGCACAGGATAGAGTAGCATGGAGAGCTGCATCAAACCAGTCTCAGGACTGAAGACCACAACAACAACAACAACAACGCAAAAATATTAGCTCCCGGAAAAGTTTCGCACTTTGAGAACTCGGAGGCACAATGCTTTCGCAGCGAAAGTGGCAACACGGTGGGAGCCGACAGAAAGCTATGTTTATTTCTGGTGGAAGCAGTCCAGCCCGGCAGTTTAAATAGAACTGCAGCTCTCGCTTCACCTTATTACGTCTTCGCGTCGGTATGCGAGAAGTTAGTGAGTTGTGTGAATGCTTTAGAGGTGCTAATTTGCAGTACTTTTAGTAGTGTCCTGTTTTTGAGATAATATATTCGTTTGCCAACATGGGAAATGGCAAAGGAAACAACGCCACTGCGTAATTCATTTCAACTTAATAAATTGGAAATAGAAGCTCCACAATAAAGGAAAGCGAGAAGGTGCTTACACTTAACTGGTGGACAACGGGTGTTCTTCAGTTGAAGCTATGCTCATAACCGCAAGTTGAAGACCTCGAGAGTGTACTGTGACGTCTGTGCAGGAAAACACATGCAGGCAAACCTGTACAGGTGCACCTTAACAGGTAAACTGGAACGTGTAGGGGCCATTTCGAGACTCTCCAACCCTCTTCTAGCCATAGCACATACGAACACCCTCTCTCTCTCTCTCTCTCTCTTTCTCTCTCTATCGAACACGCATGCACTGTTGTCAAACGAGTTTTCAAATATCAACCTAACGCATGAAAAACAATATAATGACACAACTGAAATTTTCCTCTTCTGTCAATAAACATGCCAGCGCCATTTGCACACAGTGAAACACTTTGTTGTCGGTTTTTTATTCACGGAGTAGAGTTGTTGCCTTGTAAAGCAGAAGCAAGGAGTAGGAGTACTCCATACTTCGGGAGATGATAATATGGACCACAACAAGAAAAGAATGTCGTTAAGCGTGGACTCTACAATGCATACCTTAAGAGCTATGAGCATTTGCTCTTATTCGATATTGTGAAATACATCTCTTGTACTGCAAGCTGTTTGCAGTTAGGAACGACCCACAGAATGCAGTAAACAAATGACATACTTTTCTTTTATTGTCTTATGTTATTAATGTTGTAAACCATATTATGAATACAGTTATGGATAAGCACAGCGCATATGTTGATTCGAATGGAACCAGTCTGCGTTTTGATAGCCGGCCGGGGCGGCCGTGTGGTTCTAGGCACTACAGTCTGGAACCGTGCGACAGCTACGGTCGCAGGTTCAAATCCTGCCTCGGGCATGGATGTGTGTGATGTCCTTAGGTTAGTTAGGTTTAAGTAGTTCTAAGTTCTACGGGACTGATGACCTCAGAAGTTAAGTCTCATAGCGCTCAGAGCCATTTGAACCATTTTGTGTTTTGATACGTTTGTAAAATGCTTCTACATTGTAATTTTATCTTTGCACTTGCCGGACTAATTCGTTACTATGAATTAACAGCGTAGAGGATATAGGCTCCCCAGATAGAAATAAAGTCAATAAAATCGACAACGTAGAGGATGCAGGCTCCCGAGAAAGACACCTCGATTTTATTGAAATGTCTCTCTGGGGAGCCTGTACCCTCTACGTTGTCGATTTTATTTATTTATCCATTTATTTCACCTGGCATCACAGCATTGTCAAAGTTGTGATGTTTTTTGCTGTTATAGTTCTTAAATCAATTTCATGAAACATGTACTTCTCAAATTTTAGGATTCAAATTGGTTCAAATGGCTCTGAGCACTATGGGACTCAACTGCTGAGGTCATAAGTCACCTAGAACTTAGAACTACTTAAACCTAACTAACGTAAGAACATCACACACATCCATGCCCGGGGCAGGATTCGAACCTGCGACGTAGCGGTCGCGCAGTTCCAGACTGCAGCGCCTACAACCGCTCGGCCATCCCGGACGGCTCAAATTTTAGGAAAGTGCTTTTCACATGATAAATTTTTATGAATTGCTATTTCCTGGAATTTATGCCAAACAGACGTACTACGCACTTATGGAAACTTCTTACTATGATTATTAAAACATTTCATAAATTTTATTATTTTTATTATTATCATAATCATCATCATCATCATTTCATCATTGGGTGGCACTTGTGCTATTGGGAGTGGTCTCTGTCTGACCTTTGAACTGTCTTCCCCAACCGTTTAACTGGGGGACGAGCCGTGTACGTGACTCCGAAGTGCAATGTATCTTGGTATTTTTCACGTTAGCAAATCACTGCTAAGATAGAAGCAGCGATAAGTTATGAGAAAGAAAATATTACCCTAGAACGCACTGGGGATTAAATCCAGTACTTCTGAGGTCATAATCTGGCAGTTACCCACTCAGCCACCAATTTTACATCTTTTAATTAAATTTACTAAGTGCATTTCCTAAGGTGCCCTGCAGTTGTCATTAAGTATCTCTCAGTATTTTCGATTCACGAATTCTGTCTTCCTACGCTTTTTGTATCAATTTCAGTTGTTATCGGAACATTACATTTTTAATGTCTTATTGAGATAGCATTCTACAAAATTAAAATTACTAAGGTCCCACCGAGAGTTGAACTCGGATTACTGGACTCAAAGTCCAGAGTGCTAACCATTACACCATTTGTTTAACCGCTGAAGAAAGCATGGAAAATTATTCTCTCTCTTCCCTCTCTAACTGTTGGAATTCAGTCATTAGTTTCCTTTCTTCCTTAAGTATTTGATGCTCTTTTGTAATTAGCTGAGCATAACGATCCTCTCCTCTCGTGGTATTATCCAAGGCAGCATCTATATCCTTCAGTTGGCTTTGAATTTCTGTTACAGATTTATTTGCTTCTCCTCTCCTTTCCTGTGCAGCTATAAATTTTACTTCAGCTTCAAGTACCCTAGTTTGTGCTCGCCTGACATCATCCATTCCAGTTACTTGTTCATACCACTTCACTAAGTCTGTTAATTTACGTTCAACAGACTTTCATGCTTCTCTGTTACTTCACTGATCGCTGGCTGAGTGTTTGATAAAGCTTTATATAAATAAACTATTGGTCTTCTTGCCTTTATCCTGACTACTTCGCTGACAATAGTACCTCTACAAAGAGCGCCAGCCATACCTAATTTTTCTGTACATCCAGCTATAAAACAGCTGTATGAAGGTTACCAAAATATTTACACACAGAACTACGGTGTCTGTCTGATTTGGGTAAGACACATGACGTATGTAGAAGCTATAAGAAGTTTACTAGGCAAATTACAATTTTATGCTGTCTTTTGCGCCTGACTCGGTTGGATTACGTTATGGTACTATACCTAGTGCCCACTCTCCATTGCTTTATGAAATGCTATTGTGGTCCATTACCGGTTTTTATTAATATATGGAGCTTCAAATATAAGCAGTTTTATAACGTAATTCCTAAATGACAGCTTCTGGGAAATAAAGTATTGAGTCTGATACGTGTGTTACAAAAACACGCATTTTATCCAAGTCAAACTATTTACAGTGTCTCATTATTCCCCATGTCACTATCACATTTGATACAACTCTTATCGCCATGGGACTACGATGAGTTGTAGCATCTCGATACAAGATCTAACTATCTACAATGAAGTAGCGGTGGCTACTATAAGTTGAGACAGCTACAAAGAATGTGGGCTTAACAGACAAGTACACGCGACTGGCGCTAGATGGATAACCAATTGTTGCGTGATTAGGAATCATTCAGCAGACTGTTCACTTGTGTTGTAACCCTCACATCTTTGCACAGGACGTGAAAACAAATCGGACGTGGGAATGGCCCCTGCATAACCGGTTCGGATTGTGGAAGGGCGGTGCGGTCGACGTCTGGCAGCAGCTGCTTCTGCTGGCTGCCTTCCTCAGACAGTAACAGTGCCACTGCTGGTTGCCTAGCATCTGTAGACGTCGAGAAAGGGGAAAGCCACTACATCGTCGATAGGATACGCAGTTACTGTAATGGGTATCCTGCGTCTTTCGCAGAGTACGAATTAAAAATGGAAATCAACATTTTTGATTGTGTGCTTTGCAAACATTTCATAGCTTCGTAAACAGTTTATTCCCCAGAGTTATTGTTTAATTATTGAGAAGTGTTACACATTCAGTATTTCACTGTTAACATTCTTGAAAATGCATCGTACTGAGAAGAACGCAATGCACGAAGAACGCAGGTGGCGCCATCCACAGTGCAATCCATTAAATCCACAATCCACAGCGGTATCATCATCTAATGATGTATTCAACAGTGGTTTGTTTTTGTGACTGTTTTAGACAGCACACCATAGAGCCCTCCTAAATATTTTTGTCTCGTTTTTAACAGAGGAAAATCGATTCACAAAATTATCGGTTTTATTTGTTTACAAATTTGAAATAAACATGAAATTGTTCATAGGGAATCATCAACCGTTCCGTCATTGGCAATGCCCAAAAAGGTTGTGCCACGGGACTAACTGTAGTGAAGGACGCACCACCTTCCGCGACAGTCTGCACGGTGTTTAAAATGTAATCTGTTTTCAGTCTGAAGATGAGTGTGTAAGGAGTGAAGCTAGTTCATACAGGAACAATTTTTCAGTAACATAAATAGCTACTTAATTATGTTTCTGGTAGAATTATCATCTGCCAACACAACAGCGTTCAATAACCTCTGCAGTGGCGACGATAAATTTAGTGAAACTTGTTTCATTTGATCTTGTTTTCTCCATCCAAGAGAATTAGGAATCCAGGTGTCGATTTATTTCAGTGTGGGAGCTCCGACAACATTTCACTTTGTAAGCACTTCATAGTCCTAGTAAAATGTACAAAGGAAAATCAGCATTCTGGGATATTGTAAGCTCTTCATCTAAAGTAACGTATAAAATTTTACTAAATATATTTCTTAATGTGCTTCGCAACTAGCATTTAGTATACCTCCATGTTTGCAATCCACGAAATCAGATTTCGGTTCGCTGTAAGTACGAGTATCAGCTGTTATCGGCACATCATATTTCGGTTTTGATATTCAGACCGCAGTGAACAAATTTAAAATTCTGCAGGTCCCACCGAGATTTGAACTCGGATCGCTGGATTCAAAGTCCAGAGTGCTAACCATTACACCATGGGACCGCAACAAGTCTTTGGCTTCTGATACAAGATCTAACCATGTACTGTGCACTAGCAGACTGCTACTATCGGTTGAGTCAGCTGTAACGAGAAGATAACGTGAACTTAACAGACAAGTACATCTGACTCGGTCAAGGTCACCCCGATAAAATAAACCACACTAGCTATCAGAAAACAACCTTTAAATCACTTACATTGAACACTTAAGAGTGAAACTACCGTTAGAGACTTTAATCAATGATAATAAAAAGGGGAACACTATAACTACGATAGCTGGGCATTTAAACAATTAGACAAAATTGTTTCTCCCACATATATCGGTTTTCCGTATACAACATGATTTTAAACAAAAATTGTACACTCAACTGTGTATTGTTTTCTTTTATTCGTCGCAGTCGGTTTTAACAGAACACCCTTAAGTATAGTCTTGCTACGCAATTTCAGTACTCTGAAGTTCTGTGGTTGTATTGTGTACAAAAAATTAAAGAACATCGTAAATAATAAAAACCGTAAAACGAAAACAAACGAGTCTATTTCGTTTGTATTCTATACGATGTGTTATAATTTCGAGTTCCATTGTTCCGTACTCAGTAATGTACAACAATCCACTTTTATTTCATACGTTTACGTGAAATGTCAGGGTTCTTCACCACGGCCACCAATTAATAGCACGTACAGCCTCTTACATCTCTAGTGATACCTATAAAAGTTAGCTTTGTACAAAAACTTTAATTTAGCACCTTTCTATATGAAAATAAATAAAGCAGCACCGATATTTGTTGGCTGCGACATTCAATGTCTAATACACTCCGTAAAAATTAAAAAATGTTTTGTTCCCCAGGTACTTGATGTAGATTTAATAATAATTTTGCAATCACAAATTTTCACATAAAAATTTTTAATCTCCTGAACTTTTCAGAAACAACATTTTTATATTCTAGCATGTAGGTAATTTCCTTGCTTTATTTGTCTCATCTGTCATATGACTGAGCCTTTCCATCACAGAGCAGCCCTAACTTACTGCAATATTATTTTCTTAAAAGACAACAAAGTAGCAATAATATGGAGATAGCGTGACGTACTGCATATGCACTACGTGGCTTCCGTATAGCCCAGTTTCTTTACATATTGTCCTAAGATAGAATCTGTTTTTACGCATTTACAACAAATATCTGTTATTGTTGTGGTCTTAACCCACATACATTTCTGAATGCTTTCGGTGTTAAGGCTTTGGTCTCCCTCTACAATTTTTACCCCTACCCTTCATTCCATAACCAAATTGACAGTCCCTTGACGGCTCAGTATGTGTCCTATGAACTGGTCACATCTTTTTCTCGAATTATGCCATACATGTATTTTTTCCCCAATTCGATTCAGTAACTCCTCATTTGTTATTCGATCTATCTGTCTAATCTTCAGAATTCTTCTGTGGCACCAAATTTCAAAAGCTTCTAGTCTCTTCTTGTCTCAACTGTATATCGTCCATGTTTCACTTCATGTAAGGCTACACTCCAAACAAGTATCTTCAGAAAAGACTTTCTAGGACTTAAATTTATATTCGATGCAAAAAAATGTATCTTTTTTCAGAAATATGTTTCTAGCTATGGGCAATCAGCATTTATTTCCTTTCTACCTCAACCATCATTAGCTATTTTGGTGCCCAAAGTGCTGAACTCCTCTGCAACTTTTAGTTTCTCATTACCTGATGTAATTCCCTCAGCGTCACCTGATTTGATTCGACTACATTTCATTATCGTAGTTTTACTTTTGTTGATTTTGATCTTACAATCTCTTTTCAAGACACTATCCATTCCGTTCAACTGCTATTCGAAGTCAGCTGCTGTTTCAGAGGTAATTACTGTGTCATAGTCCAACTTTCAAATTTTTCCTTGGTCTCCCTTACAGCATGCTCAGTATGCAGACTAGTAACATCGGGGATAGGCTACAACCTGTCTCACTCCCTTCTCAACCACTGCTTTCCGCTCACGCGCCTCGACTCTTGTAACTGCAGTCCGGTTTCTGTATCAGTAGTAAATAACCTTTCGCTTCCTGCATTTCATCCTTGCTACCTTCGGAATTTCAAAGAATATAGTCTAGTCAACATTGTCAAAAGCTTTTTGTAAATCTACAAATGCTATAAACGTAGGTTTCCCTTTTTGCAACCTATCTTCCACACATAAGGCCCCCGTCACGTTTTTATGACTGTATGTGAAGGCTAATCTCGTGAACTATTGGACGGACTTTGGTGCGGTATTCGATAACAGACTGATTCTCGTGGAAGATTTGTGTGTAGAATTTATTAGCGCCACGCCGGACAAGTTGTCCGGCCGTTGATATTTAGCGCTACCTGTACGAAGCTGGGGCGGATCACTAGTCTTAATACACATCATAGGGAGTATTTCTGTATTGCTCGCAAACCGAAACTAATCTTCCCCGAGGTCGGCCTGAACTAGTTTTTCCGTACTTATGTGAACAATTCGTTTCAATATTATGCAAACATGACTTATCAAGCAGATGCTTCGATAGTATTCTCACCTGCTTGCCGTGGCATTGGTATAATTACATTCATTCTGAAGTCTGAGAGTATTTCGCCGGTCTTATACATCTCACACAGCAGGTGTTATAGTTTTGCTACAGCTGTCTGGTCCAGGATCTCAATAATTCTGAAAATATGCCATCTACCCCAAGGGACAATTTTTTTTTCCATTAGGTCTTCCAGAGATCTGCCAAACTCGTTTCGCAGTATCATATCTCCCGTCTTATTTTCATCTACTTTCTTTTATCTTTTTAAATATTGTCCTGAGATTTGTTCCCCTTATAAGGACTCTCTCGACCCTCTCTATACTCCTTCAACCTTTCAACTTTCCCTTCTTTGCTTAATACTGGCTTTCCACCTGACCTCTTGATGTTCATCCAGTTGTTTATCTTTTCTCCAAAGGACTCTTTAATTTTCCCATAGGCGGCACCTATCTTCCCGTAGGTATACTGTACATGCTTCTACATCTTGCATTTGTCCTCTAACCATTCTTGTTTATACATCTTGCATTTGTCCTCTAACCATTCCTTTTTAGACGTCTATATTCTCTTTCGTCTGCTTCATTCGCTGCGTTTTTATATTTTCTCCTTTCGTCAGTTAAATTCAGTATGTTCTATGGTATCCATGGACTTCTATCCATTCATCTTCTATTACATTCCTTTCCTCTGTTTCAGTCCAACATTCCAAAGTGCTCTCTCTTAGATTCTCATAAACGTCTTGTTCCTTCAGTTTATTCAGGTTTAATTTCCTATCTTTTTGCAATTTATTCCGCATTGACCTGCAGTTCATAATCAATAAATTATGGTCAGAGTCTAAATCTGCCGAAATTTATAAGGAAAGAAAACGCACCATATTTTAATCTAGACCGGTTTGAGATCTCTCCGACTTTGGAAATGTAACAAGGAGCAAAACGTTGCAAGCAGCCATAGTTACTGTATGGGAATAATTTATACAACTGTAACAGTACGAGACTTAAATCCATCTTCAGACAAAGCATTACATATCGCTTAGAAGATAACTACTAGTATCTATTAAATTCGTGTTTCTGTGCTTGTAGTCAGTAACATCCGTCCAACGGAATAAAAACGATAGGTCCCACCGAGATTTGATCTCGGATCGCTGGATTCAGAGTCCAGTGTGCTAACCATTGCATCCTTACAGATATTTTTCCCGTTTTTATGTCTAACCACCAAGAAAGGAGCATTTTTTTCCCTGGTTTTATATTGATTTATCGATACGAGACTCACTACTTGATGTTACATTCGATGATATCTGACCAAAGTTAGCTAAATCTCCTGGGAATTAAAACCACTTCGTGTACATCTTCAAAGGCTCCGCGTAGAAGGAACACTATTAATATCGCTTCATCTTTCCCGCTGCCGATTGTTATGTACCCGGGCTTAATTCTGTCGACAGTGGATTACAACAGACAGAATAAGGTCACTCCCGAACATATATTTGTACTTCATTGTCAGTAACATCAAAAATTTCGTTTTGAAGCACGACGATCATTGTGAACAGGGCATGTTTTTGTGGACAACGCTTGTGGCTGCATGTCGTACAGTAGTGTTAATTGGAAAAGTCGCGAGAATGTTCTGGGTTTGCTGTAGGCGTCATGAATCAAAATGGACAGTGAGCTACTGTTTTGCTCTCAGCATTAGCACGTAATGAGGAAAGACACTATCTCCGTCACCGACTTTGTTATTATGTGCTGCGTGAAACTGGAAAGGCGACAAAAACTTTTATCTAACGTCGGCTGCTTTTGCTGGTGGATTACTCAACGGATACGTTCACTCTCAAAATATCCGGCTCAGAAGGCCCAAACAGCGATGATGGAAATAGTAAGGGACGGTGAGGCGGTGATGCAAGCGACGAAGTTTTTATCTGTCAATAAACAGCGGTCGCGAAAAGTTTTGATGTCCAAAAGATTCGCGGCGAACCAAAATTTTTAGATAATAGCAAATTTCGCTTTACATAACTTATGGAAAAGGACAGAAGTAGTATCCAAGGATGCTGTACTCAGTTCGTATAAGAGCCGAAATTACCTGTCTTGTAGGGGAGTTAAAGTAAAAAAGGTTAAAGCGAGGGGAGGAACGTTAAGGTCCCGCGGACGAAGACAATTAAGGAAGGAAATCGGGCGAAAATCTCCAAAGGCGCAATGATGTCATTCGCCTTAGCGACCTAGGAAAACTACAGCAAAATGTCCGGACGGGTATTTGAATAGCCGTCATCCCGGAAACAAGTCCAGTGTGTTATCACTGCACCATCTCGCTCTGCTACAGCAAAATGTCCGGACGGGTATTTGAATAGCCGTCATCCCGGAAACAAGTCCAGTGTGTTACCACTGCACCATCTCGCTCTGGGGTAGCTACAGTGAGAACATTGCCAGACAGCTCATGTGTACAAGCAGAAGCAAGATTTTTACGCATTAAAAAACAGCCCAGAGCATTAACTGCAAGATTTTTCTGCCTGAAATGTTGATCACTCGTGCAACCTGCGATAAACGTCAACATAAATTTCTCGCACTGTTCCCCGTCGAGGCGCGGCTTGCCCTCCGCCATTAGACACACGGCAGACGCGGCTAATGCTCAGGAACAGAGATGCCAGGTCTAGTGCTGCGAAATGCCACGTCACACAGCGGCCACAGCTTCAGGCAATTACGAGGCACTGCCGCCGCGCAGGGAGAGCCATTTATGGGACGAGCTGGGAGAACTTTCCCTCCCAGAGGTCACAGATGTGCCACTGCCGCGTCTGTCGTGAGAGCAATTCCCTTGCGATTATTACCTGATTCGAAAAATCCATTCGTCCATATAGCTGTCTCCTGTATTATCATTTTCTCTCATTAATTTGCCATTACTAATCTTTTTCTTAGCAGTGGCCTCTCCACTAGCAGAAGGCAGATTTCTGTTGCTGTTTAAATCGTTGATTCTGTAGAGATTCACTACACGCTTCACAACTTAATCGTTTCTACATATTTTTTTCAATTTGTGGAAAGGCGAGACATGTTTGCGCATATGCTGAGTAGCGCTTTGGAAATGACTTGCATGTTCTAGCCAACAACTGATTCGTGAACTGCAACTTAATGCATCTTTTACTAATACAAAAACCTGTTAAACGCAGTTTGTACAATACATTGAAGAGAACGCATATATTAGTTGGACCATTGTTGACTGGCTACCGTTATACATTTGCGTAAACCATCAGAATACTTTACTGAGAAAGATAAAGTTGGACGTTTTAAACTTTTTATTGCCATCGTAATAGTGGGGAGATCCCAAGACGCCTGTAATTGTGTATGTAACCGTCTTGAAATGTACAACGAAATTGTATTTGATTTACTACAGCCCGAAACAGAGTAGGTAATATCTGAAAACATGATCATGTTAGTCAGGGAATACACGAGAAACAATCAATAGAAAATATTTCCAGCCACTGAACGGAACTGAGGTATAATATTGAGCTGAAGAAAACACTAAATACACTAGCAACAAATGGAGGAATCACGTTGGACTTTAGAGAACGATACCCCAATAGTGACACTTGGATGCGACTCACATGGTCGGAGAAATTAGGTATCTTGTTTTATCACATTGATGGCGTTTCAGAAATCGTGCTCGACACTTGTATAGTCTGAAATCAGTAGTATTGTGCTATGGACGGGTTTCAGCGTGGTCTGACCTGTATTTCTTACAGAATTCAGTGAAACCTATGGACTATGGCAGTACTGACCATATTAAAATTTTCCTAGCTATTGTGCTTTGACTCTACACAACTTTCATTTCGTGGACGTGAGGAGAGTAGAGAGTGTGGCAGAAGGGCAGGGGCAAGGGAGCGGCGGATAGGGGGGCTGCATGTCATGGCTCGCAATCAACTGAAGGAAATTGTCGTTACAGTATAGTAGTGTACTCCCGCCTAGATTTGTGGTTGACCAATTTTTGTCGTCTCTCCGCACGATCTATTCTCGTTCCAGGTATTGCCAAACAGCAGTTTCCTAGCTGCAAAGTGTGTTTCGGTGCAGGCGATTTCTTAACAGCGACAGTATTTACAGTTTCTGCTACTAATAAGTAAATGTGTAGAATCAGGACAAATATGTGTACTATTAAAGTTTGGTCTTAGCGTCAAATGCCGGCCGGTGTGGCCGAGCGGTTCTAGGCGCTTCAGTCCGGAACCGCGCTGCTGCTACGGTCGCAGGTTCGAATCCAGCCTCGGCATGGATGTGTGTCATGTCCTTAGGTTAGTTAGGTTTAAGTAGTTCTAAGTTCTAGGGGACTGATGGCCTCAGATGTTAAGTCCCATAGTGCTCAGAGCCATTTGAACCATTTTTTTAGCGTCAAATGTAAACAAACAATGTTACATTTAAATCAAGTACAAATTTCTTTATCGTGTCGGTGACATGCTCACCTCCTATACAGGATGTTAAAGTATTTCATATTCTTAGAGGCTGTAGGATGGACAAAAACAGAAGTAGATTCTGCAACATCATTTACGAGAGGAAGGAGAAATTTAATAGACTGCAAAAGAAAATAGTGACTTTCCTACCTTGAGATATGAAGCATACTGTTATTAATAGGTCTGATAGCGTTCTATCCAAGAATGAAATACGTACTTGCCATAGCCGGAAGCTATGTAGTTGTACCTCCTAGAATACGAGCGGAAGACACTGTTGCTAATACAGAAGCTGAAATACAAAAAATGGTTCAAATGGCTCTGAGCACTATGGGACTCAACTGCTGTGGTCATAAGTCCCCTAGAACTTAGAACTACTTAAACCTAACTAACCTAAGGACAGCACACAACACCCAGCCATCACGAGGCAGAGAAAATCCCTGACCCCGCCGGGAATCGAAGCTGAAATACATTTTTTACCTAAATCAACTGCAGATGGAATAAGGATGGACTCAACCAGGATACTGCTTAGGAGCGAACAACGTAGCAGTACCTTAACGAAAAGTGAGAGGAAAGGTCTGCAAAATTTAAACCCTTATACGGAAATTCCAGTTCTTTTCGAATTATATCAGCAGAAAAGGGCAATACTTCAGTGCAAATATAGCAGTAAAATTGAGGACATATTAGGACCAGAAAGATAAAGAGACGTTAAGGGAGATCCCACAACGTCTGTTCTTATGACAATTAATAAGCTAATAAAAGTCTCTTAGATTTCTCCCATTGACAATGAGGATCTCATCAACTCATAAGCATTGTTACAAAGACTGTATGGTTCACTGCATATTCACAAACCTGGTATTCCATTAAGACCTATTGTTAACACTATTGATTATCTGGCCTATGGAACTGCCAAACACTTAGCCACTCGTCTACGGCTGTTTGTAGGAAAAACTGACAATTGTATTAAAAAAAATTCTGACCATTTTATCGAAAAATTAAAATCTTTCAAGTTGATTCCAAGTGATGTTACGTTTTGATGTTGTGTCACTATTTACGATGGTTCCTATAATGGGGTGTTCTCACATTTGGAAAGTACTTTCGCAAAGGACATGGCAGATCTCTTTTAACATCGTCTCACATCAGCTTACTTTCAATGAGACAACAGATTCTGTGAGACAACTGACAGTGTGACTATGGGGAACCCACTGAGCGCAGCTGTAGCAAGTTTTGATAAGGAAAAATTTGGAGTAGCAGTCCTTCAGATAGCTATTGTTGATGATACTTTCTTTGTATGGTCTCAGGGAGAGAAAGATCTCTCAGAATTTCTACATTTTCTGAATGATATTAATTCTAATATAAACCAGCCCGGATAGCCGTGCGTGTTAAAGTGCCGCTTGCGGGACGGGGAGGTGGCCGGCCCCAGATTGAATCCGCCCGGCGGATAACGACGATGGTCGGTGTGCCAGCCGGTCTGCATGTGGTTTTTAGGCGGTTTCCACCCAATACTAGGCGAATACTGGGCCGGTAACCAGGTCCCGCCTCAGTTATACGATTTGCATACGTTTAGAAAACTTTCATGTGAATGACGCTACACGCAGACTGTTGGGGTACGTATATTCCATCCTGAGGGGTAACTGGGTGGTGATAGGAACGGCATCTGGTTACCCCTTAAACTGATCATGCCAAATGTGTTCATAACCATGCCGACCCTGCGCCGAGGAGGGACAAAGGCGAAAGAGAAAGAAGAAAAAAAAGAAGATATTAATTCTAATACAAAGTTAATCGTGGAAAAAGAGAAAGAAGGTCAGATTTCATTTTGGATGTACGGGTACTTTGAAAACCCGACGGAACTATAGGGCACAAAGTCTTCAGAAAGCTCACTCACATGGATAGATACCTTCATAGAAATTCCTACCATTGAAAAAAAAAAAAAGATTCTATGGCATTTATCGGCCGGGGTATCCCCGTCGGGGTTCGGTCGCCGTATTGCGAGTCTTTTTAGTTGACGCCACAACGGCGACTTGCGGGTCAATGATGATGAGAATGGTGATGAAGGACGCACAACACCCAGTCACCTGACGGGAATCGAACCCGGGCCCCCTTGCGTTGTGGGCGGTAAAGCTACCGCTGCGCTACGGAGACGGACATTCCTACCATTATCCTACGCAGTTAAGAGGAGTGATAAAAACATTGATGGGCCGTGCTAAGGAAATCTGTCCTTGCAGGGCGAGCTCGATCATTTAAGAACCGCCGTCAGAAGAAACGGGTACTCCGACAAAGACATAAAAAGGGCACTACACACTAAAAGATCTGGAGCTTCTAATGAAAAAGAACCACGTAAAGGGAAAGTTTTTCTTCCATTTGTAAAAACGGTCACAGATCATATCAGCAGAATGCTCACAAGACATGGTACTGATACAGTGTTTAAACCAACAAGAAAGGTTCCGGAATATTTGAACACCGCTAAGGACCTACGCCCAGAGATTGCCACAGCAGGAGTATATAAAATCCCTTGTAAATGTTGTCAAATGTACAGAGGAATTACAAAAAGAAGCAAAAACATTTGCCTTAAGGAAAACAAGAGCTGTTGTGTTTTGGGAAATAAAGATGAATCCTCGGTAGAAGATTGTCCACCGGGACCAGGGAACCACCAAATTAGTTTCTCTAAATCTATAGTTTTATCAAGATTTAATCAATGCTATGCTCGGATGTAAAGAGAGGTCATAGAAACTCAAAAGCACAAAAAAAAAAACATTAACAGGAAAGGAGCGTCATTGAAATCAGACAAATTGCGGGCCTTAATACTAAATGAAGACTTGCGCGGAAAAACGGGCTAACCCTCAAATGTAAAAAACTTAGAGATAAGTGTTGCTGGGTGTGAGACCAATGTCAATTTTGTTAGTTTCCGTACCCAGCAACAGATGGCAACATTTACCTCTAAGATTTTACAATTGAGGGCTAGTCCGTTTTTCTGCACATGCCTTCAAATAAAACAAACAACGCCAACTCTTCCCTACTATAAGTTTCTTAACACACATCACTGTTAATTTTCTCTGGTGACCCCTCTGCTTGACCTCTCTAGCGAACTGTCATGACTCTACTTCTTCAGTTTGTTGAAGCAGAGGAGGGTTGCAAGATCTTCAGGGGCAGGATTCTTCCTGCCTGATCGCCACTCCTCCTTCACCCACTTCTCCGAGACGTGATAAATGTGCTCCCAGTCCTGAAGGCTGAAGATCGGATTGGCGCTGATTGTCCGTAGTTCCTTCCGCGACACCAAATCGTACAACATGCTACGAATGTGGCAGAGGTCGTACGGTTCGGGTGGAAGGCGAGGCTTGGGGGTGTCCGCTGGTGCGTAACACACATCGGCGCGACTCCATGGTCTTCAGGCATCGGCCTGGTGACGTCACGAAGTGACCGTTGTACTGGCACGTGTAAACAGCTCGGCTTGCTGAAGTTGTTTGAGACTGGAGCTGCTCCCTGAGTCGTTATAGCCTCTGATGGTGTTGTCAGCATTGTAAGACGAAACGTTAGGCAGAGGAATGTGCCTCGGACCACTGCCTAATGTCCATATAACTAAAATTATCAGTAATCGGTGCAAGACTGATAGCTTAATGTATATCGGAAATTAAGTAAGGTTTCGGGTTTGCTAGCTTCAATGTCGTAGAGACAACAATCTTAACCGCCGCACAGGATGACCACAAGTGTTTGACAAACGGACTTGACGCAGCCTCCATACAACCACACGTGGCAATCGACGAGTTAGTTAGTCGCCGATTCGAATGAGGAGTGTCAGGGAGCCATTTCTAGTAGGACTGTGCGTAGAACAAGGAACCACATAGGCTTCTGCAGTCGACAGCCGAACATCACATCCTGTGCCTCCTCATGACTTTAAGAAATGTGTAAGAAGGAAAGAAGGAAAACTGATGCTTACAGGCCCGTTGAAGTCGAGGCTGCTAGAAAGAGAGCACGAGCTCAGATTGGACAACGCCGAAGAAGAAAAGCGGCTGTGTCTTTTCAAAGGAACCACCCGGACGTTTGCCTCAAGCGATTTAAATAGGCAACGGACATTAAAATCTGGACGGCAGGACGGGGATCTAAACCTGATCCTACCGACAGCGATTCCGTTTTCCTACCCAATGTGCCACTTTTCTCACGTATCGTGTACTCGGACCGACTATTCTTAAACGATCTATAGCTAGAAGCGGTAGCGGCATTTTATGCTGATAACACGCAGGCTGTTAAGTACGTTCCTTTAGGCGTCACGCAGAGCTGGTAATACACAATCTACAGGAGAGTTTATCTCGGCCCATCAATCATCGCTTACGCCGTCAGGGCATGACCTCGAGTCAGTTTCACATTTCTTGCGTCACAGTCAGCGCTGTAAATGCAGCCTGAGCCTTCCCGAAAGACAAACCTCCTTTTTTTCTTAGTTTGTTATATCTTGTGTTGCATAAGCCGGAAGAAGGTATTCCGCGAGAGTCGAGGCGACCCATGCGTTAGAGGGTCTTCTTTTGAGGATAGCTCGTTGCCCGCGCCAAATGTCAGCCGGTGGAGATAACCCGGAAGTTTGTGAATGTGCCACTTCATGCCACGCCGTTGTCGCCTACATGACATGCTGTAGGAACACAATGGCGATTCACAAATTATGTCCTAAAAATCGTAGCATCGAGGCACATAAAAACAACAAGAATCTGACGCACACGAACAACACAAAAACTGGACATCGCTATAAAATATCAATTAAAACAATAATTATTCGTGTCATTCACTTTTTATTTTCTACCACCACTTTTTATTTTCTACCACCGCGTGTTTCGATGGCGTACACCCTTATCTCCATATGTATCAGTGAATTACATTACATTCTTTTTTGCTAGATGTAAGCAGTAGTCTGTTTTGAGTTTCATTTCGCTAGAAATAAAGTACGATCAGCACTTGTTAACGTAGTATGGCACTGAAATTACAATTTTAAATAGAAATAAAGCTGCTTACTGTATGTTACAGTAGGAAGAACCCTGAGTGTCCTTATAAATATACATTTTCATCTTTAGGCGTGCCGCAAATACAAACTAATATCATAATCAATCCAGAGATTGTGCAGAAGTAGAAATATAGTGCCTTGTAAATCAAAGAGATTAATTACCAGCTTTCATTGCGAATGAAAGATACAGATAAGAAATATATGAGTTTAACTCTTTACAACGTTTTTGCTTAAGAATGTTATTATGGCCTTCAGGCCAAAAGCAAAATGAAATGTCGTTAATTAAAAACTAAAACTAGGAAAAATAAAAAACTTTCAGCTTGATTATTTGTTAATGTAACGGTTTGTGGATTTGGGAGTTTTTCATTATTTATATCTCTTAGAAACAGATAGTAGTATTTTTTTCATCACAACAGAAAATTTGGGCGCTACCTATCAGTGACAGCGCATGATCCTTTTAAGAAGCTTGTCAAGTATGTACAGTGACTGTTACTATTAACTATCTTTGAGTGACCTAAATGACTCCCTAAACTACAAACCAACATATGAACAAATAAATATACTGAAATGTAGGTGTATAAGTTTTTTGCATTAACGATACTGTTAAGGAAAAAGATTCTAAAGCGTTAAACCTTTCTATATTTGTTATCTATATCTTTCATTCGCAATGTAAGATGGTAATGAATTCTCCATGACTTTCTATACCCGCACTGTGGATTGTTTGTGTTACTGGCTCGTATTTGTGGGACGTCTAAAAATGAAAAGGCATATTTATGAAGACACTCAGCGTTCGTCCTGCTGGAACATATTGTACGTAGCTTTATTATAATTTAAATTTGTAATTTCACAGTCATATTACATAAACAAGGGCTGATTATTCCTTATTTATAGCGAAATGAAACTCAAAACAGAAAACTGGTTACATGCAGTAAACAAGAATGTAATGTAACGCACTGATCCCATGAAGATAGTCTCTAGAAAAGCTTCATGCGAGAAAATAAAAGGTGACTGAGACATATAATTGCTTTAATTTGTCTTTTACGCTACAAACAGTTTCCAAATCACCATCCAACGTGAACGATATGAAAACAGTGCGTGGCTTGTGGCTGACCTAATATACCCTTTTACCTTGCACGTTGTCTTACGGTGGATGGCAGCAGAGGGCACGAATATATCGAATCACTCCCCGCCCCCCTCCCCCCCCCGCCAGCCCTTTTCTTCCCCTATTTCATTAGCGAATGTTTCGTGGGAAGAAAAGATGACGACATCCCCTGTATAAGCCCGCCCTGCATTTCCCTGATTTTAGGCTCGTGGTCATTACACGAAATGTATTTTGATGAAGTAACTGTTTTTATTTTTTAGAATGAGTGGTTCACTCAGCAGTTGCGGTGTAGGAGAGAGGTACCAGCAGAAGTGAGGTTACGAGGGCGGGCCCTGAGTCTTGCCTGGATGTCTTACCCGAGAGCAGAGTTCTCGTTTCGATTACCTGCCTGGCACGCAGTTTTAATCTGCCAGCAAGTTTCAACGTGCCTTTTTTACTCGTTTTGGGTCTCGATCGAGAAATTTTTTAAAAACTCCCCGCAATGCACAGTGCTTCTGCTGTCGTGTCTACCATTAAATTTGTTGAGAATTTCTCTCAGGCTGACTAAACGAACCGTGACGAAGCGCGCAGTTGTTCGTTGAATATTTTCCGTTTCCTCCGTTATTTCAGCTTGCTAACACATCTAGATTTACGTGTCCATTATCGCCTAAAATCTCTCTGGACACTTGACGATTGTTGCTGATTTCAGAGGTTGATCATAAGTTGTAAAGTAAACGAGATGAGATTTATTTCTGTTTGCGCGAATTACATTACATTTATTGTTGAGGATCTGTCGCAAAACTTTACGTCAGGCGCTGAACATCCGCTACCCACAAGCCATTTACAGGCGTCTCTGAATGGTAGTCGGGCAGTGCAGCACTTTGAAGTAAGCTGGGTGCTACCCTCACCTCTGGCGACGCTCTCCTGTTGTGAATGACATACGGAGTTTAGTTTGCTAAGGCGTCGCTCGGTCCAGTCTCTCATCTGTTCCAGTGTTCCGTATGCACATAACTCGTTTACTAGACGACGGTGCATGACGGAACCGAAGGCTTTCCCGAAGTTAAGTGATTCGGTAACAACCTAAGCTCCGTAATACGCTGTCCTCTGGATCTCGAGATTTTCATACAATCAGTATTTGCAGAAACCATGTTGGTTTATGCGTAGGAGACATTTGGACTTCAGAACAGTCGTCTTACATGGGCACAAAATGTGTTCCGTTATTCTAAAACACAAAGAATGTAGGCTGCAGCAGTTGCACAGAATAGACTAGTGTGGAGAATTGCATCAAGCTACCCTTCGGACTGAAACCCGCAAAAATTACAATTCTACAACACACAGGTCCATAACTGTACGGATCCTTTGATCCTTCTTACACATGGAAAAAGAGTTTCGCCTTTCTCTTGTCACGTGACACGCTTCATTACTCCAGCGACGTACGATAAACTGTTTCCGATTTAGCGCCCAGTTCTTTCGCATGTCGATACAATATCTAATGGGTTATCCATCAATCCCAGTGGTTTGCCCTCTACGGAGCACCGTGATCTGATTTTCAGTTCTGTGTTCGTTATACGTATGTGTGCCAATTTTCGATGTGCACCGATCGTAGCTAGGAACTGTTTTCTGATCTTCTTCGCCGAAAGAACTTCGAAAGACTGAATTTACTATTTCAGCTTTCATTTTACGTAGGACCAAATCTGTTTATGGTTTTTTGACAGTTCAGCAAGTAAGATCTTGGTTTTGCAATCATTGAACGCTTCTCGCATTGCTACCTTTATGCTTGTTTTTAGTTCGTGGAGCTCTTGTTTCTCACAAGAATTCCGTTTCGTTTGAATCTACCGTGCAGTTATCACTGCTTTCGTAGTAAATTCCTAATAACAGTATTAAACCATGGTATGTCCTTTTCATTCCTCACTACGTTACACGGTACAAATGTACCTACAACATGACCCGAAGGTGACTTAATTTGGGTGAAATACCTTCCACATTAATGTTCTTAATAGGCTGTCGTTGACAGGTTTAATGTACTGTTCCATAGTATTATAAATAAAAAACCATATAGAATATTCTTGCGTTGTGTAATCATCAGATCTACTATTATTTCATATTTTGTAAGAGGCGTTTGTGTGTGATACTTAGCAAGTTACTGCTTATACACTGAGGTGAAAGAAGTCATTGGATTTCTCCTAATATCGTGTCTAATCTCCTTTTGTCCGGCTTAGTGCACCAACTCGACGTGGCATGGACTCAAAAAGTCGTTGGAAGTCCCCTGCAGAAATATTGAGCCATGCTGCCTTTATAGCCGTCCGTAATTGTGGGAGTGTTGCCGGTGCAGGACTTTGTGCACGAACTGACCTCTCGATTATATCCCATAAATGAACGATGGGATTCAGGTCGGGCAATTTGGGTGGCCAAATGTGTGTGTGTGTGTATTCCTAAGGGACCAAACTGCTTAGGTCATCGGTCCCTGGACTTACACACTGCTTAAAGTAACTTATGCTAGGAACAACACACACACCCATGCCCCAGGGAGGACTCGAACCTCCGGCGGGAGTGGCCGGTGGCCAAATCATTCGCTCGAAGTGTCCAGAATGTTCTTCAACCAAATCGCGAACAACTGTTGCTCTCTGACATAGCGCATTTTCATCCGTAGCCGGGCGGTGTGGCCAAGCGGTTAAAGGCGCTTCCGTCTGGAACCGCGCGACCGCTACGGTCGCAGGTTCGAATCCTGCCTCGGGCAAGGATGTGTGTGATGTCCTTAGGTTAGTTAGGTTTAAGGAATTCTAAGTTCTAGGGGACTGATGACCTCAGATGTTAAGTCCCATAGTGCTCAGAGCCATTTGAACCATTTTGTCATCCGTAAACGTTTGGTCGTTATTTGGGAACCTGAAGTCATGGATGGCTGAAAATGGCCTCCAAGTAGCCGAACATAACCATTTCTAGTCAAAGATCGGTTCAGTTGGGCCAGAGGACCCAGTCCATTCCAAACAAACACAGCCCACACCGTTATGGAGCCGCAACCAGCTTGCACAGTGCCGTGTTGACAACTTGGCTCCATGGTTTCGTGGGGTCTGCACCATACCCGAAACCTACCATCAGCACTCACCAACTGAAATCAGGACTTCTTTGACCAGGCTCCGGTTTTCCAATCGTCTAGAGTACGACAGATATGGTTACGAGCCCAAGACAGGCGCTGCAGGGGATGTCGTGCTGTTAGCAATGGCTCTCGTGACGGTCGTCAGCTGCCGCAGCTCATTAAAGCCAAATTTCGCCGCATTGTTCTAACGGATAGGTTCGTCGTACGTCCCACATTGATTTCGATGGTTATTTCACGCCGTGTTTCTTGTCTGTTAGCACTGACAATTCTTCACAAAAGCCTCTGCTCTGTGTTGTTAAGAGAAGACCGTCGGCCACTGCGCTGTCCGTAGTGAGACGTAATGCCTGAAATTTGGTATTCTCGCCGCGCTCTTGACACTGTGAGTATCGGACTATTGAATTCCTTAACGATTTCCGAAATGGAATGTCTCATGCGTCTAGCTCCAATTACCATTCCGCATTCAAAATCTGCTAATTCCCGTCGTTGAGGCCATAGTCATATGGGAAACCGTTTTACATGAATCACCTGAGTACAGATGATAACTCGACCAATGCAGGGCCCTTTTATACCTTGTGTTCACGAAACTAACGCCATGTCTGTATGTGCATATCGCTCTTCCACGACTCAGTGTACAACCTGAAGAAGGTCCTAAGCTGACCGAAATCGGTTGTTTAATAAAGTACAGCTGTAAACATACAATGAAGTTTCTCGAGTAACTGTTTTGTTCGAATGTTCAAATCATTTCTAGCCTATTTTTTTACACTAATTAGGCAGAAATATCTTTGTGTGTTTCTTAACTTTTAGTTCAACCTCAGTGATCAACGACGCTACGATAGCCTTATGTTAGCTGTAACTGATTACTATCTTTATGTTCACGATCGTGTCAACATTTTATCCTTTACAATATTCGGTGGTTTTGAAATACAGACTAAAGAACGAAGAAAAACTGCTTACGCCTAGGTTTAGAACGAAAATTGTGCTTGATTGCATAATATTTTATTCGGAAAATTTCGTCCCTTGCCACTAGGTAACTCTAGAGTGTCATGTCATTTCTTGCAAATTATCAAAGCCATCATGAGGATTTCTTTTAATACTATGGTACCATCAGTCTGCAAATAAATTTTCCTGGCTGTTCCTCTTAAAGCCAGGAAGGAAAATCGTTGCATTAGTTTCCTCATTGCACATGAGAATTTCTTTAAAACGTGTTTTATTTTTCCTACTACCTTTCTGTTCTTCGCTAGCAAGAGTGATCTGCGGAAGCGCTTTATCCTACTGTTTCCGAATTACTTCCGTAACGTCTCTGACGCAATTACCGGCAAGTTCACGATCGCAAAGCGGAATAAGCAATTACAGAACTTTCGGCCCTCCAGAAACTGACAGTTTTAGCGTGTTGTTAATCTCGCACACCGTAATTTCTGTTTCTCATTTTAAAATAAGGACCCGACAGTCATCAAGACTTCAGGAAAAAGAAAAGAAAATCGTTGAACAGATGGGTGATTTTCACTTGGTAAATAAAGAGTCTTTTCCCTTCAGAGTGGAGGTAGAGTAGAGATACCTTCACATTTTTACTAGGGAACCTGGAAAAGTGCCAAATAGTAATGGATAAAATGTTAAAAACGTAAATTATGCTTTGGTCTGGCTCTGTCAGAAAGCTTCAGAATTCATCTTCCAAGAAGGTTATTGAATACGAAACACCTCTGTTTGGATTTGCACATTTACCGCAGAAACTATATTCTGATTTACGTAATTTAAAGGTTTGTGGTTTTGTCTACAGTGCTGAAGAAACAATTAAAAAGAGAACGTTGTTAGTGATTTCGGTCGCTGATGGCAATTGTGAAGACAGAATGTGGATTATTTCCAGTCGTATTTGAGCGAGATGGTGCATACAACATACCTCGTCAGTGTTTTTTCTTATATCTGTCTAACTTAAGTGCTGCAACGGAGCCGTACTGTGCTCTTGTGGTTCAGAATCGCCCTTTTCAACATACGATTGGTTGATTGATTGAGGGCTGATGTACCAACATCCTTAGTTAAGATTCATCAGTAAGTGGAGCTGACGGCCGTGTTAAATGCTGACGTGACCGTCTACTGCCCCAAACTGTAAATTTTACAGTGTCTTCTCTATCACATCTTAATCTTGCCTGACCGCTGTAGGAATGGCATTTTTTTTTTTTTTACGTTGAAAAGAATGGATGTGTCCTACCACCTCCGCAATTCACCAAATAACTTTCGATGTTTTGTTTGCGTGTAGTTTCCGAGAGCCATATAAAAAGTGAAGATCCAGTACTACAACTTTCTTTTGTTATTTCGTGGCCTGTCTGCAATTTTACTAGTACAGTTTTTACAAAAATGCTTCCATAATTTATCTTCCGGTGTCAACGATCGTAGCGTTAGGGTTAAGAACAGCAGCTCGTGGGAAGGAATTCGTGCCTTCAAAAAATACTCTGCCAAAATATTTATTTTAACAATGCTAAGCCTACACTATTATCTTTATAAATTGTAAGAATCCAAATCTGTTTACTATTGTGTAAGTATGCTATGTCAATTTATTGTCACAAATGCCGAATTGTCAGTTAATATGGATTTTGAAGTACTTTCTAGTTTATATTCCTGGCCACATAAGAAGCTATTATGTATGTTACTGATATGCATAACGTGTCCGGAAGTGTGCTACACTCAAAAACCTTTAGAGAAATTAATAGTACTGGACGTGCAGTGTAACCTGGTACTAAGTCGGTCTGTAGTGACCTCCTTCCATTAGGTGATAACTTTAGTTAGCAGTCATTACTGTCACAGTAGCATACTTTAATATCATTGTGTAATTTTAAGCAACAAGCTGTCGATTACATAAAATCATTAAAATGATCTTTACCTGCACAGTGTCACCTGTGTTTTGATAGAGATACTGATGCATCATTGGTTTTTATGCTGCTTTCCCTGCGAAAGTAGTGCCTGTGGAAAACAGCGATGCCTCCCAACATCTCCCACACGAATTACGAAGTTACATTGTGCCTATAGTACTTACTGATCTGGAGAATTGCAGAAGCAGCACAATTCTTATGTGACAACACCACTGCAGAAAATCTCGATGAACGTCTATCATATTCTAGGTTCACGTTACAGATTTGAAGTTACATTACACGTACTTTCATTGACAGGGAACTCATTAAAGACGAGGTGTAGTTGTCAAAAGGTGACTTCAAAAAAAGAATCTGTAGCCATTGCAGTAAGAAATTACCATGTTATCTGCTGCAGGAATATTTGTATCGAATATTTGTATCAGGGTATTTAATCCGGGAACCGAACACTTGTGATTGCGGGAATGAATGCAGAGCGTTTATCGCCTCGCTGTTTCACTCCGGAAGTAGATTTGCGCTAGGGTTTCGCACCGTAACTACCGCCGATCCCACAGAATTCCGGAAAGACAACTTCCGACCACGAGTTAGAGAGGCCGGAACGGCAGCTGCAGCCGTAGCGGCAATTAGAAAGCCGTGAGGCGGCACGGCACCTTAATGATGTCATTAAGGGCTGACGAACTGCGGGGATCTGTAGCGACGCGCTGGTCGAAACTGCTCCTCCGCAGAAGCTGCGACAGGGGGAGGGGGAATAAAAACACACAAGCAACTAAAGTGGTGCCACTGCTCGCGGCATACCACAGTGGCACCGCAGCTGCATATGTGAAAAACTATTTGTCGGTGGCGTCACTATAGTGGTGCCACTTTTAGCAGTGCCACTAGAAGTTATAGCCGGTTGTACGTAGTGACGTCATTAGAATTCCTCCACATATGAATATTCAACTGCTTCCTATTTCTAAACTCCAGGATTCTATCTTGTGGTCTGTTCGATTTCAGTGTGTTTTCAGTTTCTTACTGAAAAAAATGTAAAAACGTGATAATTAGGGACATTTTCGCTGTTTCTGTAAATGTACGAAGAGGGACTTGATATTACTGTTTAATTTCCCGTAGGAGTAAAAAGTAAATGTGTCTAAGATGCAGGGGGGAGGGGGGGCATACATGATATTTAATAATCTGTTCATGTATCCCAGAATCCGGAAGGGTTTATGGCTGATAGGAAACCGCGCGGTCAAGCCCTGAAGAGCTCTCAATAGTGGACCGACCGCTGTATCATCCTATGTCATTCATAATCGGATGCGGTATGGAGGGGCACGGGCTCAGCACACCGCATTCCCGGCCGTTGTCGACGTACCTTGCTTGAAGCCGTACCTATCAGTCAGGCAGCTCCTCAACTGGCATCACAGGCTGAGAGCTCCCCTTCCAGTCCTACCACCAAGGAAAAGTCCCTGGCAGTACCACCGGGAATCCAACCGGATCCTCCACACGAGAGACGGTCGCGCTGACCGGTCGGCTACGGGGGCGGACTTATGGATGAATTAATAAATTTAATAAATATAGATCAAAAGGGGTGGGTCGTACGAAGTTCGTGCTTTGGGAGACCAAGCACCGTAGAAGTTGAACATTCTGTGCGGGAAATAGCCCCAGTTTTGAAAGTAAAAATTAGAAGTATTCGACATGCTTGCATTAAAGAATACAGAAAAATTTTAAAATCTTGGAACAGCAGTGCGTCTACAGACGATATTCAAAGCTGTTGGCGTTTGCAAGTGCGTGTTTTGCTCTCATTTTATTACTGTATGAAATCAGTCGGAGCCAACATTTGAGTTTTTTCCTTGAATATAACTGTTGCTTCAGCTCGAATGTCATATCCTGCTCTATAAAGCGAGCACGTGCCCGAGTCACCTCATCTGACCCCGCTGTCTGGAACTTGTGGCACCATGTGTGAGCTTACGATAGCTCACGGTGCCACTGCAGTATCCTAAGATCCGTGGAATTAATTTAGCTGCGTGTGTGAAAGCAGCTTAGTATCCTAACAGCTATGGAAATTGTAAGATCCATAAATATATAGCGGTGTGCACGATGTGCACATTAAGTCCAGTTTCTACAGGTCTAGCATTGAAAACTTGCGTATCCATGCTCCCACCACCATCTGTCGCAGCCAATACACATGTGGAAGCTCCCTACTGGAATGAAGCCATGCTTGCACGACAGACGGAAAAATTAACACCCATTCGACTTATTGCTAGCATGTCACTTCTCTGGTCTGCCTGTTCACCCGTCATATCGCCCATCAGCAGGTCCGGGATATGGTTTGTCGGCAACTTGTTTATCGCGGTCCTCCAACAGCTGTTTATGCTTTGTGGACTCCTACGCAAACTGTCTAGGGCTTCTTTCAGTAACACGACATGTAGAGGCTCTGGCTGCAGCACGTCGGAGCTGCACACTATAGAAAATCCTCAAAGTTAAAGATCATGCACATCTCCGTAGTTCTAAACATCTAGATCTTGTAAGGTGCCTAATCCGCTGCAAGAAGTTCATTTCTGCCATACATTAAATGAAAAAATCGCAACATCAAAAAATAGTTAACGTAGAGTAATGAAAATTGGGAAATACATTTGTCTAGGTAACATATTTAAGTGATTGACATTGCAAGAGCACAGGTTAATGAAGCTTGAGACAAGCCATCGCAAATTTGAAATGATGGTTCATTAATAGCCGTTGTAACCGCTGATATGTTGAATGCAAGCATGCAGCCATGCGTGCATTGTGTAGTACTGGTGCCAGATGTCATTTTGTGAGATGGAGTTCCATGCCTGTTGACGTGGCCGATCCCTACAGTGACGGTTAATGCTGGTTGTGGATGACGCTGGAGTTGTCATATGTGTTCGATTGGAGGTAGATCTGATAATTCAGCAGGCCAAGAGCATGCTGGGTTACAATAGCGGTATGTGGGCGAGTGTTATTCTGTTGGAAAACATCCCCTGGAATGCTGTTCGTGAATGGCAACACAACAGGTCGAAACACGAGACTGATGTACAAATTTGCAGTCAGGGTGCGTGGGACAACCACGAGTGTGCTACTGCTGTCATCCGAAGTTGCACCACAGGCCATAACTTCAGGTGTAGGTCCAGCGCGTCTAGACCGCAAACAGATCGGTTGCAAGTCCTCACCTGGCCTCCTTCTACCCAAGACACGACCATCAATGGCACCAAGGTAGATCCAGCTACAATCAGAAAACACAACAGACCTCCACCCTGCCCTCCAATTAGCTCTCGGTTGACACAACTGAAGTCGCAAATGGCAGTGGTTTGGGGTTAGCGAAATGCGGTGCCAGCCGCTGCTGCAGATGCAGTACATTGCGCTAGCGCCATACGCCGAACACGATTGTCTTCCTTCTTGGTAGTGTCACTTGGCCGTCCGGTGCCCGGTCATCTTGCGTCTTACTTTCTCTTGACCGTTGCTGCCAGCAGTCTTGTGCAGTCGCCACATTCCTGCCAAGTCCTTCTGCAGTACCGCAAAAGTGACATCCAGCTGTTTGTAGCCCTTTACATAACCTCGTTCAAACTCAGTGAGGTGTTAATAATGGAATCTTTGACGTTTAAAAGGCATTCGTGACTAACATCAACTCACCACGTCCAATCTCAAAGGTAATTAACGCTCACCACCGTTACAGCCTGTATTTATTGCAAACCTGATTTGCATCCTCATTGTGGCACTACTGTCGCCACTCTCATGCGACTGGCGCGAGATTTGAACAGATATCATTTTTTTGATGTAGAAGAACACCTACCAACTCCTCCTTGGCGCTGCGATTTTTTCCGCCAGTGTACGTATGCTTCTTAGTGGTACAGTTCAGACTTCACCATACATTTTATATGTAACCTCAGTGAAGTTTTCTTGCGTGTCTGGGTGTTTCTCAGCGGCAGTGATATTCCGAAAGTCTCTTCTTTGAAATCATCGTCATTAACTGAGAGTAGCAGGCGACAGTGTGTTCACACATGGTCATTAAATCGCACAGCATGTGACAAATATTAAAATGGCAATTATGAGATATTTATGTAGTAGTCATGCAGGTCACATCTTCGGGCTAATGTGCTGATATGATTGGAGAGGCAGTTACGGAATACGAAACTTGTAACAATAATGGACCCACAAATCGTAGCGTTTTATTGCCTGCGAAAATTTCTACATCTACATCTACATGGATACTCTGCAAATCTCATTTAAGTGCCTGGCTGAGGATTCATCGAACTACCTTCTCAATTCTCTATTATTTCAGTCTTGTACAGCCCACAGAAAGTACGAACACCTATATCTTTCCGCGCGAGCTCTGATTTCCCTTCTTTGACCATGGCGATCGTTTCTCCCCATGTAGGTCGGCGTCAACAAAATATTTTCGCATTCGGAGGAGAAACTTGGTATGGGAATTTCGTGAGAAGATTCCTCCGCAACGGAAAACGCGTTTGTTTTAATGATGTCCATCCCATATCCTACATCATTTCAGTGACACTCTCTCCCAAATTTCTTTATGAGTCTGTGGTATCCCAAAAAGCTGGTCTCACTCATGATTTTGGAACGTATCTCCAACACAACATATTTGTAATGTTCACACTTAAGCTGCTATGTTTATGTATGAGTTACCATAATGGGCGTAGATTTAATAATCAGTATTCTCAGGAGACATACAGCATGCGTAATCTACACCCTTATTTCTGGTCAAGAACCAATACTCTCTTCTGAAGATACGAAATGGACTTCGTAACGTCTACAGTTTTGTAAATTGTGAACTATGTGCTTATCCAGAAAACGTGACTTGGTCTCATACTCTTACAGAATCAGCTTCCGAAAGGATCGCTTTCTTGCAAAGTCTGGACAACCCTACATGTTCATTGTGCGGAAAACTCGGACTACTTACGTGAATGGCGGAAGATTCGTCGGTGTTATACCACAGGGCAGAACACTCGTTGAGTCTCCTCGGAGGTAGGCAATCGAGTTCTGGTGGTAGAATTTCGTGACAAATTGAAAAAAGGGCGAAGGGAGAAGAGATTGGGGTAAGCAGAAAACCTCTATGCAGCGTCTTTCGTGGGGAGAGCCGGTAACGGTGATGATTCAGCTTGGGACTCCCCTCGATACTATTCGTGAGATGTTGGCTATTGTTGCCAGCTACATACGTGATACAGAAACTCTCAAGACACGTGAAAGGTAAGTCATGTAAGTGGGTTCAAGACAGGCTTGGATCAACCCGTGAGCTACTTGGCAATAACTGTACCTCTTCTTAAACAAATTTGCGACAGAAATCATTACTCTTTGTTCTCCTGACGCAGATATAAAATCAAAACTCTAATGAGGCGAGCAGGACAACGGGGAAGTACGTCTAGGGGAATAAAATAAAGAGCCAGAGAGCGCGGCGCGTGACATCACACGTTTCCTGCAGGCGCCGGCGGCCTGAGAAAGCGCTAACATTA
Source organism: Schistocerca americana (assembly GCF_021461395.2). Taxonomy (NCBI): domain Eukaryota; kingdom Metazoa; phylum Arthropoda; class Insecta; order Orthoptera; family Acrididae; genus Schistocerca; species Schistocerca americana. The sequence goes on from NC_060124.1 coordinate 167,231,423, forward strand.
TGAATGCGGCCCCGCTGTCGCAACCCGACGATGCGCTCACGCGCTTTCGCTTCACGGCCGTCGCTTTTGCGCCGGCGCGGGGCTCTCTGAATGTCATTAGGTATCAATGCTGCGACGTAGCCGCCGGCACCTTTCGTCACAAGAACTGGAGTGAAACTGACGTAAACATCGCATGCAGTGGCCCAGGAGCCTCACAGGCTGCAGTAGGAATTAGGCAGTCGACATACTTTCTTCCGTATTCCCGAGAAACCTATCTTTTGATTTTGGACTGATTTTTTCTAGTCGACTTGTCTTCTGGAAGACATGTGTGTCAATTCCAACCCAAAACTGGAGCATTAGGGTTTATGAAAAACACTGTTTTCCAAACAGCTACATGTATTGTTGCCTGAGCGTAGTCGGATTCAGTAGATATGGTTCTATTGTCAAGACTTGGGGCTCCTTTACAGTTTCACGAATCTGGTCTACCTATAGTTCTATCTATAGTTCTAGTCATTTTTCCCGATTCCTTTTAGCGAACTTACTGCTATCCCCTCCAGCCGTTCCATATCCTCAGTGGATCTTTCGATTCGAAAAAAAGGAAGGAAGGAGGTTTAATATCCTGGTTGGGGAGGGATAGAGGGTCAAATCGCACGTATCTTTTTTAAAGGAACCATCCCGCTATTTTCTTCAGTAATTTAGAGAAACCACGGGTAATCTAAATCTGTATGATCGCACTGGGACTTGAACCGCCTTCGTCCCAAGTCGAGTGTTTTAACCAATGCGGCACTTCGCTCGATCTTTTACGATGCGGGAATTCGACTAAACCTGAGACTTAGCGACGCTACTGAGACGGCACATTTGTAGTCCAGAACTGTTGCGAGGGCTAGGTCCACAGCCTCAAAGCGACTGTAGTTATTGACTGAGTTATTCCTTACACGGCTTTAAGATTTTTAATATTAAATATATTGTAATCCAGCCGCCATGGTGGCTGCACAAGCGATTCATTTCGGTGTATACAGTGGCTGTAGTTTTTATTTTTATTCAAGCTAATTGCTGCTATGATGTTTCCCACATGACTCGTGCTCACGTGTGTGTGGAAGCGCGGGTACATATACCTATTCCGCCATTATTATTTAGATTAAAACTGCTGGAACTGTATTCCAGCATGTCATGGCTTAACGTTGCACAATGATCATTAACATTCCCCTGCGCTTGGAAATGACAAAATACTGAAAATACAGTCGCGATAAATATTCTAAACAGCTATATGCAGAATAACTGGATTCAGTATTTTAACCGTTAGCGGTGTATCTGGAGCAATGAACATTTGCGACTAGTTAGAAGAGCGTGCCGTACCAGAAATTAAATACCCATACCTGTCGTTCGTGAGTGGTGTACTGCCAGCTAATGCCCAACCCTGAGTCACTGAATGCACCGTTTTATGCCATAGATCTCTGGTATATGGAAAGAAGCCCTGATGTATTTTTTATCCTAGTGCAAAACAATTGTTATGAAATATTACAATGTTAATATAATTGCGTTATAACCTAAGACATAAATTTAAATTCGTGTGTATTAAATTTTAAGCGTCTGTGAACATACTCTTCAATGCAGTAATAGCAAATGCCCAACAGGAAGTTCTGAAATTGCCTTAAACTCCGTCACACATTTAACATGCTCTTGCAGGCTGTTGGATATGCATACCCATGTATCTGACTTCTTTCCATGTTAAGAGCTTGAAGACTTTGTAGAGGTTGTGTATTCGTAGTCATAGAGTACCAGCAGTAGTAGTGGTGGTAGTAGTAGTAGCAGTAGTAGTAGTACTTGCAGTTGTATTATACAGGTTGAACCAGAACGCCATCGACAAACTTCAGGGATACTTTGATATGAGGGACTACAGCCTCCAGCCTAAGTACGATTTATTCGAGTTGTCAACCCATTTACCTTTGTTTCTGTGAAAACAGAAAGATCCAGTAATATTCAATCATCAAAACGTAAAACAGAAAATACAGAGTAACGAAACACCCCTCAGACGGTGCAAACGTAGTGTGATGTGGCTGCCATCACTGCAGCAACAGTTCAGTGTAACGTCATCCATTTCACACCGTAAATACATACGTACGGTGCATATTGGGCAATTCTTCATCAGTAAGCCTAACCATGCTGCTATTTATCACTGTTAACATACAACTAACGCTCCCAGAAAAATATACTTGAAATGGAACTGAACAGTACTGAAAGCAAACTTGAGTGCGAAGAATGAAATGTGCAATACTCTTGTTGTGGTGTCACCGCCAGACACCACACTTGCTAGGTGGTAGCTTAAATCGGCCGCGGTCCATTTAGTACATGTCGGACCCGCGTGTCGCCACTGTGTGATCGCAGACCTAGCGCCACCACAAGGCAGGTCTCGATATTCGATAGAGCACTCGCCCCAGTTGTACGACGACATTGCTAGCGACAATACGGACGAAGCCTTCCTCTCATTTGCCGAGAGTCAGTTAGAATAGCCTGCTGCTAAGTCCATGGCTACGACCTAGCAAGGCGCCAATTGTAACAGTGCATGTATCTTACGAGTCTCATTTGTATAGTCCAGAGAGATGTATCACAAGGAGTAAATAAAGTTAAGTATATTCCAAAGCTACGTATTTTCTTGATAGCAGTCATAACGTATCTTGTTCCAGACTTGACGCCAGTCGGCGTGTGTGTACGCGTGCCTTTCTTTCGGCTACTTCAGTGTGGCGTAACAGTCTGGTTACGTCACAACACTTGTCAGCAGTAAGCACCTTGGGTGAATGGAATGTGATTGTTTTCAAACAGCCGGCCGGAGTGGCCGAGCGGTTCTAAGCGCTTCAGTCTGGAACCGCGCGACCGCTACGATCGCAGGTTCGAATCCTGCCTCGCGCATGGATGTGTGTGATGGCCTTAGGTTAGTTAGGTTTAAGCAGTTCTAAGTTCTAGGGGACTGATGACCTCAGATTTTAAGTCCCATAGTGCTCAGAGCCATTTGAACCATTTTTTGTTTCCAAACAGAACACACTGTGCAGAGCATTGACATCTGCACTGTTCTGCAGATGTTTTCACTGCGATATAGAGACAAAGCTCACTGTGGCAAGAAACCAAACGCAGTGCAATAACTGCGTAACGAAGCGCCACAGACCACGGGCTCTGATAACAGACTAGTCAGAAGGTATCCCTGAACAACATTTGAAAGTTTGTCGTTGTAGTTCTGGTCCACCTTGTATATTCATGGTTTTCACTATTTTTTGAGATAACAGAAATACTTATAATGAGAGAGGATTTTAGTGCACATATATTTAATGAAATGGTTGTCAAATTGTTTGAAGATATCTCTGCAGCATGTTCTAGAACTAACACCAGATATAATTCGTATTACACACTTCTATATGCTGAAAATATTAGCCTCGTATTTTGAGTTAAAAGTAACTCAGTGAATACAAATATGCAGAATAAGCTAGTTTCTTCATTTTCAAATCATATGAAGTAGTAGTCAGTGATCTATCTGTAGCTCCAGATCCCCCGCCCCCATCCTTTTGCAGACATTTGGAGTCTATTTTTTGTGCTTCTTTGTTTCTGTACACTATTCTTTTAGCTTGTCCAAAAATCTTGTACAAAATCGGTTGTACTGATTCTTATCCAAGTTTCCAAAATCTGCTCTTCAGCTAAACACTATTTATGTACTTCTAACTTTACACGGGGCTCTGTTTGGCAAAATCTTGTTAAATCGAGCCGTCTGTACAGCCATTGTAGATATACCCTATTTTTTAACCTTTTAAAATTATTGTTTTATCCACTTGGGTCTTGACTGAATATTTGAAATGACAATGCTGCTCTGTTGTCTGAACATTTCAAAAAACGAGACCACAGTATGAATAAATATCGGTACCTAGTGGAGTCTACAGGTATACGACACTACCGCGAATAGATGCTTACATCAATATAGTCGATCTGATTAGAAACGTGAAAAACAGACCAGCTGGCAGTAATTAATAATTATTTACTACAAACACAGTGCCAGGGGCACAGATAATAGAGATTCATGGCGGCATTTTGTACGTACTTAAAAAAATTCATGGTCGCTAGAAAAGATACCGAATGCGTTGTCAACGAAGATAACGATTAATCGAGACGCGATCGATAAAACATAAATGCGGCGCGTTTCAGCAGTTACGGCAGCTCTGACCTTTTACACGGCCACCGGATGCCTTTTATGTTACGTTAGAGCGAAGGGTACGATAACGGTGGGCTGCTTATGCCTTAAATATTCGACCGCTTTCCATAGCAAGGCCGGTTACTCCCAGCAGATCATAAAAGAAGAAGTAAATATCAAGTTGTCTGCGCGTTCGCCATAGATGGAGTGCCGTAATATGATCACGGGAGCTCCATAGAGCAGAAGGGTTGACGCTGAAGCAGGGAACATGTTCCTTTGAGAGCATGAAGAGGTACTTCATTAAGGTAGTACCACAAAAATCAAAGAAAATAAAAGGAATGGAAGATATGGGAACATGATGTTCATAGATCACTGAAAGTGGTCTTTGAAGGACACCACTGCAAGTGAATTTATTAGAATGGATGTTGTGACAGTAGTGTGTCATTCTACAGAGCAGAACCGAGAGGTATTCATTGCAGCAAGACGCCACTAAAGATGTCGGACAGTTAGTTGTTTCGATGAAATATTGTGGGACCTGCACAGCGTTATCCAGTGATAAACCCGAGAAGTATATTTGCAATAGATCCGCCGCGAAATCCTAAAAAGTCACGTGCTTTAATTTAGTTCAATAGTCTTCGTGCGCAGCCATATTCAAGTTCCATCGTCCTATACCGAGTGCACTCTTAGTTACTTTTTTCAAATGCTTGCGTGATTTGGGGTAGTATCTGTAGAAAAAGGTGTAGAAGTTTGCTTTTGAACACGGTGAACGATGCCGAGTGTATACTGCTTAGATTATCGTGAACTGGCCAACAGACCTGGGACTCAGAACTAACGCTGAATGCATTCCACACAAAGCAGATTTCTGGTATTGCTGCAATGTCTGTTTTACCCTTGCACATGAGTTTGAGCTGTTGCAGAAATGTTTTTATCGTGATTAGTGTTTACACCATGCAATAGCTCCGGCAGAAGTCTCGAGAACAACGCTTGTAATGTGTAGATCACGAGAGTTGTTGTAAGCGTTCTATCAACAAGTAAAATCATGTAGAGGTTGTCAAAGCGAAGTGATGCGGTTAAGATGCTAGACTACAGATTGTCAGAGGATGTTGTTAACTGGCGAGTAAGTCGTAGTTTCCGAATAGCGTGCTGTCTTCGGTTATCTCCGGTATTTCCGTAGGAGGCGGCGAGTGACTCCGAAGCTGGATGAGTAAAGGGCGGATGTGATCATTTAAAGAAAAGCTGCGGACGGACTTAAACACTGTTTATCTGAGTATACCTTCCGTGCCGCGGAGACAAGTGCAAATCGTATTGTATTTGTAACGAGAAAGTAAATTATTATTTCATATAGACCGATGGCGCGAAAAGACACTTGTAAAAATATATTCAATGGTGTTATTACGCTCACAGTTGAGTAAGTACAGGGTGCGGCAAATAAAAGTGGCCCGGAGAACGGAGTTCCAGGGTACAAAGAAACGCAGACGAGGAAAGGAAATACAATACTAACTTGACAACAGCAGAATTTGAAAGTGAGCACCATTTATCTCTTGGTACTTTTGGGGTCTGTTCAGCAAGTTGCCGAAGGCGGATCGAAGCTGGACTGCTGGAATTGCTGCAGTCTTATCCAAAATGTTCTGCTGCAGTTGTTGAACACTATGTGGGTTGTTGCGATATACCTTAGGCTTGAGGGCTCCCCACACAAAGTAATCGCACATTGACTGATCAGGTGACCTGGGTGGCCAGTTGGGTCCGCAACCAGACTGACATATTTTGTATGCGTCTTTACGTGCTCATTGTGCGCTCAGAATTGAAAAGAGCGACATGCAGCGATTGAAGGGCATACTAGAGATACTGCCCAACATATCTGTGGAAAACTTCATAGGATTTTCACAATGGTTTCCATTTCGCGACCGATCGGAACTCGAATAGCCCTCGTTTATGGAAGTTCAGCGGCGACATCAGTATATTCGTTACATTACAACGAGTTGTTTACAGATAGTAAAATTCGGAATTGTATTGAAAAATAAACAACAGATACCTCCTAGGGGATCCTCAAGCTCTATAATATCATAACAGTCTATATTTCCATTACTAGCTTGTATCGGTCGCCGGAAAGTTAAAGATTGACGTGGATGGGAAGCGCAAAGTGCAGTTCATCCTCGTACAGGCACGTAAGTATATCGATAACTTTCTGTCCTAGGTCCGATATAAAGTAAGGCACAGCAGGCTATCTGTTGTTTACAGAGTTAGTTATCTAACTACGTAACTGTTCTGGCGGTGGTAGTGCGTGTCAGCTATCGAGGAGGAGGTCTCGCTCGTTAAACGATAATTGGCAGTGCTATCGACGGTCGCTTGACTGCTTTATTAGCGTGCGGCGCTGACAGAATACGCAAGCAGACAGATCAGCAGGCGAGGCGGCTACGGTGATAGTGCGGTAGGAAGAGCGCCAGCCATGAACCGGCGTGTGGGGCGAAGGCCGCCGTGTCACATCCCAATGGTCGCTCTTCTATTCCTCACGGCGACACTGCCGCCTTCGAGCAGAAGCCACACCACCTGTCTCGCGCTTACCTGCCGCTTCACCTCTCGCCACTGTCTCTGTTGTTCACTGTCCCCATGACCGAGACAAAAATCTGCATTTGCATCTGTACCTGTAGAATCAGCTTAGAGGTGGTTCCATGAACCCTCTGCCAGCCACTTAATTGTGAAATGCATGTGGATGGGTTATTTTTGTTAAATTACTGCATACTGTATCGGAATGGCGGCAGGTACATTGTATGGATGTATATTGAAGACACGCGCGGAAAAAAGGGCAAACCCTCAAATGTAAAACTTAGATATAAGGTCGCCATCCGTTTCTGGGTACGGGAACTGTCAAAATTGACATTGGTCTAAAAAAAATGTTCAAATGTGTGTGAAATCTTTTGGGACTTAACTGCTAAGGTCATTAGTCCCTAAGCTTACACACTACTTAACCGAAATTATCCTAAGGAAAAAACACACACACCCATGCCCGAGGGAGGACTCGAACCTCCGCCGGGACCAGCCGCACAGTCCATGACTGCAGCGCTAAAGACCGCTCGGCTAATCCCGCACGGTCATTGGTCTCACCGCTTAAGATTACCATATGATATTTAGGGGGTGGGACCAATGTCAATTCTGATAGTTCCCGTACGCAGCAACAGATGGCAACACTTATGTTACTTATAATCCGTCTTGACTGCAATTTTTTTTTATTCATGTGACCGGTTTCGGTTCATTCAGAACCATCTGCAAGATCTGATATTTCAGTTACAGGAGTAACCCGTCCAAATCCAGCAACTTTCACATGCTGCGTTTTTATGTGACGCAGCATGTGAAAGTTACTGGATTTGGACGGGTTACTCCTGCAACTGAAATATCAGATCTGAAGATGGTTTTGAATGAACCGAAACCGGTCATATGAATAAAAAAAAAAAATTTGCGATCAAGACGGATTATAAGTAACATTATACAATCACTGATTGCTGCTATCCCATCAGACATTATGTCTGTTTTTGCAAAGGTAACACTTATCTCTAAGTTTTTACATTCGAGGATTAGCCCGTTTTTTTCGCGCATATCTTCTGTTGTGCTTCTATGTATACGAACTTGGTTATGTAGACTAGTTGAGGGCAATAAGGTTCTTTCCAACAACAGACTTTATATTTTATTATTCCATTATTTATGAAACGTGCTGTTTTTGTTACACTAAATCTTAATTTGGCATGAAACCTAACATTTAAGAAGATTAGTAACGCATAACAGAATGAACTACGATAGAATCAGCTCTTTCCCTTCCCATTTCATTCTCGTATTTCGGCCTGAATGACATCTCCCTGTCACTTTATCACTTCGATCCTTTTTGTGATATCTACGTAGCCCGCAATAAAATGTTACGAAAACCTTTCGCGAGACCACGTCAGCAAAATTTTAAATGCAGGTCTTTACTTGCCGACTGCCTGTCCTGTCCTTGCCAAACTAGACCCGCACGCATGTAAATGCCTGTGTGCATGAATGTTTTCGGTCTGAGGCTGTAATACTATGACAGTCAATATCCTTGTAAAAGTATCCACGGATGAATAAAACTTATATTAAAATTACTACTATTATTGCTACTATTACTACTAGGTAGCGTGTAGAGAATACCATTAAAATTGAACAGGCATCTCTATAACGCTCTGGTACTGACCTAGTAAACTCGTGCAAACAGCCTAGTTCTTTGTTCAATTTTATGGGTCTTAGTTCAAGTCCTGTTCGTGAAACAGTGTAACCTGCCAGGAAGTGAGTGAAAGTTGCACTCTGTGATACGGATGTCACACAGATGACGATAGATTGCACTAGCGTCACGTAACCAAATTTCTTCGCGGAGAAGACAGAATTCCGCAGAATCCAGCCTGGAATTCACTTTTACGATTATAATAGGTACGTTACCACTGCACTTTGTATCTGAACGGACAAGCCATCTGCTCTGACATGAAACATCTACCCAATGCCAGTGAAGTTCGATTGTAACGTTTCAGAATTAACAAAGATTTAGATTCTTTAAGCAATGGAATCCTATTAGACAGCCTAAAATATCGCTAACCGATATGCTTACTGCACTATTCACTTTTATCGTAACTGGTTCTCTTACTTATTTAAAAGATATTTCACTTTTAATTTCACAGTTTAGTGCTTCACTTCTGACAAGAATACATACGTAAACTACGTTTGAATTTGAGAAAAATGCTTAACAAGACGAAGTTTCATTTTATTCATCTCATGAGTAGCAAAAATTGTTCGCGGTTAATCAAACACAGCAGTATAAGCGACTATGTCTCCCGACAACTTTTTATATCTATCGAGCAGCAAGATGCTTTCATTTTCAAATTTATAATATTTTTATTTTATCAGATTACATTTTTAAACGTACCATACCATATTTTTTGTATTATATGGAAGAAAAAAAGGAATTGTGTTTTGATGTGTGGTTATCCAGATATCGGATGGTGTGATTTCTAGGTGAACGAAAGTTGAGGTTTAATGCCCCGTTCGCAATAAAGTCATTAGAGATGGCGCTCGCTTGAAGAAGCATGAGGCAGGAAAGTGCTCGTGCTCCTTCCGAAGGAACCTATCTAGAATTCGGCTGAAATGATTTCAGGGAACAACGGGAAACCTAAATACGGATGCTCACAAGGGAATCTGAATCCCGATCCTCCTCTAACGCGTATCCGTTTCATAAATTCTGCGTCTCTCCGTTTGGCTAGTAGTACTAAACCAAATTGTACGACCAGAAAAATGTAAATATAGCTTCATAATGTTGTCTCAAGTATAAACGAATATCTCTTCTTTTCAGAGACAAATTTGCTGTTTATTTGTGAATATTGTGATCAGTTAACGCAAAATCCTGTTAACCTGCTCTTTTAACACTTCTCTGGAATCGTAAAACATATCTGTAATATACTGCAGTAGGTGGAACTCAAAATTTCTGTTACATTCATGACACTTCTTATCCCTGTTTTCAGTAGCGCAGTATTCTGTTTCGTAAAATCTGTTTTACTTTACTTTCTAAAACTAAAGTAATCAGGTTTCCAAGACGAGTAATTCAATTATTTTACACGAACACTGTATTACCTGACAGATATTTCTATTTGTGTGTCCTGATATCCCAAAGTAACAAATTTATGCTAATAATACCAACGAACAAAATAAGTAAAATTGCTCTTAAAAAAACGAATACACAGGGCGAGCAGAAAATGTGGAATGATGGACATTTGAGATTATTTTACTCGCTATATTATACGAAGTGTTGAATACTTGACAACGCGCTATCGTTACGCTTGTTAGGAAGTACCTGGCGCTTAGGCAACACGCTTTACACATGCAGCAGGCTGGCTGCGGGACCAGTAGGCTTGCTGTGACAGCATGCGTCCTTCAACGTCTGTTGCACGGCGTTTCCAGGTGTTAAGCAGATACGTCGAATTTGCACGTCCTCAGGTGATAACCCGTTGCTACAGCAGTGCTTACGCAAGACGCGCTATTTGTAGCAAGACTAGGTTTGTGGAGGACTAATTAAACATAATTTATGCAGCTCTACGTAAGTTATTTGACGAAATAACAGTCAATGCCTAATGTCCACCTAGCGTAGTCATCGTCCATCAGTTGGACCTCGTGATGCGCGTCGTGCTGGCGAGAGGTTCGTACTGAGAATTAAAACACCAGAGGAGGGGTAACAGCCTCTAACATAGCGCGTGACGTTTATCGTTCGCCAGGCGCAAAATACCGTAATTTACGCGATCGGAGGATGAACCGCCATTCGGCAGTCTGCAGATACATGTCGAGATGCTATCGCCCTCAGGTTATGTCACTTTCCACAGCTGCTTCTCGTTGCTCGCAGTTCTCCCACTCGTCTCAACACTACTCTGCCAATGTTTCTATGTGTCACGAGATGGTTATTTTGTGACCTTTTCTAGACTGATGTCTATTAAGCCTGAGTTCTTTTCTTTTAATTTTAATACAAAATATTTATTTACTTAAGTAAATTTAACTCTTTGCGCTCAGTATACTTATATTTCAGTTATCGAATCAAACCTTAGTTCTTCCCAGTGATATGGTTATATTATGGCCCTTTCCATCCACCCGCATCCCCATGACAAACCTTGACATATCAGTGTAACGATTCACTGCTTGATGTATCCCAGTAAGCAGGAACATAAACGCAAAACGAAGTCTCTGTCCTTGGACTCCACCTGTTAAATAAACGCCGCGAGGGGCAGCTGCACCGTCGCAGATTATGCCTTGGTGCTGTGGGACCAATAGACTCTGCAGATGTACGATAGGCAATGATAAAGTTTTAATTATCACCTTGAAAAAATTAAGTTTATTACATTCATTATTTTATTGTTTACGGGCACATGTCTGAGGTTCTGATACACTTTGAAATCTCAGCACAACACTACCGTAGCAAACGATTAGTAGAACCAAAACAAAATGGCTCAGTTCATTGATAAAGACAACTATCGTACGGTGATCAGTTTGTCGCAATTGAAGGCGAGCCACATTGCAAGTCTGGTGGATGTGTACGGAAAGAATGCACAATCATGTGACACAGTGGTTATGTGGTGCAGGGGCTTATAGTGAAGTCATTTATGTCTGAATTACGAAGAATCAAGTGGCACACCATATCTCCGTGAAGCACCGGGAATCGCAGGATAAGTGGAGGTCCTGGTTGTCAAAAACTGACAAAAAGAGGAGTTCAGCCACTGATCAGTTTCTAACGTCTTTCGCGACATGTTGAACATGACAAGGTCGCCGTCTGCTGTGTTACGCAACTTCTCGCACCCGCTGAGAGAGGCCGCTGAAATGCTGGAGCTTTGTCAGGCCAATCTAGAGGACTTCTTTAGCATCTGAATTACCGTGGACGAGTGCTGAGTGTATCACTACGACCCGAGACAAAGAAGTAAAGCAAGCAGTGCGAAAATGTGGATTCGCCACCGCGAACCATCATAGGGCAAGGTGATGAATATTTTTTGAGACTGCCATGGTGTGGTGCTAACAAAGTGTGTTTGTCAGGGCAAGAACTTACTACCAATACCTTCTGATCGGATTATAGGAGGCTGTCAAGGTGAAGCGACGCAGGAATAGCACAAGGTTCTTTTGTTTGTACTCTAGTTCATTTTGTAGAGGAGACAGCCACTCATACTAATTTTTCTGCACTATCAAATTTTGTCTCATCCAACGTATTCTCCTGATTCGGCAAACAGTGACTTCTTCCCGTTTCCTCGGACGAATAAACCACTGCATTGCAGACGTTTACAGAATTTTCAAAGTGAAACGTTTGCTGAGAAGCCAAAATGCAGGCTTGTACAGCTAAGGTCTCCGTCGAGTGATCATCATTGGGAAAAATGTGCTGCATTGAAAAACAAATAAGTAGAGAAGAACTACCAAAATCACAAAGTTTCACGGCTTCGGCTTGGTTTTTTCGAGGTAATGAAACTGTAAGACTACGTTTCATACGTCACAGCAAGTTAAAGTTCACATCCGCTTGCGTCTTCGTGGAATATTGAAGAGATGGTCAGGAGCCACAGGCAGGATGCGGCTTACTTGGACGGCTTAGCTGGAAGACCATCCCTTACACAGTTTTAATTTCTCTCAAAACTTCAAACAGATTTTCATTTTAGCTCGTCGTGTTAGAAGCTAATACACGTAGTTTTATAGCTCCACAACTGCTCGTTGGATTCTTCCATTTCTATTTCAAACAATCTCTATCAGCCGCGGCATGTTACGCTTCTCCTATCCATTCTTGACATAATCCCATGAGATGGTTCTCGACAATTTTCCACAGTCGGTAACTACTCACAGATGCTGCTAGAATTACTCCAGAAACAGAGACGTATGACGAAAGGTATTCATTTCCTTTAGTAATGATTCCCACAATGTGGTATCCAGCCTAAGGAATTAGTCGATCCTTAGCTAATGATATAGATCGTGCGGTTCACACACTGCTAATTTTACGTCTCTCCGTCGGCAAGAAACGTTTCATTACTATAGTATTCTCTTGTAGGTAGAATGTTGTTTTCCCTAAGGCTTAATTTCAAGTCCACAAGGGAAATGAAGACCTCAAGTTTATTCAAGATGTAAAAAAGCGCTTTGTATTTCAGACTCAGACACAAGAGAAGTCCTTGATGAATCGCGGAAACAACGTTTACGGATAAGTAAGATGAGGAGAAGCAGTAAAAGAAAAACACCCGAGGCGAGTTTTTGTCGCGTGCAACATTCCAGCGTAAACTGCAGGGGCTGGTATGTGAGACGGTCGCCCCTTTCCGCTCAGTGGCGAAGCGGCAGGAAGCGCGATTGTTTTGTTGTCTGTGGGAAGAGACTCAGACTGGTGCACGTTTCTCAGAACAAGCCTAAGTTCGTTAACCGTGGAATAACCTGCAAGGAAAGTGGCGGTCGTTGGGCTAGTCCGCGGCAGCCACTGGCAGGCTTGCGCCCGCGGTTCTCACTTACGACAGCGCGAATTGACGAAAGTTTCCTGCGTAATAGTAGGGGGCCAGTGCAGTACGACAGGCGCCGTCGAACAAGATTTAAATTTACGGGGGATTCTGTAGCGTAAGTCTGTTATCGTTCTCTAGGGAAGCGTTAGTAAATCATAACCCTCTGTAGTTTATCCACGTTGTTCTTCCTTTCGCAGAGTATTTTATTTCTGACGCTGTCAGGAGAGCCTGACTGACTAACTTCGCCTTACGAATGAAAAAAAATATTGTAGCTACTGCTTATTTGGAAAACAAGCTCACCGTCGACATGTTAGTCATCTCCTCAGAGAGAACACTCACCGCTTTGAAGCGCTGCAGATGGTGTACAATGGTGGCAGTCGGCCCCCACTGACGTATGTTATGGCAGTGAAGCGGTGAATGTCTAACATTCAGTTGTGTGGAATCAGCGCAGTAGCAGAGTTGATCTGTCACTTATGAACGTGCCCTTGACGACACTGTGGAGTTGGTGTACTAACGAAGACTGTTCAATGTGTCAACGAGGAAAACAACTTACCGACACTGGTCGCAAAAAGGTCCTAGCAGACAGGGGCCGTAGACGAACGTCACGCCTTGTCAGTGACAATTGGTTTGAAACCCGACAGTAATTGCTGCCGTCGTTGGATGCAGGTCATCTCAACCAGTTTTAAAGAGGACTCTGCAGAGGGAACTGCATGGCATGGGCATTTAGAGTCGGGTACTTCGCATAAGGCCGTTTCTCACAACGGCAGTCGGCTTACCGTGAATATGAAATGGCTCTGAGCACTAAGGGACTTAACATCTGAGGTCATCAGTCCCCTAGAACTTGGAACTACTTAAACCTAACTAACCTAAGGACATCACACACATCCATGCCCGAGGCAGGATTCAAAACTGCGACCGTAGCGGTCGCGCGGTTCCAAACTGTAGCGCCTAGAACCGCTGGGCGACCTCGGCCGGCGCCGTTTTATCCGCTGCCACCCCACCTTTCGCCTGCCGCTTGTTGGGAAATTGATTTGACGGAACGGAAAGAAGCCGCCCTCCGGTGACAGTTTAAGCGCGCCGGGCCGCCGCGGTATGCTTTCTCCAGCGCCGCGGTGTGCCGCGGCCTCGTCGCGGCTGCAGGTGTAAAGTGTCGCCGCTTCCTGCGACCGCAGCGCCCGCCGCAGCCGCCTTGACCCGAAAATACGCCGGGCGCTGGGGCAAGATGATCCAGCAGACCGGCCGCCTGCTCTCCTTCGTATGTCACGGGCGCCCGATGGGGGCAGTTCGACGTGCAGGTGCTGGACGGTAACACAGGAGCCCCGTCCGGCGGAAGGACTGTGTCACCTATCTCCAGCTACGGTGCTTTTCTAAACCAGCCAACCTTGGGGTTCGACTGCAACGATGCCAAGAAGACAAACTGTGCCTATGAACGCATGTCCTATGATGTCCTATTACTGAGTTGCAAACTGTACTGTTACCAGACGTACAGCACATCTGCAAATGCAAGTTTGAATTTCATTTCTAGAAGGCATCACTTAACACTTCCGGGCTGAGATGCCGTGGTCCGTACATAAGACTCTCACCTGACGTTTCGCCTTCGACTGCGGAAGGCATCCTCCGAGGACAATCGGCGAACTGCAACGAGAGCACGAGTGAGCGCCGTATATATAAGCCATCCAGAGGGGGCCGCTGTCAATGCACGTGACGTCGGCTGTGCTGTGATATCTGATATTGCCAACTTTCTCAATTGAAATTAATCGATAGTCACGCTGTTCCTGCAATGTTGACATCAATATCTTATCCAGCTTAATGCCTTCATCTTTTCGATTAAAATTATTGCAGTGTTTGGCAATCTCAATGGCCTCAGTTGTGGAAAGGTCTATATAGGCACAACAAAAAGAAGCGTCAACACCCACCTGGGTGAACATAAAAGGAACTGCCGCCTCGGACATATTGATAAATCGGCTGTAGCGGATCATGTGTTTCAGGAAGGGGATCATGAAAGAAAGTTTAGTGAGACGACCGTCATAGCAAAGACGTCGCATTATTGTGCGCGAATGTACAGAGAGGCCATTGAGATTGCCAAACACTGCAATAATTTTAATAGAAAAGATGAGGCCATTAAGCTGGATAAGATATGGATGTCAACATTGCAGCAGCAGCGTGACTATCGATTCATTTCAATTGAGAAATTTGGCAATATCAGAGATCATAGCACAGCCCACGTCACGTGATTGACAGCGGCGCCCTCTGGATGGCTTATATATACGGCGCTCACTCGTGTTCTCGTTGCAGTTCGCCGATTGTCCTCGGAGAATGCCTTCCGCAGTCGAAGGCGAAACGTCAGGGGAGAGTCTTATGTATGGACCACGGCATCTCAGCCCGGAAGTGTTAAGTGATGACAACACCTGCCGTGAAAGTCTTCATTCTATGATTAATTCTAGAAGGGCTTCTCCACTAAACAGTCCACTAAAGATTTCACGGACAGAGAATTAAAGCAACTGAACGAAAAAATTTGACACACTACGATTTTCTATGTGTCTAAGTCATTGTCCGTTTTAAGGTATAATGAGTACGTAGAACATTTTATATTTTAATAATAGGCAGTAGAAGTGTCATGTTAGATAGCTCACGCAGTGCTCATAACGAATCTACATGTGGGGCGGGGGCCATATTACCGCTGGTTTTAAGAGCACAGTGCCTTTATCAATTGTACTCGTTGACGAAGCATGCAGTGGCCGGTGAGTCTTACTTTCAAGTTTTCGATATTACGACACGTCTTTTCTGGCAGCTGGGGCACTGTCGAGTCGCGCCGACATTATTGGCAATAGCCAGCACACGGAGCCATCAGTGGTGCAGAGGTGGAAATTCAAATAGGCCGCGTTAACATCCCGTCGCGGGAAATTAACGCGTGAAAATTAAAGTCGGAAATGTTTAAGTAGTTATATCGAGCTGTTGTTCGCCACCGGTGGCTGTGTGGTCAACGCGACAGAATGTCAATCCTAATGGCCCGGATTCGATTCCCGGCTGGGTCGGAGATTTTTCTCCGTTAAGGGACTGGGTGTTGTGTTGTCCTAATCATCATCATTTCATCCCCATCGAAGCGCAAGTCGCCGAAGTGGCATTAAGTCGAAAGACTTGCACCCGGCGAACGGTCTATCCGACGGGAGGCCCTAGTCACACATTTATTTATCGAGCTGTTTATTATTTGATATAAAAAGGCTGATTAGAAAAACTAAACCGGGTAAAGCTTCACATTGAGCAGAAGCAAATTTATGGGGGAGATGCCAGGTTAAGCAAATCGTGTGAATAGCAGTTGTTAGTGCGGATGCCAGCTCGAGGAATAACTTATAGCCGACCTTACGATACTTATAATCAGATTCATACTGAACCAACATGAACGAACTGTGTCTTTTCTGGAATAAATGCACTTTGATTTGTGAATAGTATCAATGTGAATGAGAATGTCATAGTTAAACGTGTTCTATCGTTTCAAGATTAATAAACTATGTCAGTGGACATTGTCTTTTGTCGTAGAGCATCCTTGTCATCTCTGATTATTAATTTTTGTGCCATTTAATTACAGGCACATAACATCCAGTAGGTACACGATTTCATCATTTTGCCGGACTTGATCTCTTTGTCAGTTGTCTCCCTGGGAACGATGCAAGTGCCTTCACATTAAATGTACTGTAGTATTACGTGAAAAATGGAGGGAGAGCATTTATCGTGCTCCACGAGGTTCAATATTGGGACATACATGACGACACAATCACAATCCTTTCAACTCGAGTGAAGCCTTAATTATTTTAAACGACCATGCAGTCAGCAATACCTGGAGTTACCTCATATTCCAAAAACTAGAACTGGTGGTAAAATTATGATGTGAAAGAGCATTGCCACATAAGACGAAAAGAAGTTGTCGGCACAGCGGTAAAGATGACAGGGCGCAGTGCGAGAAAGTAATTACGACCAGGTTCTGCACATAGACCTACTCCACATGGTCGGCTACAAATTATAACCAGTTTGAACAGCAAACTGCGTGTTTCATACCAGTACATGGGACGTCGCTATGCGGAAATTATTGCGAACATTCCACCACGGCCGTGAAATGGCTGTGGCGTGTAACGCAGTAGCTTTCGCGGTACTATGTTTCGTTTTCGCTTAAAGCAAGTCAGATCTAGACAGCACCTTCATCGACTGTAGAGGACTGAACCACTCCTGTGCGAGTGCGGACACCGAAGCATATCAGCATCGCGTGTCCTCGGTAGTCACAAGAAACAATTGGTACACCCACAGCGTGTAGTGAAGTGTGGACAACAGAAGCCCAGTAGTATGAAGACTTCATCAGCAACAAATGTTATGGTGTTAACCAATGGATTCCTGCTTCCGGAATGAGTCTTACACTCTGCAGCGGAGTGTGTCCTGTTATGAAACTTCCAGCCAGATTAACACTGTATGCTGAATAGGGCCTTTATTAGCCGCGTCTTTCTTGGAGAGTGCTGTTACCTTATGAGCAGTCCAGGCTCTGATGACACCCGTCCACAGAGCTTCAATTCCACTTGTACATTTCTCCTACTTTCCAAATTACATACAAATTGTCTTGCGTTCTGCACTGTAATAATGCCGCTGGAAGGAAGACTACATGGCGGAGAAATGGTTTAGGCACAACCTAGGGTTTTTTTTCTTTATTTGTCTTTTTCTCCAGATTGAAACTTTCACCCTTTAGCAAAGTGTGCTATGGTGCACTGACAGAATGTAGTTCGGGGCTCGTGTGTCGTGCCCGCATAGCTCAGTTGCTAAAAAAAATAATCACAAAAATCAATGTTCCGGGTACGAGCCCGGGGACTGCGTTAAGTTTTGATCTGCCAGGGCGTTTTACATGGCCAACGGCCGTGCCGCAGTGGTAAGGGGGGTTCCCGTTAGATCACCGATGTTAAGCGCTGTCTGGCTGGGCTACCTCCAAGAGGTAGCGTATGTACTCCGCATTATACTTTTCAGTGCATGACCGAGGGTGCTTCGTTACAATATTATGGATCTTCTGTTCATTCCATTCGTGTATTGAGGAAGAAAAAAAAGACTGTCTATATATCTCTGTGTTCACCTAATCTCTTTCATCTTATTCGCATGATACCTACACGAGATATTCGACGCTGACGGCTTAATGATCGCACAGTCTTTTTCGATTCATTATCTCTACATTGATGCGACAGGATTTCGCGATAATTGCAGCGTCTTTCTTGTAAGGACTCCTATTTAAGTTCCGTGCCATCCCTGTCAGACTTTGATACTGGTTATACCTACTTGTTACGATCCTAGCAGCGATTCTCTTAGTTCGTTCGATGTTAGTTGTCATGAGTCCTGATAACGCTGGAACAATACTCTAGAATTGGTCGCTCTAGCTTATTTTACCTGATTTCCTTTATAGATACATCGCTCAATTCCAGAATCATTACAACAAAACTAAGTCTTCCTTTCGCGTGCCGTAGAAATGAATTGACGTAATCCCATTTCATATCGCTTCTTACCTCTAAATACTTACACGATGTGTTGTGCTGAATTTTTTCGCTAGTAATCTTGTTCATTCTCTTTGTTACGGACATTATGTGTGTGTGTGTGTGTGTGTGTGTGTGTGTGTGTGTGTGTGTGTGTATGCGTTTGTGAGCAGGTGTTACGCTTATCTCTGGAATGTAATTTGTGTAATACATTATGCTCGATCTTGATGTATTAATGGTTTGGTGAATGGGTGATGTCCGAGGACCAAGAATGAAGATAAAAAATCTCACATAACGTAACTGATGTTAGTTTCCATCCGGCCGGACTACCTGTTCCTTCCATTTCAGTTATAACGTGCACATGTGTCGTCGTCCCGTGGTAGACATCACGAAGACGGCGGTGCAGTTCTGGTACCGTTGGAAGTTTGGAATTAAGTCATTAATGATTTCGTTAGCTCGCAGCAGCTAATTATTAGGGCTTGGTGCGGATATTAAAACTACGCCCGCGTGTTGCCATTACAGTGCTGTTCCCCTTGCAAGCACGATGTGACGTCGGCCGGCCAGTAGTGGGCTGTACTCACCAGCAGGAGTTTGCCGTCGGCGGCGTCCCGTCGCAGCAGCAGCGCCGCCTGGTTGTCCTCATCTTGGAACACGTCTCCCAGCGGCTCCTCATCCGCGTCCTGAAACGTGAACGTCACACCGTTACTAAAAGAATAGCTGGAGAATAAAACTGGACAAGTAGCGTTCAGAGAACTTCAGCCTAAATGTCCCCCAGAACTTAGAACTACTTAAACCTAAGTAACCCAAGGACATTACACTCATCCATGCCCGAGGCAGGATTCGAACCTGCGACCATAGCGGTCGCGCGGTTCCAGACTGAAGCGCCTAGAAGCGCTCGGCCACACCGGCCGGCAGCAGTGACATCTGCAGCAATTTGCGGAAGGGGTGCACTTCGGTCACATTGAACGATTCTCTTCAGTCGTCGTTGGTCCCATTCTTGCAGGATCCTTTTCCAGCCGCATCGATGTCGGAGATTTGATGTTTTACCGGATTTCTGATATCCATGGTACACTCGTGAAATGGTCGTACGGGAAAATCCCCACTTCATCGCTACCTCGGTGATGCTGTGTGCGATCACTCGTGCGCCGACTATAGCACCACGTTCAAACTCACTTAAATCTTAATAAGCTGCCATTGTAGCAGCAGTAACCGATGTAACAACTGCGCCAGAGACTGGTTATCTTTTGTAGGCGTTGACGACCGTAGCGCCATATTGTGCCTGTTTACGTATCTCTGGATTTGAATACGCATGCCTATACCAGTTTCTTTGGCTCTTTGGTGTAAAACTTCATGACTTTCCTAAGTAGAAGGTGACAACTAGAGAGGTTCTCTCGCCCGTGGTTTTGCTGATTCCGACGTTGGCTTCGTTACTTAATTACGGAAGTGTAGATTTTCACATAAGCGGGCGGAGCGACGACAACCCGACAGCGCCGCGCTCGCGCCAGCCGTCGGCTGCCCTTTCGCCGCCTCCTCGCCTCGTCCCCCTGTCCGCAGCAGCGCCTTCGCGCGACCTCCCCTGCGTTTGTTTCGCCCGAAGCCTGACAAGCGACGACCAACTGGGCGGGTTCCGCCGTCATCGCGATACCACGCCGCTACCCGGACTGCCGTGCCGTGGTGCAGACATAACTTTTTTTTTAACGGTTCCTTTTGAAGGCTGCGCCGGCCGTCACGGGTCTGCTCTACAGCGCCGTGACCGGTCCTATTAGTAGTTACCGCTATCCGCTACGATCTGCAAATACGGTTTTCGTCCTTGCGGCGAAGTAATTTTTGTTTCCTCTTCAAACACAGTAGAGAACAAGTAACGCTACACTACAGACAAGGAAATCGTTTGGGCCCAAAAAGCTCTTTTTTTTCGGAATGCCAGTAGAGTCTACGATTGTTTAATGACTAGCCTCGGAAACTTACTTAAGTTAGATAATAAAATAAATTTTCATCGATTAATGAGAAACATTATACGAGCGGATTAGTGAAAGACAAGAGAAGTCAGAAGCCTGCCTTTCAGACAGTAGTCGAGTCCACGCCACATCGTGTTGCGACACTTCTGCGTGCTCGTGGGTCCCTACACGATATGAGCAGGTGTAGTAATTTCTTTGGCTCTTCGGTGTAGTAATAATTACAGTAAATTGACAGGGACAAAAAACCGAATTAGATCAGAAGAACTTGGCCTAAACCGAGAAATCAACTGACAGCAAAAGAGTAAAACAAACGTGGGCACAGAGGGAGGTCGATCAGTGTTTCTAACTACCTTGTACAGTCCTAAATGAGCTCGTTCGCTCAAAAATCTGAACATATAATCGGATGTGAACATTTCTATTCTTCGTTCCTTCAAGGATCTGAAGAAGTACGTCTCATTTCCGAAGGGTGAAACCTACATTTTATAATACCTTATCTCAACGATTTCAGAATTAGCACGGCATAACATAGGTAAAAAATCTATGATGTTTCTTGCGAAAACTAACTCATCTTAGCATCTGCATGTTCACATTTAGTCGTGGCGTATCTGAAGTGGTCAACTTTTAGCTAAGTTCCCTTTGTTAGTCGTTTTTAGCACTACGTATATTATACACAGTCAGTTCCACAAGAAAGTGTATGCCGTTATCTCTGTGAAGAAATAGACAATATTGTAAATATACATTTACATGAAAATACATATTATTACGAATTGCACAATTACCTAATAATTAATCCAATCGCCGCCATTATCGGCTATAGCTTAACACCTTAGCCCTCTCTCAGGTAAATCATCCACGTTTCCATCCTCTAAATATCGTTTGACCCACTTCGCAACGAATGTCTTTGACTTGTTAAGAATGTTAGCAGTAGCTCCATATGAGAGCTTTGGTCCCTTTGGATGATGTACAAGGATCACTGCCTCGCGACGTTTCAGATACTTTGCACTCATTTTAAGCTGCAACAGACAAAACAAAACATTCAACTCTCACACTGTTTATCTATACGCTGTGCAAAAGCGTATTGATTACAGATTCGAGTCCACTACCAGAGATGTCGCTGCGGACGTTACATTCGAAATTATGGCGTACACTTTCTTGTGGAACTGACAGTTTTATAACAATTTCGGAATAGCTCAGTAAATTGTGACAATGTGACATTACAAAGAAATATGTTTTTAGTAATATTCGCGATATTATCGAGATTATGTAGTACAACTGTTAAATGCTGCAAAACAGAAACTTTCGAGGCGTTCATGAATAAAGAACTTCGATTTAATACAATGGAATCGTATTTCAATAGGCACAGAACACTGAAGGAAAACTCCTGTAGAACACAATTAACAACTGCACAAGGCGAAGATCGGCAATGAAAAACTCAAGTAGAATGCAATTAACATCGACCACGCACGGTTGCAAAGGCACATTTTAGCGTCAACTGCGCTAATAACTTCCAATTGCTGTTAACTACATGTAGCTTGTTCCGGCGTAACCACAAGCGCCGACACGCAGATGAAGAACGCAAGAGCAGAGAACGCTGTGAGACGACGTCAGCCAATAGCACGCTGACTATGACGTCATCACGACAGGAGCCGACTCTACAAGAACAGAACATAAGCGCCACTTCTGACAGCCTCGACCGGACGGTAGAAGGCGGACACTAGAAGATCCGGACTAGAAGAGAGCACCAGAAGAACTGTTACTTGTGATCCATATCCACTACTTGCATGGATATTCTATATAGCGAAAGACATTGATTATATGCATGTCGCCAATAGCTTGCGACATGACATTGTAAACCAAAGTTAAGTATTGTCAGTCTACTTTATTGTCACTAACAGTGGATTACAGTCCTTGTGGTAATTAGCCTCAAGTATACCTATGGTACGTTACAGAAAGAAACCTCATGCACAGAACATGCCCTGTTGCTTTATACATTTATTACCCGTGGAACAGGTACGAATTCGAATAAATCATTGTGGACTTTCAGTTCTTTAGAGTCAACAGTCTCATTTGTTTCACTTCTTCCTGCTGTGAACGTGAGTTAGAAGAATTTCAACTGTGTGTGGTATACACCCTGGAACGGTGATCTGCCAGAGCGACTACGTGCGGATACCTGCGACAGAGAAACCGGCTACGCCTCGATCAAAGGTGCAGATCCGTACGGAACGAAGAAAACGACTGGCCATTCCCTGTGCAAGCTGTTTAGATGTTATCTTTTCAACTGTGGTTCCAATCTCGAAACGTGAACCCGGCAACGGATACGGCGGTGACAGTTGCTTTTCGTGGTCTGTTTTTCACATAGAGTTTCAAAAACAAAAAAATTAATGGTCCTTGTCTTTCTTTCGATCTGCTTGTAGTAACTGTCAGGGTGTTAAACAATTACTGTAGGTCCTTGACGAAGGAAGTGCTGTGCCATTTGATCATGACAGCGTAGTTTTGTTTTTTGTTAGCATGTACTGCAAATTTCTCACCGTCTCCTCTTATATTTATGGTGTACGTGTTTTTTTTATAGAGAAGAAACTGAGTGGCAGCTGTATGTGATATAATACCTCGAGGTGGTAAGCCCAACACAACGGAAATCTACTCGACATCATGGATGTTGTGAGTAATAGTATTTCTTTTCGCTCAACTAATGAGAAATTAAGTTACTCGATTTTACAGTATGGTTGTGAATCTGTGAGTATTCGTCGTCTAACTATAGTATGCATTCAGGGAACTCTTAACTTGCACATAACATGAAAAGAGAATAAGAAGAGAGCGTATAGGTCCCAAAGTGACAGTTCTGTAGAGACATTAGAAGATAAGACGAACCGTAATTTTACGGAGATCCAAACTCAGGAGTCCCCCATAGTTCAGAAACTGAGCTGCAGGAGCTTCTTAGCAGAGTATATAATGCAGTAATAAACAAGTGGAATGTAACACGATGGCAAGCCGCTGGTACTATAACGTGCAAACTGCTCCTCCAACAAGAGCGTTGTTTCAGGTTAGACTTGCAACAGATGATGTCAGCGGTGAAGAGTTTTCATCGCGGAAACATCCCCTGTCACCTTCACAGGGAAAACATTAAGAAACACACTAACCCGGTCGTGATATTCAACATGATAAGTTAATTTAACTAATATATTCTTTTCGTGAGAGTTGTATAGCGAACAGCAGTCACTTTGTGTAAGACTAAGCATTTTGAAACATCAGTTACCCTCTAATATTAAGGCTATCAACGAAACATAAAAGGCAAAATCTTGCAAAATTATCATGGACTCTTAGAGGTAACATAGATGAATAAATTGTCAGTTAGCCCCCTCCATATCCCCAACCACACATAAAGAATATGCTGTGATATGAAGCTACCCATCCGAGGAACAGTACGTCAAAATCTAAGACGTGTTTTCTGTTTGAAAGAAGGATGACCGGAGTTTAACGTCCCGTCGACGACGTGGTCATTAGCGAAGGACCCAGACTCGTATTAGGGAAGGATGACGGCCTTGTCCTTTTCAAACGAACCCTCGCGATACTGTAAATGGAGCCAACTAATGAAATTTGGCGAAAGTTTGGTTATCTTCAAATAGGTCGAGTTTCAAGTACCCAGGTCCCGTGTTAGCGATGCTGTTTTCGAGGCATTAGCACTAATACCAGTAATTGCACTATTCGGCTGCTGATGAAATTAACCGATGGGTAACATTCAACTGTAAAGAATACTGTGGTACAACCGATAGCATATTATTTTGGTAATCGTATTCTGCCCAGACTGCACTGTTGATGAGGAGGTATGCGCAGCATCACGTAGCGTGGCATCAAGAACCCAGTCAGTGCTCTGTGGAACAGCGGAGGAAGCGATGATTCACAGCACAGGGCGTGGCTGTCAGTGGACAGATTCCTTGCGATCGGTAGTCTTGCTTTCCAGATCGTGATATGTCGATGGTAATTTCAACGGACGCAGACAATCAGTTTTAGTCGATTTCAAAATTTACAGTGGTGTTTCTGAAACATCCTAGACAATAGCACGGTTCAGGTATTGAGACAACGATTTGTATTCGAACATGAAGTGTTGCTCCTGACAGCGAAACAAAGAAACTACGTCGTGACTCGAACAGAAAAAATGCTTGCCCTGCTCAAAGTAGTGACCTGAACTGCGCAGCGTATCTTTGCGAGGAAACAGAATATCGCTCGAGTAGAAAATCACCTAATCCAAAATACCGACTAGAAATAGTTGCGGGAGAAGAATGGAAGTAAATACCGCCTGCGGCGTGCGAGGATTCAGGGAAATCCTTACTCGAAGATGAAACGGTGCAATAGCAGCAGAAGGAGGCTACATATTGTTTTAGTTACGTAGTCGACATCTTTGCCACCAATCAATGTCCGAAACCACTTGGTCACAAAGTGTATGTCTGTCAAATAAATGACGAAATCGTCAACTGCATGTCTAAATAGACAAGAGTTTATTAATCAGAAGTAAGCTTAGCCATGCTTAACCAATGCAAAGAAAAATATTGTTGCTAAACGGGGAATTAACAATAAGACGAGGATAACAATGGCTGATTGTTGTATTTCTTAAAATAGGATGAGGGTATGTTATTTTTCGTGTCGGGTAATAACAGTACGGTAAGGTATCTTCATTTTGTTTCTATTGTCGTTCCAGTTCACTTCAGGATCATGCCATAATCACTCTATTAACCTCGCCATAATCGATTCATACCCTCGTTCTTGTATAATGTGTTTCTAATGCGTACAGGTCTATGCTACATGAAATTCACGAAAAAATAAAAATCCTACTACATATACCAGGTTGATTTACGCAGAATGTATGACTAGATTTGATTCGATTGACTCTATTTCAATTTATTGCGTGTTAAACAGGTTCATGTTGAGGGGAAAGGGTGGAGCGTTTGTGTGGACACGGCGACTCGGCGTTACACAAGCAGCCGCCATTTTTCTGACCGCTCCGATTCGTTAACGTGATTTCTTTCGGTTTTTATGTCAGATACGAACCCCTTTCACTCGGCCTGCCGCAGCGAATGTTGTCGCTCTCGACGCGGAGTACGACTGGAAGTTATCGGACGAAAGCATAGACAAACAGCGTTAACCTAGTTTTGCTCAAGGACAAACTGTGGCTGACATTTGAAAGATTTTCTTTCAAATATAATTTATGAATAACTTATCGAAAGATTAGTGGTAAATAATCTAATATGTCTGCTTATAATGAATCTCCAGATTTCACAACAGTTATGGAATCCTTTAATTAAGAACTCAAAGTTATTTATCATTAATTATCGAATACCGTTTAAGCCCAAGTTTCTCCAACAAGTAATTACCTCTCCGGAGGGGCAAGGGTGAGTCTATTTACTTTAACGAGTCTTGCTATGGATACTATTAAAAAAAACCGCCACGGAGTAGAAAATCTGAAGCAGACAGTATTGCATAACGTACTCTGCAGCTTTAATTAATCTTCATCATCGAGAGCCGGCCAAAGTGGCCGTGCGGTTAAAGGCGCTGCAGTCTGGAACCGCAAGACCGCTACGGTCGCAGGTTCGAATCCTGCCTCGGGCATGGATGTTTGTGATGTCCTTAGGTTAGTTAGGTTTAACTAGTTCTAAGTTCTAGGGGACTAATGATCACAGCAGTTGAGTCCCATAGTGCTCAGAGCCATTTGAATCATTCATCATCGAGCAGTGTGACACCGTGGTTAAGACACTCAACTTCCATTCGACGATGCAAGTCACCATCCTGCCATCCAGATCTAAGCTTACCATGGGTTCCCTAAGTAACTCAAGACAAATGGAGGGCTATTTCTTTTGAAAATATCTCTCTAGAATTCCTTCCCCAAAACAAACTTGCGCTCCTTCTCTAATGACCTCGTCTTGGATAGGACGTTAAACCGAAATATGCCTTCCTTCCTGCCTTCCCTTAAGCTCTACATCTACTTGTCTACTCTGCGAATCACACATAAGTGCCTGGCAGGCGGTTCATCGAACCACCTTCACAATAATTCTCTTTTATTCCACTCCCGAACAGCGCGCGGAAGAAACAGATACCTATATCTCTATATTTCGAGCGCTGATTTCCCTTGTTTATTATGATGGTCGTTTCTCCCTATGTAGGTCGGCGTAATCAAAGTTGGTGGAGAAAGTTGGTGATTGAAATTTCGTGAGAAGATCGCGCTGCAACGAGAAACGCCTTTATTTTAGTAAATTCCACCCCAAATCTTGTATCATGTCCGTGACAGTCTCTCCCCTATTTCTCAGTAATATAAAACGTGTTGCCCTTCTTTGAACTTTCTCGATCTACTCCGTTAATCCTATCTGGTAAGCAGTACTCCATAAGAGGACGGACAAGCGTAGTGTAGGCAGTCTCTTTAGTAGCTCTTTTGCATCTTCTGAGAGTTCTGCCAGCAGAACGCAGTCTTTCGTTCGCCTTCCCCACGACGTTTTCTCTGTGTTATTTCCAATTTAAGTTATTCGTAATTGTAATTCTTAGGTATTTAGTTAATTTGCGGCCTTTAGATTTGATAGTTTTGTCGTGTAACCGAAGTTTAACGCATTCCTGTTAGCACTCATGTGGATGACCTCACAGTTTCCTTATTTAGAAACATTTTCACATCTTACAGATATCTTATCTAAATCGTTTCGCAATTGGCTTTGATCTTCTGATGACTTTACTAAACGATAAACGACAACATCATCAGCAAAAAGCGTAAGACGGCCGCTCGGATTGTCTTCTAAATCGTTTATATAGATAATGAAGAGTAGAGGGCCTATGACACTACCTTGCGGGAACGCCAGAAATCACTTCCGTTTTATTCGATGACTTTTCGCCAGTTACTACGAACTGTGGCGTCTGTGACAGAAAATCACGAATCCAGTCGCATAACTGAGACTGTATTCCACAAGCACGCAATGTGATTACAAACTCCTCGTGAGGTACGGTGTAAAACGCCTTCTGGAAATCGAGGAACAGCGAATCAAGATATGGTTTACACTACGTTACTGCCAAATGTATACTGAATAGGCAAGTTCAAATGGTTCAAATGGCTCTGAGCACTAGGGGACTTAACATCTGAGGTCATCAGTCCCATAGAACTTAGAACTACTTAAACCTAACTAACCTAAGGACATCACACACATCCATGCCCGAGGCAGGATTCGAACCTGCGACCGTAGCGGTGGCGCGGTTCCAGACTGAAGCGCCTAGAACCGCTCGGCCACACCGGCCGGCTGAATAGGTAAGTCTTTAGCTCTCTTAATAAGGACGCAAAACCGGCCGAAGTGAAGGTTCCAAAGACGCTGCTATTATTATTTAAATTTAGCGACATTAAAACGGAACTCGTTGAATTTTATGAAAAAGACAGTGAACGAGGGCGTGATGAAAGGTAATGCTTCCGAATGTTTAATATGAAAACTCTTAAAGCATTTTAAATAGCAAAACTTTATTAATATCCTACATCTTTATTCCTTATGTCTACATATTATTCCTCAAGATAGTCAACCTGGCGACGAAAACATTCCTTTCAATGAGAGAACAGTTTGTTGATACCGTTACTGTAGAATGTTTGACTTTGTTGGCAGAGTTACTACCTCACCTCTGCCTGCACCGCTTCAAAGCTATGAAAGTTACGTCCTCGAAGGTGTTCTTTATATTTAGGAAGCAGATGAAAATAGAAGGGGGCAAGTCGGCACTGTATGGAGGACGATCGGTGACAGTGAACCTAAGGTGTCGTATTGTTGCAGACGTCGCAGCACTCTTGTGTGGTCTCGCATTGTCATGCTGAAGGAGAGGGTACTTAATGTGTGGACGAAATCCTCGAATTCGAAACCCGCACTCTGTTGTTCATGCATTGACATGCTTTCATGTGACATGCCATTTACACACAACAACTCGGAACCTCCTAACGACAGATGGTTGCAAATGTGTAGACATGACGAATATAGATGTAGAATATCAATCCCGTTCGTTTCGTTTAACGAGCCTTAAGGGTTTTCACGCAACAAATTCGGAGCCATTACTTTTCAGCACGCCCTCTACATCACCTAAAAAAAAGTAACTGTAATTACCGGTTTCGGCCAGTTATGTGATCTTCAGATCTAAAGTGCAGGGCGGTTGCCGCCACCAGCTACAGCTGGTGCGCGGCTTTACAACCCCACAGCGTTTCAAAATTTACTAAACTTCTTAGTTTTTCTGCTTATGTCACTTTTACTACCAAAAATAATTTTTCACGGTGCATCTGACAACGCGCTGCCATTTTCTGACTCTTACGATAATTCAAAAAAATGTTCAAATGTGTGTGAAATCATATGGGACTTCACTGCTAAGGTCATCAGTCCCTAAGCTTATACACTACTTAACCTAAATTATCCTAAGGACAAACACACATACCCATGCCCGAGGGAGGACTCGGAACTTCCGCCGGGACCAGCCGCACAGTCCGTGACTGCAGCGCCTTAGACCGCTCGGCTAATCCTCATATGACAATTGTCATCATGTGTAAAGCATACTTCTTTGAAGCGCAGGCGTCATTATTTCAGTTCAACTAAGCGATATTCGTAGCAAATACTTTCCGCTTATCGATAAAATTATGTACGCCTGAGGTTGGTAGTATGTTGGCGAAATACATCGTCGCAAATTATTTTCGGTTATAATTGTAACTCAAGGAAAAGGCTTTTGAAGTTTTGTAAATTATTGTTATTATTACTTAATGGTTGGTCGTTTAAAGAGCACGTTGAGCCATTTGTTAGCTGCATCCCTCTTGTCCTTCTCGTCTTCCCAAAATTTCTTCATTCTCCTTTCTGTACGTTCTTTGGGCGAGAGCATATGAGAATTGGTCTCATGTCAATAGTTAGTCCGGGTAGTTTCCTGTAGGTCAACAGCGACTTCTGTGACAGCTTTTGAGTGTCGGCTAGCAATCATTGGTTTATCCAATCCAATTTGTCGTGTGGAATATTTTAGATTCTCCATTCGTGCTTTCAGACGTCCGTCCGTAACTAAATACTTCGGTCAGATAATAGCTACACTTTTCTGCCCTTTATTTAATCCAGGTATCGCTTTAGACCATTGAGTGCGAATAGTTTTTCAATATCTATCGTTCCATTTTGTCAGCGACGTTGACTTTTGCGATTACTGATAATCTCGCAATAGAGCAGAGTGCTTCTGGGAAAACTATATGTCTGATAACGGCAAAATTTGTCTTTGGTGGACACGAATTTCCTGTTGTAACTGTTCTAGGAGATTATGTAAACTTTAAGCAGTATTTGTGTGCAGGTTTTATAGGCACTCTACCACAGTCAGTGTTTCCAGTAATTTCATTTGAGTACTGTTATTATTATTATTATTATTATTATTATCTACGACCTGCCCCGATAGCCGCGCGCGTTAGCATACCGCTTCTGGGATGTTCGGAGGTGCGTCGGCCCCGGATCGAATTCGCTCGGATGATTAACTGCGACCGACAGTGTGCCGGTCAGCCTGGATGTCATTTTTAGGCGGTTTCTCACATCGGACTTAGTGAATACCGGGATGGTACCCGCGTCCCGCCCCAGATACACGATTCGGAAATATTCAGATAACTTTCGCACGCCTAACATGGATTACACTGGACGCAGACAGACGAGGCACAGGAATTCCGTCCCGGGTGGAAAAAGGGCTGGCGACAGGAAGGAAATTCAGCCACCCTGTACCACTATTATCGCAAATCCGAAAGTAAACATACAGACCCCGGGAAGTTAGGGGATAAAGGCCAGGAAAGAGAAGAACCAAGATTATTATTATTTGCGGACTGGCTTGTCCATCGCATTAAACAATGAACAGTTCAAGAGACAGGCCATCAACGTCACAATTTTGTGGTCACGTTTCTGTATTCCTCTTTCAAAGGCTTGGTGGTACTAGAACTGTCGGACTGTTTTAGAGAAGTACGTTGCTCGGTACCAGTTGTCAAATGCCGGCCAGCGGTTCCACCGCGTTTAGGTTGACGAGATAGTATCTATCGCTCGCTGAATGTAAGGAGCGGAACAGCCCACAGGGACGCAGAGATATGTGTAGCGCAGTTACAAGAAGTCGCCGATCTGCGCGCGGTGTGGGCTGACTCCAACTGCCCGCTGCTAGGGTAGGCTACTCAGCAACTGACTTCTTAGGAATTCTTTTATATCTTGGGGAATACTCGACCCGCTACAACTCTCCGCCTGTTTGTAAATATACACTACTAGGAACCAGTGCCTTTTTTTCCTGGGCCGCAAATCCAGTTCCGGCCTTTTTAATATCCCTGTCTTCCGTATCAGAGGTAGGAGCATTAAGGTGACGAACAAGTAATCTCACAAAGGAAATCAGCACGAGGAAAACAGGGAGGATCGGCGATCTGATTAGCAACAAGGCACAATTATGAGTGAGCTTGATAAATATTATTAACTGTAATCTCAGATGTTAGTTAGTTAATAGTTAGTTTCGTGTGACATAGATCAAATTCGCAATAAATGTAAGGACGTGGGACGTGCCAACAGAACAAACGTAGAACAGTTATACATTGAAGCGCTAGGGAAACTGGTATAGGCATGCGTATTCAAATACAGAGATATGTAAACAGGCATAATACGGTGCTGCGGTCAGCAATGCCTAAATAAGACAGCAGTTGTTAGATCGGTTGCTGCTGCTAAAATGGCAAGTTGTCAAGATTTAAGTGAGTCTGAACGTGGTGTTATTGTCGATGCACGAGCGATGGGACGCAGCATCTCAGAGGTAGCGATGAAGTGGAGATTTTCCCGTACGACCATTTCATGAGTGTACCGTCAATATCAGAAATCCGGTAAAACATCAAATCTCCGACATCGCTGCGGCCAGAAAAAGATCCTGCAAGAACGGGAGCAACAACGACTGAATAGAATTGTTTAAAGTGCCAGAAGTGCAACACTTCCTCAAACTGCTGCAGACTTCAGTGCTGGGCCATGAACAAGTGTCGCGTGCGAACCACTCAACAAAACATCATCGGTATGTGCCTTCGGAGCCGAAGGCCCACTCGTGTGCCCTTGATGGCTGCACGACACAGAGTGTTACGCCTCGCCTGGTCCCGTCAACACCGATATTGGACTGTCGATGACTGGAAACATGTTGCGTGGTCGGACGACTCTCGTTTCACATTGTATCGACCGCATGGACGCGTACGGGTATGGAGACAACCTCATGAATCCCTGGACCGTGTGTGTCAGCAGCGGACTGTTCAAGCTCGTGGAGGCTCTGTAATGGTGCGGAGCATGTACAGTTGGAGTATATGGGACGCCTAATACGTCTAGATACGACTCTGACAGGTGAAACTTCCTGCATCCTGTCTGTTCACCTGCATCCATTCCTGTCCATTGTGCATTCCGACTCACTTGGGCAATTCCAGTAGGAAAATGCGAGACCCCAAACGTCCAGAATTGCCACAGAGTGGCTCCAGGAAGACTCTTCTGAGCTTAAACACTTCCGCTGGCCACCAAACTCCCTGGACATGAACATTGTTGAGCATATCTGGGCTGCCTTGCAACGTGCTGTTCAGAAGAGATCTCCACCTCATCGTACTGTCACGGATTTATGGGCAGTCCTGCAGGATTCATGGTACCAGTTCCCTCCAGCACTACTTCAGACATTAGTCGATTTCATGCCACGTCGTGTTCCCTCACTTCTGCGCGGGTGCTACACGATATTAGGCAGTTGTGCCAGTTCCTTTTGCTCTTATGTTTATATAAATAAAAAATAAATAAATAATGATTTTTATGTTGGTACATCTACAGTTTTTCCTTTAAAAGGACTGACTGTCTCTACATAAGAATTGCTCCATGGTACAGAGGAAGTTGTTAAGGGGAAACGTCTGTAATCTACATTTGAAAACAATTCTGCCATCAGTCAGATATTTTATTTCTGTGGATATAGCATCAACGAGTTGTATAGCTGTATTATTCACTCCATTCTGTGTGAATGTTAGATTCATTTAAGGGTACTCAGAGCATTTTTCCTTCTACTGCTGTACTTGTGAATAACTTTGTTATTCTCAAACTTAGGTGGGTTGTTGATAACAAATTTCGTAGGTGAATAAATGCAGTGTGAGATTGTGGTTAATATTCCCAACTGCTTAAAGAGATACCTCCAAAGTACACGTTCTTGAAGTCTACACATAATTCTAATTACTATGTTTTATGCAGTGAATACTTTTTGATTACACGAGTAGTTACCTTGAATATTGTGGTGTCACCGAAAGACACCACACTTGCTAGGTGGTAGCCTTTAAATCGGCCACGGTCCGGTAGTATACGTCGGACCCGCGTGTCGCCACTATCAGTGATTGCAGACCGAGCGCCGCCACACGGCAGGTCTAGAGAGACTTCCTAGCACTCGCCCCAGTTGTACAGCCGACTTTGCTAGCGATGGTTCACTGACAAATTACGCTCTCATTTGCCGAGACGATAGTTAGCATAGCCTTCAGCTACGTCATTTGCTACGACCTAGCAAGGCGCCATTACCGGTCACTGTTGATGCTGTAAAACATGTACCGTCACGAGCGATGTTTACCAATTATGGATTAAAGTTAAGTATTCCAGAAGCTACGTACTTTTTTTACTAGACTCAACTCCTTTAACTGTTCTAGACCTCACGCCAGCCTGCGTGAGCTTAAACGCGTGCCTTTCGGCTTCCTCCCAGTGGATTGGCTGTCTGGACAGTCCACAACAAATATTATCTAGTAAGACATCAATGAATGAAATTACGCTAAATATGTTAACTTATTGACTGCCATATCCCCAAAGTTGGTAATTATTCTGACGGCAAAAGTAGCCAGACTTACACGTTGTAGCAGGTTTACTATAGATATTTCCAGTTTCCGACAATAAGGACAACTGAAAATTTTCTATCCTATTTATTATTTCTTGTTGATATACTAGGTTAAGGGAAGCTGGGTTATTTATGAGAGTATAAAACTTATTGCTTGTGGTTAAATTATATATGACAAAGTTTAATTCAGTAAAATTTTTGATATTCTCCAAGTAAACACATTGGTACATATAGTGGTAGCTATCTCTTAATATAAACAAATAAGTGTTGTGCACTTTACTAGACGTGAAAGTGCAATATTCATTGATTACAGGATTATGAGGCACAAAGAGTGTCAGTCATGTCATGTTGAGCAGTGCGTCACCTCATTTCGAGGTGAAATCAGTGCATAGTAACGGAAATGGTACTTTGTGGTTCACGTGATACTCCGCAGATGGAGGGCGACCGACGAAAACACCTCACGTAACACGAGTCGCTGTATCCCGCGACTATATTCTCCACCGAAGGATGTCAGGAAGGAATATGTTCTATACCGTGATTTAAAATATAAAATTTATTTCTTGTATATGCCACGGCGTAAGGTTGATTTTCATTTTCCGCGCTGATCTTTGTTGCCGTTCGTTATTCAGATTCACATGTTCGTGAACTTTTACAGCTTCGTTTTCGGGAAAAGTTGTTGAAAGCGATATTTAGATGTGATCTAACATACTAATTAATGATTTCTCCTTATTGGGTCAACTGCCAGAAATATATCTGGTAAGTTCCTAAAAACATCGGCATTCGACCAAACACCAAGTCAGATGCTGTGTGACGGCGATTTTGCATCAGTCGGGTCGATGATACCGCTTGGAATAAGAACAGAGTATAAAGCACTTCGAGGAAATAGACCACTGTTTGAAGAAACATTTAAATATGCAACGGAAGGATACGATCGTGCGGACTATCTTCGCAGACATACGATTGATTCCACGTTTATTTCACGAATAGAACCCAGTTCGTTATACTGGCTAGCAAGTATTCTAAAGAAACGTCGGGTGTTGCCCAAGGAAGCGTCATATAGATGTAACGTTCTCAATATACATAAACGATAAGCCAGATATCATTGGCAGCATTGTAATGGTTCAAATTGTTCAAATGACTCTGAGCACTATGCGACATAACTTCTGTGGTCATCAGTCGCTTAGAACTTAGAACTAATTAAACCTAACTAACCTAAGGACATCACACACATCCATGCCCGAGGCAGGATTCGAACCTGCGACCGTAGCGGTCGCTCGGCTCCAGACTGGAGCGCCTAGAACCGCACGGCCACTCCGGCCGGCGCAGCATTGTAATATTGTTCACTGACGAGGCTGTTGTGACATGAAATTGTTGTTGTCCGCCGATCGTAAAGATGTAGAAAGACTTGGGCGAAATTTCCACTTGGTGTAATGAATTGCAACTTTTTCTAAATGGGGAAAAATGTAAGTTAACGCCTATAACAAAGAAAAGGGTTCGTATAGTATCCGCTGAGAGCATTAGTGTTCAGCGGTTTGAGCACAGCATATCGCACACGTATTTAGTGACAGCGTTAAGAAGCGATATGAAATGCAACAATCGCGTAAAATGAGAATTACAAAAGGCGAATGGAAGACAGACTCGTTGGAAGGGTTCTAGGAATGTGCGGTGCATTTTTAATGCAAACCTCATGCAAGAAGCTAGGACGACTAATTCTAGTCTTTATCAGGTATGCGTTACAACAGATATGGAACGGTTTCAGAGAGGTGCTGCTAGGATCATAACAGCCCGGTACAGTCCGTAATGAAATGTGACAAGAAGGTCTGGGGAACTTAAATGGGAAGAAAGGTGTCGTATGCTTTGCGAAACCGTGCGGAGCAAGTTTGAAGAACGTGTATCCGAGGGAGACTGTACTGCCGTTCTGCTGCCATCATCTTGTATGTTGCATAAGGAATAAGATATGAGAGATTAAGTCGCTTATAGAAGCTTGTAGACAGTCATTTTTCCCTTCCTCAATACGCAAATAGAGTAGTTCAGGGAATCGCCAGTATTGGGGGAGGCATCCTCTGCCATGCACTGCACAGTAGTTTGTGGAGTGTAGATGTAGATGTAGAAGTGATTGAGGGAGCATCTATAGCTTCGCTCAACAGAGTCACGACCTGACACCGTTAACGTCTCTATATCAAAGCAAACAACTTTAAGCACTCTTCCACAAGCGGCAGTAACGAAGTGGTAACGAGCAGACGATGTAAACCAGACGACGTCGTTTAGGGCAATGGACGGTGACAGCGCTGTGGTACAGGAAGTGTGCGACAAGTCGGGTGCGGGGCCACCGTTTCCCAACGAGCTCTGTGCAGTGCGTGTCCGTGCGCGAGAAACGAGGTCAACCCTCAACGGCCAACGTGTTCCCTGGAGCGCGTAAGCGCTTGCCTTCAGCTCACAACGCAGCGGAAGTCGTTCCGCCTCGAAGGACGGCCGAAAAATTTCCCTTAGCTTTTCCGTACACCCATAACAATTGGTCGGCGCCGGATATGGAATTTAATCAAGGCTGCCTCAACACAAAGAGGGAGACCCAATATGAACAAAGACAACTAAGATTTCAGTCACCTCTCAGAGCAGGTGAACATCAAGAGCTATACGTTACGCTGGAGCTGGAGACTGGAACAGTATTGGCGCTGATGATGTCAGTGGACGTTACTGTGGACATAGCCGCTATCGCGTCTGGCTTATGTTGGTAACCTAACAGATTCGGCGTTCGCGCACTTTTTGAGTACAAGGAATAAGAAGTCTTCGAAACCTTGCGTTTTGTTAGATGTTCCGTCTGTTTTCTGAATCATACATGCGATCTCTCTCTCTCGATATGAATTCAGACTTGCAAGCTCACAGGTGTAAAATTTTTCTCAGAGAAAAATATTGGTATATGTTGACCACACACACACACACACACACACACACACACACATTATTGCATTATTTAGGAGCTATCAAGCAGACATGAATTTGGGTTTGTTGGAAGTTAATTTTACTATCAGCTTCTTCGCATTTCTGCAGGCCGGAGTGGTCGAGCGGTTCTAGGCGCTACAGTCTGGAGCCGCGCGACCGCTACGGTCGCAGGTTCGAATCCTGCCTCGGGCATGGATGTGTGTGATGTCCTTAGGTTACTTAGGTTTAACTAGTTCTAAGTTCTAGGGGACTGATGACTTCAGAAGTTAAGTCCCATAGTGCTCAGAGCAATTTGAACCATTTCTTCGCATTTCTAAGTAAATTTATGGCTGAATACGTCTCTCCATTTGGTGTTACACTGAGACTGAGTGATGGATAGAAAAAGCAAGTTGTCCTTCAATTTTTAAATTTATGAGTTTTATTGTCGTTTCTAAACTGTAATTATTTGTTGATAATTAACTTCATAAAGAAGCAAGTGTAATCTGAGGTGACTGTCAATAAGCCCAGCTGTTTCATCAAGTCTACGAGTGGTTAAAAAATGGCCACTGCATATTACCGTTGAGAACTTGATTTTTCGGAGCGACATTTTTGGATCCCCCATATCTTCCAAATCGATAACCACTTCGTCTTCTACAACGTAAACAGACAGCTCTTTCCTTTAGAGGGCATCAGTATGCTCTCTCCGCCTGTCCACTCCCTCGCCTTTGGATTTAGCTGCACCATTCATTTTGCACACCTAGAGTTGACGAAACCCTTATATGAAACGAAACTTTCTGACAGATTTGGACTGTGTGCTAAACGGGGACTCGAACCTCGGATCGCTGCCTTACGCAGACAAAGTGAGGTACCAGCGGAAGTAGAGCTAACGGGAGGGCCGTGAGTCGTGCTGGGATAGCTCAGTCGATGAGCACTTGCTCGGTTCGATTCCATTCCGGCACACAGTTTTAATCTCCCAGGAAGTTTCAATTCAGCCATACTCGATTGCAGCATGAAAACTCTTGTTATCTGAGTCAGTCTTATCAACCAACAGAAACCACGAATTCTTCATTTCCAGTTAATCCGTGTCTGTTCGAATATGAGACAAATATTTCTGGTCACTCCCCTTTGCTAAGTAAATGTACAAGCGAACAGGCGGTTATGTACATTGCTAGTGGAATCAATACTTGAAGAACTACTTGCTGTAGAAGTACTGTCCGCAGTGACGTGAAAACGCGAAACGTGCGTCAGCAGCTAGTGGGAGGCTACCCGGAGCAGGGGCGAGAGAGCTGGGGCTTCCGCTAGAGATTACACCCGCATACGCTGGGGCGCCGCGGTGTCGAAACGCGGCCACATTCCGGTTCCGGCTCGTCCCAGAGCCGGCGACATTATACTCTGTTGTTTCCTGTATGCTAACTGCCGTCTCACCCACTCACCCTGACGCAACCACCCGGGCACTGGAATTTCCGTAGAGAAACTACTTACGCGCTCGTAGTTTCCACACGACCTGACGTAGTGTTTCGACCATTGAAACTTGTATGCTCTATTACGATTTACGAAGGAGACTGCAAAAAGTGTATCGTATTTTACGGACTATAAGACGCACAATTTTCTTCGAAAAATTGCCTCCAAAATTCAGACACGTCTTATATTCGAAATTAATATAAAAATGTCAAGTGTTTGATTTAAAATTCCCGCCAGTCTTAAAAATGGCCATATATTCGATGCCGCGGGGAGCCTATCTCTATGTGGCAACATTGGATTCAACAGGTAGCAGCAGTGCACCGATGCGACGAACATGAACTGCAGGGATTCACAAGCTTGCTAATACTGTCTCCCTCCCACCGTGCCATCACAAACCCAGAACACTGCCTAGCCTATGATGCGTCATTGCAGTCTACGGTGCCAGTGAACTTGGAATGACAGAAATTTGTATTAGCGGCAACAGTACAATATTTTTGTTTGCTGCTAGCTTCGCAATGGAAAAACATAAAAAGTATTCATATGATTTAGGCTATGAATTGAACGTAACAGTATATGCAGAAGAACATGAAAACAGCGCAGCTGAGCGGCATTTCGGCCCTCCACCAACAGAAAAAAGCCATTCGCAATTGGCGGGCTAGTAAAGAAGAACTGTATAAAATGAGGAAGACTAAATGTGTAAATAGAGCACTTAATGCAAAATGGCCAAATTAGAAGATGCCGTATTGAAATTGATTCAAGGATTCCGTCAAAATGGCACTGGAATTAATACAAAAATGATTCGAATACACGCTCGTAAGCTAGCGCTAGAGTGGAACTTAACACACTTAAAGAGTGGAGTTGGTTGATGCTACAGGTTACGAAGCGTCACGGACTTAGCATACGAAGTAACACCAAAATACCACAAGAGTATGAAGAGAAAATATCTTTCCATCGCATTATTATTCAACATCGAAAGAAAATCAGTGTGGAACTAAGCCAAATAGCGAATGTGGCCGAAACTCCTCTGATAGTTGATGTGCCGAGTAACAGAAGTTGGCGTGAAAGGCGCTAAAACAGTAACTATAAAAAACAAGTGGACACGAAACATTGCACTACATTGTTGTCCTTTCATGTTGTCCTGACGGTACAAAACTTAATCCAATGATTATGTTCAAGCGCAAAACATTGCCAAAGCCTTCTGAAATACCGCCATGTATTGTTCACGTACATGAGAAGGCTTGGATGGAAGACCATAGTATGAAATTATTTATTAACAGAGCGTGGGAGAGAAGCAAAGGTGCCTCACTGAAGAAGAGTTCTTTTCTTGTGGTAGATTTGTTTAGTAGTCATTTGAAAAATTCTGTGAAAGAGAAATTGAGACCGGAAAATACAGAGCTTGCTGTTATTCCGGGTGGACTCTTGCATCCTCTCAGCGTCTCGATAAATGAACCATGTAAAGTGCATATGAGAGAGAAATGAAACACATAGATGGTGGAACATGAATTCACTCCGGCCGGCTGGGGTGACCAAGCGGTTCTAGGCGCTACAGTCTGGAACCGTGCGACCACTACGGTCGCAGGTTCGAATCCTGCCTCGGGCATGGATGTGTGTGATGTCCTTAGGTTAGTTAGGTTTGAGTAGTTCTACGTTCTAGCGGACTGATGACCTTAGAAGTTAAGTCCCATAGTGCTCAGAGCCATTTGAACCAATTCACTGCGAAGGGAGCTTTAAAACTACCAACAATCAAACAACTGTGCCAGTGTAGAAACGGTCGTGGTCTAGAGTGAGAGAAGACATTATTGTTAAATATTTTAAGAGGTGCGGCGTAAGTAACACTCTCGGTGGCAGTGAAGACCATCTTATATATGAAGAGGACAAAAATTACTACGAGGAAGAAGAAGAAGAACAAAGTTCATATGGAGATTTTGAGTGGTTTTAAATGTCAGTTCGGTTTTTTATTTTTTTAGTCTGGTTTTGTAATCTAGTAATAAAAATAGTAAAAATGTTATTTAAAAAAAATTGTTTAAAAGTTGAGGTGCGTTTTATAGTCTGGAAGATACAGTAAGTTACACATTATTTTGGAAAACCAACTTTTATAGAATGCTGAACTAAATTTCATAGGACACAGGTACTTCACACTATTGTTCAGCATAGTCACTAAATCTCTATCAACAACGGTCTTAACGTTCTATCAATCGTGCATTTACTCGACGATAGAAATCCACACCTTGGTCACGGAGTAATTCGAGGACCGCAATGTGAACGTCTTCATCGCTGGAAAAATCTCATCCCCCTACACCGATCTTTTTTCAGCTTCCAGAAGAAATGGATATCACATGGTGCAAGATCTGGATTGTATGACTGATCAGTTTCACTTACGTCTGTGAGTCTCGGTCAAATTTTTGGCACCATTTCAGTACGGTTGGACATGACACTGCGTTTCCTCCGCATACTGCCGGAATTTCAGGGTGTATCGGTGTGAAATTTCGGCGTTTTGATCACAAGAATCTTACTGTTTCGCGTACTTAAACTTTGGAGTACATTTCCACGTGCATCGTCCACACTGTGATGCACCTGTTATCGGTATCGCAGCAGGGCAGTGTCTGCAGCAAACCCGGAACTCCTAGCGTAGGGTGGATTGTGTAACTTACCTTTTGAAGTCCCCACGAATGTCTCCAAACTTCGACTCAAATGATCCCACTACTTTTCTACGGTGAGATACATACTGGCAGCCTTTACCCGAACTGATACCAACCAGAAACCGATTGAGACTGAGCAGACGGAGTTTCTGTCGACAACGGAATTACCGGCTAACGTCTTCCTGGAATAGATTTACACTTATCATCTTAAGCCTGAGAGATTCTGTTGTTTCTGTGTTTGTGTTGTAATAATGGGCAAAACATTACGTCCCTTGCAAAACATAAAATACTTTTCTTTTAAAATGTTGTACTCAACATGTTATACTGATGGTTTGAAGATGGCAGCAATGTAGGGTGTCAATATGCAACACACAGAAAAACCTCCATGGCACTGTATTCTCCTCCTAAGAACGTAACATTCAACTGCCTGAATGTCATCGCAAAAAAGAAGTCAGTGAGTCATGGCGTACAGTGGGCAGTGAGTAGTACGGCGATATTTTGCCGGTTTACTAAGCGTGCTGGAGACCCTGAGAAAACCCAATTGAAAAAAGTGCCACCTCTAAATAAGTGTATTATTAACGAAATCGGTACAGACATGCAAGGTATCTGCACGAACGCCCCTTTGTTTACCTGTTTGTGCATTGCAGGACACGGATCACTTAACAAATGAGCACCATGGGACTTAACATCTGAGGTCATCAGTCCCCTAGAACTTAGAACTACTTAAACCTAACTAACCTAAGGACAGCACACACATCTATGCTCGAGGCAGGATTCGAACTTGCGACCGTAGTAGCAGCGCGGTTTCGGACTGAAGCGCCTAGAACCACTCGGCCACCGCAGCCGGCGATCATTTAACACTTCCATGCAACAACTGCAAGGTGCAACAAAATAACTGAACGTCTGTGACATTAGGCAAGCTGCACGGAGTGGCTGCGCTGTTATAGGCCCCATCTCAAGGATTGCGCGGCCCCTCCCGCCGGAGGTTCGAGTCCTCCCTCGGGTATGGGTGTGTGTGTGTGTTGTTCTTAGCATAAGTTAGTTTAGGTGGTGTGTAAGTCTAGAGACTGATGACCTCAGCAGTTTTGTCCCTTAGGAATTCACACACATTTTTGTCATTAGGCAAGGTACCTCACGACGGAACCACAAGTAAGAACACTCCCTGCTTGACGCAGCAGGGATTGAGAGACGTCGGCGGAGACGGGCCCTGAAGAGTTTCCATGCGCCGCCGGTGGCGGAAGCTTGCTTACGTCAGACAGCAACGCCGCTGACCTCTTCCGGTAACCATCGCCAACGATAACAGTGGAGAATAGAAGCAGGAGAGTCGCAAACTGATGTGGCCCGATGGCTTAATGTGAATCGTTCTGTTGTTTCTCGTATGTGGTGACAGGTTTATAGAGACCGAAACTATATTCCGAAGACTAGAGCAGTGCCGAGCACGCGTGACATCAGAAGAGAGGACCATTATTTGAAGGGCTTGTTTCAATAGTGGTACAAGTCCATTTTTGTTCATATTGAGATACAGAGTCCTAAAGTTAAATGAGCGCTGAAAAATGTGCAGTTGAGATACCAGAAATATTCAAGCATATGGCTTATTGCTAGAGACAAACCTTTCTTTCTGTTTGTTTGGATCATTAATTTCAGAAGCATTATAGGCAGAAAAGTGGAGGTAATGGACTTGTACCACTATTCATTTGGTTGTAAGAAAACGATGGTACCAACTTACTACTGCACAGCAATTGGCATCTGACTTCGCTGCACCCACTGCACTTGCTGTATCGAGGCAAACGGTGTCAGCAGGCTTCGGCAGAGTGGCCTTTATTGCCGGAGACCTGCTGTATGTGTACCTCTGACGCGTTTTCACAGAAGGGAACGTCTAGAGTGGAGCTGTCAATATGCCACCTGGACGGTCGAACAGTGGGCAAATGTTATTTCGCAGATGAGTCCCAATTTAGTCTGGAGAGTGA
This sequence comes from Schistocerca americana, assembly GCF_021461395.2. Lineage (NCBI taxonomy): Eukaryota > Metazoa > Arthropoda > Insecta > Orthoptera > Acrididae > Schistocerca > Schistocerca americana. The sequence goes on from NC_060124.1 coordinate 167,273,833, forward strand.
TTCTTGATGTGTTCGCATCTGAAGGGCACGTGGAAACTGATTTCGGGACCCAGATATTGTGGAAAGAGACCGATATCGAGGAGGATCGCTAATGGTGTGGGCAGGTATTATGTTGATCAATCGAGCACATCTTCATGAACTTATAGGTTAGAATCAGCAAGGTTTAATAGTTGTCAGGTATCGTGACGAGTTAATGGGCGTTATTGCCTCAACAAGAGATTGATGACATCATTTACAGCATACCTCATCGTTGTGACGCCTGTACTGACGCCAGAGGTGATCTCTCTCCATACTGAGCACATTAACCAGTGCTGACGTGGGATTGTTGCAAGGTGCTGTGGGCTCAGACTTCGTACTGATGGACGATAATGATTGACGTCATAGAGCATGAGTGGTTCATGCTTCCTTGGAAACGGAAGAATCTGCACGCGCTGCGTGGCCTGCTAGCTCTACGATTTGAATCCTACACAGAATGACTTAGAAGCACTAGGGACACATGTTGCATCACGTTAGCATCCACCTACCACTCTCTAAGATTTGCGAGCATCTCTGCAGGAAGGATGGGAGTTATTGCCTCAACAAGAGATTAATGACATCATTTACAGCATACCTCATCGTTGTGAGGCCTGTACTGATGCCAGAGTTGGTCACACTCCATACTGAGCACATTAATCAGTTGTCGGAATATGTGTCTAAACGAGTTAAATTGGAAAAGGGAACAACATTTTTGTCTACCGTTATCCGTGTTGCAGTTGTTCATCATGTCACCAGGAGGTGGAAACGAACTTCTTGAATGATAACAAAGAGAACGCATGGTGATTAATGGGAACAGTGATGCACACAAAGAAAGAGGGAGTTTATAAATACACTACTGGCCATTAAAATTACTACACCAAGAAGAAATGCAAATGATAAACGGGTATTCATTGGACAAATATATTATACTAGAACTGACATGTGATTACATTTCCACGCAATTTGGGTGCATAGATCCTGATAAATCAGTACCCAGAACAACTACCTCTGGCCGTAAAAACGGCCTTGATACGCCTGGGCATTGAGTCAAACAGAGCTTGGATGGTGTGTACAGGTACATATGCCCATGCAGCGTCAACGCGGTACCGCAGTTCGTCAAGAGTAGTAACTGGCGTATTGTGACGAGCCAGTTGCTCGGCCAGCATTGACCAGACGTTTTCAGTTGGTGAAAGATGTGGAGAATGTTCTGGCCAGGGCAGCAGTCGAACATTTTCTGTATCCAGAAAGACCCGTACAGGACCTGCAACATGCGGTCGTGCATTATCCTGCTGAAATGTAGGGTTTCGGAGGGATCGAGTGAAGGTTAGAGCCACGGGTCATAACACATCTGAAATGTAACGTCCACTGCTCAAAGTGCCGTCAATGCGAACAAGAGGTGACCGAGACGTGTAACCAATGGCACCCCATACCATCTCGCCGGGTGATACGCCAGTATGGCGATGACGAATACACACTTTCAATGTGCGTTCACCGCGATGTCGCCAAACACGGATGCTACCATCATGATGCTGTAAACAGAAGCTGGATTCATCCGAAAAAATAACGTTTTGCCATTCGTACACCCAGGTTCGTCGTTGAGTACACCTTCGCAGCGCTCCTGTCTGTGATGCAGCGTCAAGTGTAATTGCAGCCATGGTCTTCGAGCTGATAGACCAAGCTGCTGCAAACGTCGTCGAACTGTTCGGGCAGATGGTTGTTGTCTTGCAAACGTCCCCATCTGTTGACTCAGGGATCGAGACGTGGCTGCACGATCCGTTACAGCCATGCGGATAAGATGTCTGTCATCTCGTCTGCTAGTGATACGAGGCCTTTGGCATCCAGCAGGGCGTTCCGTATTACCCTCTTGAACTCACCGATTTCATATTCTGCTAACAGTCATTGGATCTCGACCAACGCGTGCAGCAATGCCGCGATACGATAAATCGCAATCGCGATAGGCTACAATCCGACCTTTATCAAAGTCGAAAACGTGATGGTACGCATTTCTCGTCCTTACTCGAGGCATCACAACAGCGTTTCACCAGACAACGCCGGTCAACTGCTGTTTGTGTGTGAGAAATCGGTTGGAAACTTTCCTCATGTCAGCACGTTATAGGTGTCGCCACCGGCGCCAACGTTGTGTGAATGCTTTGAAAAGCTGATCATTTGCATATCACAGCATCTTCTTCCTGTCGGTTAAATTTCGCGTCTGTAGCACGTCATCTTCGTGGTACAGCAATTTTAATGGCCAGTAGTGTAGATTATATAGGAATGGCCGTCTAGTCTTAGCGGCGATGTACAAAGAGAAAGTGGTAGTTTGTAAATTGACTGAATAACTGTGAGTAGTTGGTATCTTCAGTTCAGTAAGAAACTGCCTGTTCTGCTACACAGTCGCCGTCTCGTAATGCCCGTTTCTGGCGCACCCCCTTGGCCCTATGTAAGACTACAGTGGTGGACAGCTGGACAGTCACCGGCCCGGAGCGTGGTCAGTGGCTTCACCCGGAAGGCGGCTGACCTAGCTGCGCGCCGGGGCGAGGAGGCGCTCGCTTTTTCCTGCGGGCAGAAGAAACGGCTGGCGGCCGGTGCCGCACTGATCAAATCGATTTCGATTTCGGTTCGGTTCGGTTTCGCGAGCGGCGTCAGCGCAGCGGCGCCAGTGAAAGCTGAGCTGGGCCGTGCTTTACGCTAGCAGGCGGTGCCAGGCGCCCGGCCGAGGCGAGGCGGGGGTGGCGGAGCGGGCAGCGGGGCGTGAAAACGTCGCCGGCGCCGGCGTCGCAGCCCGGCAGGGACACGGCATCGCGGAAGTGGCGGAGCCTGGCCGCGGAGTTCTTCCTGCTGGCGAACCCCGACTTCCGCACGCCGCCGTGTCTGCCGGAAGGAAGGAAGGGAGGGAGGGGGAACACTGGAACTTGACGTCACCTTAATAACCGCATCATAAGGGACGGTTGAAGAAAGACTCTGCACACCTGTGCACTCATAGCTATACAACACTCAAACAGCGATAGATGTAGAGTCTTCCAAAAACATTCAACCGATGTCCCCGTACCTAATACGGTGCAGGAAACCCGTTCGCTTTCAAAACAGTTTCCAGTCATCTAGGAACGGACAAATAACTGTACGGTTTTCAAGCCATTGTTCCTGCAGAATAGTGACAAGATCGGATGTTGTTGTTGTTGTTGTGGTCTTCAGTCCTGAGACTGGTTTGATGCAGCTCTCCATGCTACTCTATCCTATGCAAGCTCCTTCATCTCCCAGTACCTACTGCAGCCTACATCCTTCTTAATCTGTTAGTGTATTCATATCTTGGTCTCTCTCTAAGATTTTTACCCTCCACGCTGCCCTCCAGTACTAAATTGGTGATCCCGTGATGCCGTAGAACTTGTGCTACCAACCGATCCCTTCTTCTAGTCAAGTTGTGCCACAAACTCCTCTTCTCCCCAATTCTGTTCAATACCTCCTCATTAGTTATGTTATCTACCCATATAATCTTCAGCATTCTTCTGTAGCGCCACACTTCGAAAGCTTCTATTCTCTTCTTGTCCGAACTATTTATCGTCCCTTTTTCACTTTCATGCATCGCTACAATCCATAGAAATACTCTCAGAAACGACTTCCTGACACTTAAATCTATACTCGATGTTAACAAATTTCTCTTCTTCAGAAACGCTTTCGTCGCTATTGCCAGTCTACATTTTATATCCTCTCTACTTCGACCACCATCAATTATTTTGCTCCCCAAATAGAAAAACTCCTTTACTACTTTAAGTGTCTCATTCCTTAATCTAATTCCCTCAGGATCACCCGAGTTAACTCGACTACATTCCATTATCCTCGTTTTGCTTTTGTTGATGTTCATCTTATATCCTCCTGTCAAGACACTGTCCATTCCGTTCAACTGCTCTTCCAAGCCCTTTACTGTCTCTGATAGGATTACAATGTCACCGGCGAACCTTAAAGTTTTTATTTCTTCTCCATGGATTTTAATACCTACTCCGAAATTTTGTTTTGTTTCCTTTACTGCTTGCTCAATATACGGATTGAATAACGTCGCTGGCCGTGCGGTTCTAGCCGCTACAGTCTGGAACCGCGTGACCGCTACGGTCGCAGGTTCGAATCCTGCCTCGGGCATGGATGTGTGTGATGTCCTTAGGTTAGTTAGGTTTAAGTAGTTCTAAGTTCTAGGGGACTTATGACCACAGCAGTTGAGTCCCATAGTGCTCAGCGCCATTTGAACCATTTTTTGAATAACGTCGAGGAGAGGCTACAACTCTCTCTCACTCCCTTCCAAACCACTGCTTCCCTTTCATGTCCCTCGACTCTTGTAACTGCCATCTGGTTTCTGTAAAAATTGTAAATAGCCTTTCGCTCCCTGTGTTTTACCCCTGCTACCTTTAGAATTTGAAAGGGAGTATTCCAGTCAACATTGTCTAAAGCTTTCTCTAAATCTACAAATGCTAGAAAAGTAGGTTTGCCTTTTCTCAATCTAGTTTCTAAGATAAGTCGTAGGGTCAGTATTGCCTCACGTGTTCCAATATTTCTACGGAATCCAAACTGATCTTCCCAGAGGTCGGCTTCTACCAGTTTTTCCATTCATCTGTAAAGAATTCGTGTTAGTATTTTGCAGTCGTGGCTTATTAACCTGACAGTTCGGCAATTTTCACATCTGTCAACACCTGCTTTCTTTGGGATTGGAATTATTGTATTCTTCTTGAAGTCTGAGGGTATTTCGCCTGTGTCATAGCTTTTGCTCACCAGATGGTAGAGTTTTGTCAGGGCTGGCTCTCCCAAGGCTGTCAGTAGTTATAATGGAATGTTGTCTACTCCCGGATAACGATGATGAAAGTGGATAGCGATCAGACGTCCTTTTCTCCAATGTAGACCTCAAAGGTTCAATAACACTGAGAAGCGTTGACCGTGGTGGCTCGGGGAGATGAGACGATTCATCCTCGTGGTCACAAAACCAGTCCTGGACGATGCGACCAGTTTGAGTAGGGCCCTGCAGCCTCGTAACACAACATCACCACTGGGGAACAAACACTGTACCACGGGATTGACCTCATCTGCCAAAATTGTCGCTTGATCCCTGACAGTAATGCGACCTTGCAAAGTAGCCATGGGGGTCTATGGTACACCAGGATATCGCTGCCCAGATCATTACCGACACCGCTCTTGGGACGTAAACTCAGACAGAAGTTGGAAACAGTGTAAAACAAGACTAATCCGAGCAAATGACATTCTTGCGTTGCTCCACAGCCCAGGTTTTAATGGCTTCCGCACCACGTGTTGCTGTTACGGGCATGAACATCACCGATGTGATGTTTTGGAATTCCAGCTCGCCCTGCTTATGGAAATCTATTCGCGTTGTTTTTGTGCCGACAGGGTTCGCGAGTGCGACCTTCGGTTGTGCAGTCACTTTTGCAGCTGCCGTCCTCTTATTTTTTTTTGTCTCATGCGTCACTATCATTCAAGACACACATTCGCCCCCGTTGTGAGTTGGCAGAAGATTTATTCCCGTTTTCCTTGTATGAGGTATAAATCTTCGATACAGGGCCTCTTGAAACGCCACAACGCTTCCGCTATCTTGATTACGGAAGCACCCACCATACAAGTAGCTACAATTTGCCCACGTTCGAAGTCACTGAGCTCGGACATAATGCACTCACAACTACACGGAACATTGTTCTCAGCGCGACCTTCACTTTGAACATATTCACAGGTGCCGTTCGTGGTCAAATGCAACAACGCGACCTGCAGACTTGCCTAACATCTGCATTTGTGTTCATACATGTGTTTCTGGCGGTGTTTCCATATTATTGTTGAACCCCTTTATCTTCTACATGAATGAAGATGGAAACATGTTAAATTTTCAATTATGAGGAAATATTTTTTTTAAGTTGTCTTTCACAGTTCTTATAAACCTTAGCATTAAAGCTAAGGTTTATAAGAACTGTCAAAGTCACTGGTTTTCGATCAAAGGCCATTTTATAGCAGCTCCAAACCTTGTGTACGCACAGTCCGCCGCCTCCCTGCAAATTCGTCTGTCTGGAAGGACCCCCGAAAAAGGCTTGAAATGCTGTGTGATGAGCTTGGTGTCTGTGAGGGTACTTGTTTTGTTATAGCCGTGCTGCCTCTCGACCGTTTCCATCTTGCTTGGCCGTTCACAGACACCATCTTGGCTTGTTCCCCACATGAATACTGCACCATTCTCTTGCTTACAGTATGCCGCGTCAATCACACAGCCTGCAGTACCACTAGGAAGACATGGCACTTGGTCAGAGGCACTTTCATTCGTCAGGGCCATCTACCATGGCAACGAAGCATATCCGGACACATGTTCATAGGACGTTTTTTCCTCCATTTTCAGTCAGGAATCCGTCCCTGTTGTTTGCCGGTTTTATTAATATTCACCGTGTATACAGCCGACGTATCAATACCAACATGACTCAACGACGAGATGGCCCTGTATGCCGACCACACCGGATTCTGGTATCATGCCCAACAACTGACGCCAGCGTAATGAATCAGCACATAGCCACCGTACAACAACGGATGGAAAAGTGGCGCATACGCCCAAATCGACCAAAGTCACAAATAACCGTCACTGTACTCTGAAATCTGTTCCAGTATAAACCCGCCAAGAAACAAAACGGAGCAGCCAGTTTATGGAGAGAGAGTGTAAGGGCTCAAAACGTGGCAAAATAGGTAACACCAAACGTAAAATCGCGGTCGCAAACAACAAAATAGCCAAGATCATACTAATACAACATTGAGTGGGGGGGGGGGGGGGGGGGGGAGGTAGGGAGGGAGGGAGGAGGAGGAGGAGGAGGAGCTATACCCGTGAGGATGCACATATACAAAACGTTCGTGATGCCTATCCTGGAATATCCTACGCAGACGTGCATACGTCACGAAGCACGAGTAGCATGGATGATGTCAGAAGACGAGAGAATAGTGCGTACTGCTGGAAAACTCCGATATGAGCCAACAAAATGCCTACAAACGGCACTAAACTTCGAAACTATACTCGACAGGTCGATTAAGCAGGCGGAGAAATGCTGGGTAGATAGACTGATAAACAACGAAATAGTAGCTAAGCTATTAACAGAATCTCCATTGCAACTGCCAAGAGCGAGAGTCAAATACCCGTACCCAGCACACGTCATCTCAACAGTAGTTAATAACAAGGAGCCAGGGGAAAGCGACTAAATCATGTAAACAGCCAACATAACGAATATGCCAGCACATCTACAACAGTTACTAAAGGCAAAGCAGAAATAAGCTGTATTAAAAGCACTAAGAACAAAAATAAAGAAAAATGGAATCAATACACCCAACCTCAGATGAGTTTTTAGGAGGGTTTGCCTCGTCTGAAAGTGGAATGACGTGGTTGTGCTTTTCCCCTAAGGTCGAAACCTATGCTAACCCTAATAAGCTATCCGAATTGAAAATAAATTGTGTCCCGACAGCAAGCTGAGCCTACAGAGGTCGTTGAGGCCTCCACGAGCCTCCTGGTGGACTGAAAGACTTTTTTGGTGAGGCACGGCTTGAGAAGCGTCGGACAGAAGGTTCGTGTGAGGAGATGGCGGCGGGCGCCGGCCGCAAGTGGGACGCGGCGGTTGCATCTGCCGCTGCCGCCGCGGCGCGACAAAAGTGAAACTCGTTACAATGCGCTGCCAGGCAGTGTCATAAGCCGCGGCGGCGCGCTCGCCGCTTTCGCAACGGCCTTTTCTTGCCCTCCTCTGCTCTGCTCTGCTGGGTGCTGGGCGGTGTGGCGTGGAGCTGAGAGTAGACACCCAGCAGGCAACACCCTACAAGGGGCCGTGGCTCGCCGAAAGGAAACATCCGTGTTGCTTCGTGCTGATTATGTCGTACACATTATACGTATAGCAGAGCCGGTGTATATGCCGAGATTTTTCTGCTTCTGTCACTATTGTTGTTGTGGTCTTCAGTCCACAGACTGGTTTGATGCAGCTCTCCATGCTACTCTATCCTGTGCAAGCTTATTCATCTCCCAGTAGCTACTGCAACCTACATCCTTCTGAATCTGCTTAGTGTATTCATCTCTTGGTCTCCCTCCACGATTTTTACCCCCACTCTGCCCTCCAATACTACATTGGTGATCCCTTGATGCCTCAGAATATGTCCTACCAACCGATCCCTTCTTCTAGTCAAGTTGTGTCACAAATTTCTCTTCTCCCCAATTCTAGTCAATACCTTCTCATTAGTTATGTGATCTACCCATCTAATCTTCAGAATTCTTCTGTAGCACCACATTTAGAAAGCTTCTATTTTCTTCTTGTCTAAACTATTTATCGTCCATGTTTCACTTCCATACATGGCTACACTCCATACAAATACTTTCAGAAACGACTTCCTAACACTTAAATCAATACTCGATGTTAACATATTTCTCTTCTTCAGAAATGCTTTCCTTGCCATTGCTAGTCTACATTTTATATCCTCTCTGCTTCGACCATCATCAGCTATTTTGCTCCCCAAATAGCAAAACTCCTTTACTACTTTAAGTGTCTCATTTCCTAATCTAATTCCCTCAGCATCACCCGACTTAATTCGACTACATTCTGTTATCCTTCTTTTGCTTTTTGTTGATGTTCATCTTATATCCTCCTTTCAAGACACTGTCCATTCCGTTCAACTGCTCTTCCAAGTCCTTTGCTGTCTTTGACAGAATTACAATGTCATCGGCGAACATCAAAGTTTTTATTTCTTCTCCGTGGATTTTAATACCTACTCCGAATTATACTTTCGTTTCCTTTACTGCTTGCTCAATATACAGATTGAATAACATCGGAGAGAGGCTACAACCCTGTCTGACTCCCTTCCCAACCACTGCTTCCCTTTCATGCCCCTTGACTCTTATAACTGCCATCTGGTTTCTGTACAAATTGTAAATAGTCTTTCGCTCCCTGTATTTTACCCCTTCCAACTTCAGAATTTGAAAGAGAGTATTCCTGGCAACATTGTGGAAAGATTTCTGTAAGTCTACAAATACTAGAAACGTAGGTTTGCCTTTCCTTAATCTATCTTCTAAGATAAGTCGTAGGGTCAGTATTGCCTCACATGTTCCAATATTTTTACGGAATCCAAACTGATCTTCCCCGAGGTCGGCTTCTACCAGTTTTTCCATTCGTCTGTAAAGAATTCGCGTTAGTATTTTGCAGCCGTGACTCATTAAACTGATAGTTCGGTAATTTTCACATCGGTAAACACCTGCTTTCTTCTGTCATTATTTAAGTAAAAAAGTAAAGCTGTACGGCGTGGTTGGCTGCGAGACCCCGAGCGGCAGGTTCAGCTGCATAATTGGGAAGGTTTTCCCTATCCGTCTCGCGCACTGACATCTTTCCTTCCCGAAGTGTGAGAGCCTTGTGTCGAACATCGCTCGGGCGTAACAGCTTGCTCTTTTCTCAGACGATATCGTGCAAACCATGGATGAAGGGCAACGCACAGGTTCCTTACTCATGGACTTCCGGAAAGCGTTTGGGACACTGCCCCAATTTCTTTCTTTCTTTCGCTTGTGCCTTTTCCTGCAGTGAGGGTGGGTCGGCATGGTTAATCGGATTTGGCAATGTTAGTTTAAGGGGTGGCCAGATGCCCTTGCTGCCGCCCCCCCCCCTACCCCCCCAGGACGGGATTAGTGTACCCCAACTGTCAGCAACTAGTGTAATCCATGGAATAGTGCGAAAGTGTTCAAATGTCTGCGAGCCGTGCAACTGAGGCGGGCCGGCCGGAGTGGCCGTGCGGTTCTAGGCGCTACAGTCCGGAACCGCGTGACCGCTACGGTCGCAGGCTCGAATCCTGCCTCGGGCATGGATGTGTGTGATGTCCTTAGGTTAGTTAGGTTTAAGTAGTTCTAATTTCTGGGGGACTGATGACCACAGCAGTTAAGTCCCATAGTGCTCAGAGCCATTTTTGAACTGAGGCGGGATGCGGGGACCAGCCCGGTATTCACCTAGGGAGATGTGAAAAACCGCCTAAAAACCACATCCAGGCTGGCCGGCACACAGGCCGCTGTCATTAAACTGCCGGGCGGATTCGATCTGGGGCCGGCGCGCCTACCCGGGTCCAGGAAGCAGAGCGTTAGCGCGCTCGGCTACCCTGGCGGGTCACACTGTCCAATTGAAGACTGTTAATGAAGGTCCGAACATACGCAATACGTTCCTAGAAATGTCAGTGGCTCAAAGAATTCTTAAGCAGTAGAATTCAGGACGCTGTCCTGCACGGCCAGTGTTCATCAGAGAAAAAGGTATCGTCAAGAATGTTCCAGGGAAGTGGGATAGGACCCTCTTATACTCTACGTACGTAATTGATGTGACGGACAGGGTGAGAGAGAATGCTGATGACGCTGTAGTGTATGGGAAGTGCCGGCTTTGAATGACTACCGGAATATACAGGATGATTTACACAGTATTTCTATTTGGTGTGATGAATGGCAACTAGCTGTAAATGTAGAAAAACGCAAGAAAATGCAGATTAGAGGGAAAAAGAATTCTGTAGTGCTCGAATGTGGTATTAGTGGGGTGGTGTGCTGCTTCACACAGTCACGTCTATTAAATATCTGGTCGTAACTTTGCAAAGCGACGTGAAATGGAACGATGATTCCAGTTCGAGTTGTTTATAACTGTAATCACTAGGTACTTAGTTGAATCTACAACCTCTAAATTTGTATTATTTGTCGTGCAACCGAAATGTAACGGAACTTTTTAGTACTCACCCGGAGGACCTCACACTATTTATTGTTTAGTGTCAAATGCCAGTTCCCGCACCATGCGAGATACTGTACAGCTTAGGAAATCACTTCTACTGGTAGAGTTCAAGAAACAGATTTAAACGGCCTATGGCGTGTGCTGCAAACGTTTTTATGCTGAAACAGGATGTTTTTGTTTTAAAGAACGCTGTTTAGATCTCTTGGCACCCAGATAACTAACAAAACTATGTTGGTAGTGTGTGCTGTGTAAGTGTCGCAGGTGTGTGTCGAGGACTTTTTGTATTCTGTTTATGATGACTCTGGAAGTATTGAGAAATCTTGGGGTTATCTGCTGTCTTTTTTTGTAGTGGAGGTTATCGTCAGGAGACGTTAGTAACAAGGTAGAGTGCTGCATTGACCTGATAGTATCCCAATACAGTGGTCGGATCTCAGTAAACCCCACTCACCGATTCTGTAAAGAATCTAACTTCCATGCATAAACAGCTTCAGACGTGTGATTACTTCACAAATGAGATAATGTGCGAAACGTTTGATTTCAAGCCTGTAAAACCTTGATGGTTGAAGATCAGAATCCTAATTATGTTAGCCGGCCGTTGTGGACGAGCGGTTCTAGGCGCTTCAGCATGGAACCGCGCTACCGCTGCGGTCGCAGGTTCGAATCCTGCCCAGGGCATGGATGTGTGTGATGTCCTTAGGTTAGTTAGGTTTAAGTAGTTCCAAGTTCTAGGGGACTGATGCCCACAGATGTTGAGTCCCATAGTGCTCATAGCCATTTGAATCATTTGAACCTAATTATGTTAGTTTTATTTGTTTCAGGATGTTTATCGATGGAGTAATCGAAAAGTCAGAGCCAGAACTGGGAATAGTTAGTAGTAAACAACAAAGAAATGAAAACGTCATGGCTACTGCTGGAGTTGTACTGAATGAACAGTGAAAACGTAGTAAGCGATAAACTTTTCTCCTTTCATCATTTTACGGGTGGCTTCAGCGAGAAAAAGTTTCGAAAAGATTTGAAATTATGTGTAAAGTGTGTTGCAAGTCACTAAGTGCTTTCATTCTCAAACTAGATGAAATGAACTAGATGAAGATAGTGTGGGTCAGTTTCGTGCCGTGAGTACGCTGCCTCAACAATGTACTGACTTCCTGACATAAGTACTTGACTTACTGTGTTAAAATTTTAACGCAAGAGTGAATCTCTCAGTGTGTGGGCTATGACAACATTTTAAAATTTATAAAGGCGGTCGATAATTATATGATATACTGAAGATGGAGTTTTACAGCAGTTAGTGTTGCAAATTGAGACGCGTATAGCGTGTGTGGCGCGGGCAGGACAGCGCACGTTTCTGTAACTTCACAGGTTCAGATGGGACCGCACAAATTGAGACGCGTCGCGACGGGGACGCGACTCACGCCAGCGCCAGGTTGCGCGACGCTGGTGGTTGTGGCACAGTTTTGCCGCGCCGCGCGAGAGGTGCGAGGCGGGGCGCGGGAAAGCAGTCCTGCCACATGCTCACTTCAGCGCGGCGCATATACGCAGCAGTATTATTGGCTATCCGAAAAGTATAGCGTCATTATGTACAGAATTTTATTGTCATTGAGTAGTGTTCCGTGTATACTTTTCAGTTATTTACATTTGTGTAGCTTTCTTTTTTTGTTTCTTTCTTTTGTCAAGAACAATGAACAGTTCGCTAACCGGTGAGCCAATGAACAGTTCGCTAACCGGTGAGCCATTAGCCAAAGTGATTGTATCTTCTAGCTCCACAATGTTTTCAGACAGCAAGAAGGAACAGCCCACTCATCGTTAGCGTAGTGAATACGGAAATAAGGAGTATTATAAAATCATGTGATTGAGAAGCAAGGCAGGAAAATGAAACAAGGCTAGCTACGTGCTGTACGAGCTGTTACAGAAATCTGAAAACAATTTACTTCCACAGGTGTGATCCGTTTCTGTTCGTGGTCAAAAGTGTCCAAGATTTAAAGCATATATGTTTCACTGCGATTACTTGGACATGGATCTAATAAGAGACATTATATTACATACATGTGGACATCACATTTCCACTGGAAGCTAAAAACAATCGAGAAACCTCCATGAACGGCAATGTTTTTTAATAGGCTTGTCGTGACGGAGCCGCCTGAGTGGCCGTGCGGTTCTAGGCGCTACAGTCTGGAGCCGGGCGACCGCTACGGTCGCAGGTTCGAATCCTGCCTCGGGCATGGATGTGTGTGATGTCCTTAGGTTAGTTAGATTTAATTACTTCTAAGTTCTAGGCGACTGATGACCTCAGTCGCATAGTGCTCAGAACCATTTGAACCATTTTTTTGTCGTGACGAAAAAAAGCATTTCAGATATCAGTGGTTGTATAACAGTATCAGCATTAATAAACTAATTATGCAACAGGCTACACAAATGATGAAGTGGTCGGTAGTATTCCGAAAGTATGAGTTCCCTGGAAGAGCGTGGTCATTTGATATATGTAATTTGTTGAATGTATTGCTGACAAAGGGAGATCCACTTTCATGACAATGTTTTTCGAACGATGCGAACTCTTCCCCTCAGACGCAGGCTCATTCCCGTCACGTGCATTATTCTCAGCTACTGACGACACACAGACCATCATGTTGTGCACTGGACCAATAGTTTACTTTCCACAATGGTAGAAGAAAGTTAATAGAATCAGTGAGTGAACGCAGGGAGTTCTGTGATACGTTTTGCGTCGGTGGGTTGAAAATAAAATTCCTAAGTGCATGGGTGCTACATTTCATAATTTCTTAAATAAAGAAAATAAATGTCAGTGTTCATCAGCTACCTCGAAAATACGGCCAGTTTTTGTTCAGTTGCACCTGTTCCTGTGCATTGCATCAATTTGAGTCAATGGTGTGATGTATGACCCCATTTACTACACAAAATTGGTTTTTAGTCACAGCTCCAAAATACTAACGCGAATTCTTTACAGACGACTGGAGAAACTGGTAGAAGCCGACCTCGGGGAAGATCAGTTTGGATTCTGTAGAAATGTTGAAACACGTGAGGCAATACTGACCTTACGACATATCTTAGAAGAAAGATTAAGGAAAGGCAAATCTAAGATTCTAGCGTTTGTAGACTTAGAGAAAGCTTTTCACAATGTTGCCAGGAATACTCTCTTTCAAATTCTGAAGGTGGCAGGGGTAAAATACAGGGAGCGAAAGGCTAGTTACAATTTGTACAGAAACCACATGGCAGTTATAAGAGTCGAGGGGCGTGAAAGGGATGCAGTGGTTGGGAAGGGAGTGAGACAGAGTTGTAGCCTCGCCACGATGTTATTCAATCTGTATGTTGAGCAAGCAGTAAAGGAAACAAAAGAAAAATTCAGAGTAGGTATTAAAATCCATGGAGAATAAATAAAAACTTTGAGGTTCGCCGATGACATTGTAATTCTGTTAGAGACAGCAAAGGACTTGGAAGAGCAGTTGAACGGAATGGACAGTGTTTTGAAAGGAGGGTATAAGATGAACATCAACAAAAGCAAAAAGCAAAACGAGGATAATGGAATGTAGTCGAATTAAGTCGGGTGATGTTGAGGGAATTATATTATAAAATGAGACACTTAAAGTAGTAAAGAAGTATTACTATTTGGGGAGCAAAATAACTGATGATGGTCGAAGTAGAGAAGATATAAAATGTAGATTGGCAATGGCAAGGAAAGCGTTTCTGAAGAAGAGAAATATGTTAACATCAGGAAGTCGTTTCTGAAAGTATTTGTAAGGAGTATGGAAGTGAAACATGGACGATAAATAGTTTGGACAAGAAGAGAATAGAAGCTTTCGAAATGTGGTGCTACAGAAGAATGCTGAAGATTATATGGGTAGATCACATAACTAATAAGGGGGTATTGAATAGAATTGGGGAGAAGAGAAGTTTGTGGCACAACTTGACCAGAAGAAGGGATCGGTTGGTAAGACATGTTCTGAGTCATCAAGGGATCACCAATTTAGTATTGGAGGGTAAAAATCGTAGAGGGAGACCAAGAGATGAATACACTAACAGATTCAGAAGGATGTAGGCTGCAGTTAGTACTGGGAGATGAAGAAGCTTGTACAGGATAGAGTAGCATGGAGAGCTACATCAAACCAGTCTCAGGAGTGAAGACCACAACAACAACAACAGTCATTCTGAAGTAATTTGTGAAATCAGTATCACTCATCCTAGTCGTAGTCTGAAATTGTCCACTACTTTTTCTTTAAAAAAATTATGTATTTGATGATTTGAATTTTTTTATTCATTAATGAATAAAGGAACGCTTCGTCTTTTAGCATTAGTATCCGTATCTGATTCTGAACTCAAGTCCAACAATAGTAATTGTTAAATTCGTGAATCACACATCGTCTGTTTGGCAAGGAGTTGATCAGTAACTGGACCCTGACACGTGCGGGCTCCTCCTACCAAAGGGCACACCCGTCATACGCGTCTCAACATGTGCGGGTCGCGCCTAATCGTGTCACGTCACGCGTGCTACACGATTCTCAAATTGCGCTTAGCGCTAATGTTAGACTGCATCTACATTTACATACATACTACGCAATCCACCATACGGTGCGTGGCGGAGGGTACCTCGTACCACAACTAGCGTCTTCTCTCCCTGTTCCACTCCCAAACAGAACGAGAGAAAAATGACTGCCTATATGCCTCTGTACGAGCCCTAATTTCTTTTATCTTATCTTTGTAGTCTTTCCGCAAATGTAAGTTGGCGGCAGTAAAATTGTACTGCAGTCAGCCTCAAATGCTGGTTCTCTAAATTTCCTCAATAGCGATTTACGAAAAGAACGCCTCCTTTCCTCTAGGGACTCCCGCCCGAGTTCCTGAAGCATTTCCGTAACACTCGCGTGATGATCAAACCTACCAGTAACAAATCTAGCAGCCCGCGTCTGAATTGCTTCTATGTCCTACCTCAATCCGACCTGATAGGGAGCAGTACTCAAGAACGGGTCGTATTAGTGTTTTATAAGCGGTCTCCTTTGCAGATGAACCACATATTCCCAAAATTCTACCAATGAACCGAAGACGGCTATCCGCCTTCCCCACAACTGCCATTACATGCTTGTCCCACTTCATATCGCTTTGCAATGTTACGCGCAAATATTTAATAGACGTGACTGTGTCAAGCGCTAGACTACTAACGGAGTATTCAAACATTACAGGATTCTTTTTCCTATTCATCTGCATTAATTTACATTTATCTATATTTAGAGTTAGCTGCCATTCCGTACACCAATCACAAATCCTGTCCAAGTCATCTTGTATCCTCCTACAGTCACTCAACGACGATACCTTCCCGTACACCACAGCATCATTACCAAACAGCCGCACATTGCTATCCAACCTGTTCCACAAGATCATTTATGTAGATAGAAAACAACAGCGGACCTACCTAACTTCCCTGGGGCACTTCAGATAATAGCCTCACCTCCGATGAACACTCACCATCGAGGACAACGTACTGGGCTCTATTACTACTTCCCTGGGGCACTCCAGATGATACCCTCACCTCCGATGAACACTCAACATCGAAGACAACGTACTGGGTTCTATTACTTAAGAAGTGACTGTGGCGGCAGCTGGCGCGGCGCGGCGTGTGTTTACCTGCGGCAGCTCGGTGTAGGTGACGTCGGCGGACCCGTTGCCGGCGGTGGCCTCCCAGACGCGCAGCCGGCCCGCGCTCAGCAGGCCGGAGTGCGGCCGCAGGTGCAGCCGCAGCGGGCGGCCGAACGCCGCGAGCAGCACGCGGTGCTCGCCGGCGCCGGCCGCGGGGCCGGGCAGCGGCCGCTTCCACACGCGCACCACCTCGTACTCGGGCACTGCAACCGACACAGAGCACGCGCACAGTGTCAGCACCGCCCACACTCACTCACGCTCCAGCAGTCTCTCACTCACCTACACTACTGGCCATTAAAACTGCTACACCACGAAGATGACGTGCTACAGACGCGAAATTTAACCGACAGGAAGAAGTTCGTGTGATATGCAAATGATTAGCTTTTCAGAGCATTCACACAAGGTTGGCGCCGATGGCGACACCTACAACGTGCTGACATGAGGAAAGTTTCCAACCGATTTCTCTTGCACAAACAGCAGTTGACCGGCGTTGCCTGGCGAAACGTTGTTGTGATGCCTCGTGTAAGGAGGAGAAATGCGCACCGTCACGTTTCCGACTTTGCTAAAGGTCGGAATGTAGCCTATCGCGATTACGGTTTATCCTATCGCGACATTGCCTCGCGTTGGTCGATATCGAACGACTGTTAGCAGAATATGGAACCGGTGGGTTCGTAAGGGTAATACGAAACGCCGTGCTGGATCCCGACGGCCTCGTATCACTAGCAGTCGAGATGACAGGTATCTTATCTGCATGGCTGTAACGGATCGTGCAGCCACGTCTCGACCCCTGAGTCAACGGATGGGGACGTTTGCAAGACAACAACCCTCTGCACGAACACTTCGTTTGCAGCAGCATGGACTATCAGCTCGGAGATCATGGCTGCGGTTACCCTTAACGCTGCATCATAGACAGGAGCGCCTGCGATGGTGTACTCAACAACGAACCTGGGTGCACGAATGGCAAAACGTAATTTTTTCGGATGAATCCAGGTTCAGTTTACAGCATCGTGATGGTCGCATCCGCGTTTGGCGACATCGCGGTGAACGCACATTGGATGTGTGTATTCGTCATCGCCATACTGGCGTATCACCTGGCGTGATGGTATGGGGTGCTATTGGTTACACGTCTCAGTCACCTCTTGTTCGCATTGACGGCACTTTGAACAGAGGACGTTACATTTCAGATGTTTTACGACCCGTGGCTCTACCCTTTATTCGATCCCTGCAGGATAATGCACGACCGCATGTTGCAGGTCCTGTACGGGCCTTTCTGGATACAGAAAATGTTCGACTGCTGCCCTGGCCAGCACATTCTCCAGATCTCTCACCAATTGAAAACGTCTGGTCAGTGGTGGGCCGAGCAACTGGCTCGTCACAATACGCCAGTCACTACTCTTGATGAACTGTGGTATCGTGTTGAAGCAGCATGGGCAGCTGTACCTGTACACGCCATCCAAGCTCTGTTTGACTCAATGCCAAGGCTTATCAAGGCTGTTATTACGGCCAGAGGTGGCTGTTCTGAATAATGATTTCTCAGGATCTATGCACCCAAACTGCGTGAAAATGTAATAACATGTCAGTTCTAGTATAATATATCGATCCAATGAACACCCGTTGATCATCTGCATTTCTTCTTGGTGTAGCAGTTTTTATGGTCAGTAGTGTAGTTGTAACCGGGGACCAGTCACTTGTGGTGTTCCACAAAGTTCTATTCCAGGTCCACTAGCGTTAGTCATACAGGGTGGTCAGAAACAATCTGAAAAGCTTGTAAGGTTGTTGCGGGTTATGTTGGATTTCAAAAATAATTGCTAAGAAAAAAAAAGTATTTTGCACCGTTTCCGAAGTTTGCCAATCACACCGTTGCCCTCAAATTCATGGGACCCGCCAGAGACGGTGTCGCCAAAGGTATTCTTTTAGTTTCGTAAAACCAAAAAAGAGAGCAATGCAATAATTGGACTTCGGACCTCAGTAAGGCACCAACCTGAGCCAAACGCTGAGCAGCCTCGTGCGCCATCATCTACGCTATCTGGCGGACCGCTTTAAATTTCGGGCGCAACGGTCTGATACCCAACTTCAGTGCTAGTTAACTAGGAAACGGCGCAGTGCATCGACTTTTTTTCTTAACTATTATTTCTCAGCACAACCTACCCTGCAACACCCTTACAAACTTTTCTATTTCTGACCGCCCTTATATTTAAATAACTTCTGGACTGATATACAGCAAGCAGTATTACTTCTTTTCGTAGATGGCACAAGCACTGTAATCAATCCAACCATACACAGTACGGTAAATAATGTTCTTAAAATTGTTGTTGATTGATTTTCTGCAAATGATCTCTTTCAGTTTCAAAAAAGACACGACATATTCAGTTTTACACCTCCAGAGGTGCTACACTGATCATAAATCTGGTAAGGAAGCAATGAGAAGGGTGAAAACTTCAAAATTTTTGGCTTCCGTAGTGATGAGAATTTAAATGGGAGGGAAACGCCATTTCTGAACTCCTAAAACGACTCCCTTCAATCATATTTGCACTTCGAAACACTGCAGATCTTGTGGAGGGACAAATCATCAAATGGTAACCAGCTCTGTATTTGCCTAAAAGAATGTGGAAAAGCGGATAGAACCCCGTTTAGTGTAAGAAGAGTTCTGTTCTATGGTCATATCCATAGAATGAATCCTAACAGACTTACATAAAAAACTGTTCATTCTGAAAAAGTGCACAGAGACCTAGAAGAAGAAATAATGACACAAAAACACTAGTATGAAAAAATAAAATTTCGAAGACAGTTCCAACAGAGCAGGGAAGAGAATGGGCTGTAGAAATGAGGAAAGAGCGGACTAATGAGTGAAAGAGTGTTGCAGAAAGCGTAAAGCTAATTTAGTGACTTCAACTTTGCCCTCAGCTGGACTGTAACGCAATAAGAATCAAACACTTTGTTGATCCCTGTATTGGATTGTCCGATCGCTATTGTTGAGTGTCAAATAATTACGTAATTTTGCTACGTGTTTATCCAACTACAGCAAGCAGCCGGACAAACATACACTGTTAGAACGATAACGAAAGGCAAGGCCTTCTAATAATCGTGTGAAACCAATCATTCTCTGGTAAATTACGGCCATCAAGGAATCCTCGCG
Organism: Schistocerca americana; assembly: GCF_021461395.2. NCBI lineage: Eukaryota > Metazoa > Arthropoda > Insecta > Orthoptera > Acrididae > Schistocerca > Schistocerca americana. Next base: position 167,293,345 of record NC_060124.1, read on the forward strand.
AATGACAAGCTGTGATATGAAGAAATCTACTCTCTGCCACCGCTTGTTACCTTACAAGCATTTTACATGCCAGTAATCGATAGATAAACAAGTACCCACTGAAGAGTACCCAGCTAGTTGAAAGATATATGATTTATAAATTCTAGATATGTCTTTGTTCGTACCGAACGCGAATGGCACTGTCTTAATGTTTCGATGGTATGTCGTCGTCGTCAGATGCCCATATATACCTTCATAATTGCAAGACGGCTGAAACATCCAGTAGCTTTCTTAATTTGTTTTGGTAGTTATGTGACACTTTTGGCTGTGCAGCTATACTGTACTTTTTAGGTTCTACTTTTGATGAGGTACAGCATCGCTCCCTCTTATACTCGACCGACGTAGCTATTTTCTAGATATGTACCTTTGTCCCCGCTTATTTTGTACCTTCGCGTTTTCCTTGTTGTGTAAATACAGTAATTATGACGTAAAAAGTAGGCGAGCCACACCCATAATAACATGGCAAGACCTTTGTTGACCGCAAAGTTACTTTAGGAGTGCGAGCAGGTTTCTCGTAATGCTACTCCAGTAAACTTGTTTCTCAGGTTACAGAGTATGTTTTCGTTTCTGGGAGCTGGCGCTAGACGCATTGTGAAAAATAGACTGTAAACGCTTTTAGCAATAGTCGTCTCAGGGAAATAGAGATACAGTAGATAGAATATTTCACTAGTTTGTAAATGACACAGGAGCCGTAATCCACTAAAGACTGAAAGTTAATCTTGCAATAATGGAAGTGTTTGTCGTCACTGAGGTTAGTAATCCACAAAAATGAAATATTACAAAGGATGACCTAAAACTGATTGTGAAAAGCGATCATTGTAGAGCTTACATCGTGCTCGAAATACATAACTATTGGCCATAGTGTCAACATTTCAATTCAATAGTACAAATAATAAAATGAAGGATACTTTCTTGAATTAGAAGCTATTTTCTTTAGCTAATAAGTTCTTGAATTAATGAGTGATAAAATTTGCATAAAATTATCTTTGTGTCCCTAGATAAGAGAGATACAGACAGAAATCATACCATATTTGTCAGATACGAAAATATTTTTGTTGTAATTCCCTTTCAGTTTATATTTATTAATTTTCACTAATTTGTGATCTTCCTTCCGTTATATTCGTGGTACGGTCCTTGGTGTATACAGCTTTCTTGGCCAAGAGCACGTCCGATTTGTTCTCCATCTTTGTCCAGCTGAGTTTTTAAGCCAACGAGTTGGGTAGTGACAGGAAGTTGATATCTAACCTTTCTTTGAAATGTGGGACGAGTGTCGTTACATAAATATCGTGCCTAATAAACTGTTAATCATAGAATTTACTGTAGAAGGAAACGTTCAGGTGTTACGACAGTTACGAGAAAATCTACGGTAGCATAGCAGAAAAACAATATTTTCTGCCAAATTCCTTTGGATTCAGTACCGGCATTATTTGACTTCAGCAGACTATCACGAGATGTTTTTATCTATTGCGAGACTATTCACAACAGCGAAGAGATTTTTATATATATTTGACACATCACTAAATACTGTGGAGAAAGACTTCGTTTTCGTTTTGATAAGAATGTGCAACTTGGATAATTTTGTGGTTCATCCTCAACTAGTACAAGGAACTTCGTTTGTTTAAGTTCACTGATGCAGGTAAGACTCGTTCAGTTGCCACTGACGAAATGAGCTTTTCTATGATGGGATGGGCTAGAACGGGGTCATAAAGCATCGTGTGACCAAACGATGAGCTTCTTCAGTACAAACGCAACGACGTAGACGTACAGCGACATTTTTAGCCTGTTTACTCCTGTTAGTTGATTTTTGTACAAAAATTGTACAAAATATATGTACAATGTACTGTCTATAAAGTATCAAGCCACAAAGCTATCTGTAACGTGAGTGGGCAGCAAATTCCGCAAGATGGGATCACCTTACTGTTGACTTCCCGAAGTTCAAAAGTAGAATTTTTTTATTTTATTTTATTTTATTTTTTTGTGGTAAGCCAAATAGAACCAAACTGCTGAGGTCATCGGTTCCTAGGCTTACACACTACTTATTCTAGCAACCGCTCCCTCTCATGTTCGCCTGACATGCAGCAACGATGCACCCACCCCCTACCTTTCAAGCTACTGATGATAATAGAGAGGCTGATCAACGATCGTCCACTAGACGGGGGACCGTCTCCGTACTGAGTTAAATACATGCATAAAACTTCCAGGATACGGCAAGGTACGAAAATGGAAACCCCATTGGTGTCACTTTTGAACAAGCTGCAGAAGTAATTAAAGACAAAGCGAAGAACAGGATTTCAACGATCGGAGAAAAATAGTATGTTCTAGCAAGTTGGCTTCGGGATATAAGATTTGAAAAACGTTCTTCCTACCAAAATCGAAACATTTACACAGCAAAACTGGATCATTCGCAAGATTACCGATACCGTTTTGCAATAAGAAAGTTGCAATCACATGGATTAAGTGAACACGAGACGTCAGTTTGATGAATATAGATGAAGGAAAAATTTATGAAACTGTGGAATCAAGTAACAGCAGACGTGGGTGCCTAGCTACCTGCGACAGCTATTCGGTAGTAGCCAGGAAGGCGCTTTGCCTCATCGCCGATCAGGAGCTCAAAGAACGGGAACTGCGCTCGTCTGTCGGCGCCGAAGGCGAGGAAGCTGCCAAGGCCTGCGCGAGGTCGCAGTGGCTGGAAGGGCGCAAGCGGCGCTGCAAAATGCTAAAGCGTGTGGTGCCGCCCAGCTCCAGAAAGACACCTGCTGGTTGGCCCTGTTCAGTTCATCGACTCTTTGCCGAATTCCCTACGCAGTCCAGGCAAGCAGTCCAGGTAAGCATATCTAAGGTGGTTCAGATGAGATCGCGAAGACGAAAGAGTAAAGCATGCCACGAAGGCAATGGATGAACGAGCCAAAACTGAGCAACACATCGGAACATGAAAACATGGGAAGGCAACGACTGTAATCTAGAGCGGACGTCACGCCACTCCTGATGATTTGAGGCGCTTGCTTTTGTGAGGACGACGGTTCAAATCCTCGTCCGGCTATCTAGATTTACGTATTCCATTATTTCCCCAAATCGCTTAAGCCAAATGTCGAGATGGTCCCTTTGAAAAGGACACAGCCGATTTCCTTCCCCCCGTAATCCGGACTCTATCATCTCTAATGACTTAGCTATCGGCGGGACGTTACACCGGAAATTTCCGTCACATGGGATAGCAAAAGTGAACAAGCTGTGAAAAATCAAATTGACTCTAAAGACACAACATTCGCTCAGAATATTGATCCAACATAATACGTCGTGAAAGTACAGTGTTTGATATTTTCTAGAGAACAGTCGCATATAGTATTGTAGTTGCTACTAACGCGGCTACAGGGACATTAAAGGACCACATTAACATCTAGAGAATATTCTATCTTTATTTTCGAAAAATACTGATTTGGTCCAATAGCTGTATATCGATTTATTAAAACTACTGTCTTAGGTGTTACAGTAAACCATCTGCGAATATCATAATTCTCAGCCGCCAATGATTCCAGCCATATTTTTCAGCATGCCTCTATTGTGAGGTCTTAGATGGAAACCAGTGGATGATAGCGCACGGATTTCTAACACCCGAACCTGCAGATGTCACACACTCAAATCGGTACCAAACTTCGTATAAAAAAATAGTTCAAATGGCTCTGAGCACTATGGGACTTAACATCTGAGGTCATCAGTCCCCTAGAACTTAGAACTACTTAAACCTAACTAACATAAGGACATCACACACATCCATGCCCGAGGCAGGATTCGAACCTGCGACCGTAACAGTCGTGCGGTTCCGGACTGCAGCGCCTAGAACCGCGTGGCCACCGAGGTCGGCAAACTTCGTATAACGAGTATCAAACAAAACACCGATTTAGTTCGGGCTATGTGCTGTCGTTCGGTAGAACATGCGTAAACGCTAATTAAAAAATAACACCAGAACTACGACCGAACGAGGTGGCGCATTGGTTAGCACACTGGACTCACATTCGGGAGGACAGCGGTTCAAAACCGCGTCCAGCCATCCTAATTTGGGTTTACACTGATATTCCTGAATCATTTCAGGCAAATGTCGGGATGGTTCCTTTGAAAGGGCACGGCCGACTTCCTTCCCCATCCTTGCCCAGTCCGATATGACCGATGACCTCGCTGTTTGGTCCCCTCTCCCAAATCAACCAACCAACCAGAACTACGAAGGACAGTAAAAGGGCATCTGTGAGCGATTGTTTGTTCGATCTCACGAGGATGAGCCGGTAGAGCGCGCGGTCGTCGTGTCAAAGGTCCCTCGTACAGATCTCACTAATGATATTTTTTTAAAATGTTTACGAGTGAAACATTTTCCTGACATGTAAAAGAATTTTTCGGAGTTCGTAGCAACGCAGTTTTGCCAGTCTGCTTTCGCTTCTGTAGTTGACCGTTATGTACTTACTATTGATCTTATTATTTCTGGTATCGATCTGATTGCCGGACATCTGGAGGTTTGGTTGTAAACACACTGCGCCGTGCTTCAGTCGTCGTGAAATGCCTCTAAAAGAAAACGAGGGTGCTTGAAACACTGGCCAAGATCAACAAGATTAACGATCTTTGCTCGGCGACATCGCTGGTGGTACACCTCCATGGTCCATAAGACATCACAGTCCCTTTGATTAAAGCAAGTTACACCAGACACAGATAATACGTATTTCCGTTTTCGTAGCACTCGCAACATTGGTGATACTTTGATCCGCTTCGATCCTGAAAGCTGCAGTTCCACAATCATTATCACCCAATGAATCCTTCAGCGTTATTATTCAATGTGTAAACCAATTTCACAATACAACTATTTCCACTTTCAGTAGTCTCTTACTACTGCAGGTGGCAACATGTTTTCCCTGATTGGTACTCTCTGGCGGCACTGAAGCATAAACCGCTGGCACAGACCGCTCCTCACGAAAGACTGTAGTACGGGCGCTAAAGGCATTGCCGTTGTACACCCAAACCGGGACATCATCACTATCGAAAAGGTTATAGGAAATGAGCGATGAGGGCGGCAAGTGATCCTGTTCGTAATGATGCAGACTGATATATTCCGTAGCCTTGAATGAACGAACTTGATAAGCGAGCAGACAAGACGTCCTTGAAGGGGAAGTGCACTCATTAATCATCATCTTAGGTTTCCCAAGCAACCAAAACATTCTTTTCATAGCACTTTATGTTTAACGTATCAAATAACCTTTACACGTCAGGCTCTCTGTATCTACACGAGTACATAAATGCTAGCAGGATTAAGTTGCAAATCATAAAATAAGATGCTAACCTTTGTCTAGATATCTATTTGTCTTGACACAATATTTTACTTATCTGTCTTTCAGAATGTAAATTTTGCGTGCTTTGGAAATAGCTCATTCTTGCTGAATAGTGGAGACAGATGTAAAAGCGTTATTGGTTTTCTGAAGTCACTCATCACAGGCTGTATATCGCACACTAATACGCCTGGAGTTGCGAGAGGCCGACATTCAGCGTTGTTACACCATTAGCGATGCAGATATGTTGATGTATGCTGCTGACACGTCTAGCGGTTCGCAGTCTGAAATGAGATCAGAATAACCGGCAGTACTTAGCAATTCAGGAAGCTATCGTCAGAGTCCTTTACATGTGTGACGTAACAGCACAGCGTTCTCTCCACTAACGAATGAGGACAAGCTTGTGACATCACTTTGCCATCAATTCTGCAGACGCGTACTTCCTAATTTCCCGAAGAAATTCAGTGACAGAGAGAAAATAAGTAACATATTGTAAATAACGAGAAATTAAGTAAAAATCGCTTGTGACTAGTTAGTTGTGGTATTGTTCGTCAGAACACAGCAAGACTAGAAAGTTAATACACTGACTTTTTTTCCTATTCGATATTTGTCTGGCATCTCTTTGACATTTATCACTTCATTTCTTAGACAGCAAGGAAAGAATGGGACTGTAAAGATGGATTTCACTGGGGAAACATTTTGACATTTAGTGCAAGCGGCAGCGTAAAAATAAATCGAAAAGAGGACACTCTGATTGAAGTTTATGACTTTCGTATCGACGCCAATGTTCACTGTACTTTTCTGGAATTTATTTTAACACGTACATACAGTAACTAACACAAATGGTTTGCTTGTTATAATTGTTTTGGTGTCTCCCTTATCTTTGAAATGGGTTCTGCAACACAGTTAAGGAAGTTATTTTGTACAAAGTTTTTCTTTGCACATAGGGCATCGATTGTAAGTAATACTTTTATTGGCTCATAGGACCAGCTGCACCAAAGATTCTCCACGACCAGTATCGGTCCTCAAGCTATTTCCCAGCGTTCACACCTGAGCAACAGGAGCACTTCTGTTAGTTGGTGTGCACCACAAAAACACTGCCTTGGTAAGCTGTGAAACTTGAAAATGACGTAAGGGTCGAAACCGGCCGTTGAGAAATTTTCATGCAGCTGGCCCTGCGATTCAATAAAAAACAGCTAAGAAAAAAACATAGCCATAGCGGGCGAGCTGCGGCGGAGAAATATGGATGGTAAAATAGTAAATAATCATTCAACAACTAAGGTTCGAAATTTGACTGTAAACTTTTAGTCTGATAGGTAATATTAAAATACATGTGTTAACCTGAGTAATAAGTAACGAATACGTCATATTTAATAAGGTGCTTCTGCCTCTTGCGATGATAGTTCGGTAGTTGCATGAGTTCACTATGACAAGAACTTCAAGACACTGTACATACTGGTCACATGGATTTGTAAGTATTACCGCCTTAGAAGATCCCGAAACTGAGTTGAAATACGTTTATGTCCTATCGTGCTCTACATCCTATACCATTATTTGTGAAACTGCAACACTGGGAAGAAGCGATATTACGGATGTGCAGTTTCAGTTACTGTGTGCTACTGAGATTTCCAGACTCACTGTAACGACGGGAATGCTAGCGTGGTTACGCAAGAGCGACCAGAGTGCCGACCGATTACAGGAATTAATGGCGGCTAAGAGTGGAAGCTACGACCAGTGCAAGGTTAGCTTCCTGTTCGCAAGAGTGATCCTTGAATCAGACGGAACCGCAGATGCAACTGACGCAGTGTAAGTGTTGAGACGTTATTAGCCGCTGGTCTCTCATCTGTATGAGATTTATTCGCGCTCCAGTTATGGAACGTATTCAGCTGAGGTTTGTGCTTATGAGCAGTGTGATGGAGGGGCTCTTAGTAGTCCGACTAATAGGTGGTGGTGGTGGTTAGTGTTTAACGTCCCGTCGACAACGAGGTCATTAGAGACGGAGCGCAAGCTCGGGTTAGGGAAGGATTGGGAAGGAAATCGGCCGTACCCTTTCAAAGGTACCATCCCGGCATTTGCCTGAAACGATTTAGGAAAATCACGGAAAACCTAAATCAGGATGGCTGGAGACGGGATTGAACCGTCGTCCTCCCGAATGCGAGTCCAGTGTGCTAACCACTGCGCCACCTCGCTCGGTCCGACTAATAGGAATCACAGAGCGTTCATAAGCAGTGTTCGATGCCATTGCCAGTTAAAGTGCTCGTCTGTTTGGTGATCACTGTCGTGAATAACGATGAAAGTCGACCACTACATTTACATCTACATCATACTCCGCAAGCCACCTGTTGATGTGTGGCGGAGGGTACTTTCCGTACCACCACCTGATCCCTCCAACCCTGTTCCACTCGCGAATGGTGTCTGGGAAGAATGATTGTCGGTAAGCCTCTGTATTGGCTCTAATTTCTCGAATTTTCTCCTCGTGGTCAATACGCGAGATGTATGTTGGGGGAAGTAATATGTTGTCTGACTCCTCCTGAAAAGTGCTGTCCCGAAATTTCAGCAGTAAATCTCTCCGTGATGCACAACGTCTCTCTTGTAATGTCTGCCAGTGGTGTTTGCATCTCCGTAACGCTCTCTCGCTGGCTAAACGATCCCATGGCGAAACGCGCCGCTCTTCGTCGGTAAAGCAAATGCCAGACTGCGATTCATTGGAATAATCCTAAGAAAATGCAGTCCGAAAACAAAGGAAGTAGGTTACAGTACACTTGTTCGCCCACTGCTTGAATACTCTCATCGGTGTGGGATCCGTACCATATAGGGTTTATAGAAGAGATAGGGAAGATCCAACGGAGAGCAGCGCGCTTCGTTACAGGATCATTTAGCAATCTCGAAAGCGTTACGGAGATGATAGATAGACTCCAGTGGAAGACTCTGCAAGAGAGACGCTCAGTAGCTCGGTACGGGCTTTTGTTGAAGTTTCGAGAACATACCTTCACCGAGGAGTCAAGCAGCATATTGCTCCCTCCTACGTATATCTCTCGAAGAGACCATGAGGATAAAATCAGAGAGATTAGAGCCCACACAGAGGCATACCGACAATCTTTCTTTCCACGAACAATACGAGACTGGAATAGAAGGGAGAACCGATAGAGATACTCAAGGTACCCTCCGCCACACACCGTCAGGTGGCTTGCGGAGTATAGATGTAGATGTAGATGTAGATCTTTTCTATCTCTTCTATCAGTATACCACTAGTACCTCCAGGTGCACAGGAGTCTTAGGTATAAACGATAGCACAAAGACAGACAACAAATTGTATTTTCACGATAAAATTTTTAGAAAGTCGGGAGTGACAAGCACAATCGAGGCTTTATCTGAGAACCAACCAACTACTTCGACGTAGTGACAGAATGCTTTTTGTCTTACGTGAAGGTGATTTTGGACCTCACTTAGGACGCCATTCGTTAGGGATAGGCCGATGTGACAACCACTGAGCGTAGCACAGAATATGCTATACGGAGAGCCTAGGACTAGGTGATTTACTGTACTACAACACGACAGCGTTCAGTCCCATGCCGCTTATACCTTCGAAGAAGGCTCCCTTGGACATTAAATAGCGTTTCTTTCTTTAATTCGACACTCACTATAGCCATCACTCATCAAACGTATGTTCAGCCTGACTGCCGAGCAAATCTCCGCGGGACGTTACTGCCAGTCACCATTAATGAACTACGGACTTCTAATTCAGGCAATGCGCTAGCTCTTTCCTCAGGAGGCGGTACGGAATATTCTGCTGTCTACGTCTGCTCGTAGCGACTAACTACACCAATAATTTTTCTGGGAGCCCAATGTAACTTAGTACAGAAAAGTTAAATAAATTTATTGCTTCCGAGGCAAGTGTTTACTTAAAAGTTCAATGATTACGTTGGCTGAAGAATAATTTTTGTTTATTACTACTCTTTGATGTTCGTCTCACCATCGATTCATTGCACTAATCAAAAACAGTCCATTGCACGAAGAACCAATGTTAGTCCCGTAACATAGAGGTTATATTATTTTCATTACTTTCCGTATAGTATACTCGTATAGGACATGTTGACAGAATAAAGCAAGAAGAATTGGTTAAGAAACGCTGTGGCAGTTTCTCACTCACAATGGGAAGTCGCCGTAGGTCGGTTTGTAATAGAGTCAAAATAGGGCAAGATGACAGAAAGATGGAAATAAATGGAAACCTATTTTGTCTTAGGTGACAACACGCAACAGCTTCCGACAAAATGGCGGTCAAAGCTTCGACGCGACTTCATCTGGCAACTTGGGTTGTGTTGGGGGAGGAGACCGCAACTTGGGTTGTGTTGGGGGAGGAGACCAAACAGCGAGGTCGTCGGTCTCATCTGGCAAGTCACGCAGCATAAAGCCAAGTGCGTTGTTAGCGCAGTGGCTAAGAGCACACTTTCGAAATTTTACGCCCCGTGTTCAATTACAGTCTTGGGTTGTCTTTCTTTATTTCGTTGTCGCGGAAGTACGTGACATCAATACTTTTTATGACGTCGTGAAATACAATGGAATTAATGATCAAAGAAATAAACATTTTGAATCTTACTAAAACAGATTTTGTTGTCATCGCAACGACATGGATTAACACCTTCCGGAAAACTGCTGCCAACAGTTTTCAATTTCCTTCAAGAAGTTAGCGACAAATTTAATCCTCGAGTCGATCAAGACGTAAGCCACTAAATGGAATGACATCAGAACATGTACGCAACTGCCACAAAAACTTAGAAGCTCACAAAAGATACCTATCATTAGTTTCTGGACAAAGTTTTGCCACCTTACGCGAAAATGGAGCCGATTCTGTTCGTTACTGACTCGTGGGGCGGGCAAAAAGATCACTCCTTATACGATGGGCTGTTTGTCGATGAAATCGGAATACCGACATTTTCATTAAAAGTAGTTCTGCCAAAGTGTATGTCTTATGTAAACGAGGTGGCATATACATTTATTGACCGGTGAAGAATTACATATGCCGATTAAAGTGGAACTGTTCTTTCATCACACAGCAAAGAGACATCACAAGTAGAAGGAATGCAATTGATATACACACCTTGATCTGTAAGCGAGTGCAGTTGTTGAGAAAATGCTTCGATTTGCGTAATTTAGCGCGAAATTATGGCCCGATTACGGAATATTTTTCCTAATGACATTCACCCAAAAAAATGTGTCTGTGTTGTAATTATGCATTAACACGTTGCTCGTAGTACTCCGTAGTTATGCTTTGAATGTTTTTATGAATGCACTGGTTCGCTTGAAGCATAAAAGTGAAACACAACGCAAAAATTGAAATACTGGAATATTTAAGTTTTTAATTTTCAGTTTCTGTCAATTATATAATATTGTACAGGATGGTCAGAAACAGTCCGAAAAGTGTGTCATGGTGTTGCATGATAGGTCGTGCTGAGAAAGAATCATTAAGAAAAAAATTCTATATTTTGCGCCGTTTCCGAGTTAATTAGCACTCATGTTAGTCGATCAGTCCGTTGTGCGCTAATTCAGAGAGTGACCTTGTCATTGTTGAGGAACGATACATAATGTACTGGTCTGATATGCGGGAATATCGAAATCAAATCCTCTACCAGACATGTCTGATTTTAAGATTGTTTTGGTTCCTCTGAATCAGATCTAGCTAATTTCGGATTGATTCAGTCAGCAGCATTTCCTCCTTTTTTCCGCTTTTTTTCTATAGGTCTCTCGCATGTCAACTGCGTGCTTAACTAAAAAAAAAAAGAGAAAACGATTGCCTGAAGAAGAATAGATTTATGAGCTTCTCTTCGGTTTTCCCTCTGGCTTCTCTCTCCTCGTCATCAACAACACAGATACAAGAGTAAAATTCCACACGCACTCATGGCTTTCACGTCCATTCGACTGATATGCTGAAGTCACTCTCGCACGTTCTGTAAGATAGGGGGAACTGTGTGCGAAGAAAGAAAATATTCACAGTTAGTGATTAGAATTATTCTGCATTTGGTTTAACGTTCCGTTGGTGGCGAGATCAGTAGAGACCTATCAATGACATTTTCATGCCGGAATTCGCGGTTGAGGGAAACCACAGAAAATCGAAATGTAGATGACAAGATAGGAGTTTGAATCGCTGTCGTTGCGAATGCAAGTCTAATATTCTACAGTGGTAATCAGGTACCGTTTACACAGGGCTTCCCAGGAGAAATGGTCGACGTACAGGGATATGACAGGAACGAATATTCGAAGTAAAAAATCTGGTAAATATGGGCTCTAAAATGCGTTCTTTGAGAGCTATGAGCACATCTTCATCTTCGATACTGTGAAACTACTACTGAGCAAGACTTTTTTTTTCATTTTGGTCCATACTACCCCCTGCCAAAATGTGCAAAGCAAGTAGCTTGCAGTAGACGAGATTTGTTTTGCAGTAGCGAAGATGAACAAGTGCTCATAGATGTTAAGGTATGCGCTTTATAGCCCATGTTTACTAGACTGTTCTTTTTTTGAATTTTCGTTCCTGTCGTATCCGTGAACACTGGTAATTCCTCCTAAGACGCTCTGCACAATAATCGAAGTAAATGGCGCTGTTCTTTTAGGTTTTTGTAATGTTAGAACAGAGGCCGCAAGGTACAAGAACTTCTACTGAAATATTAGACTCCACAAAACTTTGTAAAAATGTAAAAAAAGAAAAATAGATTTAGTGCATCGTCGCCAGCGAGCTTATCAAAGCCGGATTTCTAAATCGCTTCACAAGGGTTAGGTTCTAAGGTAGGAAGAGTGGTTAAGGTTTAACAGGTCGTCGACAATAAAGTCATTAGTGACTGAGAAAAAGTTTGGATTTTTACAACAATGGGGAATGAAATGGCTAGTGCTCCTACCGTATGAACTATTCCGGTATTCACTTTAAGCGAATCTGTCTAAAATTCATTTAAGCTCAGATTGGGGGGAGGGTGAAAAAGGAATTGGGGCGTGTTCTGTTACAAGGAAATGGTTCAAATGGCTCTGAGCATTACGGGACTTAACTTTTGAGGTCATCAGTCTCCTAGAACTTAGAACTACTTAAACCTAACTAAGCTAAGGACATCACACACATCCATGCCCGACGCAGGATTCGAACCCGCGACCGTAGCGGTCGCGCTGTTCCAGATTATAGCTTCTAGAACCGCTCGGTCACACCGGCCGGCTATGACAAGGAACCAGTCCGACATTTCCCTTAAGCAACTTGGGAAAACTATGGAAAATCGGCTTCGGTGGCCGAGCGGTTCTAGGCGCTTCATTTCGGAACCGCGCGACTGCTACGATCGCAGGTTCGAATCCTGCCTCGAGCATGGATGTGTGTGATGTCCTTAGGTTAGCTAGGTTTAAGTAGTTCTAAGTTCTAGGGGACTGATGACGCCAGATGTTAAGTCCCATAGTGCTCAGAGCTATTTGGAAACTATGGTAAACCTATACTTTGGTGGTCGGACGAGGACTGGATCCGCCGTTCTCCCGAACGCCAGTCCACTGTCTTACCACGGCGCCATCTCACTCGGTCTTTCCATCTATGTGGCTGTGCTTGCCCTTAGGGGTACCCCAGCCAAAAATATCTTGTTATAGGTTAATGTCAAATCTGAACGCGATGGACTACAGGAAGTAGAAACTCGCCTCGGCTCCAGAATTTCCAGTCACTCTGTGGTCAGTGACTGCGACTGTTGTCCGACGGCGGAGCTCCGTGGGCCTGATGACGCGGCCCGCCGCAGGATTACGTGCGCCGAGCCGAGCCGCGGCCACGCCCCCTGCCGTGATCCGGCTGTACCGTTATACGTGCAGCGCGGTACAGCGCCGCACCAGCGCCCGCAACGGAGCGGCGCCGCTTAAAGCAAGCCGTCCCAACTGCTGTCAAGACTCATACGCTGCAGCGTATCTGCTGATGACGAATCGGTATAGATCTATATCCGCAAAAACATGTAAAGTGCGTGGCCGAGGGTAGTTTTCACTGTAGCGTCCAGTAAAGGTTCCCCTCCATTTTGATGCACAGACGGTTAACGGGACGCGTTACTACTTACGTGACTTTGTGCAGCTGCTATTATTGTCAGTTTTACAACCCCTTGCGGAGGCGGTACGTGGGGAGCCGCTCTAGAATTTTTCTTCATTCCTCGAATCTGTTTTCCTGTGACCGGCTTTGCGTGGGGAGCCAGTACCAACGGGGTAGGTTCCGATCATCATATACACTACGTCCCGCTCCTCGGACTCTAGCAGGTGGCGCATGGATTGTAGCTGATTGATTTGATTTGATTTAACCAAGGAGACGAAACAGCAGTGGTCCCAGCCACCTGTAGCCCACAACGAATCTAAGTTTATTGTTTGGCATCGTCCTGTCATTTTAGAAAAGCGAACCAATGCCCCTTTACTAATTCCATGGCACCGAAATTTCTTCTCTAATTAATGGCCCAAATCTTTTGTGTCTTTTGGTCTCCACTGCTTCAAAATGGTTCAAATGGCTCTGAGCATTATGGGACTTAACATTTGAGGTCATCAGTCCCCTAGAACTTAGCACTAACTAAACCTAGCTAACCTAAGTACATCACACACATCCATGCCCGAGGCAGGATTCGAACCTGCGACCGTAGCGGACGCGCGATTCCAGACTGAAGCGCCTAGAACCACTCGGCCACACCGGCTGGCCTCCACTGCTTCACATTTCGTGAGTAAATGTGGTATGGTTTCATTCCCAGTGCCACATAGTCTTCAGACAGGGGCTTCTTTCTCTGTTCCTGTAGAGAGCAAGTGTGTCTTCAAGTTTCGATGGCCAGTCGTTAGACCTACCGTGAGGTTACACTGCCCTCTGTTCAAGCCAACGATTACAGAACTCTTTAAACGTGGTTTCGTTATCATTAGTTTGTCATGTTTTATTTGTTCTTAAGTTTTAGTACAGTGTTATACGGGTTCGCTCCTGATCCAGCTATGTAGTTTGGATTTTACCGTTGCCTTAGTGATGGTTAAGATAGGTTCTGATACAAAAAATGGAGCCAGAGCCTCTGCCTGGTCAGCCTGTCCTACTGTTCGTCCTGAGTGTCAGGCCCCCACAATAGGTTTACCCTATTGCTCTACCCTAGCCTCACGAGGTTTTCACGGCTTTCTCCAATGATCTTTGGCCTCGTTGCGGTGACTGATAGAGATCTCAGGTGTCTGACTGATTGGAGATGTTACGGTGCTTGTAATACATACGTAGATCTTCCTCCGCTCATAATGTGACAGCCAGTTTTCTTCTCCTGGGATACCACAGCCAGCTTTCCTAGAGAGACTGCGTTCTCTATTCGAGGCTGAGCACCGTATGTCCTAGTCCTTGCACCTTCGACTGTTTTCGATCCTCCAGTAAAGCAGACTATGTCACCTGAACGGTATTGTGGTTCTTTCTTCCAGTTTCAACCAAACTGGACAAGCTATTTTAAATTTTTATTGATTTATCAGATCCTATGCGACCATACCAGCTACTTGGTCATGAAACGAGTGAGCACATAGGCTACAAAATGCTGATTACAAAATCGGACAAAAGAATTAAAGACTTAAAACACGAAAAAAGAGAGTATGGTGATAAATCATACTGCAAAGAGGAACTCCCTTTTATAATAGATAGCGTATTTGACAAGAAATCTTACAACTCGAATTTAAATACGTGAGGTTTGTAACTCGCCGGCCGCGGCGGCCGTGCGGTTCTAGGCACTTCATTCCGGAACCGCGTGACTGCTACGGTCGCAGGTTCGAATCCTGCCTCGGGCATGGATGTGTGTGATGTCCTTAGGTTAGTTAGGTTTAAGTAGTTCTAAGTTCTAGGGGACTGATGATCTCAGATGTTGAGTCCCATAGTGCTTTTTTTGTTTGTAACTCAGTTTTTTGCAGTTATATTGGAAGCCTATTGAAATTGAAGAGGCGAGACTTAAATTTATTGTTAAGTAAATTGCCTCGAGTTCGGAAGACAGCATTTCAAATCCCCATCCGGTTGTACAACTTTAGTAAAATGTTCCATGGCTTCCAGTCGCGCCATGTGGTTAGAATGCACGACTTTTAGACTAAGTTCTCTTTGACCACTGTCTATTAGAATGACAGCCGATGGGCTGCTGGTAAGCACTTAAAATTGTAGCTGCCGGTTGTGACGTCACTGGTGCCCTCGGAATCGCCGTATATGGGCACACGTTGACTCTACGTCCGATGCTCCCGCTTCAGCCTCGCGATCGCAGGTTTAATTATATTGTCCCAGATGTTGTCAGTGAGAGGCACGATAAAGGTGTAGCCAAATTTGACGTGGTGACCATTTTCTGCAACTGCAAGATGTTTCAGAGTACCGTACACGATGAAACCTTCCTGAGTTGTTCTACAGCGCGCATTGTTTGTCCGACGTGTTTTCTAAAACCTGGGTGTCGCAAGACATGCTGCACCTTCAACTGGTCTCAGTAATTGCCGGATGCATGAAGATGCACTTGACTACTTGTTTATTTAGCAGGTGGCTTATCTTCTTCTGCGACAGTGCGATTAAAGAAACCATTCAAACAAAAATCACTGAAAACACTTTTAATAGAACGGTGGCCTAATGCTCAGCTCGGCGAACGTGACGTTGAAGCAGGCGCATCGAACGCGGAGCCAACGTATGCCATCATTTGGCTACACTGCTGATGTGGGGCCAACGAGAAGTAGGAGACCTGTGGTGTACGTCAGAGCACGTGACACTACAGGTCTTGGCGAGTTGCAGCAAACGTCTCCAGTGGGGAACGAGTTACTCTGTAAGCCCGGTTTAATGCTTCTCACCTGCGCGTTTAAATAGTCTCACGCTCTCATTAACTCCGTCTTCAGGCCACGAGTGGCCTACCGGGACCTTCCGACCGCCGTGTTATCCTCAGAGGAGGATGCGGATAGGAGGGGCGTGGGGTCAGCACACCGCTCTCCCAGTCGTTATGATGGTATTCTTCACCGAAGCCGCTACTATTCGGTCGAGTAGCTCCTCAATTGGCATCACGAGGCTGAGTACACCCCGAAAAATGGCAACAGCGCATGGCAGCTGAATGGTCACCCATCCATGTACCGGCCACGCCCAACAGCGCTTAACTTCGGTATCTCACGGGAACCAGTGTATCCACTGCGGCAAGGCCGTTGCCCACGCTCTCATTAACACTTGACAAAATAGGGACTTTACTGGGTATCTTTTCAATGTGTACTGATTTCCCACTTGGAACCGGACGGAGCCTAGCGCTCGCCGTGCATGTCGGGGAAGACAACTTGAGTGACGCCACAAGTTCGTTGCGGGGTCCTTATTTTGTGCGGTTCCCGGGCTGGCACTAGTGACGTCGCAGCCTGCAGCAAGATTGTATGAGGCCGTACTAGCAGCAGTCATTCCATTTGACAGCGGTCAAGGATTACTTGGTCAAAAGCATGTGGCATTTCCACGACTTGACGAGACTGGAAGCCCGATAACATTTTATTCAAAGTTACTGCCACGAAACTCTGCATTCATACGTCCAGATTTACATTTTCCTTGGTTCCACTAGACCGCAGACATCGAGAAGGTTCCTTTGGAAAGGGCGCTGCCGATTTCCTGTCCTGTCCTTCCCGGATCCAGTCGTAAGCTCCGTTGACCCCGTCGTCGACTGACGTTAAGCTCTAACTTCCTACCATCCTTCGGAAAAAAGTACACTACTGGCCATTAAAATAGCTCCACCACGAAGATGACGTGCTACAGACGCGAAATTTAACCGACAGGAAGAAGATGCTGTGATACACAAATGATTAGCTTTTCAGAGCATTTACACAAGGTTTGCGCCGGTGGCGACACCTACAACGTGCTAACATGAGGAAAGTTTCCAACCGATTTCTCACACACAAACAGCAGTTGACCGGCGTTGCCTGGTGAAACGTTGTTGTGAGGCCTCGTGTAAGGAGGAGAAATGCGTACCATCACGTTTCCGACTTTCGTAAAGGTCGGATTGTAGCCTATCGCGATTGCGGTTTATCGTATCGCGACATTGCTGCTCGCGTTGGTCGAGATCCAACGACTGTTAGCAGAATATGGAATCGGTGGGTGCAGGAGGGTAATACGGAACGTCGTGCTGGATCCCATCGGCCTCGTATCATTAGCAGTCGAGATGACAGGCATCTTATCCGCATGGCTGTAGCGGATCGTGCAGCCCACGTCTCGAACCCTGGGTCAACAGATGAGGACGTTTGCAAGACAACAACCATCTGCACGAACAGTTCGACGACGTTTGCAGCAGCGTGAACTATCAGCTCGCAGACCATGGCTGCGGTTACCCTTGACGCTGCATCACAGACAGGAGCGCCTGCGATGGTGTACTCAACGACGAACCTGGCTGCGCGAATGGCAAAACGTTATTTTTTCGGATGAATCCAGGTTCTGTTTACAGCATAATGATGGTCGCATCCGTGTTTGGCGACATCGCGGCGAACGCACGTTGGACGCGTGTATTCGCCATCGCCATACTGGCGTATCACTCGGCGTGATGGTATGGGGTGCCATTGGTTACGCGTCTCGGTCACCTCTTGTTCGCATTGACGGCACTTTGAACGCTACATTTCAGATGTGTTACGACCCGTGGCTCTACGCTTCATTCGATCCCTGCGAATCCCTACATTTCAGCAGGATAATACACGACCGCATGTTGCAGGTCCCGTACGGGCTTTTCTGGATACAGAAAATGTTCGACTGCTGCCCTGGCCAGCACATTCTCCAGATCTCTCACCAACTGAAAACGTCTGGTCAGTGGTGGCCGAGCAACTGGCTCGTCACAATACGCCAGTCACTACTCTTGATGAACTGTGGTATCGTGTTGCGGCTGCATGGGCAGCTGTACCTGTACACGCCACCCAAGCTCTGTTTGACTCAATGCCCAGGCTTATCGCCTGCATCTCGTGGTCGTGCGGTAGCGTTCTCGCTTCCCACGCCCGGGTTCCCGGGTTCGATTCCCGCCGGGGTCAGGGATTTTCTCTGCCTCGTGATGGCTGGGTGTTGTGTGCTGTCCTTAGGTTAGTTAGGTTTAAGTAGTTCTAAGTTCTAGGGGACTTATGACCACAGCAGTTGAGTCCCATAGTGCTCAGAGCCATTTGAACCATTTTTGAACCAGGCTTATCAAGGCTGTTATTACGGCCAGAGGTGGTTGGTCTGGGTACTGATTTATCAGGATCTATGCACCCAAATTGAGTGAAAATGTAATCACATGTCAGTTCTAGTGTGATATATTTGTCCAATGAATACCCGTTTATCATCTGCAATTCCTTTTGGTGTAGCAATTTTAATGGCCAGTAGTGTAAAAGCTGCATCGCTGCAGCTATGCTAAGGATGGATGCAATGGAAGAAAAAGATCAAATCGTATATTCTTCCTTTCAAGAGCCAGGGATACCAGTAAATCAGGAACAATGCGACATCTTATCTTTCATCAGTTCCTTCCGTTCCTTCGCACGATCTTACGTGGCCGTATAAAATATGCTGCTAATTTTGTCGTTGTTTTCCGGCGATAGATTCCTCGGTGGCGTCCGTGACGAGGCTCTGGTAATTAGCCGCAGCAGCTTATCTTCCCGTGGCCTGCAGGCAGTAGCGGGGAGGCGACGTGGGCTTCCGGCGCTTCGGGTCAGGGCCGGCAGGACTCCCACGCATTTGCATTCGGAGGTTCGCATTTCCGCGGCGTCTTCCCTCTGGACCCTCACTCCAGCTGAGCCGCCAGCGGCATCGAATGCTGTCAGCTTTTTTTCGCAACGCAATCATGACAGTATTCTGACTGTGGCCCCGACTGTGACTTGAACGTTTGAAATGAAAGAGCTAATTTGTCTGTCAGCTAACGACGACTTTTCTCAGCGGCGTAATGGCAGTCTTCTGTTAAACTCGACAGTATAGCATTCGGCTGAGGTACATTCACCATTTTAAAAAATACTCTAACATTCAAACCCAGCAGTCTCCAGGACCAACATGACGTGTGACTGATACAAACCCGTAAAAGCTTACAATGGCGCTTAGTTTCGTAGAAGTGTTGTAGCAAGCTGAAATCAGTATTATCACTGAAGACATACGCTTCTTGTCGAAGAAATTACGAGGGTAATCTCAAATGTAAGTTCTGCCATTTTTTTATAAGCACATAGACCTGTTTATTTCCACAATGGTTTACATCAGTTTACAGCTTGAACATTTAGCTATTTTTCGACATAATCACGACATTTCTGTCGATACATTTTTGTAGACGCTGCAGCAATTTTTGTATGCCCGTCTCATACCAGCTCACCGCCAAGCTGTTCAGAAAGTTATCAACCTCTTCTTTCACCTCGTCGTGGGAGCCGAATCGCTTTCTGGCCAAATGTTCTTTTAACCTAGGGAACAGCTGATAGTCACTGGGCGCCAAGTCAGGACTATAGGGTGGGTGGGTGATTATGTTCCACTGAAACTGTTGCAGGAGAGCTACGGTTTGCCTAGCGATGTCTGGGCGAGCGTTGTCATGGAGAATGTGTACGCCCTTGCGCAACATTCCTCTCCTCCGGTTCTGAATTGCCCGTTTGCGTTTTTTCAGAGTCTCACGGTACTGTCCGCGTTAATTGTGGTCCCAACGATTCAGCTCCGACGGCGAGGTGAAAGAAGAGGTTCATAACTTTCTGAACAGCATGGCGGCGAGGTGGTATGACATGGGCATACAAAAACTGCCACAGCGTCTACAAAAATGCATCGACAGAAATGTGGTGATTATGTCGAAAAATAGCTAAATGTTCTAGCTGTAAACTGATGTAAACCATTGTAGAAATAAACAGGTCTATGTACTTATAAAAAATAGGAGACCCTACTTTTGGGATTACCCTAGTATCACTGGTTACGGTGATTCTGTTTACTTTTTTTGTTTAACAGTCGTAGGACTTAATTGATACTTCGAATAACCACCTTATGGCGATAATGTCATTCTTTACCTTTCAGAGATAGCGAATTTCAGCCCTGTAATGATTGCTTATAACAGCCCAGATGGTCGAATTGTTCCCTCTTCTCAAGGCAAAGCTAACTGAGTTACGGAAACAATACTCACTAGTATTTATCTACATACTGCAATGACTGTACCTCAGGATCACGGGCGTGTACCGGAAATTGTCCGCATATGTCGGCACTACGCGCTGAAGAGACAAGAAATTGGTAAAAATGGGTTAACGAAAGAATGAAATTCTCACGCCGTCCTTAATGAGACGGTGAGGTGACAGCTTCGTGGTACAACTTACTAAAGAAGGGTCAGGTTGATAGAACACATTCTGAGACGTCAAGGAATAGTTAATTTAGGAACTGAGGGAAGTTGGTGTGAGTGTGTGCAGAGGGATTATATAAGAAGAGTAATGCTTCAGTACAGTAAGGAAGTTGAAACGAATGTGGGTACAGTTGTAACGCAGTAAGGAGTATAGGTTAGTGTAGGGAGCTGCATCGAACCTGTTTCCGTAGCGGATACCACACCAACAAGTATATGCGACCTCCCTCATCCCTGGAACCTTATACTACTAACACGAACCTTATGAATCTTGTAGCAAATACCAGGGTAGTTAAACTTTAACGCCGGATAATTACACGTAACTGCTGCCGTCCTTCATGTTTACGAGATTCTCTAAGGAATCATGTTGGGTCGTAAGCTTTTTTACCAGGTAAACGTTGTTTAGACCACAACAATTCCGTACACATTAACAAAACAAATATGGCTGTCATCGTCTTTTAAATATGATTGCGTCATTACCGGACTAATGCTCCTCTGAAAGAATAGCAGAACATGCTTAGCTTATCCCTGTAACGCTCGACACCGCTACCAGCTTCAAACGCGTGATTGCTTCACAAATGAGCCACAGTGTGAAACGTGTAAAACCTTTATTGTTCAAGATGAGATGTCCTAATTATGTTGGTTTCATCAGTTTCAGATCGTTCGCTTATACATTAATGAGAAAGTCAAAACAAAAACTGACACTTTTTCTTCAAAGTTAGTTTTCCTACTAAATTATGCGTCATACAATGATATACACTGAAGAGCGAAAGAAAGTGGAACACCTGCCTAATATCGTGCAGGGTCCCCTCGAGCACGCAGAAACGCCGCAACACGACGTGGCATGAACTCGACAAGTGTCTGAAGTAGTGCTGGAGGGAACTGACACCATGAATCCTGCAGGGCTGTCCATCAATCCGTAAGAGCACGAGGGGGTGAGGTTCTCTTCTGAACAGCACTTTGCAAGGCATCCCAGATATGCTCAATAATGTTCATGTCTGGCGAGTTTCGTGGCCAACGGAAGTGTTAGAGGAGTGTTCCTGGAGCCATTCTGTAGCAATTCTGGACGTGTGGGGTGTCGCATTGTCCTACTGGAATTTCCCATGTCCATCGAAATGCACAATGGGCATCAATGGATGCAGGTGATCGGATAGGACGCTTACGTACGTTTCACCTGTGAGAGTCGAAAATAGACGTATCAAGGGACCCATATCACTCCAACTGCACACGTCCCACACCATCACAGAGCCTCCATCAGCTTGAACAGTCCCTTGCTGACATGCAGGGTCCATGGATTGATAAGGTTGTCTTCATACCCGTACACGTCCATCCGCTCGATACAATTTGAAACGAGACTCGTCCGACCAGGCAACATGTTTCCAGTCATTAACAGTCCAATGTCGGTGTTGACGGGCCCAGGCGAGGCGTAAAGCTGTGTGTCGTGCAGTCATCAAAGGTACACGAGTGGGACGTCGGCTCGGAAAGCCCATATCAATGATGTTCCGTCGAATTGCTTGCACGCTGACACCTGTTGATGGCATAGCATCGAAATCTGCAGCAATTTGCGGACGAGTTGCATTTCTGTCACACTGAACGATTCTCTTCAGTCGCCTTTGGTTCCATTCTTGCAGGATCTTTTTCCGGCCGCAGCGATGTCGGAGATTTGATGTTTTACCGGATTCCTGATATTCACGGTAGACGCGTGAAGTGGTCGCACAGGAAAATCCCCACTTCATCGCTATCTTGGAGAGACTGTGTCCAATCGCTCGTGCGCCGACTATAACACCACGTTGAAACTCACTTAATTCTTGATAACCCGCCATTTCAGCAGCAGTAATCGCTCTAACAACTGCGCCAGATACTTGTTGTCTTATATAGGCGTTGCCGACCGCAACGCCATCTTCTGCCCGTTTACATATGTCTGTATTTGAATACACATGCCTATACCAGTTTCTTCGGCGCTTCAGTGTAATTTTGTAGGTGTTTTCAATGGTTTTAGGCTTATGCGGGTATTGTCAGTGAAATCTGTGGCGGATGGAGTTAGTAATAAACACATAATAATAGATTATGGCATCATGCTTGATGCTAAAGTTTCACCGCATCAACAAGAAACATGAAATAAGTGCTAAACTGTTTTCGTCTCATTACTTGCTGGTGCTGTAAGGAAGAAAAGTTTATAAATTGTTTGATAGTATGTTCAAAGTTTGTTGGAAGTCGCTGAGTGCCCTCATTATCAAGCACTGGATGAGTGTAGTCTGGGTAATTTTCGCACCGTGAGTTACGCTACCTGAAGACAAGTGCGTGGTCTCTAACTTCAAAACTTGACTTATTGTGTTAAATCATTAACGTAAGATTATACCTCTCAAAGAATAGATTATGACAGCGTTTTAAGTGTTTTGCTTAACAGTTATATGGAACGCTGGAAATCATATTTTTGTAGGAGCTGTAAGCCGTTAGATAGGGAACCCGCAGCTGGAACCGGATTTAGTCGTTTACTAATGTACGGACTTGTTGCAGAAAATGAACGTTTATTGTAGTGTACAAGACTTAATCGTGGTCGGGCTCCTGTTGCGGCGCTCAGTGGTGGATGTTGACGGTTGCGGGCGGACGATGTTCTGCTGCTACCGCAACCGCCAACCGTGACGGCTTACGGCAGTCAGCGTCGCGTCACGTCACGTCACGTGAAGTCACGCCTGGCTTTCGCTGCGCGCACGCCACGCGATTTGTTCCGTCCGCAGTTCGTGACTTGACGCGCTGCCCCGGGCCACTCCCGCGATCACGTGCGCACGCATGCGCACACTGCTCCGGACTGTAACGTGCAGTAGAAGTAGAGGGGGACACACCATTGAGTGCTAAAGCAAGGAACAAACGACGATGAACGTATACTAAGCAATCGAGAATATCCAAGAATCCACCGGAAGTCGAAATCTACCAGTGTATCCGCCATAATCTGTCTTCCGTGACGTCCCTTGCAAAGCGACCAGGCAGAAAATTAATCATCCCCGAGAAACACCCCGCTAATACAGTGAAACAGCGTCTCTAGCCTTGATAATGGACTGAAGTCGGCGAGGAAGGGAATTCATAAGTTTCTTCAGGCATGCCATATCCAGTTGAAGGCAATAACTGATGGTTGGATCCCGTAGACTGTAGGGGTACGAAACGGTGAGGATGTTAACTGCGACGTTTCACACGCTGCTACGAATAGTTCCAGACATTTTGTACTGCATTAAGATCGCCTGATTTAGAGAGTCAGTCGAAACACTGTAGATTCAAATGTCTCTGAGCACTATGGGACTTAACATATGTGGTCATTAGTCCACTAGAACTTAGAACTACTTAAACCTAACTAACCTAAGGACATCACACACATGCATGCCCGAGGCAGGATTCGAACCTGCGACCGTAGCAGTTGCGCGGTTACAGATTGAAGCGCCTATAACCGCTCGACCACCGCGGCCGGCACACTATAGGTTGTGTGACTGTTCTTCAAACCGGGAACGTACGCATGCACCCCTGTGAGCAGAGCTGCCATCGTCTTCAAATGCAGTAATCACAGATTACTCATCTTGAACACGTGGCCACCGAGAATGTTAAAGCAAATATCTTGGTGGTTCACATTCACGGAAACATGAAAGTGTGAGCCCATGCCGACCGCTGTGGACGAGCAGTTCTAGGCGCTTCAGTCCGGAACCGCGCTGCTGCTACGGTCGCAGGTTCGAATCCTGCCTCGGGTATGGATGTGTGTGTTGTCAAATGGCTCTGAGCACTATCAGTCTCCTAGAACTTAGAACTACTTAAACCTAACTAACCTAAGGACATCACACACATCCATGCCCGAGGCAGGATTCGAACCTGCGATCGTAGCGGCCGCGCGGTTCCGGACTGTAGCGCCTAGAACCGCTCCGCCACCCCAGCCGACCGTGTGATGTCCTTAGGTTAGTTAGGTTTAAGTAGTTCTAAGTCTAGGGAACTGATGACCTCGGATGTTAAGTCCCATAGTGTTTAGAGCCATTTGAACCATTTTGTGAGCCCATCTGCGTGGTCGCGAGGGTCCTGCACGATATTAGGCATGTGTACCAGTTTTTCTGGCTCTTTAGTGCAGAACGACCACGTAGCTAAAGTTAGGCCGATTCTTGTTCATACCGGGGGTACTGACAGCCATTCTTTTGTCGGCGCAGACAAGGCGCAGCGCGGCAGCAGAACGGAGTAGAGCCCGGTTACCGCGGGCGGTCCTTGGGGGCCGCCCTGGCCCCCGGCACGCCCCACAGCCGCAACCAAGGCCGCGCTCGCGCGCTCTACCGTTATGCCACCGCGGCCGGCAGCACAGAGCGCCGTACTAACGCCCACCCGCCTACCTGCCGACTGCACTGCCTGCTACGTGCCCTTAGCGCTAGGATTTCACCCAGAACAAGTCCCGCCCATTCACCCCCCTCCACGCCTATCCATAGTGTAAGGCCCTACCCTAAACAGCCGCCAGTTCCGCAAACTGGAAGTTGCATCAAAGTTGTTAACGTCACAGTCCAACACATGTTACACTGTGATGAGATTCAGTAATGATAAGAAATTTAAGTTTAGAGAATTGAAAGTATCACCAGCAATAGAAAACAAAAAATAACGTGATGTTATTTAAGGGCAATAAGGACAAATTTACATTAACTAATTCACTTATTATAATACGTTTATTTGAGGGAAACAGCAGAGCAAACATACAATACGAAAACAGTGGTCTTGAATCTGTCATGTCGGTAGTAAGGCGACGGGTGCAGTCGACTAACTCTGTTGTCTAAAATCAACTTATATAGAAATAAGTGAAACTTGTTTTGTTTATGTAGGCCCTCATCGTAGCTCACGAAAATTAAGTAATATAAGAATGCAATAAAGTAGAAATGCCTAATGAAAGCAGTAATATATTTGCTTATATGACATATTTCGTTAGTATTTGCATGGGTAATGGGGGAATTTTAACTTGTAAGTTCTTCCAATGCTATACCTGCGCATTATAAACGAGGTTATAGAGAACTGTGGCTGTTTCTGTGTGATTAGTGTCCTATATGCTGTTGCAAACGTCTCAGGAAAATAATCTGTCGTTATTCTTTGTCCTGTCTGTTTCTAACCAAAAGATTTATTAATTTCGTAAATATCATTCAAATCATTTAGAAAAAAATAATGATGATGTGTATGTTTGTCACAGAGCAGTTATGGAGAAATAAATGCTGCAGTGTTTCACGGCTGTAAAACGTCCTTCATGCTGTGCTAGTTCTTCTTCCACCCCTAAAACTTTTCGGCAAAACTATTCAGTAACACGCAAAAACAGCTTGGATCGATCTAGCAAGAACAAAGTAATTTTGATACCATTTGGAAGTATAGTGAACACTGGTGCTTGTTTCACATGTACTGTCTGAGTTCTGAAACACAAGTGTCAAGTATACTGTGGTTCCTCTTTCTCCAAGCAAATTATTCTTTGAGGTAGCTTTTTCCTTTTGTAGCTTTGGTAGCTTTTTTCACAATGAAATATGTTTCTTCATAGGCTATTCATCTGAATACTGAGTTCTCGTATTTAAAGAATTCAGTGCTAAACTGTTTCCTCTTATGTTTGCTGTGGAAGTACCTGGCACAGCTGAGGCCAATTGTGCACGTTTTTTGTAACGTGTCTTTTAACTATCTGGCAAAATTTAAGACCTAGCAAGATATTAATTTAACATTCACTCCAAGTGCAGCCGAAAGCGGTAAACTACGTGGGCCAACTGAAACGATGCCCAGGCGCCGAACAAAGACCGGGAAAACCGGGGGTGAGTGGGTGGGACTTGTTCCGGGTGAAATCCTAGCGCTAACGTTTCCTCTGCCTGCTGGTCGCCACACGACTATTGCCTCCAGTCACAGGGTGGCTGCGATCCGCACCAAACGAGAGCCAGCTCCGGAAACGGCCGCGCTTATCGCGGTGCGTGAGACGACGAGTAATCACTAGTTTCCATACAGCTCAACTCTGAAGAACGCATTCACATCCTTCTTCCGATTAGGCTTACGGATATAGCGGAGTAACTGCAGCAGTTGACGTTTATTACTTTCCAGTAATACACTGATGTCCAAAATTAAAGCAACAAACCTCTATAAGAACGCAGGCTTCCGCGGCCTGTGTCATAGTGATTAAAATTCTTCTGGGTATTATGCCGCGTCATTGCTAAAAACCAACAACAATAATAAACTAAAACCGACGTTTCGGCCGAATTGCAACGGCCTTCCTCAGGCTATGATGACAACATCATAAGAACGGTAGCTAAAACCAAAGGGAGCAGAAAACGAGAAGAAGGCAAAGAAGAGAAGCTTCCACTGGTACACTTACCATATGTAAAAGGCGTCAAACAACGGCTAGGCAACGTCCTCCGCCGACGAGGTTTCAAACAGATTTTTCGAAGCAGTCACAGGATCCACGAAATGATAGGTTCCACTAAGGATTAGTCAACAATCTTAACACTGCAGGTGTTTGCGAACTACGTTGTGAGTGCGGAGCCGCCTACGTAGGAGAAACAGGGAGACCTGTCAGCTTACGATTAGCAGAACACGAACGCTATGTACGATTACAACAACATAATAAATCGGCGATAGCGGAACACCACCGTGACTGTGGACAACCTATCAGGTTCCAGGAAGCCCGAGTACTGGCGAAAGAATCGAGGATGCCAGAACGGAAAATACGGGAGGCGATCGAAATTATTAAGCAGCCTGACAACATCGACAGAGAAGATGGCTACAAACTCCCGGCGTCCTGGCTGCCGGCCATCCCAGTCCAACGGGCCGCGAGCGGTCGCGGGGCAGAAGCTACACGGGACACGGACGTATCTGCAGAAACAGCTGTAGAGCAACTGTCAGTCCACTTCCGCGCACACCAGGAGGAAAACTTGCCGACCAGAAGCCGAACGCTGATTGGCGGACAGCTACCAATCGTTGACGACACGGACATTCACGAATAGCCTCTTTCCTTCCATCTTCCCTTACGTCATGATTAGACAATCACATTAGAGGGCCAATTATTAGAGGGCCAATTAAAAGTTTTACAATCAGTGACGTCCGACATCGATAGTCTCTAACAGATAGAAGCACCTATCCCCATGCAAAACCAGTCGTGCCCTGAGGAAGGCCGTTGCAATTCGGCCGAAACGTCGGTTTTAGTTTATTATTGTTGTTAGTTTTTAGCAATGACGCGGCATAGTACCCAGAAGAATTTTAATCACAACAAACCTCTACTTCCTTAGTTCACGATATAATCAAACAAACTGTCAGCCAGATGTCCGTGCGGTCTTGTCCTGCACGGAAGATGGCATTCCGGTGAACGGACAACCACGCCTAAGGTGGCGCCGGGGCACCAGTGAAACAGGGTAGTGTGTACCGGGTAGTCCCACATCCACAAGCCGGCCGCGGTGGTCTAGCGGTTCTAGGCGCGCAGTCCGGAACCGCGCGACTGCTACGGTCGCAGGTTCGAATCCTGCCTCGGGCATGGATGTGTGTGATGTCCTTAGGTTAGTTAGGTTTAAGTAGTTCTAAGTTCTAGGGGACTGATGACCACAGTAGTTAAGTCCCATAGTGCTCAGAGCCATTTGAACCATTTGAACCACATCCACAATCGCCGTGTACGCAGCCACCGCAAACTGATGTAGCCCTATAGCTAAATGTCAATCGATCTGTTGTTTCTCGGAGGTGACCACAGTTTGTAGAGACCGAAACTGTATCCCGAAGACCAGGACAGGGCAGACAACGTGTCACATCAGAGAGAGAGGACCGTCATTTGGCTGTAAGGGCACGACGGTACCCCCTTAGTATTGCACGGCAACTGGCATCTGACATCGCAGCATCCACTGGACATGTTATATCGAGGCAGACGGCTTCGGCAGAGTGGTGTTTGTCGAAGACCTTCTGTGTGTTTACCTCTGGCGCGTCGCCACAGAAGGGAACGTATAGAGCGGAATCGTCAACCTGGTCGGTCGAACAGTCGGCCAATGTTCTTGCCACATATCAGTCCCGATTTTGTCTGGACAGTGATTCCCGATGGATTTGCATCTGCAGGGCACGTGAAACACGATTTGGAGGCCAAATATTATGAAAAGAGACCGATATCGACGAGGATCCCTAATGGTGTGGGTAGGGATTATGTTGACCATTCGAATACCTATTCACGAAATTTTACGGGTCAATCAGCAAGGTTTAACTGCTGTCAGTTACCGTGAGGAGATCTTGGGATCTCACGTGCAGTTGTTGCGAGGTGCTTTGGGCTGGGACTTCGTACTGATGGACGATAATGCTCGACCTCATAAAGCACGCGTGGTTGATGTTTTCTTCGAAACGGAACATATTCCACGCGCGGCGTGATCTGCTTGCTCTCTCAATTTGAATCCCATAGAGCATGTCTGGGATGCACTGGGGACACGCGTTGCATCACATCAGCATACGCCAACCACTCTCAAGAGTTGCGAGCAGCTCTGCGGGAAGAACGGGCGTTATTGCCTTAACATGAGACTGATGACACTATTCAATCACGCCCCGTCGTTATCAGGCCTGTATTGCTGCCAGAGGTGGTCACAGCCCCAAACTGAGCGCATTAACCAGTTATCAGAATATGTGTGCAAATCTGCCAATTTTGTCTACCGTTACGCATGTTGCAATGGCTTTTGTTCTGTATTCGTTACGGTTTTTCTGCTTTACTATCACCTGTTTACACTGTTTTGCAGCAAAACAAAAGTAACCTTGCAAAATTTCCGTTAGTTGCTTTAATTTTGGACAGCGGTGTAGGATCTGTGGAACGTGATTAACGAAAAAACGCACTGTTGCTAACTTCCATGAGTATTTCGGCAGTTACAGAGAGAGTTCCTGCTACAGAAGAATCCTGAAGATTAGGTGGGTAGATCACGCAACTAATGAGGAGGTACTGAATAGAATTGGGGAGAAGAGGAATCTGTGGCACAATTTGACTAGAAGAAGGGATCGGTTGGTAAGACTAGTTCTGAGGCATCAAGGGATGATCAATTTAGTATTGGAGGGAAGCGCGGATGGTGAACCATGGATACACAAAACTGATTCAGAAGGATGTAGTTTGCACGGAGATGAAGAAGCTTACACAGGACAGAGTAGCATGGAGAGCTGCATCAAAAGTCTGGACTGAAGACCACAACAACAACAACGGGGATGGCTCCAGTGGGGCTTCCAGTTTTTCTGCTGGAGCCGGAGCCTCGCTCGTAGTTTCACATCATACACCATCCGACCAAGAGTATCCGGGCACCTGTTCGCCTATGTTAATATGGGCGAATATTAATTCGCCTTTTTGAACAGTGCTGCGGACACTTTCAGTGAAGTGTCTGAATGTCCGTAGAGAAATGGCAGGCCATTCTTCCGCAAGTACAGTAAATGGCATAACACCATTGATAAATATAGACTATGAACAGAAGTCTGTTGCTAAGGCAGAATACTCAAAATTTCTGGGTGTATGCGTTGATGAGAAATTGAGTTGGAAGCAACACATCGATGATCTGCTGAAACGGTTAGGTTCAGCTACTTATGCTGTTACGGTTATTGCAAATTTTGGTGATAAACATGTCAGTAAATTAGCCTACTACGCCTATTTTCATTCACTGCTTTCATATATTTTTCTGTGCCTATTTTCATTCACTGCTTTCATGTTTTTCTTAGTGTACTGTTACAAGACTAGTTACATTTGGTTTTAGCCACTAACAGATTGGTTTCTGGCTCGCCACACAAATTGTTGAGCCAGCATTGATTTACAAATTACAGTTACTGTACTAATTTTATTACATTTGTGTGCTATAACAAGCAACTGATTGCAACTATTCACACTGTACCCGATTCAGGGACCACCTGTTTCTTTTGTACTACTCCTAATATAAAGATATGAATGAGGCCTGAGAAAACAAATGGTAGTAAAAATAGAGAATATAGTTATTACAAAACCATTTCAGTGACAGTAGTTCCCAATAATTAAGCTGATAACACAAACCCCATGTCCAAGTTAGTAGTGCTACACCACTGTTCATCAGTTACCTGTAGTGATTATCATTTTTCTGATTCAATATAGAAATAGTAAGTGTTACTGAGAGCCACTTGTTGCAAAAACGGTTAATATTCCTTCTGTGTTATTCATGTCAAACCACAAGTACATTGCTTGCTAAAGTGTACTACTACCTCTTGTCCTATAAGCAAAAAATTGAATTCCAGTATCAAGTAGCGATAGTTAACTTTCTTTATGGTCAGTGCTAGTTCTCGGTACAACTTTGCCTACTTAGGCTGGCGACCGATTTCTTTTACATAATTGTAGCTTACTTATAACTAATAGAACCTTGGTTCAAATGCCTTTTGTTCTGCTACTACTTCCTTTCAAATGAAATATTTCGGGAAACGGAAGTTTAGTCCGATACCTCATTCATAGCACACAGTCATGGTCAAATTAAAATCCTTTCACGGGAGTAACATTATCGGCGAATTGCTAATTTAGTAGTAGCCGGTAGTGTTACGAGTTGTGCAACGTAGTAAAGACAGGAGAATTCTGCCCGTTTTTAGAGAGAAACTATGTAAACAAAGGTTATGTGAGCAAATAATTTTAAGAACAAAAAATAACATAGTGCAACAAACGTATCAGTGAATACAGAATATGATAGCAGGGCAAGAAAAAGTATTTTAATACATGATACAGTGTTGAAACAAGAAGAAAAACCTGCTTCCTACTTTAACGGAATGTTTCCGCTATGTCCTCGCAAAGAAAATTCTAAACACCACAGAACTGGAAACATTAACCGGGAAAGGAAAAGGCAAGTGCTACAAGTATTTGTGCTACAAGTTTCCCTCATTTAACTAAGTTACCTTTTAGCTTTAAAAGGTTCCATTTCCGATAAGATTGGCGTACAGTGTGACTATCAATAAAGCACTAGGGCAAACGTTTCAAAGTTGTGGATTCAAACGAAATGTGTCTGTCGCACAGACGGCTATATGTATCAGGTTTGTTTGTTGGCGTGTTGGACAGTGGTAAAACTTATCCGTCTTTACACCAAAAAGCAAAATACCAAATTCAGTTAATAAGAATATAAAGTTTGGATAAGTTAAGTAGATTATATATAAATGAGACGATAAACTGCACGTTTCTCCAATTCAAAAAACCAGTGAATAAAAGTCCAAGCGGGTCTTATTTAGTGAGTAAATAAATAAAATAAAAAGTCATTGGGCAGGCGTTGTGCACTGAAGCGCCAAAGAAATTAGTGTAGGCATGCATATTCGAATACAGAGATACGTATACAGACAGAATACGGCGCTGCGTCGGCAACGCCTAATTAAGACAACAAGTGTCTGGGGCGGTTGTTAGATCGGTTACTGCTGCTACAACGGCAGTTTATCAAGATTTAACCGAGTTTGAAGTTGATGTTATAGTCGTCTGTGTTGGGACACAGCATCTCCGAGGTAGCGATGAAGTGGGGATTTTCCCGTACGACCATTTCGCGAGAGTACCGTGAATATCAGGAATCCGGTAAAACATCAAATCTCCGACATCGGTGCGACCGGAAAAGGATCCTGCAAGAACGGGACCAACGACGACTGAACAGAATCGTTCAGCGTACAGAAGTGCAACCCTTCCGCAAATTGCTGCAGATGTCACTTCTGGCCATCAACAAATGTCAGCGTGCGAACCAGTCAACGAAACATCATCGATATGGGTTTCGGAGCAGGAGGCCCACTCGTGTACCCTTGATGACTGCATGACACAAAGCTTTACGCCTCGCTTGGGCTAGTCAGCACCGACATTGGACTGTTGATGACTGGAAACATGTTTCCTGGTTGGACGAGTCTCGTTTCGAACTGTATCAAGCCGATGGACGAATACGGGTATGGAGACAACCTCATGAATCCATGGACCCTGCGTGTCAGCAGGGGACTGTTCAAGCTGGTGGAGGCTCTGTAATGGTGTGGGACATGTGCAGTTGGAATGATATGGAACCCCTGATACGCCTAGATACGATTCTGACAGGTGACAAGTATGTAAGCATCCTGTCTGATCACCTGCATCCATTCATGGCCATTGTGCATTCTGAAGGAGTTGGGCAATTCCAGTAGGACAAAGCGACACCCCACATGCCCAGAATTGCTACAAAGTGGCTCCAAAAAAATTGTCCTGAGTTTAAAAACTTCGGCTGGCCCCCAAACTCCGCAGACATGAACATTATTGAGCATATTTGTAATGCCCTGCAACGTGCTGAGATCTCCCCCCCGCCGGCCGCGGTGGTCTAGCGGTTCTGGCGCTGCAGTCCGGAACCGCGGGACTGTTACGGTCGCAGGTTCGAATCCTGCCTCGGGCATGGGTGTGTGTGATGTCCTTAGGTTAGTTAGGTTTAAGTAGTTCTAAGTTCTGGGGGACTTATGACCTAAGATGTTGAGTCCCATAGTGCTCAGAGCCAATCCCCCCCCCCCCCCCCCCCCGCCTCCCTCACCGTACTCTTACGGATTTATCGACAGCCCTGCAGAATTCATGGTGTCTATTTCCTGCAGCTGTACTTCAGACATTAGTCGAGTCCATGTCACGTCTTGTTGCAGCACTTCCTCATGCTCGCCGGCGTCCTATACAATATTAGGAAGGTGTACTAGTTTCTTAGGCTCTTCAGTGTAGTTCTGTCTCTCATTCGCAGCACACCCTTTCCGTGTTACAACCAAGCCCTGTCAGTGATGTTTAAACCTAGGTAGGTGACAAGAAAAGATGTACCTAGAAAACTACGTACTGTCTTCAATGCCTATACTGCCTTGTTTACATTACGAACGAATCCTGGGACCGCTCCTCCTCAATATTAGTCCAATTTCCCAAACTCTGCGACTCCTCGCTCTATCGCTTTGCATATAATGCAGCTATAGTTTTTGCAAGTTTTCAAAGACATCTAGCAAAGATATGTCTTCAGAGTTAGTTATAACGAAGCCAAAATAAATATTTGATTTAGTGCTTCCCTTTAAAGTACAGTTACATGTCTAACTTGCTCGCTGTTTTTGCTTACTGTCTGGCACTTTGAGCCAGTTTTTCAGCCGGAAGAAATAACTTATACGGATTAAAGAGTCTCACATGATATACTTAGAGGTTTGTAAGGAAAGAAAATAAAAGCTGGCTTGAAGCTGGTGTGTAGGATACTAAGTTAGTACAGGTTTAAAACGTACACAGAAAATAAGAGAGATTCTCTAACATCTATGAGGTGTGTTACATATATAATCCTTCGCGATTGAAAAAGTTGACCGTCGTTAAGTGTAAGCAGTTGCAAAATTTGGACTGGTACAACGAGACTGCAGTGCGATGAAGCAAAATCGTTTCTAGAACCTGTTTGCTTTGCTCAGGTGTCTGTTGGGTATTCTACTGAGTGATCCATGCTAAGAAGCAGCTTTAAATGTGACACCGAAATGGATCACGATCGTACTACAACGGAGAGCAATTGTTATTGATACATTATAAAACAGCCTTGTGCACTGTTAAAGATGCTATGACTGTCTGCAGTTAGGTAAGGTCAGTAGGTTCCATAACAGCTGCTACACTTTCGGCCATCTTTCACTCACAACAACAACGTGTGACATCACTACTGAGCCCTCTACCGCGAAATTACGAAGGACTTTTAAACTTCATTGTAAAATGCGTTCAGCATAAGCAACGTGTGATGCTCAGATTGCACCGCAATAATAATAACTATGTTCTGGTAGAAATGAAAGGTAATTACTCGACCAAGTTCAAGTTGCCTATCTTTGCAGACGTTTCTCCAGACACTCAGTGCAGCAATTTTGAAATAATGGGTTCTAAGAGTACTCGTGATTAAGAAAATTCATTGTCGATTAAGCAACGTTGTCGGTCATTGTCAGGAATGGTCGCGGCCTGTGATAAGCAACCTGTCGTGGCCTTGGATTCCGAAAAGCTGCGCTGAAGGCCCAAGGTTTTCGATATCTGAAGCAATTTGAGAAGCGTTTCTGTCTTTTTACCAACAAGTCGCCTGATGAAATAATTCGATGGCTGGAGGATGTTTCAAAATGCTGTATTCTACCAGCCACTATGACAGTAGCTAAGCAGAACATTATGCGCAGGCGGAACCTGACTGCCGAGGACAACGTGGTGGACATGCGGGTGACCCTGCGGACCAGTTAACCGTGCATATACAATGAAACAGTGAAAAATGTTCATTTATAGGATTTTAAAGCTATTAGTTTGATACGCCAGTCACAGACTACGAAGCGTGAAGAGTGTAGACAACTGAACGGTAGGAAAAAAGCAGTACAAGTGAGACACCTAACTAAAACTGTCGGTGTCCAGAAAATGCTTGTCTTTGTTTGGTGTGTGTAAGTGAATTCAGCAGGAGATTCCTTGACTCAGACAGTGACATAAACTATAAAACTGAGACAGAGCAAAGTAACGCTGATGCCCCAGAACAATGCTATTTATTAGTTCCCTGATTGGGAAAGTTTGAAGGTTAGTGCTTAACGTTCTATCTATGTCAATCGGATTAGCGCCAGACAACTCAGATAACTGTTAGAGAACCATTTAAGCGCGCGCCTGATCATTATTACTATCGTATGCAACAGAAAAGTAAAAGAAAACTGTGATACTAAATTACACTATCTGATCAAATGTATTGAGACTTCTATTAGCGATGATTAATATGGGTGTGTCCGCCCCTCACCTTTATGACGGCTTGAACTCTGCTATGACACTCTTAATGAGGTGTCCTGAGGTCTTTGGAGGAATGGTAGCCCATTATCCCTCATAAACCGAAGCCAGAGAACCTTGGGGGCTGGAATGTTGAAAAAGTCGAGGTTCTAACTCATGCCAAAAGTGGATGTCAAATTAAATATCTTTCAGCCGTCAATTTTCAACCTTATTTTATTTGGTAACCAGTTTCAGCGTTTTACTCTGCCATCTTCAGGCCCTTAACCGACGTGTCGGAAGAACCTTAGTTGTGATCAAAGCAGGGGCCAGCAATGTTGATATTAGTAGATGTTTGCTAGAGTGGTCACTTCAAACATCACCAGCCGATGATGCCTCAAGAATGGCCAGTTATGGAAGGTCATGTGGATGCTAGAGTGAACCGTTCCAGCAGCCGAGGTCATCATACTCAGGAGTTCTTCCTCCGAAGTCGGTGTCATCTTAATCGACTGTCCTGCCGCTGTAGCCTGGGTCGTCGTAAGAGGAGTAGTCGGTGGGGCTGGCACCGCCGGACAGCGATCGAGGCGTCAGCCAAGGCCGCCCGCATGCACTCCATTCCGTCTTCCGCGGCATCGCGCTCTCGACTGACTAACACACACACACACACACACACACACACACACACACACACACACACACTGTCTCTTTGCATATATGGTTTTCTCACATATCTGAGAATGACTAAAGTGAAGGGTTTTGTCGTGTGACATTTCCTTCTAGTTGAATGGGGAATTTTGTGGCATGCACAGCATGCCCCTAACTTTTTGCTATAGCCTAACTTTTTATGCAATGGTGTTTTACTGAACTTTTTTGATTAGTTCAGGATTTCCTTGGGTCTCCTGAATTTAGTTGGGTCGTTTGGATAGTTCTCTAGTGTGTTTATAAGTGGATTTTCCGAGTTGCTCGCGGTTCGCTAAAATGCTGCCGCGAGTTCTCCAAATCTTTCTGTCAGCAATTTCATTCCCGTGGCTTCATGCGTATCTACCGTGAGGAATCGGGACGGGACGTGCAATGCCCGTCGCAGTGCCCTATTTTGTGTTCTTTGCAGCCGCGCTATGTGGGTCTTGGCTGCATATTCCCACACAGGACAGGCATACTCGAAGATTGGTCTTACTAGACTGCAGTAGAGCCTGACTCCAGTGGTCGCTGCGAGGCTGCTGCTGCTATTTAACATTGGGTATAGTTCGTTCATCCTAGCGCTTGCTTTATTGCGGAGATCGTTTATGTGCGTTTTCCAGGCCAGGTGTTGGTCTAGAGTGACCCACAGATATTTCGCGGGTT
This sequence comes from Schistocerca americana, assembly GCF_021461395.2. Lineage (NCBI taxonomy): Eukaryota > Metazoa > Arthropoda > Insecta > Orthoptera > Acrididae > Schistocerca > Schistocerca americana. The sequence continues at coordinate 167,329,932 of NC_060124.1, forward strand.
TTTCCATGGAATTTCGCGCATATGGAGCCTGAGTGTTATGTTATCTCTGCGAAGGTGTGCAATGGATCGTTTGCCTTTTCTCTAAGTGATCATGATTGCTTGTGTCTTATCACTGTTAACTATTATCCTCCATTTCTTGACCCATGTCTCTGTGTTGTTGAGAAGGTTTTGTACTCTGCGTTCTACTAGTTTTCTGTTAGTGCTGGTGGCAAAAAAGGCCGTGTCATCAGCATACTGGGCTGTGTGGGTCTGTGGGGCGGTCGGTGTGTCGGCTGTGTACAGGTTGTACAGCACAGGGCCTAACACCGAGCCCTGTGGGACACCAGCCTGTATGCCACGTGTGGTCGACTTGGCAGTGTCTACTTTGACACGGAAAGTGCGATTAGCTAGGTAGCTGTGCAGTAGCTTAACGACTTGGCCGGGGAACCCTAATGTGTAAAGTATGCTGAATAGTCCAGTGTGCCACACACTGTCGAATGCCTTGGCAACATCGAGTAGCACTAGGCCACAGTAACCTCTCCGGTTGAAGTCTTCTGTGGCTGCGTCGACTACTCTCATAAGTTGTTGTGTTGCTGAGTGTTTGTTGTGAAATCCGAACTGGAATTGAGGGAGCATTTCTTCTCTACGTATGTATCGTTCGATGTGAACCAATAGGAGGCGCTCGTAAAGTTTACTGCCGCCTCTTTTTATACCGGCCGGTCTGCCCCTCGTGACTTCTGGTGGTCAATTCTGGGTTACAAAGGAGTGTTCGAATACAATTGACCAGATAATGTAAATGCCTTACAAACAGCAATCCTTTCGTTGTTAGATGATGATGTTCCAGAAACTGATCGCGTACACTACTTGATTTTCAGCTGATCTGCACAGTCACACAGTTCTTTCTCTCAGTAATTCTGCCAGATACAGTACACAGTGCTCGATCGATTGAGTCCCTAGTTTACTGACTGTGCAGTCACCAGAAACATCTTTTGCTCTATGGTGATGATTACGAAAATTGAAGACTTATCATTTTCTGTTACAGTTCTTTTACTCCTCAGACATCGTATAATACACTCCTGGAAATGGAAAAAAGAACACATTGACACCGGTGTGTCAGACCCACCATACTTGCTCCGGACACTGCGAGAGGGCTGTACAACCAATGATCACACGCACGGCACAGCGGACACACCAGGAATCGCGGTGTTGGCCGTCGAATGGCGCTAGCTGCGCAGCATTTGTGCACCGCCACCGTCAGTGTCAGCCAGTTTGCCGTGGCATACGGAGCTCCATCGCAGTCTTTAACACTGGTAGCATGCCGCGACAGCGTGGATGTGAACCGTATGTGCAGTTGACGGACTTTGAGCGAGGGCGTATAGTGGGCATGCGGGAGGCCGGGTGGACGTACCGCCGAATTGCTCAACACGTGGGGCGTGAGGTCCCCACAGTACATCGATGTTGTCGCCAGTGGTCGGCGGAAGGTGCACGTGCCCGTCGACCTGGGACCGGACCGCAGCGACGCACGGATGCACGCCAAGACCGTAGGATCCTACGCAGTGCCGTAGGGGACCGCACCGCCACTTCCCAGCAAATTAGGGACACTGTTGCTCCTGGGGTATCGGCGAGGACCATTCGCAACCGTCTCCATGAAGCTGGGCTACGGTCCCGCACACCGTTAGGCCGTCTTCCGCTCACGCCCCAACATCGTGCAGCCCGCCTCCAGTGGTGTCGCGACAGGCGTGAATGGAGGGACGAATGGAGACGTGTCGTCTTCAGCGATGAGAGTCGCTTCTGCCTTGGTGCCAATGATGGTCGTATGCGTGTTTGGCGCCGTGCAGGTGAGCGCCACAATCAGGACTGCATACGACCGAGGCACACAGGGCCAACACCCGGCATCATGGTGTGGGGAGCGATCTCCTACACTGGCCGTACACCACTGGTGATCGTCGAGGGGACACTGAATAGTGCACGGTACATCCAAACCGTCATCGAACCCATCGTTCTACCATTCCTAGACCGGCAAGGGAACTTGCTGTTCCAACAGGACAATGCACGTCCGCATGTAACCCGTGCCACCCAACGTGCTCTAGAAGGTGTAAGTCAACTACCCTGGCCAGCAAGATCTCCGGATCTGTCCCCCATTGAGCATGTTTGGGACTGGATGAAGCGTCGTCTCACGCGGTCTGCACGTCCAGCACGAACGCTGGTCCAACTGAGGCGCCAGGTGGAAATGGCATGGCAAGCCGTTCCACAGGACTACATCCAGCATCTCTACGATCGTCTCCATGAGAGAATAGCAGCCTGCATTGCTGCGAAAGGTGGATATACACTGTACTAGTGCCGCGGTCTGCACGTCCAGCACGAACGCTGGTCCAACTGAGGCGCCAGGTGGAAATGGCATGGCAAGCCGTTCCACAGAACTACATCCAGCATCTCTACGATCGTCTCCATGGGAGAATAGCAGCCTGCATTGCTGCGAAAGGTGGATATACACTGTACTAGTGCCGACATTGTGCATGCTCTGTTGCCT